>NC_133423.1:58071666-59545000 GCF_049350105.2 Macaca mulatta | reverse complement strand
GGTCTCTATATAGAAACACACACTCTATTATAAACATATAGACAAATGGAAGAAAAATGAATCTAAATTTTGAATTGTATGAAAACTTTAACTAGATGAAGTCTTGCTTTAAGAAAGCTAACTACAATTGATGTGTAATTTGAATAATAAAATGCCAGTTTACATTCTCTTAATCTTAATTAGCATTACAATTACATTCTGGATATTTAAGAGTGTTTCTAAAGTACTAAAAAAGAATCCATTTGCTTAAATTGGTAGACTTTATTTTTCATGTTCTGTTTTTAGTATTTGCTTGGGAAATAAATATATTTTCATGGTGAAAATCAACAAAATGATTGATCCAAGGTCAAACCAAGCCCTGTATAAATTATATAGAAAAAGAAGAAGTCCCTTTTGAATTAATGAAATTTGTAAAATAAAATTTATAATTCTGTGAATGTTTGTATGAAGTCAGCATATAGTCTTATCTTCAAATCTATCTTTCATTAACTTTTATCAACTTTTCTTTTTTTGCTTCTTGCAAACTTCATAATGCAGATATTAGATCTCATAATATAATTTACTGATTGATACCAGAGATAAAATATTTTACTTTTTGTTCCTAGATTAGGATTCTATTTTTATATTAGTATAGTCACTATTATGAATTTTTTTTTTGTTAACTTTTATTTTAGGTTCAGGGGTACATGTGCAGGTTTGTTATATAGGTAAACTTGTTCGTTTAGTAACTCGTTTTCTCCCTCATGGGGGTTTGTTGTACAGATTATTTAGTTATCTACGTACTAAGCCTAGTGCCCAATAGTTACTTTTCCCGCTCCTTTCCCTCCTCCCACCCTTCACCCTCAAGGAGACCCCAGTGTCTGTTGTTTCCTTCTTTGTGACCAGGAGTTATATGAGTTATTTTAAATAATGAATTAAAATGTTTATAGGACTATAAAAGAAAAAGACCCAGGTAGTCCCCCTTATGCAAAACATTGATCAGAAAAAAAAATGAAATCAGAATCAACCTCCCTTTCTAAACTTGCTGAATTTGCTTTATGTGGGAAATGATTTTCTGGGGTGTGTTAAGAACATACTTGAGGTGCTATGGGGAGACATAGGAGGTAGAGCTCCTCAGCAGTGTTGAAATATGGTAGAAACTCAGTAATAAAGCTTTGAGGGTCGGGGAATGACATTTGAAAGGACAGTGGGGCACATATTTAGCAGACCTAATAGAACAACTGCAGTTTAATGATTTTTTTTTTTTTTTTAATTCTGAAAGACACTTACAAAGTTGCTTTAGACCTCACAGTCCCAAGGGCAAGAGGGAACTTAACTCTGCAGATCTGTAATGTGACGTGCAATTAATGCTCTATGAGCCGTTTGCCAGAAAAGAGTTCAATGGTCATCAGTTAAAACACTGTGATAATTTCAATTACTAGCTAATTTCTAGATTTGAGAATATACTTTATTTTTTAAATATGATTACATTCCTTTCTGAGTCCTCATATGAGCTGAGAGTGAAAATCTTTGGCGCTTGTCTATTCAACAGGAGCATTCTGCTATAGGAAAACGATACAAGTAGGGAACAACTGAACAGGAAACATGATTTTTCAGGAGTGTTGTTTGGAAAGAGGAGCCCATTTTTAAAAGAGATATATTGGCAAGTTAGCAAACAGCCGTCCTAATAATTTATTAGAGGTTTTATTACATTTCATCAAGAAGAAATCAGAGGTCACTTTTTAACTGAAGCAATTAAGTTATAAAAAAGACTCTTTCAAAGAAATCCAACAAGAAGAAAGCTAAAAGACCTGCTATTTCATCTTTTAGACAAGAGTGACACTTGACCGAATGCCAACAGTATGGGCAAAGGTGCAGATGATAAACGTACGGAAGTTAGGTCCAGCTACTGAGCTTAGCCCCAAATTCAACATGTTCCAGAACTTTTGAAGGAGGAGAGATGTGAAAGCACATGCTACATTGTGTCTACTTGTTTCTTAATTCTATGTTCATGTGTTGCTTTGATGTGATCACGTCAAGGAATAAACTTCCAGTAGAAAGAAGCCAAACTTCATAAAAGGATTGATGAACCTCTCCTCAAGAAACTACTACAATGACCTGAATATAGCCCTTCCTTAATAAGTTATTGATGGCAGTGTTAATAATTCATCTACTCAAAACAGAAATAGTTCTGTTTCTGTTGCTATCCTACCCAGTTGATCACATAAAGAGAAAATGGGAGGATATATAGGATCCATTCAGTAGTTATGGTCATCCTTTCTCCTACCATAGTAAATGAGTCTGAAGTTCACATTGCTTTTAAAGTCTTTTGCACTAGTGTTTTGGAAGGGTAAGTGATTAGGTATACTCAGTGAGAACACAGAGAACGGAGTGACCCACCAGAACTTTCTCTTCTTACATCGATTTCATTTTGAATATCGCCACACGTGTCCTGGAATTTAGTTTAGAACCAGCTAAGATGAGAAGTAGACTTGGGGCTTGACAAACATACCACTTCCAGATCAATCTTGGCAGCTCTCTAAGTGAGTTGTAATCACTGTAAATCTTCTTTTACAGTTGATTTATATTGCAATTAAGGCAGAGAAGAAGCACATACAAGGCCAAAAGTGGAAAAGTAGCACACATTTTTCATGGAAAGTTTTTTTCCCCATAAGTCAGAGCACAAGAGAGTTTTCTAAAAAAAAAAAAAAATTATGAGGAACTAGTCATGCTGACTGACATGATATGGCAGAATGTTAAGTCATCTGTGTTTTCTGTTTAAATGTATATATTTCAGTTGATTAAAAAAGCACATGGTGAATTGATCTTGCAGCTTATAAAAGCTATATTTCAGCTTCGGTGTTTTTTATTCTTTTTTTTAATCAAATTATCTCCCAAAGCATTTTGACTGAAGTTTATTAACACAGCAATGCCTCTATTAATGCTTTGCAGTGCACTCTTGCAAAGTTAAGTAAGAGACATGACTTTTCCTCTGCATACTGATCATACCTTCTGAAGGTCTAAAAGAACTCAAGATTGCATAGCTGAGTGGTTTTGAAGAAAGAAAATTGTTACTTTGTCTTTTTTTTGGTGCAATGTTATTAGATTTTTGGCGGAGAAGCATTCATAAGAAACATTATATTGCTAGATTTTAACTGGTATTTCAAATATTATCAGATTTCCAAAAAAGTAAGTTAGACCAAAGCAGAGACCAAAGCAGCTAGCTGCAGGCCTTTGTGCTGAGGTTGGGGGAGATTGGAAGGAGAATCATGAAGCTGAATGATGAGGCTGGCTTTCAGGGAACGTGGTGTAAGGTTATTTAGATTAAGGAGGAAAATAATCACATCTCTGACAACATACCAAATGATGGAGAGAAAGTGATCCTTTCATTTTATATATAACAAAGTGATAGTTTAAAAAGAGGACTACTTATCCTAAACCAATATACTCTAAGGGAGGAAAGTATTTCAAGCATCCTATTGCAGCCAGTTAATAAAGAAAATTTCACGTGAATTCCCTGTTGAACAAATGATCATGCTCCATGATCTTGCTCAATTTTGGGGGGAAAAATTAAACCTGTAGGTAATAATAGGTCTTATTTTTTTTCTTTTAGTGCTTTTTTAAACCTAGAATTCAACATGAGTGGCAAAATTCCTTAAATTGTTCTTGTAAATAAAATTTGATACTATTAATACTTCATTTTTTCTATTTCTAGACTTATCACTAAATTAATTAGCAGGAGTTTAATCCTACTTGTGTTCTGATTCTCAGAATATAATCAGCAGAGAGTAGCCCCGTGCGTTTTCTTGAGAAAGACCAAATATTTTGTGGCAAAACATGTTGTAATCACTGAATATTCTATTCCACTTTTTCAAGAGATATAAAGCACTACAGTATGATTACAGATATACTGAAATTTCATAAATCAAATCCTGCTTAACGTTTTAAAACTCAGCATTTCTGAAATGTATTGTCCACTTGATCTTTTATCAGGTAACACAACATATTAAGGTTCAACCAGATGTATTCAGGAAAACTGTAGTGATCTGCAGAAAAATAATTAAGTTAAAATGAGATCTTGTAGTTACAATGTATGGACATTTCTCTTTCCTATATTCATGCAACAAATATTTATTTGCCTCTGTTATTTCTAAGGCATTGCTCCTGGCACAGTGGAAGATATTGTGGCTTAAAGTGGAAAAATAGTACACATTTTTTTTTTTTTTCAGGGAAGGATTCCCCTACCCCCAGTAAACCAGAGCACAAAATATGGTTTGGCCTCAAGGGACATAACTAATTTATCACAACACAGGATGTGATATGGTCACAGAAAAGTGGTGGTTTTGAGGAGAGAAATACCACTTCTGGCTGGAAGTTTAGGGAAATCTAATAAAAGAGATGAAGTGTAAGCTGGTCTTTGAGAGATGAGGCAGGAGATGGAAAAGCATGGATCTATTTAGGGAACATTAAATATATCAGTGTTCAGAACTCAGAGCATGGCTAAAGATATATTTAGGAAGGCAGACAGAAAATAGATGATGACAGATATTGCACACCAGGATTATCTGCTGTAAGTGATGGGGAGGCATTGATGGGCCTATTTTAAAGAATCACCATGTCTGTAGTACGTATTAATTGAGATGTGGCTATGATATAAGATTTCATTTCAGTAAGCCACAATATGTACTTACATATCCTATTTGGAAGGTTTATGTTTTTTCCCCAATGTGTTCTTACAGCTCTTGCTTAGGCACCATCTTCATAACCAACTTTTTAGCTATGTTGGGAAGTTTCTTGCTCACAGCTTGTAAGAAAAATAGCGATATGGTTTGACTGTGTCCCCACCCAAACCTCACCTTGAATTGTAACTCCCATAATTCCTATGTATTGTGGGAGGGATCCAGTGGCAGATAATTGAATCATGGGGGTGGTTTCCCCCATGCTGTTCTCATGGTAGTGAATAAGTCTCACTAGATCTGATGGTTTTATAAGGGGTTTCTGCTTTGGCTTGGCCCTCATTCTCTCTTGCCTGCTGCCATGTAAGATTTGCCTTTTGCCTTCTGCCATGATTGTGAGGCCTCCCCAGTCACGTGCAACTGTGAGTTCAATAACTTTTTTCCTTATAAATTACCCAGTTTGGGGTATGTCTTTATCAGCAGCATGAAAACAGAATAATACAAATAATATTCTAGCTGGTCATTCATTTTACTCATTGTTTGTGAACTTATTTTGATTGTTTTAAAAATTGAACCCACACAAATCAGAGATTTGTCAATGCTGTATATCCTTGGAATTGTAGGCTATATGTTCTGAAGGCAGTTCTAAAGCTGTTAGCAATAGAAGGATACTTAGACCTCATTGTGACTGGGAAATGACTTGCATATATAAGAATATTCAACAGTCACATTACTTAATAATCTCGTGAGTTTTCTGAAATATACATTTGTGAATATGAACATACTCCCCAAGTCTGAAACTTTAAGTTGTCAATTATTTGATTTACTTTAGATTGCTGATTACATGAAGTTTGACTTGGAAAAGAGGCTTATATAAAACAATTTAGCATTGCATTTTAATTTTGTTATATAAACAACATTTTGTTACATAATTTTGTTACATAAACTTGTTTAGTTATGTTACATATTTAATTTTCCTACATGTTATCTTTGAATTTCAACAATTTAAAAACTAAGGTGTTTCAGCTCAATATGAGCTTTCACTTTAGTAACTGTGTAAGCACAATTTGGAGAAGACCACATGGCTTAACATATTGAAGCACTTAAGAGGCCTAACCAAATCAGTTATTTGGCAGGAAATGACCTAAATCTGAAGGTTCATGCATTCTAAAATTCCTACAAATTTGGTGGTTTTTTTTTTGAGCAGATCTTGTATTGCTGATGTTTGTGTCTTGTTTTTACCGTGTTCATGCAGAGATGACTATAACTTCTTTTATATTTTTAATTTGATATTACACAGTTTTTAATGTTGAGAACAAAAAGGCTTAGATATTCCAGGTATTAGTTTAATTGGGCCCAATTTTAAGTGGGCTTTAAGTGTTTGCTTTAATTTTTTTTAACTTTTACATAGTCTGTGGCCGAATTATCTTTCTTTATGTTAAAAGCTTTAGGATAATTGTCTCTTGACCATAAAGTTAGCTTAATTTTGTGCCGTTTATGAACTACGCTTCCCTATATTACACTTGGTGTTTGGAATAGGCATCAAGAAAAATCTTGTGTTTGGGTACAGCCTTGTTCCTCACACCACTGGAATTCCCATATAACCCACTTCTAGGGACGCTCTGTGCTCATCAGAGGCCCCCAAATAATTTTTACTGATGAGAATAAGTGTGACACTGTTGATGAGCTAACCTTGTAGATGGTTGACTCTTAGTTAGGTAAAATCTCTTAAATTTGCCCTAAAATGCAATTAAATCACTATTCTTGTGAATTTGAATTTTACTGTTATCTCCATATGGCTTATCCCCCACTTTTCTTCAAACTCTCTTCATCCTGATTGCTTTGAAATTAGTATTAGGACAGAGAAATATCATTTGAAAAATATTTATTCAAAATATTTAGACCTAAAGGAATCAAGACTATGAATGAAATACATAGTTATTATAGACAACACAATGAATGATCACTTTGTTATTTTCTACAAAAGTTTCTATATACTGATCTTCAAATTATTCACAAATTACATGCTCCCCGAGGACAGAAATTGTATCCAATCATCTTTATATTTTAGAACCTAGTCTGGTGCATGGTCTTTTGCGAATATTTAGTCTAGATTTGCTGAATTGAATTATAATTATTATTAACAAATACAGGAAGGAATAGTAACTTTGGATCTTGTTTTTGTTGTTGTTGTTTTTGTTGTTGTTTTTTTTCTTTTTGTTAGTGTCTTTCTTTTTTCTTTTTTGAGATGGAGTCTTGCTCTGTCGCCCAGGCTGGAGTGCAGTGGCGTGATCTTGGCTCACTGCAAGCTCCGCCTCCTGGGTTTACGACATTCTCCTGCCTCAGCCTCCCGAATAGTTGGGACTACAGGCACCTGCCACCATGCCTGGCTAATTTTTTTGTATTTTCAGTAGAGATGGGGTTTCACCGCATTAGCCAGGATGGTGTCGATCTCCTGACCTCGTGATCCACCCGCCTCAGCCTCCCAAAGAGTGTCTTTCTTTTATCTATTATAATGTCTCCAGGGAATGACTAAATGGTTGAGACACTGAGGTTGGAGGAACATAAGAAAAGGGCCACTCTTCTTTGGTATAGCCGAGGGGAACTTATAAAGAAGATCTTTATAGAGGTATGTACAACCAGGATCCTAACAATAACAAGGCAGTCACGATCAGAAATTGCTAGGTTTGAGAAAATAACAAGATGTGTAATGGCCAGATCATAGAATATGCATTAACTCTAAGAAACTGCAAAATATTTTCTACAGTGGTTGTACCATTTTATATTCCCAGAAGCAGTGTATGAGAGTTTTAGTTTCTTACCATCCTAGCCAACTTTTAATACGATCAGTATTTTAATTGTAGCCATTCAGATAGGTGTGTAGTGGTATCTCATTGTGGTTTTAATTTGCCTTTCATAAATGACCAGTGCTGTTGAGCAGCTTTTCATCTACTTATTTGCCATTTGTATATCTTCTTTGGTGAATTGTCTATTGAAATCTTTTGCCCTTTTCTTTTTATGAGTATCTATTTACCTAATATTGAGTTTTGAAAGTTTTCTTTTTTTTAACATTTATATTCTGGATACAAGTCCTTTATCAGATATATCCCTTACAAATATTTTCTTCCTATATGTGACTGGTCTTTTCATTTCCTTAACAGTGTCTTTAGAAGATCAGAAGTTTTACATTTTGATAAAATCCAATTTATTATTTTATTCTTGTGCTTTTGGTGATGTAAGAAATCTTTGCCAATCCAAGTTCACAAAGGTATTCTTTCCCTAAAATCTGACGTTTTATAATTTTAGATTTTATGTTTAGGATTATGATTAATTTTGAGTTAATTGTTGCATATTGTCCAAGGTAATGGTGAAATTTTATTTATTTTCACATAGATATGTAATTTTAACGGCACCTTTTCATGAAGAAATTATTCTTTCTTCACTAAGTTGTCTTTGCAGCATTGTAAAAATACCAGTTTTTCACAAATGTGGGCTTATTTTATATCCCCTATTTTGTTCTATTCATCTATTGATACATTTTGATCCAATGCCTCATTTTTTTGGTTACTGTAACTTTATAATGAATTTTGAAATTAGGTATCATAAGTCCTTTAACTTTGTACTTCCTTTACAATGTTGTTTTGACTATTCTATGTCCTTTCCATTTCCCCATGGGTTTTAAAACAAACTTGTCAATTGTTATGAAAAAATGTCTTGGAATTTCCATTCAGATTGTGTTGAATCTTTAGATCGATTTGGGTAAAACTGGCACTTTAACAATATTGAATCTTCTGACTCAGAAACGAGGTACATCTCGATTTATTCAGGACTCCTTTAATTTCTCTCGGAAATGTAGTTTAGTTTTCTTTTGTGGCACTCAAGTATAAATTACTTCACATTTTTGATGTTATTGTATAGGCATTGTTTTCTCAGCTTCAATATCCAATCATTGTTAGTGTCTACATATATATGTGTATATATATATATAGCATATTGATGCTATATTATGCAAACTTACTAAGCTCACTTGTTAGCTTATGAGCTTCTTTGCAGACTTAATTACATTTTCTATATGGATAGGCATGTTATCTGCTAATAATGACCATTTTACTTCTTTGCAATCTAGATGCAAGTGATATTATATCATTTCAAAAACAGTATAAAACCAGATAATAATACATTTATTCTCTATTGGTTTCATGCAATTGCCATACTTTTTACTTACACATATTTTATAAACTATTCAATATATAGTCATTTGTTGCTTAAACAATTGTCATTTAAAGGTGTTTTAAAAATAAGAAAATCATCACACATTTCTTCACGTCATTATCATTTTGGAGCTGATCATTCCCTTCAGGAGACCTGTATTTCTATCTAGTGTCATTTTCTCCTTCTTCCTGAAAGACTTCATTGAACATTTCTTGTAGTGCAGGTCTGCTGGTGATGACTATTTTCAACTTTTGTATGTCGGCAAAAGTCTTCATTTTGCCTTATTTTGAAAGATACTTTACTGTGTATAAAATGCTAGAATGACTTTCCCTCCCCATTACTTTAAATATGTTACTCCACTCCCTTCTCATTTGCATAGTTACTTATGAGAAATCTGCTGTTAACCTTCTCTTTGTTTGTCTGCACATTACATGTCTATTTTTATCTGGCTCTTCTGGAGCTTTTTCTCTGTATCACTGGTTTTGAGTAATCTGATTACAATATACCTTGGTATAGTTTCTTACATATCTTGAGGTTGGGGTTACTAGAGATTTCTGTTTCTTTGTTTATAGTTTAGTTTATAGATGAAAAAATTAACCATGATGTTTTCAAATATTTTCCTGTTCTCTCCTTATTTTCTTCTCTATCATAGATTCAAGTGTCACATTGATTAGGTTGACTGATGACATTTTACAGCTAACTGGTACTCTTCATTTTTAAACCTATTTCTTTCTTTCATTTTGGACAGTTTCTATTGCTGTGTCTTCAAATTCACCAGTCTTTTTTGTTAGGCAATATTAAATCTGCCATTAATATTTTTCTATGTATTTTTCATCTCAGGCATAGTAAGCTTTATTTCTAGAAGTTCAGTTGGGTGCTTTTTATATCTTTAATGTCTCTATTTAATTTATAAACATATGGGATACTATTATAACTGTTTGATGTATTTGTTTCCTAATTTTAACTTCTTTATCAGTTCTGTGTCAGTTTTAATTGATTGGTTTTTCTCTTCTAATTGGTTGTACTTTTCTGGGGTTTTTTGCAGGCCTGGATCTGATATTTCCTTGGATGCCATACACTGTGCATTTTACCTTCCTTGGTGCTGGATATTTTCATATTCCTATATATAGTTTTGAGATTTGTTGTGGCATGCAGTGAGGTTACTTGAAAATAGTTTGATCCTTTTAAGCCTTGCTTTCAAGATTGTTAGGTGGGAATAGAATTATGTTAGCCTAGAGCTAATTAATCCCTACCACTGAGGCAAGACTTTTCTGAGGATTCTACCCAACTCTCCACAAATCATGAACTTTTTTATCCTTTCAGATAGAAACAGGTCATATGTAACAACCAGATATTATTTCCACAATATTTTGGATGACTCTTTTCATGGGTAGAAAACTTGGGTAGTTTTCCTAGAAGCATTTGCTGCTCAAAGGGTTATCCAAGGGAGACTTCTGCAAACCTCCAGAGAGTCTCTGCAAGGCTTTCGTCCCTGATACTGTGTCCTGTAAATTCTAGCTGCCTTTTTCTCCTTGAATTCTCAGCTCCATTTACTCAATTCACATAATTTGCTGGACTCTGCCTCTATTCTTCCCACCTACATCATAATTTGTAAAGTCACTCAAGGCAGCAAGATAGGATAATTGTAGGATTCACCTTGTTTGTTTCATTTCTTTGTGGGATCACTCATTTCTTAATTGATGACCAATGGCTTGAAAACTATTGTTCCATATACTTTTTTCAATGATTGGTTATTTTAGGCAGGAGGGTAAATATGACTCTGGTTACTTAATTTTGGCTGGATGTGGATGTCTCATTTGATTTTGTTTACTTTTAGTAGTACTTTTAAAAACATTTTCTGGTTTCCAACAGTTACAGTTACCCAACAGTTTCCAACTGTTACAGTTACAGAAACTGGTGATATTGTGTCTGGACTTGGTTTCTACCAGTGGATTCTTGGTCTCGCACACTTCAAGAATGAAGCCACAGACCCTCATGGTGAGTGTTAGACTCTTAAAGATGGTGTGTCTGGAGTTTGTTCCTTCAGATGTTCCGACATATCCAGAGTTTCTTTCTTCTGGTGGGTTTGTGGTCTTGCTGACTTCAGAAGTGAAGTTGCAGACCTTTGCGGTGAGTGTTGCAGCTCTTAAAGGTGGTGTGTCTGGAGTTGCTTGTTCCTCCCAGTGGGTTTGTGGTCTCGCTGACTTCAGGATTGAAGCCACAGACCCTCGCAGTGAGTGTCACAGCTTATAAAGGTAGTGTGGACCCAAAGAGTGAGCAGCAACAAGATTTATTGTGAAGAGTGAAAGAGGAAAGCTTCTACAGTGTGGAAGGGGACCTGAGTGGGTTGCCGCTGCTGGCTTTGGTGGCCAGCTTTTGGTCCCTTATTTGGCCCCACCCACATCCTGCTGATTGGTCCATTTTACAGAGAGCTGATTGGTCCATTTTACAGAGTGCGGATTGGTGCGTTTACAATCCTTTAGATAGACATAGAGTGCTGATCGGTGCGTTTTTACAGAGTGCTGATTGGTGTGTTTACAATCCTTTAGGTAGACACAGAGTGCTGATTGGTGCATTTTTACAGAGTGCTGATTGGTGCATTTACAATCCTTTAGCTAGACAGAAAAGTTCTCCAAGTCCCCACTCGACCCAGGCAGTCCAGCTGGCTTCACCTCTCAATCTCCCCTCTAAACAGGATACCTCAACTACTGTTGGGAATTGGGTGATGACCACTCTAGCTACTTCCTGGTGGATAGGAGCAAAGAAGGGGCCCTACAGTTGTAGTGTCCTCCAGAGGGGAACTCTTTAGTCCAGTGAAAGGGCCAGCGGGTGGGTCCAGGGGTCCTCAGTAAAAGTTGTTAGTTGAGCTCATTTGGGGTTCCATTTGTAAGACCATCTGTAGCTTGATGGACTCAATCCTAGAGGAAACAAATTTGACAAGGAGGTTAAAAATACAGGGCCTGAAGGCGAGTAATAGCAATATGACTGCCAAGGGACCTAGAAAGGGGAGAAGCCATGTTGCCCAACTCCGGAGGTGGTATAAGAGTTTGAAAGGCATTGTCTCATTTCAGAAGACTTTTCCTGTAAATGCTGGGTGGCATCTCTTACTATCCCTGACTGGTTAGTGTAAAAACAACACTCTTCCCCTAAGAAGGTGCAGAGTCCTCCTTTCTCAGCAGTGAGGAGGTCTAGGCCTTGGTGGTTTTGGAGAGTCACTGCTGCCAAAGAGTCTATTTGGGATTGTAGAGTAAGGATAGATTTCATTATTTCTTGCAAACTGTCTGAGAAATCCTTTGAGAGTGTGTGGTAGTAGGATAATACATGTTACACTGTTAACTTTTAGCAAAGTTTACTTTTGTTGAAAACCTTGTAAGTTTGGGATTTTAATTTTTCTTTGCTATTAATAAAACCTCTTTCAGTCCATATTAACTAAGAATTGGTATAGATGGCTCCTTCCTGATTCTGAAAGTACTTTAAGGTTTGGCTGAGTGCAAACAACTTGTACATTTGAGCAGACCAATTATTAAGCAATTTCCCTAACTTTGCTTCCTTATCACTTACTGAATACCCATTGTGTGTTTTTTCCTTAATCACCCAGGAAGAACCATCTATCATCCTGTCCTGAAGGGAGTTCCTCCTAGTTCTGTTTTGACCTTTGTATGGTAATCAGTTAAGATTTAGATCCCCTGTTAGGAAACCTGCTGGGTTAAGGATTTTTGAGAAAAAGGCTATAGGTTGTAAGTGGCCTCAGTGCTTTCAGGCTACGTCCTTGTTTACACTGACAAGGTGGTATTGGAGTGTTATAGGTTTACAGAGAAGACCTTCAGTGATCAATTATAGGTTTTAAATTTACCCTGGCTTTTAAAGGAATAGGGTACCCTGTTTTTTCTTTACTACTACTATCTGTCTTTCTCTTTGACTTCTTCTTTGTCTCTCTCTTTCTGAGTCCCTCTTTGTCTGTCTCTTCCTCTCTCTCTTTGACTTTCTGTGTCTCTCTTTCTCTCTCTCTGACTACCTCTTTGTCTCTTTCTCTTTCTCTCTGTCTCTTTGACTTTCTCTTTCTCTCTCTCTCTCTCTGCCAGCCACTTATGCTGTTGTTGCCACCTCCTTGGGTTTTTACACTGCATGCAATAACTCCATGGTTTCTTTGTGATATTTAAGGGGGGTCCCCCAGACGTTAGGAACTCCCTTTATTTCCATATTGCAGCAGGGGCATGTAGGATTAGATAAGCATACTTACTATCTGTAGCAAAGTCTTCCAATTACAACTGAGGAGGTGGGAGTAATACCTGTTTACAGGCCGTCCCAGGATTCCTCGGATGGTAATGGGCCTTGAGGACGGCTGTCCGGGACAGCAGATTAACACTAAGAAAGCCGCACTAGTGTCCAGGAGGAAGTCAATTTTCTGTCCCTCAATGGTTAAATGTACCCAGGGTGATCAGTGAGGGTGATGACATGAGCTGACGCTTGCCCCAGGCACCCTCGGTCCTGCTGTTGGATCATCTGGTTGGGGGCTTCTGGCTCAGAGAACCTTTGCCCTCTGGGGCAGTGTGCCTTCCAGTGATTGCCTCGGCATAGTGGACATGGATGAGGGGGTGGCTTGTTTCTTGTTGGACAGTCTTTTTTAAAGTGTACTTGTAAACCACACTGATAACAAGCCCTGCCAGGTGACTGGCCTGCTCCATTTTCTGTCCTCTCTGAACCACCAAGGTTTGTTTGTCTGAGGGCCATGACAAAGGCTGCAGCCTTTCTCTGATCTCACTTTTCCTTTTGGGCCTTTTCTTCTTGGTCCTTATTATAGAACACCAAGGTTGCTAGGTTTAATAATGCCTGCAGATTTTGTTCAGGGCCCAGGGCTCACTTTTGGAGTTTTCTCCTAATATCTGTGGCTGATTGAGTAATAAACTTATCTTTTAGAATCAATTGATCCTTGAGTGAATTGAGTGACAGGGGCATATATTTTCTTAAGGCCTCCCATAGCCAATCAAGGAAGGTGAAGGATTTTCTTCCTTTCCCTGAGTTATGGTGGACATCACTGAATAATTCATGGGCTTTTTCCTAATTCTCCTTAGTCCTCTAGAATGTAGGTGAACAGGTTTTTGTGACTCCAGTCCCCATGATCTGAGTCAAGGTCCCAGTGGGGATCCATACTAGGGATGGCTTGCTGACTGGTAGGGAATTTGTCCCTTTCTTCATCTGTCATTCTATCATTTATGTGACTAAGATACCAGGTATCTCCAAACTGTCAGGCTGCAGCTAAAGCCACATTCTTCTCATTAAAGGCCAGGGTTTGATCTAACAATAGCATGACATCTCTCCAAGTGAGATTGAAGGTTTGCCATAGACTCTGTAGGACATCTTTATACCTATCAGGAATATCTGAAAGCTTCTCCAGGTGTGCCTTGATCTGCTTTAAGTCAGAGAGGGAGAAGGGGATGTGTAACTGGGTTGGGCCAAATTCCTCTCCCCATATGGCTTGAAGGGGACATAACTGATAGCCCGGAGGGGTTTGTGGTCCTTTGGAGATTTAGTTGCTTGTTTCCTTCTGGGTGGGAGAGATTAGAGGAGGCTTATCATTAATAGGAAGGGGAGCTATAGGGAGGCTAATATATGGGGGTAAGCTGAGAGGTCCTCTTGTGGGAAGTAAATTACAAGCTTTGCATAGTTGTGGATTCTCCTTCAATGAAAAAAAAGCTTGGGGTATTTCACTCCATTTGCCTTCCCTCTTACAGAAAAGGTCAAGCTGCAGGATAGTATTATAATTTATACTTCCCTCAGGTGGCCATTTTTCTCCATCAGAGAGAGAATATTGGGGCCAAGCCACAATGCAGAAAAGAAAATGATCTGCCTCTTTTACAGGGTTTGTGGGTCAAATTGGTCCCAATGGCTTAGGATGCATTTCAAGGGTAAGCCTGTAGATGCCTGAGTGTTTCCCATCTGAAAGACAAAACCAGCCATGGTTTTGGTTTGTTTGTTCCCCACCCCCACCCAAGAACCTGCAACGGTCCCTGGACCCTGCTGATCAGAATAGTTGCGCTCACTGATGCAGCAGCAGAAACACCTCTTTCCCAAGAACCTGCAATGGTCCCTGGACCCTGCTGATCAGAATAGTTGCGCTCACTGATGCAGCAGCAGAAACACTAGTTTTCCTCCTAAACCACAAAGAGGACCAAGGAAGCTCAGATTTAGTGGCCCTTACCAACACATTCTTGAAAACCTGCACCCTTGCTTGTCCTCCTAGACCACAAAGAGGACCAAGAAAAATCAGATTTAGTGGCCCTTACTGATGCATTCTCAAAAACCTGTTAAGAGTCCTAAGCATTGTCCTGTTAGTATTGGGAATTTACCCCTGTCCTATAAAGATGTTATGCCCCCAAAATGAAGTGGAGGGTCATACCCTGAGGGAGGAAAGGGATCTGATCTCCAGAGTTGGAAGAGTGATGCTTTTTGTCCTCACTTATATGAATAGGAAAGATATCATTTCTGAGGCTCCCAATATCCTAGCTTCAGGAATAGCTTTTGTTGGGCCTGCTAGTCTGAGTAGGGATCCTAAAATTCCAGATAGTCCCCTGTACCGATGGGGCTTTGGGCAAAAATTTTGTCTGATTGGTAAGCCTGGGTGCCTAAAGAAGGTAACAGAGTCCTGGAGTTTATACTAGAAATCATTCTTATAGGAGAAACTAGAAAAGCACCAGAGACAGGGAGTGGTTTTTAGAAGCAGGACTAGCCTTGGAGAAGAGAAGTGAGAGGAAGTTTGTCTGACAAGCATTAAGACCCAGGAGGGAAGGGTCAGGATAGATAGGATAGGCGACATGACTTGGAGAGTTCCGCTCATGGCCGCAGGGTCAACCAAGTTATTGTCAGGACCCTGGAGCTGAATGGCTTTCCTCTCTGTCGACCCTTGACTCAGCCCAGAAGTATAGGAAAAGCAGAATCTGGTTCCAGGCAAACCAACGCTCCCAACTTTGAAGAGTCAGGGGTTGTTAGAGAGCCCTTTCCCAAAAAGCCTGACACTCGTGTCTTTAGTCTGGCAGCCGTACTAGTCACTTTTAACTGGCCGAAAGGTGACTGGTATTTAGCACCTGAATTCTAAGGAAAAATAGGGCAGAATAGCAAGCAAAAGGGGTCTGATGGTACTCACCGCTTAGTGATTGTCCCTTTGTGGTCACCAAAATGTGTCTGGAATTGGTTCCTTCGGGTGGGTTTTTGGTCTCATTGACTTCAAGAATGAAGCCGCAGACCCTTTCAGTGAGTGTTACAGCTCTTAAAGATGGTGTGTCCAGAGTTTTTTCCTTCAGATGTTCAGATGTGTCCAGAGTTTCTTCCTTCTGGTGGGTTTGTGGTTTTTCTGACTTCAGAAGTGAAGCTGCAGACCTTTGCAGT
Organism: Macaca mulatta; assembly: GCF_049350105.2. Classification (NCBI taxonomy): domain Eukaryota; kingdom Metazoa; phylum Chordata; class Mammalia; order Primates; family Cercopithecidae; genus Macaca; species Macaca mulatta. The sequence continues at coordinate 59,528,750 of NC_133423.1, read as the reverse complement.
GAGTGTTGCAGCTCTTAAAGGTGGCATGTCCGGAGTTGTTTGTTCCTCCTGGTGGGTTCGTGGTCTCACTGACTTCAAGATTGAAGCCGCAGACCCTCGCAGTGAGTGTTACAGCTCATAAAGGTAGTGCGGACCCAAAGAGTGAGCAGCAACAAGATTTATTGTGAAGAGCAAAAGACCAAAGCTTCCACAGAGTGGAAGGGGACCCAAGCAGGTTGCCACTGCTGGCTTGGGTGGCCAGTTTTTAGTTCCTTATTTGTCCCCGCCCACATCCTGTTGATTGGTCCATTTTACAGAGAGCTGATTGGTCCATTTTACAGAGTACTGATAAGTGCGTTTTACAGAGTGCTGATTGGTGCGTTTTTACAGAGTGCTGATTGGTGCGTTTACAACCTTTTGGCTAGACGCAGAGTGCTGATTGGTGCATTTTTACAGCGTGCTGATTGGTGCATTTACCATCCTTTAGCTACACAGAAAAGTTCTCCAAGTCCCCATTTGACCCAGGAAGTCCAGCTGGCTTCACCTCTCAAAATGGCTGTGTGGGGCCTCAGTGTGTGAGTTCCTTACAACTTCAGCTACTAGAAGTTAGTAATAGGCCCAGTTTAACAGGTAAGATTAAACTTTAGATAAAAAAAAGTTTTTTTTAGTAATTTTAGGAAAATATTGGAGACATACCACTTCAAAGGAAGAATATAAAAGGGTAAAAAATTAATCTATAATACTTAGGCATAATTGTCATCAACACAGAGTTTTAGATTTCTAGAGCTAATACCTTTTCCTATGGTACAGCTGAGTACCTTCCCCACAATGTCAGTTACCACTCATATGCTAATATCTTCTAACATATTTTTTTCTAGCCCAGGAGTATTTTCTTAGTACAAGACTCATAATCTACTATACATTTCTCTAGAATTCCATTTTGTAAAGGCACCTCAATTTCCCTCTATTTCAAGCTTGAAAACAGTTACTTGTCAACGACCACCCTTTCTTTCTTTCTGGATTACTTATCATGATATTCTTATGCTTTTACAGATTTGTATATAATTTTCTGCATTCAACTAGGATAGCTTTCCTATACTCAACCCTTACAAAATGATACCTTGTTCCCAGAAGTTCATAGAAATCTTGGTGTATATTAGTTTAATTAACTTGTGAATAGTATTATGCCTTTCCCCAGATTCCTATGAATTCCTGGAGTGCTTATAATCCTATTGTCCCCTCTAACTATAATGTAGCTCCATTCTCTGCTGAATTGGTTTTGTTTGCATATCCTTTTCCCACATTGAATGTGTCTGTGCCCCACCATGTCATCCATGACACAGAATTTATCTCCTCAATTTTCACCATAAAGACCACCCTGAAGGGTTTATGTATGGCAACAGAAATTAGTAAAGATTCAGAGATTAGGATAGTGCTGGTGAATTATATCATCACAACACAAAGTGTTTATTAAACATCTTTGTTCTCAAACTATCCATTAAATATTTATGCCAACTTAGGTGCAACCTTCCACTATATTGGTCCACTACCTCACTCTGCCCTTGAGGAATTCTCTACTAATTCCCTTCATACAGCAAGTCAGTAATTAATTATGAGAGTTTTGTCTATTGTTCTCTCTCCTTCTTGCACATTCTGCCCAAGTTGTCTGTTAAGGTGTTTCTCTAATCAAAAACAGTCTCTGCTTAGAGAAATGCAGTGTTACATATTATAGTATTTTTCCTTTTCTTAATTTCATAAAACTGGAAACATGTCTTTGAAATCACTGCAATTTTAAAGTTATTATTGATATTACAGTGAAAATATATGATAAACTTTTGTAATCCAAAAGAGATTGAGGAAAATCAAATGTACTTGGATACACCTAAAATTCATAGTTGAAAATAATTTATTTTATTTATTTAAAACTTTTGTCTTAGAAAACTATGTTTTCCTTGAAAGGGGAAAATAAGCAATTTTTCCCTATATATTAAAGAAAAAAATCAGAGATCATGAAAAATCAGAGCAATTGTTAAACATGAAAATATAATTCATCTTAATGATTTTGTGACTTAACTTCTTCACAAGTGAAAATCCAACTAAAATGTTGCTGAACATCATGAGAGAGACCAGTATCAATTAGTCTATTAAAATTATCATGGGACTATTGTAATAAAATCAGTTGTTATATTATATAGAATATCTGAAGAAAACATGAAAAGTTTCTTAATTAAGAAATATTTCATGGGTTTCATATACATTAGAAAGAAAACTAGTATCATTTTATACAAGATAAAAACATTATTTGCATCAGTTTAGAGTTGATTTTAATAAAATTTATAGCATAAGTTATATGTAATAATTACTGAAAAATTAATTTCAGGAACAGAAATAAAGTTTTTACATGCATATTATCTGCATAACTTGGGTTCAGTGGTTTTTAAGTTTTTGCAGAAGTAAAAGACGTTGACAAAGTACTCCATACTATCAAATATTTAAATACAATTTCAAAGTTACATGGAGGGTGTCTTGAAAATTAAAAATTGACAGAAGGCTTCATAATTAGTGTCTTATAAATAATTGAATTTGTATGTATTAGGAACCATTAATGATTATATGTCTCTACATTCTTCAGAGATTATTTACAATATAATAAAACTAATTCTGATATATTATTTAAAATAATTTAAATTTTAAAGGAAGTTTGCAAAGTGTCATTGGGGCAAACAAGATTTTGTTAAATATATTAGTATTATCTTTTATAGAAATAAAAATGGTTTGGTATATGGGAAGTGTAAAAGTATCACTTTCTGAATTGTTGGCAGAATATAACATTTCATTAGTTATGTAAGATATCCAACTAAAGGACCTAAAAGTAACTCTTAATAAAATGATTTACTGTACTTTGTTGTTTTTAATAATTATTTTTGCCCTACATAATGCAAATACATATTTTCTGTTATTTATTTATTTTTTGATCTTTCTAATGTGGAACCATTATATCTCCAAATACTACAGATGTATTTGTTTGGTCAAAAGAAAAAAAAATAGTCTGCAAAATTAGACTTATTTTTCTGGCCAGGAGCAATTGTTTTATAATTTATTCATTAATTTATTCTTTTTTAACTCAGTTAATACCTATGTTAACCTATGCTTGAAGGTAATATGCTGGTATGTAATCCTACTGAAATAATTCTGCCTTAAGGGATAATCTGGAGATATCATAGGAGCATCCCTTTTTATTATTATACATTTAATAGTTTAACTTGTATTTGTTCCTTCTCATGCTGCTGTGAAGAAATACCCCAAACTGGGTAATTTATAAAGAAAAGAGGTTTAATTGACTCACAGTTCCATATAGCTGTTGGGGCTTCAGGAGACTTGCATTCATGGTGGAAGGCACCTCTTCACAGGGTGGCAAGAGAGAGAATGAGTGCCAAAGGAAGGGGGAAGCCCCTTATAAAACCATGAGATCTTGTGAAAACTTACTCATTATCATGAGAATAGCATGTGGGGAGCTGCCACCAGGTTCCTCTCCCAACACATGAGGATTATAGGATTATAATTTGAGATTTCGGTTGGGACACAAAGCCAAACCATATCATTCTGCCCTGGCTCCTCCCAAATCTCATGTCCTCACATTTCAAAACACAATCATGCCTTTCCAACAGTCCACTAAAGTCTTAACTCTTTTCAGCATTAACCCAAATGTTCAAGTCCAAAGTCTCATCTGAGACAAGGCAAGTCCTTTTGACCTATGAGGCTGCAAAATCAAAAGCAAGTTAGTTAATTCCTAGATACAATGGGGGTACAGGCATTGGGTTAACACACCCATTCCAGATGGGACAAATTGGCCAAAACAAAAGGGCTACAAGCCCCATGCAATTCCAAAATCCAATAGGGCAGTCATTAAACCTTAAAGTTTCAAAATGATCTCCCTTTACTCCATGTCTCACATCCAGGTCACATTGATGCAAGAGGTGGGTTCCCACAGCCTTGGGGAGGTCTGCCCCTATGGCTATGCAGGGTACAGTCCCCCTCCCAGCAGCTTTTATGAACTGCCATGGACTTTTTCAGGCATATGCTGCAAGCTATCGGTGAATCTACCATTCTGGGGTCTGAAGGACAGTGGCCCTCTCCTCACAGCTCCACTAGGCAGTGCTCTAGTGGGGACTCTGTGTGCACTACAACTTCACATTTCCCTTCCGCACTGCCCTAGCAGAGGTTCTCCAAGAGGGCTCTGCCCCTGCAGTAAACTTCTGCCTGAACATACAGGTATTTCCATATATTTGAAATCTAGGCGGAAGTTCCCAAACCTCAATTTTTGACTTCTGTGCACCTGCAGGCCCAACACCATGTGTAGGTCACCAAGGCTTTGCGTTTGCACGCTCTGAAGCAATGCCCTGAGCTGTATCTTTGTCCCTTTTAGCTACAGCTGGAGCTGAAGCAGGTGGGCAACAGGACACCATGTTCTTTCTATGTGGCCACATGAACAGGAGGGCCCTGGGCCAAGTCCATGAAACCATTCTTCCCTCCTAGGCCTCCAGGCCTGTGATGGGAGGGGCTGCTCTGAAGGTCTCTGACCTGCCCTGGAGACATTTTCCCCATTGTCTTGGTGAATAACATTTGGCTCTTCATTACTTATGCAAATTTCTGAAGTAGGTTTGAATTTCTCCCCAGGGAATGTGTTTTTATTTTCTATGACATTGTCAGGCTGCAAATTTTACAAATTTTTATGCTCTGTCACCTCTTGAACACTTTGCCACTTAGAAATTTCTTCCACCAGATACCCTAAATCATTTCTCTCAAGTTCAAAGTTCCACAGATTTCCAGGCCAGAGGCAAAATACTGCCAGTCTCTTTGCTAAAGCACATAACAAGAATGACATTTGCACCAGTTCCTAACAAATTCCTCATCTCCATCTGAGACCACCTCAGACTGGACTTCATTGTCTATATCACTATCAGCATTTTGGTCCAAGCCATTCAACAAGTTTACAGGAATTTCCAAACTTTCCCACAACTTCCTTCTTCTGAGCCCTCCAAGTCTCAGGAATTTCCAAACTTTCAACATTTTCCTATCTTCTTCTGAGCCTTCCAAACTGTTCCAACCTCTTCCTGTTACCAAGTTCCAAAGTCAATTCCACATTTTAAGGTATCTTTATAACAGCACCCCACTCTCTGCAGTACCAATTTACTGTAGTAGCCTGTTCTCTTATTGTTATGAAGATATACCCGAGACTGGGTAGTTTATAAAGAAGAGAGGTTTCATTGACTCACAGTTCTGCATGGTTGGGGTGCCTCAGGAGACTTACAATCATGGTGGAAGGCACCTCTTCACAGGGAGGCAAGACAGAGAATGAGTGCCAAATGAAGGGGGAAGCCCCTTATAAAACCACTAGATCTTGTGAGAACTCACTTACTATCATGAGAACAGCATGGGGGAACTGGCCCTATGATTCAATGATCTCCACTGGGTCTCTCCCAAAACATGTGGGGATTATGGGATTATAATTCAAGATGAAATTTGGGTGGGGACACAAAGCCAGACCACATCAAACTGATCACATTCAATATTTTCTGCATCTATCAGTTGGCTTGGTTGGTTAAGCCACAGTAGTAATGGGCTTTAGCCCAACCATAGGCTTGATTTCTTTAGGCAACAAATAATATTTCTTATAGTGACAAACTATCTTATGTCTAGAGACTTCATCAATATTCAGTATCTTGGGCTGTCTTGCAAATATAGCCTGTGTATTTCTTACCATTGGTGAACTGTAGGTTCTTAATAATAATAATAATAATAATAATATAGGACAAACATTTATCCCATTCCTGAACTCATCTTTGACACTCAAAAAGTAATTGGTTACCAAAGTTAAACATGATGAACAGAAATGTTCTTTTAGAAATGTTACACTTAATAACAAAAGAAGGAATCCCATTTAGCTCATACACACCTAGATACTTTTTCTTCTTTTCTCTTATAAAACAATGTTGTGACACAATTTTTCACTGTTAATTTCTGCAGCCTTGACATTGTTTTTCAACGGACTTCCTTATTTTGGCTTTGTTACTATATATTTACTTGTAAATAATAACTTGAATAAGGGCGAAATGATAGCAGAAGCTTTCTTTACATTCAGACTTCTAGAGATGTTAATGCATAAGCTTCCTTTTACATATATCTCATGACTTTTTGAATTCATAGAATTTCTTGATTTTTTTTTCCTAGCCTTACAGGCAGATTGGAAGCAGAAAAATTAATACACAAGAGAGCTTTCAAATATGATTTTAAGCAGTAGGGTGTCCGTACTTGCCTTAAAAAATGCACTGACTCTTGGGTATGTTTTATAAAAAAAGTTCTTCAAGTGTGAATAAATGAAATCTGATTATTTTCCTAATGCTGCCCTGGTTCATTTTTTTCACTAATTAACTCAATACCAGATTGTTTCCTGAATACTATCTCAGGTAATCCTTTGATAGAACTGTCCATTTTATTCATCAAATATTTATAGCAAACCTATTAAAACGTATGTCCTATAAGCACTCTACAGGGTATGATGCTGAATAAATCATGAGCCCTTCTTATAAGGATTTTAGAGACTTCTGCAGAAGATATGTATATACCATATATACATGTTGTAGGTATATATCATAAAATGTAATATGTATATATTTGCATGTATTTCAAATAATATGCATTTTACATGGTATTTGGTTCTATTTTGAATATAAAGCTGAATATGGTATTGTTTTTAGGGTTCCATTCCATCTGAGGAAAGAAATTCAAGCTGTTACAACTCAATACATCAATTACCATGGTAGAAGTATGAAAAAACAATGCCTGGACATATAGAAGCAGGAAGAATATTCTCTCTTTTTATGAGATAAGAGAGTTGAAGGTACACAGAGAGAATTGGGAGGTAGTGATGGAAATGACTTCAAAGGAACAGGAAGCAGTATCAGAGTCCCCAGGAGCAAAAGAGATATCTGTCTCCTTTCACATTTTCTCTCTTTCCTCAAACAAGTAGTGTTAAAAATTTTTGTTTAATAAAAAAGGAGGGAAAAAAAGAACGAATGTTGTAAGACAGTGTTTTGTTGAATTTCCAAGCCAGGATTCATGGAAAGGTAAAAGAAATATCTATGTTAGAAACTAAATGCTATATCCACTTAAAAAAAAAAAAAAGTCTTGCCTTTCATACTCCTTTGCTATCTCTCCAATACCCTTCTTTATCTCCTGTGACGTTACTTCACTTCAGGATGCTAGCTGTCCAAGCTGAATTCCTGCAAAAGCACCTTAACCAATGTCCTCCCTTGGAGTCATGAAACCTTTACTCCATTTCCATCCCCTTCAGCTCCCCATCCAAGCTTCTACTTTCCACATATCAGTCTAAGCAATCTTTCTAAACTCAAATGTTATAATCTCCCTCTTTTTCTTTACATCAATTTCCACTCCTCTCCTTCTTCCCCTGTATCCTCAGGATGAAGTTGAAGCTTCTTGCATGCCACAAAACTATCTGCCGGATTAGGCTCCTGTTATCTCTTCACACTCACCCATAGCTAAAGCCCAACTGTACTCCTATAGAGTCATATGTAGAGAGTTTAACTCCAGTAATGTGTACATTTCTTTCAGGTCTAGGTTTTAGTACTCTCTTTGTCTTTTGCATGGAAAATCTTCCCACCTCTGCCTTTTTCCTTGTCACTGCATTTATCTACTATATTGACATTGCCTCTTAACTGATTTTTTCTATCATAGACTAGAACTTTTTCTTAGCAGGGACTGAATCTGGTTCATCTTTATATCTGTCTGCATCTTTATAAATGCCTACACAGATATTTGATAAATATTTATTAAATTAATGAAAAGTTTCTATTACACACACACACACTCACAGATCTTTGTCATGTCTCAGCATATTCAGGATTTTAAGAAATAACTTGTCTGCGTGTAACTTGGTAAACTCATTATACATTTCACTTAGCCCTTATTATTTGTGTCTTATGAATTTGCTGTTTGGTTTCTATTCACATTTTCTCAGTGTTACTTAATCTCTTTAGTTCAACCAGAATTTGTATAAGTTTTCACTATCTTAAGGTATTCCAGAATATGTACTACTTACCTGCAAATACAGTCTCTATTCTGCTTTCTAATAAAAGGCTTATATTACTATTTTCCCCCAAGTATCTTTTAAAAATCCATATGCTAGCCATCACAGTCCATTCCTGATGTATATTTAAAAGGTCTTTAGAAAAATTTTGCCTATAACTAACACTACTTTACAGATTTTTTCATTTTGTTTTGCCTGAAAATTGAGTTACATATATTCTTCTACTTTTCTATTTTCAAATTTTACAACTATTTTTAAGTGAGAAAGATAAAAAAACAATCAGAATGTTTCTATTTAATGAATCAGATGTGTGGGAGAGGACTTAAATGGCTAAGATGCTGGCCATCCATATATTTATTTTCATGCCTTATATTTCTACATGTGTATGGTAAATTTAAGTGCACTCTGCTGGATTATTTTTCACAAATTTTAAACTGTTTTTTTTACATAAGTATGAAATACAGCATAAAGGGTTTTCTCTTACAATGATTTAATTCTGGATAATACATCATATCGTGTCATACAACCACTTAGTTTAACAGATGCCATGATTGTGACATGTTTTTCATAATAAGTTAAAAACATACAAAATCAAATCCACAAACCTCAGGTTTACTACAGAAAAATCATTTTGCCTCTTCTCTCTGATAATAAATCATGTAAAATTACTGCTGTTAAGTAAGTGGCCTTGGGAAATCACATACACTATTTGAGTTAATTAATTTATCTATAAAATGGGCCTAACAAAATCTTCTTTCCAGGGTTATTTGTGAGGCCCAAGTTAAAATAAGCACAAATTGAAAATATAAAGTGCTATAGAAACATGAGCCAAGGCAATGATGCTGGAACTCACCGTAGACCCCTGGATGCTGTCTGCATTAGTGCAGCACAGCTTCCTCTCTCCACGAAATGACTACAGAATTCTGCTAACAAGTCATGTGAGATGAGTAACTCCTTATTCATAATATTAGAGAGAGTTATTTTTTTTCTATCTGAACTTTTATAAGGCAAAGAAAAGATGGGGGGAGGCATGAGAAAGCATTTCTGTAGGATCATTCTTATTTAGAATCTTCCAGGATAAATATTTCTAAAGGAAGGAAGGAAAGCTAAAGGGAAAGAGAAGAGATGAAATAAGAGAAAAAGAAGCCATTTTGATACAGTTAAGATAACATTTCATAATCCAACCTCAGCCCTGAATTTTGACTTTTGAATGAATCAGCTGGCTGAGAACTTTTTGATCCAAGACAGGGAAAGATGCCAGCTGGCAACTCTAAAGGCTGAATGCTGAGCTCCTCCTTGTTGTACAAAAAGGTTTTAATAAGAACATGCACTTAATCTATTACAGAAGCAGCAAGGAAGGATCTGATCATGCAGTCTTGTGGTACTTGCTAGAAATCATATGTTTAAAAGCCTAGGAGACAAACATTTTGACATATATGAGGAATTTTGATTTCATGTTTTGCTCACTGCATTGCAGATGTTTTTATTTGTTTGTTTGTTTGCTTTTGGCATCCAAAATGGTGTGATGTTAACATAGCAGCAGAAGGTGGGATCAGTTCTGGAAAATGAAACTATCTTGTTCAAAACACTGTGGGTAACATCTATAGGCATTTGTATCAGGGAAAGTATAGGTCAGGGGCAAACGATGAGAAATATGAACATACTAAAGTACACGTTGTTAATATTGGGGAGCCTTACCTTCATCATTAACTAATTTTAGCCTGTTTACTTAATGCTTCAAATCAATTTTTAACAACATTAGGATATTATAATATTATATGTCAAAATGTAGATTTTGTAAGAAATATGCCCAACAGAGTAAATCAGGATATAGGAGAATGCGGTACATTTTATAATTTTCTACTACACAGTCAAGTTTTCATTCTGGTAGGTCATTTGATTCTCTGCAGGTGGCTATGCCTGCCGCTGAAGAAGACAGAACCCTGAGTCACAAGTATACAAATGAAATACGATTGTCTTTGTGGGTAGCATTGTATGATTTGGAGCAAGACTTTAGGCCTAATATAAAGATCCTTCAAATAAATCATCCAGCTAAGCTTCTGTGGCCCCAAACTCCTAATTTAAAAATGTTGATAAATGAAGTACCTCTTTAGTTAATAAATGAAGTATCTCTTTAGTTATCCTTTGTCAGCAACATTCATTTTAATGGAAAGTGAGTTTACAGGGTTACATGATTGAACTACTGAGCCAAGTCAGTGTTGGCAAATGATGGGCTAAATTATTGATGTTACACACTAATGAATTCTGATGAGAAATAAAACACAGACATTACGTTTGAAGTGGTTCATAATTATTTTTGTACTTTAAAAGCAATTTTATTCTTTTCCAAATCATACTGGTTCTGTAAAACAAAAACATAGTTAGTGATTATACTAAAATTATTGAGTTTGTGGCAAAAAATGCTCTTGCAAGTTTTCATTTCTGTGAAGATAATGTTATTCACACTAGGTTTCTGATTTCCTTATATACTTCTGGGAAAAGATAATTAAATTAAATGTCTAAATTTTAAAACCAGTGTCTTTAAATAAGATAATCTGCCTTGTAACCATGGTTAGCATTCCAATAGATGTGTTTATAAGCTATGATATGTCTATCAACACATTTACTGGAGCTGTGTTGAAATACCATAATTAATTCAAGCAATGCCAAGTACAGAGGGACTCCAGCAGGTTTGTTTTGGTAAAGAGCTTATCTTTAAATGTGTGCCAGAGAATGCAATGTGTACTGTAAAATGATAGATGTTTGACAAAGTCAGGGCCTGATGGCAATAATTGAAGCAGGTTCAAACCCTGCTAAGGCACATAGAGGTCTATACATTCTGTAGTCTAGTGACAATGTCCCTTGAGCTTTCCTGACTTAATGGTCCCAACCTGAGACTTTAATTCTGTGAGCTCACTGCCTTCCTTTTTGGTTAAGGGTTGATTTATAGTGGAGTCACTCAAACAAGGGCTCAATCTGAAGCGACCACAGGCTGATTTTTAAGTAAGAGGGATTGTTCACTAAGAGGGATTAAGGGTGGAACTCACAGTTGTCGAAGTGTTAGTCCACAGATTCATCACTTTCTGGTCATGAGTCTCTGGGCCTGTAACTCAGCTCTCTACAGCTCAGTTACCAAATCCCCCAAATGTGGTAACAAGTTCTCCCATCCTATCTGAGAGGTTTGTTACAATTAGCAAGTCAGATATTGATGAAACTGAAACCTGTTAAGTTAATGTAAGGTAAATTTATGTCTTATATTTGATTGGATTCTAGTTGGTTTGTCAAGATCATAAGCACTCATTTGGAAAATATTCCCTTTGCCAACTGAGGGATCTGCAGGGGAAAGGAATGAGAAGAGTTTTCAAGTCAAGGTTTGGTCATGTTAGATGAGTTTCTCCTGTTGATAATATGTGCAGTTTCTTACATGAATGAAAATCCAAAGCCTAAGCCTCCTATGTTTAAGAGCCTATGAGACTACTGGATTGAGGTAGGATACGTAGTGCATTGTACTTTAGTTCTCATTTGGTGTACACTTTCTATGAAACAAAAATAAAAATTGAGTCTGGCTTATTTTAACTCTGTAATATGCCATTCTCACATTGTTTTACTGAGTCCTTTTCTCCATTTTTGTAATTTTCTCTTTGTCTATGGTCTGTGATAGACTTGGCACCATTTATGAGAACAAGGCTGCTTCAAGTTTTCATCTTTTTTGAGTTTTCTTTTAAAAATGTATCCTAATTTTTTCTCTCATTATAACTGCACTGTTCATTGTTTTACAATCTTGATACTTTTGGATGAAAAATCATGTGTCTGAGTTAATCTCACATCAAAGCAGCATCATTATATAATGATGATGCTAAGTTGTATGAAAAATACCTACTGGATATGCTCCATTAGTCACTAATTTTCAAACGAAAAGTTCTGTCTTTGAAAAACTCTCCCCCACACCATTGACATGGCTCTTCCACTTGAAAAATGTCCTGCTGGCATAAAGTGAATCAAAAAAATAAAAATGCTGGAGTCTTTTGTTGTTGTTGTTAAGTCTAAGAAAAAATCAGAACACATAAAATGTATGTCTTTCTAATAAAAGTGATCAGAAATAAGTTCATTTTATTTTAAAATCAAGGGAAGAAATACATTTTGGCTTAATATGTCATTTAACAGAAGAAGAAGAATAGATCATTTAATTCATGGAATTTAATCTTGACAAATGTTTCATTAACCTCCTAAAGCTATGTCATATTGATACATTGTGAAATAAATACACTTTCATCTTAGATATCAATATACAAATTGTGTTTATCTTTTGTTTATCCTTAAAGGGAAGGAAAATAGGTGATCCAAGGCTACACTTGTTATCCACAGGCACTCAAGGATGTTGTCAGAATCTTCCAGATATTTTGAGAGGTGACAGAGTCAGAAAAGTGGTATCATAACCAATGAATAAAAAGCAAAGAATTAGAGAATAAATGGTTAGAAACAGAGTGAGTGGAAACAACTTTGAAGTGAAACAGGAAATTAGAGACTAGATGGGGAGGAAAACACACTCAAAGGGAGATTATGACAACAGTTAATATTTGAAAACAATAAAGTAGATTTGGTTACATCAACAGTCAAGATAAACTTCATTTATTCAACTTTCTTGTCAGGATACCTCCAGGTACTAGTCTAGGTTCTATGTGCTAAATGCTAAATTAGGTGCTAATTAAGCAATAAATATAATCCCTAAATTGGACCCACAGAAATCTGGTCTTGGTCACCTCATTTTGTACTCCTCTCTACCCCAGCCCTATGCTTCACCCATACAGGCCTTCCAATTCTGTCCAAAAAATCGATTCAGCCTGATGCCCCTTGGATTGTCAATTTCATCACCTGGGATTAATCTTGCATGAACTTTCTAATTTTGTTCAAGATATTTCCTAATTTTCCTTATAATGAATTTTTTGACCCATAATATATTTACAAGTGTGTAATTTAATTTTCAAATATTTGAGGGATTTTTCAGATATCTTTTTATTATTCATTTATAAAAATTCCATGTTGTCAGAAAACTTATCCTTTACTATTTCAACCATTTTACTTTTATTAATACTTGCTTCATGACCCAGGATATGGTCTACATTCGGAAATGCTTATATGTTACCTATGCATTTTAAAATAATGCTTATGGAGCTATTTGGGATGGACTGTTTTTTAAATGTCAATTAGGTCCAGTTGGTTGATAGTGTTTTTCAAGTCTTCCATATTCTCACTGGTTTTCTGTCTTTATGTTCTATTAACTCCTGAGAGAGGAGTGTTGACATCTCAAACTATAATTATGCATTATTTTGTTTCTACTTTAAGTTTTCTCAATATTTGCTTTATGTATTTTGAACTTTTATTAGATACATACATATTTAGGGTTGTTTATATGTGCTTGATGAATTCATTCATTCTTTTTATGAAATGTCTCTCTCTATTCCTGATAATATTTCTAGTTGAGAAATTTACCTGATATTAATATAGATTCACCAACCATATTGAGCTTGGTGTTGCATCTTCCATCTTTAAAACTTTCAAGTTACCAGTCTTTTCTTTTGTAAAGTGTGTCACTCACAGACAATTTAAATTGAGTCTTGTATGTTATCTAATGCAGTAGTTCCCAACCTTTTTGACACAAGGGGCTGGTTTCCTGGAAGACAATTTTTCCACAGACAGAGCAGGGAATGGTTGTGGGATGAAACTGTTCCACTTCATATCATCAGGCATTAGATTCTCATAAGGAGCAGACAACCTAGATCCCTTGCGTGTGTAATAGGGTTCCTGCTCCTATGAGAATCTAATGCCACCATTGATCTGACAGCAGGCAGAGCTGTGTGTAATGCTTGCTCCTGGCCGCTCACCTCCTGCTGTGCAGCCCGGTTCCTAATAGGCCATGGACTGGTACGCGTCTGCAACCTGGGTGTTGAGGACCCTTGATCTAATGTAATATATACTTTTTAGTGGGGGATTTTAATCAATTTGATATAATTTTTGATGTGCTTGGATTTAGGTCTATTGTTATTTTTCCCATTTTTTTTCTATTTATTTTTTATTTCTGTTTTTCCTTTACTGCCTTTTTCTTAAGGGTTAATCAAATACTTTTTAGGATTCCATATTAATCCTATCATTGGCTTTTTTTTGTGATATCTCTTAATTTTTAAAGGAGAGTTACAATATACATCTTTCATTTAGTCTCCATGAGTCAGTATCATAATCATTTTATATTAAAGACTTGCACCACAAAATTCTATTTATTCTCTCATCTATTATGCTATTACTCTAATTTATTTTGCATTTATATATGCTGTAAATCTTACACTACAATGCTGTATTTTTTGTATTGAAATTCAATTGTCTTTTTAATAAATGCAGGCAATAAATGGAGTCTTTCACATTTGTCAGTATGTTTACCACATCTGTTCTTCTTCCTTCCTTTCTGTAGATACAGGTTTTTTCTGGTCATTTCCTTGAAGCTGAAATACTTCTCTTAGCATTTACTATAATTCAGGTCGACTGGTGAACAATTCTGTCCACTTTCATGTATCTAACATATCTTTGTTTTGCCTTTAATTTTGAAAGATATTTTTGCTGGGTAGAGAATTCTGGGCTGATTGTTTTTGTATTTGTTTTATTCTTTCAGCAGTTTGAGATATTATTTTATGTCTTCTATTCTCCATTGTTTCTGATAAGATGTTAGAGGTAATTTTTTATTTCTTTTCCTCTGGCTGTTTTTAAGATTATCTCTTTATCTTTGATTTTCAGGAGTTTACTATGATTTACCTTGGTATGTTTTTTTATGTGTATCTCTTTTGGGGGGGGTTCTTTGAGTTAATTGGATCTATAATTCATGTTTTTCACCAAAATGGTCATATTATTTCTATACTTTTTATGGTTTCAGTGCACTCACCATTGGCAGATAATAAATCAAGTTACATTAATACTATACAAAACAATACCTAAAAAGTGTATGCTGATATTTTAGCACTTGGTTTGGTAACTGAGTGGTCAAGAATGATTTACTAAATATTTAGTACATTTCTGAAATATTAACCCTAAATTAGCCTGATATTTCTGTACTTGTTAAAGACCTTACTCTATCTCTTGTTTCACACTGTCTTCCTCCAACATAATCTAAACTCAGTTAACAAACACACAGGGAATTGCCATGGTATAGTGGTTAAGAGCAGGTACCTCACAGCCAAATTGCCTAGGTTTGTATCCTGAGAACGAGCATGGAGGACAAGGTTTGACACATAGTAATGGCTAGATAAATGCTGCACTAGATAAAAAGAAACAAAACAAGAATGTCTATTCCATATCCCAGGAATCTGTTTCCTAAGTCCCTCATACTTTTCTGCTTTAAGCTGCTTCCCTTTTCCCACCTCAGAATGTTTCCATTCTTCCCTTTATATTCAGTTGTTCATTCCTGTTTTAAGCCCCACTCTTTTTTTTTTTTTTTTTTTTTTGAGGCGGAGTCTCGCTCTGTCACCCAGGCTGGAGTGCAGTGGCCGGATCTCAGCTCACTGCAAGCTCCGACTCCCGGGTTCCCGCCATTCTCCTGCCTCAGCCTCCCGTGTAGCTGGGACTATAGGCGCCGCCACCACGCCCGGCTAATTTTTTGTATTTTTTTAGTAGAGACGGGGTTTCACTGTGTTAGCCAGGATGGTCTCGATCTCCTGACCTCGTGATCCGCCCGTCTCGGCCTCCCAAAGTGCTGGGATTACAGGCTTGAGCCACCGCGCCCGGCCAAGCCCCACTCTTACAAAGGTATTTCCCTGATTTCAGACTTAAGTAGTTCTTCCCACTTCCTGGCCAATTATAATGTTCACTGTCTGTACCTGGTAATATTTAGTCATGTCATTATTATTCCTTAATAGTTTTATATCTCTCTCTTCATTTCATCTTTGATGCTCCCTGGGTTGCATTTTTATGCTCTACTTATATAAAATTGTTAGTCATTTCTCCTGTACACAATACTGTTTTTGTTCTCATATATCTTTGCTCTCTGTTAATATAAATCCCTGACTACCTTTTGTTGATGTACCCTCACCTTGCAAGATACAGTTTATGAGTTCTCTCCTTCAGAGAACTGGCCTTCCATTCTCAGGGTGAGCTAAGCGCTCTTCTTACTGCCCTCATTTGTACTTACACAATATATTGTGTCTACCTCCTCTATGAGATTCAAGCTCTTGAAAGACAGAGAGTATGTCTCCTACCTTTGAACCGCAAGTGTCCAGCAAAATGCCTTTTATATAGTGGGAATCCCTAAAATATGCCTTGAAATTCATTGATATTTTTCAACTTAGCAGCAACTGCTTAAAGGTGCAAAACATGATGTGTACTGTATACATTATACTGGTAATCAATAAGTACAGAATAAATTCAGTGTTTCAGAACATTATAGTAATTTACATTTTACCCATATCAATCAAAGAGGCAGTTGACCATAGGAGAATCATAAGATAATCACTCCTAAAGGTAGGTGTGTAGAACAAATTAGCTTATAAACTCGGCTTATAATTTTCTGACTCTAACTTTTGGCAAAAGGCACTTATTTATTAGCTATAGTCAGCTTTAGATGAGGGTGGAATGCTGATTTACATCTAAAGGAAGATATTTGATTAAATGTGGCTCATTAATTTGGATGTTTTAAGTATTTGTTTTCTTTTTTGTTTATGTGTTTATGCATATGTTAAAGACTGAGGCAGGAATCATTAAAGAATTGAAGTCAACCAAGCGTTTATTTTATTACATTATATGACTAGAGGTGTTGTGTGCCTATATGTAGTTTCTTGAATTCTCAAGTTTGAAATGATGTCAGACATCCATGGAATCACCAGTTCCTGAAGGGAAAATGATTGGGAAGTATGAATGTTTCCATGATTAATTAATTTTGGCAAAATGTTGAATTTTCAGAATTGTCTTAACACAGTACCAGGAGAAAAAAGAGAAGAAAGTGAGCTAAGATAGTGGTTCTTTACTGTGTACAGGGCACATTGTATATACATCATCTCATCTGATTCTCACAATGACTCTTGGATAGGTGCTGTTTATACCTGCTTCACATCCCAGATGATACAAACCAAGTCAGCAACCAACTTGTCAACTCATCTACTCCAAAACTCAGACTCTAGCATTCAGAGCGGGTCAGTGTATATTTTCAGCTCAGAAAATATCCCACAGAAAGAGAAATTTTTAAAAAAAGTTTACCCTTTGAACTGTTTATTTACACAAGCATTAATGCAAAAAATATTGCTAGAATATATTTCAGCATCTTTCCTGTCCTTTCCATATGCCGCCTCTCTATTTTGTTTTTCTCATTAGAATAGAGCGGGACTAGACCTTTAACTTGTTTGTTCACTGTCTTTTTTCCACAACTGGAAGTAAGTTCCATGAGGTTAAGGATTTTTATCTGTTTTGCTTGCTACTATGTACCCAGCACCTCAGACAGTGACTGGCACATAGGTTTTCAGTAATTATTTACCTAACAAATGAATTGTAAAACAAAATAAAAATATATCAATACATGAGCAAAAATGAGCAAAATTTCTCTCTCACCAACCTGCTCAGCCACACAGATCACAAATCCTACTCCATTTCCAAAAATCCTGTGCCACTGAGTGTGCATCCTTCTAGACCTATTTCCTCAGATTTAAATATGGATAGTTATAGCTAATATATAAATACACAACTGAAATATAGACTACTGAAATATAGAATGCTATGCATTTATTTTTACCTAATTAAGATCATTTGCTTAAGATGTTATTCTGTATGTTTTTCTTCGTTTTACTATTTCTTTTACATAATTTCTTGGCTTCCCAAAGTTCCTCCTGATTCTTTTAAAGTCCTGTTTAGCCTGACATATTTTAGATATATGTGTGTTTATTTATGTCTTCTTATATTGATGGATATTTACATTGTCTTCAATAGATATTTACATTGCCTTTGATTTTTCACTATCACTAGTGCTATATTACTAATAACCTTAGAACATGCTTCTTGGTACACAAGCGGGAGTGTATCTCTAGTGTAAAATGTGACATTGTTCTATTAAGGAATATATGATTTTAAATTTTGAGGACAACATAGTCCTCAACAGAATATGAAAGTTTACTTTTCTTTACACTTTTATCACCACTAATTAATATCTTTAAAAAATGTGCCAGCATGATGGCTGAAAACAAATTTTTTACATTGTAATGTAAATAATTTTTACATTGTTAATTTTTTTGTGTACTTCTGATATTGAGCATTTTTTTTCATATATCATGTGACAGTGCTGTCTGAAACTTGAAATATTTTCCTATTGGGTTATATTGTTTCTTATTGATTTAAATAAATGCTTATTTTATATATAAAAATATATATGATATATAATAAAATAGATTTTTAATTATATCTTTTTCAGGAAAAAGTATTTATTTTTACGTAGTCAAGTTTATTCCCCTCAGTGTACCTTAACACTATACAACATTTTATATTTTAAAAAGTAGATTTTTAAAATGTTTATAATGTATACACATATACAAAGTAGATATCCAAAATAATCTATTCTGTATATTTTGGATATTTACTTTTATCTCAGCTAGCTGGCAAGTGAATAGTCCACTCTCATCGTATACAATTTGAAATCCTGCTTTCAC
This sequence comes from Macaca mulatta, assembly GCF_049350105.2. Lineage (NCBI taxonomy): Eukaryota > Metazoa > Chordata > Mammalia > Primates > Cercopithecidae > Macaca > Macaca mulatta. The sequence goes on along the minus strand of NC_133423.1, from coordinate 59,509,997 downwards.
TATATTCTAAAGTCTAAGTATTTGTGGGGCTTTTCCTGGATTATTTGTTCCAGCCTCATGCCTGCTGTCTGTTTTTTAAAAGAATTTTTATTGGAACACATCTGCATGCATTTATATACTACTGTCTATGGCTGCTCTCCTGTTACAAGGCAGAGTTGAGTGGTTGCAACAGAGACTGTATGGCCTGGAAAACTAAAAATATTTATTATATGACCCTTTAAAAAATGTTTATCAACTATTCTGTTTTCCAGATCTTTCTATCCATTCTTGCGTTAATGCTGTGCTATATGAATTTAATTAATGTAACTTTTTGATATATTTTGCCACTCAGTGGCATAAGTTCCCTCACCCCAATCCAACAACAATTTTTCCTTTTAAAAAATGTTAGAGCTATCCTAGTGGATTTTAATCTTCCAAATACATTTAGAATCACCTTCTTGAGCTTCATACACAAATTTTGTTTGGATTGTGAGTATGATTGTATTGAATGGATTTTTATTTATGGATTTTTAAAAATGTTGGATTTAAAATTTGATATCTAAATATATACATATATATGTAATCTTCTCATCCATAAAAATGTGATATGTTTACTTTTATTTGGGTTGTCTTTCTGGCATTGTTTAGTACCTTTCTCTATAAAGATTGAGCTAATTTTTGTTAATTATGGTTAGAAACTATAGTTTAGGTTGTCATTTTAAATAACTGTCTTATTAATTCTAAAGGTTTTTTTTGCTGATTCTCAGTTTTGTAAATTTTCTGAGTAGTATCTCTACCTTTATCAAATTACCAAGTACATTTTATGAAGTTAAATTTGTAAACTATTTTGTAACTTTTATTAGAATAAGTATGTTGTTATTGTTAGCAAATGCCTCTCAGCATTGATTAAAACTATGCTTTCTCCCTTAATCTGTGTTTATATTACATTACATTAACATATTTTCTAAAGTTGAATCTCTTTGCAATTGAATCACAACTCACAGGTTTTGACACGTGATGCTCTTTTTTTCTTTTATTTCTAAAAAGTTCAAGATGTGCTAATATGTCCTATCGTGATTGTGGATTTGCCTAGTTTTCTTTGAATTTTAACCAGATCTTACTTTATAAAGTTATGTTGTCATGTGCATTACATTCATGATTGGTATTCTTAGACTATATCTTTTATTAATACAAAACATCCAAATTCTAGTTTTCTAATTCTTTTTTCTTGAATTTTCTCTCTTTTTAAAATTAGAATTCTTTATTCTTTTTTTTCCAGGATCTTCATTCAGTTTCTATCTGCTTGAAGTGCATTTCTTCTAAATAACATGAATTTTGCTTTTATGACCAATCTACAAATCTGTAACTTTAAACTGTGCAATAAAACTATTTACAGTTATTAGGATCACTAATGCATTTGGCCTTACTTTGTACATTTTTTTGCTCTTCCTGTACTACTCACATTTTGAATTATCTAATTTTTTATGGTACTTTTTTTTCTCTAGTATTTTGAAAGTGACAAATTCCTTTTTTGTTTTGTTTTTACATTTTATTTGAATGGAATCATATAGAATGTTCTTTTTATATTGGGTTAATTTAATTGTGTTTGTAATTTTCATACATAAAAATTTTTTTTGATTGATTCATTATAATGGTACCTATTTATGGGGTACAATTTGACATTTCAATATATGTATACGCTGTATAATCAGGATAGATAGCATATTCATCTCCTCATGCATTTATCATTTCTTTGTGACAACACTCAAAAACCCCTATTTTAGCTATTTTGAAATGTACATTATTATTAACTATAATTACCCTATTGTGCAATAGTTCAGAACTTATTTCTCCTATCTAATTGTAACGTTATACCTGTTGACCAATCTCTCCCCATCCTCCTCTCCTCTAGCCTCTCCCCACTCTCTGATAATCACTGTTCTACTCTCTACTTCCATGAGACAAATATTTAAGATTCCGCATGTGAATGAGATTATGTTGTTATTTCACTTTCTGTGTCTGACTTATTTTACTTAACATGATATCCTCCAGGTTCACTTATGTTGTCTCAAATGACATGATTTCATTCCTTTTTTATGGCTGAATGGTATTCTACTGTGTAGATATACTATATTCTCTTTATTCATTCACTTGTTGAAGGGCATTTGGGTTGATTTCAAGTGTTGGCTATTGTGAATAGTGCTACAATGAACACGGGAATGGGAATGCAGGTATCTCTTTGACATACTGGTTTCATTTCCTTTGGATGTATACCCAGTAGTGGGATTGCTAGATCATGTGGTAGCTACAGTTTTATTTTTTGAGGAACTTTCATACTGTTTCCCATGATGGTTGTACTAATTTACATTGGAAAAATCCAGTTTTAGATTTATGGTACATATTCTTAAATTATTGGCAGCTATAATTAAATACTTTTTCTATTACTATATAGAGTTAACCAGTAATATTTAGCAGTTTAATGTTATTCCTCGAGCATAATATCTCTAAATGTATATATATTAAAAGTCCAAAATGCATGTTTTCTATACATTCTTTTGTGTTTCAAAAGATAACACGTAATCAGATTTCCTTTCACATCACACCGCTAAGTGATTTTAAATTTCTGTTGTGGTTTTTTTTCTTTCTTTCATTTGCACAATTCTTTTCCAGAAATAGGAAACTATCGCTATATCTAGTTGTTTGTGTCTGTGTGTGTGTTAAATGATTAAATGGATGCTATGAGAATTCCCGGCAAAGCACCCACTGAATGCTTTTGTTTATTAACTTACAGAACTGTAGGCACCTAGAGGTAGAAAGAACCTTTGGAGTGATCACATCTAATCTTACTAAACCAGTTCACGAACTCAACAAAATTTTTATACTTATGTTCCAAGAACTGCAGCTGGTGCCAGGGAGATGAAGATGAAGAAATAAGACATGCTTTCTGAGTTGAGGAGACTAACATACTAGTGGGTGAGAAGGCACAGACACAAACACAGATATTTAAACAAAGAGGTCATGGGAACCTACTAGGGGGAGCACATCCCTGAGGAGGTGCCCTCTGGACTGACCCTCAGTCCATTTGCTTCTCCTCAATCACCGCAGTAACATCTCCCCTAATGCACCTGGCCTGTTTATCTAACCTCTGAATACCAGAAGTGCACACTTGGACAGAAATACTTGTTATAAAATTTATTCCTCTTGACCTTAAACCCACTTTCCAACCTCTCCCATGATTTGTTCCCAGTGTTGGCTTCTAGAGCTCAACAAACTATATATACTGACCCTCACTTGCAGTCCTTTCGATGTTTGTCCTTCCAAAGCCTTTGTCTTTTGTTTAAACATCCCAGATTTTTTATATTTCTCCCACTCTTTAATCTTTCTTATATTGCTGCTCTTTAGTGTGTCAATATGACCCTTAAATTATGCTTCCCAAACTTGTATAAATTACCACAGATATACTCAATGAAAGAAAAAGTGCAATTTATCTTACGGGACTTATCTCCTTCCAGACAAAAATGCCTCTGCTTCCTCAGTCTGAGACCACTTTATATGCTGTAGCTTCGGCACTCTCTCATTTAAATGATTTGCTAATGCTCGGTCTTTTTTCCAAATAACATGCCAAAAAGGTAATAAATATCACAGGATTAAGTAAAAATAAAAAATAATGGGAGGACAAAGGAAACGATAATAGTACTTCATAAGAGCTCTGACATGAAGTTAGGACCTCATATAAAATATGCCATACACTGTCAGAGTCAAGAAGAAGTTGTCTCTGATTACTAGGGCTGGGACAGGTCTTTGCTTCCCAGTTTAAGTAGCTCACTTTGACTCATATCAGAACTGTGCTCAACTGAAATCCCTAAATCTTTTTCATATAAAGGGCTTCAAAGTCAAATACACCAATTCTTTGCTCCAGTTATAGCTCATCTTACTGGTTTCTGCTTGATCACATAATTCAAAAGCTTATCTGGCCCACCTGGTTTTCTGCCAACTGTAGATCTGCCAATCACGCCTTTGTGTGGCCCTGTAAGGAATTGTTCCAAGGCCAAATATAAAACAAAATTTCTTTTTTTCTGTTTAACTGATTTTTTAATTGCTTTTCCTCAATATTGGTTATGTACAATTTACTTTTCAAAACTTTCATCAAATGATTTTCGCATCGAATTGTTCACTAAAATCTTATGGCATCATTTTAATACTACCTTCAGAATATTAAACATTATTTAGACCCCCCTGACATTGGCACTTAAAGGAATGGAGATACTAAGCCACAGGAAAATGAAAACCAGTAGCATCTGGTCTGTTATGCAATTTTTAGTCATGTTGGATCACGTTGTATACATTGATACCTGCAGACTCACTCCACAAATATATTAAGTCACTCTAGCATGTTTTCCTTTAAAAAAAATTGGATATAAGTGAAAACAAGACAGACATGGGGTATTATCAAGCCCCCTAGTGGCCTTGCTACGATACACCTTAAAATACAACCCAGGGAGAGTTGAAAGAATTTCTTTCACTGATGGTATAAAGGCCTGAAGGAACTTAGAATCTTCCAGGAAGGAAGACGAGCAACATGTAGGAGGGGTTAGCTGCTGAAAATATAATTGTGGTTTGTGTGTATGTACAGGGTACAGCAGGAACTCAAGTAAGGTTGAATTTAATTCATCTTGCACAGAAAAGTGGGGGAAGGACTCAGAATCATTTTGTAGAGGAAGTTATTGAATTGGATCAGGTGTTTTTGTGTATTCATTTATATTTTATTTATTTATTTTTATTTTAAGTTCTGGGATACATGTGCAAAATGTTCAGGTTTGTTACATAAGTATACATGTGCCATGGTGGTTTGCTGCACCTGTCAACCCATCATCTAGATTTTAAGCCCTGCGTGCAATAGGTATTTGTCCTAATGCTCTCTCCATCAAGGGGAGAGCACCCACCCCACTACAGGCCCTAGTTTGTGTTGTTCCACTCTTTGTGTCCAGGTGTTTTCATTGTTCAACTCCCACTTACAAGTGAGAACACATGTGTTTGGTTTTCTGTTCTGATGTTAGTTTGCTGAGAATGATGGTTTCCAGCTTCATCCACGTCCCTGCAAAGGACATGATCTCATTCTATTTTATGGCTGCGTAGTATTCCATGGTGTATATGTGCCACATTTTCTTTATCCAGTCTGTCACTGATGGGCATTTGGGCTGGTTCCAAGTCTTTGCTATTGTAAACAGTGCTGCAAGAAACATACGTGTGCATGTGTCTTTACAGTAGAATGATTTATAATCCTTTGGGTATATACCCAATATTGGGATTGCTGGGTCAAATGGTATTTCCAGTTCTAGATCCTTGAGGAATTGCCACACTGTCATCCACAATGGCTGAACTAATTTACACTCCCATCAAAAATGTAAAAGCATTCCTATTTCTTCACAGCCTCACCAGCATCTATTGTTTTCTGACTTTTTAATAATCATCATTCTGACTGGCTTGAGATGGTATCTCATTGTGGTTTGGATTTGCATTTTTCTAACGATCAGTGATGATGAGCTTTTTTATATGTTTGTTGGCCACATAAATGTCATCTTTTGAGAAGTGTCTGTTCATATACTTTTCCCACATTTTCATCAGGTTGTTTTTTTCTTGTTAATTTGTTTAAACTCCTTGTGGATTCTGGATATCAGACCTTTGTCTGACGGGTAGATCCCAAACATTTTTTCCATTGTGTAGGTTGCCTCTTCACTCCAATGTCAGTTTCTTTTGCTGTGCAGAAGCTCTTTAGTTTAATTAGATCCCATTTGCCAATTTTGGCTTTTTTTGCAATTGCTTTTGGTGTTTTAGTCACGAAGTCTTTGCCCATGCCTATGTCATGGATGGTATTGCCTAGGTTTTCACTAAGAGGTTTTATGGCTTTGGGTTTTACATTTAAGTCTTCAATTCATCTTGAGCTAATTTTTGTATAAGGTGTAAGGAAGGGGTCCAGTTTCAGTTTTCTGTATATGGTTAGCCAGTTTTCCCAGCACCATTTATTAAATAGGGAATCATTTCCCCATTGCTTGTTTTTCTGAGGTTTGTCAAAGATCAGATGGCTGTAGATGTGTGGTGTTATTTCTGAGGTCTCTGCTCTGTTCCACTGGTTTATATATCTGTTTTGGTACCAGTACCATGCTGTTTTGGTTATTGTAGCCTTGTAGTAGTATAGTTTGAAGTCAGGTAGCGTGATGCCTCCAGTTTTGTTCTTTTTGGTTAGGATTGTCTTGGCTCTACGGGCTATTCTTTGGTGCCATATAAAATTTAAAGAAGTTTTTTTTTCTAATTCTGTGAAGAAAGTCAATGGTAGCTTGATGGTCAGTTGTTTTTAAACAGGCAAGATAAAAATGAGTATTGCAGAAACAGGGAAGAGCATAAGCACAAAAAAGGAGGAATGAGTTTCACAGCAAGTTTCTTAATTAGTAAGAATTTTGGAGTGGCTGAAACATACTAAAGAACTGAAGCAGAGAGAAGATGAAGCTAGGAAGATTAGCATGAGCTGGTCAGGAAGGTTGTTGTGTACCATGCTGAAGGTTGTAGCCTTGATTTTTCTTTCCCCAGAGGATTGCATATTTCTACTGTTTTGTGGCAAGATTTTGAAAATTGTATTCTCACATTTTTATTAAAAGCCAAAATTGAAATATTCTAAATGGAAGCCATCTCCAATAGATAAGAAAATAAGGTACTAATTTATGCTGCTGCTGTGTCTCTGGATGCTGAGTAGTTGAGTTTCCTTACCTATCCTATCCCATCCCTTCATTCCCACTGTTATGTAACAGCCATACAAAGAAGTAATTTAAAATCAAGTTTGATAAACTGTATGTTGGTGAAATTCTCATAAAAATTAAAACAAGGATTATTGAAGGGTATGAATTAGAGAATCACTTTACTGATATTCAAATAATTTCTAATGACATTTTAAATATTTGAAAATACATAATTCAGTGAGAATTTATCATTTGTAGATTTTTAAGACCATTTGGACAAAAATATAGATTTTTCTAAGATACTAATTAGAACATGCAGATTACCTTTAAATATTTAAAAGAGATTCACAGGTTCTAGCCACCATATAATGTGTTACATTTTAACAGACTTACAGAAAACAAGACGCTCCTGACTTCTAAAATAATGCAATTGTAGTTTGTACTCAGGCTTGTACATAAATTTTGATTAAATCTACATGTGGTAAGCACTGCCTTTCAAAATCTTCCTTTTTCTTCAATTATTTTAAATGTTTTGTTATAACCCATTATCAATACATCCCATATATAAAGTGCACACACACACAATCCTCAGAAGAATATACCAAAAAAAAGGACAACAGCAGAAATGAAATTTGAAACAGCTTCATAGCCTTTCAAGAGCTTTGCAAAATCTTCTTTACTCGAGTTAAAAGCAATATGAAATGCATGTATAATAAAATGTTTAGAAAAAGATTTGGTTTAGGGTTCAGCATTCATTTCATATTACTGAAAAGTGTGATTTTATGTTTTTGTTTTACATAGAACAGGCATTCTAGTTTTTGTTACTTAATAGAATAAGGTAGTATGTGTTTTTCTTTGGGAGGTCATGTTTTATGCATGCAGTAACATTTAATATGGTAAAACATTAATTTTTTAAAAGTTTGACTAATATTTAAGAATTGTCTTCACATAGTTAATGTGGGTTTCTAAAATATATCATTCTTAAAATGAAACAATGTATCTGCTAAATCTTTTTATTGAAACAAGGAGTAAAATCTCACATGCATCTAGAACCACAGCTACTTTCTAGTCTCAAGTTACTTATCTTTCAAATAAAGTCATCTCCAAATCTGCTTAGGATGAACCTCTTGCAAAACAGAAAAGAAAAGACAACGGTTAAACTAAGTAAACATAAGAGGGTTATTTTCACTGAAGTGGATTTTGCACAAAAGCAGCACACAGTATCTTGTGTCAACATCTTTTAAACAGCTGGATGACATCTGCAAAGCCTGAAGATTTGAAAAAAAAAATACTATTTATACTAAATGTATTAATAAAAATCTGTTCCGAGGTTTGTGAGAAATAAGTCCAATCTCCCTTTCCCCCCAAAGTATGCATGGTATATGTGCTAACTTACTGAATTCATCCTTCATGCAATTCCAGTTTATTAAAGAGGTTAAAAATTTATAAAACTCTGATGGGATATGGTTTTAATGCTTCATCACACTACCCATCATTTGCTTTTCAATCTAGATCAGAATGATCTTTCCTACTTCCCTGCAATCACCTACCTGCACAGCTAATATTTTCTGAATACTCTCCTGAGAGTCTGTCTGGAAGTTGGCCAGCCTCATCTGGCTGAAGAGGACCACCAGTTTGAAGTGCTCCTGCCACAGCCTGTGCATCCTTCTCTGCAGCTGACAGAGCTAAAGGCAAGAGGGAGGGGAGAAAACACAAGTTAGAGGAGGAGAGGAAATTAATGGCAGTGTTCAAGAAGAATGATGGAGAGAAATATAGAAAGCAGTCAATAGCCCATTCTGCACTGTACGGACCTGACAGGAATTTCACAGTCTCTTGATTTTTCAGCCCACTCATGTGCATTCATCAGAAACCAGTCACATCTGGCCGCCAGGATGGGGGGTTAATTTTCTCTAAATGCCTCAGCAGTTTTGTTCTAGCTGAGGCAAACTCTGTGACTGCAAAGCTGATGAGTAAAATATTTCTACTTCACCCAGTTTAACTCAAAACCGATAGCCTCGGGACATATTGAACCTTTCTTGAAAAAAATCATCTTTTGAAGCCGTTTTGAATGGCACATCAGGTCAAGCCAAAGTTTAAAAATGCAACTTTAAGACTTTGATGGACACCATCACTGCTTTTTTTCTCATAAAGCTTACCATTGCTTGGCAATGTGTGCTTTAGAGCATGACAAAACTAAAGAGAATTAACTTAGCCATCAACTGCTGAGGGAGAACAATAACAAGGAAGAAATTTCCAGCTAGAACTCCCTATTAATCTACCTCCCTCTGACCATGTGACATGGAAACATCTCACTGCACTAAAGCATAGAGGACGCGGTGTTAAGAAGTGACATGTTTAATACAGGATCTGTACAGAAAAAGAAAGAATTCGCCTATGACATATGATAGATCATTTGGAAATTTAATATAAAAACCAACAGAAAACAGTGGATGTTTTATCAAAACAATGTACATTTGCTCTTCAACAGTTACCGTAGGCATGCCATACAGAATTATTATAAGGCATTTTCAAAGGGATAAACATAAAATTAACAGTAAAAACAATTTTTAAAAAATCCCAAACATTTATGAGTGCTTATGTTATATATTTATAATGAATGCATATATCATACGTTTATACAATATAATATATTCTGTCACTGAAAACTCTTGGTTTTGGGAATGTGGATGATTGCTGATATCAGTTCCTTTTTAGCATATTTTGCAGAATGAAAAAACAAAATTTACATCCAAACATGTAATATCAAACACAATTTTTATATTAAATACTTCCTCATACCAGAATAAAAACATGTTAAAAATGTGGCTATTTGGTGGGTTACATATACAGGATCCTCTGTAAAACATCAATAAGGAGTTTGTAAAATTTGGGAACTCTTTTGTATATATATTTCAATAAAAGAATTCACTTAACTAAATACTTGGTGTTGCATGTAAATTGTTTAACATCATTATCCTCATTATGCATTGTTATAAACAACACATACGCATTTATGTTTGGTTCCCAGGAAAATAAAGCCTCTATTTTTGGTTAGTTGATTAGGAAGAAGAAAAGACTTTGAAAACTATAGATATTTCAGCTTACTAAATGCTGAATTACATTGTCCAGAACCAGTTTATGCGCATTTCAGATAATTTGGGCTATTAAATTAAAACTTAGCATTATTATTTGAAGAGAAGTTTTGTCAAACTTAAAAAAAAATGGCGTTTTCTTTAGCACAAGCCAAGCCAGACAGTCAACGGGGGGAGGTATGCTGTATCTTGATATACTCATTAAGGCATTTGAAAAGTTTAGTTCATTGTGTATGTTCACAACTACATAAAGAGTCATATTAAGACTTTAATTATTGTTCAGGGACAGGGGAAGGGTCTGGGTATTGAGGGTTCAGGAATGGTCCATAGGAGTTAGCACTGGCCATGTATTACCTAATGTATGCATCAATGATTTAAATAATATTAATTAAATTTGCTTTAATAAGATGCAGAGCACATGTATATTTAAATTAGAAATTACTTCAATTGCAAACAGTGGGCAAGGCTAGAGAAGCTGACATTTAGTGTCAAGTAAACATTAATAACAGAAGAAAAGAACCATGACAAATATTCCTGAAAATAATTTCATAGCATATATATGTTTGAAATTTGTGTGATTTTTATACTGGTCTTCATTATTAAAATATGACCTTGCAATTTACAGATTTTTTTAAAGGGCAAAAATGGAAATGAATGTAAAGGAAATTTTACCTGCTTAAAAACTAAAATTATCAATCATTTTTACTAACAGGCTAGCTCATTTCTGAAATTACATGTGGAAATATATTTTGAAACACATATTGCAGTATAGTTCTTTATACACTACCTAAATATATTGTTTGCTGAGGTAAACATCCTGAATGAAGAGGCCATAATCTAATAGATAAATGCAATTTGCTAAATGAAGCTTAACTATAAATTGTCTGTTGTGGGTGGAGGCTCTGAAGAGATTAGATTTTTGCTATTTTCTTAACAAAGACAAATAATCTGTCAACTTTCTCAATTCTTTTCAATGTGACTTATTTAAACAACACAGTTCATAGGTTGATTGTGGGCCTGCTGAGATAGCTTCTTTGATTAACCCCAGTGTACAGCTGAGAAATCTATATTTTAAAGAGGTTAACTTGCTTTAGGTTATTTGCTTCTGTCTAACTTCAAGTTTAAGTTATTAACCATGATGCCATATCAGTTAAAGTTCAATGGTTTTTCTTTCTCTCTCTGATATTTTAGCAGTCACTTCCAGATTAAGGATAGTCATAAAGACTGCTAGAAACACCCAAGGGTTCCGTAAACCTTTGCCACAGAGATTCCTGGAAAATAGGCTGTGATGCAAAATGAACATTTCTGTTTGCTCGTTAGATATTAGTAAGAAGTGCATGATAAAACCTTATCACATAGAGTAGGTTTTCAAATCATTGTCTACCTCAGACCTTACCTTACTAGTTCGTTGTAATTTGGAATTTTTAAGACAACAACAAATGGAAGCCTACCTTGTACAAAAATTGGACAATAGACTATCAAGACAAGAAAAGTTCACAGCAATAAGCCAGAAATAAACGATTTTGAAAGAATGGCTGTAGGATGAACTCTTAGCCTTACTGAGTGGAATCAGATATCTCAGTGAAAAGTCACCTACAGCAAAATACCACTTTAATTTTCTCTAGTATTTTTCTTATTTCAAGGCTGTAGTTTTTTGGAGTCAGCTTAGCCCTCAGAATACCTTATTTCCCCCAAGAGATCATAGGATACTTGGAACTACACCTATGAACAAAGATTTGTTTGTCAAAGAAAATAATAAATTAATACTATTAGAGTAGCCACACATACGACAAAAAACAAGTAAGGGAAAGATGAGCTGTAGAGGAATTCCTTAACAACAAGGTAAATTTTACAAGTGGGAGCTCTTCAGCATACGTAAACAAAGCAAACTGAATAGTAATGTTTTCTACAGCCACAAGTCAAATGAGGAGAAGCAGCTGTATGCAGTGTCTATTTTTATTCAGTTGTCTGTATTCTAGCTTGAGGTAGCCATAAAGGCCTTGAATTTATCCATATTCACATGTTAACTGAAGCCTCTTAAACAGAAAAGTTTTTTAAGGATCAAGTAAGAATGAGTAATATCTCAAAAAAGAGGCTTTTTTTTTTTTTTTTTTTTTTTTTTTGCGGGGGGGGGGTGGGGTGGGTGGAAATCAATAGCTAAATAGGCCTATGGAAAAAGAAGAACCAGGAAAAGGAAGAACTAAATACAATCTTAAAGAGAGGAGATTCTGGTATGTTGTCAGGAAACAACAGGTGCTGGAGAGGATGTGGAGAAATAGGAACACTTTTACACTGTTGGTGGGATTGTAAACTAGTTCAACCATTATGGAAAACAGTATGGCGATTCCTCAAGGATCTAGAACTAGATGTACTATATGACCCAGCCATCCCATTACTGAGTATATACCCAAATGATTATAAATTATGCTGCTATAAAGACACATGCACATGTATGTTTATTGCAGCACTATTCACAATAGCAAAGACTTGGAATCAACCCAAATGTCCATCAGTGACAGATTGGATTAAGAAAATGTGGCACATATACACCATGGAATACTATGCAGCCATCAAAAAGGATGAGTTTGTGTCCTTTGTAGGGACATGGATGCAGTTGGAAACCATCATTCTTAGCAAACTATCACAAGAACAGAAAACCAAACACCGCATGTTCTCACTCATAGGTGGGAACTGAACAATGAGATCACTTGGACTCAGGAAGGGGAACATCACACACCGGGGCCTATCATGGGGAGGGGGGAGGGGGGAGAGATTGCATTGGGAGTTATACCTGATGTAAATGATGAGTTGATGGGTGCAACACACCAACATGGCACAAGTATACATATGTAACAAACCTGCACGTTATGCACATGTACCCTACAACTTAAAGTATAATAATAATAAATAAATTAAAAAAAAAAAAGAGAGGAGAACCAGCATTCAATAAAATAACATATGCACATAAACACATTTACACACGAAAGACAATAAGACTATTCAAGAGAATATTTAAGGAAAAAACAACTAAGATGCTGCCAAGAATGATTGATTATGTCAAATAGCTATGACAACAATTATTTTAGGAAAGTGATTATGAAAAAACCCATTTCAAGATGTCAGCAGACAGTGATCGCTCAATAAATGTTTATTAAAATGGACTCCACTTGAGCTGATAAAAGTTTACCTGATAAAGGGTATAAACCAAAAACTTCCATCAAACATTTTACTAAATAAACGTCAGAAATCTTCCTGTGGATGTCGGGCAAAATAAAATAAGGATAACATAAATCAATACCCCTTTTGAAAACTTTATTGCTGATTCTTGTCAATACAATAAAAAAATAGAAGAACAAAATATAGCTATAAGAGTTAGAAAAAAGGCCGGGCACAGTGGCTCATCCCTGTAATCCCAGCACTTTGGGAGGCTGAGGTGGATGGATCAACTGAGATCAGGAGTTCGAGAGCAGCCTGACTAACATGGTGAAACTCTGTCTTTACTAAAAATACAAAAATTAGCCGGACACAGTGGCGGTCGTCTATAGGCCCAGCTACTCAGGAGGCTGAGGCAGGAGAATCCCTTGAACCAGGGAGGCGGAGCTTGCAGTGAGCCGAGATAGCGCCATTGCACTCCAGCTTGGGAGACAGAGGGAGACTCCGTCTAAAAAAAAAAAAAAAAGGAGGTGATGAGGGTTTAGGAACTTTCTGCCTATAATATCTGCACTGAAAAATTAATAACTTTTTTTTTTTTTTGAGACAGAGTCTCGCTCTGTCGCCCAGGCTGGAGTGCAATGGTGGGATCTCAGTTCACTGCAACATTGCCTCCTGGGTTCAAGAGATTCTGCTGTCAGCCTCCCAAGTAACCGGGATTACAGGCGACCTCCCACCACGCCGGGCTAATTTTTGTATTTTTAGTAGAGACAGGGTTTCGCCATGTTGGGCAGGCTGGCTTTGAGCTCCTAACCACAGGCATGACTCGCCGCACCCGACCCATTTTTATAAATCAATATGACCAATTTTGAATTATAATAGAAAAATCCTATTTATTACCATAAAATAAAATGAAAGGTACTTAGGTTGATATCTTTTTAAAAATGGGCAAGATTTTATAGAGAAAGTTACAAAATATTTTGAAGAATAAGGACTGAATAAATCTAGAGGTACAGTGTGGTCATATATGAGAAAAGAGTGTCATGGACGAATCAGTTTTCCACAGAGTAGTCTATAATCTCATCAGGTTTTATGAAAGTTGATCTAAAATTCACATGGAAGAACAAAGGACTGAGAATATTTAATGAGACAACTGTGAAACAGGAGAACAAGCCTGAAAAATTTGACATGTGATACATACAATTTATCTTAAAGCTGTAGGAATTAAGAGTAATATTGGGATCATCCAAAGAGAGCATTTGATCAGCAAAGAGAGCGGAGTAACAGACACATGCATATAAAATGTAACACATGATAGAGATATCACTACAAATCAGTGCGGAAAGGATGGCTAATAATTGGCTATCTCCATGCAAAATAAAATAAAATGAGATCTTTAACTCACAACATACGGAAAATAAAAGCAAACTAGATTGAAATGAAGAAAGTTAACCTTTAACAATTTTTTAAAAAGAATGACACAACTTTATGCCTTTGAGGAAAGGAAGAATTTTTATTTTTTATTTTTTTATTTTTATTTTATTTTTTTTTTTTTGAGACGGAGTCTCGCTCTGTCACCCAGGCTGGAGTGCAGTGGCCGGATCTCAGCTCACTGCAAGCTCCGCCTCCCGGGTTCCCGCCATTCTCCTGCCTCAGCCTCCCGAGTAGCTGGGACTACAGGCACCTGCCACCTCGCCCGGCTAAGTTTTTGTATTTTTAGTAGAGACGGGGTTTCACTGTGTTACCCAGGATGGTCTCGATCTCCTGACCTCGTGATCCGCCCGTCTCGGCCTCCCAAAGTGCTGGGATTACAGGCTTGAGCCACCGCGCCCGGCCAAGGAAGAATTTTTAAATAAAAATTAAAATGATAACTTCTAATGGAAAAAAATTGACAATCAAACCACATTTAATTTTTTTAAGTAAATTTAAACAGAGTAACCATATAAGCTGCAGGTTTAGAGAAGATTTTAATAACACAGCAGACAAGGATTAATTTCTTTAACATATAAAAAACCCTTAAAAGTCAATAATAAAAATAGAAACAGTATACCAGAAAAAAATGGGCAAATTATACACATTGGCAATTAACATAAAAGGAAAGCCATTTGGCCTGAAAACATTTGAAAAGGTATTCAACTTTAATAGTAGCATATGAATAAATAAAATTCAAACTCATCCGATTGTCAAATACTAACACAATCTGTCAATATCAAATTTAGGTAAAGATGTGAAAAAAATTAAACTCATGTGCTGTTCAAATTTATGTATAATTTGATACAAAAACTTTGGAGAACAATTTATTATTTCGTATTGAAAATGAAGTTGTACTTTCCCTTTGATCCAGAAATTATACTTTAAGCTACATACTCTAGACCAGCAATTCTCAGCATGTGGTTCCCAGACCATCAGGATCAGTATCACCTCAGAATGTTAGGAATACAGTCATTCAGACTCCCTGAATCAGAAACCTTGGGACCAGCAATCAGTGTTTTATCAAGATCTCTAGGTGATTCTAATGTATGCTAAAGTTTGAGATATATCTCTCTCAAAAAAAATGTCATATGTACTCAGGGAAAAACATGAAATACTTTCCATTTACAGCATTACTTGCTATAGTAAAAATCTGGAAACAATCTAATAGTCTTTGAAGTAATAAAAAATACATTATGGTATGTTTATACCCTAAACCACAGCATTTAAAATAAACTCACTGGCCATATATGGTGGCTCATGTCTGTAATCCCAGCACTTTGTGAGGCCAAGGCAAAGAGGATCACTTGAGCTCAAGAATTCGAAACCATCTTAAGCAACATAGTTAGACCTTGTCTCTAATAAAATAAAATAAAATAAAATAAAATAAAACAAAATAAACATGTTAACATTGCAGGTGGTTTGGATGTTAGAGAAACAAAAAATCTTACAAATAATACTTTTTAAAAAATTTTATTACTATGTAAAAATGGCATTAAAAAATTGGAATGGTAAACACAAAAGGTTAATTAACCATGAGTAAGGAGGGGAATAATAATAGGAAGAGGCTGACTGAGGATTTTGAATGCATCTCTACTGGTTTAAACATGCAAAACAAAATGTCAGGATTTACAAATCTGGTAAAGTTACACAGAAATTTATTAGAAACTTGTTTACTTATTTATAGTTTATATATAACTCTGTAACTTACTGCATGCTTAGTTGTTTCATTAAAGAACAAAACCTATGTTAATGTAACATCTCTGCAAGAAAGGCATCTTCCATATTTTGTGGCTTAGAATGATTTACTTTCAGAGAATTTATTATAATTTGTTAAGAGTAGCCTATTATATTTGGCCATCTGCCAAAATACAAAAATAGCTTTTTGTACAATATTTGTGTTATATACCCACTAAATATGATCTTACCTATAATAAACAAAATATCCGAAATACTAAGTTTATATCATTAAGGAAAAAATTACTACTTTTAGCTGCCTCATAAAATTATTGGTATTTTCCTTCATCCCACTCATACAATTAACACAGTTGTTGGTTAGTGACTTCATAACTTATTTCATATGAAATTAAAGATGGCCATATGTAAAATATTTTCATGAGAATTTGAATTTGCTAGTTTCAAAAGGTAACCACAGAGCTCAGATGGTAAAAAAATATTAACCTTAATAAATAGATATTTTCGTCAGCTTATACACGTATCATGCTAATGTGTTGAAATAATGACTAGTATGTTTTTTCCTTAAAAAATTCTTTAAATTGTGCCTGTGTCTTACAGAACATAAATATAATTGAAAACACACTTTAGATAAAATTAAATCATTTTAGAGACATATGGTACCAAAAATTAACTCCCCAAAGCACATAATTTAACTGGCTTTTGCAATTTAAGAACCCTGGAAAAAAAGAAAGGGAACGTTTCAAGGAAATGAGAAGTGTCCTTATAATGAATTTCTCCTTATAAGAATCAGACATAACAACAGTCTTTTTAATTAAAATACAAATACCATATGTATAGTTATCTGAAAATGAACTATAAATTGTTTTGCCAGGAAACAAAGACCAGTCAATACCGAAAACAAAAAGTCCTTTAGAATACAAAGATGATAGTAACTGGCAGGGTAGACAGTGCATGAACAGCACTCAAAGTTCTTTATCTATGAATGATGATTTGTTCATTCTGGATTTGTGAAAACAAACAACTGCTGGATTCAAATCTGTGAAAGAGATTTTCAAAAATACCTCATTTATATTTTTTTGGATGAAAAATATCTTTATAAAAACTGGAATTTATAAAGATCCAGTTTCAACTAGTAGTTGAAAAGAACATAGAATTTTCCCACATGCAACATGAAAACCCATTAGATACAGAATCCAAACAGAAAATTAACAGAATCACTGCAATAAACAACCTTTATCAATACAACGTGTAGGACAAATATGAAAAGTGTGGAACAATTCCAAATTTTTGAAGTAAAAATTACCTCCCTGGATAAATTAGCAGGGCACACAGAATTTTTAGGGCAGTGAAAATATTTTGTATGATACCACAATGGCAGATACATGCCATTACACATTTGTCCAAACCTGTAGAATGTACAACACCAAGAGTGAACCCTAAAGTATGAACTTGGAGTGATGATGATGTGTCAATATAGGTTCACCAGTTGTAACAAATGTCCCTCCTGGAGTGGGTTGTTGATCATGGAGGAGGCTATGCATGTGTGTGGAAAGGGGGTATACAGAAACTCTCTGTACCTTCCACTCCATTTTGCTGTAAACCCCAAAACTCCTCTAAAAAATAAGATCTTAAAAAAAAAAAATCACTTCTCAGTACACTGGAGTGGGAATTGGGAGTGGTTACCTGGTGGTGACAATATGTGACAATTGTTAGAGGTTACAGTATTTCTGAAAGATGCACGTGTATGCATGGATTAACTCATCAGAGGTACCTGAAAATTTGAGAGTTCATCTGATATGATTGGCAGAGAGTTTGGAAGTTTCCTAGGTAAGAAGCCTGCAATCTAAGAATAGAAATATTGTGAATAATACCTTGGGAGAAGATGAAGGCATTTCAGAAGTCCGTATTTCCTATCTACAAACACAGTCAAACAAACAGGCCAACTGTAGAAGCAGCTCTAAGATTTATGCACATTTGACAAAGAGAAAAAAATGCTGTATGCTGTAGATTTGCATTTGCACCTTAGGTAATCTAATTAAAATCATATTTAAAGCTTTGACAAAATATGATAAAGACCATCTGGAAAATAATAATAAGCTTTTCCTATAGGAATTTATTTTAGATAGAAGGAAGGTAGATAGATAATAGCACAAATACATTCATTTATTTGCACTAGAATATTCAAATAATGATTACAATTTCAAGCTGCTTGTTATAAGTTTTCACATACTGAAAGCATACTGTGTTTCTCAATTTCTGACAGATAAAACTGATAAGTGAAGGTATGTGCATGCAATTTTAATTCAACAGTGATGTGAAGTGCAGCTCACAAGGCAAACAGCGTAAGCCTTATCAGTTCTGTTTATTGTAATAACCCAAACAATAGCAATTATAAACTACTCCACAGATTTTTGGCAAGGCAGGAATGACAGACATAAAAAATCCAGTTAATACTGAGCTATTTATAGTACTCAGTTACCAAGCTATACATGTACATACAATATACAAATATCAAAAGTAATGAGATACTTATTACCAAATCCATTCCACAGACTAGTGTTAAAGATCACATAGCTCATTTCTAGAAATATCTTTTATCAACTGCTTAGATGTACTTAAGAAAAATAAGACCCACGTGCACTCCCAATTTTGGAGCTGGCATGTAAGAAATTTAAAGAAGAATTTTTTAATTACTCTAATTATATAAAAATAATATATTTCTTAATTCTGCATTTGGATCTCTGCTAATACATAAAACCTTGGTATGACAGAGAAAGCTGGTCCATACAGACACTACTACTTTTTGTATTGAATAGTTAAAAATCAAGTCTATCCTTTTATATGAATATGCAAATACATTTCTTTGTATACTTTATAATTATAATACACACTATTACATATAACAGATAATAATTCATCTTTTTTCATATTTAATAGTAACAATCTGCAAAACGTAAAACCTTCTTAGTTTGATAATTTGGTTCTGAAATAAAATTACTACATTCTGATAGATACTTGATAAAAATGTGTAAAGACAGTAGTTTATATATTTTGCTTAAGTTGCTAAAATTCACACTCAAATCCCATGAAAAATTCAATAAGAAATAAATGAATGAAAGTATATGCTTAATTCTAAAATTATTGTTCCTTGTGATTGAAAAAATTGTTAAACCAAGAATAAAACAAAATTATATAATAAAATTACCCTCACAATAAAAATTTAACTTTTCTCAAATGAATAATTGTTTAAAAATGGTTTAAAATAGAATTACATGACAGCTAAATATGAAATATTATACTGTCAAACATAGAGATGAACATATTTTTGAAGCATACACTTCCTTGCCTGCTTGTCAGTCTTTTGCCCAAAAGTAATTAAGTCCCTTGATTTTAAAATGTGGCCAAATAAATGGTCTAAGCTGGCTCTTTTGGTTTTCATTTATGAGCTGTGGTTGAGCAATTTTCTCTGACGATTATCCACAGTATATCTTTATAGTCTTCTGAGAACCACTTATTTTAATGCAAAAAATCAAGAAAATGTTTTAAAAATTACATTTACCTAAAATTAATTCACAATAAAAACATTATTCAAAAAAGATTAATGATAGAGCTCATTGGTTTATTTCAAAATTTCAAGAAGAAATATAGTATATCTCTATTTTTAAAACATCAAATTTCATTATAAATACCCCCAGCATTTTTATTTCTTTTACACACAAATAAACATAAATGCTTATGAAATTATTTGTTTTAAACAATTATAAAAAATTCAACAGCAAATGTAAATGTAAATAAAATAAGCCACACAATCATGCAATGCAGGACAGCCTAACTGCAGAAACTAGTCTACAGCGATAAGAATCATGGGTCAGCACTATGGGAGGCCGAGGTGGGCGGATCACGAGGTCAGGAGATCGAGACCATCCTGGCTAACACGGTGAAACCCCGTCTCTACCAAAAATACAAAAAATTAGCCGGGCGTGGTGGCGGGCACCTGTAGTCCCAGCTATTGGGGAGGCTGAGGCAGGAGAATGGCGTGAACCCAGGAAGTGGAGGTTGCAGTGAGCCGAGATCTCGCCACTGCACTCCAGCCTGGGGGACAGAGTAAGACTGTCTCAAAACAAACAAACAAACAAACAAAAAATCATGGGTCAGAAAGTATAAGCTTCATTTAGAATGCAAAACTCTTATGATCCTATTATTGTCTTAGCTTCTTGTTAGTGATCTAGAATTGTTCTGGCACTAGAAGGATGGCAATAAGAAGAAAAAAATCTGAAAAGTAGTGCAAATTGTCACAGATGCCCAAAATTTATAAACTCATTTGCTGGCTTGCACTGGTATATATAATTAAATCCAGGTTATGACAAATATTATCAAATATATTTATAATAAAATAATGCTTTTCATATATTAGTAACTAATACCATTCTTTCAGAAAACATTGTGAACTAAATTCAAGATACTCAAAGAACTAAAAAGAACAAAAGCAGCAATGATTAATATAAATGAAATAATATTGACTCATATTAAGGAAACTACAGATGTTCTACCACATTCTGGAAATTTATGATGGTAGTAGTAGAAAGAAGGATCATTGGATATTTGAAAACCTGAGCAGGTCTAGGTACTACTGGGCTATGTGACTTAGTGTCATTTGAACCTTAATTGTCTCATGTAAGGAACAAGTATAGTTCTACTAAACTAGATTCAATAATAAAGTACTTATTCTTAATAGAGGAAGATATTTTTGCTTTTGCACTGTTTCTAACAACAGAGATATAACATTTTAGATAGAGTTTTGAGTTTTCTGGCCTAATTTATTCCATGTATTTTGAGAATAGGCAAAATGTAATGAAAAATTATGAAAAAGACTAAGATTTCACTAGACATTCTGAAGAGTGCTTTAATTTTAAAACAAGATCAATTCTTTACACAAATATTTTTATTGCATTGATGGGGTTAGAACACATAAGAAATTCCCACAGGAGAATCTGCAGAACCATCAGTGAAACTTGAGTACTGAGTAGTCACCAATTCCAGGTAAGTGAATGATCTCTGCATTTATACTGTCTAAGCCTAGAGTAGAGCTGAGGACTTCTAAGTTTTTGTTTTCCCCTTGGCTTGAAGGAGAAGGTAGTGCAAATTCTCTCTGGAAGAAAGCAATCTTAAACTGGGACACCAGTTTCACAGAGAGGAAGATCTATTAACTTCTAGTCAACTAAAATATTAATACATAGTAGAAACAATGAGATTTGCAGGAACAAACAAAAACTACTAGGAAGAGTGTTATTTCAGAACAAGGATAATAAAGAGATATTTTAGATAAACTGAAACAGAGTTCATTTCTATTGAACCTTCTAGAAAGGATGTAATTCAGAAAAACGGAAAATGATTCCACGGAGAGGCTCTGAGTTGCAAGAAGGAACGGTGAATAAGAACAAAACAGGTAAATACGTAAAGTCAAATAAACATTCCCATAAAATATTAATAGCAATGCTAATAAAATTATAATAACTAATTAAAGAGTATAAAAGAATCATGGAAACTAAAATGTTTTATAACAATATTATGTATGTCTGAAGTTCAGAAGTCTGAATTAAAATTGTCTAAGTCAGTATATTGCATGATAGTTAAAATATGTGCTGTAATAAATAAAATATCAAGTATATTTTAAATTAAATATGCATGGTCTATTTAAAGTACAATAAAAATAAAATTTCAAATAAAAGGTTAAATATAGTGTTTGACCTTCAAGAAAAGGAGCAGAAAAAACAGAATAAGAAAAGATAAACAAGAGTCTTCAATCAACTAAAAAGGCAGGTAGAGAAAAAGGAAGTAGTAGAAAAAAATATAACAATCAAAAGACAAAAAGATACTAGAAAGAGGTAAAATGTATAATTGATTACAATAACCATATATGGATTATAATTTTCAGTTAAGACAGACAGAAGATTAGATTTGGAAAACGATGCTTACATATATTTTACATGAAACACATCAAAAACTAAAAGATAGTCAAGATAGAAACTAAAAAATAAAAAAATATATAACTGAATACAGGCATATACTAGCACAATGAAACCCTGAGTATATTAGGCAAAAGAGACCTTAAGACAAATAGTGTTCTTAGATAGAGATTATTCATATCCATATATATATATCTAGATCTATAGATATCAACACATCGATTTTGGCAAATCCAAAATTGAAATAATGGTGATGATTGACAGGCCTAATAAACTTGATCTAGCATATATGTATATATGCATAGATATGTATATATGCATAGATCTAGTATATATGCATATATACGTGTACATACAGATATACATGCACATGCTCCAAATTATAAATTACACCATCTTCTTAAGCATACGTAAACATTAAAACTTGTAACTTACATACATTAAAACATAAACTGTATAAAATCTTATGAGATCATAAAGCAAGTATTTTATTTATTTGATTTATTTTTGGTTTTTTTGTTTTGTTTTGTTTTATATCACTTTATTCTCACAACAGTGCTATAGTGTAAGTACTTTTCTTATTTTTATTTTTTCTGTTTTATTATACTTTAAGTTCTAGGGTACATGTGCACAACGTGCAAGTTTGTTACATCTGTATACATGTGCCATGTTGGTGTGCTGCACCCATTAACTCGTCATTTGCATTAGGTATATCTCCTAATGCTATCCCTCCCCTCTCCCCACACCCCACAATAGGCCCCGGCGTATGATGTTCCCCTTCCTGTGACCTCATTGTTCAATTCCCACCTATGAGTGAGAATATGCGGTGTTTGGTTTTCTGTTCTAAAGCAAATATTTCATTACAATGAACTGACATCATATAAACCATGTTCCTGACAACAAAGTAACTAAATTAGAAATCAGAAAGCAAAACAAACAAAACAAAAATATCTATATATCCTTAGACGTTTATGAGAAAAGTTAAAAATAATACATTTGGCTGGACGCGGTGGCTCACGTCTGTAATCCCAGCACTTTGGGAGGCCGAGGCGGGTGGATCGCCTGAGGTCAGGAGTTTGAGACCAGCCTGGCCAACATAGTGAAACACCCTACTGCGTGGTGGCAGGTCCCTTGTAATCCTAGCTACTCAGGAAGCTAAGGCAGGAGAATCGCTTGAACCTGGGAGGCGGAGGTTGCAGTGAGCGGAGATTGCGCCATTGCACTCCAGCCTGGGAAACAAGAGTGAAACTCCGTCTCAAAATAATAACAGTAATAATGATAATAATAATAACACATTTATCAAAATAAATCATAAAAAGTTGTTGGCTGACGCGTTGGCTCACGCCTGTAATCCTAGCACTTTGGGAGACGGAGGCAGATGGATCATCTGAGGTCAGGGGTTCAAGACCAGCCTGGCCAACACGGCGAAACCCCGTCTCTACTATAAATACAAAAATTATCCGGGCGTGGTCGCGCGTGTCTGTAATCCCAGCTATTCAGGAGGCTGAGGCAGGAGAATCGCTTGAACCCAGGAGGCGGAGGTTGCAGTGTGTCTAGATCGTGCCACTGCATGCCAGCCTGGGTGACAGAGTAAGATTCCATCTCAACAATAAATAAATAAATAGTTAATTATTTAATACTGAGTGCTAAATAAATAAATTTCAAATATGTAGGATGCAACCAGATGATACTTAAGGGGGTTTATAGTCTTTTATGCTTATATTAGAAAAGACAAAAGGTAGATTAATGAGCTTTTCATCCAAATTTAAAAATATATATAAAGAACAGAATAAATTAATCAAAAATGTAGGAAAAGAGTAATAAAATGGAAACCAAATATATGATAGAGGAAATTCACAGAGTTCTTAGGAAAGACCAATAAACTATGCAAAATTCCACAAGGATTAACACAATGAAATAGAAATAAAGTAAAAAATTAATAATATTTGAACAAAAGAAAAAAAGATAAACAATAAAAATTAAAATTGTTAAGATAATACTATGAATAATTGTATGTAGTAAATTTAAAATTAAATGAAATAGACAAAGTGCTAATAAACAGAACTTAAACTGACTTGTAAAACAGAAAGCCATATATTCTTACAATTACTAAAGATATTGTATTAGCAGTTTGAAATTGCCCTCATACATAAAACACGTGGCTCTGAAAGTTTTATAGGAGAGTTTTTCCAAGTTTTAAAGGTACAGTTTTTCCCAATTGTATGTCAAATCTTTCAGAAAACAGAAAAAGAGAATATTTCCCAAATTATTCTATAAGTGAAGCATAACATGAAAACTAATATCCAACAAATGCAGTAAAAAACCCAGAAAGCAGAATTTAATTCTACTTATAAACTTATGAGCAAAATATATGTGGTAAATATTTGTAAAGTGAGCATAGCAATGTATAAAACCATAATTAACCATGGCCAGGTGATATTTATTCTAGGAATGCAAGACTTGAAAAAAAACTAAACATACATTTTACCCACCACATTAACCCCCAAAAAGGAGAGAAACTATATGATCATCCTATTGGATGGAGAAGATGCATTTGAAAAAATTTAAGACTCATTTGTGATAATAACAATCAGTATCTTATTTCTGTGTACACAGGTTGGCAACATTTTTTTCTGGAAGGAGCTAGATACTAAATATTTAATCTTTGTGGGCCAAACCACCTGTGGCAGCTACTCAACTTTATTGATTTAGCTTGAAAGCAGCCACAGAAAAGATGTAAATAAATGACGGGGCTGTATTACAATAAAACTTTAATTATGGAATTTGCATGTCATATAATTTTCATGTGTCAAATATTTCCTTCCTTTGATATTTTCCAAACTATTTAATAATATAAAAACCATTTTTGGCTCATAAGCAGTAACAAAGCAAGCGGCAGTCCAGATTTGGCCAGCGAGCTCTAGTTATACAACATCGTATTGGGGGCCTGAGCAATGTACTGAGATAAGGAAAAAACCCACATATAATAAAAAATACACATATGTCAAAGGAAAGAACCTGTCATTGATTATTCATACAGATAATACAAGATAATTTACTGTTAAGTTACAAGAAATAATGAGAAACTTTTGACAAAGGCTGCATGTAAGATTGATATTTAGATATCAATTATGATTTTATTCACTGGAAATACATTGTTAGCAGCTGTAAAAATTTTTTTTTACAAAGCATCAAATTATAAGATAATTTGAAATAACTATTCTTAAAAAGTTGAGTAGGATATATACAGAGAAAATTGGAAAACTTCTCATTTACTGAATGAGAACTAACTAAATATGTAAGGAACCATGGCCATGCCTACGAAGAATCAATGTCATAATATCAATTTCTCACAAATTAATCTATAGCAAGGCAATTCTCATCACCAGTGCACTTTAGGGAACTTAGGAAAAATGACTGTAAAATTAAATTTTAGGAACAAATTGTAAAAGTTAGTCAAAACACAATATAAGGAAATCAAGTTGGAGACACTTGCCCTGCAATATATCAAATTTGTTGCAAAGATAGTAATTAAAACAGTATGTTTTGGCATAAGAATAGACATAGTAATCAATAGAACAAAATAGCCCAGAAGTTCACACACATATTAAACCTCAAGTTATAAAGAGTTGTCATTGCAAATCAATAAGGAATAGATAAACTAATTATTTTCACAATTGATTCTCAACGTGAGAAAAATTGATCAAATCTTCACAGTATATGTAAAAATAAATTCCATATGCATTAAAAACTTAAAAGTTCAAGTCAAATTTTTAAAATCTCGGAAGAAATTAAAAGAAAATGTCTTCAAATACATACAGAAAAAAATTTTTGAATTGTATTTCATCAAAACTTCATTCATCGAAAACACCATGAAAATGAAAAAGGGAAGCCGCAATTGGGAGAAGATATTTGCTACATAGATAATCAACAAAATATTAGCATCCAGGATTTATGTATAGATCTTAGGGATGACCAATACCAGCATGAAAAAGAAAAGTCATAAAGCCCAATAGCAAAATGAGCAAAAGATTTTTTTCACAAGAGAAAACACAAATGGCTTACAAGTAATTAGGAAAATGAAAGTTAATAACACAATGAGATACTCTTTTATATCAATTATATTATGAGTAGTTATCTGCTCAAATAAAAATTATTATAACAATTATATATTTATTGTTATTTAATGAGCATTTGCTATATGCCAGGCATGGTGCAAAATATTTTACATTCAATACCTTAGTTATTTCTGCATAAAATGGGGACTATTATTATCATTTTACAGACTAGAAAAAAAGATTCTTAGTAGCAAGAACAAATAACATATTATGTAGTGGTAAAGCCAGTATTCAAGTTCATGACTATCTGACTTCATATCCTATCCTTTTAATCATTGCACTTGATAAATGTTTGCTGGGCAAATTAAACAGTTAATTTAGGTATTGTGTGCATAAATTTTTGGGGCGTCAAATACACACTAATGAAAATAAGGGGCCAGGATAACTATGCCTAATGACATTTACAATCTATGGGGGAAACTGTACTTCACAAGTAAGCATTCAAGTAAGTGTTGAATTATGAACTGTGATTTGAGCCATGAAAGATAAAAAATCTATGGAGGCACACAGACTTACAAGAGAAAACAGTGATAGTGTCAAGATAGGAGGAGGTGGTTTCATGTAAGCTAGAGGGTAGTTTTATTTCAAAATGGTAAATAAGCAAATTTTAACATTTGTACTCTTTATTTTCTTTAGTAAATGTTGCACCCCTCTTCCAAATGTCCCTCTACAGTTGCACCAGCCCCTCGTGTCTCCGTGCTGTCTCCTGGCTACTCCCCAGTTTGTTCTTTCCGGCTTATGTAGAGGTGTATTCCCATACTTACTCACAACAAACCTTTTTCTGTTTCACCCTTTATCCTGAGTTTCCACCTCCAGGCACATACCTGCATGAACTAGTCTAAATAACTATTTTGTATTTTAATGCTCCTGAAGAATTCTGTGTTAATTATCCCAGGCGTTTAAAAAGGACATCTGCCCATTGCTTTACCTAAAGGAGCATATCTCATGAAAGAAATTTTAGATAGCGTGTTGTGTTTGTGGTATAAAGCGTAGAAATAATGGGAACTTTTAGGTCTTCCCAAATCACACCTCAAAAGTGGGTACATAAGCTGTAGGTCAACATGTAGAAACTTAGTCATAGTCCTTGGAATAAATGAAAGTGTAATAGTTGAACCAATTTTATTATATTTTCTGTCATGTTAGTATAAGCGCTATAACAACTTGTCAAATCAAAAAAATGCATTTTTTTCCTTTTCATTTTCTGTAAATGAGCTTTTGGAGACCTAGTCCATTCTTTGTTCTTTTGACAGCTTGTTCTGCTCATTACGTGATATGTGGGATTATCAAATCTCTAAGATTTTGCTGTTTCTAAAATACATTATAAAATGGGATAAACTTTCTGAATTTTTCTAAATACATATTTTGGATCAAATTTTAAATTGGAATATTATATTTAAAACAAGGAGGATGATACACAAAACTATCTGTGGTCGGTCATTCCTAAATTATGGCTCATGGGTGTTTAAAAGATACTTCGAAAGTAAATTTAAAAAAAAGTCACAAGGTGACAACTGAGGGAATTTTGAAGACTTACAGAAAATGGAAGAGAAGAGGTATATAGAAACTGTAAAATAATTAGGAGACTTCTGAGGAATAATGTAGAAACATTTACTATTGCACTGCATGGTGACCACAGTTAATGTGTTGTATATTTCAAAATTGCTAAAGAAATAGATTTTAAGCATGATCACCCTACACAAAAAAGTGATAAGTTGGTGAGGCAATGGATATGGATATTTTAATTAGCTTGACTGGATCTTTCGACAATGTACACATATATCAAAATATTGCATTTGACCCCATAAATATATACAGTTGTTATATGACACCTAAAAAATACAATTAAAAATGTAAATTAGATGGACCAAGATAATATTATATTTCCTTTAATTAAACTCAAGGATGTTGGGGCCAGGCACCGTTGCTCTCGCCTGTAATCCCAGCACTTTCGGACGCCGAGGAGGGCGGATCACCTGAGGTCAGGAGTTCGAGACCAGCCTGGCCAACATGGTGAAGCCCTGTCTCTGCTAAAAATACAAAAATTAGCAGGGAGTGGTGGAGCAAACCTGTAATCTCAGCTACTCACGAGGCTGAGTCAGGAGAATTGCTTGAAACCGGGAGGCAGAAGTTGCAGTGAGCTGAGATCATACCACTGCACTCCAGCCTGGGCAACAGAATGAAACTCTGTCTCCAGAAAAAAAAAAAAAAAAAAAAAAGGTTTTGTTCTTTTGAGGTAGGAGGCAGTACTTGACTCTGAAGGTGGGAGCTCAGACCTCAAACATCAGACCAAATTAAGGACTGGCTAAAACAGGGACAGGATAGAAGCAGCTTTCCATAAGACGTGTCCATCAGAGCGCCAAGGCAGTTTATCAACACCATGACAACATCCAAAAATTACCACCCTTACTATGTAATGACCTGACGACCCAAAACTGCCCCTTAATCTGCATATAATTAAAAATAAGTATACATATGATTGTAAAACTGCCCTGAGCTGATGCCCTGGGCAAGGGCAGTACCTCTGCTGCTCCTGTATGCTGCCACTTCAATAAATGTTGCTGTCTAACACCACTGGCTCACCATTAAATTCTTTCCTGGGCAAAAGCCAAGAACCCTCTTGGGCTAACCCCAGTTTGGGGCTCACCTGCCCAGCATCACTTTGAATGTGATCTTTTATCATGCACAGATAGGGACTAGTTTATTTCGGGTGTATTGTAGTTGGTTGTATATGTGCCTTCTCTGCGGGATCATTAAGTCCTTGAGAGCAGGGTCAATGTGATGTTCATCTTTGTGTCCCCTGCACCTGATTCAGGGTTAGTTGCATAAAAAGTCCTCAACAAATATTATTTGAATGACTTAATTAATAAATATAAGGCCTTTAATGAGTGTCAAGAAAGCTGGGTTTCTTTCACTTCAATTACAACAAATCTTACATTGTAAAATTTTATTAGCTATTATGCCTATTGAACCAACACCACAGGTTAATTCTGTACAACATAGTCCTGTATTACAACAGAGATTACTAGTACATAGAGAAGCCTTTCCTGAGGCATCTCCCTATGCCAAGCAGAAAGAAAATGCTTCCTCCTCCATGCTCTTACAGAGTCCTAATATTATCTCTAAAGAAGCATGCCTCACTCTGACCCAGGGTAACCTCAGAGTTACCCATGAATCTTTCCTTTCCTCATGCATGCATCCCCTTCCAACTGGTTACTAAGTCTCTTAATTTCTAACTCCTAAATGTTTGTATTCCATTATTTTTCTACAAACTTACTGCCATTACTTGGTTTTAGTTCTTAAACTTATGTTACTGAACTATTTCAGAAATGTAAGTACATATTTCACAAGATGTGAAGTTGGTTAGAGATGTAGAAAGAAAACTGGGATAATGCAGAGACAAAAGTCAAAACACCAAAAACT
The DNA here is from genome assembly GCF_049350105.2 of Macaca mulatta. NCBI lineage: Eukaryota > Metazoa > Chordata > Mammalia > Primates > Cercopithecidae > Macaca > Macaca mulatta. The sequence continues at coordinate 59,480,373 of NC_133423.1, read as the reverse complement.
TTAAAGAATAAGAATTTCATCCTGCAAATTTTCATCATCTGGAAAATAATTTTAACTCTTTTTAAATCTCCTTCTCTGGGCAAGCAGTGTACAAATTTGGACCTACATTATTAAGTCTAAATTCCACTTTGCCTTTGAAATGAAGATACCTTGTTTCCAGTACTAGTTTGTTTTTTTTTTTTTAATTTATTTATTATTATTATACTTTAAGTTGTAGGGTACATGTGCATAACGTGCAGGTTTGTTACATATGTATACTTGTGCCATGTTGGTGTGCTGCACCCATCAACTTGTCATTTACATCAGGTATAACTCCCAATGCAATCCCTCCTCCCTCCCCACTCCCCATGACAGGCCCCTGTGTGTGATGTTCCCCTTCCTGAGTCCAAGTGATCTCATTGTTCAGTTCCCACCTATGAATGAGAACATGCGGTGTTTGGTTTTCTGTTCTTGTGATAGATTGCTAAGAATGATGGTTTCCAGCTGCATCCATGTCCCTACAAAGGACACAAACTCATCCTTTTTGATGGCTGCATAGTATTCCATGGTGTATATGTGCCACATTTTCTTAATCCAATCTGTCACTGATGGACATTTGGGTTGATTCCAAGTCTTTGCTATTGTGAATAGTGCTGCAATAAACATACGTGTGCATGTGTCTTTATAGCAGCATAATTTATAATCCTTTGGGTATATACCCAGTAATGGGATGGCTGGGTCATATGGTACAACTAGTTCTAGAACCTTGAGGAATCGCCATACTGTTTTCCATAATGGTTGAACTAGTTTACAACCCCACCAACAGTGTAAAAGTGTTCCTATTTCTCCACATCCTCTCCAGCACCTGTTGTTTCCTGACTTTTTAATGATCGCCATTCTAACTGGTGTGAGATGGTATCTCATTGTGGTTTTGATTTGCATTTCTCTGATGGCCAGTGATGATGAGCATTTTTTCATGTGTCTGTTGGCTGTATGAATGTCTTCTTTTGAGAAATGTCTGTTCATATCCTTTGCCCACTTTTTGATGGGGTTGTTTGTTTTTTTCTTGTAAATTTGTTTGAGTTCTTTGTAGGTTCTGGATATTAGCCCTTTGTCAGATGAGTAGATTGCAAAAATGTTCTCCCATTCTGTAGGTTGCCTGTTCACTCTGATGGTAGTTTCTTTTGCTGTGCAGAAGCTCTTTAGTTTAATGAGATCCCATTTGTCAATTTTGGCTTTTGCTGCTGTTGCTTTTGGTGTTTTAGACATGAAGTCTTTGCCCATGCCTATGTCCTGAATGGTATTACCTAGGTTTTCCTCTAGGATTTTTATGGTATTAGGTCTGACATTTAAGTCTCTAATCCATCTTGAATTAATTTTCGTATAAGGAGTAAGGAAAGGATCCAGTTTCAGCTTTCTACTTATGGCTAGCCAATTTTCCCAGCACCATTTATTCAATAGGGAATCCTTTCCCCATTTCTTGTTTTTCTGAGGTTTGTCAAAGATCAGATGGCTGTAGATGTGTGGTATTATTTCTGAGGACTCTGTTCTGTTCCATTGGTCTATATCTCTGTTTTGGTACCAGTACCATGCTGTTTTGGTTACTGTAGCCTTGTAGTATAGTTTGAAGTCAGGTAGCGTGATGCCTCCAGCTTTGTTCTTTTGACTTAGGATTGTATTGGAGATGAGGGCTCTTTTTTGGTTCCATATGAACTTTAAAGCAGTTTTTTCCAATTCTGTGAAGAAACTCATTGGTAGCTTGATGGGGATGGCATTGAATCTATTAATTACCTTGGGCAGTATGGCCATTTTCACGATATTGATTCTTCCTATCCATGAGCATGGTATGTTCTTCCATTTGTTTGTGTCCTCTTTGATTTCACTGAGCAGTGGTTTGTAGTTCTCCTTGAAGAGGTCCTTTACATCCCTTGTAAGTTGGATTCCTAGGTATTTTATTCTCTTTGAAGCAATTGTGAATGGAAGTTCATTCCTGATTTGGCTCTCTGTTTGTCTGTTACTGGTGTATAAGAATGCTTGTGATTTTTGCACATTAATTTTGTATCCTGAGACTTTGCTGAAGTTGCTTATCAGCTTAAGGAGATTTTGGGCTGAGACAATGGGGTTTTCTAAATATACAATCATGTCATCTGCAAACAGGGACAGTTTGACTTCTTCTTTTCCTAACTGAATACCCTTGATTTCTTTCTCTTGCCTAATTGCCCTAGCCAGAACTTCCAACACTATGTTGAATAGGAGTGGTGAGAGAGGGCATCCCTGTCTTGTGCCAGTTTTCAAAGGGAATTTTTCCAGTTTTTGCCCATTCAGTATGATATTGGCTGTGGGTTTGTCATAAATAGCTCTTATTATTTTGAGGTACGTTCCATCAATACCGAATTTATTGAGCGTTTTTAGCATGAAGGGCTGTTGAATTTTGTCAAAAGCCTTTTCTGCATCTATTGAGATAATCATGTGGTTCTTGTCTTTGGTTCTGTTTATATGCTGGATTATGTTTATTGATTTGCGAATGTTGAACCAGCCTTGCATTCCAGGGATGAAGCCCACTTGATCATGGTGGATAAGCTTTTTGATGTGTTGCTGAATCCGGTTTGCCAGTATTTTATTGAGGATTTTTGCATCGATGTTCATCAGGGATATTGGTCTAAAATTCTCTTTTTTTGTTGTGGCTCTGCCAGGCTTTGGTATCAGGATGATGTTGGCCTCATAAAATGAGTTAGGGAGGATTCCCTCTTTTTCTATTGATTGGAATAGTTTCAGAAGGAATGGTACCAACTCCTCCTTGTACCTCTGGTAGAATTCAGCTGTGAATCCATCTGGTCCTGGACTTTTTTTGGTTGGTAGGCTATTAATTATTGCCTCAATTTCAGAGCCTGCTATTGGTCTATTCAGGGATTCAACTTCTTCCTGGTTTAGTCTTGGAAGAGTGAAAGTGTCCAGGAAATTATCCATTTCTTCTAGATTTTCCAGTTTATTTGCGTAGAGGTGTTTATAGTATTCTCTGATGGTAGTTTGTATTTCTGTGGGGCCAGTGGTGATATCCCCTTTATCATTTTTAATTGCGTCGATTTGATTCTTCTCTCTTTTCTTCTTTATTAGTCTTGCTAGTTGTCTGTCAACTTTGTTGATCTTTTCAGAAAACCAACTCCTGGATTCATTGATTTTTTGGAGAGTTTTTTGTGTCTCTATCTCCTTCAGTTCTGCTCTGATCTTAGTTATTTCTAGCCTTCTGCTAGCTTTTGAATGTGTTTGCTCTTGCTTCTCTAGTTCTTTTAATTGCAATGTTAGAGTGTCAATTTTAGATCTTTCCTGCTTTCTCTTGTGGGCATTTAGTGCTATAAATTTCCCTCTACACACTGCTTTAAATGTGTCCCAGAGATTCTGGTATGTTGTATCTTTGTTCTCATTGGTTTCAAAGAACATCTTTATTTCTGCCTTCATTTCGTTATGTACCCAGTAGTCATTCAGGAGCAGGTTGTTCAGTTTCCATGTAGTTGAGCGGTTTTGATTGAGTTTCTTAGTCCTGAGTTCTAGTTTGATTGTACTGTGGTCTGAGAGACAGTTTGTTATAATTTCTGTTCTTGTACATTTGGTGAGGAGTGCTTTACTTCCAATTACGTGGTCGATTTTGGAGTAAGTACGATGTGGTGCTGAGAAGAATGTATATTCTGTTGATTTGGGGTGGAGAGTTCTATAGATGTCTATTAGGTCTGCTTGCTGCAGAGATGAGTTCAATTCCTGGATATCCTTGTTAACTTTCTGTCTCGTTGATCTGTCTAATGTTGACAGTGGAGTGTTGAAGTCTCCCATTATTATTGTATGGGAGTCTAAGTCTCTTTGTAAGTCTCTAAGGACTTGCTTTATGAATCTGGGTGCTCCTGTATTGGGTGCATATATATTTAGGATAGTTAGCTCTTCCTGTTGAATTGATCCCTTTACCATTATGTAATGGCCTTCTTTGTCTCTTTTGATCTTTGATGGTTTAAAGTCTGTTTTATCAGAGACTAGTATTGCAACCCCCGCTTTTTTTTGTTCTCCATTTGCTTGGTAAATCTTCCTCCATCCCTTTATTTTGAGCCTATGTATGTCTCTGCGTGTGAGATGGGTCTCCTGAATACAGCAGACTGATGGGTCTTGACTCTTTATCCAGTTTGCCAGTCTGTGTCTTTTAATTAGAGCATTTAGTCCATTTACATTTAAGGTTAAGATTGTTATGTGTGAACTTGATCCTGCCATTATGATATTAACTGGTTATTTTGCTCGTTAGTTGATGCAGTTTCTTCCTAGCCTCGATGGTCTTTACATTTTGGCATGTTTTTGCAATGGCTGGTACCGGTTGTTCCTTTCCATGTTTAGTGCTTCCTTCAGGGTCTCTTGTAAGGCAGGCCTAGTGGTGACAAAATCTCTAAGCATTTGCTTATCTGTAAAGGATTTTATTTCTCCTTCACTTATGAAACTTAGTTTGGCTGGATATGAAATTCTGGGTTGAAAATTCTTTTCTTTAAGAATGTTGAATATTGGCCCCCACTCTCTTCTGGCTTGGAGAGTTTCTGCCGAGAGATCTGCTGTTAGTCTGATGGGCTTCCCTTTGTGGGTAACCCGACCTTTCTCTCTGGCTGCCCTTAAAATTTTTTCCTTCATTTCAACTTTGGTGAATCTGGCAATTATGTGTCTTGGAGTTGCTCTTCTCGAGGAGTATCTTTGTGGCGTTCTCTGTATTTCCTGGATTTGAATGTTGGCCTGCCCTACTAGGTTGGGGAAGTTCTCCTGGATGATATCCTGAAGAGTGTTTTCCAACTTGGTTCCATTTTCCCCCTCACTTTCAGGCACCCCAATCAGACGTAGATTTGGTCTTTTTACATAATCCCATACTTATTGCAGGCTTTGTTCATTTCTTTTTCTTCTTTTTTCTTTTGGTTTCTCTTCTCGCTTCATTTCATTCATTTGATCCTCAATCACAGATACTCTTTCTTCCAGTTGATCGAGTCGGTTACTGAAGCTTGTGCATTTGTCACGTATTTCTCGTGTCATGGTTTTCATCTCTTTCATTTCGTTTATGACCTTCTCTGCATTAATTACTCTAGCCATCAATTCTTCCACTTTTTTTTCAAGATTTTTAGCTTCTTTGCACTGGGTACGTAATTCCTCCTTTAGCTCTGAGAAATTTGATGGACTGAAGCCTTCTTCTCTCATCTCGTCAAAGTCATTCTCCGTCCAGCTTTGATCCGTTGCTGGTGATGAGCTGCGCTCCTTTGCCGGGGGAGATGCGCTCTTATTTTTTGAATTTCCAGCTTTTCTGCCCTGCTTTTTCCCCATCTTTGTGGTTTTATCTGCCTCTGGTCTTTGATGATGGTGATGTACTGATGGGGTTTTGGTGTAGGTGTCCTTCCTGTTTGATAGTTTTCCTTCTAACAGTCAGGACCCTCAGCTGTAGGTCTGTTGGAGATTGCTTGAGGTCCACTCCAGACCCTGTTTGCCTGGGTATCAGCAGCAGAGGCTGCAGAAGATAGAATATTTCTGAACAGCGAGTGTACCTGTCTGATTCTTGCTTTGGAAGCTTCCTCTCAGGGGTGTACTCCACCCTGTGAGGTGGGGGGTGTCAGACTGCCCCTAGTGGGGGATGTCTCCCAGTTAGGCTACTCAGGGGTCAGGGACCCACTTGAGCAGGGAGTCTGTCCCTTCTCAGATCTCAACCTCCGTGTTGGGAGATCCACTGCTCTCTTCAAAGCTGTCAGACAGAGTCGTTTGCATCTGCAGAGGTTTAGGCTGTGTTTGTTATTGCCCTGTCCCCAGAGGTGGAGTCTACAGAGACAGGCAGGTTTCCTTGAGCTGCTGTGAGCTCCACCCAGTTCGAGCTTCCCAGCAGCTTTGTTTACCTACTTAAGCCTCAGCAATGGCGGGCGCCCCTCCCCCAGCCTCGCTGCTGCCTTGCCGGTAGATCACAGACTGCTGTGCTAGCAATGAGGGAGGCTCCGTGGGTGTGGGACCCTCCCGGCCAGGTGTGGGATATGATCTCCTGGTGTGCCTGTTTGCTTAAAGCACAGTATTGGGGTGGGAGTTACCCGATTTTCCAGGTGTTGTGTGTCTCAGTTCCCCTGGCTAGGAAAAGGGATTCCCTTCCCCCTTGCGCTTCCCAGGTGAGGCAATGCCTCGCCCTGCTTCAGCTCTCGCTGGTCGGGCTGCAGCAGCTGACCAGCACCGATCGTCCGGCACTCCCCAGTGAGATGAACCCAGTACCTCAGTTGAAAATGCAGAAATCACCGGTCTTCTGTGTCGCTCGTGCTGGGAGTTGGAGACTGGAGCTGTTCCTATTCGGCCATCTTGCTCCGCCCCCCCCAGTACTAGTTTTAAGTAATGAAATTCAAAGGGAAAATAGAAGTTGACACACAGTACTTCATTTATACAAAATTGAACAGAAAAGCCTCCAAGACTAAAATTAACCTAGAATAATCACCAAGTTTATTGCTGTGGTCAATAGAAATTATGAGTTAGCAACTAGGTAAATAGGTTTCATCTCAAGTGCCAATTTTCATTAATTAATTATGGCCATCTGGAGCATTGTGTTTAGAAGGCTAGAGGATTAGCTTGTACCAAGCAAAAGAGAATTCAGTGATGATTATCCATATCTGCCATAGGTGTGAAAGGGGTAAAAATAAGAATAAGAGCAGATTTTTAGTTTTAGTGCTTAGAATATCAGCAGTATTTCCAAGGTGACTAAATCATGGTTTCATACCAATAGGAAACAGTTTTCTGTTTAATGGCTCATTTGAAAATATTTTGTTTGCCATTTGGATGATAGCAGCTCAGTTATGCCAAGTTGAGACGAAAGCTGGCAATGACCCTGCACTCCTTTTCATAGGTGTTGCACTGGATCAGCCATTGTGTAATGCAATTACATGGGCACAGTCCCTGGAAACAGTATTTTATTAATCTACATGTGGTACTGCAACTCGAATAAATAAGATCGCTTATCAATGGGAGGAGGAACTTATGGCACATAATTAAAATAACTCTACAAGTAAAAATCAGGGTTTAACAATGTAGTAGAAGTTGAATCTCTTTATGGCTTTCTTCTTTTTACAGAAAAGCAATTGTTATTTAAGTGTATGGAGTGGTTGTTCAGTCCTGAATGTGATTCCTCAAAGAGTAATTTAAAAATATAATTTTGTATTACACGTATGTTTATTGCGGCACTATTCACAATAGCAAAGACTTGGAATCAACCCAAATGTCCATCAGTGACAGACTGGATTAAGAAAATGTGGCACATATACACCATAGAATACTATGCAGCCATAAAAAAGGATGAGTTCGTGTCCTTTGTAGGGACATGGATGCAGCTGGAGACCATCATTCTCAGCAAACTATCGCAAGAACAGAAAACCAAATTCCACGTGTTCTCACTCATAGGTGGGAATTGAACAATGAGATCACTTGGACACAGGAAGGGGATCATCACACACCGGGTCCTATTGTGGGGAGGGGGAGGGATAGCACTAGGAGATATACCTAATGTAAATGACGAGTTAATGGGTGCAGCACACCAACATGGCACATGTATACATATGTAACAAACCTGCACGTTGTGCACATGTACCCTAGAACTTAAAGTATAATAAAAAAAAATATATATATATATATACATATATATAGTTTTCTTTCTAATTTTTTTGGTAAAAAGACACTTGAGGAAATAAAATCACAACATGAAATATTATTTCACCAACTAATTTACATCAGATTTATTAAAGCCAACTATAATGGAGGCCTAAATGAAAACCAGATGTATACAAAATAAACAACTGTGTCTTGTGGTACCTTGTAAAATGGCTAAGCTGCCTCTATTTCTAACTTAAAAATATTAGTTGAATTAATGAATGCTTTTGGCCATATTCCTTCTAAAGAATATAAACTGCTATTTCACTTCAAAGAAAACCAAAAAACGTAAACTGAGAAGGTACTATCAGACTTGCGCCATTCTACAAAAGCATGGTATATTACATAACTGGGAATTTATAAGTCAAGTATACTATCAAAGCAGTAAGATTAATCACTGACAAATTAGAAAAGCATAAAAATTTTCAAAGACAGATGCTATAGGAGAATATATTAGAGAAAACCCTGTAATCTGGAGTCAGGATGCTTGTGTATCATTCTGAAGCTACAATTTTATCTTTATCTATATCTATATATTTACATATATATATTAAGACACACACCTCTAAGCGACTCATGAAAATAAAGTGCAAAGTCAAATATACAAATAAAATTCAGCTACATTGTGAAATATGGAATGGATGAATTTTTTAAAAGTGAGCTTCCCTTTATGGTTTAAGTAAAAATATAATAGAAAAAAAATTCCCAGTCATAAGAACATGACAACCACACAATATTAGAAATATAAAATCCTGTGAATAGCATTAAAAACAACAACAAAAAAACCCAGTATAAAATCTATAGTAATAAAGTTACAAAACTTTACTGAAATATGTATAAAGTCCCCAGTGTAATCTTCTCAAAATCTGATTGTGGTATTATTAATATACCTACATTATATAAAAAGACTTTATAATGTAGAAAAAAAGCTTAATGACAGAAATAATAAGTAACCTTAATATCATTGAGTCAGGAATAGTATGCAAGAACTTAAGCTAGGTTAAAGAAAGTCAACAAGTCAACAATGCTGAGAAAACTAGAAATTTGGAAAACTATAAATTATATCCTCAGCTTATATTACACAGCAAATAAAATTTTATTTTATAGGAAAATGCTCCATATATAATATTATATGAATAAAGTAGAATGTAAAACTGCATCTATAATATAATTTCAAACTGTTAAAATATGATTTAAAGAGTTGAATACAAACAATTAAGCCATAGGAAACAGAAAATCCAGATGGATTTTTAATTGATTCTGGTATAGGCAAGATTCTGGTATAGGCATTTTCTAAGCACAAAACAACAGAATAAATAATTTTTTAAAAATCTGGATGCACTTGACTGCAAGCAAAATTTAAAATGTAGTATAAAAAATTGAATGTAGAAAATATTTGAAGTAAAAAGTAAAAACATGTATTATAAAGAGATCATATAAGTCAATAAGAAAAAAGAATAATACCTCAACAGAAATAAATGAATGAATGGAAGGAATGGCATTACAGATGAATTAACACAAATGTTAAAGTTATAGAATAACCAATTCTATTAACAACAAAGAAAAATAAAATAAAAAATAAAAAATTAAGTTACACAGCTCACCCTCCCCCTTGTACCAATTTACAAAGACTTAAAATCATAATCTAGAACTCCTCTCTTTAGTTTTGAATTTAAGTTATCATCCCTGGGAATTCATGTACAATTTTTTTCAATGGATTAAATAACCCTAGTACTATTTGTACTCTGTGTGTGGGGGTAGGATGGAGTAGTGAAGACAGCTATGATAGTTAATTTTGTATGGCAACTTAGCCACACCATGATACCCAATTATTTAGTTAAAAGACTAATTTATTTGTTTCTGAGGAGATTGTTTATTAGATTAGGATTAACATTTAAACTAGTGAACGTTGCATAAAATGGATTGTCCTACCAAATGTGGTTGGGCCTCATGCAATCAATTGAATGCCTTAAGAGAAAAAGACTGATATTCTCCACCACCCACTATGAAAGGGAGGGAATGCTGCCAGCACATAGCCTTCAGGGTCAAGCTGCAAGTCTTCCTTGGATCTTCAGCCTGTCAGCCTACCCTGAAGGTTTTGGATTTGCTGGTCTCAGAATTTTATGTGACCCAATTCTCTAAAATAAAATCTCCCTCTCTTGCTCTCTCTTTATAATATACATACACATGTGATATATGTGTGTGTGTGTGTAAAAAGTATAGTATATATACATACATGTGTGTATGTATATATAAACACTATATATGGTATATATGTATATCATACATATTATATATTATCTATTCATCTATCTATCTATCTATCTAACTGTCTGTCTGCTTATTTATATATCTATGTTTTTTTATTGGCTCTGTTTCTCTGGAGAAGCCTGACCAAAACAGCAGGTATCTAAGGAAGGCAAATATAGTTGTCTCGTTTCATTAGCAATAATTCATTTTGATATGATAACTTGACGGGAAAAAAATCAACCATTTTATTCATTCTTATGCTATCCAAAATAAAAAGGTGGAAAGGCAGAGCAAGATGTTCTAATAGAGGCCATCACCGATTTTTCTCCTGACAGGAGCACCAAATTGAACAACTATCCACACAAAATGCACCTTCCTAAGAACCAAAAACCAGGTGAGGAATCACAGTACCTCGTTTTAACTTCATATCACAGAAAGAGGCACTGAAGATGGTTGGAAAGACAGTGTTGAATCACTGACACCAACCCTACCCTACCTTCTGGCAGCAGCCATGTGGTGAGGAGAGAGAATCTGTGTGCTTGGAGGAGGTAGAGTGATTGTGGGACTTTGCATTGGAAGTCAGTGCTGCCTTATCATAGAGGAACGCAATACTGGGAAAGAACTCTGTGGACACCCATGGAGGGAGCATTTAGACCAGCCCTAGCCAGAGGGGAATCATTCATTCCAGCAATCAGAACCTGAGTTCCAGCAAGCCTCGCCACTGTGGGCTAACGTGCTATGGGATCCTAAATAAACTCAAAAGGCAGTCTAGGCCAGGAGGACTGTAATTGTTGGGCAACTCCTGGTGCTGTGCTTGGCTCAGAGATAATGGACTTGATGGACATGCAACCTATAGAGACACCAACTGCAGCAGTCAAGAGAGTGTTTATACCACCCTTCCCCCAATCCTAGGCAGCACAACTTGCAGCTCCAGGAGAGGCTCCTTCCATCTGCTTGAAGAGAAAAGAGTAAAGAAGATGTTGTCTTGCAACTTGGATACTAGCTAATCTACAGTAGGATAGAGCATCCACCAGAGTCCTGAGGCCCCTATTCCAGACTCCAGCTCACAGATGATAATTCTAGACACAGCCTGGGCCAGAAAGGAACCCGTTGCCTTGAAGGGAAGGACCTCACCCTGCAGGATTCAGCACCTGCTGACCAAAGAGCCCTTGGGCCCTAAATAATGAGCAGCGATACCCAGGCAGTATTCTTTGCAGGCCTTGGGTGAGATTTAGAGATAAGCTGACACCAGGTGTCAACATATTTCCAGCTGTGGTGGCTATGGAAAGAGACTCCTTCTGCTTGAGAAAAGGGGAGCGAAGAGGAAAAGGGACTTTGTCTCACAGCATATTTACTTTGTAAATAGCATCTTGGCCACAATAGAGTAGACAACCAAGAGGACACTTGGGGTTCCCAATTCCAGGCTGTGGCACTTGGATGGCATTTCTGGATCTTCCCTGGACCAGAGAGGAGACCACAGTCCTGAAGGGAGAGTCACAGGCCTGCCAGCATTCACCACAAGCTGACCAAGGAGCCCTTGGGCCTTGAGTGAAGACTGGCAGCAGCCAGACAGTATCTGCCTTGGATCTGGTGCAGTGGTGGCCACAGGGAGAGAATCATCTGCTTATTAAATGGGGAGGAAAGGGGGAAGGAATTTGTTTTGTGTCTTGCATGCTAGCTCAGTCGCAGTAGAATACAGCACAAGATGGATTCCTAAAGTTTCCAACTCTAGGATTTGGCTCCCAGACAGCATCTCTGGACCCACCCAGGGCCAGGGGAACTCACTACTCTGAAGGGAAGGACACAAACTTGGTTAGTTTTGCCACCTGCTGATTCTAGAGCCCTGTGGCTTTGAGCAAACATAGGCTGCAGCCAGGTTGTGCTTGCTCCAGGTCTTGGGCAAAGCCCAGTGCTGTGCTGGCTTCAGGTCTGACCCAGTGTGGTCTTATTGTCATCCCTCGTCCAGCTCCATGCAGCTCAGCACAGAGAGAGACTCCATTTGTTTAGGAGAAAGTAAGGAAAGAGAAGAAGAGTCTCTGCCTAATTACTGAGAAAATTCTTTTGATTTTATCCAAGACCACCAAGGTGGTACCTCTATGCATCTGTAAGAGTCACATAGTGGGTTTGGGGTGACCCCTAATGTAGATATGGCCATAGATACCAAAACTCAGATGACAATGCCCAAGTTCCTTCAAATGCCTAGAAAGCCTTCCCAAGTTGAACAGGTACAAACAAGTCCGTACTGCAACTGTTGAAATAAATAATTAATTCTGCAATGTCCAGGTATGAAAGAACATCCATAAGCATTAAAGCCATCCAGGAAAACAAGACCTCACCAAATGAACTAAGGGACCATTCCTGGAGACAGAAGTATGTGATCTTTCAGACACAGAATTCATGTCTGAAAACTCAATGATAAAACTCAATTAAATTCAAAATAACATCAAGAAAGAATTCAGAATCCTATAAAAAATATTTAACATGGAGATTGAAATAATTAAAAAGAACCAAGAAGAAATTCTGGAGTTGAAAATTGCAACTGATATACTAAAGAATGCATCAGAGTCTCTTATCAGCAGAAGGATCAAGCAGAAGAAAGAATTAGTAAGCCCAAAGACAGGTTACTTGAAAATAATCAGAGGAGACAAAAGAAAAAAATAATTAAAAAAAATAAAGCACACCTACAAGATCTAGAAAATAGTGACAAAAAGACAAAATAAGTATTGGACTTAAAGAGGAGGTAGAGAAAGAGATGGGGTAGAAAGCTGATTTAAAGGGATAATAACAGAAGACATCCCAAACCTAGAAAAAGATATCAATATTCGTGTACAAGAAGAATATAGAATACCAAACAGATTTAACCCAAATAAGACTACCTCAAGACATTTAATAATCAAACTCTAAGGCTAAAGAAAGGGTCTTAAAAGCAGCAAGAGAAAGGAAACAAATAGCATACAATGGAGCTCCAATATGTCTAGCAGCAGACTTTTCAGCAGAAAACTTACAAGCCAGGAGAGAGTGGCATGACATATTTAAATTGCTGAAGGAAAGAAGCTTTTATCCTAGAATAGCATATTCAGTGAAAATATCCTTTAAATGTGAAGGAGATATTAAGGAATTTCCTAGTTATATGAAACTGAGAGATTTTATCAACACCAGACCTATCCTACAAGAAATGCTAAGGAAGTACTTCAATCTGAAAGGAAAGGTATTAATAAGCAATAAGAAAACATCTGTATTTGTGAAACTTACTGATAATAGTAAGTATAGAGACAAACACGGAATATTATGGCACTGTAATTGTAGGGTGTAAAGTACTCATTCTTGAGTAGATAGACTAAAAGATGAACTTATCAAAAATAATAACTACAACAACTTTTCAAGACAGCATAATAAGATATAAATAGAAACAACAAAAAGTTAATAGGCAGGTAAAAAAGTGGAGTTCTTATTAGTTTTCTCTTGCTTAATAGTTTGTTGGTGCAATCTGTGTTATCATCAGTTTAAAATAATGGGTTACATGATAGTATTTTCAAGCCTCATGATAACCTCAAATTGAAAAACATACAAGTACATAAAAATAAAAAGCAGAAAATTAAAAAATACCACCAGAAAAAAATCATCCTCACTAAAAGGAAGACAGGAATGAAGGAGAAAAGTGAGGAAGAGAAGACCACAAAACAACTAGTAAACAAATAAGAAAAGGATAGGACTATGTCCTTACTTATCAGTAATAACATTGAATGTAAATGGACTAACCTCGCCAGGCAAAAGACATAGATTGTATGAATGGATTAAAAAAAGAAGACCCAGCATAGAGTGTCTGTTGCCTACAAGAAACACATTTCATCTGCAAAGACACATAGAAAATAAAGGGATGGAAAAAGATACTCCATGCAAATGGAAACTGAAAAAGAACAGGAGTAGCTATATTTGTATCAGACAAAATGGATTTCAGGCAAAAACTACAAAAAGAGACAAAGAAGGTCATTATATAATGATAAAAACGTCAATTAAGAGAATATAATTGTAAATATATATGCACCAAACACTGGATCATCCAGATATATAAAGCAAATAGTATAAGAGCCAAATAAAGGGACAAATCTCCACATAATAACAGCTGGAGATTTGAGCACCCCACTTTCAGCATTAGACAGATGTCTCAGACAGAAAATTAACAAGAAAATATCATCTCCACTATAGGACAAATGGACCTAATAGATATTTATAGAATATTTCATCTAACAGCTGCAGAATACACATTCTTATCATCAGCACATGGATCATTCTCAAGAATAAACCATTTATGAGGCCACAAAACAAGTCTTGCAAAAATTCAAAAAATAGAAATTGTACCAAGTATCTTCTCTGACCACAATGGAAAAAAAAAACTAGAAATTATTAATAAGAGGAATTTTAAAACTAAACAAACATGTGGAATTAAACAATATGCTCCTAAATAAACAGTGGGTCAATGAACAAATTAAGAAGAAAATTTAAAAGTTTCTTAAAACAAGTAATAAAAGAAATACAACACACTAAAACCTATGGGATATGGCAAAAGCAGTACTATGAGGAAAGTTTATAGCAATAAGGACCTACATCAAACACTAGAAAACCTTCAAATAAATAATCTAACAATGCATCTTAAAGAACTAGAAAAGCAAAAGCAAATCATATCCAAAATTAGTAGAAGACATAATAAAGATCAGAGCAGAAATGAAATTGAAATGAATCAAACATGTAGAAGGTCAGTGAAACAACCTTTTGTTTTGAAAAGATAAACAAAATTGACAAAGCTTTAGTCAAACTAACTGAGAAAAAAAGAAAGACCCAAATAAATAAAATCAGAAATGAAAAAAGGAGACATTACAACCAACACCATAGAAATTCAAAGGGTCATTAGCAGCTACCGTGAACAATTATATGCCAATAAATTGGAAAGCCTAGAAGAAATTGATAAATTCCTAGATACATACAACCTACCAAGACTGAACCATGAAGAAGCCACAACCTGAACAGACCAATAGCAAATAGTGAGACTTGAAGCCATAATAAAAAGTCTCCCAGCAAAGAAAAGCCTGCGACCTGATGGCACCACTACTGAATTTTACCAAACATTAAAAGAAGAGCTAATACTAATCCTACTTAAACTATTCTGAAAAATAGAGGAGTTAGAAACACTTTCAAACTCATATGAGGCCAGTATTACTCTGATACCAAAACCTGACAAAGATGCATAAAAAAAAAAAAAGAAAGAAAGAAAAGAAAAACTACAAACCAACCAATATCACTGACAAACATTGATGAAGGAAATCCTCAACAAAATATTAACAAAATGAGTTCAACAATACATTAAAAAGATCATTTATCATGACCAAGTGGGATTTACCCCAGGGATATAAGGATGGTTCAGCATATGCAAATCAATCAATGTGATACATCATGTCAACAGAATGAAGGATGAAAACCACATGATCATTCCAGTTGATGCTGAAAAAACATTTGATAAAATTTAACAAACTTTCATAATAAGAATCGTAAAAAAACTGGGCATAGTAGGAACATACCTCAATATAATAAGAGCCATATGCAATAGCTCCAAAGCTAGTATCATACTGATGGGGAAAACTGAGTCCTTCCTCTAAGATCTGGAACATGACAAGGATGCCCTCTTTCACCATAGTTATTCAACATAGCATTGGAAGTTCTAGCTAGAGCAATGCGATGAGAAAGAAATAAAGGGCACTCAAATTAGAAAGGAAGAAGTAAATTGTTCTTGTTTGCAGATAATATTATCTTATATTTGGAAAAACCTAAAGACTCCACCAAAAACTATTAGAACTGATGAACAAACTCAGCAAAGTTGTAGGACTCAAAATCGACATACAAAAATCTACAGCATTTCTACATGTTAATAGTGAACAATCTAGAAAAGAAATCAAGAAAGTAATCCCATTTACAATAGGTGCAAATACAATTTAATACCTAGTAATTAACCAAAGAAGTGAAAAATCTCTACAATGAAAACTATAAAACATTGATGAAAACAATTGAAAAGGACACAAAAAAAAAATAAAAATATTTCATGTTCATGGATTGGAAGAATCAATATAACTGTTTGTACTACCCACAGCAATCTAAATATCCTACGAAATCCCTATCAACATACGAATGACATCTTCACAGAAATAGAAAAAACAATCCTAAACTTTATGTGGAAACAGAAAAGACCCAGAATAGTCAGAGCTATCCTGTGCAAAAAGGACAAAACTGGAGAAATCATATGACCTAACTTCAAAATTATGTTAAACAGAGGACAGGTAGACCAATGGAACATAATAGAGAATCCAGAAACAAATTCACACACCTACAGAGAAATCACTTTTGACAAAGGTGCCAAGAACATACACTGAGGAAGACAATCACTTTGATAAATGATGATGGGAAAATCAGATATATGCAGAAGAATGAAACAAGACCCTTATCTCTTTCCATATACAAAATTCAAATCAGAATGGATTAAAGACTGAAATCCATGACCTCAAACTATGAAACCACTACAAGAAAGCTTTGGGGAAGTGCTCTAGGACACTGGACTGAAGATTTCTTCAGTGATACCCCACAAGCACACAGTCAACCAAATCAAAAATGGACAAATGGGGTCGCATAAAGTTAAAGAGCTTTTGCACAGCAAAGGAAACAATAAAGTGAAGAGACAATCCACAGGATGGGTGAAAATAGTTGCAAACTATCCATCTCACAAAGGATTAATAACCAGAATATATAAGGAACTCAAACAACTCTACAGGACAAAGCGATAATCAGATTAAAAAATGAGCAAAAGATCTGAATAGGCATGTCTCAAAAGAAGACATATGAATGTCAAACAGGTATATGAAAAGGCATTCAACATCATTGATCATGAGAGAACTGCACATTAAAAGTACAATGAGACATCATCTCACTCCAGTTAAACTGGCTTTTAACCAAAATACAGGCAATAACAACTGCTGGCGAGGATATGGAGAAAAGGGACCCATTGTGCGCTGTTGGTGGGAATGTAAATTAGTACAACCACTATGGAAAATAGTTTGGAGGTCGTTCAAAAAACTAAAAATAGAGCTCCCATATGATCCAACAATCCCGCTGCTAGATATATGCCCAAAAGAAAGGAAGTGAGTATATTGAAGAGATATCTGCACTCTCATGTTTATTGCAGCACTATCACACACACCATCGTTTGTAAACAACCTAAATGCCTATCAGCAGATGATTGGATAAAGAAAATGTGGTACATATACATAATGGAGTACCATTTAGCCATAAAAAGAATAAGGTTCTGTTATTTGCAACATGGATGAAACTGGAGGACATCACATTAAGTGAAATAAGCCAGGCATAAAGACAAACTTTGCATGTTCTCACTTATCTGTGGGAGCTAAGAAGTAAAAACAATGGAACTCATGGAAATAGAGATCAGAATGATGGTTACCAGAGGCTAGGAAGGTTAGTGGGCATAAAAATATAGTTAGATAAAATAAATAAGATCTAGTATTTGATAGCACAACAGAGTGACAACAGACAACAATAACTTGTACATTTTAAAAGAACTAATAGAGAATAATTGGATTGTTTTTAACACAAAGAAAGGATAAACACTTGATGTGATGGATACCTAATTTACTCTGATTATTATGCATTGTATGCCTTTATTAGACTACTTCATGTAACCCATAAATAACATAAATATCCACTATGCACACACAAAAATTAGAAACTCAAAATAAGTAGGTGCTTCCTGTTCTACAGTTCTAATTCTGTGTACACAAAGAAAGTAATGATCTTTTACGATAAAACTCCTACCAGTAGTGAAAATCTGAAATAACTAGAACTCACGTATAATACCAAATGTAAACATGCCACATGCCACTTTTCTAAATGATTGTGATGCTTTTCCCTCAAATTTAAATGAAAGACTTATTTTATTTACTAGAAAGTTATGTTTAAAAAGAAGTAAATAAGCACATTTCTTTTTCAATATGAGATAATTTACAATTTATTTATCAGTTATCATATATAAGGATCTGTGACATTCATTTGATTGACTATATTCACATCATATTTTTAGACCAAATGATCTTTAGAGTAAAATTGTTGATTCCCATTTAGCCTTTGTAATAGGCTAAAATAACTTATTTAAGATTGAATTTGCTTTGGTTTTATTTCACATGTCAGAATGATTAAGAGGTACTGTTTTAAGAGGGAAGAATTCCTAATGCTTCAATGCATTATGTAAGCTAATCACCTACACAGTCACAATCAATTGGAGAGGAATGTACAAATAAATGTCTAATAAATGTTTGATGGCAATGTATAACAATAATTTTTGATTCCCAATTTGATAATTTTTTTCTAAATTTAACCTTAAAGTTACTACTATTTGCATAGTGTTTAAATATTATGTGAACAATATCAGTCATAACAGTTTACATTTAGCAAGTGCTTTTTATAAAACAAGTTTCATATGTGTAGATACATTATCTCAATAAATACTCCTTGTACCACTGTGGTAGAGAGAATTCCAAGATGATTCCCAACAGGTCAAATCCTTGTAGAATCCCCTGTTTTTGAGTGTGGGCAGAATCTCTGGCTTGCTTCTAGCCAATAGAATATGGAAAAGGTGATGGGGGGTCACTCCTGCGATTATGTTAGTTTATGTGGTTATACAAGACTCTGTCTTTGCAGATAAGAAGGGAGTCTCCTTTTAATCTTAAAGTGCATGTTATGAGAGGGCCTTTGAAAGGGTTATTGCAGTGCAAAGAACTGTGAGGGCCTCTAGAAGATGAGAGTTGTCCCTTACTGACAGCCAGCTAGAAAAACTGATTTCTGCCAACAATACATGCCAACAATACATCTTGGAAGATGACCCTAAGCTCCAAAAAGGAACACAGCCTGGCTGACAACTGGATTTCAGTCTTGTGAGATGCTGAGCAGAGGACCCTGTTCAACTCTATTTAAGTATCCGATCTATCGAAATTGTTGAGTTAACACATGTGGACCCTGTTCAACTCTGTTTAAGTATCCAATCTATGGAAATTGTGAGTTAACACATGTATTATATGTTAAATTGCCAAATTTGTAGTAATTTGTTACACAGCAATAGAAAACTAATACAAAAACTATTTTAAAAGCTATTATGAACTACTTTGGAACAGGGGATGCAGCATTTCCTACATAAAGGCTATAGGAATAATCTATGTTCACAGAATTTATAAAGGATTTTTATAATTTTCTACCCAACAAGGCCTGTGATCATCCTATCTCAACACAGAAAGTTATAATTGTAACAACAGGAGTTTTTGTGGTGGTTCTATGGTCAAGACTTTGCGCTATATACTATAAACAATATATGCATTCAAATACACTTTCTTTCATATGGTTATGAGTTAATATTTACTTTTTTGACTTAAAAAGCTGATTCAAGATTTCAACAGGTGACATCTTGTTTTCAACAGGTGACATCTTATAAATAGAAAATTCAAGCTAAGGGTCAGGTATTCATTGTTGAGTTCTGTAGCTTGTCTCACTGTCATCATTAAAACCCTCTGCCCAAGAGCACTGTGACCCAAAGTCAAGGAAACAGAATCCTGTCATTCTCCTCCAATGACTCAAATTATATTCGTCCTCATATTGCTGACAAGATAGCAGTAGTTGTAGCTACTGGGCCATTGACAAGTTTTAAGACTGCACCTAAGTACATACAAATCAAGGCTATTTGTGGCTATTATATTCCTATTCACGCATTCAGTTTACTTGATTGGTATGACATGACTAATTCAGGTCAATTGATCAGCTATATGGCTACACAGCTTTAACAAGGGCTGAATTTTTCACCAGTAACTACTTTGAAAATTTCAGTCCTTCCTAATGTATGCAAATGGAAAACAAAACACAAACATTGTGCAATAGCATCTATAATGGTAAATATTTGAATAGTGATATTACATTTGCATGTCTGCAATTCTCTTCTCATTGATCTTCTGGGTAGTGATGTACAGGCTTCTCATTTCTTGTAATTATGTTAGCAACTTTGATTGTAACATTATGTCAAACATTCTGATGGTTGGTTACAAGTGAATCAGTGGACGAAACAGAATTTAAGAATATTTGGCATGAATGCTTTATTTCACAGTTGTGCAACTTGAGGTCCAATGACACTAAAGTGGTCTAACCAATAATTAGTAACAGGATTCAAGTTTTCAATCCCCAAGCCAATACTCCTTCCATTACAGTGCAGGTTTGCATATCTCAAACAACTTTTCCTCCACACTCATTCCCAACTGAACTTGCTTTCTAATTCACTGAAAAATATTGAAGTAATCAGAAAACATTGTCCACAAATTTCCAGCAACCATCTTTGTCTGTGTCAGTGCAGTTTACCCTCTCTCGTTACTGTGGATGTTTTAGCAAAGTCAAATCCTTCTACTTGTGCAATTGATTCCATCCTCTCTCATCTGCTCAAGGGACAGTGTCATAGTAATACCTCAGTTCTCCTCTAACTCTCCTTCCACACATTTTCTCTTCTGTACTTAATCATTCGTATTCATGTACAAATATTTTGGGAAGTAAATCTTCTCATGCTCGCATTTTGCCCTCTCCTGTTTCTTTGTTTTTCTACTTATGTTTATTTTAAAATTGTAGAATGAGCTGTCTCTACTCATGTCTGCACAGGTCCTCCTCTCATTTTCTGTGGAATCTACTCCAGTCAGATTTTTTTCATTGATATAATTCTGTTAAAAAAACTTCTCTTATCAAGGTCATCAATGATTTCTTCTCTAGCCTGGGATTAACTCATTTAGTCTAATGATTGCAAACATTATCTATATATGAAAATCTTGCAAATTAGTATCTCCAGCAAGGATACTTTCCTTCAACTCCAGACCTGTTTATCAACATACTACCTGACATCTCCACTTGAATGTCTTAAATTCATCTCAGATATTACATGTTTAAAATTGATCTCCTGATATTTCCCCCTACACCTGTCTCCTCTTCTTTCTTTTGTCATTTAAGACCAACTTCATTTTAGCTGTGCAGGCAAATCACCCTGGTATCATCCTTCATTCCTCTATTTTTCTTACTCCCTTCATCTGGTCATCAGAAGATCCTATTGGTGCTATCTTTAAAATATACCCTGAATTTGACCACTTTTCACTACTGCCATGGGCACCATCTTGACCTAAGTCATCAAAATCTCCTATCTGGATTATTAAAATAGCCTCCTTTTCTCTATCTTTGACCACTTTCAGTCTATTTTGAACCCAGTTTCCACAGTGATCCAATTAAACCATAATTTAGATTTTGTCACTTCTCATCTCAAAACTCTCAATGGTCTTCCAGCTCACTCTGAGGAAAAGACAATGGTCTTTAGGTCTCTAAATAATATATCCCTTCATTATTTCTCTGTTCTTATCTTCCCCTTTCTCTCTTTTACACTGGCCTGGTGTTACCTTTATTCTTATAGATATGCTTTTATCTTAGTGACTTTGTGCATTCTGCATTACTGCAATACCTTTCCCACAAATATCCACATTGCTAGTTCCTCAATTCCTTCATATTTTTATTAAAAACTACTCCTTCCCAGTTAATACTTCTCTTCCCATCCTATCTAGAATTCTATCCCTTCCCCAACACACATTCCTATATCCATTCTAGATTAATTTCTTAATACACCATATATTGCATTTATCTTGTTTGCTATGTGTCTCCCTCACTAGAACGAGAATGTCTGCTTTATTTACTATTGTAATGCAAATATCTAAAGGAGTGCTATCCACGAAGCAGATCTGCAATATCTTTGAATAAAGGATGGTTTCTCTGATCCATCAGTAGTAACATTTATGTTTTGAATGCTTATTTGAAAGGAATATAAAAAATGAGAATTGATGTGTACTCTATCTCATGATGTTTCTTAGAACCATTGACAGACATTCTGATTAATCTCTCTGAGACTCCAGGTGAAGTGAACTCTCCCACAAAACAATTAATTCTATGACATTGGCCACATTATCATTGTCTTCTAATCATCCAAGTTAAATAGTTCCTACCTCACACCTTCAAAGTTTCGTATGCTCTTCATAGTAAAAGAACATAGGGTATTGGGATTTCTAATGAGAGTATAGTGGCATGCTAAAAGCTATAGTATATATTTAATATGCATATACCATTCCGTTTTGTAGTTTTATTATTACATGTTTGATTTTTAGGTATTTTCTTTCTTCACTCCTTTCTCTTCCATGTGGAAGTTCCATTTCATAATGGGCTACTGATCAGACCTGTTATTCTAATGGTAGAATCCCAAAGGAAAACATGTTTCAGATGTAAAGTATTCCCCTCAGATTCCCTGGCGGTCATGGAAAGCAGGAGAAATTCTTGATGTATGAAGTCACTGTCACCATTGTCAAAGCACTGTAGTGTGGGAAATGAACCACAAATAAAATCAAAGGGTATTTCTTCCAAAGCAGTGACTATTTGTGCACAAACAACAATGTTTTCATTAAGGTACAAAATATTTCAGACCAAATATTAACGTTTAAAAGTCCACAAAACACATCTCAGTCTAGCTGTGTTAGGTGGCAAATTTTGGGCACACTTGTAAACAATAATATACAAGAAATTAAAGACTCTCCGTCAAAGTGCTAAAACTTAATTTATTTTTGGAAACCTGAAATCCTCTATAGGTCCAACTTAACTTTCATACCAAAAGAACCATAAATGTAGTTCTCTGTCCTTTGCTCTAAAGAATTAATTTTAAGGTATGCATATTTTTTTCTTTAAGGGCTTCTTAAGCCTAAATTAAATCACCAAAAGCTTCAATAAAGTAATATTAAAGATGAACTGAAATCCACGAGAGCAAGACAATTTGGAGGTAGGTTAAACTTCCTTTCTTGCTCTTCAACCTTAAATCAGAGTGCTGTGTTAAAGTATTGTAATGATCTAAGACAGTGTGTCATCTTTCACGCCAGGCAGCATATGTTACAATTTCTGAATTAGAGAACAGCTATTCCCCCAAATTATTATTTTAACTACATAGTCATTCTCAGTTTAGATTTAGGTCAGGCGCCAAAAGTTACTCTATAGTCTTGGGAATGAATACCATAACCCTCAGCTCACAGCATAATCGTCAAAGCCTCATCCAGAAATGCATTATAGAACACACAGAAAATTTAAAAAAGATTTTGATTATTGCTTAATATGGAGAAATGAATGTGTTTATCTTTATAAATAGCACTTGTATACAAGTGGCTCAAATGTGGCAAAACAGCCACAACAGTCCCAATGTAAGTTGCAAAATCAAACATTCAGGCATGAGAAGCCTTTTTCTTAAGTTATTTTCAAGCTTCATCCTTTTTTCTGCAATAACTAAAGCAAAGCCACAGTAGCTGCAGCCATTTGCATCTGAGGAAGAGATGTTTTGCTTTGGTGATATAGTTAATGAGTCTAAAAATATTCAGTATAATAATTCTGTCAAAGCCCCCACAGTCTCCTCAATGAGCGGACGCCTGCAGGATTCCAATGGGGAGCCGAGTAATGAGCTCTCAGCATTCGCTCCCACACCGTCCAGGCGAAATATACTCAGGCCTCTACGGTTCCACATCATTAGCAACATGAAACAAAGACACATGCTTGACTTTAATAAGCGACTGAAGTTGCTGGCTTACTAGTCTGTTACTGCACGTAAACTCTGTTTCAGTATTTCAAAACAGTTCAGTATTTCAAAACAGCTCCTTGCAAAGAGAAAGCAGGAAGGGCTTTGGCAAACAGGCTTAATTTAATGTGGCAAATGATTGAGCAGAATGCAAAAAAATAAAAAATAAAAAAAATAAAGGACACAGGAAGTGATGAGTTTCTGACACCAAGTCTCCTGGGCTCATTGCAGACTGCAGTTTCCCTGTTGGAGATGATGGTTACGGTGTGCTGCAGTGATCAGGCTATAGGCATATGTGACTGAGTTTTACTTGATTTTCTTGCAAGACAGGAAGTGAACAAGCTTATTTCCCACTGGGAAAGGTTCAGACATGATTAACTTGGGCATGACCAAATAGGTCAATAATATGACAATGAATTTCTATCACAATAATTAAGTGGGGAAATTTGTGTGATTTGTTATTCTTGTTCTTCACATACCAATAATGCATTAGCATGGATTCATTTAGTTTCTTTCATTAAAGTCACATAGCTACAATTTAAGATACTGAGGGCTCAATTTGAATACTTAAATGTTACTTCTGCAAAACATTACATTATTTTCCTGTATTTTATTTTTAGCACAGGCTTTTGCATGCCAGCATTAAAGAAGTGATCTGAAATTTGTTTCTACATACATACTAATTATTTCAAGGGTGATATTCTCATTTAATATCAGGCTTTATGAATATCAATCGCCAGGATAAAGTAAGAATTATTGTAAAGAATGACATAGGTAGAGATAAATGCATCACTTTGGGATATTAGGATTCAGAATATTTTACATGTACATGATTTTTGCCAGTTATTAAAATATTTCAACTTTACCTTAAATAAAAAGTTCCTATATATAATCCCCAAATCTTTGCATTGGAAGAGGACTTAGAAATCATAAAAGGTGCTAATCCAGTCCATGCAGTGCCTCATTTCACAGCGCTCCCCCAAAATATTTTTCTTAACATTAATATAAAAAAAGAGAATCATCTCATCACTTTAAATAATTGAACATTGGAACTTAAATTGTAGATGGTTTCCGCTGTCTTCTTTTAAGTTTCATATTTTTGTTTTATGCTTATAATCAAGATAATCTTCAATCTTTTTTCTGCCATATGATACGACTTTCCCATGATATTGGAAACTACACATTTTTAAAGTATGTCTTTAGCAAACAGGAGACAAAAATGATTGAGTCCAGCAGCAGCCCAGTGGCATATCAAGGATGACCTTAAAACCACTAATTTTCTTTGGTTATGGTTATGCAACTGTTTCTCCCAAAAGGATACAATGAAATATTATATTTCACAAATATCAACCTATGCTCTAAGTGGTAGTTAAAGCAAACTTGTTTATAAGAGAATGGAGGGAAATTTGGCATAATTTACGTAATTAATTTTTAGTGAGTCCATATATTTCAATAACACATTTTTCCTTTTATAGGATTTCACATATAATCTCCTAATCTAGAATACTTTTCTGAGGCTTAATTTGATTCCCAGCAAGCTTTAGTTTCTCTGCCTTTTGAAAAATAAGACTAATTTCCTAATTTTAGTGTTTTGACATTTCTTTCACCTGCTTCACAGCTTCTCTCCAGTAACTAACTTTATTTCCTTAATCATATGGATACATTCTTTCAGGATCCAGGAATGTTTTGCTGGGTAAGGACACTGTCAGTCTTAAGGGATTTGGGCCCTCTTGTTATTATTTACCTTTTTCAAGTTTATGATTAATCTCCTTGCTGAAGAAAAGAAAAGTAAAATAAAAGTTCATCAGTATTTACTTCTACTTATCTTTGGCTTTGGGCACTCAAAGTGGTGAATCATTTTTTAAATGCATCCCAGGTTATAATAAGATGGCTATCTTGGCAATTACTATTTTACAATACAAGGCTATGATTTATTTTTATATTTATTATATTTTAAGTTATAAGAAGTATGTAAGCCAAAATATAAGTTTTTTTCTTGTAACTAAAAAATGATGTCATTTGCTTGGCCTTCACTGTGAAAATAGAGTATGAGCTTTGAAAGAGATAATTTCACTCAAGAAGTGGACGTGGATGAAAGGTATTTCACTTAAGTGTCAATACTGCACTTTCCCAAGACAAATCCAGGGAAGACTATATATATGCATACAAAGATCTTGCCAATGTTCTAACCACTCCTATTTAGGCAATCTTGTTTACATCAAGGTACACTATGTAAAAGATCATGACTTATTTTAAAAATTCATGTTTGCGGAAAAGCAGTTCCGAAATGGTGGAATAAGGAGCTCTGAAAATATGTCCCTTCATGAAAGCAAAATTTGTCAAATATCAACCTTAACAGAACTCTGAAAATTAACCAACATCTTGCCCACAGTCTGAAGAGTATCCATTCAAGGAAAACAGCTGAATTTCTGTAAAAACTGTAAGTTTTGTAATGTTCTAGCTTGCCTTATTCCCATTCTCCTACTTCAACTCCTCGTAAACCTGGAAAACCAACAGCCTTAATACACAGTAACTGTGAGAACCAATTTCTAGTAAACACAGGATACAGCGGAATGACTGTGGTGTTCTTGTCACTGTGTGATCTGTCCAGAAACTCCCTGGAAAAAATCCCATTCTCAGGGCTTATCTTTATTTGACAAGACTCATAGTTTCATCATTGTAAACAAGCCTGTGCTTAGAGTGTTTGTCTAGAACAATCAATAGGAACTGTTTGATACCACAGTTTCCTGAGGAAGTGACACATATTGGGGCTAGCAAGAGGCTAATTGAAAAACTTAAAAGGAAAAACTGGAAAAAGAAATGTCTTTAAAGGGTCTTTGAAAATGTCTGACAAAGCACTAGCAATCTAAAAGGCACACCTATGTGTAGGGCAGTTTACATTCTCAGAAAAGACACGGGGACAATGTTCCACTTTCTTACTGCTGCTTGTTCTAGAGGACCTGCATAAGCAGGAAGTAAAGGAAAAGACATAATTATAACCTGCTATATTGTTTTATGTATGTATAACACACACACACACACAGAGTCCACTCACAACATCTGGGAGACTTATTGGTTCAGGTCATTTAAAAAATATTTGTCAAATTACTAGTCTGTTTGGGGAGAAGCTTCAGTAGCTGCTCATAATAAAGAAGACAGACTTTATAGAATTAGTCCAGGAAAATCACAAAACAAGGAGCAGTGGTAGCAGCAACAATAGCAATAACAAATAACAACAATAAAAAACCATGGGGAGAAAAAATTTGATTTCTAGAGTTGCCAAATTATATTACTTGAAATGTCTAGTTTTGAGCAACAATAAAAAAGTATAACGCATGGAAAGAAACAGGAAAGAGGCTGGGTGTGGTGGCTCACACCTGTAATCCCAGCATTTTGGGAGGCAAGGCGGGCAGACCACTTGAAATCAGGAGTTCGAGACCAGCCTGGCTAACATGGTTAAACCCCATCTCTACTGAAAATACAAAAATTAGCTGGGTGTGGTGGTGCGTGACTGTAATCCCGGCTACTTGGGATGCTGAGGCAGGAGAATCTCTTGAACTCAGGAGGCAGAGGCTGCAGTGAGCCAAGATCATGCCACTGCATTCCAGCCTGGGTGATAGAGCAAGACTCTGTCTCAAAAGAAGAAAAAAAAAAAGGAAAAAAGAAAATAAAGAAAGGCTCACGCCTGTAATCTCAGCACTTTGGGAGGCCAAGGTGGGCAGATCGCGAGGTCAGGAGATCAAGACCATCCTGGCTAATACGGTGAAACCCTGTCTCTATTAAACATACAAAAAATTAGCCAGGTGTGGTGACGGGTGCCTGTAGTCCCACCTACTTGGGAAGCTGAGGCAAGAGAATGGCGTGAACCTGGGAGGTGGAGCTTGCAGTGAGCTGAGATTGCGCCACTGCACTTCAGCCTGAGAGACAGTGCGAGAGTCCATCTCAAAAAAAAAAAAAAAAAAGAGGAAATTGCGGAAAATATGGTAAATAGAAAAAAAAAATCCAAAAAGCCCAGATGTTGCATTTACTAGGCAAAAATTTGAAATCAGTTATTATAAATATGTTCAAAGAACCAAAGAAATCCAACTGAAAGAACTGAAGGAATTATATATATGGTGTGCAACTAGAAACAATCAGTAAGAAAATCGAAATTATAAAAAATAATCAAAAATTCTTGAGTTAAAAAGTATAACGACTAAAATAAAAGCATTCCCTGGAGGGTATCAATAACAGACTTTTGGTGCCATATGATAGAATCAGTAAACTTGAAATAGGTCATTTGAGATTCTTCAGTTAGAATAGAAAGAGAATGAATAAAGAAAAGTTAACAGAGCCTCTGAGAGTTGTGGAGAAAATCTTCCAAATTTGGAGGAAAAACATTAATCTACACATTCAAGAAGTTTGGTAACCTCCACACATAATAATCTCAAATTTCCATATGTAGAAATATCATAGTCAAACTTTTAAAAGACAAAGAGGAAAAAAAGTAAAAAAAAAAAAAGACTGAAAAATGTAAATCATCATGTACAAGAGATTCTCAAAAATATAAATAGCTGACTTACCATTAGAAATCATGAAGGCCTGAATAATGATATATATTAAGTCCTGAAAAAATACTGTCAACTAAGAATTCTATATCTAGCTAAACTGTCTTTCAAAAATGAATGAGAAGTTAAGACATTCCCAGATCAGCAAAAAAGCAAACACAAAAACAAAACAAATTTTTGTTTGTTTGTTCTGGCTAGAAGATCTGCTCTAAAGAGTGTTCCTCAGACTAAAATGAAAAAAATATTAGGCAAGAAATCAAATCTACATTATGAAAGAAAAAGCATCAGCAAAGGTAACTACACAGATAGATATAAATTGCCATAAAAATGTATTTTTGTTTGTAACTCTTTTCTTCTTTTCATGGATTTAAAAGACAACTGAATAAAGAAATAATTATTAATTTTGTTGCCGGGCTTATAATGTAGAAAAATGTCACTTGTATGACAGTAACAGAGAAAAAAGGGAGGAAGATCAGCGCTTTATTGGGGTCAAGTTTTTGAATACTATTAAAATAAAGTTAGTATTAATTGGTATTAGATTGTTATAAGCAAAGATGTTACTTGTATTCCCCAGTGTAACCACTAACAAATTAACTCAAAACACATAAAATAAACAGCAAAGGAATTAAAATGGCACACTAGTAAATATATACTTAACATAGAGAATGAAGCAAGAAAATAATAGAAGTACAGAAAATAAAAACATTTAGAAAAACTTAGCAAAATGACAGATGCAGAAAAAATATTTGGCAATGCTTAATGAAAAGTACTTGATGTGACAGGAATAGAAGGGAACTTCTCAATTTGGTAAGGACTATTGACAAAAATCCCGATAGCTACCATTATATTCAATAGTAAACATATATTTTCCTCTATGGTCAAGAAAAATACAATAAATATGCCAATACATCTATTCAACATTTTACTGTCAGTTTCACATGGAGAAATTAGGCTGGAAAAGAAAGAAAAGTCATTCAGTTTGGAAAGGAAGGATGTAAACTATCTCTATTTACAGACGGTATATGACATGCTTTTATATATAGAAAATCTTTAAAAATCAGTAAAATAATATTAGAACCAATAAGTGGGTTCTGCAAGATTGAAGGATACAAGATCAATAAACGAAAATCAATTATGTTCTATACACTATCAATGAATAATCCCAAAATACCATCATTCCAACAAAATAGCATCAAAAGAATAAAATACTTTGAAATAAATTAAACAGAAGAAGTGTAATACGTGTGGTCTAAAAGTACAAATACTGTTGAAACTAATTAAAGAAGGCCTAGTGAATGGAAAGACATCTATATGTTCAAAGATCAGAAGACTTAATATTGCTAACGTGGCAATACTTCCAAAGTTCATCTACAGGTTTAACACAATCCCAATAAAAAGTCAAGCTACATAATTTGGGAGAAATCGAGAAGTAAATTCTAAAATTCATGTGGAAATGCAAAGGATTCAGAAGAACCAAAACAATCTAGCAAAAGAACAAAGTTGGAGCACTCACACTTCCAGATTTCAAAACTTGCTACAAAGTTACAATAATCAAGACAGTGGTAGTGATATAAGCAAAGAGACATAGAAGAATAGAATAGAATTGAAAGTCCAGAAATAAACCCTTAAATTTGTGATCAACTGATTTTTGACAAAAGTGCTAGGACAAATTCAATGGGGAAAAGGAATAGTTTGCTCAACAAATGGTGTGGAATAACTGGATATCCACATGCAAAAAAAATGAAGTTGATATCCTGCCTTACACCATGCATAGAAAATGGACTCAAATGGGTCATAGATATAAATGTAAAAACTAAACTATAAAACCCTCAGATGAAAATCTTCATAATTTTGGATTGGTCGTGAACTTCTTAGACATGATACCAAAAGCACAAGCCACAGAAGAAAAAAAAAGATGGATTGAAACTCAAGATAAATTAAAAACATTTGTGCTTTAAAGGATACTATTAAGAAAGTGAAAATATAACCACAGGAATCAGACAAAATACTTGAAAACCTTATAGCTGATGAAGGGCTTTTGTCCTTAGAATACACAAGGAATTCTTACAAGTCAATAAAAAGGCAAATAACTCAATTTTAAAAGGAGCAACATATTTGAATAGACATTTATCCAAAGAAGATATATAAATGACCAATAAGCACAGGTAATGATGCTAAACATCATTAGTCATTTGAGAAATCAAAACCAAAATGGGATACCACTTCATACTCACTGGAATGGTTAAGAACCAACCAACCAAACAACAAAAAAGCAGAAAATAAAAACTGCTGACCAGATGTGGAGAAAGTGGAACTGTCATACATATTGGTGGGATTGTTAAATGATACAGCCACTTAGGAAAACATTCTGGCAGCTCCTCAAAATGTTAAACACATAGTTACTATATAACTCAGCAATTTTACTCTGAGGTACACATTCAAGAGAAATGTAAAAATATGTCTACCCAAACTTTCACGATACCCTCAAAGTAGAAACAACCCAAATGCCCATCAAGTGACGAATGAATAAACAAAATATGGTATAGTCATATGAAGAAATATTATTAAACAAGCAAAAGGATGAAATACTGATACAAACTCAGTGAACCTTTAAAACATTATGCTCAGTGAAAATAGCCAGTGACAAAAGGCTATATCTACATACACTATGATTCCGTTTATATTAAATGTGCAGAATAGGCAAATCTGTAGAGACACAGAATAGATTAGAAGTTACAGCAACTGAAATAGGAGGGAATGTGACTCCACTGCTAGTAAGTATGGAACTTCTTTTTGGGGTCATGACATTTCCAAAGTTAGTGGTGATGGTTGTACAAATCTGTGAATATATAAAAAATCATGGAAATGTACACTTTAAGTGGATGAGTTTTATGATTTGTGAATTATATCTCAATACAGCTGTTATAAAAATTCCCTGTTTGCAATATAAATAACCAGAGCTGTTACAATACTGCATTTCAGATTTTATGAGATACTTCTCTACCAATAAAATATCTTGTTCATATAGACGTTCTCCAGAGAATCCTTAGGGAATTGTTGGATAGGAATGCTCAATACTGTGTCATTTTTTGTTTTTTTATCTACCTTCTCATATTCATATGTAAATGTGTTGAGGGCAGAAATAGCCCATCTTGCCTGGAAATCAGCACTGTAAGTATTTTTGATTTAAGAATAAATGAATGAATAAACAGAAGCTGAAAATCAACTGTTGGCAGAAGGTTGGTGGTGTGCACAGAATTGAGACAAAGAAAGGTGGAGGGTACTATGATTATGTAGCATGTGAACTGATAAAAAGAACCATTCTTAACATTTGTATATAAATGTTCCTAATATGGTGAAGAACATCATCTCAGGCTGCCATAGGGAAACCCCAGTTGAATCATAGCTTGCACTTTTCTTTTTTTTTTTTTTTTTTGAGACGGAGTCTCGCTCTGCCGCCCAGGCTGGAGTGCAGTGACTGGATCTCAGCTCACTGCAAGCTCCGCCTCCCGGGTTCACGCCATTCTCCTGCCTCAGCCTCCCGAGTAGCTGGGACTACAGGCGCCCGCCACCTCGCCCGGCTAGTTTTTCGTATTTTTCAGTAGAGACGGGGTTTCACCGTGTTAGCCAGGATGGTCTCGATCTCCTGACCTCGCGATCCGCCCGTCTCGGCCTCCCAAAGTGCTGGGATTACAGGCTTGAGCCACCGCGCCCGGCCGCTTGCACTTTTCTTATCCTAGGTGGTCCAAGATATATGTGATTTCTAATTTAGTTTTTCGGTGGCCCCATAACTGGAGGACAACCAACCTGTACACTTGGTTCCTATATTAAGACATGTACTGCTTCTTCACTCTTACATAAGGCATTTCTCCCATTGCTAATTAATAAAAGAAAAATAACATTTATTGAGCTCTTATACCATTATATGCTGTGAAAGGTGCCTTACTTATATAATGTAAGCATCTTAAAAACTCTATGGAGTGTTACTTACTTCCATGTTACAGTAAAGGAAACTGAGACTCAAGGCGGATTTAATATCGCCAGTGATAAAATCAGGAGACATGGCTTTGACTCCTCTGTGTGACATCAAATCATGAAGACTCTTTGTAATGAAATCACTTTGGGGGTAAACATTAGTCTATTATACATCTAAATACCATAAATCAGAATCCAGGGATGTGAAAACCTAGATGATCATTCATTTCATGATCCTCTTAACTGAGAGATATTATTATTATTGTTGTTGTTATTATTATTATTATTATTGAGATGGAGTCTTGCTCTCTCACCCAGGCTGTAGTGCAATGTTGCGATCTAAGCTCATTCCAACCTCTGCCTCCCGGGTTCAAGCGATTCTCCTGCCTCAGCCTGCCGAGTAGCTGGGATTGTAGGCGCCTGTCACCACATCCAGCTAATTTTTTTTTTAAATTTTTAGTAGAGATGGGGTTTCACCAACTTGGCCAGGCTCGTCTCAAACTCCTGACCTCAAGTAATCTGCCTGCCTCGGCCTCCCAAAGTGTTGGGATTACAGGTGTGAGCTACCGTGCCCGGCCGAGATCTCACTATTAATATCGTATGTTTCCAACTCTATCATTCTCCCTGAAACTTGTGTTGTTCTCCATTAAACAAATTATAGTGATACAAAGAAACTGAAATAATGTTGCTCACATTTTTTCTTAGCTGACAAAGGATTTCAGAAATATAATATAGCCATAGTATAAAAATAATTGAGATTTATACATCACTATTTTTAATCTACTAGGGTAGCACTACTTGTGAATACTAAAAATAATTAATTTCCTTTAAATAAGATAAGGTTTGTATTTATAAATCCATGTGCCCATTTTGCTTTTGCTTTTAAAGCATAAAGTAATTGTGAATGTATGTGGTGTGTCTTTACTTTTTTAAAAGCATTTGTTGATCACAATGGGAATGTTTTCAATTTTATAAATCAGGGAATGTTTAATTTAAAATTACGTACTGAGTTTCTCCATGGTTATAGCACTTTTGCAGTAAAGTTGTAAAAATGTAACTTAATTCCTGTCCACAGGTGGCCTATGACAACCATATATTTTTTTCTGATTTCCTAATTAAAACATCTCTAAGTTGATTCATGTGAGTGAGTTTTAGGTTGTATTTATTGACTATATTTATGAAACCCCAGTATGCACTACTATTATTTGAAAATGACATGTATGTTAGTGTCAAGTGACCACAGGATACTACGGCCATCACATGAAGAAATGAGAGTTGGACATATATGTCTGTGAGGCTCTACAGAAAAACAATCAGTGTGAGAATGATTTCATATTTCTCACGTAGGATTCAGAAACTGGTGGTATCACAAAAGCTACTGCAATAAGGCCACTGCCACCTGGAGGCTCAGAAACAGTAACCAATATTACATACACTCAATTCATAGGTTCACTAATTGAAGCGACATGATAATGTAGAAATACACAACTCTGAATCAGATGACTAAAGAAAACAAGCAATGATATTGGCAGATCACTAACTGAAAATATTTTAATCTTGCATATCTTCTTGCAGATGGATCTTTTCACACCAAGCGGTTCTCAATGGCATGACTGTTTCTTTCACCTGTTCTGAATCTTTTTCTACCAGTTCTTTTTTCTCATATATTTTCATTTTCATTGTTACTGAATCTTTCAGCTCCATATACAAATATTTGGGACGGCATCTATGTTAAAAAAAAATAATAACAGGCCAGGCATGGTTGCTCATGCCTGTAATCCCAGCACTTTGGGAGGCCAAGGCCGTCGGATCACTTGAGGCCAGGAGTTTGAGACCAGTCTGGCCAATATGGCGGAACCCTGTTTCTACTGAAAATACAAACAAATACAAACAAATACAAACAAATACAAAACACACAACACACACACAAAACTTTTCCTTTGACTATTGGTCTGTGACAAAAGTATCACTCCCCTGCTTTCATTCTTAATCCAAATTTCTTGAAAGGATACCACGGTTCTGACTTGACCTTCCTATTACCTCACCTCATGTTTATTCCTCAAACTGCTACAATTGCTCTCATGGAAGTCCCCAGTGACTCTGACATTTCTCAGCATCTGAAGCTTTCAAACATCTACCCCTATTTGAACTTTTCTCTACTTCATTACAGTGCTAAACACCACTGCTTTATATTTTTATTGCCTGTTAATGGTGGCTTCCTTTTAGGCTGATCAACTAGACCTTTCTCTCTCTCTCTCTCCTTGTATGTGTTTATATTTTATTTTTTCCTGGTCACCAAAAATGTTCTAAAAGCAATAGGTATATAATTTTCTTTTAATTTTTAAATTAAAACATAGTAAATTCAGGAAATTTGGGAACAAACATCTTACAAAAACACATAAATATTAACGACATACCATGCATATTACTACCCAATGCTTTTTTGGTATGTTCTTCCAATATTCTCACAAAGGAAGATATATGAAATGGAGATAATGTGATGGTCATTTGCCCTTTGCTCTCAAATCTTTTCCCATTCTTTTGTGTGCTGGTTTGCATTTTGAAGGGCTGACTCCTGCAAACCACATTAACCAGGCTTTCTCAGTTACAGAAAGGAAATGATAAAGGAAGAAACTTAGAACATTAGGAAGAAAAAAATGTGATAAGTAAAAATATAAGTAGACTTAATACACTTTTTCCCCTCTTGAGTTTTCTAAATTATATTTGGTGGTTGAAACAAAAATTATAACATTGTCTGATATGGTTCTAAATGTGTTTAGAAGAAAGACTTAAGACAATTATATTACATATGGAGAGTGCAGAGGAATGTCAAGGGAAGTAAGGTTTCTAACAGACACCAGTGGACTGTGACAAGTTATGTATTTATAATGTAATACCTTCAGCAACCACTAGTAAAGCTACACAGAGATTCATTAAAATACAATATAGAAAAATCCAAGTGGAATTCGAAAATATATTCCAATAACCCATAAGCAGTCCAGAAAAATAAAACTGAGAAATGAAAAACAGAAAACAAATAGAAAGCAAACAAAAAATAAGATGGCAGACTTATTCTCTAACATTAGTAACTACATTAAATGTAAATAGTCTAAGTACATCAATTAGAATGCAGACGTTAGCAGAGCAGATTAAAAAGACATGACTCAACTATGTACTGTCAACAGGGAACTCATTCCAAATATAATGATATAGGGGGGCTGAAGTAAAGGATGAAAAGTGATATAAAAACATTAACCAAAAGAAAACAGGCATGACTGTGTTAATATCAAATAATCTTGACCTTATGGCAAAGAAAATAATCAGATACATGGAAGGACATTATATAATAATAATAAAATTAATCCATCAAGAAGTTATGGCAATCCTAAATGTGTATGAACCTAAAAGCTGAGCTGCAAAATATGTGAAGGAAAAACAGATAGAAAGGACGAGTAGAAAAATCCACAATAATAGCTGATGATTTCAACACCCCTCTCTCAATAATTGATAGGACACCTAAACAGAAAATCATTAAGGATAGAGAAGAACTCAACATCATCAATCAACAGGGTTCAATTGACATTTATAGGGACCTTCCATCTAACAATAGCAGAATACACATGTGTTTAAGTACCCATGGAACATATACTATGACAGACCATATCTTGGACCATAAAACAAATATTAACAAATCTAAAAGAATTGAAGTAATACAGAATGTTTTCTTCAGCCACAGCCAGAGTTCCAAATGAGACTGTTAACAGGAGAATCCAGAAACACTTGGAAAATAGCACATTTCTAAATAACTTGTGGGTCAAAGAGGAAGTCTTAAGGGAAGTTTAAAAAGTACATTGAACTGAATGAAAATGAAAAAGCAACATGTTCAAATTTGTTAGATACATCCAAGGCAGTTCTGAGAGAAAAATTAATAGCACTAGGTGCATATATTAGAAGACATGAAAGCTACCAAATCAGCAATCTTAGCTTCCCAAACATCCCAAGAAACTAGAAAAATAGGAGGTAAATAAATCCAAAGCAAGTAAACGATATAAAAACAGAAATCAATAAAATTGAACATAGAAAAACAATAAAATCAATAAAATAAAGATCTGAATGTATCTCTATCTTCAATATATATGTTCTTTGAATACATCAATAAAATTAGCAAACTTCTAGAAAGACTGTCAAAGAATAAAGAAGGGGAGAGACAAGTTACTAATATCAGAAACAAAGCAAAGGATATAGTACTACTGATCCTGTTGACATCAAAAGAATGACAAAGAAATACTATAAACAATTCTATAAATGTAACTTCGGCAACTTGGATGAAATTAACCATTCTTCCAAAAGCATGAACTACAGCAATTTACACAATATGAACTAGGTAATTTAAACAAGCATAATACTATTAGGAAAATTGAATCCATAATTTGAAAACTTGCAAAACAAGACTTAATTTCCCAACACATGGTTTCACTGGAGAATTCTATAAATGTTTAAGGAAGAATTAAAACCAATTATGTACATTCTCTGTATTAGTTTGCTAAGGATACCATAACAAAACATCACAGACTGGGTAGTTTAAACAACAGAAACTATTTTTTTTCACAATTCTGGAGGCTACATGTCAAGGATCAAAGTGTCGGCCGGATCATTTTTATTCTGAGGCCTCTCTAGCCCTGGCTGTCAGCCGGCTGCTTTCTGTCTGTCTCCTCACATGGTTTCTCTTCTGTATGCCTGCATCCCTGGCGTCTCTTTGTGCATCCACATTTCCTCTTATAAGGACACCAGCCATACTGAATTAGGGTCTACCCATATTATCTCATTTAACCTTAATTACCTCTTTAAAGGCTCTACCTCCAAATATAGTCACATTCTGAGGTACCAGCTGTTAGAACTTCGACAATGAATTTGAACACAAAATTGACACACTTTATAACCTATTTTTACAGAAAATAGGAACACTACTTATTTATTATTATTATTATTTGAGATGGAGTCTTGCTCTGTCGCTCAGGTTGGAGTGCATTGGCGCTATCTCGGCTCACTGCAAGCTCCACCTCCCGGGTTCACGCCATTCTCCTGCTTCAGCCTCACAAGTAGCTGGGAGTACAGGCACCCGCCACCATGCTCAGCTATTTTTTTTATTTTTTGTATTTTTAGTAGAGACAGCGTTTCACTGTGTTACCCAGGATGGTCTCAATCTCCTGACCTTGTGATCTGCCCACTTCGGCCTCCCAAAGTGCTGGGATTACAGGCGTGAGCCACCGCTCTTCTCAACTTATTTTATAAAACTACTATTATCTTGATACTAAAACTTGACAAAGACAATACAAAAGAAAGAGCGTTAACCACAGACCAATACATCCTTACTAATATAGATATAAAAATCTTTAACAAGGCAATAGGTAATAGAGGTCAACAAGTGTATATAAAGAATTACAGAACATAACCAAGTGGACTTTGTTCTAGGGATTCAAGACTGTTTGAATATTTGGAAATCAGTCTGTGTAATCCACCATATTAACAAATTTAAGAAGAAAAGTTTCATATCAATAGACACAAAATTTTTTTGACAAGCTTAAAATGGATCACTTATTAAAATGTAATAAAAACTATAAAAATTCTAGACAAAAAATATCTTGGGATGTAGAGGCAGGCAAAGGGTTCTTAGACTCAGCTCCAAAAACATAATGTGTAGAAGGAAAAAATGATAAGTTGGACCTTACTAAAATTAAAACTTTTGCTCCGTGAAAGACTCTAAGAGGATGGAAAGAAGAGCTACAGAATGACAGAAAATATTTGTAAGTCACTCACCGGAAAAAAGATTAGGGTACATTTAAAAACGGTCAAAACTCAAAGGTTAAAAAACCAAATGATCCTATTAGAAAATAGGCAAAAGACATGGAGAGCTATTTTTCCAAAGGGGATATATGTATGACAAATACGCACATGAAGAGATGTCCAACATTATTAGCCATTAGGGGAATCAAATTAAAACCCCTATATATCTAACAAAATGGCTAAAACAAAAATAATGAGAACACCAAGTGGTGGTAAGGATGTAAAGAAATCTGACTTACACATTGCTGGTAACAATTTAAAATGGCACAACTGCTCTGAGAAACAGTTTGTCAGTTTCTTAAAACACTAATCATTTAACTACCATATGACCAAACAATTGTACTCTCAGGCATTTGTCCCAGAGAAGTGACATGTTCATACAAAACCTGTGCATAGATGTTTATAGGGCCTTTATTCATAATAGCTAAAAGCTGAAGACAATCCAGATATCCTCCAACAAGTGAATGGTTAAACAAACTATAGTACAGTCATACCATGGAACTGCTTAGCATAAAAGTGGAATAAATTATTGATACATGCATGCATTTACCTGGACAAAATTCCATAGGAAAATAAATAATCCCCAAAGGTCACAGACTGTATGATCCCTTTTATATGACATTCTTGAAATGAGAAAATTAAGCAAATGAAGAACACATTAGTCGTTGCCAGGTAAAGAAATGGGTGGCTGAGGGAGGAATGTGGGTGTGGTTATAAAAGAGCAATATAAGGAATCCTGGTGTTAATCAGCATTTTGTATTTCGGGTGTATGGATATCAATATCTGGTTGTGCTCTATAGTTTTGCAAGATGTTACCATTAGGGAAAGTGAGCAAAGAATACACAAAATCTTTCTGCATTATCTCTTACATTGGCATGTGGAACTAAAAATATCTCAAAATAAAAGTTTAACTGAAACTTTAAAAAATCATAGCGCTCAATAATTTTCCAAAGTTGGTGAAAGAGTTCAACCACATATTTTAAGAGGTTTTTAAAATCAAAAACAGTATGAATACAAAGAAAAACATTCTTAGATGTACTATATACTGTTGTTGAAAACCAAAGTTAAATTGAAAATATGAAAAACAGCCAGAAGAAAAAGTATATTACATTTAAAGCAGCAGCTATACATTGTTAATAGAAATGATAGGAAATAAATGGTAGAAGTGCTAAGAGTAAAAAATCAAACAGAAACAACAACAAAAAATCCCTCATCATAAAACATAAGACAAAGGAAGAAAAAAAGCAATCTAGCATTCTAAGGCCCATAATACCATCCTTCTAAGGTAAGGCAAATCCCAGTATTTTTAGACAAATAACTTCTGAGAGAATTCACTGGAAAGAGATCTGTACTAAAAGAGATCTCCAAAGGATTCTTCAGGCAGATACAAACATGGAAATGCAGAAATAATGGAACTCAAAAGAAATGGCAAACATACATGTAAACATAAAGCAATACTAACTGCACAAAAGGATAATAGAATCTTGGGGATTCAAAATAATTGCAAAATTGAAATGCATTGCAAAACTTATAAGAAAAGCAGAAGGGAATAATAATTTTAACTTATTCTAAACTCTAGCATTGTAAGGGGAAGTGGTAAACATAATAATTTTATTTTGACTGTAAAAAGCCAAAAATACATGTTAGGATATCAACAGTACCCATGAAAAGGGTAGCAAAAGAATAAATAACTACAAAGTTATTAGTGTGGAAAGTGGAATAATGAAACTATCTTATTATTCCAAAAACTTAGGTTAAAGAATGAAAAAGCTATACACAGAAGAGTAGCTAAATAAAATCATGGTGGTATAATAGATTAAAAACAACCCGAACAGTAGTTAAAATAAATGTAACTAGAAACAGCTACAGTTAGAACTAGAAACAGTTACAATTAGAAGAGTAAAAATAGTGAGACTTGACTAAAGGAAAAACTCCCTGCCAAATACAAAAACAAATCTGAAGAATAAGAAAATAGAGAATGTGATATAGCATTACAAAGATATATCACAAAGCATCAACGATATAAAATAAATATCATTCTGAATTCATTTTAAATTTTACTAGAGATTAAAAAGATATTTTATATTAAAAAGTACACCAGGAAGATATATCAATACTAGTTAAGTGTGCACCTAACAACATATCATCAAAATATAATAAGCAAAAATGATCACATTGTAGGCTGTTAGGAAAGTCATAAAATTTCAAGTGATGGCAATAATTCAGATTTTGTTCTCTGATCTCAATGGAATAAAGCTACAAATCAGTGTCACAAAGATAACTACGAAAACAATCTCCAAATATTTTGATATTTAGGCAACAGATTTCCAACCAAAAAATAAATTAAAAAGTGAAAAACACTAGTCAAAAAAGAAATCTCAAGATAAATTAGAAATATATTTAGAAATAAATCTTAATGAAGAATATTACATTTAAACTTTTACAATGCAGTTAAATCACTGCTGAAGCAAATTCAGAACTTCAAAGTTTGAGAATCAATGCTCTAAATTTCGATTTAAAGAACTTAGTGAAAGAATTGCAAATGAATCTAAAGAATATATTAATGGAAAGAAATAATAAAGCTCTGAATAGAAATTGATCACATTTACAGTAGAGAAAGGCAACAAAACCAAATGTTCATTCTTAGAATAGATTAATAAAATAAAACAAAATAGGCAACTTACCAACACAGAAGTGAGATAAGGCACAAACTATCAATAACAGGAAAATAAAAGTTGATATGACTACAGATCCAGTTTTAAAAGTAATGAGAATATTGAAATACATTCATCATAATACATTTCAAACTTTAAATGAAATGAACAACTTCATTAAGTAATTCAATTTTATCTAAACTGCATGACTTTCCAGAGTGGCTATACCATTTTGCATTCCAACCAGGTTTGAATAACGGTTCCAGTTTCTCCACATCCTTGCCAATACTTGCTATTATTTGTTTTTTCAAAAGTTACAGCCAGCTAGTTGATATAAAGTTATGATGTTGTAGTTTGTTTTTTATTTTCCTGATTACTAATAATTAATGTCTTTAATTATTTTCCTGATTACCAATAATTATGTTAGTTGTGGGTTTTTGTTTTTGTTGTAGATGCTTGCATCTATCAGGTTAGAAAATTTCATTCTATTTCTAGTTTATTATTTTTTAATTATAAAGCAGTGTTTGTTTTTGTCAAATGCCATATTTATGTCTATTAAGATGCTCATATATTTTGGTTTTTATTTTATTGATGTGATGTAGTATATTAGTTGATATCCAGATACTGAAATAACCTTGCATAGCTAGGATACATCTCACCTGATTATAACGTATAACTCATTTTACATGGTATTGGATTTTGTTTGTTTGTATTTTGTTAAGGTTTTTTGTGTCTATATTCACAAGTTATTGGTCTGTAGTTTTATTTTCTTGTAATTTTTTTCTTGTTTCATTACCAAAGTAATACTCATCCCATAGAATGAGTTGGGAAGTGTCCTTTGCTCTTCTAGCTTTTGGAAGAGTTGTAAAGAGTCTGTGTCAATTCCTCTTAAAACCTGTGGTAAAATTCCCCAGTGAATCCATCTGGGCTTGGGATTTTCTTGGTGGAAAAGTTTTGATTACTAATTCAATATAATTACTTCTTATAAGTCTATTCAGGTTTTAAAATTTTCTTTGGTGAGTTTTGATAGATTGTGTCTTTCTAGGGATACATGAGTCTCACTTGAATTATCTAATTTGCTGGCATTCAATTGTTCATATTCTTCACTTACATTCCTTTTCATTTTTCTAAAGTTGGTAATAATATCACATCTTTCATTCTTTTCATATTGCATATTTCTTATTTTATTGGTTACAGTTAAAGTTTTGTCCATTTTCTTGGTCTCTTCAAAGAATCAGCTTTTTGATTTCACTGTTTTTCCTTTGTTATTTTTCTATTCTCTATCTCATTAATTTCTGCTTTAATCTTTATTATTTCCTTTTTATATCCTTGCTTTAAGTTTAGTTTACACTTACTAGTGTCTCAGACAGAAAGCTATTGATTTGAGACCTTTCTTCTTTTCTCATGTAGGCATTTACAGCTATAAATTTTGCTCTGAACACTGCTTTAACTACATCTCACAAGTTTTGGTATGTGGTGTCCTTATCATTTATCTCAATGTATTTTCTAATATTCTGGTAATTTTTTCTTTCACTCACTGTATTTTACAGGAATGTGTTTAATTTTACTTATTTGTAATTTTCCCAAGTTTCCATCTCTTAATTTCTAAATTCGTATCTTGTTTTTCAGAGCCTATACTTTGCATTATATCAAATTTTGTAAAGTTCTTTGCAGCTTATTTTAATATACGCTGGAGAATATTTCATATGCTCTTGAGAAGAATATATATTCTGCTGGGTTTGGATGGAGTATTCTATATATTGTTGTTAGATCTTAGGTTAAAATGTTTTTAAAGTCTTCTATTTCCTTGTTGATCTTCTTCCTAGTTACTTTACTCATTGTTGCAAGTAGAGCACTGAAATTTTTATCTTGTATTGCTGAATTATCTATTTCTCTCTTCAAGTCTGTCAGTTTTGCTAAATTTACTTTAGGGCTCCATGGTTTCCTGCATATATATTTATAATAGTTATTATCTTATTGATGAATTAGCACTTTATCATTATAAAATCCTCTCTTTATGCTAGAACATTTAAAAATTTAAAGTCAGATACTAGTACATATATTCTAGCTTTTCCTTTGCTGTTGTTATATAATACATCATTTTTCCATTCTTTTACTTTTGACCTATTTGTATATTGAATCTAAATTATCTCTTGTATGCAGGAGCATGTAGTTGAATGTTTTCTCCTCACCCAATCCAACAATTTCTGTCTTTAGATTAGATTGTTTAATCCATTCACATTTAAAGTTATTATCGATATAGTTGTTTTATATCCTCTGTATTGGAGTTCTCCAGACAGACAGAACTGATAGAAGATAGATAGATAGATAGATAGATAGATAGATAGATAGATAGATGATAGATAGATAGATAGATAGATAGATAGATAGATAGATAGATAGATAGATGTAGATATAGATATGAGAGAGAATTTAACGGGGAATTGGCTCACATGAGATAGATGGTAGACAGATCAATAGATAGATAGATAGATGATAGATGATAGATAAGAAGATAGATAGATAGATGTAGATATAGATATGAGAGAGAGAATTTAATAGGGAATTGGCTCACATGATTACAGAAGTTGAGGATTCCAACAGACTGACCACAAGCTAGGGACTCTAGGAAGCTGGTAGCATGGCTCAGTCCAAGTCTGAAGGCCTCAGAACTAGGGAAGTCAATGGTGCAACTCTCAGCCTGAGGCCAAAGGCCTGAGGACCTGGGTCAGTTGGGGGCATTAGTGTTAAGACCTGGAGTCCAAAACCTTGAAATCCTGGAATTCTGATTCAATTTTAGGATTAAAATGGACTCCTAAGATTAACTATCACATCATCCACTTGTTTCTTTCTAGATGTCTATGTCTTTTGTTTCTCTAGTTCTTTACTGCTTCCTTTTACTTAAGTGAATATTTTCGAGTGTGCAATTTTAATTCCTTTAATGACTTTTTTACTACATATTTTTGGAGTTTTTTTTATTTATTTATTTTTTTTTTTTAAAAGATGGAGTGTTGCTATATTTCCCGGGCTGTAGTGTAGTGTCTACTCACAGGCACGATTACAGCACACGGTGGCCTTAAACTTCTGGCCTCAAACAATCCTCTCACCTCAGCCACCTGAGTAGCTAGGACTACAGGTGCATACCCTCCACCTAGCTGCTAGATTAATTTTCTTAGTGGTTGCTCCAGGGCTTACTGCATACATTTGAACCTCATAGAATCTAGTTATTGTATCTTAATCCAGTGACGTGTATATATATTGATTTATATAATTTTATGTCTTTTATAAAAGTACAGAGAAACGCACAAGTATATATTTAAAGATATTGTTATGGTAACCTTCTTATTTACTATTTCTGATTTTTTTCGTTTGTTCCTATGGATTTGAGGAACCAGCTGGCTCCGGTACAGCTTTGTTCCCATCCTCTTTCTTTGTGTTAATTTTGGCAAATACGTTATAATGATTCAAGTCCTAGACATGTATGCAACATAAATATGTATTTTGTATATTTTGTATCCCAGAATATATTTATAACAATGTTCGGCCGGGCGCGGTGGCTCAAGCCTGTAATCCCAGCACTTTGGGAGGCCAAGACGGGTGGATCACGAGGTCAGGAGATCGAGACCAACCTGGTGAACATGGTGAAACCCCGTCTCTACTAAAAAATACAAAAAACTAGCCGGGCGAGGTGGCGGCGCCTGTAGTCCCAGCTACTCGGGAGGCTGAGGCAGGAGAATGGCGTGAACCCGGGAGGCGGAGCTTGCAGTGAGCTGAGA
The DNA here is from genome assembly GCF_049350105.2 of Macaca mulatta. Classification (NCBI taxonomy): domain Eukaryota; kingdom Metazoa; phylum Chordata; class Mammalia; order Primates; family Cercopithecidae; genus Macaca; species Macaca mulatta. Next base: position 59,435,963 of record NC_133423.1, on the reverse strand, counting down.
CCCGGCCACTGCAACTCCAGCCCGGGAGACAGAGCGAGACTCCGTCTCAAAAAAAAAAAAAAAACAATGTTCATGGCAGCACTGTTCACAATAGCCCCAATCTGAATAAAAATAAAAATATTCCTCAGGTATGGATTGAATAAATAAATTCTTATTTATTCACACAATATATAGAGCAATGAGAATAAATACTATCCGGTAGTGAGAGTAAACTACAACACAGCCCAGCATGAATAAATTGAATGAATATAATGTTGAGTGCAAGAAGCCAATCATAAAGATAGCACAGTGCAATTCTAATTCTATAACGTTCACAAACAGGCAAAAACAACCAACGGCGGGGCGAATCAGGACCATGGTAAACTGTAAGGAAAAGAACTGTTTCTACAAGGAGGCATAATGCAGGTCTCTGGGGTGCTAGTGCTCCATTTACTGACTCAGTTTGTTTTTTCATGGTTGTGTCTGCTTTATGCAAATTAATGAATTTCTTGTGTGTGTAGAACTGAGATCCCTGTTTTGTTTTGGCTAGTCCCAGACTTTGCTCCCAGCATCTACAAGCCACCCTTAAACTTAGCCATATGGGTATCTCACAAAATCAGAGCTCCCTTTTTCAAAACCAGCATTAGAATCTATAAAGGGTCTTACAGGACGTAATTTAATCAATAAAGAGTATCCCACCCAAATCACATATTCTGTTCACATTCAAAGTGAGTGAATTACATAGGATGGGTTCTCAAGAGGATGGGAATCTTAGAGCTATCTTACAATCTGCCCAGGAAAGGGCTATAAAATTATCCTTGCATTTTCTTGTATGTATGCATACTTAAAAATTGATTTAAAACATCAGTAAAAATTCTACTATAGGTGCTATTATTGGTTGTTAGGAACACTAAATAGGTAGCTAAGGCTATCTGGGGTACTCATGAAAGGTTACTGAGAAGTCTGGATTTTTCAAGAAGACCTTCATATGCGAAGAGCTGGATGAAAAAGCAAGGTGTCTTCAACAAACTGGAAGTACTTTAGTTTGGGTACAGATTTGGGGTGAGAACTGACACAGGAGGGACAAATGCAAAGGTTGACCACATCTCTTCTCTGTTTAAAACCTTCAATACTTTCTTATGGCTTATGGAAGGAAATCTGACACGCTTATTTAAAGCTTCCACATCCTCTTCTACCTTTCCTCAGCTTAATTTTTATTAACAACCCCTGAATTGGGTAAATTTGATCATAAAAATGATCATATTCCTACCATTTTAAAAAGTCATGCACCTTTCTGCCTTAAGGACTTCACAAGGCTGTTTGCTCCCTGTTACTCTTCACATATGTGAGACTCACCTTAAATGTTGCATTCTAAAGAAGTCCTGTCACTGCTCTCATTTATGGTCTGTGGTATTTTCTCTCATTTCTGTTGCCATAAATTATAATTATGATCACAAATAAAAGAATTGTATCACTCCTCCAACAACCCACAAAAGGAATGAATTTGGAGAGGGTCGTTGGAAAAAATTTAGTTTAGTGTTGTGAATCTTTAATTTTGTTTTTTATAGAGTTCAGGAAGTATCTTTTAAAAGAACAAGCCTTTGAGAAAAAATATTTCCTCTTCTCCTCATGAATTTAGCCTATGTTGCCTCCAAGGAAAAAAAGCCATTGAATAAAATGTTCTCAATATTTCTGCATCTTCTCACTTTAGTGTTTTCTGGATGAATCTAACATTTAACTCTTTCCCCGGCATCAGGTTTAAGGGGTGACTCTATGTGTGCCTTTGTTCCTAACCTCGCCTGTCTCCTTGAGGTTCCGTCCATTCATTATTCATTCTTTCTATCCTATCCCCTTTTTAATTCACAAAATATACAAAAATATTCAACCTTTCCCAACTTAAAATAAAAGAAAGCAAAGACATAACTCCCTGCAACCTAGAATCCTTTCTAGCAGTCAACCCACCTTTCACTAATCTTTCCCAGCCAGGCTTCCTCAAAGAGTGGGCTGCATTTTTCATCTTTTCCCTGTTTGTATTCTCTTCTAATCCCACTTAATCTGTCTTTATGCAAGAATTACAATGTCATTTTTCAAAAAAAAACATATGCTTTTCAATTCTTCCCTTACTTATCCCACTAATTTTTTTTTTCATATTATGTGGTCATTCTTTCAGATTGATATCTAACCCCATGACTTATTCTGCTAATTACACATCGACAGAACCCAAGACAATCTCTCTCTCTGTGTATATATATATGCCTATATATAAACATATATACAGAGACTAGAAATTATTTTCTAGATGCCAACCCACACCTAAAACTCAACCAATGTCATCATCTTTCCCTACAAACCTGTTTTTCCTCTTATTAAACCTGTCTCTTAGAAAATCACCTATGTCCCAAGCAAGAAACCTTGGAGTCATCCTAGGCTCCTTTTTCCACACTTTGCATTTCCATCTATCTTGTGGCTTTTACCTCTGAATTATGTCTCATTTCCTTCCTTCCCATAGCATCCTTACTGACACCTTTTACATTAGGCTCTCATTATTTCTTGTCTGGGAAACATTGCAAATCTTCCAAACAGAACTGCTTTCCTGTCGTTTTCCCTCTAATACAGTCTACACAATTGCCTCAAAGGGCTTTTCTTAAAATGAAAGCCTTATCTTGTCACTTCTCTGCTTAAAAGCTTTTTATGTAAACCAGTAAATTTTATGATAAGGTCAAACTCCTCATGTCAGCACATAAAACTTTTCCAAACTGGGTTAGTGACATTCTTGTAAGTTTCTGGAAAGTGTCATATTTTTCCTATTTGACATTTATATTTGCTGCTTCTTTTTTGTTTCTGAGATATTTTTTCTAACTTTATGTATGTGTGTAACCCTGGCTAGTCATTCAAGGCTTGGAAAAGCTGTTTTTCCAACCAGCCTTTGTTGCCTTCCTAGGTTGACTGCATATGTCCCTCTGCTCTAATAGTGTCTTCATTGTGTATACAATGATTTCACAGTATTTTAATTGTTGCGGCATGTGTCCAGATCCTAGCCTGAAATTTTGAAAATTTTTCAATTCCTTTCAAAAATCATGGTGGCTAGCATATAGTAGTAGTTCCTCAATATGTATAAGTTGAATTAATTATAATTCATTTCATCTCATTGATAATTATGATATTACTATCTGTACATTACACACTCATTCAATACATATTATTAAAATAATGCCAATATAATATAAAGTACATTTTGTTTTATATACATTAATATAAAGATGAATAATATATTTTTATTCCTAACACTCAAGGAGAGAGCAATTACTTAAAAGAGGGTGTGGAAAATGAAACATTTTTATTTCAGGTCAGCTGTTTGGGAGTATATGAGTAGAAATGAGGTAGAACTCCTTAGAGAGATACAAATCAAACTCCGGAGACTTCTAGAAAGGAGAGATGGATTCTCCTAGAGTAGAAGCAAGGATGTTTATAAAGGCAGAGGAAGTAGGCTTTGACCTCTGGTTTGACAACAGGGTAGAGTTTGGATATATGGAAATGGAGGGAGACACTATATGAGTCAGAATGAATAAGCTGAGCATAAGCAAACAGAAAAGCAGAAATCCCAGCATACAAGTGGAATGGTTTGGCCAAACAGAAGGGAGAGTAAGTAGCAACAGTGAGTAACGAAGGTTAAGACAAATGAATGGATAAACAAAACATCACATATATCCACACACACAATGGAATATAATCAGTCATAAAAAAAGAAGAAAATCCTGTCTTCTGTGACAACATGGAAGAATCTTGAAAACATTATCCTAAGTGAAATAACCCAGATTAAAATAAACAAATATTGCAGATCTCACTTGATATAGAACCCAAGAAAAAATAATTTAACTCAGAACCACAGAGGAGAAATGTGTTTCGCAGGGGCTGGGGATTGGGGGAAATGGAAGATGTTGGTCAGAGAATACAAACTTTCAGTTATAAGATTAACAAGTTCAGGGATCTGTTGTGTAGCATGAGTGGTGATGAAATGTTAATTAATTTGATTGTGGTAATCATTACATATGCATAAGTATTAATACATCAAATCATCACATTGTATACCTTGAATATATATAATCTTTATTTGTCAATTTAATATTCAAAAGAGTTTGGTTTGGATCACAATCTGGGAGGAAAATAAAGCCAAGGCTTTAAAAATAAGAAAGGAAGATATTCTGACTTTTTTTAGTTTGATTAAAAATAAAAATGTTCAAAGATTCACTGAAGTACATTTTATAGTAGCACTATAGCACAATGGGGATTTCAAGAGTTTTTACATTCCACAGAGAGCTATTTCTTGAAAAAATAGTAATGTGGCATTTTATATTTATGCCCAATTCACTGAACTTCACTACGATTTGAAACAAACACAAGAATGTCAAATGTAGTAGAAACAAGTCTAAACTCTTTAAGCAACTTAAAAGGATACCTATGTGACTTGTCACATTTTTCATGATCTTTATATAATTGAAATTTGTTAAATGTAGTAATATATAGTATCTATAAATTCACATATAAAGAAAATGATATTTTCATTAAAAAGTACTCACAATTCCCCTTGTGCCTAAAAAAATCTATTATTTATTTAATTAATATACTCATCAATTATTCATTATATGTCATTATTTGCCAGACCTTGTGATAGGTACAAAGTATTAAAAAGTCATTAAGACTTGGTGCTACAATCAAGAAATCAATAGTTTTATAATACATGGCTGTAAGAACACCAAACTCCATGGGAATATGGCACAGGGAGAGAAAGCTCTAGGGAAAGCTTTTTGAGAAAAATGATATTTGCACTGAGCCTCAAAGGATGACTAGGAGTATAGAAATCTGACTGGAGGGAGGCATCCTAGAAAGGGAATGGCATGAGCAAAAGTACAGGGCGGGAAACAACTTGGTGTACAAGGAGAGCTTACACACAACTTGGTAATGCGAGAGTCTACAGTGTAAAGACGGATGATAGTGGCTCAAAATAAGGAGGAGAGTCTGGCAGAGGCTAGATGACTGGGAAAGTTTGAATTTTGAAGAATCACTGAAGGGTTTTAAATAGCTCTGAGGAGGGAGGTTTTGAAAAAGGCTAAGACTAGACACAGGGAGACAGAATAGGAAGCAGTTAGTGTAATCCAGATGACAAATGACACCCATATAAACTAGGTTAATAATTATAGCTGAGAGAGACAATAGATTCCAAACTGGTTTAGGATATAAATTATATGGACATGAAATGGCCAACATCTCTTTTTGAGTGGAAGGAGAGTCTTGAAGAAGACTAAGAGCAAGGCAGACAGTGGTCAAGACAGAATCAGGAGAGAACAGTTCTTCAGGAACCAAGGCAATGTCAATATAATGATAAGTAGCACCCTGATCCACACATATAAGCATCAAATACTACAGAAAAGCCTCGTAATATAATGATCGAAATATAGCTGGCACTTAATCAAAATACTTTCTTGAAAAATTGTTTTATTTACCAAAAGCACCAAGGCATTAATAGACTGTTGATTTTTAAATGCGACAAAGAGTCCCAGATCTAACGCTGGTTATTTGAATTTCTATGGTCCTTTGATTGAGTCTTTCAAGAAACAGGTGGTATATTAATATATTTCTTATCCATTTTTCCAGTAATTTTCTCCAGAAAAACTCTAAAAGCACATTTGTAAACTTCTGTCATTGACAAGCTCTATCTAACTTATCTGTCATTGATAAGCTCTAACTAGCCTTAATTCCTTGTTTATTCATTACTGTACAATCACACAATTGGAGGTATTTTATTATTTTTCTACCGTAGTTGACTAATAAGTACACCTTTCTTTCAAAATGTTTTCTTGCCTCCTTGACAATGGAGAATTCTGAACTTACTCTCAATAGTTCAGCCCAGGAATGTAGATGCTCTTCTTCTTTCTCAGAAGTTTATGAAAATATATAAACTCTCTTGTATAAATCTCATCCTCAACTTCCTTTCCTTCTTCAAGTTAGATACCAAGAGTAAGGGTATATTTTAAGCCAGTTTAGTGATACTCATACTGGACTTACAAATTTTCAACAGGAAAACTACGCCAGCTCATTCATGAAACTGTGAGTGACCATTAGTAAAAATGATAAGGTTACTTATTTTAAAAGATGCAGGATCATTATTGAAAGTAGAATAGGAATGGGAGAAGGCAGCAGCATTATTGCCATAGTAGAAATTCTTTCTGTTGCAATACAATCTATAAATACTGGGATCTATGCTATGTAACAATTTGAATTTCTCTTAATTCTGTTACCTGGGGAGCCAGTGGCACTTTAATTATTGCAAATTAAGGAGAAATTAGATTGATCAGAAAAACATAGCTCCCAGTTTTCTCAATAAAAGCATTATTATTTTGTATACATACAAGCATCAAAGCAAAAATGATCATATTACCAGAGCAAACTAATATAGACATTCTATTTTGAAAAGTTTGAATTTTATGATAAGCCCTAAAATGCTGGAAATTCAACATGGTTAAATTAGCTTGAGTCTGCAGCATCAGGCAGAATTAAAGACAGATTGGAAAACTATGAACAAGATATTTTGTATCTCTCGAAGATGTATACATATATCAGGGAAGCTTGGAGTTGGACTACAAAGCAGATATTACATCATAAATATTTAAGACATTATTATATATTGAATTTTCTCATATTTTTAAATATTGGTCCTTATTTCACTTACCGATTTTTTTACCTTTCATGTCGATAGGTCAGTGAATTAGATATACTTGCATTTTTTTTAGGAAAGCATATTCAGACATGCTTCTGACTGATTGCCTGCCTAGGAATGCCAAGTGACCTCCTATTGTGGAACAATGAAAACTTAGAATGTCACGTTCTTTGAAACATTCTCATTTCATAGAAGGTAGTGAAGACTTGAAGAATCTCTTCTACTACATTTAAAGAAAACAATAGCGCAGGCTAGACCAGTAAGAACTGGATTTTTTGGAAAGCCTGAGACATCAGCAGTGAGGTAGAATGAGGTGGTCTAAGAAGAGATGCTGATAGTATCACTGACATCATGAAATGGAACCTTAAGACAACTTAAATGTAGACGAAGTGACAATGAGACTCCCATTCACCTCTGGCTAATGAAAACATCCTTTTTGCAGGAAGACTCCCTTAATCCTCAACATATGCCAAAGGACTCCCACCAATTTGGTTTAAGCAATGTTCTCACAATCAAGGATTATCAAAAACACAAAAAGGCAAGTCAGTCAAAACAACACACAACATATATATATGGCCAAAAGTTCATATCTTTAAACTACAATGTATAAAATACAGAAGATATGTATAAAGTATTTTAAAAGATTAAGTTCCCAATAACAAAAATGACCAGTTAAAAAAGGATATTAATAATGAGCAAAGAGACATAAAAACAAAACAAATGAAACATCTAGAAATAAACCATATAATTCTTCAAATAAAAAAATAATCAATAAAACACTTAATGGGCTGAGGTGATATGGAGAAATATGAAGGGTAAATTTAAAAGGCCAAAGCATTTCTAATTGGAGCAATAGAATGAGAACAGAAGGAAGAGATGATGAGAGGATAATAAGAACTATCTTAATTTTAATCTCTCTACACATCCACGTTAAAAGGTGAGCAAACAAATCATACATAGCTCATGCCTACAGTGAAATCAGGAGATAGAGAGACTGAAAATCCCAATTTATAAGAAAGTAGAAAAATATATTTCCCAAGACCAGCAAAGCCAGGTCTAGAGCTCACACTGGAGTGAAGCGTTGATCAGTGGCTACAGGGAAGACTACATCAGGCCCCTATATATGGCCTAACACTGATATCATTAACAAAGGCATGCCCTCAGAGGAGAAGCCCTATTCTGAATATAAAATACTTGCAGAAAGTTTGAGATCTGATGGTTCAAATCCTAGTTTCTATATAGGTGAAACCTGAATAGCAATTATGAAAAGGCACTATTTCAAAATGAGAGAGGGAACCTTAGAAGGTACATGCATCCCTTGGTGAAAGAATAGAAGGAAATGACTGAATACAATGACCCTTCAGAAACAAAATAGTACCCAAGGATTAGAAGACATTAAAAATTTAGGCACTAAGCATTTAAATAAAATTATCCTTACTCTAGCCTCAGAAAAGGAAGAAACTGGATTAAGAATCTAAGAAAGACACTTATTTGCCTTTTTCACTCTATTTATCTCACAGGATCGACTACAATTGCTGAATTAATAAGACATAATAGAAAAATTAACAACAACAACCACCACAAGAAAATCCAGGATTTATACAAAATTACCATAAGAAAAAATACAAAATAAATACACTTTTGGCAGAAGAAGAAGATAAACATAACATTTCATGATTATGAATCAGAGAAAAATTGGAAACGTTTCCATTTGACTACAATATGATGAGTTAGTGTACACATGAAAACTCGACATAGAAAAGAATAAACAATAGGATGATGTGAAATACACTCTGACAGAATCCAGATAACAGTATTGAAGAATGAGACCAAAATATCACAGAAATATATATCAACTTACAAAGTTAAATATATACATATGCACATATATAAAACTAAGGGTACAAAGGACAAAAGTGAGAAGAGCCTAAAATAAAGGGGCAAAATGATCTAAAAGAAAATGATAGCTAAAGAAGGCAGACAAAGAAGATAAAACAAATGTATAATTGGAGTCTCTGAATATTAAAAACTAAATCAATGGAAAAGAAATAAAGTGTAAAACTATCATTAAAATGTAAGATTACTTTTCCAAAACAAAAGACCAGAAACTACATAATGAAAAGTTGCACTATATCTATTTGGGAGAATAGGTCCAGAATGGTCATCTTCTAGACTTGTCTTAGTAAAACTGCTATCTTTTATAGATAAAGAAAATAATTTTCTGGGCTAAAACTTCAAGCCATTTAGGAAAGAAAGAAAATCAGTAAACTTCTCAATATTAACACCTAAAGCAAGGTAACAATAAAGCAACTTTTAAAATGTACTCAAGGAAAAAAGTATAAGTTGAGGAGTTATCCAGCCAAATTTTTCCTCTAGTATCAAATCCCTACATGCAGGAACTCAAAAAATAGCACATGGTAAGCCTTTCGTGAGGAAAATGCTCGTGAACAGGCATCTCCTATCCATGAAATGATAGTGAAAATTTTGCAAAGAGAATAGCAGTGAGTATCGAGTACATGCAATTGTAGGTCTAAGGCTAAAATGAGAACGAAAGAGTAGTATGAAAATTCCTTGTGCTTTGAAGAGTTAAAATAACTCAATTTTTAAAGTAACATTCCAAGAGCAAGAGACAGGAGAAAGTACAATAATAATCGGTAATAGGTACAAGTGAAAGGATATTATTTTAAATTGTTAAATTAAACAGAGGGCCAAGTCAGTTTTTTAGTAACTAATGTTTACCAAAAATGAACCCATCGAGACACAAAATTCAAAATTACCCATATCTATATAAAGAATTAGAAACTTTAAATAATCTTATCACCCTGTAAACTGAGCCATCTTATTAATGTTTTGACAGATAAATTCAAACTTCTAAATTCCAGATAATCCCAAAGCTATTTAATCATTTAAAAGCACAGAAAATGAAAGAAAGCATGGAAATATTTATATGCATGGGTATTTTATATAAAAATTTTAAATATACAAAGTAGACCACCATAGATTAATCTTACCTATGTATATTAATGAAACATTTTATGTATTATATATTAGAAAAAATATAATGATATATTAAAAAAATTTATCATGATCAAGTGAAGTCTATTTTAGGATTTCAAAAACATCCAAAGTTACTAAATCCATTAATAATATCTAATTTATTCATAAGTCTAAGAAGAAAATGACATTATTCTTTCCACAAATTCTGGAAAATCGTGCAAAAATGCCCATTACTAATAAAAACATTCAATAAAATAAGAATTGTTAGTTACTTCCTAAATTGAGAGATTCATACCTCGTCCCCAAACTCAGAGTTTTACTTAAAATTTTTAGACACACTCTCATAAAGTCAAGATAAGAAAACCAACAAGAGCAGACTTGAAGAAGTAACTAGAAAGGCAAACTTGTCAATTAAGAGGTTAAATATACTCGTACACTATATAAGTCTATATGTGAAAAACCCAAAAGCTCAATGAAGAAGAAAAGGCTATAATATTAGGGAATTCAGTAAGCATTAGGGTACAAATTTAGCATACAAAATCACTATAGTTCACACACATTTGATGAGGAAGAGTGTTTTGTTTTAAAAAAGAATGCCAACTTATAAATATAAAAGAATACTAGCATTGGAAAAATCACTATTTTGATACTCGTTGAAGTAATTGATTTAGGAATGGAGCATCAAAGAATGTCAAAGGAATTAGGTGAAAGGATGATAGGGCACAAGACATTCATATGACACCAACTACCACCCTACACATTGTGTACTAATTGCCTGTTGGAAGATATACCTTAATAAAGGAGAAAACTGTCAGTTACCACCTTAAAGAAATGATCAAACATGGCATCATTAATAGTGAAATTACAAGCCCTTAATGAGATGTATCATCTGTAAGGTATTCCTGCCAAAAATATTTAATCTGACTGTATTCAAACTTTTAGACATGTATTTTATTATTATAGAAAGTACAGAGGAGAAAGAAGTAATTTATTCTTTCCATAAATTCTGGAAAATCATGCAAAAATGCCCATCACAAGAAGCAACAAGATAAATTCAAAAGGTGTATACTCTATAAGATAACTGGCTTGATCTTTAAAAAAAATCAATGTATGTACATAAGTAAAATATGAGTGGAGTTTGTTCTGTATCAGATAGCCTAAAGAGACCAAAAATGCAATATATGTATCTTGATTATATGCTAGTTTAAAAAGAACAGCTGTAGAAGACATTTGGAAGACAACTAGGAATGACAATATGAATATGGACTGGGTATTAGGAAAATGGTTTTAATTTCCCTTGGTGTGCTAATTATACTGTGGTTACTAGGTGAATTTCACTATTTTTAGAAAATGCACTGAAAAATTATGACAGTTGCAACTTACTTTCAAATGGTTCAGCAAAAATTAGCTTAAGAAAAATATTACTAATTTTTGAATCAAGGTGTAGGCTGTATACTTATTGTACTTTTCTATACATTTGAGTACTAAAAAGTGAGAAGATAATGGCAGAGAATTTTCCATAAAGGATGAAAAATATGATTTGCAGATTTAAGAAAGAGTGAGCAATAATAGTCACAAAAGTAACAGCTTACGTAGGATAATTGAGCATTGGTTTTTATTAGTGAAATGATATATCCATATTTTATAAACAGATATAAAAATGAAAAGAAAACTGAAAATTGATTAAGCACTAGTACAGATTATTTAATTTTCAAAACATAAAAGTTCATTTGAAGAAAATACTGAATGAATATTGCTATGCTAAGTAAAAGAAGACTATAATCAAGTTATAAATATGCATGTAGATTTTAATCTTGTTTTTAAATATGATATACAGTAAGTAACACTGAAGGTTCTATGTAAAGGAAGATCAAGTAATAGATATCTTCTATCTAAAAAATATCTATCTAAAAAATAACTAATACTGAAGAAACTGTCATATTGACATTTTACAGAGACTACAGTTCTACTAAGAAGTATCACAGAACAATATGTTTATTCTGACAAGTGGCAGCCTAGCATAATGGTGAAAAGCATGCGATCTGGAACCAGGGTGCTTCAATTGGGATTTTGGCTTTACCACTCACTAGCTGTGTGGTAGTGGGCAGTTACTTTACTACTTTATGCTTCTGAAAAAGGCATTTACATCACTGTGTACGTGGTTAGAATGATGTGCTGCATATTTTAAGTCCTATTTAAGCATTTGTATAATTAAATGTAACATAATTGTCTCCTGTTTTGGATGCTAATTAGCTATTTATATCTTAAAAACAAAATAATTTCATATAAACTAAATTTTCAGGGTATAATTCAAGTCACGAAATGCTCCAGGACACTCTCATTTTACTTCCAGAAAAGGGTCCAGAGTTGTAGCCATATTCATGGAATCAGATTTAAAAAGAATTTATAGTATAACACTAATGCTCAGATTTTCTAGCAGCTATATGTATATCATTTTTTAAAAGCAAATTACATACTCTAATCACATTTAGCACATTTTATCCTCTCTCAAAATTTCTCACCATAATAGTTTAATTCAACTTGTAGCAATCAAAATCATATGGCACTAGATCCTATGTTAAAGAAGGCAAAACAAAATTATATCTAAATATATTAAAATAATAATTAAGAGTTTAGAATTTGGACTCAAGAATGTTCTAGATTGATGTACTTTTAACAATATATATACACACACTGGTGTATACGTGTGTGTGTGTGTATGTATGTATAAAACTTGGGAAAATAAATAATTTAACCTCTCCAAGTTTAAATTTCCTTATCTGTAAAATGGCATTTATAATACATTTAAGTAAGGAGGTTAAAAAACCTCTACAAGAACTGTAAAACACTGATAAAAGAAATCGTAGATGTCACAAACAAATGGAAAAACATTCTAGGCTCATGGATTGGAAGAATCAGTATTGTTAAAATGACGATACTGCCCCAAACAATCTACAGCTTCAATGCAATCTTTATCAAATTGGCAATGTAACTTTTTAACAGAATTAGCAAAAACCATCCCAAGATCTAATCCTAAAAATGCTCAATATCACTAATTATCAGAGAAATGCAAATTAAAATCACAATGAGACACCATCTTACACCAGTCAGAATGACTATTATTCAAAAGTAACAACAAAAAAAACAAAACAAAACCAATAACAACAACAACAAAAAAACAGACGTTGACGATGTGGAGAAAAGGGAACACTTATACACTCTTGGTGGGAATGTATAAATTAATACAGCCTTTATGAAAAACAATATGGAGATTTCTCAAAGAACTAAAAATAGAGCTACCATTTGATCTGGGTATATGCCCAAAGGGTAAGAAATAATTATAGCAAAAAGATACCTGCACTGGTATGTTTATTGAAGCACTACTTCTAATAGCAGAGATCTGAAATCAACTGAAGTCTCCATCATTAGATGACTGGATAAAGAAAATGTGGTATACTACAGTAAAATACTACTGATGAAATACTACTCAGCCATTAAAAAAATGAAATAATGTCTTTGCAGTGACATGGATGGAACTGGAGGCCATTGTTCTGAGGGAAATAACTCAGAAACAGAAAGTCAAATACCACGTTTTCAATGGGAGCTAAACAATGGCTACATATGGACAAACAGAGCAGACACTGAAGACTACAAATGGTCGGAGGGTGGGAGGGGGATGAGAGTTGAAAATTTACCTATTGAGTATAATGTTCACTATTCAGGTGATGGTTTCAGTAAAAGCCCAGAATTCACCATGATGCATGTGAGAAATGCATATGCATGTAAGAAATCCATACTTGTACCCCTAAATATATTTTAAAAATTGTAAAAAGATAAAAAGTCAATGAGAATGTATTGCGTAGAGCCCCTATGAAGATTAAATCATGTATTTAAAGAATTTAAACAATATTTATATAGTTCCTGATGCCTGTAGTGCTTAATATATGACCTACTGTGTTAATGTCATAGTAAATAATCAATAAATAGTTAAGCCCGAGAGCTAGATTTTATCTTGCGTGGCCATACTTGTGTGTCTCTAGTTTTCAACACAATGCTGAGCATGTAGTGGGTGCTTAATAGATATTTGCTAACTAGAAGTTTAGAGTTATTGAATATCTACTTTACCAGGTTCTGTGAAGAGTATTTGGGAGAACAAATGATGCATTCAATTTTGTCTCTTACCATGAGGAACATAGTCTAATGCTCATGAAAATCTGTTCCAAAGCTTAATATGAATTGTTTTGGCCTTCATCTGTATAAATTCTGATCTTGATAAAACAGTTGTATTATAACTACATCATTCAAAGTATTAGATTATTCTCATTTCCTCTAATGAAAATGCATGCAAGACTTTCATTTACAAAGCCGAAGCATTGCAGGTGTAGCTTAGGAGTTACCAGTTTTCCAAATAAAAGTCTTACAATACTTAGGCTGGGCACGGTGGCTGGTGCCTGTAATCCCAGCACTTTGGGAGGCTGAGGCAGGCAGATCACTTGAGGTCAGGAGTTCGAGACCAGCCTGGCCAAAATGGTAAAACCCTGTCTCAAAAAAACAAAAAACAAAAAACAAAACAAAACAAATTAGCCAGCTGTGGTGGCACCCACCTATTATCCCAGCTACTTGGGAGGCTGAGGCAGGAGAATCACTTGAACCTGAGAGGTAGAGGTTAGAGTGAGCTGAGATCATGCCACTGCACTCTAGCCTGGGCAACAGAGTGAGACTCCATCTCAAAAAAAAAGTCTTAAACTGTTTAGTAAGATAGTAGATGATGATAGCCTTTACAAACATGAAATAAATACAAGTACATTTAAGAGAAACTGAATTGTGGAGATTGGTCTTGATTTCTAGCTGATTGTCAGAAGAATGAGTGACCTGTTTTTATATTCTCTAGTATCTTATCCTTGCATGTAGGTCTAAAAATCTTAAGGTTTCTTCTCCTCACACTCAGAAATCTTTGATAACTTGGTCAGGGACACACAATTGCTATTTGGCATAGCTATGACTTGAACATAAATCTGATCACCCACCTTTTTTCCAACCATTTAAAAATCCTGTATCATGGTAGCCCAAACTCATTTTTGATGGCCTGGAGAGACAACTTCTCATATACTACTGTTTTAATATAAAATAAGTACAGCATATACTTGTTAAAAATGAAAATGTTTACAAGACAAAGCTAAGTATAAGCAAAAAAAAAAAAAAAAAACAAAAAACAAAAAACAAAACCAGTAGTTTCAGAATCTCAATGATCCTACTTAACATTTAAAATATTTTAGAAGAAAAAATTAAACAAGCATTATCAATTTTATGATAATGCTACAAACTATAATCCAATGCAAAATGAAGTAATTCATGTTTGCTACTGAGTAGCTACTTTGAGCCTGAAGAAACAGGCACCCATCTTTGCTGCTCTCCAGCCTCCTTGAGTGGCATCTCTAGGCACAGGAGCGAGTCAGATGAATAGGACCTGATGTGAACCCCCAGCAAACCGCAGCAGCCCTACGGAAGAAGGACCTGACTGTTGAAAGAAAAATGAACAAAGGTAATTTAAGCTTTTATTATGAAAGGTAGGACTGCAGGTATGGAGATATAGAAATACCTTATATAACTTGTATTTGACTGACTCTCACAAAATAAATGATTCCTCACTTTAACTCAGCTTTGACATTTATTATGTATGGTAAAATATTGTATTAGAAATGGAACTGTGCTATTGCTTATTCATAGATATTTTTTGGCAATTGCAAGAAATACATATAATGATTTTGTAGTCCTTGCATAATGGTACACACAACTGTCTCCTGTCTTTATGTTACTTTAAAAAATTCAACTGAAAAAGCAAAGATGTCACAACTTATCCTACTTTAGTTGCTTCAGTCAGCTAAATAATCAGAGCAGAATCAAAAGGAAAAAAATACAAATAGCACAATAAAGAAAAAGTGAATTCAAACCTCAGGCTTATGATGTCCCAGGGCAGATATTAATTGTTCTGGTATAAGTTCATTCCTTTTCTCCCATAACATCTGTGTCTCACAGTTTTAACCAATATGTTACAAAGTGGTAGCCTATTTTTGGCGGGTTTCATTTTTGTGATATATCTGCATTTCACTGGCTATGTTTGTCAACTATGAAACAATCAGCTTCCCAATTGAGGCCTCTAATTTTGTATATTTTAGGGCATAAAATATTCTTTACGGATGAAATTTTGTCTGCTTAATCCATCTGCCAGCAAGTTCTTTTTTTCTGGCCAAATATTGCTTAGGGTCTTCAAGTGTTTCTTCATCTGTGAAATGAAAAGTGGTACTTCCAACCTAAAATGCCCTGATCTTCATGTCCCTTTGTAAGTTCAAAAATCTTTCTACAGAGTTATACACTAAACAGCAAAGAACATGGGACTGTAAATGAACTCTTAGCTTTCTCTAAGTCTCTACAGTGAAGTCCTAATGCTAAATTGGGTTTTGCCAATTTTCAGTATTTATAATTCTTTTGGAGTGTTCTAAGTCAAGTGATTTGTCCTCAAGAAAAACACTAGTCATCAATTTGCTTTTTGTGGAAAGGTAACTTTTACCCTTCTAAACATAAAAGACCAACTCAGAAGGTCAAAGTTTGTAAGAAGTATAGATTGCCTGGATAAGCAGTTTAATTCTGTCCCCACAAAAAGATATGTTGAAGTCCTAACCCCTAGTACCTCCAATTTAGTTTAGAAATGTGATCTAGTTTAAAAGTGGGTTCTTTACTAAGGTAATCAAGTTAAGGTAATCAAGTTAAAACTAGTGAAGAGACAGAAAAAGAAGACAGCCAATTACAAGCCAAGGAACACCTAAGATTACCAGGTGCTGGGGAAAGGCCTGAGACAGATCTTTCTCTAGCATCTTCAGAGGGAGCATGGCACCACTGACACCTAAATATTGGACTTTTAGTCTACAGAACTGTGAAGCAATAAACTTCTGATTTTTTAAGCTATTTAGTTTGTGGTACATTATTACAGCAGCCCTTAACAGTATGCTTATACCATCATATAATATGCTCCCAACATTCTAACTAAGTTTACTGGTAATAACGTGTGATAACTATATTGTATTATGGTAAAATATCCTAGTTTCTAGAAGCAGCTCTCAGATTAGAATAATTTCTTTCCATTATGAAATACAGTCATTCTTGAATTTTTTTTACATACTCATGAAATAAACCATGATATAAAATATTTATAAAGCAAATAGCAATTTTACAACTTACTTGCTTCATCTTTGTGTTTTAATTTACAGGTAGTTTTAGACACAAAAGATTTCTGGAGGTTTTAAAGAAATATTTGTATAACAAATCTCTACAGATGTTTTCCCTGTATACTGACTGTGAGAATTGTTGCTTTTATCTGTTTGTATCTTAGGGGAAACCATCAAATAAAAGTTTAAGGATAGCTTCATTTTTGTCAAGGGAGAAATGTGCAAAAATAGATAGTGAAAAAGAATGAGCCCTAAAAATAACATATTACAATTTCTGAGATGTTTTCCCAATCCTTTATATGGTCTCAAGTAAAATTCTCTCCTCAACTTTATAGGTATTTTCAAAAATATTTTAAGAATTCCAAAACCTCACTTAGAAAATGTCTCCCACTCATCAAACCACAGATTGACATCCAGATAACTTGTCAATATTTTGTAATCTTTAGAGATAAAATTAAAAATTGTAGTGACACTGGGTTCTAATCAACTGATAAGAAAATGATTAAGTATACCTTACCACAAGCATAACAGTAATTAAGTAAATAAAACGAAGACCTAAAAGGTAGCAGAATAACTACATATAAAGTTTATCATGGGATCAAAGGGTATTAACTTTTTTCATAGCCTCACAATAATATTTTTCAAAAAACCCCAATATTTAGTGGTTTTTTAATTTATAAAAGAAATCCTACAAAGCCATGAAACATATTGAGAAACTATAATAACTTATAAAGATGTTAATAAATCAGCAATACCCTATAACTCAACGATAAGTTATATTTAATCAAATATATACACATACTAAACACATGGACAAATACATCTGCATTTAAAACTTGTATATAATTATGTAACCCCATATATTTAACCAAATTACTATCATCTTTTTACCCTGTTGTGTGTAAACTTTTATCACTTTACAATATATCAAGATAATTTCCATGACATTTGTTAATAGTTGTTTTTATAGCTCCAGTATGTTTCAGTTAACCATCTCCCAGTTGTCTGGCATTTATTCTTGAATATGCTGGAGGTTTCAGAATATTTAACAGGGTGAGTGCTTGATAAATACTGTTGAAAGACAAGCTTATTATTTTTAACCTGAAGATAGGTGCATCACACTTTTTGCTAATCCACAGAAACAGAAAAATCAGATAACTCCTTATTTCTGTTCACCCTCAACAGAATTGTTTCCTGACAATATTTTAAAATATTGTAAGAATAAGGCCAGGCACAGTGGCTCATGCCTGTAATCCCAGCACTTTGGGAGGCCGAGGTGGGTGGATCACTCGAGGTCAGGAGTTTGAGACCAGTCTGGCCAACATGGTGAAACCCTGTCTCTACTGAAAATACAAAATTTAGCAGGGTGTGGTTTGGGCACCTGTAATCCCAGCTACTCGGGTGGCTAAGGCAGGAGAATTGCTTGAACCTGGGAGGTGGAGGTTGCAGGGTGCTGAGACTGTGCCACTGCACTCCAGCCTGGGTGACAGAGCAAGATTCCATCTCAAAAATAAATAAATAAATAAATAATTTTTAAGAATACAACTAAGTGGGGGAGGTTCCAAGATGATGGAATAGGAACAGCACCAGTCTGCAGCTCCCAGCGTGAGAGACACAGAAGATGGGTGATTTCTGCATTTCCAACTGAGGTACCAGGTTCATCTCACTGGGGCTTGTCAGACAGTGGGTAGAGCCCATGGAGCATGAGATGAAACAAGGTGGGGCGTCGCCTCACCCAGGAAGTGCAAGGGGTCAGAGAATTCCCTTTCCTAGCCAAGGGTAGCCATGACAGGCAGTACCTGGAAAATCGGAACACTCCCACCCTAATACTGTGCTTTTCCAATGGTCTTAGCAAACAGCACAATAGGAGATTGTATCTGTGCCTGGCTGGGAGGGTCCCACGCCCATGGAGCCTTGCTCACTGCTAGCACAGAAGTCTGAGATGGAACTTAAGGCAGCAGTGAGGCTGGGGGAGGGGCATCCACCATTTCTGAGGCTTGAGTAGGTAAACAAAGCAGCCCTGATGTGAGAAATATGTGGAACCCACTGCAGTTCAAGGAGGCCTGCCTGCCTCTGTAGACACCACCTGTGGGGGCAGGGCATAGCTGAATAAAAGGCAGCAGAAATTTCTGCAGACTTAAACATCCCTGTCTGACAGCTTTGAAGAGAGCAGTGGTTCTCCCAGCATGGAGTCTGAGATCTGAGAACAGACAGACTGCCTCCTCAAGTGGGTTCCTGACCCCTTAGTAGCCTAACTGGGAGAAAACTCCCATTAGGAGCTGAGTGACACCTCATACAGCCGGGTGCCCCTCTGAGACGAAGCTTCCAGAGGAAGGATCAGGCAGCAACATTTGCCGTTCTACAATATTTGATGTTCTGCAGACTCTGCTAGTGATACCAAGGCAAATGGTCTGAAGCAGACCTCCAGCAAACTCCAACAGACCTGCAGTTGAGGGTTCTGATTGTTAGAAGGAAAACTAACAAACAGAAAGGACATCCACACCAAAACCCATCTGTATGTCACCATCATCAAAGACCAAAGGTAGATAAAACCACAAAGATGGGAAGAAACCAGAGCAGAAAAGCTGAAAATTGTAAAAATCAGAGCGCCTCTTCTCCTCCAAAGGAATGTGGCTCCTCGCCAGCAATGGAACAAAGCTGGACGCAGAATGACTTTGATGAGTTGAGAGAAGAAGGCTTCAGACGATTGGTAATAACAAACTTCTCCGAGATAAAGGAGAAGCAAGAGCAAACACATTCAAAAGCTAGCAGAAGGCAAAAATAACTCAGATCAGAGCAGAACTGAAGGAGATAGAGACACAAAAAACCCTTCAAAAAATCAATGCATCCAGGAGCTGGTGTTTTAAAAAGATCAACAAAATTGAGAGACCACTAGCAAGACTAATAAAGAAGAAAAGAGAGAAGAATCAAATAGATGCAATAAAAAATGATAAAGGGGATATCACCACAGATCCCACAGAAATACAAACTACCACCAGAGAATACTATAAACACCTCTATGCAAATAAACTAGAAAATCTACAAGACATGGATAAATTCCTGGACACATATGCCCTCCCAAGACTAAACCAGGAAGAAGTTAAATCCCTTAATAGACCAATAACAGACTCTGAAATTGAGGCAATAATTAACAGCCTACCAAACAAAAAAAGTACAGGACCAGACAGATTCACAGCTGAATTCTACCAGAGGTACAAAGAGGAGCTGGTACCATTCTTTCTGAAACTATTCCAATCAATATAAAAAGAGGGAATCCTCCCTAACTCATTTTATGAAGCCAGCATCATCCTGATAACAAAGCCTGGCAGAGACACAACAAAAAAAGAAAATTTTAGACCAATATCCCTGAGGAACATCGATGCCTCAATAAAATACTGGCAAACCAAATCCAGCAGCACATCAAAAAGCTTATCCACCATGATCAAGTTGGCTTCATCCCTGGGATGCAAGGCTGGTTCAACATATGCAAATCAATAAACGTAATCCATCATATAAACAGAACCAAAGACAAAAACCACATGATTATCTCAATAGATGCAGAAAAGGCCTTTGACAAAATTCAACAGCGCTTCATGCTAAAAACTCTCAATAAATTAGGAGATATACCTAATGTAAATGATGAGCTAATAGGTGCAGCACACCAACATGGCACATGTATTCATATGTAACAAACCTGCACGTTGTGCACATGTACCCTAGAACTTAAAGTATAATAATAATAAGAAAAACAGTACAACTAAGATGACATTATTTATTTGTTTAATTTGTACTTCATCCTAAATAGCTTTTAACTGAATCAAATCTCTGTCGGAACATTATTTTATTCATTGTAGTTTTTCAGAAATATAGATGAGTTCATTTTATCATAATGTTATATTTTCTAAATTGTGTTTAATTTTGGAGGTCAAATGGCAAAATGCTGCTAAACATTAAATTTATGACAGAAACTTTCTAAGTGTGAAATCACAAATAATTTTTCATTAGTCTTCTGTATGTTCTTGAAAGTGTAATGGCAGACATTTTAAAAAAATACCACTGATAGCAAAATTATTAATTTAAGATTATAAGAAGCAACTTGAGGCACATAGTGGCTTGGGCTATATGGAAGAGTAGATAGGAACTCTAGATAATAAAAAGGAAATAAGTAGAAAAGTAGAGCAATCAACAAAAACAAACAAACAAACCCAAGCATTATACAATGCAGAGTTAACCTGGAAACCTAAGTAAGTCAAGATGGTTTATGTCAGATAAAATTTTAGGAGATATTCTTAGCAATCCTGTAGACTAAGGAGCTAGTGCATCTTCTGAAATAACAAATCTTATTGTTAGAGAGTAATGAGGCATTGAAGAATATCTTCATTGGTGTATGAATTCACCAGAAATTTCACCAAGACCGACCTAGAATTTATTTTTTCTCTATGCAGACCTAGCTTAAGGCTCACATGAGATATGCAATAAGATCTCTAAATGCTTCATCTATTTAGTTGCACAGATTTCAGTAGTTTGGCTTTGACTGATCGTCATTTTTGTTTGTTTTTTGTTTGTTTGTTTGTTTGTTTGAGATAGAGTCTTGGTCTGTTACCTAGGCTAGAGTACAATGGTGCGATCTTGACACACTGCAACCTCCACTTTTTGGGTTCAAGCGATTTTCCTGCCTCAACCTCTCGAGTAGCTGAGATCACAGGCATACACCACTTTGCCCAGCTAATTTTTGTATTTTCAGTAGAGACGGGGTTTTGCCATGTTGGTCAGGCTGGTCTCGAACTCATGACCTCAGGTGATCCTCCTGCCTCGCCCCCCACAGTGCTGGGATTACATGCATGAGCCACCGTGCCCAGCCTGATCATCAATGTTTTCACCCCTCACATTCATTATTAGAAACAAAGTTACAGTTAGTTAAAGTGTAGATAGGTATTAACACTAGATAAAAATCATCTCAAGAAAGAGATAAAAGAAAATATGCAGGATGGCAAATATCCTGATGAAGGTGAGAAACTCTTCTGATTTAGGATTACAACGAGTACTTCAAAGGCTCCTTCTCATAAAGACAGAAAAATAAAGCCACTTGTGAAAGTAGTCTTCTCACTTTTCTATAAATACAAGTGGACTTGAATTTATGTGATGCTCACCCTTCAAATAAATGTTTTCTAGTGACACGAAGATTCAGAAAGTGCTTCAAAAGCAATAACTGGGATGGACGCTGTGTTGTAATAATTTGGATACACTTGACTAATGCAGTTATTTGCAATGAGGTTGGCTCAGTGCCCAAAGCAGTGAGCAAACAAATATAGCTTGACAATTGTTTCATGCCTTCCAAGACAGCCAGAAAGATTTTTGCTCAGTCCAGGGGCGCCAGTGGTCACTGCTGAGGACTCTGGTCAGCAAAACCTCCTTAGATATATTTTTAAACAGTCTTTGTTAAATTTACCAATGTATTTTATATAAAAATGCTGGTGAGGCACGAGCGTTTTTAATCAAATTAGTATGCAACATAAGGCAGCTGTGTATTCAAATGGGTTTTTTAGCAATTTGGTTGTTTTCCTTATAATAACAGGAAAGAACATTTTGATTTTGAAGGTGACAGAGGCAATATTACCAGAATTAAACAATCTGAATTAGCTTTTTCATGAAATGTAATATGTTTTATGCTTTTAGATGGGATGCTCCGGTGCTTTCAGATGAGGCTTCCACTGTCACAGTCAATGACCAGGAACAGAATAAGCTCTGGAGGTAGGATTATCCTCAAATTTAATTTTTTTTTTTAGAAGAAGCTAATGGCAAATGTTTCTAGCAAACTTTAGGTTCATCTATGTTATAACTAGAGAACCAAGACAGGATATTAAAAGAACAGATAAGTATAAAATTAGTAAACAAAGTTTGACATTTTGCTTATTCTATGAATTTAATGCTGAAAATGAATATAATCCCTAAAATCATAAACAGCAGGCATGTCAGACAAAAGCTGCAAAATTTCATTGCTTTGTCAACTTGGGTAAATTCAGAACTCTAGTACATAATAGGGTAACAAGATTACAAATTTAAGTTATATGATAACAATTTTTACTACTGAGAGTTTGCAACAAGGCTGATTAAACATGCAGAGGGAGGCTCTTTTGTTATTTCTACACTTTGTATGGATTTCTATTCAAAAGAGCAGCATTTAGAGTCCAACCATATCACTATAAAGAAGGAAAATTCTTGTTCATATTGATTAAGAGGAAACATAAACCTAGAGGAAGAGAAAAACATGTATGTAGTGTTTGAGGAATATTTAGAATTTTTGAAATGAATAGCTCCTATAAAAATCATTTATTATTATTTAAGGCTAGCCTGTGTGATTTTGAAAATGACAAGGAAGTTTCTGTGCTGCCTCCTCATAGCTCTTTGTTTTATTAATCTTTTAGGAAGCAGGATTTTTTTTTTTTTTAAACAACTAGAACTACCTATTATTAACATGTATTTTGGTAGGGAAAGGTATTGCTGATAAATTTGAAATTCCTCATATTGGTAAGTCATTTCTTCATCTTCAGAAAAAGAATGTCTAAATGTCCTTCTCTAGAAGATGCATATATAGAAACTTTCCACCCTAAAGCTGGACAAATAGAGATTAATGCCAACGACTGCGACACAGCCTAGGAGTCACATGTGATCTAACTTCAAAAGAAATAATACCTGCCTAATAGAATAATAAGTGCATGCACTGGGGACCACATAGATGCTCTACAAATATTAGCAAGAGTGATGTGACTAAAGCAGACTGCTAGTGTTCTGGATGAAAGGATTAAAGCCATCTGGTGTCTGGACATCAGCCTGAAAATCACAGGCTTCGATCCATAAGATAATCCATTTACACAGTCTACATACTGAGATGGCTTTCCCCATGGATTTGTTTCATTACCCCAAATCACTCCCTGTAACCTGTGGAAAGGTCTAATGTCACCTAGATAATAGTAAAGAAGAACTTATTGTTTCATTTATGGAACACATTTATTACGGTGATTCAAAGAGTTGAGGGCTCCATACTCAGAGAAAAAAAACGGATTGTAGTGGTGGTCGGACACAGGTAATACTTTGGGATGAAAACTGTATTTTCTTCTTCATGAAAGAAACAAAAATGAATTAAGAATATGTTCAGTTGTCTTCCTTGTAAGAAGGGCAAGTAACTCCAAAATAAGAGTTTCCTGGGGTGAAAATAATAATTCCACGTTTTAAATTCAATCAACATTTACTGATAATATATTAGATATCAATAGAGATAAAAATAAGTTATGGGGGTTTCCACCTTCAGAGATTGAAGAGTCAAAAAAGAAAAATATATACAAATGAAACAACCTAAGTAATACAGTCAAAGCAGTGCTGAAATTAGTAAAATGATGCTCAATGTTTCAAGAAAGTATTTGTATCTCAAGTTATGTAAATTTTAAAATACAATTCACTTTTAAAATGTATTTGGATAACATTTTATGATAACATTTTGTTTTGAAATTGTATTTCTAGTGCTTTAGAAAAGTATTTTGTCCAGTATTATACAAAATAATAAGTGCATAAAATCCTTATAATGTAATGGTAAAATATTATTTTATGTTAAAATATAGTTTTTATATACTGTTTGTGCTCTAAAACTTAAAACATCACACCAGAATGTTCAAGATCTACTCAGAGCAAGGTGCCCAGTGCTTTTCTTTGCCCTTCATGTGTAGTTAATTCACATTCTCTATCCCAGTGAAAATATGCCCTTTCCTATAATTATTAATACTACCTACTTTAGTCTTTCCCACTGAGATGAATCCTCTTGAACTGAGTTCACTTTGCAAAAAATATTTCCATGAGCTGTGTCCTCAAATCAAATAAATATGACAGTCATTACATATTTTTCTTTTTTCTTCAAGTTTTTATTTTAAGTTCAGAGGTATATGTGCAGAATGTGCAGGTTTGTTACATAAGTAAATGTGTGCCATAGTGGTTTTCTTGCACAGATCACCCCATCACCTAGATATTAGGCCCAGCATCCATTAGCTATTTTTCTTGATGCTCTACCTGCCCCCCACACCCCAACAGGTCCCACTGTGTGTTGTTCCCCCACTGTGTGTTCATGTATTTTCATCATTCAGCTCCCACTTATTTTTTTTTTTTTGAGACGGAGTCTCGCTCTGTCGCCCAGGCTGGAGTGCAGTGGCCGGATCTCAGCTCACTGCAAGCTCCGCCTCCTGGGTTCACGCCATTCTTCTGCCTCAGCCTCCCGAGTAGCTGGGACTACAGGCGCCCGCCACCTCCCCCGGCTAGTTTTTTGTATTTTTTAGTAGAGATGGGGTTTCACTGTGTTAGCCAGGATGGTCTCGATCTCCTGACCTCGTGATCCGCCCGTCTCGGCCTCCCAAAGTGCTGGGATTACAGGCTTGAGCCACCGCGCCCGGCCTCAGCTCCCACTTATAACTGAGAACATGCAGTGTTTGGTTTTTTGTTCCTGTGTTAGTTTGATGAGGATAATGGCTTCCAACTCCATCCATGTCCCTGCAAAAGACATGATCTCATTCCTTTTTATGGCTGCATAGCATTCCATGGTGTATATGTACCACTTTTTTTTTATCCAGTCTATCACTGATTGGCATTTAAGTTGATTCTATGTCTTTGCTATTGTGAAGAGTGCTGCAATGAACATATGCATGCATGTATCTTTATAATAGAATGATTTATATTCCCTTGGGTACGTACCCAGTAATGGGATTGCTGAGTCAAATGGTATTTCTACCTGTAGGTTTTTGAGGAATTGCCACACTGTCCTCCACAACAGTTGAACAAATGTATACTCCTACCAACAGTGTAAAAGTGTCCCTTTTACTCCTCTTCTCCACACCTCGCCAGCATCTGTTGTTTTTTTGGCTTTTTAATAATAGCCATTGTGACTGGTGTGAGATGGCATCTCATTGCGGTTTAAATTTGCATTTCTCTAATGATCAGAGATGTTGAGCATTTTTTCATGTTTGTTGGCTGCATGTATGTCTTCTTTTGAGAAGTGTCTGCTCATGTCCTTTGCCTACTTTTTAATATTTTTTTTCTTGTAAATTTGTGTAACTTTTTCATAGACTCTGGATATTAGACCTTGGTCAGATGAACACGTTGAAACAATGTTCTCTCATTCTGCAGGTTGTGCACTCTGATGATAGTTTCTTTTGCTGTGCAGAAGCTCTTTAGTTTAATTAGATCCCATTTGGCATATTTTTCATGTGGGAAAAAAAAAAACCTGATCTTATCTTTAACTTCCTATTCTTTTTTTTTTTTTTTTTTTTAAGACAGGTCTCTTACTCTGTCACCCAGGCTGGAGTGCAGTGGCATGAACATGGCTCACTTTAGCCCCAGTCTTCTGGGATCAACAGATCCTCCTGCCTCAGCCTCCTGTGTAGATGGGACAGCAGGTGCACGCCACCATGCCCAGCTAATTTTTTGTAGAGATGGACTCTTACTTTGTTGCCCAGGCTGGTTTCGAACTTCTGGGCTCAAGTGATCATCCTGACTCAGCCTCCCAAAGTGCTGAGATTACAGGTGTGAGCCACCATGTCTAGCTACTTCTTATTCTTTATAAACGTTCTCTAACACTTAACATGAAAAGCTTTTGCCTATACAATGAAGCTATAAGTTCAATGAGGAAGTGGCACGATCTTATAATTATCTTGAATTCTTTTTACCACCAATTCTTATGCACCTACTATAGGAATAGGTTTATCACAAGAACTCAATGGATAATTTTTTTTTTTTTTTTTTTGAGATGGAGTCTCGCTGTCACCCAGGCCGAAGTGCAGTGGCACCATGTTGGCTCCCTGCAACCTCCACCTCCGGGTTTAAGCGATTCTCATGCCTCAGCCTCCCGAGTAGCTGGGATTACAGGTGCATGCCACAATGCCTGGCTCATTTTTGTACTTTTAGTAGAGACAGGGTTTCACCATGTTGACCAGACTGGTCTCGAACTCCTGACCTCAAGTGATCTGCACACCTTGGCCCCCCAAATTGCTGCGATTACAGGCATGAGCCACTGCACCCGGCCTCAATGGAAGATGATTAAATCAATGAAAAAATAAAACTGTCTATGTGGACACACATGCTTATGCCACTTACTACATGTGACTGAAATGTCAATTCTACCACCATCTGGCTTCTGCCCTCATCTAAGTAGGGAAAGAAGGGATTAGAAGGGGTCAGTTCACAATCATCAAGCAAACATCTATTGAATATCACCTGTGTGCCAGGATAGATGTCAAGTTAAAAGTAATTTCTGCTCTCCATATTGTATAATACAATTGGTTTCTGAGATTGTCATCAAATATGGTTTCAAGCTTATGAACTGGAGTTGGCAAATTATATGTATGGTTACCAATTAGCATTGGTGACAACATATTGATAAATGTGGCAGGGACATAAAATCACCCCTATTAAAAATGATTTTTATGGTTCCTCTCACAATAAAGAGAAGTCTAGAAGATGGGGAAAATGGAAAGAATCAGAAAAGATATAGGGATAAGTAATAAAAATGAGAAGATTGAGAAAGATTGAGAGTTTCATTCATGAAGAAATTGGCATAGATTCAGAAATTCACAATATTAGAAGTTGGAAAATGTAATACATCCTAATTTGGGGAAAGAAATGAGAGAGTCAGGCATAAGAGGTTGTAAATTCAATGCTAAAGGGAGATCTATCATTGGTGGAAGGTAAACTCGGGCTAGAGTAAAAAGCAAATATACTTAACCACGTATTGTGAGTATACTTTTCTAATTTATAGACCATTATGTGCAAGATGAGCCCAGTTTTGCCAAAAGAGAGTCTGGAATTGTAGACACCATAAAGTTAGAAAAGTCATCTTTTATGTTGGAATTGCTGGTGTTTATAAGTTTTTCCTTTTTTTTTTTTCCCCACTATTTTTCCAATTTTCTGTAATAAGCAAGTATTAATAGTACAGACAGAAAAAAAGGAAAAAAGTCAAAACTTTACAATAACTAAATAAACAAGCAAGCAGAGTAAAGGACATTATTTATTCCATCATGTAGTGAAAGTCAGGAGCCAAGTACATTAAATGACTGACCTGGGGGACTATGAGAAAACTACATAAGTTTCTAAGGATCAATTGAACACAGCAAGACTTTATTTCAATAAAGCACACAACAGCATGAGCCTTAGGGCCAAAGCTGTTTCATTTATTTGATTTTGGATTTACATCTATGTAAAATGGGGCTATTTATACCTGCTTCAAAGGGTGGTTATAAATACTAAGTGAAATATTGCTTATGAAGCATTTAGAACAATAATGACATATAAGGCATTGTTGGGTTGTGAAGTCTAGAAAGATCCTTAAGAATCATCCAGCCCAGTGTTTTCCAAACTGCAGGTTGCAACTCATTTAAGGTTAGGATATTAATTTGGAGAGATGTAATTGAGGTTTTTTTTTTTTTTTTTTTTTTTTAGATGGAGTTTCACTCTTGTTGCCCAGGCTAGAGTGTGTAATGGCGCGATCTCGGCTCACTGCAACTCCGCCTCCCGGGTTCAAGTGATTCTCCTGTCTCAGCCTCCTGAGTAGATGGGATTACAGGTGTCCGCTACTATGCCTGGCTAATTTTTGGTATTTTTTTAGTAGAGACGGGTTTCACCATGTTGGCCAGGCTGGTCTCAAACTCCTGACCTCAGGTGATCTGCCCTCCTCGGCCTCCCAAAGTGCTGGGATTACAGGCGTGAGACACCGCGCCCGGCCCAACTAAAATTTTTAAAATGAATTTTGTGTAAAGAACATGAGAGAACAGAAAATGTATTTTGTATCTGGACACCAAAGATGTAAGCTCTATACAGTATTGCAAATAATTGTTTGTCAATAGTCATTAGGGAAATGCAAACCAAATCCACAGTGGGGCAGTACTTCTCACCCTCTAGGAGGGCGGGTGAGAAGTAAATAAAATAAATAAAAAGTAAAAAGTAAATTAAAAAAGACAGAAAAGACAGACAATAGCAATAGTGATGAGAATGTGGAGAAATTGAAACTCACTGCATTGTTGATGGGTTTATAAAATGGTACAGCCACTTTGGAAAAAAATATGACAGTTCATCAAAAGGTAAAACAGAGAGCTACCATATGACCTGACTCAGGAATTTCACTCCTAGGTATTACACCCTACAGAAATGAAAACATATGTCTACACAAAGACATGAATGTTGATATCAGCATTATTCAAGAGTCAAAAAATGGAAACAACATAAATGTCCATCACCTAAGGAGTGAGTAAAAAAACATGTGATCTATCCGTACAACATAGCATTACTGGGCAGTAAAAAGGAATTAAGTACCTAAAAATGATACAACACGGTAAGCCTTGAACACATTACACTAAGTAAAAGAAGCTAGACAATCCTCAAATGTGGACAACTCTGCATCCTTAATGGCCATAGTCAATAAATGAGAGTCCTGCAGTACAGGAGGCACCACTGAAAGCTGAAATGCTAGACACAGAAATAGTAAACCTCCTAATTGATCCAAAGGTTGCTAAGATAGCCTCTTCAGAATGGAAATGGGAAAGGCCCAGCCATGTGGAGATTACACAGAAAAAAAATATTCTAAAACATAGTTTTATGGAAATAAGTCTCAAGGCACAGTCCCTAAAAGATATTCCAAGTATTTGATAGCTGAAACAAAGGTGTTAACAAGGCAGGATGTCACGGATTTTGTGAAAGGTGAATTGATGGTTTATGTAGAAATTCTTTCATATTCAGTTATTTTTTAAGGTTTAACAATTTGGAAACTAACTTAAGTATACTTAAATATAGATGTTTGGAACTTAATGAAGTGTTTTACCTTGCTGCTCTTCCTTTTCCATTCATTTATACAATGGATATAGTAATAATTTCTATCTCACACAATTTTGAAGATGAAATGTGATGATACACATACAACACTTGGAAGATGAACTGTTAGAATTTCATCTTAAATATACAATATTTATAAGTTCCTAGAAAAATAAATATTAGGCAGCAGTTACTGCCGGTAGCATCCTGGAGTGCTGGGAAAGAAGGGTCAGCGACCTCCAGACTTAGGAAAAATCAAGAAGAATCTTATTTGTGGGGGTTAATTGCTTTAAATTTTATTCCACAGGGAAGCCATCGAAACATTTTAAGTCTGACTGTGGCATGACCAAATTCATGTTTCAGAAAAATTGCCTTTGAAAGTAATGTATAAATGGACCTGTAAGATTTGAACTGGAGGCAGAACATCTATTTAGGAAGTAGTAACTCAAAAGCAAAATCAAACAAATCCAATTCAAGACTCCCCAGTTAGTAGCTCTGCCTTCAATATTTCAGC
Source organism: Macaca mulatta (assembly GCF_049350105.2). Taxonomy (NCBI): domain Eukaryota; kingdom Metazoa; phylum Chordata; class Mammalia; order Primates; family Cercopithecidae; genus Macaca; species Macaca mulatta. The sequence goes on along the minus strand of NC_133423.1, from coordinate 59,405,698 downwards.
TGTGTTCCAATATGATATCGATAACTGCTTACTTCATCATCACTTCCTCAAACTTAACACATCCACACAAGAACACATTCTCTTCTATCTGAAACCTGCTACTAAACTATATGACTTATCCTAGTGATTTGCCCTGCAATTTACACAATTACCCAAGCTGAGGATATTTTTATGCCTCTGGTGACTAGCAAAAGGCCTCAAATGTAGAAAAAAGTCATACAAATTTGGTGAATGAGTGCCAGACTCATTCTTTTATCTTACTTCTCACTTCCAAATCACACAGTCCTTTTTTTTTTTACCTCCTAAATATTTTTCCAACTGTGCCCTTCACTTTCCTTACATTGCCTTTATTTGTGTCAGTACCAGTATAAAAACTGTCAGCATCTTTAACCTGAAATATTTCACTCTATCCTAAGCTGACTTTCTGCCTCCAGTCCAAATCTTGCAGGTCCATCTATATATTTCTTCAAGGGTAATTTCTCTAAAACATAAACTTGGTCATGCCATGGTCAGGCTAAAATGTTTCAATGTCTTCCCATTGTCTGTGGAATAAAATTCAAAGCTATTAGCCCCCGCATATAAGATTCTTCCTGGTTTGCTCTATTTAAGTTTCCATGTCTTTGACTCTCCGAACTCTTTGGGATGCTACCTGCAGTTACTTCTGCCTAATATTTATTTGCAGTTCTCTCATATTTTGGGTTAAACTTACATATACTTTTCTTTGAAATGTGTTTCTTTTCTACCATGTCAGCCTCTAAGATTCAGCATAGGTATCTACTATTTTGTGAAATCTTAAATGAGTCATAAGGCATCTATTATTTCCTAAAGTAACTTCTTAAGGTATTATTTATGAACAAAATCCATTACAGCATTGTTGGTAAAAGGAGCCAAATAACAAGTTTCTGGTTGATAAATGACATTTTATGGAAATTTAGGTTTATTGTCTCTAATAAATTTAGCCATTCTTGAATTTCCATGTTATACCCTATAAAAAATACTTGCCATAAAGCCTTTATCATATCATTTGAGGAAACTCCATTGCTAATAGTGCCACATAATCTCCTCTAAGGTATAAATATTATGTTGCCTTTAAATTTTCATTGCCAAGCAGATGCCCAGTTTTCTCAAATATGATTGTCGAATCAGTAAATAAATGATTTATGTCATCTACTTACTCTAAACAAATTTGTACTTTTTAAAATTAAAATTAATTTTTTTTAAGTTTTAGTTTCTGAAGTAGCACATTCTTGCTGAGCTTTGAAAATGGGACTTGGTTGTAACTTTCTTGCTATTGGTGAATACAGTGAATATGATGCTTAAGACAAAACACTGTTATGCTGAAGTCGATTTCAAACTTTCTCATAATATAAAGTTTGTTCGTTCGAAGTCTCTTTGAGAAAAAATTGTAATGCACATATGTGGGAAGTTTTAGAAAAATGGAATATTTCTCTCAAAATGAGTTTATTCTATTTTTACATGAACTCGAACAATGCAGAAAAACAATAGCACTTAAAACAAAGCACAAAAGCAAGAAAGAACAAAATATTTCCCTTATTAAACCCATAACTAAGTGATATAAAGATGACCTATTCTATTATTTACCCACATTTCTGCACACTCCTGATATTTATGCTGAAGCAAAACCTCATAATTTGTTACAATCTAAAAAGTTATATATCCTACAATCTACAAAATTTACACAATTATTTAACATGTTTTCCAATCGATTAAGACATTAAAATATATCGACTATTGTTATCAGGCTTGTTTCAACTTTAAAGATGTAGGCATAATTTTTAACCAACAGTTTTATATCCAGTTCTATAATATTATTTCTAGTATTTTTTCACTAATTTAATTTTTAACCCTAAACTAGACTAGAACCCTAAACTAAATTTTTAACCCTCATTTTTAACCCTAACCCTAAACTAAACCCTAAACCAGAATGGTAATTTTTTTATTGCTAAAATGAGGACATTAAGATATTATGTAAATGTATCAGTTTAATAATTGTATATTCAACTCATTTTGTAAAATATAATCTTATCTCATTGAAGTATTAATATAATAAAGAAAACCATACTGTTGTTTTAATTCTATGAATAAATAATAATATAGACAGTTTACTCTAAGTTCACCAATAAGCCTAAATACTCTAATTGATTATATTTTGATATTGATAGAATGGAGGGAATCTAAAAACCCATTTCTGGTATTTTATTAAATGATTTGAAATGTTTCCTGATATCATATACTCTTTATTTAACCATACATTCTACCTCTGTAAACAAACTCTTTAAGTGGCAAATATTAACTACTAAATTTCAGCATGGATTATATTGGAGATAAAGAAAAAGGGTTAGAATGAGGAATCCGAGCTCAGCCACATCTTCATACACTGGTTTCATTTTACTTAAAGCAAATTCATAGATGCATAGATGTTCAAATGAATAACCACAAAATAGTGATTATTTAGATGATCTATACTGCTGATGTGTTTTTTTCCAGCAGTGGCAAGATTTGGCATGGTAGTAATCTATAGAGGGTTATATCAAGACATGCATTGGTTTAGTGAAAATCTCTGATTCAAATTAAATATCAATGGGGGATTTTACCTAGCTGTCTCATGGACAAGTAATTTAGAGACACTATCAAATGGTTTTATGATCACTTTAGAAATATATTTTTAGTGTAAAAGTAATTGGATTTATTTTGCTTTGTATTTTGTTGCTATGAAATAGGTGAGGAAATGATGGTGAATGTCAGTCTTGAAGCACATCAATTAATAGAATCAATTTAAAGGTAAAGAAAGATTTTTTTTAAAAAGTCTACTAGCAGGTACTTTGTACGTGGACACCATCTATATCTTTTTATCTTATTTCTTCATCTAGCAAAACAGATGCTCTAAAATGAAGTAATTAGGATTTGGATAAACGCCTTTGGGAATATATGCATTAGCTATGTTAAGGTACTGGCAAGATACCAAGTATGAAATATAATCTGGCTATGTATTGGAAGTCCAGAGAAAAAAAATTGGTTAAACTTGACTTCAAGATGGCTGAATAGAGGCTTGCAGCACTCACCTTCTCCACAGATAAGGACCAAACAGCGAATAGGTAACCATACTATGAATAGAGCTTGTAAGAGAGACAGACACTAAAATTCAGCATGGAAGTGACAGGGAACCTCTAAGGCACAGATGCATAGAGAAGTAAAGCAGCCAACCTGGCTGGGATTGACTCAGAACCAGGAGGAAGCACCATTTTGACGGAATGCTTACACACTGTTAGCACACAGGAGGAAGGAAGCACTATTGTGATGGAAAGGTAAGCAAGAGAGCCCCAGAAGTCTGTAGTTTCACCATGAATTCTGCAATTCTAGCCAAGGGAGAGCCCCTCAGCCCATGTGGACCCTGAGACTAGCAGAGGGAGTTTCCTGCAGTCCATGTGATGGCATTGTTTCACAGAGGGAGTTTGTGCTGGGTCTCACACATTCTCCAAGGTCCAAGAAGCTGAAGCATGGCACCCTTTTGAGACCCTAGACCTCACCATACTACATTCTGCCCTGAGGCCACACAGTCCCTTATTTCTACATTCCAGGAGCCTCACTGATATCTCCCCATATTCACCTAGATGCCGAAGTGTCACAACAGCAGGTGGACTTAGCAGTGCAACTGGGTCCCCAGAACTCCAGCCCATAAAGTGTCTTATAGCCTAGGGAGCAGGCTGACCAGTGCGCTAAGAAAGCTGCCCCAGGATAAAGAGAGCTGGAGCGCCTGCACTCAGCAGAGCCTGAGAGCTATCTACCTGGGCCACTGACACTGACAGAAACACAACCCCTTCCAGCAGCATGATAGGCACACCTGCATGCACTTTCAGGGTTCCTGGAAACCAGCCCACCAGCCAGGCACCATCCTGGGGCCTGAGGACAGGCCTGCTCCATTTTCCATCATTGCCACTGGCATCGCACAGAATGGGGTAGGGATTGACCTACCCTGCCTGCCACTGCCGGTACCAACACATAACTGGACCTGAGGATGTGCCCTCTCTGCCCATCACCATGGGTGCCCAGCATGTCATCTGGGGTCTGGAGATCAAACTGTTCTGCCCACTACTGCTAGCACCCACGCATACCTTCCAGGGGACTGAGGACAAGCTCTCTTGTCCCATAAACTCTGTTCAGGGCCCTGGGTATAAGGCCAGCTTGCCCCGACCAGTGGTGTATGCATGCACCATACAGTGGCATAAGCACAGGTCTGCTCTGTCCAGGGCCAGCACCTGCATGCTTTCCTGGGAACCTGGAGACTGAACTCCTCAGCTTATCGCCATCACTGCTGGCGCCCATGTGCACCTCTCAGGGGCCCAAGAGTTGGCCTGCCACTATAACTACCACCACACATGCTGTACACAGAGCCCAAGGGACCGCCCACCTTCTTGACCCATTGCTGCTACTGCTGGCACTCTAGCACTCTAATATGCTGTCTGAGTAGTCATATACCAAGAACAAGAATCTCCAGGCCTGCTACCACTAGTGCCCCTGTATACCACCTAAAGTTCTAAAAACTGGCATGCCTGGCCCACCACCACCACTTGTGCCAGAGAACCAGCTTGCCTGGCATTCACGTTTTCAGCAAACCCTAAAGCAAAATGCACTAACTGTAACCCAAGCCATTGAGGAACTCACAGATAGAACTAATGCTGATTACAGACAAATAAATCAAACAAAGACTACACTATTGTGCCTACCCAGATTCAAAGCCAAAGCAATCTCTCCAACCAACACTATAGATACAGCTGTAGGAAAAAGTCTTTCCCTATAAATACCAATCCATAAATTAAGAAATGTGACTGTTACACTAAATGTGCAGATGTTAATGTAAGAACACAATATATGAAACATGAGAAAGCAAAACAGGAAAAAGCAAGGAAACATGACACTTCCAAATGAACACAATAATTATCCAGTAATAGAGCCCAAGAAAAGGAAATCTATGAAGTGCCTGGAAATGATTTTAAAATAATAATGTCAAAGAAACTCAGTGACATACAAGAGAACATAGGTAAGCAATACGAAGAAACGAGAAAAAATTGTGATCTCAATGAGACATTCAGTAGAGATAGATAGATATAAAAAGAACCAAGTAGAAAATGTAGTACTGAAGAACTTAATAAATGAAATAAAACAATACCATTGAGCACTCCAACAATAGACTAGATGAAACAAAATAAATATTTTCTGAACTTGAAGACAGGTCTTTTGAAATAACCCAGTCAGACAAACCAAAATCACAGTGAGATATCACCTCATTCCAGTTAGAATGGCATTGGGAGTTATACCTGATATAAATGACAAGTTGATGGGTGCTGACGAGTTGATGGGTGCAACACACCAACATGGCATAAGTATGCATATGTAATAAACCTGCACGTTGTGCACATGTACCCTAGAACTTAAAGCATAATAATAAAGAAAAAAAAAGAAGGGCTATAATAAAAAGACAAAAAATATTTTTGGTGAGGATGTGTAGAAAGGAGAATGCTTACACATTGTTAGAGCAATTGTAAATTAGGACAGCCACTATGAAAAACTGCATGCATGGTCCTCAAGAAATTAAAATAGAACTATTATGTAATCCAGCAATTCCAATACTCCATATATATCTAAGGGAAATGGAATCAATATATTGAAGAGATTTCTTTACTCCCATGGTTTATGGCAGCATTATTTACAACAGCCAAACTATGGAGTTATCTCAAGTGTCCAACAATGAACAATAAAAGAAAAAAGTGTCGACAATGAATGAAAGAAGAAAAAATTTAGTGTATACATACAATAGAGCACTATTCATCCATAGTAAAATATCGTCATTTGAGACAACATGGATTGAACTGGAGGACATCACATCAAGTGAATAAGCCATACACAGAAAAACAAATGCTGCATATTCTCACTCATATGTGGAATTGGAAAAAAAAAAAGAGTTGACATTATAGAAGCAGAGAGTAGAACAGTTGCTACCAGGGATTGAGGAGGGGAGGGAAAAGAAGAGGAAGGGGAGAGGTTGGTCAATGAATACAAAGTAGCAATTAGATAGAAGAGATAATTTCTGGTGTTCTATTGCACGGTAGGGTGACATGGCTAACAGTAAGATATGGTATATTACGAAATAGCTAGCTGCTTTGAATGTCCTCACCGCAAATATATGATAAAGGCATGAGGTGATGGTCATATTAAATATCCTGATTGTGTCATTATACAACATATATTTGTATTGAAACATCAAATTATACCCCATGCGTACAATTACATTGTGTCAGTTTTTATAATAATAAAAAGAAAAAGAATGAAGAAAGCCTATGTGACACATGGAACAACATAAAGTCATCAAATACTTGAATTCTGGGAGTTCCAGAAGGAGACGAGATGGACAAAAGCATAAAAAAGTCTGTTCAATGAAAAAATAGCTGAAAACTTCCTAAACCTGGCAAAAGATATAAATGTTCAGATATAGGAAGCTCAACAATTCCAACAGATTCCACCTCAAAGGGTCTTCTCTAAGGTACATTTTTGTCCAATTGGCAACAATGAGACAAAGACAAAGACAGAATTATAAAAGCAGCAAGAGAAAAGCAGCAAGTTACACATAATGGAATCCCCATCAGACCAACAGGAAGTTTTGAAGCAGATACCTTACAGGCAAGGAGAGAATGGGATGATAGATTCAAAGTACTGAAAAGAACAACAACGCAACAATCTGTCAGCCAAGACTGTTATACCCAGCAAAGTTAGTTTTCAAAAATGAAAGAGAAATAAAATCTTTCCTGGACAAGCAAAAATTGATGAATTCACCAATAGACCAGTCCTACAAGAAATTCTAAAGGGAATCCTACATTTGAAAGTAAAAGGATGATATCTACTATCAGGAAAACACAGGAAAGTATAAAACTCACTAGTACAGTAGATATATAAGTGAGAAAGAGAAAGGACTCAAATGTAATCACTAAAAAACCCACAAATGAAAAAGGTAAACAATGAATGAGGAAGAAAGAAAAGATATATAACACAATGATAATTAATTAGTATAATTAATTAAGACAATAAAATGATAGCAATAAGTCCCCATGTATTGATAATAACTTTGAATAAAAATTAAATTCCTCACTTAAAAGACATAAACTAGCTGAATGGAAAAATAAATACAGAGCCCAGGTATATGCTGCCTACCAGAAACTCACTTCGTCTGAAAAGACACGTATAAATGGAAAGTGAAGGGATGGAAAAAGGTATTCCATGTAGATCAAAACCAAAGTGAAGCAGGAGTAGCTATACTTAAATCACATGAAATAGACTTTACGTAAAAAACTGTAGAAAGGGACAAAGAAGGTCATTGTATCATGCTAAAGGGATTAATCCATCAAGAGGATATCACAATTCTAAGTATATATGCACCCAACACTGGAGCACTCAGATACATGAAGCAAATATTACTAGATCTTAAGGGAAAGATAGACTCTAATACAGTAATAGTTGGAGACTTCAACACCACACTCTTAATATTGGAAAAATCATCTAGACAAAAAATCCACAAAGAAACGCTGTATTTAAACTGCAGTTTAGACCAAATAGACTTAACAAACATATATAGAACATTTCATCTGATAGCAGCAGGATACACATTCTTCTTACCAGTACATGGGATATTCTTTTTAATAGATCATATGTTAGGTCACAAAAAGCGTCACAACAAATTTTAAAAGGTCAAAATCATGTCAAGTATCCTTTCAGACTACAATGAAATAAAACTAGAAATCAACAACAAGATGAACTTTGGAAACTGCAAATACACAGAAATTAAACAAGAAGATCTTGAACAACCATTGGGTCAATAAATAAATTAAGACAGATGTCAAAAAATCTCCTAAAAGAAATGAAAAATACAAAAAGCTATGAAATCTATCAAAAGCAGTGCTAAGAGAGAGGTTTATATCAATAATATTTAGATTTATAAAATATTATATTATTTATAAATATATAATATTTATATCAATAAATACCTGTATTGAAAAAGTAGAAAGATTTCAAATAAAAAACCTAATGATGCACCGAAGGAACTAAAAAAGCAAAACTAAAATAAACTAAACTCCAAATTAGTAGAAGGAAAGAAATAATAATGATTGAAGCATACCTAAACAAAATAGAGAATAAAAATCAATATAAAGAATTAACAGGCCAGGCGTGATGGCTCATGCTTGTAATCCCAGCACTTTGGGAGGCTGAAGCGGGGATCACCTGAGGTTGGGAGTTCGAGACCAGCCTGACCAACATGGAGAAACCTGTCTCGACTGAAAATACAAAATTAGCCAGGCATGGTGGTGCATGCCTCTAATCCCAGCTACACAGGAGGGTGAAGCAGGAGAATTGCTTGAACCCAGGAGGCAAAGGTTGCGGTGAGCTGAGATTGTGCCATTGCACTACTGCCTGGGCAACAAGAGAGGGTCTCAAAAAAAGAATTGACAAAATAACAAAGCTGGTTTTTGAAGAGACAAAGAACAACAAAAACTTCTAGAGACAAAAAAAAAAAAAAAAAGGCATGAAGACTCAAATTAAAATCAGAAATCAAAAAGGAGACATTATAAATGATCCTACAGAAATACAAAGGATTATTAGAGACTTATGAACAATTATATGCTAAAAAATGGAAAATCCAGAGAAAATGAATGAATTCCTGGACACATTCAACCTACCAGATAGAAACAGGAAGAAATAGAAAACGTGAACAGATCAATAATGAGTAACGAGGTTGAATCAGTAGTAAAACGTCTTTCAACAAAGAAAAGCCTAGGACCAGATGGCTTTATTGCTAAATTCTATCAAACTTACTTATGAAGAAGAACTTATAAAGAAGTTTTCTCACAGTATTCAAAAAAATTAAGAGTTCATTCTTCCTAACTCATTCTGTGAGCCCAGCACTACCCTGATAATGAAACCAGACAAGGACACAATAAATAAAGAAAACTACAAGTCAATATCCCTGGTGACCAGACATACAAAAATCTTCAACAAAATACTAGCAAACTCAATACAACAACACATCAAAAAAATAATATACCATGATCAAGTGGGATTTATCCCAGGGATGCAAGGATGGCTCAACATTCAAAACTCAATAAATGTGATAGATAACATCAACAGAATGAAGGACAAAAACGATATGATCATCTCAATAGATGCAGAAAAATCATTTGGTAAAATTCAACAATGCTTTATGATAAAAACTGTCAACAAATTAGGTACAGAAGGAAATTATTTCAACATACTAAAGACCATATATGACAAACCTACATCTAACATTCTATTGATGGGAAAAAGCTGAAAGCCTTTCCTCTAAGAAGCAGAGCAAAACAAGGATGCTCACTTTTACTACTCTTATTCAACATGGTACTGGATGTCCTAGCCAGAGCAATCGGGCAACATAAATAAATAAAAGTCATCCACATTGAAAAAGAGAAAGAAAAATTATTCTTCTTTGCAGATGACATGATCCTATATTTAGAAAAAATTAAAGATTCCATCAAAAACTCTAAGAACTAATAAATGAACTCAGTAAGTTGCAGAATACAAAATCAACATACAAAAATCAGGAGCATTTGTATTCACCAATAACAAATTATCTAATAAAGAAGTGACAGAAACAAATGGAAAGACATCCTATGCTCATGGATTAAAATTGTTAAAATGACTATACTGCCCAAAGCAATCTATAGATTCAATGTAATCCGTATCAAAATACCAATGACAGTCATCACAAAAATCTTAAAAATCCAAAAATTTGTATGAAACAAAAAAGGCTGAATAGCCAAAGCAATCCTGAGTGAAAATAACAAAACTGGATGCATCATACTACCTGATTTTAAAGTATACTACAAAGCTGTAGTAATCAAACATCATGATATTGGGATTAAAAACAGACATATACACAATGGAGCAGAATAAAGAACCCAGGAATAAATTCACATATTTATAGCCAACTGTTCTTTCAAATTTTCCAGTAACATACAGTGAGGAAAGGATACCCTCTTCGATAAATAGTGCTGGGAAACTAGACTTCTATAGGCAGAAGAATTAAACTATATCTCTGGCTCTCACAATATGCAAAAATCATCTCAAGATGAATTTAAGACTTAAACATAGACCTAATACTATAAAACTGCTAGAAGAAAGTACAGGGGAACCCCTGAGGACATTGATCTAGGCAAAGATTTTATGGCTAACACTTCAAAAGTACAGGCAACAAAAACAAAAATAGACAAATGAAACTATATTAAACTTCTACAAATACTTCTGCAAAGGAAAGGAAACAATCAACAAAGTGAAGAGACAACTTGAAAAATGGGAGAAAATGTTTTCAAGCTATCCAATAAGAGATTCATGACCAGAATATACAGGTATTCAAACAAGTCAACAGCAAAGAAAGAAATAATACACTTAAAAAATAGGCAAAGGATCTGGATAGACATTTCTCAAAAGGAGACACACACATGACCAATAGGTATATGAAAAAAATGCTAAACATTACTAATAATTAGAGAAGTACAAATCAAAACTATAGTGAGATAATATCTTACCCCAGTTAAAATAGTTATTATCAAAGACAAAAAACAACAAATACTGGAAATAAGGCAGAGAAAAGGGAACTCTTATACTATGTTAGTAGAAATGTAAATTAGTATAGCCATTAATGGAGAACCGTATGGAAGTTCCTCGAAAAGCTAAAAACAGAACTACCATATAATACAGCAATCCCACTACTGGGGTATTTATCTAAAGGAAAAGATATCAATATAACAAAGGAACACCTACACCCCCATGTTTACTGCAGCAGTATTCATAATAGCCAAGAAATGGAATCAATTTAAGTGTCCATCAGTGGAATGATTAATGATGTCCATCAATGAATTACACGATATTGGACAACAATGATTAATGTCCATCAATAAATGAATAAAAAATGTGGAATATCTACACAATAGAATACTATTCAGCCATAAAAAAATCTTGACACTTTCAGCCACATGAATGAAACTGGAGGTCATTATGTTAAATGAAATAAGCCAGGCACAAAAAGACAAATATTGCATGTTCTTACTCATATGTGGGAGCTAAAGATATTGTTCTCTTGGAGAGAAAGAGGAGAATGATGGTTACTAGATGATGGAAAGGGTGAAGGTGTAGGGTTAAAGAGGTTGCTTAATGAGTACAAACATACAGTTACATAGAAGGACTAGGTCCTATTGTTTGATAGCATGGTAGAGTGACCACGGTTAACTAATTTATTGTATATTTAAAAATGGCTAGGAGAGAAGATTTGAAATGGTCCCAATGTAAAGAAATAACAAATGTTTGAAGTGATGGATATTTTAAATAGCTTGATTTTATCATTATACACTGTATACATGTATCAAAATATCATATGTATCCTATAAATATGTGGAATTATGTATTAATAAAAATTGGTCAAAATCAGGAAACTAGATAACATTAAAGAAAAAGAGACAGTGTTTCAAATTTAAATTAATTTGATTAATAAAGACAAATGCAAAACAAAATAGTACAAATTCATTGAGACAATTACAAAGATACAACAGGAGTTATTACCAACAGAGGTCATAAATATGAAAATAAATTTTCAAATCAATTAAGGATAAGAATTAGAAAATAAACAGCTCTGCTAAAATACAAGAAACAGAAAATAGTATGTGCTCCATCAATATTTCTTTAGCTATAATGAATTATTGAATGGTGAGGTTTATACAGTGAGTAGCAAACAGGCTGGAGTTAAATGAGTTATTTACCACTGCCTTTTAGGAGAAAGTAGTCATACTATTGATCAGGGTGAGCTAGTCATGATGGAAAGATGGACACATAGAAGAAGAATGAGTTGGCCATGTAGAAATTTAACAGAAAAGAAGAAAGATCTGTGTATATATAAAATTGTGAGATCAGGAAAATTAGCTGTCTGCATTAAAATCAAGAAGTCTTTGAAATATTATTATAAGGGTATTTTTAAATGAAAATAATTTGGAAAAGGCAAAATATGTGGAAAAGGCAAAACTTTTTAAAGAGGTTAAATAATGTGACATCATTATTTGGTTATCTGGGAAGATACCAGTAGTAATCAATCAAATTTTCATCACCTGGAAAAGTATGGGTACTATGAAATACCAACACGGTTTTCTGAATAGCAAATCATGCCAGACCCATTAAACTGTGTTCTGTGATAGGATTACAGGCTACAGAGACAAGAAAAAATGATAGTGACAATCCATCTTGTTTTCAGGAGGTCTCGGAATCTGCTCTTTGTCACATTTTCATTGAGAAACTTGGGGAAATATGACCTTAGCCACATTATATTTAGGTGGATGGATGCACAACATGCTTGAATATTCAACCAAAGGGAAATTGAAGTTTCAATTCCAAGTTGCACTAATATTTTGATGTAACTCCCAAGCACTGATTCTTGGATTCATCTAGTCAACTGCTATTAGATAATTTGCAGTAAGGAATTTAGAGTGTGCTCATCAACTCTCTAGGTAATTACGAATATTAGTTGGCATAAAGAGGAGATAAAAATTGAAAGGTTGAATAATATAAATACACAAAAAAGATGCCTGGAAGAAATTTTTCTTATTACAATATTAATCAACAATGTGATGTTACTGTGAATACTGCCTATACTCCACAGGAAATTCTTAAAAAGAGTATGATATGCAAGGACTTGAAAAAAATCTTTTTATCTTTTCCTGGTTTTAGTGAATTATCATTAAGTTATTCCCTTCTAATTTTAGTTACCAATACTATATTTTTAAGTGAATTCAGAGATGCAATTTGGTCTTTTTGTGTTTTTCAGATGTTCTCCATTTAGATCGTATTAATTTTTTAATTAGGCATATAAGCTATCCTTTAAAAAATGGTTAAAAGCAAGTAAACACAAATAATTTAGAGAAAATATAGAGGATATTACCCTCTGAAATCTCTTAGGAATAAAATAAATTGAAGAGAGTCCCCATAAGAAAAACTTGACAAAATGAGGAGGGTTATTGAGCCTATGGTCAAAAGATATTTACAAATACATAATATGCAATAGCCATTATGCTAGGCTATCACAAACATCATCTCATATAATCTTCACAGTACCTCTATTCAGTAAAAGAGAAAAGATACTTGGAGGAAACAGGCTGACTAGGTGACTTTGCCAAGGTCTTATCAGAGCCAGGATTTAAACTCGATGTGTATTGACTTAAGATGTCCTTAACGGAAAGAAGAATAGAATGTGTCTTCATTATTTGTGTATTGTGTGTCAACACCACAGAAAAATAAAATAATTTTAAATTCATAAGTATGTATTTTAAGGGATACTTCAGAGTTTTGCCAATTCTTTCTTTCAACATTGATTTAAATTGTTCTGCAGGGTTCACTTTTTCCTTATATAAAGGTAGAACAATTCCTCTAAAAGGTGCTTTCACTATGTTGGCCAGGCTGGTGTCAAACTCCTGGCCTCAAGTGATCCACCCACCTTGTCCTCCCAAACTGCTGGATTACAGGCATGAGTCACTGCGCCTGGCCAACTATATACATTTTTTAATAATCAAAGCAAATGAATTACAGTGTAAAGTATTTACAGTGGGAGCTGAGGATATTTGGGATTCTGTCTGACTTGGATTTTTCTAGATTTTTCACTTGTGGGTATCCCACATTTTTTCAAAATCTCATAAAATTTATTTTTCAGTGCTCACTTCTTGTTTCAGGGCCCTTATTAATTTTTTTCTTTTTTGTAACATAAAATGGCTTTACATTTTTATATCATAACATAAATATAATAAAAATAAAATAGAGAAATAAAGAAGAGAATGAAAATCATTTGCAGCCTGAGTATTGCTAACTTTTGGAATATAGCTTCACAGGTAGACTGATAGATGGATAGAAATGATTATAATAAAATCTAATAATGTGAGAATACAAAGTGGGAATCATATATTACATGATTACATGATGTGAAAATACCTTAATTTTCACTTAACTATGTACTGAAGCTCTTTATACCATTCATTTAAAAGGTTGCATAATACTCCATTGTATACAAATTCTATCATATACTCAGACAATTCTATATTACTGTATATTGAATTTGCTGACAATTTCCTTTTTTATAAAGAGTACTATAATCAGCATCATTATACATATATCTTTGCAGACTTTCAGATTATTTTCCTATAAATTTCTAGATGTGGAAATGCTGTCTCAGTGGGTATGCATAAACATTTTGTTAGATACCCACTGGGAACGATCATCTAGTAATTGCAAAAATATTTGCCGGGCACTTCTCTAGGTGCTAGAATAATGGCTGTGAATTAGATAATAAGTTCCTCGCTTGTATTGAGCATACGTTTATGGCAGAAATAAACCATGAACAAATAAACATAAAATAAAATGTCAGAGTATTAACAGCAAAGAAAATACATAGGGTGGCATGATAGTGCGTGGCTAAAGGACAACTTTAGTGACTCTGGGAAGGCTGCTCTAAGGAAGGGACTTTTAATCTGATGATTAAATGGTTAAGAAGAAGGCATGTATGAAAATTTTTGGGAATATATACAGCTCAAAGCATCTGGAAATTCAAGGTCCCTATGTTGGGAATGAGGCTAGTGGTCAAGGATCAAAAAGTAGCTGGAGACTAGAGCACACTGAGGTGAGTGAGAGAGTAATCTGAATAAGGAAGAGACTGGATTATGCAGTCTGGGAGGCCAGGGCAAGAAATGTGGATTTTATCCTTAATATAGGGGTAAGTTACTGGGTGATTTTAAATTTTAATTTAATTATGATTTTATATATATCTATATAATTTAATATATACTTAAAATGTGTATATATATATTAAAGCATGCACATCATAAGTGTGTAGCACAATTAATTATTCACAAACTGAACACAGATTAAGAAAGAAAACATTACATCATTCTCAACCTCCCTTTATGCCCTCTTCCAATCACTGCTTCCTACCAAGGGTGAGTAACTACTCACAACATCATAGATTAATTGCACCTGTTTATATAGACCAAAAATTGCACAGTATCCATTTCTGTGGCTGGTTTCTTTTGCTTAAAATTATGTTTTATTCATTCAAACTTAGGCATCCACCTGAAGAGATAAAGGTAGATAAACAAAAGTAAAGGGATTTCACCATAGAGCCCTGGAGAACTCCAACATTCAGAAGTGGAGCAGAGTAAAATTTGCTGACACCAGAGATATTCTGTCTAGTGTGCAGTGAGGTGGGAGGAAAATAGGAGGCCATGGTGTCATGGCCAAGGGAGAGTGCTTCAGGAAGGGGAGTGGTAAACAGTGATCAAATATGGTTGAGCTATTGAGCAAGATGAGACCAGATACACCCTATGGGGTTTGACATCATGGAGGCAACTGACAAATGGTACTTCAAAGAAGAGAATGGAAAGTGATGAAGACTGCAAATGTAGACAACTTATTCCAAAATTTGCAACAAAACATAAAGTGCTCCAGAGAACATGGACTCAAAAGTGAGTTCTTGAGATGGCAGATACTATAGTATATTTGTATAATACATGATGATGAAAATAATTCAGTAGAGAGGGAAATTAAGATATGGAAGGATAGAAAAATTGTATGAGTGATGACTCTGAGAAGGTGAAAGAGGATGGAATCCAGAGCACAAGTGAAAAGACATCTATATTAGGAGCAGACATACTTCAATCTTAAACAGGTGGAAAGACATTAACTGTGGAGTAGATGCAGATACTTTGATGGATTTGATGTCAAATGAATTCTCATCTTCTATGAATGCCTCTTTTTCCTTCCACTCCCCTAGTATCACTGTGTATAACCTACTGTCACTGTGTATAATCAGTCTTACTGATCTTTTGAAAAGAGAATTGAAGACTTGTATCTCCATTTAATTTGTACATATATGATTTTTAGAGAGGTAGAAACATTTTGCCTATGTTTATTGGATTTTTAAAGCTTGCTAATTAATCTATATTTGCTGCTTGTTCATTCAAAAATACCTTTCTGGAGTAGAATTGTATTGTTTGCACCACAAAGGTAAATGCTTGAGGGTATGAAAACTCAATTCTCTACATTGTGATTATTATGCATTATATTTCCATATCAAAACATTTTATGTATCTATAAATATGTATACCTACTATGTAACTTCAAAAATTAAAAATAAAAATTTTTACACAAGCAAAAAAAAAAAAACCTTTCTGTTCCCATCACATAAGCAATAACTTGACTAGATACAATATTCTTGCCTTAATTTTTTCTTTAAAATTATGTAGTTATTGGTCAGTCATGGTGGCTCATGCCTGTAATACTAGCACTTTGGGAGGCCGAGGCAGGCAGATCACTTGAGGTCAGGAGTTCAAGACCAGCCTGGCCAACATGGTGAAACCCCGTCTCTACTAAAAATACAAAAATTAACCAGGCATGGTGGTGCATGCCTGTAATCCCAGCTACTTGGGAGGCTGAGGCAGGAGAATTGCTTGATCCCAGGAGGCAGAGGTTGTAGTGAGCTGAGATTGTGCCACTACACTCCAGCCTGGGGTACAAAAGCGAAACTTCATCTGAAAAAATATTATGTAGATATTTTTCTACAGTTTTCTGTCATAAAATATTGTGGAGATTAAGTCTGAAGTTATGTTCCCTTTGTAGGCATTGTATTTCTTCTAATGCATGCTTCATGGAATTACTTCTTTATTCTTGAAATTTATAATGTAGTAAAGAATCATCAGAGAAAAGCTCTAAGACCACCTGGCTTTTCATATGGGTGACCCCATGCCTTGCTCACACACAGGCATGCTGTTTTGCTGGCGGTTCTCAGTCCCGAAAATGACTTCAGATGGACTTCCCCAGATATCCATGAGTGACCCCTCCAATCCTAGCATTCTTAGGTAAGAAAGATCCCATCCATGTTAGCAGACATTGCTCTTATGAACATCAGTCTTCACACTTGAAAGGGGATTCAATGTGATAGTCCTTAATTCAGGCCACATGTTTCCAATATAGGAGGGTATTTGAGGAAAGGGATACCATAATTCCTCCCATTGCTTACTGCCACATTTCAGATGTCTCTCAGAAATGAGAGTTTCTAATTATCAGCACTCTGTATCTTCATTTGTTTTTCCAAATGTGTTGCCTTTCTCCTCTTTGTGTGATATATTTGTCAGCACTCCATCTTGTCAGCATTGATTATTATAATATTCTCTATAATATTCTTTCCTTAAAACTTTCGAAACTTCTCTTGGGTTAATCTAGTCAGCTCTTGGTGTGTGTGAGGGGGAGGAGGCAGTAGTGCATCTAACCCTGTCATGCTACCATGTTTTCCAGAATATCAATCTCAGTATCTCTATCATCAAATTTTCACAGCAAACTTTGCTTTACTCTGTATTCTCTGCTAAATGCTAGCAGCTGCTTGGAGCTGCTAATAGGGTGTGTACCCTCACCCTTCATCTTTGTGTCTGTAGCAATCTGTTTAGGATCAAGATCTTCTGGTAAACACATGTTCTGTTGTCTGAGACAATGGGAGGGGATTTTAAAGTTCCTCTAGTGGGAGAGGTATTTATCTGCCTGAACTTTCACCATTGATTAGAAACATAAATGATCTACCATTTCCTGTGTAAAACCATAAACTCTCTCTCAAAAAATATTTTATTACTAAGCATTGGTTAATCATATTCATGCCCAATATCACAGGTACTACAAAATATTTATAATTGAAATACTTTTGCATTTAAAGAGAGACAGTTATACCCTGTATATGGATAATGAGTTGGGCATGGTAAAGAAAAATAATATAATAGAAGGAGAATAAGTCCCAGTGTCCTGGGTTTGAATGCTAGCTCTGGTTCCCACTTACAAGTAGAGTGGCCTAAAATTACAACAAAGTACCTGTTATAGGCTAAATAGTATTCTCTTTTATCCCAATTGCATATGTTGAAGTCCTAACCCAGATAGCTTGTAACATGACCGTATTTAGAGACAAGATCTTTACAGAGGTAGCCGAGCTAAAAATGAGGTGATTATAATGTTCCCTAATCCAAAATGAGTGATATCTTTATCAGTTGACCTAAGAGGGAGTTTTTTGAAAAAAAAAAATAATATAGATTGGCTGCTAGCTAGATTAATAAAGAAGAAACGAGAGAAGATCAAAATAAATACAATTAGAAATGATAGAAAGGATGTTACCACTATCTCTACAGAAATAAAAATAACCATCAGAAACTACTACAAATACCTCTGTGCACACAAACTAGAAAACCTAGGAGAGATGGATAAATTCCCAGACACATACACCCTCCCAAGACTGAATGAGCAAGAAACTGATTCTCTGAACAGATCAATAATGAGTTCCAAAATTGAATCAGTAATAAATAGCCTACCAATCAGAAAAAGCCCAGGACCAGATGAATTCACAGCCAAATTCTACCAGGTGTACACAGAAGAGCTGGTACCATACCTACTGAAACTATTACAAAAAATTGAGAAGGAGGGACTCCTCCTGAACTCATTCTATGAAGCCAGCATCATCCTGACATGAAAACCTGGCAGACACACAACAATGACAAAAAGAAAACTTCAGGGCAATAGCATTGATGAACATTGATGCAAAACTCCTTAACAAAATACTTGCAAACCAAATCTAGCAGTGCATCAAAAGGCTAATCTACCATGATGAAGTAGGCTTCATCCTCGGGATGCAAGGTTGGTTCATCATACACAAATCAATAAATGTGACTCATGCCAATAGAACTAAAGACAAACACATGATTATCTCAATAGATGCAGTAAAGGCTTGAAATAAAATTCAACATCGCTTCATGTTAAAAACTCTCAATAAACTAGGTATTGAAAACACACAACCCAAAATAAGAAGAGCCATCAATGACAACACCATACTGAATGGGGAAAAGCTGGAAACATTGCCATTGAAAACCAGCACAAGACAAGAGTGCCCTCTCCTGCCACCTCTATTCAACATAGTATTGGAAGTCCTGGCCAGAGCAATCAGGCAAGAAAAAGAAATAAAGGGCATCCTTGAGGAATCGCCACACTGTTTTCCACAATGGTTGAACTAGTTTACAATCCCACCAACAGTGTATAAGTGTTCCTACTTCTCCCCATCCTCTCCAGCACCTGTTGTTTCCTGACTTTTTAATGATTGCCATTCTAACTGGTGTGAGATGGTATCTCGTTGTGGTTTTGATTTGCATTTCTCTGATGGCCAGTGATGACGAGCATTTTTTCATGTGTCTGTTGGCTGTATGCATGTCTTCTTTTGAGAAATGTCTGTTCATATCCTTTGCCCACTTTTTGATGGGGTTGTTTGTTTTCTTCTTGTAAATTTGTTTGAGTTCTTTGTAGGTTCTGGATATTAGCCCTTTGTCAGATGAATAGATTGCAAAAATTTTCTCCAACTACAAGTACCATATGACTCAGCCATCCCATTACTGGGTATATACCCAAAGGATTATAAATCATCCTGCTATAAAGACACATGCACACATATGTTTATTGTGGCACTATTCAAAAGAGCAAAGACTTGGAATCAACCCAAATGTCCATCAGTGACAGACTGGATTAAGAAAATGTGGCACATATACACCATGGAATACTATGCAGCCAAAAAAAAGGATGAGTTTGTGTCCTTTGTAGGGACATGGATGCAGCTGGAAACCATCATTCTCAGGAAACTATTGCAAGAACAGAAAACCAAACACCGCATGTTCTCACTCATAGGTGGGAACTGAACAATGAGATTACTTGGACTCGGGAAGGGGAACATCACACTCCGGGGCCTCTAATGGGGAGGGGGAAGAGGGGAAGGATTGCATTGGGAGTTATACCTGATGTAAATGACGAGTTGATGGGTGCTGACGAGTTGATGGGTGCAGCACACCAACATGGCACAAGTATACATATGTAACAAACCTGCATGTTATGCACATGTACCCTAGAACTTAAAGTATAATAATGAAAAAAAAATTTTTTTAAATTCTAAACTTTTTTTTTTGTGAGGGGAAGGTGGTTGTATATAGAAAGACAAACTATTGAAACATAACATTTATATGGATCTCTGAGTGAAAAAACATGCAATGCAGAAAGGCCCCCTATTCAATAAATGGTGAGGAGATAACTGGCTAGAAATATTCAGAGGTTTGAAACTGGACCCCTTCCTTACACCATACACAAACATGGACTCGAGATGAACTTAAGACTTAAATGCACAATCCAAACCTATAAAAACCCTGGAAGATAACCTAGGCAATATGATTCTGGAGATAAGAACCAGCAAAAGTTTCATGTTGAAGACACCAAAAACAATCATAACAAAACCAAAAGTTGACAAATGGGATCTAATTAAACCAAGGAGCTTATGCACAGCAAAAGAAAACTATCAGCAGAGTAAATAGACAATTTACAATACGGGAGAAAATTTTTGCAAAGTGTGCATCTGACAAATGTTTAATACCCAGTGTCCATAAGGAACTTAGACAGACTTACAAGCCAAAAACAACCCCATTAAAAAGTGGGCAAAGGACATCAACAGACAGTTTTCAAAAGAAGACATACATGTGACCAACAAGCATATTTTAAAAAGCTCAATATCACTGATCATTAGAGAAATGCAAATCAAAACTACAATAAGATACCATCTCACACCAGTCAGAATGGCTATTATTAAAAGGTCAAAATATAATAGATGCTGGTGAGATTGTGGAGAAAAGGGAATACTCATACACTTGGTGGGAGTGTAAGTTCAACTGTTGTGGAAAGCAGTGTGGCAATTTCTCAAAGAGCTAAAAACAGAACTACCATTTGACTCAGCAATTCTATTTCTGGGTATGTACGCAGAGGAACAGAAATCATTTTACCATAAAGACACATGTAAGTGAATGTTCATTGCAGCATTCTTCTCAATAGCAAAGACATGGAATCAACACAAATGCCTATCAAGGACAGATTGGATAAAGAAAATGTGGTGCATCTACACCATAGAATACTATGTAACCATAAAAAGAATGAGATCATGAGATCATGTCTTTTGTGGGAATGTGGATGCAGCTGGAGGCTGGTATCCTTAACAAACTAATACAGGAACAGAAAACCAAATCTCACATGCTCTTACTTACAAGTGGGAGCTAAATGATGAGAACTTGTGGACACGAAGAAGGGAACAACAGACACTGGAGCCTACTTGAGGGTGGTGGGTGGGAGGAGGGAGAGAAACAGAAACATAACTAATAGGTACTATGTTTAGTACCTGTGTGACAAAATAATCTGTACACCAAAACCCCATGACATGAGTTTACCTATGTAACAAACCTGCACATGTAACCCTGAACCTAAAAGTTAAAAAAAGAAAAGAAGAGGAGATCTGGACAGATGCATACCAAGGGAAGACACTGTATTGACACAGGAAAACATGGCCCCCTACAAGCAAGGGAGGGGCTGGGAACAGATCCGTCCCACCAGACCATCAGAAAGAATCAACCCTGTTGACACCTTCATCTCATATTCTGGCCTCCAAAACTCTGAGACAATAAATGTCTGTTGTTTAAATCACCCAGTCTGTGGCACTTTGTTAGGGAAGCCCTAGCAAATTAATACAGTAGCTTTGTTTTCTAAGGAAAAATGGGAATATTCCCAGTTGTTTCATAGTGTTTTTATGAATTAAATAATAATAGAATAAAAATGATAATGATATCTGTAATTGGTCAACATTTATGATATGGTTGGTGCAACTCAATGATTTACACGTGTTGTAAATGTCTAGCATGGTGACTGCCACACAGAAAAGTAAACATTCTACTTTCTCTTATTTATTGCAATGAAGAGACGCTGAAATAAAAATATACTGCAATAAGGAGGTGCAATAACGACATGCAAAAATATAGAAAGTAAAAAACTAAAGAGATAGCCCATAAAAGGAAAAATAAACACATTATAGGAAGTAGGGAAATTTGTCAAAGACTGTGTACAATAGAGGTAACAATCAGATATGGAAGTAGTAAGAGCACAGTCAGTAACTAGTACCCAGGCTGAACAGAGGAGGATATATTTTATTGTAAAGTACTCTGTAGGTTTCTTTAGCCAGAACTGTCACAATGTGTCTGAGGTTTTATTGACATGTGATCCCATAGCTTGCATAGTGACTATTATTAATATAATTGTTTTAACAATATTAATAGTAAAGGTTATCATGAAGTCATACACAGCATTATGTTGACTGTTTTTTATTTTCTTTTTAGCTTTCTGAGTTAGTGACACATTATTGCAGCAAAACATATGTAGGGTCAATTCATGCTGAATAGTTATTAGAAACCATGATAACAAAAGTCATTACACTGCAGTTCAGTTTTGACAGTAAAATTTCTGCAACATTATCACAAATCCTCATGCATTAGTGCAATGATCCTTACTATAGTTTCATATTAGAATCAAAAGATTGCTGTAGCTTGCTTGATACAAAAAGTCAAGCAAGCCATATTCTTTTCTGCTTTTACAGATAACATTTTGCTCTTTTTCTATGTACATCATTCAGACAGTAGCTTTGTTTTATATACTTTTCTCAATAACCTATGAGTACAGTGCATATATCTTTCTTTAAAATACTTTTTTTCTTGAAAGACCACACAATTCTGATATCCCATACCAAGGGAAATAACTAGACAAGGATTTTATATCTGACACAGTCTCACAAAACTCTAAACGCTATAGTCACTGCATTGTTACTTTTCTTTTTCTCAGATAAGGTATTGCCTGTGTGTATGTGTTGTTTTATTTGTTAATCAGTGATTTACTATGATGGAAAAGTACAAGGTTGTAAAAAAGAACATTTGTCATTTTCAGGATTATTTTGATAGGAAATCAGTGAGAATTACTCTCCAACTGACAAAAGGAAAGTATTTTTAATGTCTATCTGTCCACAATATTTTTTCATAGTCACTTATTAACAAACTCTTAATGGGTCACACTGTACCAGTAAATTGCTTTACTCAAGGTTCACTTCAAGAAAGCAGGAAAAAATTTAACTTGTGAATTAGTATCTAGTGAATTAGTTGAGGAACCTCCCAAAATCAATTAATTTCTTTTAGTAGAATCAGGTGTACACAGGTATTCACAGAATATGAATAATTAAGTCTGGGATGGTGGCTCACTTCTGTAATCCCAGCACTTTGGGAGGCCAAGGCAGGCAGATCGCTTGAGTGCAGGAGTTTGAGACTAGCCTGGGCAACACATAGTGAAACTTCATCTCTACCCAAAGTACAAAAAATTAGCCAGACATGGTGGCACGCACCTGTGGTCCCAGCTACTCAGGGGGCTGAGGTAGGAGGATCACCTGAGCCCAGGAGGCAGAGGTTTCAGTGAGCTGAGATCACATCACTGTACTCCAACCTGGGTAACAGAGTGAGACCCCCATATCAAAAAGAAGAATATGAATAATTAGAGCACAGCATGCAAAATATATTCTCTGGAAATTTGGGTACAGACAAAATCCCAGTTAGTTTAGTATAATTGAAATGATTGTGTGACTCACTATGTTACTAGAGCCTCTCATGATGTAAGAATCCTTTGAAAATAAAAATAATCACATCTAAGTTACTTGATATCTATTGTTTTAATTCACTCTTGGTTAACAGAAAGTGATAATTTTACAACGTGTTTTGATTTCATATAATCTTTCTTAATACAAGGTAATAAAAGTCATTCCTATAAGGATTCTATTACCACGGTTCAGGTTATTTCATAATAGTATAAAAATAATGATAATAATACCTGTTTTGATTCTTATTCTCTCTTCATACATACTAAACAATCTGTGAAGTATGCTACATAATCTCATTTAATAACAACAACAAATGTAACTGAAATATATGTAGAACTTACTATGTATCAAAGGCTGTTAGAAATCTTTACATGTATTAAATTAGTTGTCAGAAAAACTGTATCAAGTAGATTCTGCTGTTATTCTCATTTTACAGATCAGGAACCACAGGCTCCAAGAGGTAAATGACTTGTTCAAAATCATAGCTAGGAAGCAAAAGGGCAGGATTCAAACCCAGGCAGTCTGGCTCCATGCTACACTGTTCTGCCCATTTTATAATCAAATTCTTGTTGAAAACACCATTTGTGCATATTTTGGTAATGTTCCTTAGAGAAAAAGGGTATGAATATATTAAAGCTCTTGCTATATGTTGTCAATTTGTTCTTCATAGGGAGCATTTCAAAGTACAATATCACCATTGGTGAAAGTGTCAATTTCAGTGCTTCCTCCAAAAACTAGATGTAAAATATTACGCTAATCTGGTGGGTGCAAATGCTATCCTGTTGTTTTCCTTTCCTTTTCTTTTTTTTTTTTTTTTTTACTATGAAGGATATTTTTCTCCCTTTTATTTATCAACTTGCTTTGTATTTTTTAAAATATTCAACAAAGACAAGACATACCAAGGCAATACTTATTTAAATAGTTTTTTCATGATTCTACTAGAGAAGTTATCTTTTAAGTGACAGAGAGTAGCACTCCATGTGGTAAAAATATTAAGTCCATGTTTGACACAGGTGTTGAAACATTTTCCCATAGTTTTAAACTCACAGACATTTAATTTTCATGTCAGCAAATTTATAAATATTCATTTAAGAAGATTTCTTCTTTTTCATGATGTTGATAAAAACTCTTCTCATTTCAAGATCAGATGCCTATTCAGCTACACTTTGTGTTTATATTTAATACTTGAGTGCATTTGTGGTTTTTGGCGTGGTTCAAGGTAGGATTTATTTGCAGTTTCCTGAAAACATACAGTAAGCCTTGCACCATTTTGTTGAAAAGACTATGCTGCATTTCTTTGCATTTTTCACATTTTTATACAATAAATATAGGCATATTAGGACTTTTTTTTGTAGCCAGTCCTTGTGATGCACTGAACTTTTTGTCATTGTTATGTTACAATTCTGGTAGCTTTATTATTTAAGAACAAGCTAGAACAAATATTCCCTCATTTTCTCCATAATCCTTTAATCTGTTTTCATGTTCCAGTACAGAATAGTTTTATCAGCATCCAAAAAACATTCTTTTAATTTGTTTGGAATTGCTTTAAAATTGTAACATGAAGATTCCAGATTAACCAAATTAAAATGTTGGGTATTGTTATGGCATGTGCTGTTTTATTATCTTTTCCATCTGTAAAATTTTAGAGGTTCCTTCACGAAGATTACAAATGACATATTTCATATTAGGTATTTCTGGGAAATTTTTGGCTGTTGTA
Source organism: Macaca mulatta (assembly GCF_049350105.2). Classification (NCBI taxonomy): domain Eukaryota; kingdom Metazoa; phylum Chordata; class Mammalia; order Primates; family Cercopithecidae; genus Macaca; species Macaca mulatta. Next base: position 59,380,346 of record NC_133423.1, on the reverse strand, counting down.
GCTATTGCAAATGAGATCTTTTCATTTATATATGTGTTCTAATTGGTGTTTGGTGGTATAAGATTCGGATTAACGGCTGATCACAGTGGCTCACTATAATCCCAGCACTTTGAGAGGCTGAGGCGGGCAGATCACAAGGTCAGGAGTTGAAGACCAGCCTGGTCAACATACTGAAACCCCGTCTCTATTAAAAATGCAAAAAATTAGCTGGGCGTGGTGGTGGGCACCTGTAATCCCAGCTACTCGGGAGGCTGAGGCAGGAGAATTTCTTGAACCTGGAGGCGGAGGTCGCAGTGAGTTGACATCACGCCACTGCACTCCAGCCTGGGCAACCGTGCAAGGCCCCATCTCAAAAAAAAAAAAAAAGAAAAGAAAGAAAAAGAAAAGAAAGATTTGGATTAATTTCTCTAACCCATGTGTCATTGCTGAGTCTATCCCTCATGCCTGGTCTTATACATGTATATATACATGATTTTCTACGGTGTCATCCTCTGTCAGTTTTACCTGGGCATTAGATTTCTTGCTATGGTGCTATTCCTTCATTCCTTAGGGCCTCTGCATGTTTTTCTAACGGATTATCATAATGTCTCTACTACTTCCACTTCTGTCCTCTCTACTCATAATCCATCCCATATTCTCAGGTTGCATACCCTGTTTAATACCTAGTATAGACTAGAAGATCATGTTATAATCATATAATCACACTTCAGTTTGATACAAGAAATGAGAGACACATATATAGACATATTAGTGGCCATAACTTGTATATGCAAAATATAGTTTGTAGAAAAGTGTTCTAGGTGCTTTATATTTAAAACATATTTTTATGCTTCAGAGAGCTGTTCAGAGAATTAAATAAGATTACATATAAAAGCTAACAAAGTGCCTAGCACATAGTAGTGTTTCATAAATAGTAATTATTAGTATATTGTTTTATACAACCATCCTGCTAGGGAGATATTAATATTCCTTATTATCAGAGGCTCATGGGACTAAATAAGCTGTCTATAGGTTTTCCATCTCACCTTAATGATGGTTAAATTTCGAAGAAAAAAGACATGACTAAAGAAAATATTTAGCATATAAATACACATTTTCTATATTAATACTTATTTTAATAAATGATTATAAGATATAACTCATAGATTTGTGAAAAGATGATTACGGAATGAGTTTTTCCAAATGTTTATGTCATTGAGAAGCTTATGCACAGCTCAAAATGAAAAAAATCATTAACAGATAATCCCACAGAATTGAAAATCAATTGCAGTTATAAGTCATGTAGTAGCTAATTAGAAAATATACCTATCATAAAAGTTGTACACAAAAATATTTTACTTGTTTTATTGTAATTTTTTAAACATAGGCTTTAAGTGATAAAAACAACACTATTTCATTTTATTGCTCTACTACAGCATCAAAGAAAGTCAGCATTCTGGATATGTGTGGATTCCCAAAGAACGTATTTATCTGAAAATATTCAAAATTATTCTATGGCTTTATTGGTAATATAAAGAATACTTTTTTTAATTAAAGTTATATATCAGCAGAATATCATGAAAGTACAGTTTGTGACAAAGTTGCCTCTTATTCTCTGATGTTTTATATTATATATTATATTATATTATGTTAGTCTCTTAATATATCTCTTAATATATATATTTTTATATATATCTCTTTATATATATATCTTAATATATATAAATAATATATATATTTTAAGAGAATAACATTTTCCAAGGTTTAATCTACTAAACACCAAGTCAATCAGTAGTAAATACTTTTCCTGAGAAGAAAGAATTCCAGGGACAATAGAAAATTCAGGGTTAACAGAGTTAACAGATTTCTTAATATTGAATTTCTCAGAATTTTACATATACAAATGCATTTTAAATCTTTAAGAAGGGGATATAGTAAACAGTGTTTCATGTTATATATATGTATATACACATACACATGCATATTACATATATATGACAAGTAAATTCTCTCTCTCTCTCTGTATATAAAGGTTTATTAACCTCAGCTCTATTGACATTTGGGCTGGAGAATTTTGGTGTGTGTGAAGGGGAGAGGGACTGTCCTGTGCACTGTAGGATGATTAGCAACATCCTTATTCTTGGCTTCTGCCTTCTAGATGCCAGAGGCAACCAAAAATGTCTCCAGACACTGCCAGATATTCAGATATTCCCTGGGGAACAAAACAGCCATTGGTTGAGACACACACACACACACACACACACACACACACACACACACACACGAAAATTTTATCTTAAATATTTTTTATATACTAGAGTCTATCACCACACTCAGTAAATCACTCTTAAGGTGTGGCTAATATTAAAAACATTCTGCTCATTGCTATGCAACTCTACCAGAAGAAAACCTCAAAATTGCATGAAAGATACACGTATTGAAAATTCTCTCAAAACTGGTATTGGACCGAACAATTGGTTTGATTTAAGCCAAATTTACTTCTTTAACGTCTTGGCCAGCAAGAAACTCCCAGTATTGGTATTTTCCTCATGGAGTTTGGACAACAAAAGGGAGATTCATTGAGATAAAACAATAGATTATTAGCTGTCTACTTCTGTCTCGGGCATTACCAAAGCTCTTCACAGGTCTCGTGAGGAAAACTCTTCAGAGAAACAGGACAGTATAAATTTAATGCAAATTAAAGTGTGATAATGCCTTAGAACAAGTGTGTGTGTGTGTGTGTGTGTGTGTGCGCATTTTCTAAGAAACAGGGGCCAAAGCCATTTGTGTGTGTGTGTGTGTGTGTGTGTTTGCAAGTCCACATGCCTGTGTCTAAGAAATGGAAGCAGAGACACTGATAGGGTCTTCAAATAGCTGTTATAGGGAAAACTATTATTTTATGGTTTTGCTACGAAAGAAGTGGATTTCTATCTACATTAAACAAGCAGACAGAAATCACTATCCAAGCACAGTTATATGGTGTGCAGGACAACAAGCAATACTAAATACTTATAAAAATGAGAATCAAACAGCTTTCATATTTCTCTAGGAAAATAACTTTGTTTATTGCTATAATTGACACTGACTCCTAAGCACATCGATACAAAGTGAGTATTAAAGAAAACTGTGTTGGAAAGTTGATGAGAAAATTTATATAATCTATAGATGATACAATTTTTTGAGAATTTAATATAGAAATGTTGTCCAATGAGACCCAGGCAAGGTAGATTAAATAGCAAAAATACACAATTCTTCTCTTGGTGGGGTGAAGAAAGGCTGCTGGAGAGCTCTGATTCTACATTATTGTCTAGGAAAGAATCTCCTGGACTGGAGAGTACAACCTTCAGCACGGAAGCAGAAATAAGGTGGCACATTTCTATATCTTCTATAGTATCTTTGTCAGCTTTATAGTAAATCTTGAAGCCAGATAGTGTTAATCTTCTAACTTTATTTTTCAATATTTTGCTGGTTATTTAGTGTCTTTTTATATTTCATAAAAAATTTAGAATCATTTGATTGATATTCACAAAATACGTTGGGATTTTTATTGGGAATGTATTGACTCTATATATCAAGTTGGAAATAATGGATATCTTAGCAATATTGAGTCTTCCTAGCCATGAATATGGAATATCTCTCCATCTATTTAGATCTTCTTTGATTTATTCCTTTCATTCATTTTGTGCCCTTCCTCATATAGATCTTATACATATTTTGTTAAATTCACTTAATTTGTGTGTGCGTGTGTGTTAATATAAATGGCATTGTGTTTTAGATTTCAAATTCCAATTGCTCATGGCTGGTATTTTAAATTTCAAATTCCAATTGTTCGTTGCTGGTATATAGAACAATTGGTGATTAATAATATATTTTGAATAACTGAATGAATGGATTACAAATGTTCCATGAGGATCAGAAGTATTCCCTAGAGGCCAACACACTGCTGCAGAGTAGTCCTCTAATTCATGTCTCTGTGATTCCTTCACAGGCCCAAACCACTTAAAAGAGCCGCTTACATCTCAGCTATTGGTCCAGACAAACCTCCGAAAAAAATCATAGCATATGCTCATCTGCAGTTTATTGGAAAGAACATTTGAATGTGAGTAAAGAAAACTAAGTTCTAGGACAACATTTCTTCTACCTAACCGTGTATGTGGTAAATCACTAAGCTACTCTGGCCTCCCCAAGATTCTTCCTCTGTAAAATTATTTTTTAAAGAGGAAGGCAATATTTCTAAAGGCATTTCTAGTTCAAAAGTTTTACAATTTAGAATTATGAAACCTACCTATGATCCCTATAAAAATTAAATCTCCTCCAAGTAAACAGGTGGCCCTTTCCCCAGAAAATCACTAAAAAGTGGCTCCAATGAACTAAAATTACAGAAACAACTAGAGAATTAAATAATCTATTTCAGTTGAACACTAGAGATACCATATATAAATTACACGTTTTTTTCAAAGCTTTACATAACCTGATTAGCCATGTATAGGACTGTTTAATTAATGTTATAGTAAAGAGGTAGTATTATAATTTTGAAATAGATTAGATATAAGAAAAATCTGAATTTGATTCCCATCCCAGCATCTCCCTCTACTTGAGCAATCTTGTGTGACACTCAATTTTAGTTCTATATCTTACATTGGGAAAGATGATAAAAGTAATAGAAAATTCCCCAGGATTATTGAGAGACACTGAAAGATAATATTTGCAAACAATATAGCACAAATACTTTGTCCACATAAGTATTTGCTACGTGTTGGCTGATTCTGTAATAATTTTCATTACCTTAGTTTGAAAGCACTGGGATTTGTAATAAGGAAGTGTAAAGCTTTACAAATGGTTAATGATATAATTTTAAAAATGTATTTTAACACATTTTGGAAGCCATCTTGTTTTCAACCAACAGATCACTTCAGTATCTGCATGCTTGCTTAACTTACCTTTCTGTGCAGGCTCAAAGAATCTGAGGTGGCAATTAAAACAAATACATGGTGACTTCATCAAAACACCCGTGGAGTTTTTACTTTTAAGATAAAATATTAAAAATGACGTATTTTTATAAAAAGTATTTGAAAGCTTCTAACGAAAATGTCTATATTCACATGGAAGTATAATCTGTTTTTCAGAGATTTTCCTTCATGTATTTCTAGTGTTAGTTTTAATTTTGACATCTAAGAAGTCTTAGATTAGATTATTTTCTATTGTTACCCATGAACAGGGCAAATAAGAATTTTGCACACTTGCTTTTGCCTCTTTCTGATTTTTAAAGGCAAAAATATCCATCACTACAAATTTTAAAAGTACAGGAAAGTATCAAAAATAACACAAGCAAATAAAGCAGACATAATATTAACACTAAGAGAAATACTATAGCATTCTAACATCTGAGACATGTGTATGTAAGATTGTGTTAAGTAAGGGGACATTATTTTAAATTTGTTTTACTCTTTCATTAGGTTTACTTTATTACTCTCGGCATAAAAATACAAAGAAGTATGAAAATGTACAATTTGTATAGAGAGAATAATAGTCCCTAAGAAACACAATAATTAAAATACAGTTATTTACCATGGCAAAAGGAATTCATGTTCAGAAGCAATGAAATTAGTCTAAAACAGGAAAAAGATGCACAAAATTCCTAAAAGTGAGATCCGTTTTATCTGACAAGGGAATTCAACAAGGGAATCAGAGACTGAATAGTGCTTTTGTGTACCCAAACGAAACTGGCCAAAGAACTAAAACCTGCATACATGGGAAATGCTGCAATATCAAGGAAATGGACTAAAATATTAAAGAGTTTTCTCATTTTTGATGGCCAAATTCCATCCTGTAAGCAGTGCATTAGACGCTAATGACATACGATTTCTCACTGACAGATTTAACAGCATCTATAAGGCCTCTCTGTCCATTGCAGCAAATTGATCCTACATGACACTGACAAGGGCAGCCTGCACTTAATGACCTCCATCGCTGAAGGATGGAAATGAAAAATGATTGGAAGTACAAATAAATCTTGAAAGTTTCCCTGAAACAGGTGTGCTAAAAGTGATTCGTCTGAGGGATCACAAACATAAACCCAATCTCCTAGCAATCTCCACTGTCTGTTCCTACTACAGTCTCAGTCCTTGTATCTTGCATCAAGATTTGCTTTAATTCCAAAATGAGATCAAGATAATTTTGCTCTTACTATGAAAATGTGATATTAGGGCTTTTTCTTAAAAAGCATGGGGTCTCCACGATTTATGCACGTATCGAATGTATCTGTCATTAGCCACCAAGTGATTCTTTATAAACTGATAAGTGTACATACAATTTATTTTTGTTTCCCCCAATTAGAAAAGGACATACAGTAAAGCCAATGATTATTTTCTCCTTCTCAATTATGAAAAACAAGTAGGACATATTTAACCTCAAATAAAAATGTCAAATGCATGAGGTGACTGGACAAATTCTTCATAGATACATACATGCCCTTTCTTTGAATCCTGCAAAATGGTTTGAGGACACTAAGATTTTGGTAGATAGTTGTATTATCAATTCTTTCCCAAACACACTTATTTCATTCTTTTTTTTTTTTTTTTTTTGAGATGGAGTCTCACTCTGTTGCCCATGCTGGTGTGCAGCAGTGCATTCTCGGCTCACTGCCACATCCATATCTGGGCTCAAGTGGTTCTCCTGCCTCAGCCTCCTGAGTAGCTGGGACTTCAGGTGCATGCCACCACATCTGGCTAGTTTTTGTATTTTTAGTAGTGACAGGGTTTCACCATGTTGGCCAGGCTGGTCTCAAACTCTTGACTTCAGGTGATCTTCCCACCTTAGCCTCCCAAACACTTGTACTTTGATGTATCTTCATGTTGCTATCATTTCAAGATTTTAAGAGAAAAATGCATTCTTCTCTTTCCCAATGTATTCAGAAGCTTTTACTCTCATGAGAGTAGATGAATGGGAAATAGGGAAGTAGATAGGGAGGATGCCAGATGAATGTAATAATTACTTACAGTTGTATAGCAGCCCTTAAATTTCAAAGTAACTTACTATGAATGGCTCTTTTTTATTATTTACCAAGTACCCTGTGAGGTAAATCTTATTTTATAGATGAGAAAACTGAGGTTGGAAAAGGCAACTTGCCAAGATCATGGAGCTAGTAGAACTTGCATTCAAATCCCACCCTTTGCCTTCCCAACATTCCGTAATAGCCATAAGCATAGCACCGCTATTCTCAACTACTGATTTATAATGCAACAATATGGGTGATACCAGTAGGAGAAAGGATCAGTTTGGTTTTCATGGTTACGTTGTCAAAAAATAATAACTGTATTTTCTGAAATTTGAATCCTGGAGGAAAACAAATATTCAAAGGAAAATATTTGTTCTTGTTACTAAGTATCTGGAGAACATAGAGGAAGTGACTGTATCATAACACTAGTAATGGAACACTTTCTTCCTTTTTGATTCATAGCATATTGTGTGCTTTACCTTTCCACATACCGTTACAGAAGATTTTACAAAATATATTTAGAATTCTCAATGATTTTCAGTAATTAGAGAAAGTCAGCTATTTTTCCAAGTTTCCAATTAATCTCCATATCTGATAAGAAAACAGTTACCAGAATTTGGAGCCTGTATACTAAAAAGACAATTTAGAGGCCTACCATGGGAAATCACCCACTCTTAGAATTAAAATGTGAAGACTATGATAATATATTTAAATCTACAAATAAAAAATTGGTTTTTCTGGTCATATTAATTAAAAGCAAGTTAGCATAGAATAGTGGATTAGAAACTAAGTTTTTCATTTCTCCAATATTCTTTCAAAATTCAATTTTAAAAGGTTGATATAAATATACAACAAACCTACACAGAGAAAATAGGCCACGTTGTGGAGTATCATCGTCAGATCAGAGGTACCCAAACTGACTACTTTTTACTTTTATAGTGCATATATGACATAAATCATTATCTTAAAACAGTTAGAAAAACCAATACCTGTTTCTTGTCTCTAATTGAAGTATCAAGTGATAGCTGTTTATCATATATAGTGAAATAATTGTCCTTTTCCTTTAAGAATGTAGTCTGTAGCTGTTGATACTCTCGAGCTAAACGCAGATTTTCTTCAAGTGAATCAGCTACTATTTTCTAGAAGATAAAAAAATATATAATTTAATTGCGCGTATATATATATATACACAAATGCAATTAAAATAATTTGGATTTGTTTGAATTTTTACATCTTTTAAATTATCTAAACATGCTCTATTATGTATAGTAGAAGAATAACAAAATAACCAAAAAATGTTTCTCCTGATACCAATATCCTTTGTTGATTTAATAATATTCTTTTTTGATGCAGGCTTTTTTTTTTTTTTTAAACATTAATGTGTGATTCATCAGAGTTAGTCTGACTTTTACTTCACCTCTTTTCACTGCCTTTTTCCTGAACTTCCCTCAATCATGTCTTGAAAAGTGCCCAATCCTGGGACCCTTGAATCAGCATCCCAGGAGCACTTTCACAGTTTCCTGTCCTCTTCTCTTTTTCTCTAGCCCTTGTGCTTAAATGAGTAGGTGGTGCCTTCTAGCTTAGAATTTCATCTCCATGAAGTTCAGAATGTTGGTACTCACAGAAAACATTAAAAACATAGATGAAGAAAGAGTAAGAGAGAATAGGGAACTCAAGATTTAGAAGCACCCAGCGTCATTGTTTATAATTAATACATTTTAGTTATATTTAAATAAAAGTTAAATCTGCTACTGTGAGCAGTTGAGAACTTTATAATGTCCTTCTCCATGACTAAATAAATATACGTCAAATCTAATATAAACTCTTTAGAAAATAACTTTGCATAACTATTCATTGGCAAGTTCGGGGCTATCTATAATTTTAAATTAAATGCCTGAATTGAGTTTAGTTCCTGTTTTTTTTTTTTTTTTTTTTACATTACAGAAAACTTACTCTGACTGCTTGAAAAATATGGTATTTATCAATAGCTTTAAATATTTTCAAACCTGTTAATCCAGTAATTTCTCTTTTGGGAATCTATTCTAAGCAAAATGCTTTATTCATTACAATGTTATTTATAATAGCAAAATAAGTTGTCAAAACATATAAATGCAGATTAATCATGATGATGATAATGATGATTAAATAACTAGATACAGAAATAACCATTGTGAAGCAATTAAAATTGTTTCTTTGTGAAAATTGCCATCACATCAAACCTTCAGTATAAGTTCTTAAAAAATATGTTGCCATGTGATAATGTGTATAGAGGAAATGTAATTCAGCAGAAAATTGCCTGTACAAATATTTCTGTATTTACACACTTGAAGATTTATTAAGGTCAACAAACATATTTCTCATGAAAGCCTGGTATCCATATTGATCCCTAATGATAAATATTATGTCATAGCTATCCTTCAAAAAGCCAAAATGACCAACTGAGAATCATTTTAAATGCCCTTGTCTTAATTCTGTCACAATAATTTAAAACTTCAGTAACTTCTATCTATAAACTTGCCTAAAATCACATTGAATTATCTTTTGTTAGGAGGACAAAGTTCTATTAATATTTTCCTTTGGTGGGGATTCTTTTCAAAAGATAGCTATACTAATTTTAGATATCATCATTAATATTAAAATCCAATCCTGAAGCGATTAACTTGTAAAATTGATAAATGTTCTACTTTAGAAAGGAATAGGCATCATTTTGAATATTTTGTTCATTTGCTTGTTTGATTAAATCTAAGCACAACTCTGATATCTGAGACATCCTACTTCTCAGGTGCTTTTCTTTCCATTTCTAGATGGCTACTAAAAACATTTAATTTGAGAGGAGTGATACAAAGTTATGGGATTTGCATTTTACCTATTTAACGGAACTTAATTGGGGAAATATTTTATAATACATACTTTGCTCACTGTTTAATATGCAGTTTTATTTCTAAATGCATACATGTTCAATTTTTTAATGATACCAGTTCTTCCACTTTATGTATCACAATTAGAATATATGCCAAAAAATCAAATTGTGTAATTATGCCAATAAATCTTCAAAATGTTACATCACTCACAATATTTTACATTATCATTTTCCAGTAATGAATATGTGAAGGATATACCAATTCACTACTTATTCCTGAAAGTCAGTGACCTTCAGATGTATAATGAAGTTTAAGTTTTATTCATTTTAAATAATAGTATTCATTCAACACTGAAAATGTTTTATTAAGTTTAACTGAGAGTCCACCTCACAACTTGTTTAATTTTAACCAATATATTGTTAAATGTAAATGACACACAGGGGGAATGATAATTATTGGTGGAAATATATCCATGGGAAATAGCCCATAAAAGGATAACTGGAATGCAGGATTCTTATTTTTTTCACTTCTTTCATTTTCCATACTATGACATTCCAAAAGGCCTAAATATATTTAACACTTTCTCAAAGATAGATTTATTATTATTTATTCAGTTTCAATTATTAATATTTATTAAGATGGTAAAACACTGGGAAGATAGCTTGAACAGAAGAGACGTTATGAATGTTTGCTAATAGTTTCCACATTGTCTAGAATTTATTAAGAAAAATATCTTGCTTGGTGATGGTTTGTTCTTTATTGTCACAAATTTTTCTTTAAACCTTGATACTTTGGGGATATTACTGCTTCTTTTCCCAGTATTTTATTAGAAAATAAAGATTATGCTTGTAAGGACTGAACCAAATCTAGATTGTAAGTTCCATGAGGGATGAGACCATCATTTTGTTTGCCCTAAGAGATGCTGCACTGCGAAGATCTAACATAAGTAGTTGCACAGGTTTTTAGTAAATGAATGAATGCATGTACACACGTAATATTAGTTAGCAAATACATACATTGTGCCCTTTGGAAACACACATTTTGTTTTTCAACTTCTATGAAGTAACTGATGGGCAATATAACCACCATTATAATATGGCACATTCATTGTACTATTTGATACTGTACTACTTGAGAGGTGAAGATCTTAAGTATATAAAGATAAATCATACAGTATGTTTTTGTATTAAAAACTATTCTAAAGATAATCATATTGTCCAGGTTTAACAAGAATTCTTTATTTTAGGTGAATCATTGACTTTCAGAAGGTATGTGACCCTCATGAAACTATACACAGCATTTTTCTTGGGTTATTTAGTTAGCCCATGATCCCCAAAGTGTGGAAGAACCATTGCTAAGGAAAGGTTTGGCTTCCTCCTCTGTCAGCAAAAATGCTGAAAAATGGAGACAGGTTGAGTATTCAAAATACACCAATAGTAGTTCTACTCATTTTTCCCCCCACTTGACTTTTCTTGTTCTTTAAGCCATGGATTCCACTTGGACTTTTCCTCAATTTTCTCCACTTTTAGTTTATTTTTCCTTCTTCCCATCTCTCACTGGGTAAGTGGGGACTAGGGACTTCCAATCAGAGAACTGGTTCTTTTTGGGAAAAAATGTAAAGCCTGTATCATATTTCTGTTTCACTTTGTGATATATAGCAAAGAAATTAGAAATAAGGCTGAATTTGCCTGTTAAGATATAAATTCCACATATAATGAATAACAACTGAGACTTACATACTCACCTTTAGAAGAAAGAAAATTACCCAGGATAGCAAATCTTTATTGTAACTGAATGTAAGATATTAACAACCCTCCTCTCCCTAAAAAGAATATGTCACTTTAAAAGAAGTTGATAAGCAATGGAAGCAAAAATGAAATAAAGTCAGGGACACTAACATAGCCAGTGCCTATCAACAGAAAACCTTCCTCCAGACCCAAAGCCTCAACCGCTTCAGTTCTGGAAACCATTCCACTCCCACTCTAGTATTAGTTATGCTGTGTTACATTAGCTTGATGACAAAATTGAGAATTAGAAAAAGAATCAAAGCTAATATTAGGGAGTGCTTACATAACCAGGAGCCGTGCTAGGAATGCAGTATTTACTGAATTTATCCTTGCAACAATGGTCTGAGAGTTTATATTATTATCCTCATGTTACAGATAAGAAAGACAAGGCAGAGAGATATCAGTTGAGGCAAACTGTATTTTCCAAAGATGGCCACAGCAATATTTTCAGTCTCACATGTTTTTTCCAGAACCTTATCACTCCCTATCCAAAGGTACAGTCTATTTCTCCTTCCTTTGAACCTGGGTATACTTGTAGCTTTTCCAGCTAATCAAGGATGGTAGAAATGATGCTAAGTGACTTCCCAGGTTGGTTTATATAATAGAAAGCATACAGCTTCTGCCTGGCCCTCTTTTTGAGAGCATTCACCCTCGGAACCTGCCACCACATTGTAAGGAATCTAGGTCAGAGGCCATGTGTAGGTGTTTCAGCAAACAGTCCTAGCTCAAGTCTCAGCCAACAGCACCAATTGTGAGTGAGTGAGTCAGCTGAAGATAAATCTAACCCCTAGCCTCCAAGTCATCCAACTGATGTCCAGAAAGGGTGAAACAGAGACATGCTATCCCCACTCGGCCTTGTCCAAATATCTAGCACATAGAATCATGAGCACAGTCATTTTACACCATGAAGTTTTGGGGTATTTGTTATACAACCAAAGCAACTGAAACACCAGATATCTTGTGCAAGGTTGCACAACTATTAGGCAGAGGAGCTGGGCTTTGCATCATCAAGTCAGACTGGCGCCAGATCCTGTACCCTCAACTGTCCAATATATTCCCTTCGTAAACACGAGCCAGCACTTTTAAATGCTATATGCAATTCAGTCTTCATAAAACGTAATGACATTAAATAATCAAATCAAATAACTGAATTCTGTAGTTCTAAGTCCATTTCTGCCAAGCAACTGTCTTATTATAATCTGGCTAACACAGCATTTTGACATAGATAAAACAGACCACTTATGAAAATTAAAATTTGGTTCCAGGCTACTGTCAATTATACATCAATATGGGCATATTGGTTATATATTGTCAGTTTCTTGTGCTTTTTGATCTACATGATTCCATATCCCATTATTTTATTATGTCTGATGCATTCCCTGGCAAGACCAAATGCATGGACCTTCAAAGTTGGGACCTGTAGAACTGTGGACTATGATTGAATGCACTAGAATAATGCTATCCATGGAGATCTTTGGAGCTTCCGCCAGAGACACTTATCCTGGACAAAGTTTAAATCTATGTGAACTGTTATTTTTAAAATCAAAGGTGGACTAATGCCAAAGGAGATTACAAGAAAAAACCTTGATTCAAACATTCTAGAAAGGTGGTGATGATTAAAATATTTGCACTATACATGTAAGTGCAAAAAGTGAAATAGCTGTTTACAAATACCTTATTGTTAGTACAATCATCAAGGTGTCTATGACTATATGTATAGCAATGTGTCATATATACTCTTAATATAGGCATTAGGATCCAGTTTACCAGGCAGAGGGGCTAGGTCTTTCTTTAAATTATGTATTGTAAGAGAGCTGTCATCTTCTGACCCAGTTCTAACTCTCCCGTCCAGATGAAATTATCTGTTGCCATCTCAGCTAATCTTTTCTGATGATCTGTCTGTCATCCCCCAATTCTCAGTTTTTAAGAATTTACTGCAGACAGCTCCTTGCTTTCTTTCATCTCACCAGAGCTCTGCCGGCTCTTGCTACCATATCCATATTCTTGCACAGACTGCACCACATTCACCTCAGTTCCCTGGATGGAAAGAATGGACTTCCCACCAGAATCACCAGAAAACAAAAAATGTATTCTTAGTATTTATTGATTGATTTTACTCCAGAGCATCCTCACGTCCAGCCTTTTTTTTTCTTTTTTTTTTTTTTGGTTTATTTAATCATTTGTTTAGCAAACCCTTGGTAAGTTTACTTTATGGATTCAGCTCTATGGCTAGGCCAGGAATTAAAAAGAAGGATAAGATATAATTCCTGTTCACCACGGATTACAAGCTATAGTTGGAGGAGGCCAAAGTGTGAAAAATTCTATTCGAATTACAGTGGAATTGATTCTATCAAGTGGGGAAACGGCATAAGCAACAAGCTTTGCAGAACAAAAAAAAATCATTGACTTGAATCAGAAGATCAAAGCTGCCCCACCACATAGGTTAGTATGTATCTGAGCAAATTTGGAGGAGTCAGAGTCAAGAGAAGTATTTTCTTGGTCCCTTAGGAATATTAGATTATTGTTGCCTATGACTTGTGAATTAAACTCTCATAGATCAGGTTAAATGTTCTGCTGTCTTTTGACATTAGCATATGACTAACAGTGTAAACAATAAAATGTATCCACATATTTAGTATCCTATCAATGCATAGCATTACAAGTAGTCAGTTCCAAGCACCACTGTTTCAATAGTATATGATCCTGTGCACATGCCCATGCATTACACCATTGATCCCATCCCAGTGAATCCCTATAGTCCTCTTATATGCCCTTGGCACATTTCTGCCCTTCTCGAGCACTGGAATGATAGTTTTGTATGCCGTGAGGCTTTGATGTCCTTAAAGTAGGCATTGGTGCTGAGACTGATTCATAGAATGTACAGGGGATATATTTTAGAATAAACAAGACAAGGAGGTTCCAAGTCTCTTTGTGAGTAACTTCAAAAGCATCCCCCACTTTGATTCATGGGCATTAGTGTGATTAACACAAATGTTGAAAACACAGGCTGATCCTCTAACAATGTAGAAGACAGGGGGAAAATATCTTCTTTATTAAGGGCATCACCTACAGTGTGCATAGAGGTATTATTGCATCGCTTCTCCCTTAAAATCTATACACCAATTACTACAGAAAGCAAGAGTTCTCCCTAGTGTTTCCAAGAAGCAAGTCTGTAAGAATGATATGTGTCGATACCCTGAAGCCTCAGAGGAGCAAATAACTGTTTTAACTCTCCCAGGACCCACTTCCTTGTCTGTGCTGTCATGGAAACCATTCCCTTGTCCAAGGCTAGTTCTCTGATAATTAGTTTTAAAAGAACATTCTTGATTTGTAAATGAACAAATCAGTCCTCTGCATCAAGGTTATTACATACCTTAAACTCCATGTATTATTATGTTTAACAAAATGCTCTCTATTCAATCATTTATTCAAAAGTACGTATTGAGCAAGTGGTAGACAGAAAGCAGTATGGGAGGTACTGGCGGAGGCACCTTTATGACACTGCTGGATGAAAGCCTGTGACATGCAGCTGACCAATCAAACCTGTCTCTGCCCGAGTCCAGGGGAATACTTCCGTTAGGTGCCCTACCCCAGCTCCCAACTATATGAGGACACAAAGGACTCCTCATCTTACTTTCCTGACTGGCTTACAAATTTAGCTACTGCGTTGATTTATGCATAAAGTTTACTAATGGACATTATGACATTGCCTTTCAGAACTCAGAAGAAATTAATTGAGAATTTTTGAACATCTTTTGTTAACCCTACTTGTGCCCTATTATTATTTTTGTCTCCGTTCATTGTATATATTTGACCAAGAATTATTGATAATAACATGAAAAAAACCCCACAATTTCATGGCAGAAGGAGTTTGCAATCAGATAAGGGAATAGAGGCATTCACAAAGCTAACTACATCAGGATGCATTATGCATGAAGAAGGATAAAAGGCATAACCACACAACAATAGTAGTTCCATGAGAGATCAGTTCCAGCAAAAGTGATGAGCAAAGTTTCAAGGAAGCATCAGTTTGTCAAGTGATTTCTGGAGATATTTCATATAAGAGCTCTGTATGTGGTCTTAGCAGGGAAAACCTGACCCAGAAATACAGATGCTTGTTAATTATTAAAAAACACCTGATCAATGTGGGTGTATGTTAAAGAAAGAACCATTTCTCTCCATGCTGACTATAATATTCCTCCTATAACTATTGAATAAGTTTAAGAAAACCTTACACAAATGCCACTTTATGTTAGGTATTAAATTTCCATTTGGTCAAGTTTTCTTGAAAATCATTTATGTCCCTCCAAATAATTTGATATAACTGATTACAGAAATAAATTATGTAATAAGAAAAGAAGGAAAAATCAGTTTCACTTAATCTATATCCTCAACGATGTTTTCTAAGTTAAAGGACATGATTGAAATAGTTACAATATTTAAAGTATATAACATCTTAATATAATCCCTGGCACAATTTTCATCCTCAGTAAATGACAGTCACAGTGATAATTCCTCTAAATTTATTAATTGTGTATTAAATAAACTTAAATTTTTAATCCTGAATATATTTTTGAGTTTAATAATTTTTTTCTGATATCAAGAGTGTTAAACAGAAACGTATTTGATGTTATGCCCTTGTTAACTATTCCTATGCATTATCATCATTTATTTATATTTTAATTTGTTGATATTTTAAAATGTATTTTAAGAATAAGAATATATATTTTAAAATATATTTTAGGAATATATATTCTAAAATATATGTTTTAAAAGTCTGCTCCTCTTTTCATGGTATCATGTGAAAGACTCAACAACCATTTCCTCTTCATGTGTACCTCCTGATTTGTACAGTTTAAGATTTAGAAAGGTTTCCTATTTACTCACATTTTAATGATATACATTTCTACTTCACTGGCGGAAAAGGCTGATCAGTCACAGAAAGGTCAGTTAACACTAAATAGACCCTTTCTTTATGTAATTACAAAGAATAATATCTTTGTGCTGATGGCACAGCACATCGAGTGGGTGATGCAGAGAATTAATGTGCTGCCTTCTTGGCCCATGGGATACAGATTCCAATACAATAACCACGACTTATTCTAATTATGCAACTTTAAAAGGTCATCAGCAAAAACAGTTAAGGAATTACGAACTAACTTTATCATAAAGTAATAATGTACTGTACAAATGCAGAAATTGTAAGAACAGTACCTAGAAACTTCATTACAAATGAAAGAAAAACTGATCTAAGGGGTTCCAGAACACATATTATGGCATAAATTCAGTAAAAGCTTTGAATGATTAAAAAATATATATTTTGCAGGTTGCATTGATGTAGTCAGATAACCTGATGCTGCTTTACATTTGTAGAAAATGGTTAATTTTGAAAGCACTTTTTAAATTTAATGTCAATTTTATTGTCATATCTATGTTAAATCAGAATTTAAATATTTCTTTTAGAAATCTATTTGTTATGAAGTAATACATGCTGACTATATTATATACAAAAAACAGAGAGGTACATGGAGTAGAAAATTAAAA
The DNA here is from genome assembly GCF_049350105.2 of Macaca mulatta. Classification (NCBI taxonomy): domain Eukaryota; kingdom Metazoa; phylum Chordata; class Mammalia; order Primates; family Cercopithecidae; genus Macaca; species Macaca mulatta. The sequence goes on along the minus strand of NC_133423.1, from coordinate 59,363,178 downwards.
CCTTTCTTCAGTGACTGTCATTTCTATACTCCAGAGATAGCATTAACAATTTGGTGCAAGTCCTTCAGAAATGAAATTTAAAAAAAAATTTTCTACATCAACACTGAGGAAATAGAGGCCAAGGAAGCCAATTTCTTGCCCAGGGTCACACATGGACAGAACATTAAGGCTAGGGTCCAGCCTAATTTCAGTCTGACACCCCTTCTGGGTTTACATCCCTCCCTAATCTTGGGCATGAATTGCAGAACCCTTAAGATTCCAGTATGTAAATGTTCTAATTTCTGAACACCCTGTAGAATTACATCAGCCTTTCAAAATAAATTAGATACTCATGGAGGAGAGTGCTTTGAAGTAAAAAAAAAAAAAAAAAAAAAAAAAAATAGGCCTCAGAGTCTTTTCCTTGGAGATTCAGGGTCAGAAAACATTAAGACTATTGCCACAGATGTGCCAAATATGAGAAGTACAGTAAATAATTTGCAGTCTAATACAATATCCTTATGGGTTGAATTACTGGCAATGTCTTCATTCTTTTGCTGCTCTATTGGGAAAGAAGAGATTATGAGTGTTTCTACTCACGTGGTACTGTTGTTCACATTAGGGCACTGTCCAAACCTTGCAATGTATCCCAAGCAGAAATCGGATATAAAATACCTAAGGCAATTTTCTACACATACTCATTTTGGGATGTGTCTACTTCCCAAAATAATTTAATATTGGTATAGGGGAAAATGATATTCTAGATCAGGGATCAGTCAACTATGGCTCTGCAGGCAAATCCAGCCCCTGCATGCTTTTGTAGATAAATTTTATTGGAACACTTCATACTCATTGGTTTACATATTGTCTTCAGCCTCTTTTGCTGTACAGTAGCAGAGTTAAGTAATTGCAGTAGAAACTGAGTGGATCATAAAGCCTGAAATATTTACTGTCTGTTCCTTTACAGACAAAAATTTGCTGACCCCTACTATAGGGTCTTAATTAATATATTAGTCTCGTGCTGTATTAGTCCATTTTCACACTGCTGATAAAGACATACCTGAGACTGGGAAGAAAAGGAGGTTTAATTGGACTTACAGTTCCACATTGCTGGGGAGGTCTGAGAATCATGGTGGAAAGTGAAAGGCACTTTTTACATGGTGACAGCAAGAGAAAATGAGGAAGATGCAAAAGTGGAAACCCCTGATAAAACCATCAGATCTAGTGAAACTTATTCACTACCATGAGAACAGTATGGGGGAAAGTGCCCGCATGATTAAATTATCTCCTACCAGGTCCCTCCCACCACACGTGGGAATTATGGGAGTACAATTCAATATGAGATCTGGGTGGGGACACAGAACCAAACCATATCACATGCTTAACAAAGTTCCAATTTAGACCTCTCATTCAAGATCTATTTGGATTCTATTTAGGCCTAAGCATAAAAAAAGACGGCTAGAAAGCATTTTTATTTTTCCAGCAGAGGACCATAGTAAGGTGACATAGCCAATCAACAGTAACTTCAAAACTGTCTCCAAGTCCTTAAAAAAAAAAAAAAAGGCAATCTTTGTGAGCTTTGTAAGTACTCTCAAAATGGACTCAACAACTTTACCAAGAGTAGTCAGAGCTGTTTAAATACCATAAAGCATACCCAAATGTGTCTGCCTCATGCCTTATTTCATTAAAAGTGGTTCATAGAGGTCTTGGATTATGAGAAGCTAAAGTTCTGGTCAGTTTTTGACTCACGAAACTTCTGCTTTGGGGGCTCAGAATTAATTTCATAATGCTGAACTAAGCTAAAGTTTAATTTCATGGGCAGCATAGGTGTCCATTCATTTGCAGAATGGCTAAGTAAACTGTGGAAGTCATCTACCATGAAAGACTCTACAGTGATGAGAAGAAATGGACTAGACAAACATTATAGCCACACCCAATGGTCTTTAAAATATGGGCTGAGCAGGGAAGACAGAAACAGAATAATAAATTTTGCATAAATCAGCTCATAAAGGAAAGTAAGAATGGGTAATTTGATAGAAAAAATATTTACAAATCAAAGGGGGAGGAAATAAATGAAGAGTTAATATTTTGAGGATATGTAAGTCTATATGGTCAGCAATGGCACTGCTCTCTCTTAAAACGATTAAGTAAATGGATATCTAGATCTTCCAGGTTTTTACAGTGGCTTAACAGAAAACCTCTAAATAAGGTAAACCAAACATCAAACAGGTCTGGAAATCCAGTCCTGTAACCATAGATCTCTCAGGATTCATAACCATGAGAGTTCTTCTATCAACTAGCCTCAATCAGAAAAATAAAGGCATAAGACCTGTCATCATTACTAGTTACTGAATTCATGGTTGTTTCTCTCTATGCCACCTTTTTCTCTCACCTTTGTTTTTCTTCAACTTCTATTTATTTTTGTATCTTCTCTTTTCTTCCTTTTGTTTCCCCTCATTATCTTTGTCAAGCTTAAAACATTCAAAACATTCAATTATTTAACGTCCTCTTGTCACTCCTGAAGACACCATCTTTTCATCCCGTCATTTCCTCAGCCCTCGTTCTTCCCGCATTAAGGTGTGGAAATAGAAATATGTCAAACTAAAAATCTTTGGGGAAATATTGAACGACCCACTTTTATGTTTTTCTCACAACATGAAACACTTCAGGTAGTACGATGGAAGGAAGGTTAAATACAGATGGTGTAATTCATTACATGACTGCCTTCTTTTTGATGTTGGCCATATATTAATCTGGGTAGTTACTACAACAAATGTATGAAATTAAAAACTTTTGGTTTAACTGGAAAGGTTAGTAAGAGGTATTTTATGGTTCTATATAAATATGACATTTTAGCCTGGCAGGGAATTTTAAGTGTGCCACTGTAGTAAGTTTCCATTAGTAAGTTAAATATGTGACAAATATAATTATATTCTTTTATATGCATAAATACACAAATAATTCTTTTTATATTTGTAACTTATTGACAGATACGAAGAGAGGTAGAGGCTGATAAGGAGCAAAACAAGCTGAAATCTCCTTAGGAGGAATGCAGGATTCAAAAGCAATAGAACTGCAATTTGTAATGAGGCATTTGTTATTGAAAGGTAATTCTTCATTAATTGATACTAAATATTGTGCATACATATTGGTATGTGAAGAAATGTGTACAGATTAGCATTCTTGGAAAACCACCACTAAGACAGGCACAGTTAGTACTTTTTAACATGGCACTATGTATAGCTCTGTCACTGCAATCACCATGTTTTATTATAGTTACTATCTTCATATTAATTTCCCCACTTCTGTGAATTTTTTGTGCCATATAAACTTTTTGCCCTTATGCTTGGTACATAATAGTTTCTCAGTAAACATTATTGAACAATTTAATAAATGTGTGAAACTGCATTAATACCAATACTTTCATGGGCACAGACGTACATTTATGAAGAAAATAGATGAACCAATTACCAATAATTTTTATTTTCTAAAAGTACCCACTTGAGTCATGTGTTCTTAAATGAGTGGACTTTTCAAAGAATTATACCTGAATGGTATTTTGTTTGTGTGTATGTTTTTATTCAGTGGACAAACATTTCACAATTCATTTTTACAACATAAAAACATAGAAATTTATCTATTTACATTTTCACTGAGAAAAATAATAAGGTTTCCAGTTCCTTAAATCCTAGTTTGCAAAAGCATTTTACTGTATAATCTCTCTGTGTTGCATTCCAGTTTACTTGTAGGTTTTCCTTGGAAGGCTAACAGAAATCTAAACTACCTGCTTTGCTGCCTCCATACACTTTGCTAAGCTGTGTTCTCACAACTCAGGAGATTAAAATTTCAAAAAAAAAAAAAAAAAAGTCAGACAGTTTCACATGAAATGACTGTAGTTGATTTTCAAAAATTACAGAGGATCTTCACAGTTGCCAGTGGATATGAATACTTTAAGAAAAGCGAAAATAGTAAATAAGAATACAAAAGCAGCATTTGAATGACCTTATCCCAAATATTTCTGAACAAAACAATGATAAATTTATTGCATATTTCAATTACTTAAATATGGAGAAGTGACACATGTCTAAATTGAAACAATGCTTATATAATATACTGCTGTCTCTTTGGGTGGGAGAAGCAATGCTCCTCAGTGTCACAGGATTCCTCCTTTCTTTGTCCTAGGTCAGAACAAGTGCCCTTTCCTACCCTTATAACCCTGCCCATGTCAAACCTATTTTCCTTCCTTCATACAAGTTTCTTCCTTTCAATTTTCCCAAGAAAATAAAGAAAGGAAGGAAGGAAGAAAGAAACAGCAAGACTCCTGGAATTACATGCTGCATCCATTCCAGAAATATTCAGTATCATCAGTTTTTACCTTGCTTTGATCTCAGACTAATGACTGACCTGAGGATAGCCCTTATATGGAAACCTGTTCACACGCAATCAGGCACTGAAATTTTGAACATTTCCAAATTGACAGACTCCTGAAGTTTATTTTGAATAGTAACACTTATGGATACTATCTGAAGTTCAGGCAGGCCATTGAGTCTTCCCGGCATCTGGGATCAAGCTAATCCTTCAGAAGTTGTGTCTTTGATAGTTCTCAAAGAAAGATAATCCCTGGAATTTGGGAATATGCTGCTCTACATGGCAAAGGGACTTTGCACCTATGACTAAGGTTACAGATTTGGAGGTGAAGACATTATTTTGGATTATCTGAGTGGGACTAAATAATCATGAGTTCTTAAAAGTGGGAATCTCTTCTGGCTGACGTTCAGAGAGATGTGGAGAAAGAAGCAGGAGAAATTTAAAATATATATGGGAATTGAGATCTGTCATCAAACCTATAACTGTCTTTGAAGATTAAGGAAGGAGGCTACAAGCCAAGGAAGGCATGCAGCCTGTAGAAGCTGGAAATGGCCCTCAACTCACAGCAAGAAAGCAGAGACCTAGTTCCAACAATTGCAAGAAATTGAATTCTGTGAACAATCTGAACAATTCAAGTGAGCAAGGAAACAGATGCTTCCCTGAGCCCTCAGAAGGGGAATACAGCCCTGGTAACAACTTCACTTAACCCATCAAGATCCAAGTCAGACTTTTGACCTACAGAGCTATAAGATAACTTTGTGTCTTTTTAAGCTTATAAATTCGTGCTGGTGTGTTATGGCAGCAATATAAAACTAATGTGGCAACCCAGGTAACTGTGCTAGGTATTAGACATATAAAATTAATAAGATATTGTAGAGAAATAAGCTTTTTAACAGTGGAAAATCAGGAAACAAGTTATTAGTAATGAATTATAAATACATGTATTCAATCATTTATTCATTTATTTTGCATTTCTGTTTTCTAACAGTATGTGAAGTGACTTTAGACAGTTTGGACCATAATCTGGAAAGACACAATCCTGAATGCCATACTCCAAAATGTTGAAATCCAAAAGATAAAAATTTCCTAAAGATAAATATCCCAAAAGTCTAAAATCCCTAACTTCTAAAATTCTGAAAATCACAATAATAAGATGGTTGCATCATGTTAGGCCAGCTCTTATGTGTAAAGTGGCATATGAAGTTTTGTCATGTTTTTATATGTTTTTCCAATCTCTTATTAAAATTTAAATAAGTATCTTAATTTAAAAAATTATTTTTTCCAGAATTATATTTTCAGGATTTTGATCTTACAGGATTTCAACACTTGAAGTTACGGCATTCCAGATTGTATCTTTGGGAATTATGATTGGCTTCTCTTGTAGCATGTCAATAACTGCTGAAAAATCAGTTCTGATATGGTATAGAGTAGACTATGCCAAGATTTCCTAACTAGATTTGTTTGTTTCAACTATAACAGACAGACTAAACCATTATCCCTCCCTTAAAATAAATTCATTTATTCACTTGATGATTTATTGATTATATTTTAAAGGTCTATTATTATTAAATAAGTAAGAATATTTCGACACTCGTGTTTCTCCATCACGATTAAATATAGCTTAAATGTATTATGAACTTCCTATTCTGTTAGGTACAAAAGTCTCTCTAGCCAATAACTTTTATATGATTAACTAATGAGCTAACTATGTAAATTTTTTTAAAGTGTATATTTTGATAATTTCAGTTTGAATTAGTAGCAATTCAAGCTATAATTTAAAAATAAAAGTTTGGTTAGAAATATTATCTGTGCTATGGAAATTATTTAAAAGATCAGCAAATAAGCAAGACATCCCCTCCAGTTATCAAGGTCTTGCTTCTTCCTTCTTGTTGCTCCAGGTCTATTTCTGCATGTTTATTTTTGAGCTGTCAGTTGGTGTGTAATGGCATAGTCATATGGTTGCTCTTCATTAAAGAATAACTGGGTCCAGCATGCCCCCTTTCCACATTCAGTGCAGTGACCACAAGTAAGATTCAAGTATGACAATGAACAAACTACCTACATTACAGCTTTTTGTGGGCTAAGAAATTGTTGGGTAAATAATATTGTATTCTTTCAAGAATACTAACCCACTCTTACAAATATACATATATACAGACTGCTGGGTTTCTCAGATAATCACAACTTTATATAGATAATACAAGGAGAATAAACTTGTCAAATTGCTTAAGCATTGAAACTATAAAATGTTTAAAGAAATGTTATTGTACTCTTTCAAATCCAGAATATATCTTCAGAACTTACTTTTCTTTTACTAAAAAAGAGATGCAAAATATTTGCATTTGGTATATGTCTTTTATAAAAAGGTTGTCATTGACGGGTTTTCTACTCATCAAGGTCTATATTAATCCCTTGATCTTTTTTTAACTTTATTCTTAAGATACAGGATATATCGTTATAGGGATTAATACATTTTTATAAGTGAATACACCAACATAACTGCATCTACATGAAAATATAGAAAATATATCATCACCCTAGAAACCTCACTCATCTCCATTCCCAGTCAATAATTAACCATTCTCCCAAACACACAGGTTTTGGTTGCTTCTTATAATCATATAATTACAATATTGTACCATAGTATATATTCTTTTGAGTCTGGTATCTTTTGCTCAATCTTAATTTTGTCAGATTAATTCATACTTTTTTGTGGCAACAGTTCATTCATTATTATTACTACATACTATTCCATTTTATGAATAAACAACAATTTATGCACTCTGCTGTCCATAAATTCATTTGGGAGCTATTATGAATAAAGCTGACAGTAACACTTGGTATAAAATATTAACATATTTTGCTGCACATCTCAATTTTTAAAAGAGTACAGTTTATAAACGATGTATTTCTTTCATGGTTGGTACTTGTGACTTATTTAAAACATCTCTGGCAATTACAAAATAAATCAGATGTTCTCACAGGTTTTTCCCTAAAAGCTTTATATAACATTAACATTTATATCTTTAAATAGGTAGAACTGGTTTTTAAATACATTGTGAAATAGAAAGTCAAGGTTCCTTTTTTTAAAAAAGTATTTAGATATCCAAGTGATCATGTACTATTTATTGATTCAGCACCATATATTATCTAGTACATCTTTGTACACTTTATTTTGGTGGTATCTTCTTGTAATTCAAGAGACTATGTTTACATTCTGGGTGTGTTTCTAAAATCTCTATTCTGTCTGTTGTTCTCTTATCTGTCTTTGTACCAATATCACAATTTCTTATAATGTGGCCTCATAGTAAGTCTAGGTATCTGGCAGTAATTTCTCAACTTTGTCCATCTTCAAGTCTGTCTTCAAGACTCTTGGCCCTTCACATTTCCTTAGGTATTTTAGAATGAATGCATCAATTTCCAAACATTCTGCTTGAATTTTTAAGTAGGATTGCATCATACATATAAACCAACTTGGGGAGAGAATTCACATCTTTAAAGTACTGAATTTCCAATTTATAAATTTGGTAGATCATTTCATTTATTTAGAAATTATTGGATTTTTCTGAGAAAGGTTTGTAGTTTTCTGCAGAGAAGACTTGTACATCTTTTGTTAAATATATACCTTGTTAAATATATACTTAGATGTTTAGTTATTCTATTACAAATAGCATCTATTTTAATGTTTTATTTTCTAAATACTTGTGGCTAGTATATGGGGATACAATTGATTTTTGTTTATTTTATATCCATTGATTCTCAAAAATTCACTTATTAGTTCTTACTGTTTATCTGTAAAGTCCTTTGGATCATCTATGTACAAATAATGTTCTCATATAATGACAGCTTTTAAAGCCATTTTTTATCATGTTAAAAAATTTATTTTTTGCTTCTAGTTTGCTGAAAATATCATAAATGGGTTTTGAATATTGCTAAGGCTTTTTAGTATCGATTGAGATTATTATTTGATCCCTTTCTTCCTTTTTTGCTAATGTGATACATTATATTTACTGAATATTTTAAAGGCTGTAAATTGCTTACTTCGATTTTGTGTAAGTCAAACATTCCCCTACCCAAAATTGCAAGTTATTAATTACCTTTTCACTTGCTATTTTTCTCCATGGATAATAGAAAAATAACAATTCATTTAAACATAATTAATACGAGGACAGAACTAAGATGCAATGGGAATAACAGGTTTCAAAATCATGAGTGTACTAGCTGTGTTTTACTGTTATCCTCCATTCATGAGAACAATAAAATCTGCTCTGTCTGCCTAACATGGTGATTATAAAGATAAAATAACTGAATACCAGTGAAAATCCATGATAAGCTATCAAGTAATATTATTAAGATAAAGTTTAAATTGTTATTTCTTAATCTATTATGTATTAAAGTTCTATTTAATAAGATATGTAACTTGAATCTTCTTCCCTAGTATTTTTATTTTCCTTGAACATTAAAGCAAAGTTTGTCTATTAATTTTTTCCCAAAGCTACCCAAATTGCCAAAACTAACAAATGAGAAAGTTTCAAATCAATGAGACTTTAATAAACCGCTGTAATGAATATATCAATGTGTTTATTCTGCTTTCATAAACTCATGACTGATAACATAAATCAAAATTTAAGGTAAGTAATGAATGTAGCCTTTCTTATTTTTGATAAGAAAAAAATCATAGTTTTTTATATAGTTTTATTCTAAACAAAGCTCCTTAAGATGAACCCTCTGACCTAAGGAAGCTCATAACAGTACAACCACAGCCTCAGTCTCTTTCCAGTTCTCCTTATAGGGAAAATGGACCGTAACAGCATTCTCTGCCTAATTTTGTTAGAGAAAGTAACGTGTTAAATTTCTTCTTTTCATTTTCAACCTTTGTGCTACTTAAGAATGAATGATATAAAATTCAAAGTAGAAGCGACATGATCATGTTCAATTTAAGCCTACTAGTCATATTTAAAAGATTTCTTCTAAAAATTAGTTACGAATTATTTTTTGGTGTTGTCTTTCTCCTTTTTCTAGCTTTATCAATGTTCATTTATTAGACAGCCTGGTGATAGAATTCCAAAGATAGACTATGTTTTCCTGAAAGATAAAGTGAAGAGCTCAGCACTAGAATAGTCTGCAACAGCAGAGTCACACTAGTTATCTACTGCAAGTTTCACTTTGTTAGCTTTCATAGCCAGTTAGCTTTAATGTCGGGTTCATCATATGAATTGGGGGAACAAGATCAGCACTTGGGCTCCAAACATCTTCCCTATTATTATCGCTCCATTTGTTTTGGTGATTATTCTATACCCTACAACATGTACTTATGTCCAAGACAAACAGAAGATGATGGGGGAATTCCTGCATTTTCCACAGAGGGAAAACACAAAAATCAAAAGAGATTCATGCTGATTAAAATGCACACCTATAAATAAAAGGACTCTAAACTGTTACCCTAACTTGGCTAATCCTTAGGATTCCTACTTATAAAAACCAAAGATATTTTTGTAAATTTGTTTTTACACAAATAAGGTCATAGTCTTTGATTGAGACTTCTCCTTATAAGAAAATTCTCTAGAAGCCAAACTAAGAATTTCTTTGTAATTCCCCATGGACTATCCAATGACAAAAGAAAACACATGCTCAATTAAGATTAAAAGTCTGCTGAGATAAAAAAACACAATGAATTATAGTTTAGTTTTCTTGAAAAATATTTATTTTACACCTTTGTGCACATTAAATTATTTAGTGAAAATTGTTAAAAATCAATAATCCTTGATATATTGAAAAACATTTACCTTTGAAATAAAAACGTGTATTTCTTTTGTTGGACTTTATTTATTTTTGTTGGAAAGAGACTCGATGACTTGTGTTATAACATTCCTTAAATAATTTTAGGATAAGCTGGGGTTAAAATTCTAAATAAAAACTTTGAAATTAATAAAATAATTTCTGAGGACACTAGATATCTTAAAATGGTCACAGCTACCTACTAGATGAAATTCATTATCTTGAGATTCAACATCTTGTCAAAGTCTTCATCACTAATTAAAATAGCAATGGAAGAGCATCTGCAATTACTCTGTTTAGGATAAAATTACAAGGGTTATAAATCTCCAAGCTTCAGGGCATAAACTGATCACCAGCTGGGGTGAAAAAGAAATGTCTACCTATTGTGTAGTTTTGCAAAATTAGATACATTATATGTTTCACTCCCTCAGAAACATCTGCCACGGACTACCATTTGAGAGGCTATTGGACTGCATGCGAGGGACACTACTTTTGCTATGTTATAGAAATTACAGGGTTCATATATATAAAACCTAAAATGCAGGGGCTTGTTAAAAGAATGCTTCACTTTAGTGGTGGTTTAGATTCTTCCCAGGCTAGTGAGAAAAGGCCATTACAGATGTCAGGTAGAACATGGGTAATTCGAGTTCAAATTTTGGTGTTAGTCCCTTTGCCATGAAATAGCCAGCATTATTATAGGTGCTATTTGGTAGTTTACACAGGAAAAAAGAAAAAAAAATTAAGAATGCACATGGACTTTGAACTATCATAGGACATTGACAAAAAAGAGAAATGAGTGTAACAAATAATGTTCTAGGCAGCTCCCCTTCCACCCTCATCTTTGCTGCCCAAATGAAGAGGCTGGTTTACTTTCAGGCCAAACAGATGTAAATCTGCATGAGGAAAGGACTGGAGGATCCCTTCTCTTTTACTGGGTTGGGTGAAGAGAAAGAAGATGAAGGAAGAGGCCAGACGTCACAGAATGTCTGCAGCACATTCTACATCAGTCTTGAGAATGCTGTCCAGGAGAGACCCTGGTAGCCCAAATCACCATATAGAAGTCCAAGAAAATGGGGGGTGGGGAACTTGGAGTCCGTAAGGAAGAGAACTCAGTAATTGAGAAGCGGAAGACTGCAATGGAGATTGGACTTTGTCAATTCAGAATTAGTTCATAATGGTTAATAACTACTTAACATTTATTAATCTATTACTAATTAATGGCTAATAGTCCATATTATTAATCTGTCCCTAAGTTAAAGGAGCTCGCAGAAAATCCAAAAGCAGAATATGAGGCAAATAGCTCTTTTTCACATTCAATTATCTTGTATTAAATTCCTAAATCACAAACTTTGGCAATATGCAGATTAAGTGGAATAGGGCTATAGTTACTTTTTAAAAATATTTAAATTTAACTGAAGTGTTTTAGGGTATTATCTTTGCCATTTATTCCAGTCCCTGATGCTCGTTACTGACTTAGGCCCAGTCTTTCATACATGGGTATTGCACTCAGCCCGTAAAATCTTTAGTATAATGGTATCACGTTTCAACATAGCTCTATTTTATTTAACTTGGTTTATCAAAATGTACTATATCCAGAAATTGTTTAGAAGCCTTATTGTAAGATAATTTTATGAAAACGTCAATTCTCACCATCCTTTTTTTCACTATTAGAAATAACAGTGGCCGGGCGCGGTGGCTCACGCCTGTAATCCCAGCACTTTGGGAGGCCGAGGCGGGCGGATCACAAGGTCAGGAGATAGAGACCACGGTGAAACCCCGTCTCAACTGAAAATACAAAAAACTAGCCGGGCGCGGTGGCGGGCGCGTGTAGTCCCAGCTACTCAGGAGGCTGAGGCGGGAGAATGGTATGAACCCAGGAGGCGGAGCTTGCAGTGAGCTGAGACCGCACCACTGCACTCCAGCCTGGGCGGCAGAGTGAGACTCCACCTCAAAAAAAAAAAAAAAAAAGAAAGAAATAACAGTGATAACAAGTTTTAAAACTCCTATTTCTCAAACTCTGATCACTATAATGTTCTTTGAAAAACTTCCAAGATAGATCTTAATTTTTTTTAGTCATAGAGTCTACAATCGAATACTGACTACAGTTTTAGTAATCACTGAACAAATACTGTATTTTTCTTCCTACAGCCTTAAAACATTTGTCTACTTTACCTGTATGTCTAAATCGTACATTGGCATACTTCACCTTTTCCCCACCCCCGCTACATTAGCACTCCACTGCTGATGGTCGGTTCATAGTTCACCATAGACCCCAGATGTGCTCCTGCACATTTTGAGTCCTTTCAAGGAGTTAGTGGTTCTGCCTCAGTCCAGGTGCATTTTCCTCTGAAAGGAATCTGCTAAAATCTATTATTTAGGATAAGTGTATTTCAAGTAGTTACAGTATACATGATGACTATTTTATTGCAAATTAGATGAATTTTAATTCTTACTAAATTTATTTTGACTAAATTAATGTCAGATGAAATTTTAGAGTTTTTCACTTGAAACTTTTAAAATGAAAAATATTACCACAAAATATTCCTAATTTTTTCTGATTGTTACTGTTCAAGGAATGGCCACACTGAGCTTAGCCGTCAAGGTGATTATCAGGATCTGTGAATTATTAACCTAGGATCTGCTGCATAGATTACCAAGCCAGGGGGGTTTGCAAAGCTGAGCTACTACAGAGGGGTCTTTACCTTTCCAAACCTCAAGTTACCACCAGGCACTTCTGGGAAATTTGGGAGATTTGGGTCATAACTGTGGTGGCCAAATCTACTCCCGCTTAATGCTCCTAAGAACATATGCTTTGGAAGGAAAACCAAGGTTCCACAGAGTAATTGAAAAGTCTAAGGCAAAGATGTTCTAAATTAATCTTGCAGAAGTGAAACTGTGGATAGGCAAGGGAGTGGCTTTGTATTAGTTTTGCATTGCTGCATAACAAATCACCACAAAGTAAGCAGCTTAAAACAACATCCAGGGATCATCTCACAGTTCTGTAGGTCAGAAATTCTGGCATGACCCAGGTGGGTTCTCGGCTTAGTGTTTGACATACAAGGTGGCAGCTGGAGTGAGTTCTCACTCAGAAAACACCCAGGGCTGTTGCTCACTTTCCAAGACCATCGGGTTGCTGGCAGGGTTTATTTCCTTGTAGCTGTATGACTGAGGTTCCTGTTTTCCTGTTGGCTGTCATCCAGGCATTGCTCTCAGCAACTAGAAATGCATGCAGGTGGCCCACTCCAGCTTCAAGCCAGCAGTGAAGAACCCCCTGTCAAAGCCCCTCTCACTTTGAATCTCTTTTACCAGGAAAAGCCTACTCTCTTCTAAAGACTCAATTAGGTCAGATCCACTCAGGATAATGTCCTCTTCCTAAAAATCAGCTGATTTGGGACTTTAATTGCATGTGCAAAATTCCTTCACAGCAACTCCTTGGCAAATGTTAATTGAATGACTGGAAAATGTGTGTGTGTGTGTGTGTGTGTGTGTGTGTGTGTGTGTGTGTGTGTGTGTGTGTGTATCTTGGAATCAATCAGCAAAGCAGAATTAGTAGAATGCAGAGCTAGATAATAGATGATGATGATGATAGATAAATGCATAGGCAGACATAGACTATCTATCTATCTATCTATCTATCTATCTATCTATCTATCTATCTATCTACCCAAAGTAATTAACTTTCACAATTGTCAGGGCTGGCTAAGTAAATTCAAAGTCCATAATCATGAAGGATCAAACGAAGGCTAGAAACCGTGAGTATGGGCTAAAACTGTTGTCCACAGATAGAAAGTTAGAATTTCTCCTTTCTCTCAGTCCACTCCTGTGTTCTCATAGGAGTTCTCCTACAACCTGGTTGATTGAGGAGGAAAATCTCAGACCCAGTTGATAGAGGGTCCTTTAAGATATGTAGACATCACCTGAAAGTTGACAGCTACAGTACTACAATCACTTTCTGGAACAGCCATGAAGAGCAATGGTGAAAGAGGATTCCCCCAGTGGGCAGAATTTCCTATGAGCAGTATACCTAGTTGTGCATTTGGTCTGGATGGAGAAAAAGTCAGGGGCATGAATCTACATCAATTGATGGGCTGTGGTTAATAGTTTGGCTGGATGGCCATGGACTACTAAGGGGCATGATTAGAAAATTGATGAAAAGGAGGTCTGGGGAAGAGATACATGTATTGCCCATTCTGAATGGGCAAAAAATGAATATATTTGTGTCTCATATTAAAATTCACCAAAAGGTAACCTCTGCAGGAGAAGATTTTAGAAATTAAGTGGGTCAGATGGCCCATTTAGTCAATTATGAATTAGCCTCTTTCCTCAACCACTTCTGGCATTGTCCAATGGGCTTCTGAAAAAAATGGCCATGGTGTTTATGGCAATTAATGGGATGGAAGTTATGCATGGGCTCAGCAACATTGACTTCCACTCACCAAAGCTGACCTATTTCCCAAAATAACTAACTTTCGCAATTGTCAGGGCTGGCTAAGTAAATTCAAAGTCCATAATCAAGAAGGATCACAGGAAGGCTAGAAACCGTGAGTATGGGCTAAAACTGTTGTCCACAGATAGAAAGTTAGAATTTCTCCTTTCTCTGAGTCCACTCCTGTGTTCTTATAGGAGTTCTCCCACAACCTGGTTGCTGGATTTGAATACTTCTCTGGGGAAAAGGTTTACATGTTTTTGGTTGTATGTAGAATAGCTGTATCATGTTAGGTGAATACATGACTGTTTTTATTTGGAAATTATATTGACTGGGCTGATTTATTCTGACAGCCAAGAGGAAATTGGCTTGCAATTGCACAAGGTGGGTAATGAGAGGTAGTTCTAAAATACAGGCAATCCTGTAGGCATCTCTTATTACTCCCATCTTCTATGACTAAAGTCAAAGAAAAACCATCACAATGTGACTCAATTCAGGAAAGACTGCTAATGGATTGTATATTAACAATGAAATCATTGTTATATCTACTGAAATAAAGGTTCGGGTCAACCCACCAGGCAAAGAACCATGACCAGCTGAGATGCTTGCTGAGGGTAAAAGAAATATGAAATGGATGGTGACAAGGATAGCTGTAAATAACATTTCCAATTACGTGATCAGCTACACAAATGAAGATTACAATAGTTACGTGGATTTCTTTCTTACTTTGCATGAATATGTTTATATGTACAATAACCAAATATTTTTGTTTTCTTCCTTATCTTACTCTCTAATTATTTAATGTGATACATAATTTTATTATCTCAGTATTTATTTAAGTTACAGGATATTAAATGAGAAGAATGAATATCATTCAAGGATTTGTATGCTTTTCTGTGGAAAGGGTTAACATGTTTTTGGTTGTATGTGGAATAGCTGTATCATGTTAGGTGAATACATGACTGTTTTTATTTGGAAATTAGGTATAGTTTTAAAAGCTACATGAGTGCCAAGTTGACAAGGGGTGGATTGTGATTGATTTTTTGATGTGTCAACTTTGCTAGTCTTCATTCCTCAGTTAATCAAACACTTAATCTAGGTGTTGCTATGAAGGGATTTTGCAGATTTGATTAAATCCATTAATCAACTCACTTTAAGTAAAGGAAATTATCATAGATAATCTGGATGAGTCTGATTTAACCATTTGGAAGGACTTGGAAATAGGGCTGAGGCTTAACAGAAATGGGGAGTGGCAAAGGGCAAAGAGACAGATATAGAGATAGAGAAGAAATTCCACCTGTGCCCCATAGCTTCATCTTGTGCCCCTGAGTTCCAGCCTGCCAAAAACCTTCCCTTCATGACTGCCTGCCCTACAAATTTCAGACTTACTTAACTAGTCCCCATAATACTATAAGCTTTGTAATAAATTAACAAACACACATATTAATACATAGATGGATAAGTGACAGACAGAAATAGACATAGACACAGATATAGACATAGACATGGATCGATATCCTACTAATTCTGTTTCTTGGGCTGAACCCTTAGAGAGGTGCTGTCTTGGAATTCTACCACTATAGGCTTTTTTTTGGGAATGTAGCAAGATACTATAGTAATCATCAGAATCAGAACGGAAGACCCAAGTCTGAGACTAGATATTGCCACTAAAAGCATCATAATCTTGAGAAAATCACTTAATCTCTCTGAGCTTCACTTATTTCTTCTACATTTCAGGAACGTTCACCGCAGAGTTGTGAGCATCAGATGAGAAAAATACAGTCACATGCCATGTAATGATGTTTAGGTCAATGACACCACTGTAGGTAGGCCAGTAGTCTCTTGAGACTATAATGTCATATTTTTACTGTACCTTTATTATTTTTAGGTATATTTAGAGAGACAAAAACTTGATTACATACAGTATTCAGTACAGCAACATGCTGTATAGGTTTGTAGCCCAGAAGCAATAGGCTATACCATACACTAGGTGTGTACTAGGCTATACCATCTAGGTTTGTATCAGTATGCTTACTCTACTATGTTGACACAATGAACAAATCACCTAATGAAACATTTCCCAGAAGGAATCTCTGTTATTAAGTGAAATATGACTGATAAATACAAAAATGTCCTGTAGAATACTTTAGAATACTACATACATTTGGAAAAAGCTAAATTTGCTAAGTGGCTAAGAATGCTTGCATTATTCATGGTAATCTTGCTAGGGATGACTGAAATGGAAGTTGACTTGAATTTAGGGGAGATTTGTAGCATGGACTTAGGATTCTCTGGAATGCTTCATATTGATTAACTGATGCTCTGGGGCTTGGCATATCAGACCAGAAATATTGATACCTGCACTTATGGAGAGACAGAAGGCATAAAAATCCTGAAATTATTGGTGCAGAATTTTCATGATTTTTACTACCTTTTATATTTATGTAGCCTTCATAGCAGGCATAATGCTGTGTTATTAAAATTGGATTATCTGCATAAAGGCAAGAATATAATAAGAAAAATCACTCATACTCCACTTAGAGAAGCTACAAAAGATGACCCTCCATTCCCTAATTACGTGAGATCATAGTCTTCTAAGGAATTAAAAACAGCCATGGACAAACAATAAATGAGCAACAATGCAACTAGCATGGAATTCTATCTCCAGACTTAATTCATTTTTAAAGTCTGTTATTGACCCAGAGAATCTGAGTGGACCCACTCTATGTAACTGCAGCTAATGACTGGAATTTGCTTGGCTTTTTCACAGGCCTAATTAGCTTATTTTAATGTTGTTTTACGTGAGTTATCAACTTCTTTTGGGCAAGCCTCAGTGTTCTATGAAACAGTCCTTTCAACACTCTATCCACAGTCTTAATTAAATTTCTCATAGACATGGGCTGTAGAAATAGCTCCCATTTCATGTTAACTGGAACACGAAGCACTAAGAACACATGTTAGAGTTCAACAAAATCAGATGCTCCGTGACCTTGAGTAAGTATCGCAGTCTCCAAATATTTTGCTGTCAGCATACAGGGTACCATTTTGAGTTCAAGTATTATCTTGAGTATAGTCCCTAAGTTTCACCTTTATCATCATTGACATTTAGTAGAAGGCTCACATTTGAGGAGATTTGTGTATTAAAATATTAAAATACCACATGAATGCAAAAATAATATAAAAGTACTATGGTTTTATATATAACCAACTAATTGGCAGTAGGATTCATTCTTACAACAATCCTGTCTGCCTTGGTATACCAAGACAAGTAATACTTTACAGAAAGGTAAGATGCTTAAGATGATTTGCATAAAATGAGAGTAATGAGGGCCTTTATTAAGTGACTGGAACACTCGGACCAGGGCATGCTTTTCAGCTTCCTTCAAATATACACATTTAAATATGTATGTCAAATTCAAGTTTAGCATTGAACTACAGACTCTCCTACTATAAAAACCACCATGCTCTAACCACATCATTTAAACGATTGAAAAAATAACAGAAAAGAAATTAAAAAGAAGCAAAACAAATGAAAGGTGAGGATTTTTTTTTACAGAATGACATAAAAGAACACTTTATCACAAATCCTTAATTGAACATGGAAAAGACCAATTTTCTTCAAACAAGGCTACAGTTTTGAATCTTAGATATTCTTCACTCTTTTCAAATAAAAACATGTCAGCAATCGTTGTGTATAGTTATAGTCGATGTCAAATTCTATCAAATTTGAGATGAGCCTTTTTGCCAATTTGGGAGCTAAGGGAATATATTATCTCAGACCACAAAGGGTTTCATAAAAAGATTGAAGGAAATGGAAATCCAACACCAGTTAAGAAAACCAGCAAATATATTACAAAAACTGTCCATTTGCCTGTCCCTTTTAATCTTAATGTCGTATTCAAACTATTGGGCATGTAACTGAATATCTCAACTGTACCTGAAGAAATAATGGAGCGTGTCTCTGCAGTAAAACAGAACGGCACTAAACTGATGAGTTTAACCCAGCAGAAAGAGCGGCTGTAAACATGACAAATGCCTGCTATTGATTTCAGGTTTAATTACTCTGTGCAGTACTGACAAAGCCCATCAGATGTTGTCGTGAAGTGTAAATGGAACAGACTACACTTCACTGCCCATAGGAAACTGATGGTGTCTGCAGTTTGCATTGTTTACTTTATCCTCCGTAAACTTCAGCCTTGATCAAATTAACAAGTGCTACTAACCTCCAACAAACTACAATGCACTATGGTTTTACAGCAACAGCCTTGGAACAACAGTTCAGCAGTTGTCTCATTGATAACAAATGTTGGTCTCATGACTGCTGGTGAACCCTTCAGCCCAGGACCTGCGAGTCCTGACTCTGGGGCCATTGGGATCTTTCCACAGGTTTTATGTGTAAGGAAACGAAAGATGAGTTCTTTACTTGTTATTGTAGTGCCAATAAATAGCTGATACTATATAGTCTTTTCCCAAAAGCTCCTAAATTATTTATTTTCTAGTTTCTAATACTAGTTTTTCCAGAACATTTGTGAGTAATGATAACTAACTTTAGTTTAACTACTTTCTAGCTTTTTCCCTTTTTCATCTCTACTTTCAGATATATAAATTGTATCTTCTTTCTCTTTCAGTTCAAACTTTTGAAAGTGGTGATTTACTGAAGGATATTATTGAAGTAATAATTCATAATACGTGCAAAATAACATTTTCCTAAATGGGAGGTTACTTAATTGACCTGTTATTTGCTTTTCTCCACAAAGGCTGTGTCAGAGTATGCTATTTAATTATCAAAATAGCAGTAGCGTTTATAAACTGTTTATGTATACAAAGGCTTGTGCAAACAAATAAAACAATGAAATAAGGGTATCTGTAAGCATGTGCATTGGTTTTAGTGTCTGCCAAAGCTGGAAGTAGATTTCTGAGACATGGTCCCCATGGTCCCCTTAGTTTATGTCTCAGTGTCAGCTGAGCCCTCTAACCTCCACTTGCACACATTTACTTGATGCTAGTGTTGATACTAGTGTTCAGCACCTGTTGCCAGGAGATGTTTTTGGCAATGCCTAGCTGTTCTTGGCAATGTTCTTGGCAATGCCTAGCACAATAGTGTGTATCTGTTTCCCAGTTTACACTCTCAGGCTGTCAGGCTTCAATATCTCATCTTACCTTTGTAATCTTCAGACACACTGCAGTCCTCTAATTTTGTTCTGGATTTTGCATAATACAATGCACTTCAGACTAGAACAAAACCAGAAGCTAATACATGCAAGGGGTATATAAAATGATAGCACAACATTTGATGGCTACCAGGCAAAATTTTTAATAAGAACTAGATTTCCAAAAAAAAAAGTGTAATCTCCAGTTATTTATTGAATAAATATTACATTTCCAGAAAAAGAGTGTAATCATCAGTTACTTAACTGGTTTTAAAGAGCAGTTAAAAATAATGAGGAAATGTTGATGATAATCTTAAAAACACCTAAATGACTTCATATATGCTTGATCATTTATCAAAAAATTAAGTGGTGCAAAATCTTTTCTTAAAAATGTCTTTTTATGTTCTTAGGTTAAAGAAAATGCAGAGTTTATTCATTTATTTGAAAATATTTGTTGAGTGTCTCCTTTGGCTGTGAAGTACTAGTTATCTAGAGGTTAAGATAATAGATCTTACCTCTAGTAGCGGAAAAATAAAAATAAATTACTCAAATAATCACATAGTGAAGAGAGCAATAGGAGCCTGAAAAGGAACACCTGCTTTAGGCCTAGAGGCTGGGACAGCTTTTCGGAGCTTGTGACACCTGCTTCCAGGAAAGAGAGGGAGGGCCTTGCACTGAAGTGCTCAGGTGAGAGTTTGACACAGCTGAGACGCAGAAAAAAGTTTAATGTCCCAGAGGATGAGAACTGGATGGGTAGTGGCCTGAGATCCGGATGGAGAGGTGCCTGCTCATACAGGCCATGTTAAGAAGTTTAGATTCCAGGCTCTTGGGAGCCCAGGGAAGCCCCTGAAGTATGCTCGCACTGAAGGTCCAGGGAGGAGATTTTTAGTTTTCTTTGTGTGTGTGTTTGTGTTTTGGACTTAACGCTTAGGGCTTACTGCTTTGTAAGGAATAGCTCCAGGTGGACAGGAGACAAGTGTGAATGCGGTGACCAATTAGGAGGCCAGTTCAAGCAAGTGATTATGGTAATTTGGTTTGGATGGTGTCCGTAGAGATGGATGGATTCCAAATAGTGATGACAGGAAATCAGAATATTTATATATATGTATAGTATGCAGAATATGTATATAATTGCAGTATTATATATAGTACATAGTATATATTTGGCATATTTAGTATGTATTTAATATTTTGTGTATATATTAAATATATTTAGTATATGTATGTATTGCTACACATTACATATATACACATATTATATATAAATACATATGTATAATACATGTAATATATGAAATATATGTGTATATATACTAAACAAATTCTAGTATCTTGGTGTCTTGGTATCCTCAGGGATTGGTTCCAGGAACCCCTGCATATACTGAAATCCACCTATACTCAAGTCCTGCAGTCCTGTGGAACTCATGTCTATGAAAAGTTGGTCCTCTGTACGCTTGGTTTTCATGTCTTGCAAGTACTGTATTTTATTTTTATTTTTTATTTTTTGTTTTTGAGACAGAGTCTCGCTCTGTTGCCCAGGCTGCAGTGCAGTGGCACCATCTCAGTTCACTGCAAGCTCCGCCTCCTAGGTTTCAGTGATTCTCCTGCCTCAGCCCCCCGAGTAGCTGAGATTATAGGCATGCTCACCATGCTGGCTAATTTGTTGTATTTTTAGTAAAGACGGGCTTTCTACATGTTGGCCAGCTTAGCCTCCAATTCCTGACCTCAGATGATCCCCGCCTCGGCCTCCCAAAGTGCGAGGATTACAGGCATGAGCCACCACACCTGGCTGCAACTACTGTACTTTTTCATCTGCATTTGGTTAAAATAAATATATACACATAGATCTTTGCAATTCAAACCTGTGTTGTTCAAATATTTATATTTTGCGTACATGTGTATAGATACCTATGTATACTAAGGTTGTTTTTATTTTTTAGATTTCTTTACTTTTATATGTTGAAATTTCCCTTTTCAGTTATTTAAAAATGTAAAATTTCTGATATTTATTCATTTGAATATATGGATTGGACTCCTAAAATATTAGTGGAGATCTTTTTCATAGTACACTACCAATGACAGCATATCTAAGGATTCTCGTATAATGAAAAGAATGGAATCTGTTAGAGTTCAGACCTCATTTTTTATAAGATTTTATTCTTAAATACCAACTACCCATAAACAGCCTCATATTTTAACTGATCTTTTTTTTGTTGTTGTTTGTTTGTTTTCAGCCTCCTGAGTAGCTGGGATTACAGGCGCCTGCCACCGCGCCTGGCTAATTTTTGTAATTTTAGTAGAGACAGGGTTTCACCATCTTGGCCAGGCTGGTCTTGAACTCCTGACCTAGTAATCCACCTTCCTCAGCCTCTCAAAGTGCTGGGATTATAGGCGTGAGCCACCGCGCCCGGCCCTGATCAGTTGGTATTTTTAACAGTAGAGAGAATAAAGGAAATCTCTGCTACTGTTTACAAATTTAGTAGTCAGGTTTGGAGAGGAATCCTCAAACAATCCTATCTGCTTCAAAGTTTATCTGAACTACCCTCCAGTCACCCACTATCTCTGGATGAAGGATTTGGAAGGGAGGAAGTAAAGCCCACAGAGATATCCTGAGGCAAAGCAGAGGAGGAAAAGGTACCCTCTGCCATCTGACATGGGTGAAAATGGGGCAGTTATGAATTTCAAGCCAATTTCAAGCCAGACTGATTTACAGAAAACTTCCAGGCTTGGAATCCGGCTCTCATTAAGTCTGTTTCTAACTTAGGGCAGGAGAAATGTGGATTCAACTTCTGGCAATGAGCAGGAAGAGGTAGTTTTCTACTTCTTTTAGAGAACCATTCTTATTAGTTTATCCCATTCCTTTCAGTTACTACACAAACAACATCTCTCCACTGACATTGTCAATCCTTGGCATTTGCAGTGAGTAAAAGTAAATATGATTCTTAAAATGGTAAAGTCGTATGTCCCACTTTATAATTTTGTAATGCTTTTTAATTAATTAGTAAACAACTGTGAACTAAATTCCTCTAAGAGTTGCAGACCCATTAGAGAACATTAAAAGAACTGAAGATCAAATTATGGGACAATTTGTGGGAAACCTGGAAGAGTTTTATCTAACAGGTAAAAAATGTCTTAATTAAAGCATTCAATTATTCTCTCCAAAAGACTTAGCACCTACTAAGCACAATAAAGGCCCTGAATTTCACGGGGCTTGACTAGAACACTAGGGTATAGGAGGAATCAACCAAGAATCTGGCCCTCATGCAGCTTATTTAGAATCCTAGGCACAGTAATTTAAAATTGCCCTTTTATTTAATTACTTCCCTTCAAATTACTGAGTCGAGATGTCCATGACTGTGATTGAATTGAAGGTAAAGTCCCTAAGGAAGCTTTAGAAGGCATGAGCTCTCTACACGGAGAGAAATCAGTGAGTAACATTTTGCCCCGCACCAGGAACTGCATCACATAATCTGTCACTGTCCAAATACAATTTTCTTTTTTTGTAAATGAGTCAGTCTCAAACCTCTGATTGCACCATTTCAAATGCAAATAATTCTGTTCCAACTGCCTCTTTACATTAGCTAAATGAAGTCATCAGTAACCAAAATTGGAGAAAATCTTAACACAACGGCCGTAAACAACTTTTAAAGTTTTATATCCCATAAGAATGAAACCGTTATGAGATAGTTAAGATTCATTAGAGATACCCACCCCTGGTATAAGTCATATTCAAAAACAATAATACTTTCCCCCATAACCAATAGTGGTCAGAGCAAATTATAATCAAAGATAGATTTCTTGGAGGGTGATGATACCATTAGATTTAAGGAATTAAAAATACATGAAACTTTTGAGTTAATGAACAGGGTCCTTAACTGCTCATTTAATTCAAACAGCTGTTTGTTAATGCCCTAAGCAGTGTCATAAACTGTGAAAATACTGTTGAGTGCAAGACACTAGTTAATGCTATAAAGCAACACATGCTCTAATATTAAAAGGATTTAATGGGATTAATAGAGAATAAAACATTAACTCCCTATTATGATGTTTTAGAACCCAAGGGCAAATTCTGGCTAAAAAGGACTCTGGTTCTAAAACCACAAAAAGTAAACTCCAGCACTGTACAGCAAATCATGGCAATTTTATGCCCTTGAAAAAAAGTGGAACCCTGATAAGATCACATCTGTTCCAATCACATACTGGATAAAATCACTGTTTACTAAAGTCCTAAATAACTAAAAATGTGGAACCCCAACAGGATCCCATCTGTTAATGCTACAACTTGGATATGGTCCCATTAGAAAAATTCCATATAATAATGTTCCAGCAAAAAAAAAAAAAAAAAAAAATAGTAAAGAATTTGGTTTTCATTTCATCAATTTTGACTATAGACTTATCTACTGGTTTTCTGCAAATATGCCATTATGTCATCTGTAATGCGTCTTCTTATGGGTAGTTGCTACAATTTTAACAGATCAGACAAAAGCTGATCCAAAATAACAAATTCTAGTCATTTTCTGAGTTTCAGGAATTTTAAGTCAATTTTTGTTCATTATTTCATTCTTTGCATTACAGCCTATTTTCATAGAAAACTTACTGTTTCTTATATTACATAATATAAAAATTTTGTAATGTTCTTGTAAAGCATTTTAGCTATTTACAAGTACATCAAGAATTTTAATTCTGGATTAAATATGCGAGTTCACAATTCACAGAGAAATGGATTCATATTTAATGCTCTTTTGGCAGTATAATATTTAACTTGGTAGCATAGCTAAATTTCATTTAGGACAGACTTATGTATTCAGATAGTTGTAAACGTAATTGTAAAGTCATTACCGAAGAGCAAGGATTTCTGGATTAAAAGAAAAAGTGAAATTGGTGAGATTAAATACTTTAAAATGTCTGTAAAAAATAGCAGATTGTAATTTTTGGAATATATCTTTTAACTACTGTAGTATTTTTCATTTTCTTAGAATACTATTAAAATGTAGATTTTCAGATTTTTCGTGTAAGCAAACATTTATAAAATTTTTGTCACCATTTTATGCCTTATATGCTAGGCACTGTACTAAGTTATTATGTAGTTTGACTTAATATTAACAAAAAATACATGAGTATGTAGTATTGTTATAACTATTTTACACATAAGGAAACTAAGCCTCAGAGAGAGAAAATAAATTCCCAAGGCTATTCAGCTAGCATATGATAAACTCAGGTCTAAAAACCAAGAGTATTAGGTTCCAAGCTCATGTTTAAACACACTGTGCTGTGCTGCCCCAGGGGGCATTCTCTTAGAAATCTCAAGAAATTAAGACTAATACAAATCACTGTGTTGACTAATAACCATGGCTGAGATTAATGCAAACATTTGACCTGGTTTGTCTCTGATATATTCTACTAGCAAGGAATACTTACTTCCTCTTATCAAGCTTAACAGGCTATCAGACAGGTAGGTGACACAGGCAGGCTAATATTTTGTCCCCTCTTCAATATGTTTTCTAGATGAACTGTGTGTTTCCTTTCCTCAGACAAAAAGGAATTACACAATTTATTACAATTTTCCTTTGCCCTGGCTGCCAGCAAATTTGAGCCTAAATTTAAATATTTATTCAACATTGATTTAGCTGGGATGGGGAAGGCACCAGCAAAAAGGCAGGCGCTTCATTTCCACTTCACATGCTATCTCCTTTACAAAACCAAGACAAAATTAAAATGTACCTATCATATAAGGAGTTGAGTGTAGAGCTATGAGCTAATGGGAGCCATATTTCCAAATTAGTTCATTGATGTTTTATTGAATAGAATTTTAATGATAGAATTCATGATGATTAATTTTCTGTCTGAAAATATTCAAGAGAAAGTTAAAAGGTCATTTAAACTATCGATTACTGTAGGTGCTCTCAACTTTATTTCTGTATTAAATCAGTTTTCTATAATGCAGCACAGCTAAATTATATGAAGATAATGTATTTTAAATATAGCTATTAACTAGAAAAATGTTCCATTTAAAAATATTTGAATATTTGTTCATTATAAACTCATCAAAAGGAAAATTGAAAAAAATCATGCCCAAGCAGAACTATGAAAGTAACAAAATTCAGAACGATAAAAGTGACCATTTCAAAATTAAAGTAATATTTTGTTATGGAAAAAGAAAAAATGTTTTAAAGTATCATACAGTTAATATAATTATCTTAGAATTATGAATATAATGGTTTCTGAAATAACAAAGGCATGATTCTCTGTCTTTAATATACTTACTCACCAACATTATGCCATTTCTTGTAGGATTTAAACATTAAAAGAATATTTGTTGCACTGAATGATTGTTTCAGAGAAATGAATATGAACTTGGAAGAATTTTACTAGCTATATGTAAACTTCTGGCATTACTTAACCTTACTAAGCTTCAGTTTCCTTAAAACAGCAAATAACAATATAACATGAAACTACATTGGATGATATGACCTAGCCATGACAACCACTAAATATAATGCCTGGCCCAAGTCAGGTCATTTACAAATACTAACTTTTTATATCTCTAAATACATTTTATGACTCCTTTTGGGGCAAAACAGAATTATAAAATTCTTTGCCTTTTCTTTTTTGTCAAGGCTGCCCCAAAATTCAAAGTAATATTTGTTGGTGGTGGTGGTGGTAGGTTTTTTTGGTGCTACTTGTGTAGCTAAGACATCTCTCTCTTTTTAGAACTGCTCCTAGTCTCATTTTTTTAATGACTTTTAACTTCCTGACATCATCTACACTTTCATTGTGTAAATGGTCCTTAATGGGTTTATAAAAATTTAGCAGGGTGATAGATGAGTAAAGTGAGTATATTTTTATTGAATTATTCTGTGATAAATAAGTTGTTTTCTGTGGAAATACCTCCAGGAAGAAAAAAGAAAAAAATTACAGTGAAATTAATTCATTGCATATTCTCTTTGAAATGTTTGAGTTAATAATGACTTTTCAAGAATGTACTATACATGAAAGAATGTTTTCCTGTAATCTAAGAGAGGTTATGCACTATTGAAAGCAAATTCATTGGTTTATTAATTAAACCTTCTTTCATTGACATCTATATATTACATTGTTTTTTCTTTTGGTTAAAGCATTTATCAGGTTTTTTTTTTCTTTAAAGACTGGGTTTTGAGTGTTTTAAATAATATTTGCACTTATAAAATTATTCATAGTTTAAATGAGTATTATTTATTAACAATCATATTTTAATAGGTAATTTAAAAGAAACTCCCTGTAAACAGCATTCATGAAAAATGAGGTGGAGGCTTTTCTTTTCATTTGAAATGGTACTTTTCTCTCAATATATAATATGTGTTTCTTCCTCTTTATTGTTAAGAACAACAAACACAATTTTTTCTAAATAGTGTTAATAATATACCATTAACAGAGTAATTCCACAAATAAAACTACAAATAGTATGTAAATAGTGGTGGCTTGCTGGAAAAATGCTTTTATAGTTTACTTTCCTATTTGTTTCATTACCAATTGTAATTTGTAATGATGATGTAGTAATACAGCAGAATTAAGAAAGAAAACTTTGCAACAGATTTCAATTCCCTAACCCTAAAAGTTGTTAAAGGCATTTTAATTTCCCAAGGCAAAAGAGACCATTGTATACAAGATTCTATTTTAAGTCTAACCTTATTAAAAAATAAAAACAACATTAAAGAAACCTATTCTCTATTTGGAGCAAGTGGAATTTATGTTAGTAACTCCAATTAACTCTAATGGGAGTTACACGAATAAATCTCAAAAGCACTGAGAAGAAGGAGTTTTGCCATTATAGGAAATTCAGAGAGAGCTCAGATATGATTTTACTTGAAGTGTTGAAATGTTATTGAAAACGTCTGTGAGAAATGGTCAATAAGCAGAAAAATATTTTATATTTTGACAAAATGACTTTGTATGTTATTATGCAGTTAAATATATAGAATATTATTACTCTTCTAATAGAATTTTTAAAGAAGTTTAATTTTTTTCTGATTCTAGTTTAAACTGAGGAATGAAGCCAGGTTTAAGAGAAAATACGTAAATTTGATCATGCCTAACTAGTGTCCTCTAGGTTTCATAGAAAGAAATTAATAACTTTTCAGACTACTGTAAACATATCTATCCCTGAAGGCTTGCTGTGATATATGCTTTAACCTTTTTCTAAATTGAAACTGTCACTAAATCTTTCTTTAATCAATTTCCACAACAAGCATGTGAGGTATCATCTTACAAATTTTTTATATATCAGTGATTAGAGAGTCTATTAATGACATGCCCAAATTGCCCAGTATACTCTGTAGACAACTCATGAAGTCTTCTGAGCCCTAATCTCAGGTTCCAAGAAGCCACATTTCACAAGATCATTTTGCTTAGTGTATTTAAATATATGCCCATTTATGAATGGGAGTTTTCAAAGCAGCGATTGCAAGGCTGTATTCTTAGTTGTCTAAAATTTCTGGGAAGTTTTCTTGTAATGATCAGAAAACATTAATTCAATTCTACTTTGAATAAAAAGTAGATATCATATAATGAAATATGATGCCACTAGATTCAAGATTTTGAGATACACTTCCGGAAAAGAGTAGTTCATATGATGTCGGCAAAGAGGAAAATCATTAAGTAGGCTGAAATGATGATGATTTTGTCCCCTTAGATGCATGTTAGACTTAAGCTAATCAATTCTGCATGCAATTATAAAAGAAAACAAAAAAAATTAAGGAACATATGCAAAATGCTAGAAACTCATAGATCAAAGTTTGCACCCAAGCAGTAAGTTATCAACAATAATTATATAATAATTTTAGGTCTCCAGGAATAGTAATTTTAGAACCTATAAATCTATTATTATTTTTTAATATTCTATTCACACATATGCTTTTAAAAATATTCCTATTATGCTTAAGGAGTATCTTTTCCATATTTTAAGAATGTTCATAAGTGGGGGTTAGTATAATTGAAAATTACTTTATGAAGAGATCGTGTCCAACATCTGCTTAGATCGCAGGCCTATTTCAACATGTGACTACAAATAGCAGTTGTAAAAACAGTAATTACAAGCTTGCATCCCAAATTATCTCAAATGTTTTGAGAAATTTCATAATAACGATCAGGAAATTTATTACAATTGAGAAGAATTAATAGTAGCTACAGAATGTTCACTATTAGCTACTGAAATACGTAATTTATTCTATCTACATATAAGGGTTACATTTTCATAGCTGGGTTTTAAGAAAATGGCCACTGCTTTCAAAACAAGATTTGTGTTTTTAAATCTTGTATTAGAAGTGACCAAATGTCCCTTTGTTTCCCCCACGCCATTTTTCCTTCCTTTTTTCTTTCCCTCTAATATTTATTAAACAGCACATAAGTATCAGATTGTACAATCTCTATTTAGGATAAAAACTTGTTCCTAGTTTAATGTACATGTGAAAGATTGAGTTTTCACACATAAGTTTCTCTGTCATTAGCAGAGGAGAACATAGCAGCGTGGTCAGATCAATTAGGACTTCTTGGTGGCAAACCAAGGAGCAAGTGCTGTTTTTCACAAATGAACAAAAGATATTCCTTAATTATTCAGTTCATAATTTGTAGCGTTCTAATTCAGTATTTCATTAGACGTAAAACTAAACTGATATTCCATTAAAATGGAATATTAAAAAAAGGAGCAGTATTTCAGAAAAAAAATAAAATCAAAATGCATTGTTGTAAATAGAATATTCATCAGTTGCCCTAAATGCTGAATTGAAATTATAATCTTTGTCTAAATGATATAGAAATATAAGTTGAAGTGAAGATGAAGGTGAAAATGTTTAAAATATTTATTAATTTTGTCACTAATAATAAAAAAGAGCACCTTGGATTTATTGGCATACTAAAAGTTAAACTTGGAAAAGGCAATTTGCATAGGTAATGTTAAATTTAAAATTTTATTTCATTAAAAATATAATGGTCCAGGTTTTGGTAAATAAATATGCAAAGCTTAGTAAGATCATTTAGATGGCACATAAAAAATAATGTATTTTACATGGAGACATAAAGATATAAATTAAAATCTGTTTGAGTTTTAAGTATCATGCAGCAACATATCAAAAATCAACTTGACCTATCTAGTATTAGATGCAAAAAAGAAACTATTCCAGATTTTGCTGACACAAAAGTAACTATCACCACACAATTACATAGAATTACATAGAAATATATACAGTTAAGAGAAGAAAGTAAAAATCACAAAGTGATAACCACCTGTAACTGGTCTAGTCTGTTTCTTTAATGTGATAACTTTCAGATATATGATGTCTTTTTTGCATGTAGCTATCTTTGATTGCATGAGCAGTTTCACCAATGCTATTGAATGAACTTGTTTTGAACTTTGCATGATTCGTTTTAAAAATCTGCCTAATTTCAACAATTTTTGGGTAGCCCATCTAGCTTGCTGATGGGAAGAATAGGGCACTGACCCTGACATTTACCCTGTGTGACAGACTGACTCTTGGTCTGCCCTGCAAGGTTTCCCACATCCTTCTTCTGGTAATAGACACAGATTCTTGTTTACAGAGGCTGTGATCCAGTGTAATTGATTTTTGTTGTCTATTATAGCAAACTTGAAAGATCCCTTTAGAATTTATATGCCAGTCTGTACAAATGACTGTTTTATAAATCTGGCAAATAAGATCAGAAAACTCACCATGAGGAAGGGGAAAATCTGATCCTGGGTTGTTATTTTGGAAAGCAGTTTCAAGGCAGAGGCTGACCCAGCCTCCGTGGGACCCTGAGCAGGCAGAGGGGAAATGACTATGTAGAGCTTAAACAAAAAGCGCTGAGAAGCCAGAGAACTGAATGTTGGCAGAGAACTGACCTACTGTGGTGTGGAACAAATGTATCCGGGCTTAATATGGTGAAATGACATGTTCCCTTTCTCCCCACATACCATGAAAAACTACTAAAAGAATAGCAGATCATGGGACTCCAAGTACTGGTGACTGCCTTGCTAAGTATGGCGTTAGAAGGTATCTACCTCTGACTTCAGGAATGTTTATTTTCCATAATGACACTATGAGGTAGCAGAAGCACTGGAGAGCTCTCCAGGGAATGAGTCAGATTTCTAATTTCCCCTCTGCCGGGTGAGAACAACTAGAGTTGATTACTTGGCCTAAGTACGAAGCTTTTGGGAACAAGGGTCAATACTGGACTTAGCAATAGAGCAACAGGGACCCTAGGGACAGAAGAATAATATA
Source organism: Macaca mulatta (assembly GCF_049350105.2). Lineage (NCBI taxonomy): Eukaryota > Metazoa > Chordata > Mammalia > Primates > Cercopithecidae > Macaca > Macaca mulatta. The sequence goes on along the minus strand of NC_133423.1, from coordinate 59,332,231 downwards.
TGTGTGGCCCATAGGATAAAGATTAGGGGTCATTTAATTTGACTGTTAAAAGAAGTTTGACCTCATTTTGGAAACAACACACATTGTTTAACTCAATTTGCAAATTTCAAGTTCCGTAAAATTTAATTTTACATTTTTTATTTGGTGCTATCCTAGTTTTCTAAAAATAACTTGTTCTCAATAATCTTGAAGACACATATTATTGAAGAACATTTTTCACTCTATGTCATATAATTTGTTGTAGGAGAGTCAAGAGGCCAGTGAAAAAAATGGAAAGAAATTTTAAAAATTATCTATGTGATCTATTTATTCATTAATACATAATTGTTAAGCACCTATTAGGTGCCAAGATATCTCTTAGGGGTTGAGGCCATAGTAGTGAGCAAGTGAACAAACAGGCAATATCCCTGACCCCATATCAATGTAAATATAATGTAAGAGGCATAATTAAAATAACATAATATTGCTTTGTCCAATTTAAATTAGAAAGAGAGTTAAGAGAGTGAGAGCCAGAGAGAAGAAAGACAAAGAGATCAACCTGGAAGATTGAAATATTCCTACTTCTGCTCCAATACAAATAAATGATGAAAGAAATCAAAATGTTAGTCTCTCAATGGAACATATTTCATTAATTTATTCAGTTCATTCGCAAGCATTCATTAAGCATCTATTATGCATTGTCATTGTCATACAAACACTTTTTAAAAAGCAAGTAATATATTATTTTTCTATAGTTTAAACAGATCTCATAAAATGCAGTCTAAGGCATAACAAATGATTGTATAAGGAATTAAGTAAAAAATAATACTCTTAAATAGGTTAATATTAATACTAATGTAAATTTTTATTTTAGCAATTGTGTATTTACACCATTATAAATTTCTACAACTATCAGTTCTACTCTTTGAAGAGAACCTAGTCTATCTGAGCTGATGTTTGTTCTATGTCTGCAAAGACTCAAAGCCTTCCCATGTTTTATCTAAGTAACTTTGTTTTATGTTCTATTTATACTTCATAAATCCATTATAAGCCCATCTGGAAAAGCAATTATTTCCAGGCATCAACTAATTTACTAGACTTCCTTCTCAATGGATATGTGGTTTCTACTTTAGACAACCAATTTCCATAGCAAATCAGGTGGATTTAGTTCCCACATCCCTGTTTATACATAAGCTAAATTAAGAATGTTACCATCACAGCTAAGACATAGCTACTGGCCAAATAGAAAGTGCAAGACTTGGAAGTCACAATCACACAGGCAATTAGTGGAAGCCATATCCAGAGTATAAGTCCCCTGTATTTTGCTCCAAGGCTTTGTCCCTGTGTAAGGCTAAAACTGAACAGCTCTGTAATTCAACAGTGTAATGGAAAGTGGACAAGGTGAACATTTAGGACATATTCTTTAGCCATTTTTTATGCAAGCCATTTAATCTCAAGGAATTTGAAGTTGCAAATCTATAATATGGAAAAAATAATGCCTAGCCTAGTCTCACATGAGTTCAAATGGGGAAATTTATGTGAAAGGTATAAAGGTATTGTCATTTACATCCACCAAACATTATTGATAAATGTGAAGCCTCAGTGTATAAATGTTAGGTTCTGTTATGCTAGCATTCTAAACTTCCGAGAAATATCCAGTTGCTGAAGATCAGTTACTTAATTCTTTGCATGTCAGCTACTTATTAATGTTTATGTATAACTACATGAGAAAGCACAGAAGAACTTTGTATTTGCATTGTGAGGTATAAATAAAACCCTTGTTTTTTCTGCATTAAAAAGGTGGAGATTTAAGAGTAAAAATAATTATATAAAGAGTTTGACAGAAGTATCCATAGCATGTAGCAGTAAAACATGAAAAGGCTCAATAATGTGATATATATGTGTGTTTGTGTGTGCATGTGTGTGTGTTTATGTGTGTGTATTTATGAATGTGTGTCCATATATATATGCATGTTCATATATATGTATATATGTACAATATTCAGTATTTAGATACTACACTGAAGATTATCAAAGCTTGAATGAAGTCATTCAGACTCGTCTCAATTCGCTTTTACCATTATTACACCAAAGTATAGAAAATATATAAATCAAAAATAACATGCTTTATAAACACTTTCCAAAATATTTAAGTAGAATCACAACATTGGTTTACATACCAAATAATTAATTTGCCCCAAATCACATGACTCTGGAGGGAAGACAGGATTTATCTCCCTCTATAGCCAGTTGTTGTTGGTCAACTGTATATATAAATAATTTTACAGATTCAATGCAATCCCTATAAAAATACCAACAGCATTTTTCACATAAATAAAAAAAAAAATCCTAAAATCCTTATGGAACCACAAAAGACCCTGAATAGCTACAGAAATCCTAAGCAAAAAGAACAGTTGCAGGTAACACATTACCTGATATCAAAATATATTATAAAGCTGTAGTAAACAAAAAAGCATGGTACCAGCATAAAAACTGACATATATTCAAGTGGAACAGAATAGAGAACCCATAAATTAATTCATTTACAGCCAACTGATTTTTGACAAAGGTGCTAAAAACATACAATGGGGAGAAAGCCTCTTCAATAAATGCTACTGAGAAAACTGGGTATCCATCTGCAGAAGAATAAAACCCGACTCCTACCTTTCATTAAAAAAACTCAAAAATGAATTAAAGACTTAAATGTAAGACCTGAAATTATCAAATTACTGGAAGAAAACAGGGGAAATGCTTCAGGATGTTGGACTGGAAAAAGATTTTTGAATAAGACTTCAAAAGCACAGGCAATAAAAGCAGAAATAGGCAAACTGGATTCTGTCAAACTAAAAAGCTTCTGCACAAAATAAACAAAAAAAAAAAAAAAAAGAAAAAGAAAACACTCAACGGAGTCAAGAGAAAACCCTCAGAGTGAGAGAAAACATTTGCAAACTATTCATCTGATAAGGAATTCATATCCAGAGTATATAAGGCACTCAAATAACTCAACAGCAAAAAACAAATACCTTGTTTAAAAAATGGACAAATGATCTGAAGAGACCCTTCACAAAGGAATACATACAAATGGCCAACAAGTATTTTTAAAAATACGCAGCATGCTGGGCACAGTGGTTCATACCTGTAATCCCAGCACTTTGGGAGGCTGAGGCGGGTGGATTACAAGGTCAGGAAATCGAGACCATCCTGGCTAACATGGTGAAACCCCATCTCTACTAAAAAACACAAAAATATTAGCCAGGCATGGTGGCGGGCGCCTGTAGTCCCAGCTACTTGGGAGGCTGAGGCAGGAGAATGGTGTGAACCGGGGAGGTGGAGCTTGCAGTGAGCCTAGATTGCGCCACTGCACTCCAGCCTGGGCGATACAGCAAGACTCCGTCTCAAAAAAAAAACAAAACAAAACGCAGCATCACTAATAATCAGGGAAATGCAAATCGAAACCATCATGAGATATCTCACTCCAGTTAAAATGGCCATTATAAAAAAGAAAAAACAAACATACATAAATAAAATACAAATAAATAAATAAATAATAAATCCTGGTGAGGATGCAGAGAAAGAGGAACTCTTACAGTTTGTGGGAATGTAAATTAGTACAGCTACCATGGAAAACAGTATGGAGGTTTCTCAAGAAACTAAAAACATAAATACCAAATGATCCAGCAATTCCACTGCTTGGTATATATACAGAGGAAAGGAAGTCAGTATGTAGAGGAGATATCTACATTCCCATGTTTATTGCAGCACTATCCACAATAAACAACATATGGAATCAACCTAAGTGTTCCTCAACGAAAGAATGGACAAAGAAAATGTGGTAATTATGCATAACAGAATATTATTCAGCCATAAAAATAAGGATATCCTGTCATTTGCAGCAACATGGATGAACATTGAGGACATTTTATTACATATAAATAATTAGTGTTTTAGAAATATATTCAGGGCCGGTTGTGGTGGCTCATACCTGTAATCCCCAGCAGTTTGGGAGGCTTAGGTGGCTGGATCACTTGAGCTCAGGAGTTTAGAGATCAGCCTGGGCAACATGGTAAGACCCTATCTTTACCAAAAATACGAAAAATTAGCTGAGTGTGGTGCGTGCCTGTAGTCCCAGCTACTCAGAGGCTGAGGTGGGAGGATTCCTTGAGCCCAGGAGCTGGAGGTTGCAGTAAGCCAACATCCTGCCACTGCACTCCAGACTAGGTGACAGAGGGAGACCCTGTCTCATAGAAAGGAATAAGGAAGGAAGGAAGGCAGGAAGGAGGGAAGGCGGGAAGGCGGGAAGGTGGGAAGAAGGGAAGGAGGGAAGGAGGGAAGGAGGGAGGGAGGGAGGGAGGGAAGGAAGGAAGGAAGGAAGGAAGGCAGGAAGGAAGGAAGGGAGGAAATATGTACATTAAGTCTTCACTTAACGTCATAGATTCTTGGAAACTGTGACTTTAAGCTAAAGGACATATAACAAAACCATTTCTTTCTCATCAACGTTATATCAAAACAATCTTGAATAAAATGACATTTATTCAAGCACCTGCTGTATGTTATTTCACTTAAAGTCACAGTTTTCAAGAACCTACTTATGACATTAAATGAGGACTTACTATATAGTCACATTTTTTGATAAAATAAAAATTTCTCATTTAATATTCACAAACTCATTTGGTTTTTATAAATTGCTTTCTTTCATTGGTCTCTATATAATGTGAATTTAAATTAATGCAATCATAATATCCATACTTTTTTGCCAACTTTTGTTTTCAATTATTTTGGGGATGTTATTGAAATTAAATAAAAATTCAAACTCCTTTAGTAGATAGCAATATAACATCAGTAAAATATATGTTAAATAAGAGTTAAAATTGACAAACATAAGTCTAAGAAAATGGAAATACAGCTAATGTCTTGGAATTTATAAGTTATATGTAAAGATAAAATACAGCTCTAAAGATCTGATAGAAAAATCATACAATAGTAATGGTTAATGATTTCATATTTAACAATAACATCGTAGAAAGCTCCAAATTAATATAAATATAGCAACACAAATATAAAGAGTCAATGAATATTTACAGGTGGAAATTTTAAAGTTCCTCTGAAAGATAACAAAACTCCATTTTAAAATGTTATTTATAACACAAAACCATGCAAAATAACTGCTTTTTAAAAATTTTTATTTTTATTTTAAGTTCCAGGGTACATGCGCAGGAAGTGCAGATTTGTTACATAGGTAAACATGTGCCATGGTGGTTTGCTGCACCTATCAACCCATCACCTACGTATCAAGCCCAGCATGCATTAGCTCTTTTTCCTAATGCTCTCCCTCCCCCACCCCACCTCCCGACAAAATATCTGCTTTTAATTAACCATCTGCAAAATGGTAAACTACTTAGGCAAAGATCCAAATTCATCCTAAAGTGTTTTCATTTTGCATTCATATAAATAAATAATTCCAAAGGGAATAAAAGTACTTCATATTAAAAGAATTATAATATCTATGTTATGCAATTTGATAAAGCCAATAAATCCCAGTGGTTTAGTCTCCCCTGAAAACCAAGATGTCCTTCTTAGATGTCCTTTAACAATAGTTACCAAGATCTCTTCTTAGAATTAAAATCAAGGCCCTTTATGTGTATATATATCTGTGTCATCTGTCAACTCTTACTGCAATTTTACACGTCTCTCATGGCAAACTGCTCTCTCTACAAGTACAACTCCTACAGCAAACATTTATAAGACAATCTTTCTGAATGTGTGCTCTGGAAGCAAAGAACTCTAAGTAAGCCTCAATAGACTGGGGTAAGAAAAGATTATTTTTTAGGCTATTAAAACTGGGTCACATATATAAATTTAAGCATACATTTTCTTTTCAATGTTCAAACCAAATCTTTCCCTTAAGAGGGTTTCAATGGAGGATTCTACTTATATACTAATTTTGGTATCCATATGCTTGCCTCTGTGACTTTGTACACCAACCAAATGTATTTAGCTTTTATTCTGAGGGTTACAGAAGCCATTAGAGTTTTAAGCAGGAGCATGAGCATGATATTTTTTAAATTATCACAGTTCTGCAATGAATGGATTCTAGGAGTAGGCACCAGTGGAAACAGGGTCTAGGATAGTAGCAGAAGAGAACTGTTTTGATTAATGAAATATGGCAGTAGACATCTAAATTTTAATAACTGTGTTATTTTATAACCTTTAATCAACAGATATTGAAATGTAGATACTATTATACTAGGGCTTTTCAAATTTGAATTACAGAAGACAACTCAATAGTAGGAAAACAATGGAAAAGACTTGAAATGACATTTATCAAGTGAAGACATACAAATGACCAACAGGAACATGAAAAAATGCTCAGCATCACTAGCCATTGGGGAAATGTGAATTAAAATCACAATGGGATTATCTGTCACCTCAAATCTGTTAAAATGACTTATATCAAAAAGATGGAAGATCCTTGGTGAGGATGTGGAGAAAAGAGAACCATTGCACACTGTTGGTGGTAATGTAAATCGGTAGTCACTGTGGAAAACAGTATGGAAGTTCTTCAAAAACTAAAAATATAATTACCATATGATCCAGCAATACCACTTCTGGGTATACATAAAAAGGAATTAAAATATGTCAAAGGGATATCTGCACTCTCATGTTCATTGTAGCATTATTCACATTAGCCAAGTTATGTAATAAGTCTAAGAGCCCATCAATAGATCAACGAATAAAGAAAATGTGGCATATATACACAATGGAATACTATTAAGCCTTTTAAAAAAGGATATTTGTCATTTGTTATAATATGAATGAACATGGAGGATTTTATACTAACGAAGTAAGTCAGGCACAGGAAGATACTGCATAATCTCACTTATATGTGGAATCTAAAAAAGTTGAATTCATAAAAGTAGAGAGTGGAATGATGGTTACCAGGAGCTGGAGGTGTGGGAAGAGAGGGAATGGGTGTGGCTGGCCAAATAGTACAAAGCTTCAGATACAAGGAGTATGTTTTGAGATCTACTGCACAGCAGGATGATTAGTGTCAATATTAATTTGTTGTATATTTCAAAATAACTAAGAGAGTACATTTCAAATGTCTCACCACAAAAAAAAGTACATGAGGTGATGGATATGTTAATTAGCTTGATTTAATCATTCCATGTTGTTTACATATGTCAAAACATCATACTGTACCACATAAAGGTATACAATTCTGATTTGAAATTAAAAATAATATTCAAAAAAATAAAATAAGTGTTACAAAAATAAGGAAAAAAGAAAAGGGCATCTCCACCTCATGAGGTACAGGTATTACTATCACAGCTTCCAGATGGTCAATCAGCCTGCACCGAGGGAGAAAGTAACAAGTAAGTCTCACTTCCCAGTCTTTTCCTCAGTGCCCCCTCCATACAACACCAGTAAGACATGGCTCCTGCTTGGAGGACTGCTTATAGCTGCCTAGAGTACTAGCGAATTTAATAGAAAAGAAAAATGTGATATTCAACTAGTTACTCAACGCATAGCACAGGTAGTAAGTGCTTAAGAAGATCAGATTTAAAAAATAATCTTTATTTATTGCAAGTCAAGGGCTTTATTTAATTTCATTCATAATTTAATATTGGCCAAATTTAAAACATGATATATCCAAGATTCATAGAAGTCAAACTTGGGCAAGTTTATAAAACTAGTGCGTATCATCTTTAAACCCAGTTTTGTCTGACTCCAAAGCCCTTCTTCCGATCATGGCATGATATCAGTTTCACCAGAAGGAGTAGTTAGTTGCCTTGAAGTGGTACAGTCCCCTAATCTTCAGTAGGAGACAGTGAAAAGTTCAGATTTTCGCAAACAAGACAAAGAAGGGAAGGAATTTCAGTGATATGGTTTGGCTGTGTCCCCACCCAAATCATATCTTGAATTGTAACTCCCACAATTCCCACATGTCATAACAGGAACTCAGTGGGAGGTGACTGAATTACAGAGACGGGTCTTTCCTGTGCTGTTCTTGTAATATTGAATGAGTCTCATTATATCTGATGATTTTAAAAATGGGAGTTTCCATGCACAAGCTCTCTCTTTGCCTGCTGCCATCCATGTAAGACATGACTTGCTCCTCCTTGCCTTCTATCATGATTGTGAGGCCTCCCAACCATGTGGAACTGTAAGTCCATTAAGTCTCATTTTCTTCCTAGTCTCTAGTATGTCTTTATCAGCAGCATGAAAACTAATACAGTAAGTTGGTACCAGTAGAGTGGGGTGTTGCTGAAAAGATACCCAAAATGTGGCAGTGACTTTGGAACTGGGTAACAGGCAGAGGTTGGAACAGTTTGGAGGGTCCAGAAGAAGACAGGAAAATGTGGGAAAATGTGCAACTTCCTAGAGACTTGTTGAATGGCTTTGACAAAAATGCTGATAGTGATATGAACAATAAGGTCCAGGCTGAGGTGGTCTCAGATGGAGATGAGGAACTTGTTGGGAACTGGAGCAAAGGTGACTCTTGCTATATTTTAGCAAAGAGACTGGTGGCATTTTGCCTCTGCCCTAGAATTTGTGGAACTTTGAACTTGAGAGAGATGATTTAGGGTATCTGGCAGAAGAAATTTCTAAGCAGCAAAGCATTCAAGAGGTGACTTTGGTGCTGTTAAAGGCATTCAGTTTTATAAGGGAAGCAGAGCATAACAGTTTGGAAAATTTGCAGTCTGACAATGCAAAAAGAAAAACCCATTTTTCTGAGGAGAATTTCAAGCCTGCTGCAGAAAGTAGCATAAGTAATGAGAAGCCAAATGTTAATCCCCAAGACAATGGGGAAAATGTCTCCAGGGCATGTCTCCAGGGACTCCCATCACAGGACTGGAGACCTAGGAAGAAAAACTGGCTTCATGGGCCAGGCCCAGGGTTCTCATGCTATGTACAGTCTAGGGACTTGGTGCTCTGTGTCCCAGCTGCTCCAGCTGTGACTAAACGGGCCAAGGTACAGCTCCGGCTGTGGCTTCAGAGGGTGTAAGCCTCAAGCCTTGGCAGCTTCCATGTGGTGTTGACCCTGCGGGTGCACAGAAGTCAAGAATTGAGGTTTGGGAACCTCTGCCTAGATTTCAGAGGATGTACGGAAACACCTGAGTGTGCAGGCAGAAGTTTGCTGCAGAGGCGGGGCTCTCATGGAGAACCTCTGCTAGAACAGTAGAGAAGGGAAATGTGGGGTCAGAGCCCCCACAATGAGTCCCTATTGGGGCATCACCTAGTGGAGCTGTGAGAAGAGGGCCACCATCCTCCAGACCCCAGAATTGTAGATCCACCAACAGCTTGCACTGTGTGCCTGGAAAAGACACAGACACTCAACAGCAACCTATGAAAGCAGCTGGGAGGGAGGCTGTACCCTGCAAAGCCGTAGGGACGGAGCTGCCCAAGATCATGGGAACCCACCTCTTGCATCAGTGTGACCCGGATGTGAGACATGGAGTCAAAGGAGATCATTTTGGAGCTTTAAGATATTACTGCCCTGCTGAATTTCGGACTTGGATGGGACCTGTAGCCTCTTTGTTTTAAAAAATTTGTCACACTAGGAAAGGCTGTATTCACCCAATGTCTGTACCCCCATTGTATCTAGGGAATAACTAACTTGCTTTTGATTTTACAGGCTCATAGGAGGAAGGGACTTGCCTTGTCTCAGACAAGATATTGTACTGTGAACTTTTGAATTAATACCAAAATGAGTTAAGAATTTGGGGGACTGTTGGGAAGGCATGATTGGTTTTGAAATGTCAGGACATGAGATTTGGATGTGCCAGGAATGAAATGATATGGTTTTGCTATGTCCCACCCAAATCTCATCTTGAATTGTAATTTCCACAATTTCCATGTGTCATGGGAGGAATCCCATAGGAGGTGATTGAGCTATGGGGGCGAGTCTTTCCTGCGCTGTTCTTGTGATAGTGAATGAGTCTCACAAGATCTGATGGTTTTTAATATGGGAGTTTCCCTGAACAAGCTCTCTCTTTGCCTGTTGCTATCTATGTAAGACATGACATGCTCCTCCTTGCCTTCTGCCATGATTGTGAGGCCTCTCCAGCTATATGGAACTGTAAGTCCATTAAACCTCTTTTCATTCCTAGTCTTGGGTATGTCTTTATCAGCAGCATGAAAACAGACTAATACATCCAGAAAGAAGAAAAGGTACACACAATTTAAATTCAGAAAAGCACATAGAGGGGAGACATGGAAACAAATACATTCTTTGGAGTAAGTGATAGAGATGGGCTACTTATAGTTAGTTATTGCCATTTTAGCTATGTTCTGGTCACTAAGATGCCAATGGACATAGTAAAAATCTATCTCTGGCCTAGCCCCCAAACATATTCTGCAAAATCCTCTACACTCTTTCTTCTTCCTGCAGATCAGAAGCAGAAGAGCTGGCTGGGGAGACCAAGGACTTGGAAAAGACAAAACCAAAAGCTAAACAGAACCTGGATCTCGAAAGAACACTGCTCACTGCTCAACGTTAGCCATATTGGACATTTTCAGCAAGAAACAAACATTTATTTACTTATACTTAGTAAAACTTGGGTCATTTTGTTTTAGCTTCTAGAATTATTTATCCAAAAACAAAACAAAACAAAAAAACACAAAGAGGAAAGTTTCTCTGGGGAAGAAGTGAAGTTAGGGCATGTTAGACTCTATGGGTCAGCTCCTCCAACATGTTTCCAATCCTCTTCTTCCTTTCCTAGATTAACTTTAGATGCACTTTCCCTTGGAATTAATGCTGATCATGAGACAACATTCTGGTCAATGAGATGCCAATGTAAGTTTCAAAAGCGTGTCCCTTCCCCATTTCCCCACCTCCCTTCTTCTTGTTTGCAAGAAGATGTGATACCCAAATTTTCAGCAGCCATATAGTAACTCTGAGGGAAAGGCCAAGAGAATCTCAGAGATGTTAGTTCTAACATTATTGACCCACTGTACCAACCCCAGCAAATGCTCACCTACAGACACCTATAGATATTTAAACAACAAATAATAAAAGCCTATTCTTTAAACTACAGTTAAACAGGTGTTTGGGTATTTGCAGCTGAACATGACTGTTATCAAGACAGAAGTGGATGAAAAACAGTGTTTCTCAACTGGGGTAATTTTGCCTTTCCCTTATCTGTGCAAAATTCCCAGCGACTTTTTAGTGGTCACAACTGGAGGAATGTTACTGGTGTCTAATGTGTCTTGCCTGCAGTGCACAAGAAAGCCCTTCATGACAAAGGCTTGTCCAGCCCGAGATGTCAGTTGTGCCAAGGATGAGGGATCTCCATACTGTAACATGGAAAGCCCCTGCTTGGTATTAGAAGGTGCTATTACTTCTTTTTTACGTCATTCTATGCCACTGTGGAATTTTGAACAATACAGTATCATGAATAAAATGAGGAAGAGAGAAGAGTAAACTGGGGTTTTACATAGAATGGATGACTAGAAAAGGAGTAATGGAAAGTAGCAGTCTAGAGCTCAGATGTCTAAATCTCAGAAATCCAGTTAAGAGTTTGATTATTAGAACCTGATTGATGGTGGATGGGGAAGTAGAAAGGAAGGGAAAATTCATGATTTATTAGGAAAGAATTTGATAACAGAAAGAAAGAAGTAAGTGATATTAACAGAATTCAAGCAGATGTATCAAGACTGGATATTGGGCCTGTAGAATTATAATAAACATTTTTATGAAAAAAACAGGCATTTCACCATTTATTTTAATTTTTGCAAACAAATAAATATCCTAAAACAGAGAAAGAAGAATATCTAAATATTAGGCTGATGCAAAAGTAATTGTGGTTTTTGCCATTGAAAGTAATGGAAGTAATAGAAAATCTTATTTTCCCCTTATCCCCTGAGCTGCGTGGGAGTGTTAGAGGGAGTTACACAAGAAATTTCAAGGTATCTGCATTTTTTAACAAAAGTGTAATATATTTATCATGTAAAATTTAATGATAAGTTATTCTCCCTATTAAAATATCACTATTTTCTTCCACAGGTTACAGAAAACATGGCACAAAGAAAAGGGCACAGTATTAAGATTAGAGAAAAGAAAGCAGAATTGTAGAAAGACTCAGAGAGGGATATAGAAAACCCTTTTCCTCATTAAGAAGCAAAGCAGGCAGCTAGCATTGTGCAGAGTTTATTGGGCCAAACAGTCATCACAAATAATATGTTTTAATTGAATTTTGGAAATGAAGATAAATACAGAGTTTGAGACCATCACACTGGAAAGTATCTTTTCAGTGAAGAAGAGTACGACAACGACACAAGAATTTTCTTGAACATATACACAGAAGCATCACAAAACCTAGAAGCAGAATATAAATAAAAACTGAAGACTATTTTCGTGGTTACACTTGGCTATGTGTTCGCATCACATTGTGAGTTAGGAGGAACTGGATATTATAAATGTAGCCACTGAATACCCTCTGCTGTATCTCTATATCTTTGTTGTAAATAGATTATGACTAAATAAGTGTTATGCAAATGCATAGAGCTATCATTCATGGTGCAGCTTCAACTTTGGTAGGATTCCACTGTTTTCATGAAATCTGTAGTGAAATAATATTCCCTAATATTATTATATAGAGATATTTGAAGTGGGTAGACCTCGTATGAACAACAGATAAGTGTGGTTGGTTATAAGTGTATTACAAAACCAGATTTCAGCAAAGTAGCAGCCTTGTGGAATATTAGTGTAAAAGTTTCATTCTTTTCTGAGGATATTTGTTCATAAAGCTTTATAAAACCAAAGTATTAACACGTTTATCAGAATTTCTTTCATTCCCTATATTCTCTACATAGAAAAATCTACCACATACTGTAAACCAGAGGATTCTTTTTGCCATAAGCTTAGATCTTGTATTAGGGCTCAGTAGAAAGGATACCTACTTAGAAATGCTTCTGAGCCAATTTTACTGATTAAAATAAATATCAATGACTCCTACACAGACTCGGGAACATGCTATAAATTTGCTTTACTGCACCACCTTTGAGTTTTTATTTTAATGTGTGACAAATCCCAATAGATTATATTTTGTAGATGATATTCTTCCCTATCAAAATTATACTATATTGAGGGCAGAGTTTTATTCAATAAGATAGAGGATTCAAGTTGCTCTCCAACTACCCGCAAGCATCCTGAAAGTTAAATAGCTTGTTTCTCCTCAAATGAAAGACTTAACTAAAATAAGCAGTATGAACCACCTCCAACTGTGAACTAATTAAAGACAATTCCCTTTCAAAGTTTTTTCACTAGATGTCATTTGTGATTTTATTTTTGCTTTCCTTAAATTTGTCCTATTTTACATGCCTGCTCCTTCTAGGATTTATTCTTAAGTGGCACAGTATTTTAATATTGTGACATTGAAATGTCAGCAACATTATAATGGGTCATACTTTAATATTAAGCTCTTTACAAATTATAAAACAAGTGTTAAAGATATTATAAGATTATAGTGCTAGCAGAAGCAGCTTGATTCAATGAATAGGCGAGTTTCTCTTTTTTCAAGCCTATTGTCATGTCCGGAAGAGGAACAGAATGAAGTGACTGACCACAGCTGCCCCTAAACTATAAGCTTTGCTCCCTTCATAATCTCAGTTCCTTATGCGCTACTTCCAGTTATGCTGCCAAATTTCTAATGTTGAAAAGGCTGAAGGAAATAATTGTAGAAGTAATTTCAGGACAAAATCAAATCTAAAATCATATTCGGCTTTAAAATGTCTAAATAACAGAAAAGTCAGCAGAATAAAAATAATGCCTGAAGAAATGTAATGAAAAGACTCAAGGAAGAAAATTAGAACTCAATAAAGGAGCAATATTTTTCCTAGAATAACAGTGCCATGAATCACCTGGTGGTCTATTGACCAAGATTACCATTTTCTTATCACTTCCTATGAAATTTCTTTTGAAGGCTATTAGTAATTTATTGATAACACAAGGACTAGGCAAATATATTTAAAATAATGTGTATGCATTATTTCTCTCTAACCAGCATCCATAGTCTTCCTCCTAGTGTTCAAAGAATCTCCTTATTTTGATGGTCAAGATTTGCAGTTTTATATCTGATAATCATGAGCTTAATTTCCAGACATCTAACCATTCTTGATTTAAAATACTTTTTAAAAGGTTTGGACTAATTATTTCAAGAATTAGTTTGAATTAGTCTGTTTCACTGTTTCACAGTCTCTGCCACCTGGTTCCTTTCTACTAATCAAAAAATATTTCTCATGACTCCATTTATAAACCTTCTTTTCAAATTGGGGTTATTCATTTTTTTTCTCAAACACCTTGTATTTTTGTTTTAAAAAAGACTTTGAATTTTTGCTATTTTCCAGGCTCTGGACAGGAACATTCATGTTTATACAATATCTCCACTAATTTCCCAACTTGTTATAGTCCTCTTGCTAAGAATATCCTTGTCCTCTTCAATTTTAAGTATGATTTATTGGGTATAGTACACTTGAAATGTTATCTAGTTCATCATAAAGCACAATATTGACTCAGAATTTTGCAAAAGTTTTAAAAATTATAATTGCATTAATGGGAGACAGGGTTGCTTACCAAATATCCATAGGCTCACATACATTTCTCAGCCCCACTGCAATTAGGAAGGGCCCTGAGAATAGTTCTGCACAAATGGGTCATGAACAGAATACACATAAATCAATTTGAGGCCAAGACACTAAATGGATGGTGTGTGACCCTTCAGCTTTCTCTTCTACTGTCAAGGAGACCATGAAGGGCTTCAGTTGTGATGGTGGAACCAGAAGATGTTACTCTGTGAAAGCGAACTTCCCTGGACAGTCACAGAAAAAACAGTGGACTTCTGTGGATTAGAAATCAAAAGATATAGTCTTACATCCTGGAGATCTGGGAAATGTTACTGGAAGCACAACCTAATCTATCCTGATTAACACTATTGATTGATATAAGAAGTAGATATGTCTGGTAAAAACAAACTAAAAACTAAAAAATCTAAATTTAATTATATGGCATTTGATGAGCAGCCTAGTATAGGCTAGAAAGCTCACGATAACTTATAATAAAGATCAACAGCAGTATCTGATACTGATATCTGATAATGCTATTGCCTGCAATAAGTTGCAGTGCCAATCATGTGAGCAATGAATTCGAAACACTGGAAACTGGAAACTTAAAAGGGTGTGTTGGTTACTACTAGCTGTGTTTGGCAAAGTATTACAAGAAAGATGATTCAGCAAAGAATATCTCAGTCTGGAAGCAGAAGTTTGGGAAAAAGTGAGAGATAAAATTGAAAAAGTCATTGAGAGACAAATCCTGTTAAAATAGCTTTTATGGCAAAGATCAGATTCAGAGTGGCTTCTTTGCATATTTTAAAACCTATCACTTGGGAGCCAAGGCAGGAAGACTGCTGGAGCTCAGGAGTTTGAGACCAGCTTGGGCAACATAGGCAGACCCTGTTTCTGCGAAAAAGTTTTTAAAATTTAGCAGGACATGGTGGCATGTGGGAAGCTACTTGGAGGCTGAGGCAGAGGATCACTTGAACCCAGAAGGTCGAGGCTGCAGTGAGCCAATATTCATGCCACTGCACTCCAGCCTGGGTGACAGAGTGAGACCCTGTATCAATCAATCAATCAATAAACTATCATTAGTGAAAGTGCTTCAGGGAAATAGTCAAACGAAAGAGACTTTCTGTCTCTAGTATGACACCCTCCAGATAGCTCTCCTTAAATATAGAGAAGCATAAGATATGAGAACAAAGAAATAAAGATCTAGAGAATGGCTCATACTGACGTCTGGGTATGAGTTCACCAAATAAACTGACCAGTAACAACAGATGGAAAGTCTAATGTGTTTTTAAGACTCACTCTGAAAAATTATCCGTCAAGTTTTGTGATTATTTGAGCCTTACAGTCCTTGAACTCCCAACTTTCCACTGGCAAGACCTTAATTAAGAAAGCTGTGCAACCCTGATTCTGGCATATTCCACAACAGCCTCTTCAGACATGGCTATGGAACATCCTGAAAACCAGAAGAAACTCCCAAAGCCATAAAGAACAGTGGACACAACACTAATCCCAGAGAGCACATTAGGCCTTATCTGATAGCTGATTTCTACCATTCTGAAGGCTTGGAGAATCTTTGCAATGTCTGCCCAGCAAGATTTCAAGATCTTAGAATTCCTATGAATTCTGCTGGATATCTCCCATTTTTTCCCCTTCTGGAATGTATTTTTGCTTTTATTCTATCCCATTTCCACAATTAAACACTAGGTGTCATGAAACTGAGGATATGCAGATACCTTGTCTTCTTATTTCATCTGTATGAATCTAGAGATTATAGTATAATATCCAGAAACTTGGACTTTGAGCTTAAGGCAGTGACTTTGTGAGACTTAGGTGGTTTTTATTGGGGCATGTCACAATAAGGGAGCAAGAAAACATTTTTGTAACCAGAGGGGTCAACCATGACAGTGACAATTGTTTGTCAGTGAATATCCAGGTGTGGTCCCCTCACCCCAACCCCTGCATGGGTTATTCTCAGCCCCCTTGCTGGGAGCCATGTGTCTGTTTCTGGCCAATTTGCTGTAAGCAGAAATGATGTGTATAACTCCTAGGCTAAAATATTTAAGAGCTAGTATGCCATCCGTATGCTTCCTTCTCCTGTCAAACTAACTGTGTAGGCCTCCTGTTGGGTTGAAGAATTACCAAGATGAAAACAACTTGGATTCCCAGACACAGGAAATCTTCCCTTGGATCTATAGTGGACATTGTAATACTCTATGAGAAAAATCCACACACTGTGGAAGCCAGAAAGCAAATGGTTAAATACTAACTGACTTAGCATTTTCTGGAAGCCAGAAAGCAAATGGTTAAATACTAACTGACTTGGAAGCTACTAACTAGCTTTAGCAGTGAAGAGATTAAGAACAGAGGCAATCTGTACCCCAAATTCCAGAAATGCTCTAAAGGTGAAGGTACCACCCATCTCAGAATGTGGAGCTATGTGAACAAAAAACAAGAGTATTAGGAATTTTCAAAAGAAACTCTGAAGGTCCTAGAAGCCTTTCCGTATCCACGCAATAGGAAAGCTAGTTCTCTTCAGCGCAATTTTAGAAATTTGTCATCTACCAATACTATCAGAGATACTCTGACCTTTGCCTCAGACACCAGGCAAAGTTGTCATAGTGAAAACAGAGAGCCACACTGAAAATAGAGAAATAAGTGAAGGGCCATATGCTATATAATGAGCTCTCCATCTTCCTTCCCTCCTCCACCTATTAACATTCCATTATACAATCTCCCTTCCCCTACTCCCCACAAACATGTAGCAGACTGAATTATTCTAAAGAATTGACCAAACCAAGAAAATTAAACACTATGTATTTGAACATTCTCACAATAACATGGCTTGTTCTCATTAAACATTCTATAGTGAAGATTAACAGTCAAAAATATATACCTATCATTCTTCACAGAACTAGAAAAAACAATTCCAAAATTCTTATGGAACCAAAACATAGCCTACATAGCTAAAGCAATACAAAGCCAAAAGAACAAATCTGAAGACATCACATTACCTGACTTCAAATTATACTACGGGGCTGTAGTACCAAAACAGCATGGCACCGGCATAAAAATAAGCATGTAGATCAATGGAAAAGTATAGAGAACCTAGAAATAAAGCAGAATACTTACAGCTAACTGATCTTTGACAAAGTGTAAAAAACATAGATCAGGGATAGGACACCCTAGTCAATATATGGTGCTGGGAAAACTGGGAGGCCACATGTAGAAGAATAAAACTGGATCCCCATCTCCCACCTTATACAAAAATCAACTCAAGATGGATCAAAGATTTAAATCTAAGACCTGAAACTATAAAAATTCTAGACAATAACACTGAAAAACTATCCCAGGCATTAATTTGGGCAAATATTTCATGACTAGGACTGCAAAAACAAATGCAACAAGAACAAAAATAAATAAATGGGACCTAATTAAACTAAAAAGCTTCTGCACAGTAAAATATATAATCAATAGAATAAACAGACAACCTTGTGGGAGAAAATATTAGCAAACTATGAGTCCAAGAAAAGACTAATATCTGGCATCTACAAGGAACACAAATAAATTAGCAAGAAAAAAAATCTCATCAAAAAGTGGTCAAAGGACCTGAATAGCCAATTATGAAAAGAAGATATGCAAACAGCCAACAAACATGAAAAAAAAGTTCAACATCATGAGATGTTGGTGTGGATATGGTGAAAAGAGAACACTTTTATACTGCTGGTGAGAATGTAAACTAGTACAACCACTATGGAAAACAGTATGGAGAATATTTAAGGAACTCCATTCAATCCAGCACTACTGGGTATCTACCCAAAGAAAAAGAAGACTGACGAAAAAGACATATGCACATGGATGGTTTATAGCAGCACATTTCGCAATTGTAAAGATATGGAACCAAGTTAAGTGCCTATCAACCAACAAGTGGATTAAAAATGTAGTATATATACACCACAGAATACTACTCAGGCATAAATAGGAATGAAATAATGTCTTTTGCAGCAACTTGGATGGAGTTGGAGGCCATTATTCTAAGTGAAGTAACTCAGAAATGGAAAATCAAATATTGTATGTTCTCACATAAGTGGGAGCTAAGCTATGAGGATGCAAAGTCATAAGCATGATATAATGAACTTTGGGGACTTGGAGGGGGAGGCTGGAAGAGGGTGAGAGATAAAAGACTACGTATTGAGTACAGTGTACACTACCTGGGTGATTTTGGAGCACCAAAATCTCAGAAATCACCACTAAAGAACTTATCCATGTAACAAAATACCACCTGTATCCCATAAACTATTGAAATATAAATAGCAATTAAAAATAAGTAAATAAATTGATTCTGGAAAAATAGTAAAAAATTAGGTGGGTGTGGTAGTGAGCACCTGAAAAAAAATACATATCCACAGTCTTCAAATATTATTTAAGTACTTTTTACCATCAGAGTTGTAAGTTACTTGACACTGGAAAAAGTAAAAGGGATAGAGAGCAGATTAAAAATAAATTATGTATAAAATACAAGAAGATGTCTCCAAACTAAGAGTGTGTATCTCAAGATTTGCAATATCCACCCAACATTCAACACAATTATTGAAAATAGATCCAGGCCAAAAGCAATTTCACAACACTAGGAGTAATGGGAAGATCTTAAAGTTTTTGGAGAGGAGAAGGAGGAAAGGAGTGAAGAGATAAGTATATACAATGATCAGTAGCTGGGATGACATCTGAATTTTTAGTGGCTAGGCAACAAATAGAAACCAGAAAATAAAGGCCTAAAACTGTGAGAGCAAATGCTCACTATTCTAGAACTCTACACCCAGGGCATTACCAGTCAAGAGAAATGTAAACCAAAATCATTTTCAAATATGCAAAGTGGGAATCATTACAAAAATGGTCATAATATTTTGCAGTTTCTCCTATCCCTTGAATCTGGGCTTAAGCATGTGACTTGCTTTGAATAATGAAACATTAGCAAGCATGACACAAGCAGAGAGACTCAAAAAGTGGCTGTGCACTGGGGCTTGACCTCTTGTGCCACTGGAAACCCAGAGATCACCAGGAAGAAACCAAGTCTAGACTCCAAGGATAAGAGATCATGCAAGGGAATGGGGCCACAACCATCTCAGCCATACAGCTGAAGTCTCAAATACGTGAAGGAGGCCATCCTAAACTCGCCCATCCGAATCAGCCAAGCTAGCCAGACCACAAGAACCTCAACAGCTGACTCCACATAATTGAACTAAGTTGTTTTTAGTCATTAAGTTTTGGAGTGGACTGCTACACAGCAAAAGTGAACTGCTATACCCTCATCTTTTCTCAGGAGGCCTCCGGAGAATGTACACCTCCAGGCAGAAAAAAGAAGATATAGTTGGTTCCAGGAAGCAGTTGATCCAGCGCTATGAAGTAGCAAAGAGAATGCCTTGGCATACTTTGAAAGTTACACACGAAAGAGTAGCTGAGCAGCAAAAATGAGCAACAAGTCAGACGGGAGCAGAAAAGAGACTACAGGAAGGCATTGTCAAAGAAAAAAACACAAGCAGAAATGAAGTAGTTTTAGACTTGTGTGAAAAAAAAAAAAAACAGGCAAAGAAACACAAAGATGCAATTACTAACTCCAGGGAAACAGAATTACATAAGAAATGGAAAATTTTCATGCTACATGCTTTAAATCAGTTGTGAGTGACAATTACATATATATTACATATATTATACATTACATATATTAGCTTAATGCAGTAAGAAATGCCAAGAGTGTGCAGTAGAAAGCTGTTATTTGAAATATGACATTAAACATTTTGTAGTAGCTGCCTCTAAGGAGGACCAAGGAGGATTATGAAAGAGTGAGGCAGAGGGCTCCTGATCTCGGAGTTTAATGTTTTAACTTATGTAACTACTGTATTTTGGAAAATAGAAAATTAAAATTGAAAACAGGCAAAGCATTGAAGCAACAAATACCTAGGGAAACAATCTCTTTCTAAACTTACATCTCTTATGTCTCTCATATCTTATATGTATGTTTATATCTATGTATCTTATATATTATGGCTATACTTATTTCTTTGAAAAGCTCTGGCCAAATACTTATCAATAACTGCAAAGACGTAAACATTTTGAACCTTGAATTCTCTCCCATAGTAATTACAAAAATAAATAGCATAACAGGTATTACAAAGAATTTCATCACAGCGTTTCATAAGAACAAAACAATTTAGAAGTCATATAAAAATATAAGAATTAGAAACAAGCAAACATCACATATTTATACAGTAAATGTTCTTCAATAAAATTATAGTTTTGAAGAGTGATGCCATAAGGATAGGGTAATTTAAAATATAAGTAAACAGAGAAAAATGGAAAATAATATATCCAGTATTATACAAAATTTGTAAATAATATACGTATATGGTATGCATATATAAAAATTACATAGAAAGATGATTTCATTGCTCTCTTTTTTTGTCTACTTTTTAGATTATCAGCAATGATTTTGTATCACTATATATAATGAGAAAAGACATAATATTGGTTTACTATTCAACTTATAATATTTTAAAAATTTTGTGTCTTTATGAAACTATAATTTCATAGAAAAACCTTAAAATATAATGGAAATGAGTTCAGTTTCTGGTAATCACATAGTAGCTTCCTGTAGATTGAAATTACAATCTGTGCACACAATATGAATACCAAATATATGAAGGCACTGGAGAGTGACCAAAAGTAGGCAGAAACTAGAGGAGGTTCTTAAAAGAAGGAGACTGCAGGGAGAGAGATTCTTATTGATCCAGCTTTTTTTGGAAGACACCTAGCAGTCAGAACAAAAATCAACAGACTTCAGAGAAAAATAAGAGTGTCTGGAGTCGGTATAATGTCCAAAATTATCACAAATTCTGACTGATAGACAAGATAAAATTTAGTCAATGGACATTGACTCCAAGATGATCTAGGGTAGTGAAATTTCAGAGAAGGACTTTAAAGCAGCTGTTATAAATACAGTCAAAGAATAACGAAAGAGATGGAAATAATGAGTGAAAATAGAAATTTTAGTAAAGAACAACAATAAAAATATGGAATTAAACATACAATCATGTATATGTATAATAAAACATATTATCATGTATATATATGATAAAAAAAATAATGCAAATGAAGTAAATACTCCAATTAAAAGTAGAGTTTTACTAATTACAAAATCAACTGCATGTCACCTATATGAGATGAACTTTATATATAAAGATACAGAGAGACAAAGTAAAAGGATTCAGGGTACACCACGTACCATGCAGATGTCAGTGTAAAGAAGTCAGTGTGTTTCTACAATATCAGACAAAACATGCATTAAGACATGGAGTACTATGAGTGTTAAAGGTCATTTTATAAAGGGTCAATTGGTTAAAAAGATACAACAATCATAAATACGTATAAATATCTAACAAAGCTTCAAAATACATGAAGCAAAAGCCAACAGAACTAAACAAATCTATAATCATAGTGGGAGATTTTAACACCTCTCATTCAGTAATTGATAGAATACCAAAAAAATCACTAAGTTTACAGAAGTTGTAGAAAAGAACAATTATCTTAACATAATTGACATTATAGATTTTGTGTCTAACAACTGCAGAATATATATCATTTTCTAATGCAAAAGAACCTCACCTAGACAATAAATTATAATATAAGCTCTAGTAAATTACAAAAATGAATTTGTACAATGTATGTTCTGTGACCAACATAGACTTCATTGTAAACCAACGACACTAAGATATCTAGAAAATCCTTAAATATTTGTGAATTAAAGAACACATTTCTAAATATCTCATGGGTTAAAAAAAAGAAACTGCATGGGAAATTTGAACATTTAGGTTAGAATGAAAATTAAAAGATGAAAATATTAAAATATGTGTGATATACCTAAAGCTATGCTTAGATAACACCTTATAACATATTTGCTTTTATTAGGAGAAGCAAGGTTTAAAATCAGTTATCTAAATTTTTACTTTAAGAAGCTAGACAAAGAAATGTATCCAAAAGTAGAATGAGGAAAATCAGAGTAGGAATTAATCAAATTAAAAACAGAGAGTAATCATGAAAATCTCAGGTGCATTACTTTCTGGTGGTCTAATTAAAAAAAAAAAAAAGAAAAAGAAAAATATCAGTTACAAATACCTCGTTTTTAAAATTAATTATCTCGAATATTAGATATCTCAGGCAATTTTTTGTCAAACACTTCTTGGGAGCTACTTGATGGTTGACTTCTCTTATAAGAGCTTAAAGAGAGGATGATCTGTATAGTGGAAGAAAAGTAGAGATGGAGACAGGACATAGCTAATGTTTGCATTAGAGCCAGGAACACATACTAGCAGACCCAGACATGGAAATGATACAGAAGCATAAAGTCCTCCATTACTGGGGGTTTTTCATGGTGGTTGAATGACTGAAAAAGTTGATGATTCATACTTAATTGTATGTACAAACTGAATGTTATCAGGGGCTACCCCTATTGAAAATGAGGAAGTTTTACTTAAAAATGGTCAGAATATTTCAAGAGAAATCTTTAGTTAAAAAAAAAAAAGCAGGTTACTGTAGCTATCGGGTGTAGTTATCCAAAAGATAACTACACCCGAGTAGCTGGGATTACATGCGCCCACCACCACGCCCAGCTAATTTTTTGTATTTTTAGTAGAGATGAGATTTCACGATGTCAGCCAGGCTGGTCTCAAACCCCTGACTTCATGATTCGCCCACCTCGGCCTTCCAAAGTGCTGGGATTACAGGTGTGAGCCACCGCGCCCTGCTGAAAACGTTTTCTTTTAAAAATCTGAAATATATGTGGAAATATAATCCATAAAGGAAACAAACAAACAAACAAAAAAACCTCCCAGGTAGCAAAAATTATAGGCATTGTAAAAGGAAAGAAGTATTGCTCACTAACCTATTTGTGATTTTAATTCTGCATCACACTTCTGGGCTGTCCCAAAGCAAACTTATAGCCAATTCTTCCTTAACAAGAACTCTTATTTTCTCCATTTCCCCTATCATTTTTGCTTCCTAACTCTCCCTCTCAAAAAAAAAAAAAAAAAAAAAAAAAAAAAAGAAAGAAAGAAAGAAAGAAAAGAAAAAAAAAAAGTAGTGAATTGTTTCAGATGCTGTAATTAAAATAGACAGATTTTGGCAAGAGCTGGAGTTGTGGGGAGAGGGATGGAAAAGATTTCCACTACAGGAGTTTCTGATCTTGCTAACAGATGTACCAGAGACAGAAATAAGCTAAACAAGGTTTCCAGTTTTCCTGCTCCTATAGAAATGCCTGGTATTCAGTTGGCAAAATAATTAGTCTTGGCTCATAAAATCTAATTCCAGGAAATACTGTTACCATTTTATCTCTACATTTATCTTAGAAAGGAGGGAGATAGATTAAAACTTTGTATCCAACATACAATAGATTCAGAACAGTCTACATATAACTTTTTAAGTGGGTTCAGTAAATCAATACGATGGCTAAGTACTTTCTTTGGTTTTAAACATGTCTAGAAATGCTCCTTTCATTATTCCCAATTTTCTGATAACTGGATGAATTAAAAAAATGTTTCAAGGAATACCAGAATACAGCATTATTTCTTTCCTCTCTGATACATTTTTAATATCTGTGATTGATCTTCCAAATTAAACCTAGAAATACTTCTGCCTTTGATTTTCCAGTCATACACATTGAAATGTGATTTACTGCCTCTTAGTTTCCTAGATACAAGCAATTACATTGCTTGCATTTAGGACTATTTTAAGTGAAGTGCTGATAAAACCAGTTAAGTCTTCCCAGACCTAAGCAGTTACTAGGTTCTATGCTTTCTGTAACCCTTCTTCTTTTAAATGAACTAATATGGTTTTGTTCTCATGAAATAGTTTGGAATGATACTAATACAGACCAAAATGTCAGAAAATATTAAATATCTTTGAAGTCACTTTTAATATTATAAAACATCAGCACAATTTTTCTCTTTTATAAAAAACAATCTCACAATAATGTGGTGTTAAAAAAAATACATAGACATAGTTATTTTACCTCCTTGCTGTTGACCTTAACACAAAACCTTTCTGTGACCAGTATAACATTCCTATTCTTGAGTCTTTACTCTGACTTTCAGTAGCATCCTATATTGATTTTAAGATCTCGCTTATGGCTTTTTAGGCATTTCATGGTTTAAATATTCTATACCTTTCAGATTGATTACTTCTATATTATCTGTCACTTTTTTATTGTCAGAGCAGGGGCCGCTTTCTGCTCTGTTGTCACAAATGGATTCCCATGAGGCTAACACTTTTCATGCATCTTGCCAACAGAAATTGCTACTTCTTGAAGTAAGTAATTTGGAGCCTCTTACAGCTTTTTAAAACATAGGTGTAACATTTTTTTTCCCACTGGATTTGGAATGCTCGCTTATCTGAGGGTTTGTTTTTAAACTAACTGGAATGATTCTGGAGAAGCTTTTGTAAACACTAGATACGTGTGCTTCTTGATAGTAGTGTTTCTTTTATCTACTTCCCTTTCCTGAAAGTGTGTCAAACAAGCATTTTCTGGAATGCAACAGCTGTTTAAATTGCTTTCTTATCACTGATCTCAAGACTTTTCTAATATTATTTGTGTGCCTTCCGTAAAGGGGATGACTATTTCTTCAAGAAGTAGTCTGATTTGCCAAGGTTCTCAGTGGTCTAATTGGCATATCTTTCTTTTTCCCTAAGAAAGCTATGAAAATACTTGTAGCCCCAGAATTTCCACAGAAAATGTCTACCTTCAATCTATAGTTAGTACAAAAATCATTGTTAATTGTAAATTTGATATCTGTGCTTTATTTCCATAGAATTACCTAAGAATTAAAATTTAAAATTCATGTATTCTAAAATATTGGTTTAAAATGCATTGTAACTTTGCAATTTAAAAAAGAACTAAAATGTTTATAAACAATAAGCATTATAATTTAAAAAAGGAAAAATTTAGACCAATTTATATTTTAGTGCCAAATACTGTCATAATTCCTATAAATTAAATATCATTACTATGAACATTTACAGAATTGCAGAATGTGGTATCTGAAGGGCCTTTCAAGATCACCTAATCCAAATTCTTTATTTCAAAGACAATGACTTGCTTAAGGTTAAATATTGAGTGAAAGGAATAGGAATTACAGTGTTGTTTTTTATATGTTATGACTAGCAAATTTTCTCTACACTAAAGTGTCTGCCTCAGAATTTTTTCCAAGTTATTGCCAGAGTGAAGATAATAAATTGGAAGAAAAATTTTAAAATAAAACTTGTATTTATGGAAGCCCCAGGCTTACCTCTCATTTTAAAGGTACTTTAGTTATTAAAAGTACAACATTTGAATGCAGTAGATTTATGGGCTGACAACTTGACAGTATTTAATCTCTTATAATTGGATGAGGACCGCTCATTATCATATAAAAATTTTGAATAGTATGCATAATAGAAGTAACTCACTTTTTCATAAGAACAATGTTCTTATGAATAAACAACAGATTCTGCAACATGGAATAACAGAGGCCATGTGATTAATTTATGATGGGTCACAGTTATACATTTTTGGGCCATTTTCTGGTATATGTAATTAAGGTCAAAAGTGTAAAAACTGATTGTAACAATAAATAATTTTCCAGATGTTTGCATTTGTGGAAGATCATGTCATCTAATTCCTCTTTCTAGAAAATTAAAGGTGGAAGGAAAAAAAGGTAAAATCTTTATGAAAGTGGCCTAGTGCCATTTTGTTGAACATTATGGTATGATTTTGCTGATGCAGCTGTAACAACTACCACAAACTAAGTGGCGCCAATGAATACAAATGTGTTGTCTTACAGTTCCAAAGATCAGAAGTCAGTAAGAAATCTTATGGGGCTAAAATCAAGAGGTTAGCAGAGCTAGTTCCTTCTGGAGGCTCCGGGAAAAGAATTTGCTTTCTTGGCTAGTGGCCCCGAATCACATCTCACTTTCCATTATCATGTCACCTTTTTTCTTCTGTTATCGAATCTCTCTGCCTCTCTCTTATAAGGACATTTGTGATTACATTTTGGGCCTGCTCAAATAAATCCGGGTAATCCCCTTATTTCAAAATCCTTAATTTAATCACATCTTTAGAGTCTTTTTTTTCCAAGTAAGATTACATTCACAGGTTCTGGTGATTAGGATGTAGGTATCTTAGGGGGACCATTATTTAGTCTACCAGAATTAATACTAATTTTAAGACATATGTTTGTTCTCATTTAAGTATCTATCTGGAGGTAGAAATAAACAGACTTTTAAATACTTAAATTATATTTTTGGGTAGTTATTTAACTCTAACCTATACAGAAAACTTCTAACAGGACAGATGACCCCTTGGTTTAGTAACAATAGCATTCCTATCATCAGAGTAAGAAAGTTGTTATATTACAAAAACTGCCCTTAATCATCTCTTTTTAAAGATGTAAGGATTTAGAGTTCGTTTAAAGAAGAAGACAAAGTCCAAAGAAACAATTCAGGAGTTGGAATATGGCCCTCAGGAAAGCTACTTACCTCCATGTTTCTGTACAAGTGAGTTTCTGCTTCAGTGACTCAAGATAGCTGGGAGGGAAACAGCCATTCCAAATATCTAATTCTGGCATATAACTTATATGAAATGAAAATTTATTATTCCTCTTCTAGTGCAGTCTTGGTAAATGAAAGATATTGAATTATATTTTCTTGAATTGAAATAAACACTTGAATTTCTGTTCACAGATGTTCTCTTTTAATTTACTTGACATATATGTCTTTTAGCCACCTTTCGGTAAATAATCTGTGTGATTCAATTTAAAATGCCTATACTGCAAACCACTACAAGTACTATTTATTTTATCTTGTAATTTTATATTCAAGTATTCACATGACTCTCAATCTTGCCTTAGACAAGTAGAAATTTCAAAGTGTAAACACTTGGTCAATATTCTCTGATGTTCTCCTTTAGTCATAGGACACCGGTCAATAGCAAAGGTTTCTCTTAATACCCTGTCCATCAAGAAAGCAGGGTGCTTTGGTTCTGGGCTCGGGGTTTATTTCCTAGTTAAAGGTCAACATTATTGCTCACAGAACAAAATCCTTATTTACTACCATTCCTGGATCTGGCTCCAGTCAAAGAAGCATCCCGGTTTAAGTATTTCTGTTTTATAGAAGGCTGAGTCTTCAGTCACTATTCTTGGTCTTAGAGATTTGAATGATATTTTCCAAGTTTGGCGAGTTACCATAATACGTCCTCCTCACATACCTTGCGCTTTCTAAATATCCATTCACTTGACTCTTCATTACATTTTCCAAAAAATTACCCTGATTAATTCTAACCTTTCTAGATTGCCAAATGCCAAAAAGGAAAGAGAATGGCAACAATGTTCCCAAAATATGTAACTTTGGAAAATCTATTTTATTTCCCACATAAGTAAACAAATTCTCAAAATAGCATTCCTAAAACTAAAAAACTAGATAAACTGTTCTAGCCTTACACATATGATGTAAAAGAGCAGGATTTTAATCTCAAGCTACTAAGAGGTATAAAAGAATAGAGGGCAAGAAGAAGAATGGAATTCCAGGAAAAAAGAATAGTGGAGTTAAATTATAGACCTTAGAAAATCAAAGGTCTGCTAAGGAAAGGCTTCAGTACACTGAAAACCTATATTTAAAGGTATGCAAAGCATTTTACCCATTTCCTGTGCCCAATTTCCACTTCATATTTACAGGCTGTCTCGTGAACACCGAGACTAATGAAAACTACATGTGTGGAGTAGAGAAAATGGGTGACACATTCTATCAGGATTTAGCTCTACACAATATATGAAAAGGCCATTCTCTGTCCCATAACTTTCCAACTTTTTGTTACAAGGCTTACGATCTCTCCTTTACTGAGAGCCTTCCTATTCATATTTTATAGATATATATTGGATTCTTATCAGGCTTGTTTGCAATTTGAATTGCCTCAAAAATTTCCTATGGGCAAGGATTGGCAGAAATCCTCTTTTGATCTTATTTAAAGAGCAGAGGTTTAGAATTCTCCTAAATGGATAGAATTATCCTATCCATTCACAATTACCTTCAGGTTTTCTGGAGACTTACTATAAATAAGAATTTGTTAAACCTCATTTGTAATAACTATCAGTCTGAACTATAAATCTAGCTGAAATATTCTCAACATAATTTTATGTTTTTATTACTTTTTTTTAACTCTTATTTTAGTTCAGGGTTACATGTACAGGTTTGTTACACAGGTAAACTCATGTCATGGGGGTTTGTTATACACATTTCATCACCCAGGTACTCAGCCTAACCCCTATTAGTTATTTTTTCTGATCCTCTCTCTTCTCCAAACGTCTACCCTCAAGCAGGCCCTAATGTCTGTTGTTCCTCTCTTTGTGTCCATGAGTTCTCGCCATTTAGCTCCCATTTATAAGTGAGAACATGAGGTATTTGGTTTTATGTCCCTTCGTTAGTTTGCTAAGGATGATGGCCTCCAGCTCCATCCATGTTCCCGCAAAAGACATGACATCATTCTTTTTTATGGATGCGTAGTATTCCATGCTGTATATGTACCATATTTTATTTATCTAATGTGTCACTGATGGGTATGCAGGTTGATTCCATGTTTTTTCTATTGTGAATAGTGCTGCAATGAATGTTCATGTGCTTGTGTCTTTATGGTAGAAGAATTTATATTCCTTTGGATACAAACTCAGTAATGGGGTTGGTAAGTCGAATGGTAGTTCTGTTTTTAGCTCTTTGAGGAATTGTCATACTGCTTTCCACAATGTCTGAACTAATTTACACTCCCAACAGCAGTGTATAAACGTTCCCTTTTCTCCACAACCTCGCCAGTATCTGTTATTTTTTGACTTTTTGACTGTTTTAATAATAGCCATTCTGACTGGTATGAGATGGTATCTCACTGTCGTTTTTGATTTGCATTTTTCCAATGATCAGTGATATTGAGCTTTTTTTTTTTTCATATGCTTTTTGGCTACATGCATATCTTCTTTGGAAAAGAACATAATTTTAAATAAAACCTTTTTAATGTTAAATTTTCAGAAGTCAAGTTAAAATATATAAACATATAGTCTGCCAACACTCAATGACTAAGCCAGGGCACATGTGATTTGTACATATAGTCCCAATTCTACAACACAAGTCTCATTTAAATAGATGCTTTTTGCTATTTCTTTCATTTTTTTTTTTTTTTTTTTGAGATGGAGTCTCGCTCTGCCGCCCAGGCTGGAGTGCAGTGGCGTGCTTTTGGCTCACTGCAAGCTCCGCCTCCCAGGTTCACACCATTGTCCTGCCTCAGCCTCCCGAGTAGCTGGGACTACAGACGCCCACCACCACGCACGGCTAATTCTTTTGTGTGTATATATATATGTTTTAGTAGAGACGGGGTTTCACTGTGTTAGCCGGGATGGTCTCGATCTCCTGACCTCGTGATCTGCCCACCTCGGCCTCCCAAAGTGCTCGGATTACAGGCATTAGCTACCATGTCCGGCCGCTTTTTACTATTTCTAAAGCAATAATGATAATAACACAGAAAATAGAGAACCATGGCCCTAGTATAAATGATGGAATCAGAACTCATTTTTCTCATAAAATTATTATCTCTATACTTGCTTATCAGCTACTACTAAAAAGTCAAGTACCTGATAAAAAGGAGAAGAATCAACTACTTTAGATAAGATTTCACATGCAATAAATCAATTCTGCTGTTCAGTACCCCTTTTATCTAAGAACTTTGACTTTACTAAATTGCTACAGCTATTCTACAATAAAACAATCTGCACTTGACACAAAAATAATAATATTTACTAGTCATAAAAGTTTGGCAGCCAAAACTAATCATATCACTTAAAAGGTACTAAATAAGCAAAATAATTCTTTGGTGTCTAAATGTTGATTCAATAAGTTTTAGTTAAGTCTTACACTATTTAAGAGTGTTACTGTGCAGCAGTAATTTTTCCAACCTCATTGCATAAAACCAATTGCCTCTGTGGAAAGTTACATGTGAAAATATGTTTGAAATAATAGTAACTTTATATCGCAACATGTATAACCTCAATTCAATCCATGGCTTGTATTTGCCACACACACCTGCTTCCATTGGTTTATAGAAAGATCTGTGAACTAAACTGGGTATCCTACATAAGTAAAATTTGCTTACATTAATCATTCTCAAACGTTGTTTTTGTTCTCAGGATCCATGTACATTCCTTTTTTTTTTTTTTTTTTTTTTTTTGAGATGGAGTTTCGCTCTTGTTGCCCAGGCTGGAGTGCAATGGTATGATCTCAGCTCACTGCAACTTCTGCCGCCTGGGTTCAAGTGATTCTCCTGCCTCAGCCTCCTGAGTAGCTGGGATTACAGGTGCACGCCACCACACCAGGCTAATTTTGTATTTTTAGTAGAAATGGGGTTTCTCCACGTTGGTCAGGATGGTCTCAAACTCCCAACCTCAGGTGATCCACCTGCCTCAGCCTCCCAAAGTGCTAGAATTACAGGCATGAGCCACTGCACCCTGCCCGGGATGCATTTGCACTCTTAAAAATTATTAAGAAATACAAAAGGCTTCTGATTGTATAGGTTATATCTATTGATATTTACCGTTTTGGAAATGAAAACTGAGAAATTAGAAAATATATATTGATTAATTAAAAATAGAAATAATAAACAACATATTTTTGTGAAAAATAACTATCCTCCCTAGCAAAAAAAATGGTGGTAAGAAGGGCACTGTTTAACATTTTTCATATTTCTTTAATATCTGCGTTAATTAAAAAAGAGATGGATTCTCTTATCTGCTTCTAAATTGAGTATATTGCCGTTTGTCGTTTTGGTTATAGTATTTGGTGAAAATCCAGCCTCAGATATGTAGCTGGAAATGGGAGGGTATTTTCAGATAATTGTGGATATTTTTCTTTGATACTACACCCCAACTGAGCGAGTGGTAGTTTCTCAAATATTGTTTACAATTTGGACTCAGAAGTCATATCAGTGAAACTTTCATACCTTGTTAAATTAAGATCCACTGGTAAGATCATACATTGGTCATTTTGGTATATTAGTTTGTGGAGTTATGCAGGTCTTCCAAATACGGATAAATGCATTATGTCATATAAAAATCCCATTTGTTAATATCATGCTTATCTTTTTAGAAAAGTCTGTGCATTTTGGAAGGATGTCAAGCTCTCAATAGCACATACAATACTTTTCATACACTTGTGGGTTGAATCTGCAGATGTGAAAGCTTCTTTATCCAAGGAATTGCCAAAATAATATGAATTAAAACAAAAACAAAAAAACAGCCAAGTGCAGTGCACATGCCTGTGGTCTAAGCTGCCCCAGAGTCTGAGGTGGTCAAATTGCTTGGGCCCAGGAGTCCAGCCTCACCAGCATTACCCCATCTAACACAGCATTACCCCATCTCTAAACAACAAACCCAATCTAGTATAACAACATGTAATATCAGTATTTACATTGTGTTAGGTATTATAAGTAATCTAGAGATTATTTAAGGACCCAGGAGGATGTGTGTAGACTATGTGCAAATACTATGCCATTGTATGTTGGGAACTTGCATCCTTAGGTTTTGGTATCCACAGGGGTCCTAAAACCAATCCCCCATGGACACTGAAGGATGACTGAATAAGTTCTACAAAATTCTAATTTTCATTTGAAAGCCCAAATGTTTTATGGACAATACATATTATAACTTGTTTTATTTGAAGTGGCAAGCCCATTTTGTTCATTTTCAAGTAAATGTATGTCAAATGGTTTAGTCTGATTAATCACAGTTTGCCTGTTAATTGTTCTTTTAAGTAAAAATGATGTTTTATTAAAAAAAATTTAAAAAGTCGAGTTCAATTCACAACTCCAAATATCACACAAGTGCTTTTCCTAGAGACAGCTTACTCTGGTGTGCAGCAGAACTGTTTTAAATGTACTTCACATTTCATCACTAAGAATACAAAAAAGACATGTACTAAAGTGTTGAGTAATTTAATGCAATTAATATTATTTTACTTTTAATGGAAAAAACCGCAACTACTTTTGCACCAACCTAATATGTACAACAACAACTGAACTTTTTTTGTTGTTTTATTGTTTTTTTTTTCCATTTTTAATTTTTTTATTATACTTTAAGTTCTAGGGTACATGTGTACAACGTCCAGGTTTGATATGCATAGGTATACATGTGCCATGTTGGTTTGCTGCACCATCGACTCATCATTTACATTAGGTATTTCTCCTAATGCTATCCCTCCTCCAGTCCCCCACCCCCTGACAGGCCCTAGTGTGTGATGTTCCCCACCCTGTGTCCAAGTGTTCAACATTGTTCAGTTCCCACCTATGAGTGAAAACACGCAGTGTTTGGTTTTCTGTCCTTGTGATAGTTTGCTGAGAAGGATGGTTTCCAGCTTCATCCATGTCCCTGCAAAGGACATGAACTCATCCTTTTATAGCTGCATAGTATTCCATGTTGTATATGTGCCACATTTTCTTTTTTTTTTTCTTTTTTTTGAGAGGAGTCTCACTCTGTCGCCCAGGCTGGAGTACAGTGGCTTGATCTCGGCTCACTGCAAGCTCCGCCTCCTGGGTTCAGGACATTCTCCTGTCTCAGCCTCCCGAGTAGCAGGGACCACAGGCGCCTGCCACTACGCCCGGCTAATTTCTTTTGTATATTTAGTAGAGACAGGGTTTCACCATGTTAGCCAATATGGTCTCGATCTGCTGACCTTGTGATCCGCCCACCTCGGCCTCCCAAAGTGCTGGGATTACAGGCGTTAGCCACCGCACCCAGCCCAACAACTGAACTCTGAATTAAAGTTCACCATGCAAGTGCCTGGCAGTGAGAAACACACTGAGTACTGCTGCACCACTGCCTTGGTTTATACTAAGGTATCAGCAGTTGTACCCACCATTGTTTTTTTTTTTGTTTTTTTTTTAAATTTATTTATTATTATTGTACTTTAAGTTGTAGGGTACATGGGCATAACATGCAGGTTTGTTACATATGTATACTTGTGCCATGTTGGTGTGCTGCACCCATCAACTCATCATTTACATCAGGTATAACTCCCAATGCAATCCCTCCCCCCTCCCCCCTCCCCATGATAGGCCCCGGTGTGTGATGTTCCCCTTCCTGAGTCCAAGTGATCTCATTGTTCAGTTCCCACCTATGAGTGAGAACATGCGGTGTTTGGTTTTCTGTTCTTGTGATAGTTTTCAGGAAACAACAGGTGCTGGAGAGGATGTGGAGAAATAGGAACACTTTTACACTGTTGGTGGGATTGTAAACTAGTTCAACCATTATGGAAAACAGTATGGCGATTCCTCAAGGATCTAGAACTAGATGTACCATATGACCCAGCCATCCCATTACTGGGTATATACCCAAAGGATTATAAATTATGCTGCTATAAAGACACATGCACACGTATGTTTATTGCAG
Organism: Macaca mulatta; assembly: GCF_049350105.2. NCBI lineage: Eukaryota > Metazoa > Chordata > Mammalia > Primates > Cercopithecidae > Macaca > Macaca mulatta. Next base: position 59,298,197 of record NC_133423.1, on the reverse strand, counting down.
CACTATTCACAATAGCAAAGACTTGGAATCAACCCAAATGTCCATCAGTGACAGACTGGATTAAGAAAATGTGGCACATATACACCATGGAATACTATGCAGCCATCAAAAAGGATGAGTTTGCGTCCTTTGTAGGGACATGGATGCAGCTGGAAACCATCATTCTTAGCAAACTACCCACCATTGTTTTTACACCGTAAGCACAAATGTCAACACAGTGAAAAAGACAGATATCTTACTACTATTTGAAAATTGTTTATAGGTCCTTCCCCTCCCCATCTTTCTCCTGGAAAGGGTCTTGTGGATCCCCAAGGGCTTATAGACTACACTTTAAGAACTGCTGGTCCAGACAACACTGAACAAATAAAACACTTGCTAACAAGTGAAAAATATTGTTTTCAAATCTTAAAAATTTCAGTATTTTCTGAATATGTTTATATACAATAAAACCATTAAAAATAACTGTTTCCCTTTGTCACAAAATATTTTATTGCTTATTGAGGTTCTGGCCAAATGAATGACGTAGATACTTAGAGAAAAGGAAAAAATCTCCCTAAGGCACTAGCTTCCAATGCTGATCCCAATTGGATGGCCTGGAGCTTAGAGCCCTTAAACTCATTTTTCAGGGAATAGTTTCCCCACTAGGTGTCTACAAGGAAAGAGTCGTGGTGCTATTGGTGAAGGACAAGATTCAGTAACATTAACACCTAAAGGAGATAATACAAATCCAAATCAAATAGACATTTATTTTCACCTCTCTGTTCCCATCATCTTTCTATCAGTAATACCTATTTACTTTTCATGACTATGGAAGCCAAATTAAACGAGCACATATGTTCCACACTATGCTGGCCTGCAGCTGACTTTTACATAGAAATCCATACTGGTCTGATTTGATTTTCTAACTTTTAGGTTCAGAGATACATGTGCAGGTTTGTTATATAGGTAAATTGCATGTCTCAGGGATTGATGAAGAGATTATTTTGTTACTCAGGTAATAAGCATAGTACCTGATAGATAATTTTTCGATCCTCACCCTGCTGCCTCCCCCTACCCTCAAGTAGGGCTTGATGTCTCTTGTTCCTTTCCTGTGTCCATATGTACTCAAAGTTTAGCTCCCACTTATAAGTGAAAGCATGCAGTATTTGGTTTTCTGTTCCTGTGTTAGTTTGCTTAGGATAATAACCTCCAGCTCCATTCATGTTGCTGCAAAGGACATGCGTGATCTCATTATTTTTTAATGGCTGCATAGTATTCCATGGTAAATACGTATCACATTATCCAGTCTGCCATTGATGGACATTTAGGTTGATTCTCTCTCTTTACTATTGTTAATAGTGCTGCAATGAACATATGCATGCATGTGTCTTTATGGTAGAGTGATTTCTATATACCTAATAATGGGATTGCTGGGTTAAATGGTAATTCTATTTTAAGTTGAGAAATTGCCAAACTGCTTTCCACAATGGCTGAACTAATTTACGTTCCCACTAGTCGTGCATATGTGTTCCCTTTTCTCCACAACCTCACCAGCATCTGTTATTTTTCGACATTTTAATAACAGCCATTCTGACCAGTATGAGACAGTATCACATTGTGGTTTTGATTTACATTTCTCTAATGACTAGTGATGTTGAACATTTTTTTCATATGTTTGCTGGCCACATGAATGTCTTCTTTTGAAAAGTGCCTGTTCGGCTGGATATGGTGGCTCACATCTGTAATCCTAGCATTTTGGGAGGCCGAGGCAGGTGGATCGCTTGAGGTGAGGAGTTCAAAACCAGCCTGGCCAACATGGTGAAACCCCGTCTCTACTAAAAGTACACAAAAAATTAGCTGGGCATGGTGGTGCACACCTGTAATCACAGCTACTTGAGAGGCTGAGACAGGAGAATTGCATAACCCCACGAGGTGGAGGTTGCAGCAAGCTGAGATTGTGACACTGCACTCCAGCCCAGGCAACAGAGTGAGACTCTGTCTCTAAATAAATAAATAAGTAAAATAAAAGTGTTTGTTCATGTACTTTGCCAACATTTAATGGGTATTTTTTCTTGTAAATTTATTTAAGTTCCTTCTAGGTTTTGGATATTTGACCTTTGTTGGATGTATAGTTGGCAAATATTTTCTCCAATTCTATAGGTTGTCTGTTTACTCTGTGGATAGTTTCTTTTATGTAGAATCTCTTTAGTTTAATGAAGTCCCATTTGTCAATATTCGTTTTTGTTGCAATTGCTTGTGGCATCTTTGTTATAATATCTTTGCCAGGTCCTATGTCCACAGCATGGTATTTCCTAGGTTATCTTCCAGGGTTTTTATAGTTTTTGGTTTTGGATTTAAGCCTTTAATCCATATTGAGTTAATTTTTGTATATGGTGTAAGGAAGGGGTCCAATTTTAATCTGCTGTATATGGCTAGCCCGTTGTCCCAACACCATTTGTTGAACAGAGAGTCATCTTCCTATTGCTTGTTTTGTCTATTTTGTCAAAGATCAGATGGCTGTAGGTGTGCAGCATTATTTCTGGTTCTCTATTCTGTTCCATTGGTTTATGTGTCTGTTTTTGTAGCAATAGAGGAAATACTTGCAAACAAGTTAAAAAATACTTTTTCAAATCTAAAAAAAATCAGTCCTTTGTTAATGTGTTTATATGAAATCAAATAAAACTGTTAGTAAAAATAAATTTTTAAAATCCAAAAACATGAAGTTAAAGTAAGCAGTTAGTTATAAAACTAACAGCATTTGAAATATGAGTTGGGAATACAACTAGCATATTGACCGAGATGTTTGAGAATGTACAGTTTTGTGTTTAACCTGAATTTACTTAGTAATATGTCCTAATGGTGTAAATGAGTAGAATGCAGAGCTCTATTGTTATTTACAAATAATTACACTTAGTTTGTAAAAGATTTTGAGCTGACAGAACTTAATTGTACCCAAAATAGTTTCATAATTGCAGAAAATAAAATAAGCCCAGTTAAAAAGTTTTGCTTACAATTCAGTTATTCAAATATTTAAATAGTGTTTATCAAATTTCTCAGCCTACATCCAGTTATGGTTTTTGACAGCTATTGTTCAGTGTATTTAGAGTACATGATTATCTTACATTACAAGGGTAAATTTTTTTGTGTGTGTGTGTGTCTGGATAGACAGGCAGTGGCCATTGTCCAATAGGTTGAAACATTTCAATTGTCACTGAATCAAAACAGACCATTTGACCACATATCTAAAACTGCAGGTAAGTTAAGGAAATTTGCAAAGAAAATACACTATTTTTAGTTATTCAAGTTTCTTTCTCTATCAGGCATTAAAACCTAAGTAAAATGTGCATTCAAATCACACCTGTTTCAGTTTCTCAAAAGTGCAATTTCAGCTAATTTAACAATTCATTCCTCTTAGGGATACATTTTACTGGGAGATTTAAGCTAGTGAAATCAGCCTGAGTAAATCATGCAGTTAACTGATTTTTGATAATAGAAAAATTTGGCTGGTTGGAAATGCTTAAAGACTGTGGAAGTACAGAATGTGGTGGGTCACTAGAAAAAAATTCTGCTTCTATAACCAGGAGACAAAGGCTCAAGTCTCATGTCACTAACTTCAAGTGCCATTCTCTAAAAATCTATTCTTGGTCTATTACCCAAAAACAAGAATTAGAAAGTTGACAGAAATAATAAATTCAGGGTTACACTAAAATATAATACAGAGGGGTGGTTGAATATCACCAGCTTTTATATTCCTTCTGTCAGATGCCAGCTCTTAAAATTCTCATAAAAATTTTTGTTTGAAAAGCTAGATACCAGTGTGCTGTTTCCTGTCTATACATGTCAGATTTTAAGCTTTAGAATAGCAAAAAAATGCTCTGTCCTTGTAGTATAGGAACGTATGATGGCTTGATTATATTAGAAAACAAAAGCCAGTATTATCATTTTCAATTCAATTATTGAATGTGATTTGGTTTCTTGGGTGATCACTTTAGGTACCACCTCTACGTATCATTGCACAAAGACAGTATTCATCATCAGCTTACATAGCAAGCAAGACCTTCCTCAGTTTCCTCAATCTCTGCTGCCACATATACCAGCCGATCTCTCTTCCTCAAAACCAATACCAGCCACGAAATTCATTAAGTTCAAAGATGTCATGTTTTGTGGTATATCCTAGGCTCGTGTGTGTGTGTGTGTGAAACGACTCCTTCACTTTGTAGAAGGGTAAGGAAGGCTGTGTAATGTTCCTTCAGGAAAACGTCCTTCTCTAGCTACTCTTGTAATCTAAGCAAGAAGTATATGGTTTCAGGGAGTTTAAGGCTCTGTGTAACCCAGAGCCCCTGTGTTAAGTTCCTGTTTATAAATTATGGGAATAGGCTAACAAGAAAGACCATGAAATCTATAAGCATAAATGTTTCTGTTCTCTTGTTCTGATTTAAGAGGGGCCTATTTCTTTTGAAGTTCTTTTGGATTCTTAAGCAAAATAGCTTATTAAAACTAAATAACTTATTATTTAGAACTTATTAAAAGACCTTATTAAAACAAAATAATCACAAAGTGAATCACTCTGGAAAGTGCAATTTAAAATCTGTAACTACAGCTTTTGAAATATTTGGGTGTTATATATACAGCATAAATATAATGACATAAGCCTTGGGGGAAATCCTAGCACTGTATACATATTGTGTAAAATATTGGTTAATAGAAAAATAATGACTTTAATAAATAATTACATGTTAAAATTATAAATAGTTTAAGTGATATAAATATAAATTGATGGAAATAAATAAAGTATTCATATTGTTACAAAATTAATATCAATTTTATGTCACATATAAAAACTATTTAACTAGCTCAAGTTTTTTTATCATAAAAGCAGAGGATTTTTTTTATTTCTTGGCTTGACAAGAGAAAAAATTAAATGGATGTTTTCAGTTTATCAATAATCCATTGTGTTATTCTGGCCATTCTTACAATAACTTTATTCATCTTATAGTAGCACATTATTTTCTAGAAAAAAACACTGTTTCTGCTTTATGTTATGGTTTCTCTGTGTATTACTTATCCATGCCTTAGGTTACCTGGAGAAAAATTCCTTTTTCACTCATTTCTGGATTACAGTATTTTGCATATAGAGAATCTGTTTTTGTTTTTTTCTCTTTCCTACTCCATCCTGAGACAGGATTCAAATTTATCTGTGAACAAACACAACTGAAAAAATACATTTAAACCAGCTGAGGAAAAATAAAAGAGCAACAGGCAAGCATGGGCCATAAAATAGAGCCTATCTACTTCCTGAAAGCAAATAACAAATATAAGCCTACGTATCCTAGCAAACACTACTAAAAGGAAACCCGGTCAGTTCAGTGCCCCTGAGATCAAACAAACAGAACCTGCAGAATAAATCCTATTCACTCTTCCTGATGCTTACACCTGACAAAAAATTCTGGTCCTAAAGTGGGTATTGTGAATTTAATGGACAACATCCTCTTTATAGTGAACACAACAATGAACTTCATTGGAGCCATTTCTTACTGTGACCCTCAAGGTAGTAATTCTATAGAGAAGAGATAATACATGATCAGAAACAGCTTTCTGCTGGTCTGATTTAATTCAAGAAGAGATTTTATATTACCTAAAGGAATGGATTACTGAATCACAGTTTTGACCAAAGAGATTGTAGCTATAGAGAGTTTGAGTTTCTGTTTTTGACAATTTCTGCAATTGCCTGTGCTGCCAATTATAGAGGAACCAAACACCTCAGCACCTAGCAATGCTGGGGAACCAGTTGACATGCTGTTGGGGAAAATGTAAAGAGGAACAGTATGTCTCTGAATAGACAGGAGCTGACGAAATACTGCTAAATTGGTTCAACATTTCTTTAGTTTCCTGTGTTCCCAGTGCCAAGGTTAGTGACTGGCAATGAACTGAATTTGCTATACTTGTGAAACTTTGGTTTTATTTTTGATATTCAAACGACCTCTATTTACTCATGCCAAAATTCTTTTTTCTCTTTTTTTTTTTTTTTTTTTTTTGAGACGGGATCTTGCTCTGTCACCCAGGCTGGAGTGCACTGGCATGAACTCGGCTTACTCTAACCTCCGCCTCCCAGGTTCAAGCAATTCTCCTGCCTCAGCCTCCCGAGTAGCTGGGATTACAGGCACAAGCCACCATGCCTGGCTGATTTTTGTATTTTAGTAGAGGCAGGGTTTCACCATATTGACCAGGCTGGTCTCGAACTCCTGACCTCAGGTGACCCACCTGCCTCGGCCTCCCAAAATGCTGAGACTATAGGCGTGAGCCACTGCGCCCAGCCAATTCTTTTTAAAACAAAAGATCATTTTTAAATACAATTAATACCACTTGATATCCTTTTACTAAATATACCTGCCCTTGACTTCAGAGCTGTTTATATTTTATGTAAGTAGTTGACAAAAATCTCCTGTCTGGAAAATGTATAATTCAGATGGCCTTAAAATGTACTCATTATATATTTAGAGTTAAATAAATGTAAACATATATAAGATTAATTTTTAAATATAAAATATATAATATGCAAATTAAACAAAAATACTTAATAGTTTGAATCAAAGCTGTAATAATCATGAAAAATTTATGTTTATACATTTATAATTATATAGTTTTCAAATATATGGCACGCTATTTCCTAACCACTAAAACCTTACTAGGGATATTCTATTCTGAACAAGTCTCATGGCCTTACCATTCTAGGAACATCTCATATAACCCTGGTGCTTTTAGATAGTATTTTATTTTTATTATGCTCATCTTCATTCAATTGTATTTTGTTTATATTTTTGTTTTCTGGAAGATCTATGGCTTCTGGTGGGTGTTTTCAAAATTTATTCTATCTTGAAATCTATTTAACAAAACATGCTGCTTCCAAATTGTTCAAGTTTTTGCTGTTTTTAACGAAGGATGCATAATTCTTTCACTTATGAAGAAATGTACACATTTAGGTCTTTCTATCTTGTAAAAAATAATCCATGATTTTTAATAATTGATATATATCCTTCCTGTATCATAATTTTTTACTTCTTCAGAGAATGTCAAATTAATCTTCTAATAATGGTCATTATGTACAGTTCTGCTTGATTGCACTGTTTAAAATAAAATCCTTGCAATATTTTAGAGTTGCATTTAGTTTGAGTTTTTGTTTTTCAGACAGGGTCTTGCTCTGTTGACCAGGCTGGAGTGCAGTGGCTTGCCCTTGGCTCACTGCAGCCTCTGCCTCCTGGGCTGAGTAATCCTCCCACCTCAGCCTCTTGAGTAGCTGGGACTACAGGTGCAGGCTACCATGCCTGGATAATTTTTGTATTTTTAGTAGAAACAGGGTTTTGCCATGTTGTCCAGGCCAGTTTCAAACTCCAGAGTTCAAGTGATCTGCCTGCCTCCGCCTCCCAAAGTGCTAGGATTACAAGCATGAGCCACTGTGCCTGGCTTGCATTCGGTTTTACAGAAACTTCCAATTACTTGCTATTTTCCTTCTCTTATAAACCATGTAGGATTTTTACGAGCAATGCTATTATGACCTTCCTCAAAAGTTTCAAAACTACAGGTGCCACGGCTTTAAAGAGTCACTGGATAAAAGGAAAAGCTGCCATAAAAAAGAACAGATGTCCTCCCTTAGGGCTCTTGTTATGCTTTTTTCCTTAAAGTTAGAGCAACTTCTAAAGTTAATGTTTTCTGCATAAGCATTCCCATTGTTACTAAGTTTTCCCCAAGTCTGGTTCTGAATTTCATGAAAAGGGCAGAAATATCCCTTGCGTCCATCTCCTAACGTATCTTTGCCTTCTCTAGCTAAAGCTTCTGCTGTGACTGTTCTCCCTTTGTGTCTTGCATTGATGAGAACACTTGGTACACAGAGTTCTCTCTTCAGTGTGTCCTGGGTTCATTTGGAACTTTCTCCTCACATCATTTAGCATTTTTCCTGTATTCTTGAGTTTTACAGCCAAATCAAAAGACTAGAGTAAAAGTGATAGTCCTTGAAAAGTGCTTATCATGGGTAAGTAAGGAGATCTACAATTGGCTTTCACCAGAGAATATTAAGACATGGAGAACTTGTGTTAGGTCATTCGTGCACTGCTATAAAGAAATACCTGAGACTGGGTAATTTATAAGAAAAGTGATGTAATTGGCTCATGGTTCTGCAGGCTGTACAAGAAGCACCTACTTCTGTGGCATCTACTTCTGAGGAGGCCTCAGGAAGCTTCCAATCTTGGTGGAAGGCAAAGGGGGAGCAGGTACATCACACGGCGAGAATGGAGCAAGAGAGAGAGAGTCGGCGGGTGGTACTTTTAAACGACCAGATCTTGTAACAAATTACTCACTGTCACAAAGACAGCACCAAGCCATAATGGATCTTCACCTATGGCCCAAACACCTCCCATCAAGCCCCACCTTCAGCACTGGGGATTACATTTCAACATAAGATTTGGATGGGGACAAATATCCAAACTATATCAGAAATTAAATTAATTGTCCAAGATCCAACACATTCAAAGTTAAACAACAGAGATTTGAAATGAGTCCATTTGATTCCAGAGCATGGGCTCTTAAATGTTATATTTCTATTATTTATAGAAGCTTCCCAAGGACTATGAATGAGGACAGAGGATGAGATTTGGAATAGTGAACAGAGAGAACGGAAAGAGGACACTGAACAAAGATAGGCCATCACGTGAGACACTTCTGAAACCCCAGCACAGGAACCAGCTGAGGATAAGACAAATTCTTCATTTTAAGAAAGAGGAGAGTAATTGTCAACGCCAGTCCATTTTCATTTGGTTTCATAGTCTTGATTTTATCAAATTATATAAGAACAAATACTTTCTTTAAAAAATCCTATCTTCTTAATTTTATTATCTTTATTATATCCCAAACTACAGCAATAATAGGAGTAACCTTATTTCTCCTTCTATTTTCTTTTCATTAACCAACAATTCCTGTTTCATATTATTATTATTATTATTATTTTGAGACAGAGTCTTGCTCTTATCTCCCAGGCTGGAATGCAGTGGTGTAATCGCAGCTCACTGCAACCTCTGCCTCCTGGGTTCAAGCAATTCTCCTGCCTCAGCCTCCTGAGTAGCAGGGAGTACTGGTGCCCACTACCACCTGGCTAACTTTTTTTTTTTTGTATTTTTAGTTGAGATGGGGTTCCACCATGTTGGCCAGGCTGGTCTCTAACTCCTGACCTCATGATCCACCTGCCTCGGCCTCCCAAAGTGCTAGGATTACAGGCATAAGCCACCACACCCGGCCCCGTTTCATATTATTGTATCCTTCTTTGCTTATGTATTGGTGAGAATAGGAGCATTAACACAAAATTTGTCTTCAAATTCTTTTGTCCCAACCATTATACTTTAAAGTCAACCTCCACCAGAATAATCCCTTATGTTTGCTTGAGCTTCTAGTTCTCCTTTTAACAATTTTTTCTAGATAAAGTTGTTACTGCAGTTTTGTGGGTTGTTTTTTTTTTCTTTAGATGGGCTCTTGCTATGTTGCCCAGGCTGGTCTCCAACTCCTGGGCTCAAGATATTCTCCTGCCTCAGCTTCCCAGTAGTTGGGACTACAGGTGTTCCCCTCTGTGCCCAGCTCTCATCATTGCAGATTTTAATTCATATATCTCATCTGAAGCCCCAAAATAATGCCTACCTTCATCTGTTTTTGAACTTTGCAGAGACAGTGCTTTGCTAGTTTCTATCTGAGACACTAAGCAGAGGCCACTGCAATGCCTTGACTACCTGCAGTGACTATTCCCTGGCCTTAAACCACTGAAGTGAAGCTACCACGTGGGCAGAGAGCATTTTGCTTTAGAGTTTCAGGAAGAAACCCTATAACTCTGGCAGTGTCACCCCTGTCTCTGCTGGTGTCTACCCAATATGCTGACATTATCCCTCTATTCTCTCTTTACTGTCATTGGGATAACACTCTTTGCTTCTACAACTGCCTTCCATCCAAAAAGATCTATTGCTTTTTCTGGAACCTCTGTTCTCTGATCAATTCTCCACTTTTTCATACTCTTCATAGAACATTCCTACCGATTTTTTTTTTTTCTTTAACGGATATCTACATCTCCACCAGGACACCTATGTAGTTAAGGGAGAGGTAGGCAGGTGTGTTCTCCTGTCCTTTATTTCCCCTTCCACACAACCTGTCCTCCAACTTCCTATGAATCACTTCCTTTAAAAATCATGCCATCCAGGTATAACACCTGATAACCCTTCCTTTTACTTGTACTTATTGTCACTCTCCTACTTTTGCTAAGGACTTCCTTATACCTTAAATACTGAAATTATCTTTGATGATTTTAACATCCATGGAGTTATCCAATCTGACACTCTTGGTGTGCTTCAGCTTCCTCAAAGATTATATCCATAGCGCTGTAACCCCCTGAACTCATTGGCACACCCATGTTTGCCACCCCAAAATGTCCCACTTCTGAAATTTTAAACCAATCATCCCATTTTGTAACTATGATTTTTTTCACTTACTATCATATTTTGTGATTTATTTGCTGGGCCCATCAAGAGATTTACTCTCTATATTTTACTCACTAAATAAGAACTTTAAGATGAGAACTGTCTTAGCTTCTCCTGTCTCCATCCTCCACATTTAGGTTTTCATAGCCATTTTTCCCCCTCTTTCACTAGAAGACAAGTATCTTCACTTGTCTGGGTACAAGTTGTCTTATGCTTTTACACTGTATTCTCCATTCACTGGCGAATTTGCTTTTCTTTTCCTTTCTATCCTTCTTAGATACCAACTCTATCATTTCAATTACTTACTCTGTCTTCGAAACACTTTTTGTTTCATATTTGTGTTTAGGTCTCAGGCAATCTACAAAATTCCAGCTCTGAATTTTTTAAAAAATAAGAGTTTTCTTTTAAATTTGAGCTGCTGACATAGGAGAAAATGGCCTGCTGCTACTACTACACATTCAAGGTCTATAAGTGAATCTGTTTCCTCAATGCTTTGTCTATGTTTTCAGCCAGCCACATCTCACTTATACTTTTCAACAACAAACCTCTTCACCAAATCTCTGACTTTACAATATTTTCATTTTATTGAAAGATTGAACTCACCCCATTTAAAAAGGGGGTGAATGAATTCATGTCCTTTGCAGATACATGGATAAAGCTGGAAATCATCATTCTCAGCAAACTAACACAGGAACAGAAAACTAAGCACCGCATGTTCTCACTCATAAGTGGGAGTTGAACAATGAGAACACATGGACACAGGGAGGGAAACATCACACACTGGGGCCTTTCAGGGGGTTGAGGGAAAGGGGAGGGACAGCATTAGGACAAATACCTAATGCATGCGTGGCCCAAAACCTAGATGACAGGTTTATACGTGCAGCAAACTTCCATGGCACAGGTATACATATGTAACAAACCTATACATTCTGCACATGTATCCCAGAACTTAACGTAAAATAAAATTAAAAAATTAAAATTAAAAATTCAATAAAAACCCATCTTATTTACCACCTTTCTTCTCTATCCTTTCTAACCAAGGCTAGCGCTTCTGCCAGGACTCTGTGTGTTCCAATTCCATTCTGCATCCTTGGGGAGTTGGCTTTGTGAAACGTCTCCTTTGCTCGTGTAAAACACATTAACATTTCTTCCTCTATTAGTTTTTTCTTCTCAGCAAATAAGCATGCTCAAGCGCCCCCACCTTAAAAAAGTCCCTTTATACTCTATTTCTGTCGACTAATTTCCCTCTTTCTAACACAACCTGTGCTTTTGGAAGAATAAGCTATAATGAATTTGTCTACCTTCTCATCTTCTAGTTTCTTTTCAGCACATTGAAATACGGCTTCTTCCTCCACCACTCTGTCAAACTTCTTAAAGTAACTATGATCTATTAATTATCTCTAGTATCTTTTACTTTTCTGCATTATCTGACATGTTTGACTGCTCCTTTTCTGTGGAAACCATTTTTTTTTAACTTAGTCTGATGGTTGATTTTCTTCCTTTTTTTTGCACAACTTCTCATATGATCTTCTGAATGTTTGTGCTCATGAAATTCTTATGTTCTCATGAAATATGAGTGCTCCCCAAATTCCTCTGTACCCTCAGCAACCTGCTGCCACCTCTCTCCGTGCACTTTTTCTTTGATACTTTAATAATACCATACGCAAATGCTTCCCAAAACTTCAATGCAGTATTTGTCCGTAGGATACAGAGATGTATCAACATCTTCCATCTCTGCTTAGATGGGACAGGCAACCCAACCCAATCTTTCCAAAACTAAACTCACAATCCCCTCTCCCTCACAGGTGTTCTTCCTCTCAGTAAAAGACATTTGTCACTTACCCAGTTTCACAAGCTAGAAACCTGAGACTTATCCTCAACTTCTCTGTCCCACCGGTTCCCACATCCAATTAGTGACTAAGGTTTCAGCAAGTCCCATTAATTTTCTTTCGAAATGTTCCTTTCTTCTCTTTATTTAGCCCTATTCTCACTGCCTCTCTTGAAATATTTATTACTTTAAGCCTGGATTACTGTAAGAATCTGCCACCTGTATTCCTGTCTCCAACCACATTCCAATCACAATTCAGTCTCCACACTGCTGACAGTCACCCTCTTTATAAAGAGTCAGAATGGGTATATCCATTAGCACCTTAAAACCTTGGACTCACTTCTCTTTCCTTTCATGATAATGTTCAGATTTAGTTTCCAGTGCCATTTGCAGCTCCGTACACGAAGGTCTCCCACTACATGGCCATACGGACTTTTACTTTTGGCTGACCTGGTCTATTCAGGGATAAACCATGTTTTCAGTTGCACTGTTACCTTTGTCAATATGTGCTATGCAAATTTCTATCATATACTGTTTCTACATGGCTAACTCCTACCTATTCTTAAAAATTTTTAATCAAAATTTCGATCAAAGTCATCTTATTGGTGAAACCCTCCATGGGTCCCTATTTTGATTTAGGTGCTTCTTCTTGAACTGTTCAATGCACCCCGCATTTATCACCCTGTACCTGTTTTTCTTTTTCTCATTCCATTTTTCTGTCTAGATTGTAAGCTCAATGCAGTTGGCATCATAGTGATAACAATTTTATATACAACTTTCAACAATATCTGGCGTGTGTTAGTCCTTCCAGAGCTGTTTAATGAATTCATTCCTTGATGGACTACTAAAGCATTCAGTTAAAAAAAAAAAAAATATATATATATATATGTGTGTGTGTGTATATATATATATATATATATATAGTTTTAAGGAACATATAGTAGCATGGAAAATAATCTACTGCTAAGTGAAAAAATGTGTATAAAATTATAAGTTAATCATTATAATTTTGTAAAAAATATAGATGTAGAGAGAAAAAGAGCATAAACATTTATCCAAATATTGATGGTTGAATTATAGATCTGGGTTTATTGACAACTTTTCTCTTTTCAGAGTAATTTCAGTAAATAATTTTATTAACTAGTCTCAATTCAAATAATATTTTTAAAGCCATGCTTTGTCTTCTTGTCGTATTATCTGTTTGATCAAATTTTACCTGTATATCATTCTTCTTTGCCTTCTATTCTCTGTCATAACACAAAGGAAATATAACCCAAGTATGATTTTAAAAAGAAATAGCAAAATAGTGTCTCTTCCCCAAAAAGTTTTCAACACAGAGGTATAGAGCATAGTTTACCAATCAAATTGTTTATGCAAATAACTGCATCTAGATTGGCTTGTAACTAAGTGCAGTGGAAACTATCATTCACCTCTGATGAGCCAAGCAGATAGCATATGCAAATCTCAGAGCTGCATAATAGCTTTTTCTGGACCTCTAACTTCAGTTTCCTTTCAGAATATTAGTTTTAACACCACTAGTCTACAAACTTCATGGACATTAATGGGACAGATTTCTTTTTTTAAAATGTTTTTGGCTTGTTTTTTTCTGGCAGAAAGTTTTTCAGGATATAAATGATGAATATATTACACCGCAAATATCTGTTTTTTATAACACCAAATTATAGGACTTAGACATTTGCTTGGAGGCTATTCAAATAGCTTTTATGCAAAGCACTTAAGAATATGACTTGAAAATAAACGTACATTAAATTTTTATTAAATGACTCCATCATTTATTTTACCTTAAAACATCACATTTTCCTACGGAGTTTTGAAAATTAGCAAAATATTAGGCATTAGTTTCTTTTGCTGATTTGGTATTAGTGGTATAGATATCAAAACTTGATTCCACATTGTACATAGGTGCCTTATTTTTTTCTATTTATGTATAACTAAGTCCTTCTTTATATCCATGTATCCTTAAAGAAAAGAAAGAAATTTTCCCCTTAATGTTAATACTTTTTTATTAAATGGATTACCTTTATTAGTGATTTTTTTCAGTATTAACTCAACAGATCAGTAATTTTGATATATTTCATTAGATCCAGTATAATATATCATAATGATTTTAAAAGGTATGCTAATCATAAAATATAATCCAATGAGTCATACCAAATTTCTCAAAGACATCCTGGAAGAAATAGAATAAAAAATTACATTTTTCTGTCTATTGTGTTGCTACAATTTTTAAAATGTGCTATTGTTATTATCCAGTATCATATATGTTAATCTCAAACATGTCACAGAATGTGACCTACTTCATTATTTCCTTATTATCAATTATATAAACTACATTAGTAACAAACATAAGAATATATGCCATCGCAATACAGTTGGTATATGTAATTCAGGTACAATTTACATTGCTGTATAAAGTTGCTTTGCAAATTTCCTTTAGCTGTACAAAACAAGAAGTAAAAACTTGAACGTATTGCTTAAATTGTGAAAGTATGGGGTAATTTCCTTCTACTCTTGGCCTATGCCACTTGTCTATGACAATAGCTTGCTATCAAATTTAAGACCCTTATTCAGGAGGTTAATGCGAGGTAGGAACTCCATTCAATGTTATTTTGGCTTAAGGGCATAATGTCACAATTTGGTGCATCCTCTAATGACTTTTTTTTCTAAAGGCAGCTTATAGCTTAGACCTAGTTCAGCGAATTTCCTTGTAAGGTCCTTGGAAGACTGGAGGAAAAAAAGTACAATTGATTGCGTGGCCAAATTTCTGTTCATGCCTGCTTACTGATTTTTGTTCATTTCACAAATAAACAAGGCATGAATACATCAACCCACAAACCATAAACAATAAAGAACTTCATCCTGTAAGTTTGCTACGGCCAGCAGTTTGTGGCTGAATCTGCTATTTGTCATAAGATAAATGATAAAGTGATTGCCATTTGTCACTGAATACACAAGAGGAGTGCTCAGCTGTGAACCACTCAAATGCAGACAACAGTAAATATTGCCATTCTTATACTAACTTCTTTTAAAAGGGCCCCCTAAAACTATAAAAATAAAAGGACATTTGTGTTTTGGGTAAAAATTCTTAATCTTTTAACCTAAGAAGATAAATTGTCAAATAAGCAATAAGCATCTGAGTACTCTCAGTTAAAAACCTTGTATTTACTACAACATGAAATGCATGCAAACATAGACCATCTTTTATAAAGAAAGGTGTTTTATAAAGTTGAGCATTGAATTTAATTTATATGTATTGTTCCCACTTTTGCACTGTTCAGTGATTTTTAATACAAACTTTTTTATGTTTCTGAGAATCAGTGGTGCTTGACGGCTTTCAACTATATTAATAGAGGTTATAACAGCGCCCATACATTAATATAGTCTGTGTTTTATCTAAACTCTGATTGAATTTAGGGAGTACCTAAATTCTGTGTTGCTATACTTGCTGCCAACTACATAAACTTTATTAATTTCTTTGAAAGGCTACCTAACAACAACAAAATAGGGAACTATATGCAAATGACATATAAGAAAAAACGTCACTAATCATAAAATCTCTTAACTTATAACATTCCTTAGTGACAAACACCATACCGTGTAATAAGTGAACGTCATAATTACAACACCTTGCACTATAATAAAAAATCCTCAAAATTTGAAGCTTATATGTAAAAGAAAATTTTACTTTGTATCATTGTGACTTGCAAGAAAAAGGCAAAAAATGCAAAATAGCTGACACATATTGTTTGAGATTTTAAAAAATGTTTATAACTCTGAGTTTTATCATGGAATATATCACTTTTCACAAGAGAACTCAGATTAAATAACACATAACCTGAAATATCTTTACACCATTAGACACAGTTCCTTCAAGATTAAGGCTGAAATACACTGGTGGAGAAATGTAGGGAAGTATGCACTTTATAGTATCTTTAAATCCAAGCTGAATAACAAGCAGAAAAATAAGTATTTAGTGGCAGATATTTCCAGAAGCTGATCTTTTAAATTCAGATGATTGCAATTTTTCTAAAGTACTACAATAAGATTACATTTTAAAAAATCAAATTATAAGTCTGTCTTTTATACTATAGTTCAATATAACAAATTTCAAACTCTCTATTCAAAATATACTTGTAATAACATTTTTAAAATATCACTCTTTATATTGTATGCTAAAGCATGTTGAGAAATCTTTCAAATCTTTGGTGCTGGGAGTTGAAATTTCTTGACATAAGCTAATACATTTTTCATCAAGTGCTAATAGATGAAAATGATTAGTTAGATCAAAGGAATGTATGCGTAGTCTCTCACTATATATGTCAACATGACAAGTCAAATTAATTTTATAAATATTTATTTAGTTATTGCTCTATTATACGTTAATGAGATATATAAAAAAGTATAACTCAAATAATTTAATATTGTGAATTTCTATACATTAAAATGGAAAATCATTAACATTTGTGTTACATTCATATATAATCATAAATATATTCCAATGTCTCTTTAAATAGTATATTTGCAATGTGACCATTTGGTTTAATGATCAATTTTTAAATAAGAGGAGCTAATACTATTGTTTTTAAAACATAAACATAGGCTATATGAATCTCAGTTTTTTTTTACAGCACACCAATACTTGTTTCTTACCTTTTCCTCTAAAGAATTTATTTTTCTATTTATTTCTATATTATCTACCAGTTACTTTATTTTTCTATCTTGATAAACCTGGTTTTTAAATGGATTAGGTTATTTCACTGATATATGCATTTTATTGGCTTTACAACCGTCAAAATATTGTTTCAGGGGCTTTTTTTTTTGTTGTGGTATACAAACAGAAAACAGAAAAAGGAAAGGCTGACTTTTAGGCTTTTGACAGGAGTCTTGTATAAGTGGAAGACTTTTAATTCTCAAATTGTTTCACTTCAATAACTCTTTTAAAGTTGTTGCGCCAAGATGCCTGGCGGATTAAGCTCCATTGCCTTTTCTTGTTTTGAACTAATGTATTCTTGATCACCGTTTAATGAAACTATATACCACATGGAGATTTCACATTAGATAAGCCATGTGAAACCCTCATCAGACAAGTAGCTCTGGCTGGTGGTAATCCTTCAGATGAAAATTTCAGACTAGCAGGTTTTCCAATTTAAATGAGCCCCTTTAACTATAAAAAATTGGCACGGTATGATTGCTAAAAATTATTTTTAAATTTTTATGTTGCCAAAGTGCCCTGGTGGCTGTGAAAAACAGAAATACTGCCGTAAATACAGAAAACATTAACTGGTCACTGAGGGGATCCAATTTACAACCCATAGAGACAACTCACACAGCTCACTGACACTGGCGCTATTGGGTTTGTGATAGGGCATTCAGCTCTGCTCCCCCCACACAGAAGCCAGGCTCATCTTAAATATGCAATTAAATAGATTTATTCTACAGGTTTCTCTAGTCAGTGGTTATTACTCACTCTTACTTCATTGCACTCTGATCTATAGAATTTTCATGATGTGTTCAGGTAGCCTTTAGGAAGCAACAGAACTTGTTATGAATTTTCAATGAAAAATTATTTGGGGAGATTCACATGTGCTATTTAATATTTTATTAGAGTGATTCAGTTTATCTTAAAAGACTTATCTGTTCTCTATGTTTATTCTAACCCAGAATCACTGCCACCTATTAATATGTCTACAACTTAAAGTAGTGGGAATAAGTTATTCTCGGCTTAAGTTTGAATTGCAGATTTGGATTTCAAACAAGAAGGAAAAATAGGATGTTTAGATTTGTTTTTTAGTGTATATAGTATTTGTTTTAGTCTGTCACAAATGTCAATGACTTGTGCACAAGGACAGATTATGTCAAGAGACTATGTATCTTTTGTTCATAATATATAACAGTAGTAGATATTTGTTTGAAAAAAATACTTATGATATACTTACTTTGGAATGCCACTGTCATCTAATTTTGACATATAATAAGATATTGTACAGAATAAAAGGAAGAGTGTTACCCAAGAAGCAAACGAAGTAATGGCTACTTACAAGGAACCAAAAGCTATGACTCAATGTTTCAGATATGAGGAATAAGCAATGCAATCAATAGTTCTTTGCAAGCAGTGAAGGTAGGACAAAAGATGGAATAATAAGACAGTCTAATATATACATATATTACTGCCATTAATCAAACAGATATACACTAACCAGTACACACTAACCAGAAAATGAAGAACCTAGTAAGTTTAAAAGAGAAAGTTGCTGCAGCCAAAGGCATTCAATTGTGCCCTTCTTCAAATGTTAGTCTATATTTGGGGGAAAACTTCACAGAATCAGAATCCTACAGGATTTTGCTTAATGAATCAATTGCTTCCAATTAGGTTTCTTATATTGATGAACTACCAGAGCACATTCTGTAATTGTGAAGTATTATATAGTTTACTACAAAATAATGGGAAAATGTGTACAGTTATTAACGTAAGTATTACAAAATTTTAAAAAACCGACATCTTTCAAAGAGCGGAGTGGTCATTATTCAAGTTTACTTAACCTGCTCACAGTTACTTACTGAAATCAGGTCACTGTGGTATTATTGCTTCTTGTAACTAGTTGCACTCAAGTGAAGCAGAATAGAAAGGTTAATTTGCATCTATACGAGACCAAAAAGACTCTAAGTAAAGATCCGTACACAGCCTTTTTTCCCGAAAGTATGACAACAGCAATACTGTAAAGATAGCCATCTAATATCTTTGGGGTGAATGTGGGGGTGGGACTCCTTAGCCCCTCTTCCGCAGAAAGGTGCACTGCAGCTGAAAGAAATCATTTGAGAGAAGGCTGGGAAAGGGGTGTGCTCATCCTGCATCACAATTACTGCAAGAAAGGGGAAACTGCAAAGTACAGAGGGAAACTTGCAAGGATGAACAAGAAGAGAAAACCTCAATTTCTTCCAGAATATGCAGTGTGGCAAGGACAGTCTTGCTTTAAAGAGTAAGGAAAAATCCTTCCATGACAAATGAAGGAATGCAGAAAATAGATACGGATGAAAGGGGTAAGAGTACATTGCGAATATTGCTTTAAATCTTTGCAAACATGCAAATGTGGGAAAAAAAGCACACTAAAACATTATACTTCAGTATGTATTATTATGTTTTCCAGTATCTGGTTTATATTAGCTACAGTAAGAAACCACAGTATGCAGAGAAATTAAATAACCTCCCTTGGAACATTTTTGAAAAGAACTTTAAAAAATAAAAATAAAGTCAAAAGTAGGTTATTACAAAAGGAGAAAGCAGTAAACAAATATAGAAAAGACATATCAAAAATTTTTCTCACAAAGAGAAATTTAGATATATTAAGTAAAAGAGGAAGTTCTGATTTGGTACCACTTAATCTAAGGAAATATTGAATACCCTTAAGAAGAGCAGAGAAAACCTGGGCTTTTTGTATGAAGGTTAAAGAAGATGTTACATAGAAAGTATCATCTGAAAATACCTATGGGTCAGTAGTTTCCAACTTTATTTTCTTGCTCTGGTGGTTCACCAGAATGACTATCTCTAGAGGGAGAAAATGGGTATTGTTTGAAAGAAAAAAACCCACTACACTACCACTACCAACACCACCAACACCAACCACAACAACAAATTTCTCCAGGCTTACAGAGTTCATCTTTCATCTGCCTTAATGATTCCATATTTCATCTATTTAGTCATGCCTCTGAGAATAATTTATTGATTATCTAATATATGTCAAGTATTGTAATATGTTCAGGTTAGATACATATGATGTGGTTGATGAGGCCTGTTTCAAGATGCTTAGTACTTACATAAATATGTACAGTACATGATAAAACTTGGAATTTGCCATTCAAAATGTTTAAAATTACATGTCACTCTTTCTACTAGGAAATTATTCTGATTTGCAATCTAATAAGCTGCCTTACAAGAGTAAGTGTGTGTGTGTGTGTGTGTGTGTGCGCGCGCACGTGTGTGTGTATTTTAAACTGGGTACTCTAATCTTAAATAGCAATTTAGCACTCTACCAGTTGTATATGGTGTCAGCCAATCCCAGACCACCTCTTCTGTCTGTAGTCCAGATGCACTGACCATAGTTTATGTGTTAACAATCTGAGAAAGTATTTTGTTACATGTGTGGTGACCAAAACATAGTCAAATATTATTTTTAAGTGACAATGTTCTATTTCTACATAATTAATAGAATAGAGAAAAGGACATAGTTGAGGTTAAAGTCTATGGAGCCATATGCCGCTTCATCAGCAGAGAAACTCTCCTCCCTGAGTTTCCTTGTTTGGTTTTATGTTGGGGTATTGAGATTGTTACTTTTTCTTTCAGCACATCCTCATGAATCTACCTAGCCTATAAAGAATTGTCCAGAGACCAAGATTTGGACCTTCTGCTGGACTGTGCTGTTTTCATGTTGTTAAATTGGAAACTCTTTTCCAGAACCTCTTTCTCGCATAATTCTAGATTAGAAGTGACCAATACATTAACTGGTATCAGATTTGGAAGGTAGAAGTGAAGCACTGTCTCTTACTTTTAGAAGACCTTTGCAGTCAGAGAAAGCAGTAGAAAGAGGTTGTGATGGACAGAGAGACATGCTGTATTAGTCCGTTTTCACACTGCTATAAAGAACTGCCTGAGACTGGGTAATTTATAAAGGAAAGTGGTTTAATTGACTCACAGTTCTGCATGGCTGGGGAGGCCTCAGGAAACTTACAATCATGGAGGAAGGCAAAGGGGAGACAAGGTACATCTTACATGGTGGCAGGAGAGAGAGATAGAGAGAGGCAGAGACTGAGAGAGAGAGAGAGAGAGAGAGAGAGAGAGAGAGAGACTGAGAGAGAGAACTGCCAAACATTTTAAACCATCAGATCTCATAAGAACTCACTCACTATCATGAGAACAGCATGGGGGAACTGCCCCCATGATCCAATCACATCCCACCAGGTCTCTACCATGACACATGGGGATTAAAATTCAAGATGAGATTTGGGTGGGGACATAGAGCCAAACCACATCATATGGCCCACCTTGTCTCCACTCCATGACTCCACATTCAGTTCATCTTCACCTCTAGCCTCTTTTCGCAATAGATGCAACCCTTTCTCTCTTGACCAAGGAAGTTACTCTCTTCTTGTATGACATTTCCTAATGTCAATCCCCTTCAGAGAAATGCTGACCTCTTTAAGACCCACCCTCAATACATCTCATTCCTTCTAGGCTTATAACCAGATTCAAGTTCAGGGAGGACTAGGGGATCAGATACAAAATATGACCTTTGAGTATGCACCACATACATCAAAATAATGTTAAAATGTTGAAAACTTGTATAAACAAAAACTTGCTAATTATGTATAGAAATTAGCCTAGAGATATTGGTTTAGGGTGAAATAAGGCTGAATCAGGTCAGATTTATTCATATGGTTGCACTAATGAGAGGTTCTGGATTCAAAGTATTTTCTTGAGCAGACAGAAGAATCTCCATTTGAGTGGTGAGTCATCTAAACCCAAGACCCAAAGTTGGCCAATGTAAAATGAGGTTGAAATGCTTGAACTTCCTTGGTATATGAAAGAAGGCAGCCAGTCTCAGGGAGATCAGAATCCTGAAGTGGATTTACATGTGAAATCTACTTAACAGTTTCTGCCTGTATTTTCTGAGTAGTTCAATACTCCCTTCACCAAGGCTTTGAAAAATACAATGGGGAAGGAAATACTAATATTCTTCAAGAGCTCCGTTATTCTTTGCTGGCTAAGAGTGACCAGGGGAAATATTACCATCAAAATCAATTATCTGAATGCAATAGGGATAAAGAAGTGCTGGAGTGTAGGGACCAAATAACAGTACTAAACCAGCAAAAACAATGTGATAAAATTGTGGACTCAGTCATGGTGCCAGTTAGGTAAAATGCCATGCAGGATAGGGTAATGTTCTCCAGAATGTGGAATGTGGTCTAAATCAGCAATCAATATAGGGTCTGTGGTTTGTGGTTATGGTACTCAAAATTTTAAAGATGTCCCTCTAAGATTTCCATCCTAGGTGTATTCAAACACTACTCTAGGCACTGCTGAGCAAGGACTTTACAAATGAAATTAAGGGAATTAATCAAATGTCCTTAAGATAGGGAGATTATCCTAGATTATCCAAACAAGCTCAGCATAACCACATGAGACCTTAAAAGCAGCAGCAGAAGGCAGAAGAGGAAAGCAGGAAAGATGAAACAAATGAGAAGGTCAGAGAGATTTCAAAGTGAGAAGAATTAGATCCACCTGCTGGTTCTAAGGTGTAACGGGACACATGTCAGGGCCAGAAAAGGGTCTCTAGGACTAAGAGTGGCCACGGGCAAAAACCAGCAACTAAGTGGAGGCTTCAGTTTTAAAACCACAGGAACTGAATTCAGCCAACAACCGGAATGCATTTGGAGGAAGATTCACTCCTAGAACTTCCAGTAAGAAATGGAACTCTGCCAACACCTTGATTTCAACCAAGCCTGTCAGACTTCTACAGATAGAACTGTAAGATATTAAATGGATGTTATTTTAAGCATTTTAGTTTGTGGAAATCTGTTATGGAAGCAATAGAAAATGACTACACTGGTTCATATATTAAGGGATAGAAATAATAGAAAATTTTCCTGAGAGGATAATGTAATCGTTTGGTTGAACTTGAAGTTGAAACTTCCATCTGGTCATTTTGGAATCCTCATGAATCAACAGGCACAAAAATGTGAATCTCTACTAGCCTGGATGATTGATTATGACTTTTAAGGAGAAACTGAGCCACTACTACTTAATGCAAGTAAGGAAGAGTAGGTCTGAAATGCAGGAGTTTCTTTGGGGCATCAGTTAGTCCTCCCATGACCTGTGATGGAAGTAAATGGAAAATTACAACCAAGACAGGATGGCTAATAACACAAACCCCATGGAAATGAAGATTTGTGTCATCTGCATAGACAAGCAACTATAACAAGATGAGGGGTTTGCTGAGGGCAAGTAGTATAAGCAGCAGAAGAATAAAGTTATAAAGAAAGTTGTAAACTTATATGCGAGCATATGACCGGTTGCAGAAACAAGAACCATTGCAATTATGGCTATTACTTCTTTGTCTTGACATGAATATATTTGTAAATTATATATGTATTCATGTTAATATATTTACATACATGTAAGTTATTTTTGTCCCACCTACTTCCAGCAATATTTAACACAAGATATAGTATTAGTGGTTAGCCCTATATCTTGGTATTTACATTACAGGATAGCATACAAGGAGTGTTACTTAGCCAAATGTACAAAGTGATATGAACTGTGTATCCTGTTTGGGCTAAACAATTGGCATGTTTTTGTCGTATGGAGACTAGTTTTAACATGAGAATCAGAAGAATTATTTGCAATTGACTTTATTTAGAAGCAAAACATATTTTTGAAAGGCATATGTGAATGTCAAGCTTAAAAGGGTAGACTGCATTAAATTATGTTATTATCAACTTGGTTTAGTTGGGAACTACATTTCTCACAAAACCTTTGACTACACAATTCCAGTTTAGAGTATGTCAAAAGAAAAAACATGAGGAATTTACATGGGATTTTGAAAGCATACTGAAGTGGTAGCCTTAATCTTGGATGGTCACCATGGTCATATATGGTGACAGATAGATACGGAGATACCCGGTGGATGCCAGTGTGCTCTTATTCTCTACTCTGCAACCAGATCATATGCTGACCATTGACACTGCTAAAAGAAGCCCTAGACTCACCAACCAATGCTTGGCTATGGACAACAAAGGTAGCTGACACCTAGAAGCAGTAGCTTCCTGCAGAACTCTCCATGAGTAGAACCCTCTTCATGGTTCTACTTCAGTGGCTGGATGTACTTGGCTTCTTAGAATTTTAGGAAGCTTAGACTTCTCCCCTATTCTAGTGATTTGGAAGACTAATTGGTGACTCTCTATCTAATCTTCCAGTTTCCCTTTCCAAATCTTTCATTCAAGCTTATTTCATTGTGTATTAGGTTGAACTCCTATAATACATTTCTTATTCCCGTACTGCTCCTAAAAGGCTCTGTTTCTCAGAATGAATCTTGACTGATATAAATTCCTTCACAGTGACACAGAATTTGAGGAATGAGGTCCACACTATTGAACAGAGACTTCTCTAAGACTACAAACAGATATAACTTTATAATTTTTATGAGTTGGTTGTTTCTTCCTTTCTATAATTTTGTTTTCTGCGTGATATTTTTAGTAATTATTTTCTCTAAGTGCATGTGTTTAGCGTGAAACCAGTCAATGAAAAAAGCTAATACATTCTACATATGTTACAAACTTGAGATAAGTTGCATATTTCCAAGGTAGACATTTGATGCAATGTTAGGCAGCGCTGGCTCCCTAATGAACAATTCCAGAAATGAGAAAAATATTATAAAATTCCCTGATTCACTTTCACACTGGAAAAGCTGAGTATAATAGAGGATTATCCTTCACATCTGCAGCTTTGTGTTTCTTGTAAATATCTGCTCTGAAACATCAGCCAGAATCTTGGATGTCGCCTTACCTTTAATTTTCAATCTTTTAACTTATTCTTCGTTATTTCTCTCTCATTACTTTCAATGAACATCCCAATAGTATAGCAATATACTCAGTCCTTCTATTCAAATACACTTTACCCCTCCATCAGCAATTTGCTTCTCATTTGCTCATATTATCTCATTTTTAAGGCATGATATTCAACTATGTCAAGCATGATTGTTTCAGTAATTATATGTATCAATTATACTATTAAACTTATACATTTATCTATTATTCTGTTATGTTCCACAGTGCTTAGCTATTTCTCAACAACTCTAAGAAATTATATTACCACATTCAGAATTCCTTCTTTCACTGACCTCAGGTTTGGGTTGGATGCCACCATAGTAGTAAGTACTCTACACACATATCTATCACTGCATTTGCCATATATATTATTATTATTTTAATACCAGGCTTCTCCAATACACAGTGAGTTCATTGGAGACAAGATCTTTATTTAAGTCACATAATGCCAAATTCATGGTAAAGTGTCAACAAATGTTTGTTTTAGAAAATTTTGTCCTAAAAACTATCCCATATATTTTATAAGAAGTCATTTATGATACCCACTTTATTTCAAGTTTGAATTTATTTTCAAGGATTGTAAGAATAATTTGTGGTCTATTTTCTATACTAAGAGAATTAGGTTCAGAGCAGGCTATGTAAATCTTTTCTGAGGATTCTATTAACGTAATGCATCCTACAAGAATATACAGTATTAGATCCATTTTCCTGTCTAATAATATTAGCAATTTCACTTGGCGATTGGAGTTTTCACAGATATGCATTGAAGAGGTTTCACATGCATAGAGTTCAAATTTTTAATTTTTAGTCTTTTAATATTTATTGCATTTATATGCCTTGTCATCTGTACTTCTGAATAGTAATCAAATAAACTCTTTCCATGAATAATATGAGATAGAAGAAAATAAAATGATAGACAAATATAAATTCCATGGTCAGGAAAAATAAATATAGTGAGTTAATATCTATATTTAAGTAAAAATTCAACTTGGTTGTAATTTCCTATCGCAGAGTTCAATATAGTATGAGTTCAATAAAAATAAAGAAAAATACACGCAGCAGTTAGATAAGATAAAAAGTTAGATATAGATAAATTAAGCAGCTCAACAAAGAACTTCAGTTTGTCTGTGGGTAAGACACTAAACTGAATTTTCTCAGCACTTAAAGGGTATACTAACACGTTTACACTTAAGAGAGTCATGGTCAATATAAAAAATACATGATATAGACATTATTCAAATTTATATCCAAGCACTCTGATAGACATTGGAGAAAAAGAAAAAAACACTGTCCCTACCTGCACAATTATTACAATCTACAACTGAAGCAGGCTTTCCAATAGAAAACTGTAATAAACAGTGAAGAGTAAAATCCTCTCTATGGGCCCGGCGTGGTGGCTCATGCCTGTAATCCCAGCAGTTTGGGAGGCCGAGGTGGGCAGATCACCTGAGGTCAGGAGTTTGAGACCAGCCTGGCCAACATGGCAAAAACCCGTCTCTACTAAAAATACAAAAATTAGCCTCAGCTGGGCATGGTGGTGGGTACCTGTAATCCCAGCTGAGGCAGGAGGCTGAGGCAGAAGAATCTCTTGAACCCGGGAAGTGGAGATTGCAGTGAGCCGAGATTGTGCCATCCCACTCTAGCCTGGGTGACAAGAGCAAAACTTCGTCTCAAAAAAGAAAAAAAAAAAAATCCTAAGACTCAGTAGAAGCAGGGAATAAAATGACAAATCTAATAAGGAGGTCTGAGGAGGCCTTAGAGGGGGCAGCCATTGAACAAGGATATGGCAGAGGAAGAAAGCCTTGGAAACTAAAATTATCCAATTAATGACCTTGTTAAGTATAATTAAAATAACTGAGTTGTGCCTACCCATGTTTATATGGAGAGGAATTCACACAGTAGACATTTTACTGTGGAATGCTTCATTTGAAATTCTTTAGGTTGAAATATCTTTAACTTTCCTAACTCCACATTGCACAAAACATTGAAATACTTTTATATTTTTATAGGTGATTTATATGTCTTATCTCACATATAATTCTGCATCAATTCAAGGAAGTAGCTTTTAATTTATATCAATGTATTTTTTGAAAATATTAATGTCACTGCCAAATATATCAAATTGCCATAGTTTATTGAAAAACTGTTACAGTAAACTATATTTAAGTGGTTATATTACTTTTTCTGGATTTACAGAGTGGAGTATATTCATTCATTTGCATACTGCATGTCTCAGTCTGTTTTGTGCTTCTATGACATAATACCTAAGACTGGGCAATATATAACGAACAGAAATTTATTTTCTCATGGTTCTGGACACTGAGAAGTACAAAATCAAGTCCTCCCAAGTATCTGGGAGAAGACTTGTGTGTCTGCATCGTCACATGGAGGAAGGCAGACAGGCAGAGGCAAAAGGGGGCCAAATATGTCCTTTTATAATGGTATTAATCCCACCCATGAAGGCAGAGCACTCATGGCTTGAACACCCTCCAAGGTCCCACCTCTTAATACTGCTACAATGGCAATTACATTTCAACATGAGTTTTGGAGGAGACAAACATTCAAACCATAGCACTAAGTAAATATGTATTAACCTCTGTATATAGGAGCTAACATTTATTGTGTGCTTACCAGCTTACTATCTTCCAGGCAATTAAATAAATGCTTTATAAATATCTCAGATATCTTTATAACTATATGCTCCGTAGAAAATTGCCACTTAAGAGTAGTTATGTAATTTGACCAAGACAATGAAATAGGTAATCTTGGAGTCAGGATTAGAACTGATAGCTATTTGACTGGAGAGCTCAAGTTGTTAACTACCGAGGTGTTGTGCCTGAGCACCAGTAATACGTACACGTATGTATCCTTCTGCACAATCTTCTGGGCAAGTCAATGCTTACATTTAACTTCAAGTAACTCCCGAATACTAGTGACTTCACATTCACCAACTCTAACTTCTGAACACACACCACACTCGCTTTTTCCCCATGCAATAAAACTAACTTTGTATTTCTATTTTGCATTTGACCTGTTTGAACTTTCGTACTTTCTTCCCAGCACACTTTTTATGTGTTTCTGCTTTCTATGATGAAATCTTTACATATTTATCTAGTCTATTTCATACAACAGTTGATATGATGATGATCCTCTTGACTCATTTCTCTGGTTAACTTTTTCTGTGATATTTGGCTACATGCAAATGAAAAACACAATTTCAGGCTTGGCATGGTGGCTCATGCCTGTAATCCCAGCACTTTGAGAGACTGAGGCGGAAGAATTGCTTGAGCCCAGGAGGGTGAGACCAGCCTAGGCAATACGATGAGACTCTGTTTCTACAAAAGAGAGAGAGAGAGAAAGAGAGAGAAATAGCCAGGTGCAGTGGCATGCACCTGTAAGTCCCAACTACTATTTGGGAGGTTGAGGCAGGGATCACCCTAGAGTTTGAGGCTGCAGTGAGCTATGATAGCACCACTGTACTCCAGCCTGAATGATAGAGCAAGACATTGTTTCTTAAAAAAAGAGAGCGAGAGAGAGGGAGAGAAGAAAAAAAAAGAAAGAAAATTAAAAAAAAGAAAAATACAATTTTAACTATCTATACTAAAGTTTAGTAAAATATATAACTCTAGATAATTCACACATGAATCTATATGATCTACTACTGCTTGCCTACCTGATCTTTTACCTAAATCTTTGGATCTCTGAAACCAACCTCTAGGGTTTCATGGGCTTAAATTAAAAAGCTGTAATGCCACACTGAGAATATTTGATATGAGAAGGGACCCAGTAGTGATACAAAAGTTACCCTGGTTACCTGAGAGAAAGAATCAGCCTTTTATATGCAACTGTCCATTAGGCCTCATTTCAAAAACAACCTAGAAACGTTAAGCTCAACACACACATAACTTCATTCTGCAGCTCTTTTCTTGCCAAGCCTGCTTTTCCTCCTGTGTTTTGTAGTTCATGTAAATACGTCTCCATCAATCTTACCATTCAGATGCATGGATTTTTTTTTCCTCAAGTCATCCTCATATACCTTCCCCTTCCACAGACAGTTGAACAGTATCTTGAATAGTTTCTCTCCTAAAATATCTACTATTATGATTGATCACAGATTAAATAACTTCTTAGGACACAAGACTACATTTCTATATTTATTAGAGTCTTATGGTAATAACTTATACTACATTGATGTTTTACTATTTTCCTTTCCCCTACTGGAAATGCATGATCTATGGAATTCTACATATTTATCTGCATCCTCTGAGGCTGGATGTGGGCAAGGACTCATGTTTCATGCTGTTGAGTAATGTCTGGTTTCTTCAGTAATTATTTGTGTAGAGTCCAATTACCTAAAGAGCAGTCTGGCCTTTGCCTTCACCTATTGGGATGACCTCTGGGCCTCTGGAATGTCTTTACTTGTCTGGGGGATTTGCTGCTAGACAGTCTAATAACGGAACTTATGATGGGGACTTTGGGTCACATATTAGGTTGGTGCAAAAGTTGTTTTGGCAATTACTTTTATCAGTAACTGATGCAATTACTACAGCATCAGTTCCAACCTCTGGAAAAACTGGTGATTATCTTGACCTCCAGGAGGGGCTGGAGAATAAAGGTCAGCCACAGGGGCAATATGTGATTGAGCTCCAATAAAAACTCTGAACACCAAAGGTTTCCCTAGCTGGCAATCCTCTGTATGTATTGTCACACCTCGTGGCAGAGAGGAGGTAAC
Source organism: Macaca mulatta (assembly GCF_049350105.2). NCBI lineage: Eukaryota > Metazoa > Chordata > Mammalia > Primates > Cercopithecidae > Macaca > Macaca mulatta. The sequence goes on along the minus strand of NC_133423.1, from coordinate 59,268,535 downwards.
ACCACCCTTGTCTCCAGGGAGCAAAGGATGAATGGAAGCTCTGTATTTAGACCCTTCCTGGACTCGGTGCTTGGTTTCTTGTGTTTCCCCTTGGCTAATTTTAATTTATATTCTGTTGCTGTTTATAATTAAACAGCACTTTTCTGAATTTTGTGAGCTTTCTAGCAAATTATTGAACCTGAGGTTACTTGTGGGATCCCTAAATTTGTAGCGAGCTGGTGTCTGAAGTGAGGGCAGTCTGGTGGGGACTGTGCTTTCTGGCTGTGCAGGTTTTTTAATTTCTGGATGTTATGGGTTCAGGGCCTATCACATGCCAAGATGTCAAAAGCTGAGCATACACATGGCTTTAAACTAGGGGTGCAAATTATGGTACTACATTTTCTTACCTCATAACTTCTGATAATATTTCCTGCCCAACATACACCACTTGCCTGTCTCCCATCATACAGGTAATGGTTATGGTGTTGTGACTGGAACCTGCTGAAATTGGGAGTTTTTTGTTGTTGTTCTATGTGCCTGAGTAAAGTGTCCCTTGTAAAGGTAAGCCTGATTTACTAATGAACATTTTGAGAAGGCCTTGATATATTGTTTGCATTCTGTCTACCTTTTAACTTTAGAAGTCACTTGACCACAAAGTTTTGGGGCCTTTGTTAGGCCTTAATTCCCCTTGATTGATCTTAATTTTTTCATTTCATTTTAATTTTGAGACAGGGTTTACTCTGTTACCCAGGATGGAGTGCAGTGGTGCTATCATAGCTGTCTGCAGTCTTGATCTCCTGGGCTCAGCAATTCTCCTGCTTCATCCTCCTGAGTAGATGAGATTACAGGTGTGTGCCACTACATTTGGCTAATTTTTAAAATTTTTAATAGAGCTGAAATTTCACTATGTTGCTTAGGCTGGTCTCAAACTCCTAGACTCAAGCGATCCTCACGCCTTGGCCTCTCCAGGTGATGAGATTGCAGGCGCGAGCCACCGCATCCAGCCTCTTGATCTTAGTACCCAAAGAACAATGACAAATGCAAGGGCATCTGGGCACTCGCAGTGAGTGGTAATAATATCCCACTGCTTTACTGTTATTGAACACTTTCAGGATATTTGTGTGTAGTGGGGTGATGGGGGTTAGTAGAAGGGGAACCCATTAAAATTCCAGGTGCGAAACATAAAAGCTGATTGATTATGAGAAAGTCTTGTTTAACATCTCTAAGTTTAAGTTTTCCAACTGCAACTGTTAAGTTAGAAACATAAATCCTTTGTGGCCTACCACACTGGATTGCTTTAACAACAACAACAAAATACTTACACTTGAACCCTGAAAGATCAACTTAGAACTGCCAAAGCTGGGAAAAGAGGGATCCTTTATCTTAAAGTTGTTCTATTTCAGAATTCAACTCTAAACTTATGGCAAATAACGCAGAGATTTGAGTCAAAAGCTAAAACTATTTTTACTAATTTTTTTTTTCGCTTTGTACATTCATTGTCTTTTTCCATAAAGTGTGTTTCACATTATAAAAATCAACAAAGGTTATTGAAAAACATTTTCATTATTTTATATAGTACTGAAAATGAACATGACACTGTACAATAGTTTATATATTCCATTTCCTTTCTCTTTATAGCCTATTTCATTTTCTCTCAAACTGTTATTATTATCATGACACCCAAATTTGAGATATGCAGCTCCCTCAGGAAGTCAGGTATACATGCTCTCTATAAGGAAATAAATCAGACAGTGGGAGGGCTACCTGGGTAATGTTAACAATACTCCCCACAGGACACTGTGCAAGTCATATTTGTGATATTTGTCAGAGCATCAGGGCCACATTCAAAAATCCTAACTTTAACAGGGAACACTTGGTGTTGTTACTTCTACGGAAAACCACTGATAACTCACTAAAGATAAAGTAAGAGCTAGCCTGCCTCTCTCTGTATCTCCCTATCTCTACCTCTCCTAAAAGGCTTAAAGAAATAGAAATGAACTAGAAACGTATAGTAACTAAAAACAGTTTACTGGCTCTGGTGGAACACTTTAGGCTAAGATCTATGCTTATGAACATTATAATCCTGTAGCTATCTCATTTATGCAACATTAAATTCATTTTTTCTGAAAGCAGGACGAAGTGACCTTCTTGAAGGTAACAACTCTCAAGTAAAATTCATACTATTTAAAGGAAGGTGGACAGGACAACTGGAGCTCTTTTTAATTATATGAACAACCAAGATTTTAAAATGTCTTATGCTATGTTCAGCAAAGTTTAGCCCATTTTATGCAATTTGTAAAAATTCTTGATGATAGACACTCATATATAAATACATACTTATAATAACTTAACATTTTGTTGATGCCTTTAGTAATGGTATAGGTGAGGCAATACCTATCAAGTCTTGGTAGTCCCAGTAACTCACTTTCTCTCCTTGAAAACTTTTCTGATAAAAGAAATGGTGGCAATGTTTAGAAGTTGCATTTTAACACTGTCCCGCTTTCTTGTTTCTGTCTCTGGTTAGCAAAGTGTATTAAAATGATGTTTATTATTCTCTCTCCTCTGTAAGGCTAATATGCTTCTCAGAGTTAAGGGATGTGCTTTATTGCAACAATCCTCAGTATCTAGAATAGTGTATTTTATGCAGCAGGAACTCAATATATACTTATTAATTGAACTGAACAATTATTCCAGTCTAAACCCTTCTAATGTGAACTTTAGAGGTGCCATTTCTTGGTAAACAAGCTTAGCTATATTTTATCCTTATTTCAGAATACTAGATACAGCTGTTCGTATAATTAAACCTGGGTCTGAATTAGAGACTGCTACTTTATCAGGAACCCATATACTAGAAGGTCTAATTGCAGTTAGTGTATACCTAGTTGTCCATTATTGCTTCCAAACTATTATTCCTCCATGTTCATGTGAAAATACTCCTGTTTCGAATGTATATTGATCAAATAATATAATCCTCCACCTTCTCCCACCTATTGCCCTGCCATTCAATGGTCTCCTGGTTATTTTTTCACGCTAAGCAAGGGCTTTGGTCCATGGTACTCATTCTTCTCTTCCTGTCTATCTCTTGTTCCACCCATCACTCTCTTTTACTTCAGTATCTATTGTATGACCTCGCCAACATTTTAATCTTAGAATTTATGGGATTACTCAAATCAAGTTAACTTCAATTCTATGTTCCATTAACCATTCATACCCACAGACACCCTTCTAACTTGTTGTCTTCTGGAATGATGCCACCTCAGAAGTTTCAAACTCCTATACCTTGTTTTCTAATTACAACCTCTGAGTCATTTGTTGCCTCTATTCTTACTCCCTTTTCCATCTCATAATCACCCATCCAGAGCTGTATCTTGATTCTCCATGTTTCCTGTATTATTAAAGATTTCCTGAAGCCTCTGATGCAGTGCATATGCTTATAATTTCTCCAACCATATTTTGTTAACTGAATTTCAGATTCTTACTTTCAATTGGGCACTGGACTCTAAATAGCTCCTCCAAAGATATTTTACATTTGATTGAATCCAGTTCTAAATCTATTCCTCAATTTACAGTTTCTGGTTTTGGATGCTGACACCACAACTCTCCTGTTGTCACAGTCGGAAACCTGATATATATTTAGACAATTCCTCTCGCCATCAGCACCAAAAGACTCATCAAGTTCTGTCTACATTAACTCAAAAAAAAAAAAAATCCAGAATTCACTCTTTCATCTCACTAGAACCTCATAATTTCACTTCTAAATTCTTCATTGGCATAGCTTCATCAAATATCATTTGTCTGTCTCCAATTTATTACATGTAATCAATGACAGTGAACCATGTTTATGTCATGGAATGCACTGAAAAAGAAATTTTCACTTCATTGCACTGGGGTAATGGGACAAGGCTCTTTGATGGGACAGGCTTCTAGGCCTAATCTCGAGCCATCCCTAGGCCATTTCCAACAACTCTAAGTGCTGACAAGATTAATGTTTCAGTCTACCTATAGCCTGTTAATGTGACACTAATGCGAAACAGCAGTCTGGCAGAAATATCTGCGAAGTTCAGTTCGATGTGTTTCAGCTGGAAGGGTAGCTTGTTACCCTTCTGATCAATTATTCATAACCTAACATACGAACTCCTTAGTATGACATTCAGAGCCTTCATGACATGGTTCTTACCTGTATGTAGGACCTTTCTCCCTGCATCTGATCTACAAACACTATAAACCACCTGCAGTTCCCTAAATGCATGCTGATTTTTGACACTTGTATGCCTTTCCTCCTAGTGTTTTCACGCCTTGAAGTATTCTTTTCTTAGCTATCTTGTTCCCACTTTCCAAGATTTAGTTCTGAAATATTCATCTTCACAAGCTTTTTGGAGATTTCCTGCAAGCGCCTCTTCCCAGGTTCTAGAGAACTCTCTGCCTAATTCAAGAAAAGTACTTGTTACACCTTATTTTAATTGGCTTGTGTCTGTTTTTTTCACCATTGCTTACGGAGGCTAATTAAAAGCAAGTGTTGTCTTTGTAACACACCCAGAATCTCACACAGATTCTGACAACACATTACTTCAAAATGAATAAATAAATCGGTGAATGAATGAACAAAAATCAATATAGTTTATCTTTGCCAAAGTAAACTGAAATATAAATTTTACTTTTTCGCTTATTTAAAGAGTTGCATCACTTCATTTGGATTTCAATTTAGCAAATGTTGATAATTGATTGTGTCCTAGACATTGTGACAGACCCTGGAAGGCTAACAGGAGTGAGGTATTATTCTCTACTTCAAAGCATTCACCAAGTGAAATGCAAACCAAATATTTAAGCAAATCCTGCATCACACAACATATAATACAATCTCTCCCTCAATCCTGTCTCTTTCCCTTTTGCTGAAAAATATTTATTTCCGGTATTTAAAAGTTGCAAACAAATAAAACATTTAAACTCCTTGATTACTAAAGCCCTTTAAACAGTATTCCAAAGCTGCCCTCTCTAATTTCTTTCCATGCACTTGCCCCTTTCATCATTACATTTCATCTTCTGCCTTCACCAATGGACTGATGCCACTCTTTTTATCAGTGATGCTCTCCCTAGTGGCAAAGTTAAGAATATATAACTCAACACTTTGGCAATGTTTGGCACTTTTGAGCCCCTGTGGAGCTGAAACTCAAACCTCTGGACTGATGCTAACGTCTCTGGGTTAAAAGAACAGGCTCTGCCAGGCTGGAGCACAGACTTCAGAGGAGGGGCTCCAGTTGGCCGGCTCTGATGTCTTTGAGGTGGGATGTGAAAAAGTCAGTTCTGCAAGCGTTGCAAAAGCCACGAGTTGTGTTAAGGTGAAGCTGTGGGAAGGAACTGCTGCTCCCTAGGAAGACGCTGACAAGAACCACAGGCAGACAGGAAGCTAAAGGAAGCCCACAGAGGAAGCAAGCAGTAAGGAACAAGTTTCTTTTTTCTCCTTAAATTTTCCAGTCTCCCTCTAGTGCCCCCTATTGGCAGAGCCTAACTTAGAGCCCGGTGACAACGGAGAAATGTTGCAGAGCCCCCACCCAACCCATTTTCCAAACTGAATAGAAAAGAACTGAGAAACAATACTGTATGGAGTAACATACCCAGATTCTGTCTTCAAATATTTTCTACTTTATTTCAAGGTTTTTATGTGTTCCCCTGGTTTCAACTATCAACGCAGTGGCTGACTCCCAGATCTTATACTTCATTCTTACTCCTTATCCCAAACTCTACCTCTGCATGGTGAATTCCTGGGTACATATTTCCACTTAAATAGTCTCTACTGGACGGGCGCGGTGGTTCACGCCTGTAATCCCAGCACTTTGGGAGGCCGAGGCAGGCGGATGAAGAGGTCAAGAGATTGAGACAGTCCTAGTCAACATGGTGAAACCGTGCCTCTACTAAAAATACAAAAATTAGCTGGGCGTAGTGGTGTGCCTGCCTGTAATCCCAGCTACTCGGGAGGCTGAAGCAGAAGAATCGCTTGAGCCTGGTGGGGCGGAGGGTGCAGTGAGCCAAGATCGCGTCACTGCACTCCAGCCTGGCAACAAAGCGAGACTCCGTCTCAAAAAAAAAAAAAAAAAAAAAAAAAAAAAAAAAAAAAAAGATCTACTATGTTCAAAACAGGTAATCTTTTAAGAAAATCCAGTCGTCAAAAGTTCTTTGTACTGATAATGCCAACATAATTGTTGCCAGTCAACCAGGATGGCACCACCTCTTACCCTCCAGTGTTTTCTTCACATGACATACGATTTGGCATTGGGCTTTGTGGAGTCTACATCCACATTCCTGTTCCGTCAGTGCCTCATCACTTCTCTGACGATGAAATCACTTTTTTGTGACTTTTATCTGCAGCTTGTGCTTACATTTCATTTCAATTCATCCTATATGATGCTCTCTAATTGATCTTGCTATACAGCTCATCTCTGAGCACATTACACTCCATAAAAAGTTTTCATGTCTCCCCCTGCAAATTAAGTGTAAACTTTTCACTGGGTCTTCAAAATATACTCTTTACCTGTATTCTCAGCCTTATCTCATATTGTGTATCACATTACTAATATAAAAGCAAACTTAGATGGAAATTCCTAAATAACCATTTTTGTATAGTTTTCTAATCATTTTTATAGGACATATTTTTAATGTTGAATAGTAGTAGATCATAGCATATGTTCTTTTAGGGCGTTCTGAAAACATTGCAAAATTTCCATCTGGAAGGAATGGACAAATTTACATTTCTAATGCGTCTATTATAACTCTGGATATTAGCATAATTTCCTCTTTTCCTATATTAAGGTATATCATTGTTGTGTTAATTAAGGTCTTGAGATTATCAGAAATATTTATCAATTTAATATACATATTTGCTCTTATGAACTGAATTTTCATAGTTTCTGGAATATTTTGTATTGCTTTTTCATTTATAGGCACTCAATAAATTAAAGATACTAGGTGCCATATATTTTGCAATTATTTTTCTTTTTCCAATGAGTCATCTGCCTTTTAACTTTGTTTATAAGTCTGCTTTCCTGTCACATAGATTATTTTTCTTTTTTATTAGGTATTATCTTTATCCTAATTTGTATAGTAAATTATAACTGCATTTGCATTTCTTTTCTCTGCTTTTTTGATATGCCTAGTAACTCTTTCACAAGCCAAGATAATTTACATAGTCATTGATTATTGTAGTAATATATTGATTTCACTATCTTGTTATTATTACTGTTATTACTAACTTTACAAGTAGGAAATAAAGACGTTATTATTTTCCTAAGCGGTCTTCTATTTCCACTCTGGTTCTCTGAACCAGCAGTCTCAGTGATTCTTAACCCAGTCGCCTCAGTCAATCTTTTCAAACATAAGTCAGGACTTATCACTCCTCTGCTCAAAACCTGAACTATTTCCCCATTTCATTCAGAGTAAATGTCAAATTCCTTAATGGTTCACATTATCTCTCTAGCCTCCCCTATCATCCTCCTCATTGCTCCCTCTGTCCTACATGAGTTGGTGGCCTTACTGTTTCTTGAACGTCTAAGCATGCTGCCACCTGAATAGTTTGTCTCTGGAATGTTCTTCTCTCAAATGTCTATAAGACTAATTATGATAGCTCTTTTAAGACTCTATCCAATGAGGATTTTCAATGAGGTCTATGCAAGAGTTAGGGGAAGCCAACAGCTTGAACAAATAACCTCAAAATCCCAGTGGCTTCAGAGTTGACACTAATGCGAAGGACACAAATAGAAATCTCCCTGAGCATGACAAAGGAAAACAAAAGCTTTTTAATTATATGGAAAACAGAAAACAACATATAGTCCAGGAATAGTAGTATCAAATTTTAAAAGAGTCAAAGCAAATGTGATGTAAATAATAGTGAAAGACATAAATAGAACAAAAGTTTCCCATACGTGAACTTAAAAACCCTGAGTTCAAGATTAAATCTTTCATATTTGAGCAAAATGAAAAATTATTAATTTAAAATATACAAAGGCAACTTGTTTGATATTGTAAGTGAACAAAAATAGGAATGAAAGGTTATCTTTAAAGGCAATAAAAAATGCCTTCAGGTTTGCTCTCAAGCAAACTAAACACCAATAAACAAATGAGCAAAATCTGTAGAGTTTTTGGAAAGAAATAATAATGACAAAAATAAAACTATTAATGTGATGTGCACCTATTTCATACCAAAAACTCTTTTAAGTGCTCATGTTAACATGTTTAATTCTCACTAGAAGTCTAGAAGGCACATCTTGTAATTATTCTCTTTTACAGTTAAGGACTGAGATTGTGACATTAAAAAATTTATATGCCACCATTTCTTGTTCATGAATAACGACAACTTGGAAAATATATAAACTCAATTGTCTAATGGAAAGAAATCCCAAAATATGTGGCTTGATCAACTAAGAGATGTATTGATATTAAAATCACTAAAGTGGGAGAGGTCATAGTTAAAAGAATTCTTAACAAATATGAAAATCAATTTACTATGTAGAATATTATAGAAATAATTATTGAAGATATGGCTACAAAATTAAATGTAAAAGACTAAACACTTTCTGAAAGTGCCAATTTACATGGTAAAAACAATAACGGCACGTTAATGATAGGAAAGTCAAAATTCTTAGCACAATTAATTATGACCAGGAAGCAAGGAGGGAGAAAGGATAACAGAAGAAAAGAGGCCAAATTGTTCGTATTGTTGGAGTAAGTAAAAGTTTTTGATTTGTGACTTTGACAATTAATACAAAACAGATTTAAGAATACCTTTAATTATTTGAAGCAATAATATAACTAAAAGTAGAATGTCTCCATTTTCTATTATTAACAGCAATAAAAGTAAATAATAGTATACATACCAAAAAATGGTAATAATGATAAAAGCAGAAAGGTATCACAGAAAATATTAAAATGATAGAAGCAAGAACCAATAAAGCTATCATACAAATGAATCGAATCACTAAATAAGAATGGGTTGAAAAAGCAAAATCACTCTAAATATTATTACATAAAGCTTACAGAAGGCACATCTAAAAAGTAAGTCAGAATAGTCAATAAGAGAATGCAAAATTAAAGTACTGTAATACACAGAAAAGCGGGAGTTAATAGTATTAACTTTAAAATAATATAAAAGAAAGCTGCCATTTTATAAAAAAATTACAATCCAAATGATTATTTAATAATTATAGCCTATTATAGTCACTGAGTAACAACACCTACAAATATATAAAGCAGAGCCCACAGAAATAAATCAAGTAGGCAATTCAATACACCACGAATAGTCTATGACAGATCAAGTAGACTGTAATATAAGAACTTTCAATATGTGGAATTTTTAGTTAACCAGATTAAACTAATTATTTCATTGATTTAGTTGCTCAGAAATTGTCTATGGAGCAAAATTGGAGACTCCATGCCAATTACTTATTTATTTGAGACAGGTGTTCACTCTGACACTCCTGCTGAAATGCAGTGGCACAATCACGGCTCACTGTAGCCTCAACCTCCCAAGCTCAGGTGATCCTCCCACCTCAGCTTCCCAAGTAGCTGGGACTACAGGCCCATGTCACTACACCCAGGTAATTTTTGTACTTTTTGTAGTGATGGGTTTTCACTATGTTGCCTGGCTGGTCTCCAATTCCTGGACTCAAGTGATCTGCCCACTTTGGCCTTCCAAAGTGTTGGAATTGCAGGCATGCCCCACAGTACCTGGACCCCCGCCACGCAAATTAAACAGACTGTTTAACATAAATTTAAACAACACCTGACACCCTCCACTTTCAACCTGGGGAGATAAAAGGAAGTTTTTAAAATAATGATTTATGTCAGTTACTTATTTATTAATTGCCTCCGCCACCCCCGAAAAAGGCCTCAAGGCAGCTAAATTCCCTAAATTGTAATTGGGTCAATGTGCAACTAAAAACATTAAATGAGATCACTATGTATTTAAATTGCCTAAATTGTATTCAGAGAATACTTGATCATTTGAAAAATGTGTTTTTAATTGCTAAATGAGAAATAATGAACCAAAGTAGACAGCTCAAGTTGCTTTAAAGAAAGAATAACTTATGAAAGTCAAAGGAAATAATAAAGAAAAAAGCGAAAATTAATTAAAAAGCACAAAGAATATTTATAAATAAGAATTCAGAGTATACGGAAAAACAAAATGTAAAAATGTATCAAGGCTGATCAAGTAAAAAAAAAGAAAAGGAGTATGCACAAGAAAAGAAGTATGACTACATAAGTGGAAGAAATTAAAAAACTATATTTCATATACCTCAATGATAATTAATTATAAATCTTGTTAAAATAATTTTTTTCTAGAAAAATACAGCTTTGCAACATTGACTCAAAAGGAATTAGTAAACACTGATCACTGAAAATGAAAAAAAAAAGAATATAGTGTTAAAGTTTTTCTTCAGAAAAGAGCCAAGCTCCAGTAATATCTGTTAGGAGCAGTTCACCATGAATTCACCACACACTTCTTGTAACAGCTTCTATCTCGAACTCCCTTTTCAATCATGTTTGTATAGCAAAGGTAGTGTCTTCCTCCAAGGCAAAAGTTGGGTAAGTTTGCTAGAAGCCACCTGATAAAATTGGGGGATTCCTACATTCAGGATTTGTCAGCTGTGATAAAAACCTCTGATATATGTAGCATCCACATGGACCACTTTCATATCACCCCTGGAGTCTTGGAGCCAAAGGAAACAGTTATGCTGCCTGTTGTGTAGTAATAAAGTTCTTTGTCTCTCAGGCTGGAGTTTCATGTCTTCTTCTGCTAGCATCTGTGAAACTATGGCAGGCTAACTGGTTAACTTGCCAGGGTAAAATCTCAGACCCTTCACATATCTTGATGGTATCATGAGAGAATGTATCAAACCTTTAAGGAACTGAAATGCCCCATGCAATTTAACATAGAAAAAGAACTAAATAAACCTTCCTATTTCATTTTAAAAATGGTAGTAAATCTCCATACCAATATCTTTAAAAAAGTACAAAATAGAATTATAGACCAATAAATATTCTAAATTAAATGTTTGTAAATTAAATCTAGTATTAAAAATTTAATAAACCATAGCCAATTAAGGTCTATTTAAAGATGCAATCTGATATTTGAAAACAGTTATTTTAGTTGATCAAAAGAGAAAAATCACATATTTTGCCTTTACTCCACAGTGGGGTAAGGCATTGCAAAAGTGATATGATATTCTTAGGGAACATTCATTTTCCACTCCCACTGGAAAATGAATGTTTCCTGAGAAAATTATAATATCTAAACTATGTTCATTGGGTATTAGCACAACTATATAAGAAAAATACTAATTTTTAGAAAAATTGAAATGAACTACAGCCAAATAATTGCAATAGATGCCTCTAGGTAGTTAAAAAAAGAAAAGCTAAAAATGGTAGTTGTCAATGCAGAAAATAAAAAAATCTATTCAAATTTCAGATAGACATTGCTTTAATGTAGTATTAGCAGTAATTCTACCACATATCCACAAGGAGTGACATGATGCTAGAAAGAGATTCACAAGTAAGAGAAGCTTCTTCCTTGTTTCTAAGGAAACACTCAAAATCTATTAAATTTATATTTAGGAATCACCCATATCCACGCCCCATCCTTCCTCTATATTCTAGTGCTACTCTCTCCTGTTAAGTTCTTGTGATGATTGAAGCACCAGATCTGTGCAAAAACATGAGGTAATCACTGATACAAAATTACCACTCTTGCGGCCAATCTTCAAATTAAAAGGTTCATTCCTCAAACAGCAATAGATTTTAACAAGTTACTTTTAAAAAGCAATACAATAAGCCTAATTTATATAATTATGTGTGATTAATTGACGCTCAATCCTATCAGAAGTACTTTTAAAAGAAATATTAATTATGAAAAGCATGTTTCTAACTTAAAAAAAAAATCATGTTATAGTAAAATAGTCTTTGCGACAGGAAGGTTGTCATTAAGGCGAATTACTCTTGCCCGGGAAATCCATTGGTCAGCGCCCCTAAATGTTTCAGATTTATCACACATTCATTTCCCACAATTGAGACCACAGAATATGTCATGTTTTTTACTCAAAGTAATCTCTAATTTTTTAGAACAGTGGATAAGGCCACAATTTACTGTTTGTAATTTGGATGTGGTCATCATATTTATAATTTGAGTGTGACCACTATATGCAAGTCTGTTTTTTACATCTTCCATCTTCCTGCTGATGTGTCTTGAAAATGGAGTGTAGGGTTTCGGTCATTCAACATTGAGTGCCTTGAATACAGTAATACTCATGAAATAGTTGTGAGAATGCAGAAATGATGACTAACCAATAGGAAAATAATATACAAATTGTAATAATCATTAGAATATCTCAGAGATTAAATTTGTTTGAAATGCTTACTATTCCAGTACTTGGTGGTCAAATGAAACAGTGTATTAAGCTAAAACTTTTCCATGAATGGGTAAAAACTAATTTAATATCCAAATTTGGGACTGCTATAGCCAGAGGAAGAGGTATTTCCTGAGAGTAGAGAATAGGAAGCAGAATAAAAAGCAATTAACTCTACAAGGAATGGGACATTGTCTCTACTAGAACTCAATCTGGAAATTGTTCTTCCAGTGTAGTTCACTGTACTTCTCTCATAAGCTAAATTATAGAGGGGAGAGCAAATCTATGGAAAGAACACACAGAGAAAGGAAATGACATAGGCGATGCAGCAGGTTTTCTAACGACAACTCATAATAAATTACATCATATGTAACCTGCAATTTTGTATAGACCTTTCCAAAAGCAAGGACAAACATCACTAGCTAGAACTATAGTCCTCTGATGAACATGGTACACTGAAAATTTAATCTTAAGCAATGGCATTTGCAAATTATAGGCAGTTAGTAAAAATGCCATGACATTATTAAAAAATCTACCATTTAAGGATATCTGATATGGAATTGCCTACTGAAGAGAGATCAAATTTAACTCCAGAACCATGCTGTCTGTATGTTATCTGAAGTTTGTGTGTATTTTCTTGTTTTTATTAGCTGTTTGTATTTCTAATTCTATTGTGTGTTTTCTCATATGCTGCATTAACTCTTTGGCTTTTGTGAAGTATTTTATTAAACCATCCCTACAGATGATCCATAATTGTGATCAATTCTTTTACCCAAAAGGGACACCTCAGATTAGTAACATTAGATTTATAACAATGCCTTTAATGAGACTCTTTTCTTTGCAGGGATCCTTTACATCACATACCCATTTGCACCCTTACCACTTCCTAAACAGGGATGAGATCAGGTTTCTATGAGAAATCACATGGTCTTTTCATTATTTAACACTCAATAACTGATCATAATCATAAATAAATATCATCATTAATGATAAGGCACATCAGTCTCTAAACTCTGCATCTTCAAACTCTATGATTCTGGTCACATAAGGTGAATGCACAACAAAGAGCTATCCAAGAAACTGATAAGAGACAACTTCATATAAATTTAAGGTTATCTGGCAAGAACTGTTGACAGAGTTAACAGAATCCTTAAGTGCTAGAAAGCAAAAGATGGTTTAACCATTTTCACAAGAGTGGGAAGTATCAGGAAAAGGAAGAGAATGAGATAGAGAGAGAGAGAGAGAGAGAGAGAGAGAGAGAGAGAGAGAGAGACGCACAGAGCGAAAGATTGATTCAGCTTTTGCATCCAGGATGAGTTTGGTAAAGTATCAGGAGTATCAGGCTGGTGGAGTTTGAAGAGTGTTTCTGAAATGCTCCTGCTTCTTACTGCAATCAAGCATGTGGACAGCAAAATTATCCAAAAAAAGCATCCATTCTCTATTTATTTATTTATTCATTCAACACACATTTATTGGGTACTTCTGGCCAGACATGGTACTGAGCTTTTAGGATACAGAGAAGGATATAAAAGAAAATTCCCTCCCCTTAGAGAAGACATTATTATGACAGGAGATAGGCAGACAAAAAACAGGTATAAAAGAATTACCAAAACAAGTTCAGATAGAGATCAGTGCCCAGAAAAAAATCATGAGACCATATAACGCTTCCAAGTGGCTGGGGGTGGGTACAGTTGGGAGTAGAAAGGTAGGGACAGGCTTTTTGATGAAAAGAAATGCAAATCTCAGTGATTCAGAGGCTGGTTATAGAGGATGTTTTATTCATCTCTCTCCTGCTGACCATCTTTTGCCATTTCACTAATTATTATTGTTCCATTATAGTGCTGGAATGCCAGTCGATAAATGATTATTGAGACCCCACTGTGTTCTCAGCACCACTGCGACTGGAAAATGTGGTTGAATTCAAATAACTAATTCTACTGCTCTAATAAAATATGAGGTGGGGAAGAATGCTTAAGTTGGTAAATAACTTAAGCCTTCTTGTTTTGAGAGGTGCATTAGAGTATAAGCTTCCGCCAATCCATTCGTAGCTCACACATCTGAAACTCAGCCATCGGTTTCAGCAACTGCTCTAAGAAGAGGTATCACATATTGCCACTAGATGGCACCAATTATTTTCATATTTTTAGGTCAAGAAAATCTTTTTTTAAAATGTAATGGCCACATTTAAAAAAGAAGAATTTTACTTAGCATTGTTATTAATAAAGTATTATTCTCTTCTTAATAATTTTCTTATAGACAAACCACACCAATAGAACTAAAGAAGGTACATTCTTTCACCCGCACACTTGTTCATTCAATGTACATTTGTTCCAAATAATCTTTAAAAAAAAGTTCTCACACGTCTTTGGATATGTAAAAAGTAGGGAAAGTAATTGAAATATTGATATAATAATTGAATATATAAATATCATATTTGAATATATAAATAAGAGGATCGAAAATAGTTCATATATTGATACTACATATACTTTGAAAACTTTCACAGAAAAGAGTTTTAAAATAGTACAGAAATTTTTTTTGCTTTTTAGAAAAGATGTCCCATTGTGTCTTCCAAAAATGAGTAATATTTTAAATGTATTTTAAATATGGTACTAATTCATTACAATTAAATTTAACAAAAACTATTGCAAAATTTAAAATGGGATAGGAATCATTTAACTGAATGCAAACGTTTTATAGGTATAGCTTTATATAATTTGATTAATAAAAATTCAGGCTTAAAAGAAATTTTAACACAATTTCCCTGTTTCAAACAAGTAAATTTATAGGTCCATTAGAATATTATGCAAATTTTTTCTACAGGAAATGAGTGTGATGTATTTTCCTTCCTCAAAAAAGTGGTTGGTAAACATTCAAAGTATATTTATTCAGAAACAAATGATAACCATTCTCATTCTCAGGTCTTTCATTAAAAGCACAAAAGGACTCTGGAATAAATATAGCCTATATTTTTATATTAATAGACTTCAAAATAAAATAAAGTATGATAATAAATGAGAGTACACATAATATGCATTGAAAAGTACAATATGCTCTATGAATATATCATAATTACTTAGAAGAAACAATGAAAACTTACAGGTTTATTATGCTAACAAATTTAGTTTTAAAATCTCAATACCCTTGCTACTTCAGGATAAAAATTGTCTCAAACTATCTGCTAATTTGACTATCACTATATTTCTTTCATTTTGAAACATTCAAAAATAATACTCACTTGGGTATCTCGAAGAGTTTTTTGTCTCACAGCAAGGAGCACTCTAAATCTCTGATCTTCCTCAAAGATTCTCTCTTCACAGTCTTTTTTCTCTTGCATATAATGATCGAACACAGCTTGTGCATGTTCCCTTTTAAATCTCATAGTTACAAATTTGTTCCTATGAAGAAAGAATTCCATGTGCCACTAATCAATTCACATTTTATTTTTCAAAATGCATTTATGAGACATTTTAAAAGGACCCAAATGAAAAATCTTGAAGAGTCTTGAGCTGACAGGCCTTGGAAAAATTCCCCGGTTTTTCCCAAGGCTTACTTCCATAGGGCTACATCTAAATCATCCAGGTAGAAGAAAATCTATGGAAAAACAGTGGATTCTCTTGGTTGCCTGTCCAGCATGCTTCTGTTCTCTAAGCATTTCAAGAAAACCCCTCCTCCAAGCAGCATGTAACTCTAGAGATATATTCTGATTAGTCCAACCAGCATATGACCCATTGTCCAGGGGTGAGAAGATATATTAAGATAGCTCGAGGAAATGAGTGAGAAGCGCTTAATTCCATGTAGAAGAGCTCATACCCACTAAATGTGACTTACACATCATGCTTTCAAAGTTGCTACCAACAGCCATAGTGGAGAGAGAAAAAAATGAGTGCCCGGTGTTGAACTGTTGAATCAAACAACCCTGCAGCTTGCTCTACCAATTATATAAGATGACACCTTTTTTTATTGTTTAAGCTGGTGCTATGTAAGATGATGCAGTTTTACTGTTTTATGCTTCCTGTTACATAAGATGATACATTTTTTACTGTTTAAGCTGGTACATGAATAGGTGTGTGTATGTATGCGTGTGTGTACATGTCTATATTTTATCATTTGCAATTAAACACATCCTAATGCAAAGGTAAAATAACTTTTATGGTGAACTCAGTAGTTATGTAAGGAACAATACTAGTAGAAAAGTATCAAAACGTGGTTAAAACAATACTGGTAACAATAACTTGCTTGCCAAAGTTGAGCAGCAACTCAGTGTCCAGAATAAGGTATCTGAAAAAGCTCAGCACAGTCTTATTCTATCCACATTAGTTAACAAGTGTACTGATATATTTAATCACTTGCACCGTTAACTATAAAGGCAGCAAGACTAATATTTTGGGAAGGGCTAAACTAATATCTCTGCTTTTAAATAATATCCCATTTAATACAATAAAAACCACTCTATGAAATAATAATGAGATAGCCATCTAGAGTTGAAGAACCTAAACTTGGATAATTAATTAGCTTGTGTAAGCTCAACTAGTTGGTAAATGACAGAACCAGAATTCAAATCTAGTCCTGCCTTTTTCTGATTCAGCAGTTCAACATTAAGTACTCATTTTTTCCCTCTCTTCATTATAGCTGTTATCAGCAAATTTGAAAACATATCACCTTGTTTACACTTAGTGGATGTGAGCCTCTTCTTCCACAGGAAATAAGGTTCTTCTCCCCTTTCATCTGCATTGCCCTGGTATTTCATTTACATCATTCATACCAATAACATTCTAAATTATTAAGTGATGTCTGATCAGTAGCCAATGATATCGACATCTTGGAGCACAGAGAACCAATGAAATTCACACAGGAAGGAGCTAGTGTGACCAAAACGATAAAGTGTTCATAGTTGCTCCCAAAAAACATTGATATATCTTGACTACATGTACTTTGTTCTCTATACTGTTTTGATATTGAATTATATTAATTATAGTATTTTATTAATTATATCTACACAGACATTTTTATACACCATATACGTGCATATCTATGCAATAAAATGTTTCCTTTCTCACAGTGATAAAACAAGCAGACTTTGAAGTCTTATGGGTCTGGATTTTAATTTTCCACTTTCTAGTTAAGAAGCAATTATAAAAATTAAGTGAGGGTCAAGGATGGCTTTGATTGCCTTTATTTTTAACACCATATTTTAATTGTCTTGTATATGTGAGGTTTGTCTCCCTGCAAAGATCTTCAGACACTTGAAGATACACTTTCCCACTTGCCATTTATTTGTCCTTATTGGGACCTGGCAGTATGCCCACTATGAGTTCTCAATAAATAATAAGTAACTTGTTATGGGAAATTATTGAAAATATCAGTAGATTATTCATAAAACAGCTGATCTTCCTTTGTAATCCCATTTTAGGGGGTTAGTTGTAAGGGCACACACTTGGAACAGGATGGAGCTAAGCTGAAGCTAGCTCTACCATTACTTAAGAGTGTGATCTTAGGTTCCCTGAGCCTCTATTTCTCAGCATTCATTGGAAATGATACAATTTAACCATTGGCTGTAAGAACTGGATGAGACAAGGTACACACATTGTCCAGGATATACCTGGCACAATAGCAAGCAGTTCAATGGTAGCTTTAAATATTATTTGACATTATATATCATCACTGCTAATTAATAGTTGTATAAGTAATTCCACAGTATTGGCTAATTCTTTTTCTCCTTTTCTTGTTAGAAGGCAGGATTTTGTCAAGTTTAGAGAGAGAACTGATTCACTGAGACATGGAAACCACTCTTGTCCAAAAGGCCATATGATCCAGCTTCAGAAGAAGTTAGGATTGAAATGGGAGGAAGCCAGAAGAAAAGATTTTCATCAGCTCCTGAATTAGATCTTTATAAGTTTAATGTAAGTTATATACATTTATATTTATATCTTTGAGTCCTAAGATATTCTGACAGGTGTTAAACAAGGTGGATAAATATCTTTAAAAGTAAATGATATGTTTTCCTGCTTTTTCACATAATATAGTGAATACGAGTAGTCTTTTTCAGATAAAGCTGAATTACCATGTTGAAAGTAAGTTTTACCCTATGATAACAGCTAAACAAATGCTTGATGGGGACATTGACGTTACTCCATTAGAATGCATGGCAACAGGCTGGGCATAGACATTTTTTGACACTTTGTCCCTCAAGCATTATGATTTTGCTAATGCTTGTAGTAGCCTTCTTTATTTAAAGCAGACCATTGTCCCTAAATGTGGCCAATGCATGTTCCTCTAATACTCCTCCAAGTCCAGTTCTCAATGTTTTACAAGACAGGAAATGAGAAGCAAAATGAGTAAAGGAAGAGTAAATAAGTACTAGGTTAGGGTCTATGGATACCCAATGAGCCTGAGAGTATGATCATTCTCCAAGCCAAAGACCTTAGTAACACTGAACAGTTATATCCCTGACTCATGAGGTGACTGATAAGAAACTTTGGAAGATGATAAATTTGAATACATTGCATGAGGTTTTATAGAATATCTGAGTCTGAACTCTTACCTTGAAACTAATAAAAAACATTTGGGTGAAAAACCATAAATTATTAAACATGACATATAAAAACCGATACATCTGAAAGTAATGAAGAATATTATTGTTATAAAGAATAAAAGTTCTCCTCCTTGGAAAGGGAGAAACATTCCAAGTTATTAAAATAAGAACAAACCCAGAGAAGCAATAATGAATGAAAGCAGTTTATGATTATGCTTTTTAAACTAAAATTAACAAATACCACACATATATTCCACACTATGTTATAATTAAAAATATGAACCATTTTAAGAATACATTTTAAATATGGAAATTTCATCTTATTTCTTTTATTAATATTTTTAATACACATATTTTGATAAACTTTAAGTACTTACTTTAACACTTCAAGTATCTGATCAAAACTTTTCTTTTCTTCTTCTTTTGCTTTTAATTCCTCATTCAATTCATTTATTTTTGCATAAAAAATCACTGTCTTACTTTTAGTTGCTTCTAAGTCTTTAAAAATTGCTGAGCGTTTACTCTGAAAAAAAAATACAGGAGTGTTTTATTTTAAATACTTGGATTTTCAAATCTCTGCTATTCAGGGACACAATTACATTGGCTGTGTGAACAATTAAAAGTTAATAGTGGGCCACACCTGATGGCTCACTCTTGAAATCCCAGCACTTTGGGAAGCCAAAGCAGGAGGAGCCAGGAGTTCACTTACAGCCGGTAGTTCAAGACCAACCTGGACAACAAAGCCAGCACCTGTTCTCTACTCAAAATTGTTTTAAATAGCCAGGTGCGGTGTTTCACACCTGTAGTCCCAGCAACTTGGGAGGCTGAGATGGGAGGATCATTTGAGTATAGGAGGTCGAGGATGCAATGAGCCATGATTGCTCCACTGCACTCCAGCCCAGGTGACAGAGTGAGACCCTGTCTCTAAAAACCAACTGAGGTTTATATTCTCTACAGTTATATCTGATTAATGTTCTAAAAAATAAAAATGTTTATTCTCTCTGCCCTACACAAACTTGCTCCCCTTTCCAAACACACACCTAAATGCACACTTTATAAGCATGTCATTTCAAGATGCAAACATGTGGTCACTGGTTTTCAAACATGTACGAAGTCCATTGGCAGGCGGACAAGAATATATATTGTTCTGATCTTTCCAGCAAAAGAAGGCAATACTTACTACCAGCACAGTTTTCCATGGTAGGCCTGTGCAATTCCAGAATGAACATTTGATTGTGCATCTATTTTTGTGTCATCCCTTTATGACTGTTGGTGTTCAAATGGAACTTAGTGACTCACTGATTGACTGTTATTGAATTGTTCCCCACATTCAGCATGGCTGCTAATTAGTGTTACTCTCCCAACTGATTCTACAGATCTCAATGGTTCCTTCTGCCTCCACTATCTTCTATTTTCCCCATATGCTTCCAAATACTTTCTTTACTCATAGATTTCAAGAATAACAACTAATATTTTATATTTATTTTCCTATAAAACCATACTGTTTGTCTAAGATTTTGAACATTGGGTACTGCATTTGAATTTTCACATACTTCCTGCTTTGTTTCCTTCCTTTTCTGGAAGTTCTGAAAATTTTCTACTGATAAATAAAAGGATTTTTTTCTCCTTATACTAGAATGCAGTGGAAATACAGCTAACTAGGATTTGTTGATAGGCCCATTGGAGTATTAAGTTATTTGGCGGGGGGATCGGGGGGAAAGTAAGCCCAAAGACAGAGAGCAGACAGGTGTGAGTACGGACACTTTGAGTACTGCATGCTCTCTATCCCTAAACTTGACATTTAGATCAGATTTCGTCATTCATTTCTTAGTCTTAGCTGAAGATTCTCTTCTTCAAAGGAATCTGGTTTTGTATAGTTTTGCATATCTTTTAGCACACTGTAAAATTTATTTAGCTAATATATTTATGATCTTGTCATCTATGCTCATAAGCAAGATCACCAATGGATTTATTTCTTGTATTATTAATTTTTGGTTATGATTGCAAGATTTTAGTTTCATTATAGAATGACTTTAGAAGATTTCCATGCTTTCTTATGCTCTGTAGGTGGTATTTGTAGAGAGATTCATAAAGTATCTTGATTGATTCTTGGTTTTATTGGTAGACAAATTAAATTTCTTCTATAATCATTGATCTATTCTTGTGTTTTATTTCTTTTGACCCAGTTTTCACCATTTGTATTTTATAAATAAATGATACAATTCATATAGATCTTAAAACAAATTCCCATGCAAAGTAGTATTCAATTCACTGTGTATATAATTATACCCCTTTTAATCATTCCCATGGCTGTTAATTTTCATTTTTTATTCTTTGCCCTTAATAAATATGTTAAATATTTTTAGATTTTTTAAAAAATTAAAATCATTTATTGGTAATCTCAAAATAATATATTGGCCTATGTCATAAATTTTGCTATACAGTTTGTCATTATTGATCATGTATAAATAAGTGGTAATTGATATTTTAGTTATTTCTTGGCACAGAAGCAAATTAATAAAAAATGTGATTCGGTAATTTTTCTAGTAGTGCATATACTTTTTATTTCTTATTGCCCTATATTTTTGTTATTGATTTCTGATTTTAATTCATTGTATGCAAACTTGGGTGACATGACCAATACAATAATATAAGAGCATCTATTTCAGTGCCAGACTGTCTGGGTTGGAATTGCAACTTTACCACTAATGAGTTGTATGAACACCTGTACAAGTTAATTAAAAAATAATGCATCAGATTTCTCAAATGTAAGATAGAGGTAATAGCACACTCTTCATAGGCTTATCATGAAAATGAAATGATGAGCTGTTATGTCTGTGCACTTAAAACAATGCCTGACACACAGAAAACATGCAGCAAATATCTATTATTATTTTCTCTGTAATTTTTTTTAATATTTCTTTTGAGGCCCATTATCAGGCAAACATTTTAAAAATGATATGAAGACACCTCCCTCTCATGGCCCACATGCTTTCCACCAACAAATCCTATTGGAACCACCTTTGACATGTATCTAGAGGACATATTACCAGGTTAAACACAATATTGGCTGCATAAATATCTTCTTTTGAGAAGTGTCTGTTCATATATCCTTCACCCACTTTTTGATGGGGTTGTTTGATTTTTTCTTGTAAGTTTGTTTAAGTTCTTTGTAGATTGTGGATATTAGCCCTTTGTCAGATGGGTAGATTGTAAAAATTTTTTCCCATTCTGTAGGTTGCCTGTTCACTCTGATGGTAGTTTATTTTGCTGTACAGAAGCTCTTTAGTTTAATTAGATCCCAGTTGTCTATTTTGGCTTTTGTTGCCATTGCTTTTGGTGTTTTAGTGATGAAGTCCTTGCCCATGCCTATGTCCTGAATGGTATTGCCTAGGTTTTCTTCTAGGGTTTTTATCATTTTTGGTCTAACATTTAAGTCTTTAATCCATCTTGAATTAATTTTTGTATAAGGTGTAAGGAAGGGATCCAGTTTCAGTTTTCTACATATGGCTAGCCAGTTTTCCCAGCACAATTTATTAAATAGGGAATCCTTTCCCCATTTCTTGTTTTTGTCAGGTTTGTCAAAGATCAGATGGTTGTAGATGTGTGGTATTATTTCTGAGGACTCTGTTCTGTTCCATTGGTCTATATCTCTGTTTTGGTACCAGTACCATGCTGTTTTGGTTACTGTAGCCTTGTAGTGAAGTTTGAAGTCAGGTAGTGTGATGCCTCCAGCTTTGTTCTTTTGGCTTAGGATTGTCTTGGCAATGCGGGCTCTTTCTTGGTTTCATATGAACTTTAAAGTAGTTTTTCCAATTCTGTGAAGAAAGTCATTGGTAGCTTGATGGGGATGGCATTGAATCTATAAATTACCTTGGGCAGTATGGCAATTTTCATGATATTGATTTTTCCTATCCATGAGCATAGAATGTTCTTCTATTTGTTTGTGTCCTCTTTTATTTTGTTGAGCAGTGGTTTGTAGTTCTCCTTGAAGAGGTCCTTCACATGAAAAAACGCTCATCATCACTGGCCATCAGATAAATGCAAATCAAAACCACAATGAGAAACCATCTCACACCAGTTAGAATGGCAATCATTAAAAAGTCAGGAAACAACAGGTGCTGGAGAGGATGTGGAGAGATAGGAACACTTCTACACTGTTGGTGGCACTGTAAACTAGTTCAACCATTGTGGAAGACAGTGTGGTGATTCCTCAAGGACCTAGAACTTGAAATACCATTTGACCCAGCCATCGCATTACTGGGTATATACCCAAAGGATTATAAATCATGCTGCTATAAAGACACATGCACACATATGTTTATTGTGGCACTATTCACAATAGCAAAGACTTGGAACCAACCCAAATGTCCATCAATGATAGACTGGATTAAGAAAATGTGGCACATATACACCATGGAATACTATGCGGCCATAAAAAGGATGAGTTCATGTCCTTTGTAGGGACATGGATGAAGCTGGAAACCATCATTCTGAGCAAACTATCGCAAGGACAAAAAACCAAACACTGCATGTTCTCACTCATAGGTGGGAATTGAACAATGAAAACACTTGGACACAGGGTGGGGAACATCACTCACCGGGGTCTGTCGTGGCATGGGGGGAGCGGGGAGGGACAGCATTAGGAGATATACCTAATGTAAATGACGAGTTAATGGGTGCAGCACACCAACATGTCACATGTATACATATGTAACAAACCTGAATGTTGTGCACATGTACCCTAGAAGCTAAAGTTTAATAATAATAAAGACAATATTGACTTTCTTCCCTTTCCCACAGCCAATAATTCACTAGAGATAGAAATGTTAGCAATAAGAACTTTCATGGGGAGATATTTCTAATTTGGAAAAAGCCCTAAAGTCTCCAGTCACACATCCATTTGTTTATGCTGAATACATACTAACTTGGGGGTAAAATTTAGAGGTCAGGTAGGAACAAATGTTTTGGTCTGTAGATTGCTCCCATCTGCAGAAACACAATACTCTCTAGTGGAGTACAAATCCCAGTCTCTACTTTGTAGAAAAGGCAGTGGGGTTGAGGAAGCAATCAATGGGTGTTACAATGCACCGATTACCGTACTATGCATTGTATTTGAATTATGCCTTTTATGACTCACAGTAGCAATATGATGAATGTTATATCCATTTTACAATAGGAAATCCAAAGTAGTCTGGATTGTACAGCTAGTTTATGTGGTGATGACTGGTTAAACACTAGATTTCTCTGACTCCAAAGCCTTTACTATTTTCTCCATACCAAAACTGGCCCTTGCTTTTTGGTCACTGCTGCTAAAAGAAATTACATGAGATTTTAGTATACTTAGTAGGTATTGGCATGCATGAGTTTTGAGATTGGACAGAAGGGGATTCTTGCTACTTGGGAATTTAACCTCTCTAAACCTCAGGTTTTAATTTATATAAATGCAATACTAAATACTTTACAGGGTTGCTGTGAGAATCCAATGAAATGATCTGAGCCATGTGTTTGCCCTTTGCCAGCACATTGAAATCAACATTAATAAACGACGTTGATAATATTTAATGAAGCTCATAAGAGGTAGCTGACCTGCCTGACTTCTACTGATAACATTGGCTGAAGACAATACTCACGCTGGGAAAATGATTTTCTTCTCTGCTCTGCATTGACCCAGTCATTTTTCACTGCTCTAATAATCACATCTTCCACTTATGACTCCTAATTCCCAAATTCTAGTGTGCAAGAAGTGCCACTACCAAGGATACTCTCTTAAGTATACTTGAATGTATTTAAGCATTTGCCTATTCAGAAAAATCCACAAAGTCCTGGGTACCAGACAGGGATGGAGGTGTTTACTGTTATGAAGTCTGCACCAAATATAGCCCATGAACCCTGCAATTCACTCACTTCATTTTTTCTCAGAAGGGGTGAAGTCTACTCCCTGTCCACAGCCTCACGCACTCTCAGTCATCTTCCTCAGAGAGGCTATACTCTCTTTCATCTGAAGATGTGAACATAGTGCCCAACAGACCTAGTAGGCACTGAGGTCATGCATAAGACAACAGCATTAAACTTGCAGTGCTCTTGGACTTTTCTCTCCTTTTTTTGGCTAAAAAGTAAGCTGACTCTAACAGTCAAGTTTGGGTTCTAATCCCATCTCTATTGAAGAAGTGAGTCTTGCCTTTGCCCAGCTGCTATATTAAAATATTCTTGCTACACAACTCGGTATAAAAGGGAAAGAGATAGATAGACATGATATAAATAGGAAGGGTGACTTTTCAGAAAATTGATGAGAGACACTTAGTGCCTGTAGTGTGTGAGAACATCAGGGGAAAGGCAAAGAGGTATATACAAGGAGCGTCCCTTGGAAGTGATGAGGATACCATTATAGTTCTGGTCACAGTGTCCTTTACAAAATGTAAATAAAAGTAAATTATTTTAAAATTTTTTTTGGCTCTTGAACTATACTTCTTTTATAAGCTGTGACTCCAATGGGGCATCACATAATTTAGAAACCTTCTGTTTTAAGCTCTCCTTATCAAAAGCAAAGCCAGTGGTGGTCTTTTCCCTGGCAAACAGAGTATCAGTTTACCATGTAAAGTCAATCCTTTATTTTATCTGACAACTAAATAAAGGCTTTGTGTACAAAACCAGTAGTAAGATGAATGGAAAAAGTTGACTTTAATTGGCTAAGTGAAGATGATTTCTACGAACAAAATCTTAGTAGTAGTTGGCTTAAAATTTAAAGAATTATGTATATGTTTTTAAATTAAATTGTTGTCTTTGGGAATATTAAAATTTATAGTCAAATTATGATACAATATTAATATTAAAATAATTAAATTACATTAGTGATTCTAAGTTCTCTATCTGAAAAGAAAATGATCACTAGTTTAAGCATGTTTATATTAAATGTGATATTTTATAGTTTCAGAGTGTCAGATTGATGATTTGGGGTTAAAACAGTAGATACACGTCAATAGAAGATTCGAGCCACTTAACAAAAGTGTAATCATGCTATTTTTTGTTTAATTTTGACTTCTTTTTCTCCTTTTCTTCTCTTCCTTCCTTCCTTTCTTCCTTCTTTCTTTTCTTTCTTTTCTTTTCTTTCTTTCTTTCTGTCTTAGTTTGTTTAGGCTGTTATAACAAAACGCCTTAGAATGAGTACTTTATAAAAACCATAGAAATGTATGTCTTAAAGTTCTAGAGCTAAGCAATCTAAGGACTAGGCAACAAACGATTTGGTGTCTCATGAAGCCTCGCCCTCTGCTTCAAAGATGGTGTCTTCTTCATTCATACTCATGCGGTAGAAGGGGCAAGCAAGATTCTTGGGGCCTCTCCTGTAGGAGCACAAATCCCAACAAGCTGTCATAATCTAATCACCTCCCAAAGGCCTAGCCTCTTATTGGGGATTATGTTTCAACATATGAATTTTGGGGGAACGCAAACATTCAGACCATAGCAATTCTCTTTATCTTTCCTTCTCTCCCTCTGTTCTTTCTTGTTTTCTTTCCTTTTTATTTCTTTTCTTCTTCTTCATGTTTTTTGTTTGTTTTTAATCTCCAAGTAAAAAGAGACAGCATGGCAATCACAGAAAGCAGTAGACTTCTGCATGAATTCAATATCAAATTTTCCTTGTATTTATCCTGATTAGGAGCTATGTCCCTGATAAACTAGACCAGTGAGAAAGATACTGCAAGAGAAAGTAAATGAAAACACAAGGACTCTATGTGTGCTTTTATCCCTAGTCGATTTAGTACACCCAATAAGAAATGGGACACATTCATTTAAAATTAAACTTGCTTGAATAGTTTTCACTGACATACATAAATACATAAGCTGTAAATTCGAAATTAGATTTTGAACTGAAATTCTTACCTCAGTTGCTATTAGTGCATCAAGTGTTTTCTTCCCCTTTTTTCGTAATTTTTTCTTTACTTTTTCCACCTTTCTTCTAATTAAATCTTTCTGATCAAGTATATTATTAAGTACCTGGAGGACATTCAGATATTAAGATGTGCAGCATTTGCAATCAATCCAATTATCCTCATTTAGGCCAAATAATACTAAAGTGACTATTTTAATAACAACAGCATTTATTTTGGCAAATAAAGGAAAAGAACCACCACACATGAATTACAGAAATATACTGTAATATCCAAAAATCTCAATATTCTATTTGCATTACATGAGAAAGCCAAAATTTAATGAATTTTAGTTAAGTAACAAAAATAAATAAGCTTACATAGAAAGTATGAATTTTTTAATAATATTTCTTTTAATCAAAACTAAAACTCCAAATACAAATAGTAAGCAATCACTACCAAAAAGTATATAAAAACTTATTCTTCCTTAGTGTGTGCTAAATTATTAATTTGTATAATTTATTAACTATTAAAATATAATCAAACCAAAAATGATTACTGAACTACAAGAAGACGTAAAACCATGGCCGTTATAAAATAACAGGAAACAAAAATCATTAATCTTTTCTGGAATTCATTATTGTACTCAGACAACCTCACTTAGGCTTTTGGTGCAATTAATAAATATCCATCATTAACGTAAGGTGGAGCCATCATTAAACTCATTTATCCACTAGATGTTTGTACTGGTTATACATTCTTTGCAGGAGCATGATGATAGCATTTAGAAGCCCTAAATAGAGTGGTACTCAGAATTTGTTGTTTCCATGCTTCGTGACCTTATACATGTCGCTCAGACTCTTCAAGCACAGGTTTTCTCAAGTCTTTGATACCAGTAAACTCCCTCTTGCCTATTTCATAGGAAGACTTTGAGGCTCAAAATAAACTTTTAAAATAGAAACACTTTGTAAATCACAATTTTAAGAAATAAACACATTTTGAAAATTATCAAAGACTAAAAATATAAAGTTACATTATTATTTGCAAAGGAAAAATGTTCTGGTGCCAAAATGGCTCAAATAAATATATGTATGGCCTCCCTGCAGGGAAGGACAAGAATGTATAACTCTTGCCACACCCTCTAGTTCTCCAAAAGACTAATGACAGGATTAATACATGTTTTTCAACTAAATTTTTCTTTGGGAAGGGCTAGTGATATCAGTTACTGCCATAAACA
The DNA here is from genome assembly GCF_049350105.2 of Macaca mulatta. Taxonomy (NCBI): domain Eukaryota; kingdom Metazoa; phylum Chordata; class Mammalia; order Primates; family Cercopithecidae; genus Macaca; species Macaca mulatta. The sequence continues at coordinate 59,240,530 of NC_133423.1, read as the reverse complement.
TGTAATTTCGAAAATATTTCATCAACATTTGCTTTATTTTTCATCCTAGATGTCTAAACATCTACATGCATCAAAAATTTACCATGAAAATGTCCAGATCCCTTACATTTTATATGCAAATAAGCATAACTTTAGCATTTCATTAAGAAGGACTGAAGACGTTGAATTAGGTTTAACATAATGAACGTTCACACCAGATAAGTCACTACTCACGCACTTGAAACCTCTTTTCCCAAGTACCCTCTAAGACTATGGGGTTCTAGATAATAGCATTAATGGTCTTGCTACAGAGTTTCACTGCAGATCAAGTTGTGTGGTCCTGAAACAGTTACTTAGTTTGCCCATACCTTTCCTATGTGAAATCATAATTTTCCAAATAATAATGTCAAATCACTTGTGTAAGTTACTAACATATATATATTTCTGCACATTAATTTTTGGATTAATTAAATGCTTACAGCAGAATGTTCTTCGTAGAGAGTTCTGATTCTTTCAGCTTCATCTTCCAGTTGAAGCACAGGTTCCTGTAGTTCTGCCAGTGATATGGCACATATTGCCCTATTTTTCAAAAGCTCTTTCCGCTCAAGTGCCTGGACTTCGTAAATGGAATACAGTTTTTTCTGCCAGCAAAGATTTTAAATAATTCATTCAGTTATTAACTTAAACATTTATTGAGCCTCTTATTCAGTGACAGGCAGTAATATTTGTTGTTATTTGAAAATCAAACAATACAATAAATACCACCATAAAAAAGATATAAATGTAATACATATATTACATATATATTATATTATTTATAATATATGTATATATGTAATATATAATATATGATATAATATGTAATATAATATAATATAATGTATATATTTTTTATTTTTTGAGGCAGAGTCTTGTTCTGTCACCCAGCCTGGAGTTCAGTGGCATCATCTCTGTTCGCTGCAACCTCCATCTCCCAGATACAAGCAATTCTTCTGCCTCAGCCTTCTCAGTAACTGGAATTACAGGCATGAATCATGCCTAGCTAATTTTTGTATTTTTAGTAGAGAAGGGGTTTCACCATGTGGCCAGGCTGGTCTCGAACTCCTGACCTCAAGCAATCCACCCGCCTTGGTCTCCCAAAGTGCTGGGATTACAGGTGTGAGCTACCACATCTTGCCAAGTGTAATATATTTAACTAGAGCACAGTTATTGTTAGAATGAATGAGAGAAACACTTTAATAGACAATAAAAATCAAACATTTAAAAAAATATTTCCCAGTCCAAAATGTGAAAATCAATCATTCTTACGTAAGGATTGGAGAACACCAAGTTAGAGAACACACTAACACCACATTGTGGAATATATACAAGTCCTGCAATATAAGACAAAACCAACTAACAGGAAGTCAGTAACAAAATATTAAACAAAAAGGTCTCTCCAGTTAGACACTTAGAAACAAAACATATGTATAGAAATAAATTAGGAAATTTAGTGTTTTGAAACATATAGAAGCAAACACTGCTTCTATGTTTGAAAATGCCAAATTTCATAACAGAAAAAAATTACAAAATTTAGGTTTACTTCAAAGAGAAGCAGAGGTGTAGATCATCTCTTTTGGGCTAGGCACGGTGGCTCACGACTTTAATCCCAGCATTTTGGGATGCTGAGGTGGGAGGATCACCTGAGGTCAGGAGTTTGAGACCAGCCTGACCAAAATGGAGAAACCCCATCTCTACTAAAAATACAAAATTAGCCGGGCATAGTGGTGCATGCTTGTAATCCCAGCTACGCAGGAGGCTGAGGCAGGAGAATCACTTGAACCTGGGAGGTGGAGATTGTGGAGCCAAGATCGCGCCACTGCACTCCAGCCTAGCGACAGAGCAAGACTCTGTCTCAAAAAAACAAAAACAAAAATGAACAAACAAACAAAAACACTGAAACCGTTTTGACTCTTGTTTTTTTTCTAATAATAATAATACTAATTTCAAATATGTATGTATTTCTAAAGGGGAGGGATTCTAGAAACATGGCATGGATCAAAAAACCCAATCTGGATTCCAAAGGATATGCAGGTGGTAAAGATTTTAAAAATTCAAATTGATTTTGCCAGCTTACATGCTTTATTTTCAAAATCTTTATATGGAAGTATCATAGCATATTTTTCTTTCAGGGTTAAATAAAGAAATCCAAGTGAAAGACACTAAGAGTAAAGAAAACATAACATCATCACAAAGTAAACTAAAGAGTCAGACACTTAAAAATAAGATCCCACTGCCCTTTTACTAGACTGGCAGAAATTCCCATTAAGCCACAAAATGAGATATGGGTATGGGAGGTCAGTTTCTTTATGCATGATCAGACACTGCTGGTTGTACACAGAGGGCAACTGTCATCAGCTAAGGAGAGAAAACTGCTGGCTTGCAAACCAAGTAGTGACAAGATGCCTCATTACAGGCAAATTTAAAATGCTAAGTAAAATGCAAATTGAAGGAAGAATAAAATATTAAAACCAAATTAGTATTACCTGAAGCACCATTCCAGCAGCCACTTCACCTCGAGTGAGTTTTTTCAGGAATTCTTCTCTACCCTATATGTTAGGAAATTTTTAAAATGAGGATTTTCTTCATAAAACATCAAAAACATTTTTTAAAAACAATTGCTAATATAAGATACCTTTTTAATGTTTCAATATAGAGTAAAATATTAATTATAATTTTTTATATGTATTTTTAAAATCCTGGTGTTATTTGAGGTAAAGTAATGAAGTGGTACAGCACCAGGAATTAGACTACAGAATTTCAATCTTTTCAGTTTGCATTTTATAGTCCTAAACTTAAAAAATCAAAGTAATAAGAAAGTGAAACAAAGTAGTCATCAATTTCTCCTTTTAAAAACTATCAGTTTGTTTTTAATATTACTTTCTGGAATAAACACAATCAACTTTCAAAACAAGATAGATGCAAGTCAAGTGTGAAGTGTGCAAAATAAGAGCAGACTCTCCACTTGGCTAGAGCAATTCATTGTTGTTTTTGTTTTTGTTTTTAATCATATCTTTAAAGTTTGTGGAGAAAAAAAATTTGGAAAAATCTTTTCTTTGCTACCTGGAGAAATTGTTGTAAATTGTTCATAGACTTGCTTTAAATTATCACACAAAACCAGAATTGGAAGTAGTTCATAAAGTTCCTTCTCTCTTAAAATTACATCTTAGAACCCCTGATTTGAGGGAGGAGTTGGCTGGGATTTAGGCTGTCCTCCAGATTCAAAAGATATGTGTGTGTGTGTGTGTGTGTGTGTATGTGTGTATATATATATGTGTGTGTGTGTATATATATATATAATATAGTTTTGCAAGGAGGAACAATAAAATTTTAGAAATGTGTCTGATACCTCTACTTCAATAAGGAATCCCTCATCATATCCCAGGGTCTATAGAGACAATACAAAGAAACAAGCCAGTAGTCCTCTGCTCTAACACTTCCTCTACTCAATATAGCAAACCAGTAAAATTATGTTCACCTCAAGCAAAAGAATAATTCCAAAGAAGGAAACATGAAGGTGGCAAATAGAGCAGTAACTTTGATATATCATTTTACTTAAGGATATATCTACATCTAAAATGAATTTATGCAATAATACGTTTCGATAATTTTAAATAAATTAGCAACCTCTTCTGACATGATAGCAGATACAGCATAGTTTTTCCGTTTGTTTATTATTTAAGAGAAATGAAACAAAATTTAAAATGGCTTTGTAGATTGGAGAAAAATATATCATATTCCAAAATAGCTAGATTTGACCTTTGTCTGAAACTAATTGAAAAATGTGTATGTATGGGCATGTGTGCTTTTGTTGGATTTCATGTGTTGGAGAAAAGACTTGGTGAATGAGGTGTAGCTGAAGAAACAAACAACTCTTAGATTACGCAGAATCTTCCAGGTACATTAATAAAATTAGTGAAGAATGGTAAGCAAAGTGTGTGTTTTAGATCACTCTGGTTACAATCTGGATTGATTCATTTGTGTTTCCTTAATATTCACTCATCCATTCATTCTTTGAAGTTTTATTTGTGTGTGTTTTTTTAATTGTCAACTAGTGAGAAAGCAAGTTATGATTGAAATGAATTCAAGTCACTTAAATTGGATAAATTAATATTGTTCAAAAAGAACTTGTTGATATATGGCTTGCAAAGAACTGCAGGCAGTACATGAGAAATTTAAATAGATAAGAAGTCTGAAGCTGCAAGAATAAGACACTTGTATTTCTCTGAAAAGAAGGAAGATACTACATTTGAAATCTGTGTATCTATACAAAACCAACTTAGCCTGTTACCAGTGGACAAATTTGTACACTGCATGGGCAAAACATCTGGAGCTTCTGTCTAGCATCTAAAGAACTTTTCCAAGTTCTGTTTTCCACCATGCCCCCAAACCTCTGTGATCCAGACAACCAGGTTAAACGACCAGTCACCAGGAGAGAAAGTATTTATCACTGGCTGGCCTGCCACTTGCATACAAGACCCAACGCCACACGGAGTGTTTCCAGGCAGATGCTCAAGGCCTTCCTTTAATACTGCCCTCCTTACAGGAAACAGTCTACCGAAAGCACTGGGAAAATGCCAAGAGGCTAGACAGTTTCTGGAAGAACTACTGAATATTTCCAAAACACCACAGAGTACCCCAAAGACTGATATAGGAAGAGCTCTGATGGTCGAAGGCCTTAGATTACAGAGTCCAACATCTGAGAGAGGGGATTTGTTTTCCCATCCTATTATCACAGGCATTGTTCCCTGTAAAGCAGACTCTAGAGTGAAGTTTAGTGTATAGGATACTTATTAGGGAGCATATTTGGAATCTACTCCTGTGGACGGGAGAGGAATGAAGCAGGATTGGACAGAGACATAGGCTGAGCTACAATAGACCCCCGACAACAACCTCGATCAACCCCTCAGCAAGCCACGGGCAAGAATGGACCATCTGATTTGCCCCAAGTTGGACTAAGGTGGCAAGGCTATCATTCAATTTTTATTGATGATTAAATGTGAGCTACCTCAGAAATGGAATGACCTTAAGCAAAGTAACTGAGATGATTCCCGAAGCAGAATCTGGGCAGTTACATTCACCAAACAATATAAATGCCATGGGTTCCCTCAATGATAAAACTACCATTTGTACTGCTCCTAGTAATGATGGCTAAGATACATTATATGCTTTCTGCATAGAATTATCCTGTCTTAACTTCACAATGAAATCCATAAAATAGTTATGATTGTCCTTTTAGAACATAGGAAAACTGACACAGAAAGATTACATAAATTGATCAAGCACACAAAGCTGGCAATTGAGGGAACCAGGATACTAATTTACACAATCTGACAGAGGGCATCTCAGTGACACCCAGATATGCAGGAACCCTCAGAGTTATAGGAATATTTAATGTAGAGCCTTCTGACTCTCATGTGCCCCTTTTCTTGTAGGGCCTCTTTCAACACGAGGCTTTCCGGGCCAATGGGACATCTCTTTGAATTCTAAATCTTAGCCACCTATAGCTGAGATTGAAGAACCAAGACTTTGGGTGAAAGGGTTCCAATTAGCTAGTGATGCCATTGTTGGCTCTAAAATGGAATCTGCTAGAAACTTATGAGCTCCTGGGGAGATACTAACTTTCATTATTCAACAAGAATTATGTAGCTGCTGAGAAAAAGCCAGGGTTAAATGAGTTGAAATTACCAAGAGGAAAAATGTCACAAAAACTGTAGTGTGGTCTGCTTAGTGAAATACTGATTGCCTATTGGGCAAAATCCTCTAACCCAAGGCTATTTTATAATAATGTGTTGAATAGCTCATGTAATTTATTGAATGCCATACTGAGAGGTAAAAACAGAACGGCTGTATGAGTGCTCAAAGGATGGTCTCCACTGAATATGCACCACTTTCACACCATGGCAAAGTTGAAAAACTGTAAGTGGAACCATATTAACTCAGAGGCTGTGTGTGAGTGTGTGTGTGTGTGTGAATTATCATATCTATTAGTGAAATAGCTATTATCCCCTTTCAAATATGATAAAATTGAGGTCTAAGGTCATGGAATTTATCACAGAACCAGTCTTCAAACATGTATCAGCACCAGGACTGCCTGCTACCAGAGCTTGGACACATTCTACAGCTCTTCACAGTAAGCTCCCTCCTCTATCTCCCTGGCTGCTAGCACTTTGTCTGCTATATAATATTTGCCAAATGAATAATTTATTGAGCAAATGGGTTTATGATTAACGAACAAGCTTGCTTTTGATCTCTAGGCTGGGAATTAAACTGTAAAAGTTCCAGATTGTTTCAAATCAAAAATATGTTGTTTTCTTAAGAAATATCTTTATATGAGGAGAAGCTCAGGGCCCATTACAATGTCACTGTCACATTTATATATAGCATCTTTGAGATGGATGATACAACAACGCCTTTGATACATTTTTCCTGAGATGTGGAGAGATGGGAGAGGTGGTAGAAAAGACAGCAAGGTTGATTCTGACCTAGGATTGCGTGCAACATATATTCCTAAAATATAAATACCTGAAAAAGCACGGAAGGAAGGCTGCCTTCTCCAGAAGCATAGCCTGTGGCCCAGCTTGTGCTAAACGTTCAAGTTCTTCAAATCTTTGCCGATTCATTGTAAAGGGAATGAAAGCCCAGAAAAATTGCTACTTAGCAACTGTTCCAAGAATGGATTCTACTAAGGATCATGGATAGAGTCTAAATCCACTGGATGAAATGTGTTGGAAGAAAATAGCCACTTATTCTTAAATATCACTCAATTGATTACTTATTAATTACGATTGGGAAATGAATACATTTCTTGACCATACCTTTAACCAACTGATCAAACTTAATATCACTAATAATGAAACAAACATAGACCATGTGCTTGTGGACACAATATTATACTATTATAACTATGTAATATTCCTCCCAGAGGTGTTTAACTTGTATCTAATTATGAAGAAACAAAAAGATAAATCCATATTGAGAGAAATCCTGCAAAGTAACTGGCCTAGACCCTTAAAAATGTAATGTAGTGAAAAACTACTTTTTAAAAAAAATGTAGAGACTTTTTAAAATTAAAAGGGACTCAAAAGTTATAACAGATAAATACAACGCATGGGGCTCAATGACATATACCAACCAATTGAATTAGAGAAATTTGCATGTACAGACTATGCATTTGTACTCATTATCTAATTACTGCCTCTTAGCTCCAAATCTGTTTTTAATTCTGATCTGTGATAACGGAGCTGGATCCTGTGAGCGGTTTCCTTTTGCAGTTTTACTTTTGGAGGAAAGCTAGGCATAATCAACAGAGGGCAGGGGACAGGCACGCAGAGTTGCAGCAGCAAGGGGCCCTGTGTCCTGGTTCCTTGTTCCAGTGGACCGTTGTTATTTTCTCCATCCTCCTGCAGAACTGCCACCAGCTGGTGTGTGGGGAGGTTCTCTGCCCACAAACTCCATTCCACCTCCATCAAGTCTTTCCAGCAACTCGCAGGTAGCTGCTGCTGAACCCTGTGCTGAGACACAACCACACCCTCTCCAATAAAGCTTCACTCTGCTTGGGAGAGGGCAGCCTCTTCCATGCTTGTTCCTTCTTAGGGTGCTTTCTCTCAGCCCTCCAGGCACTGGCTGCTGCCTACGTTGGCTATTCCTGTGTTCTTTAGAACAGAGTTGGCAAACTTTTTTTGTAAAGGGTCAGATAGTAAATATTTTAAGCTTTGCAGGTCATAAGGTCTCTGTCACAACGACTCAATTCTGGTTTTGGAGAAAAAGAATAAAAGAGATCAAAGGATCACTTTGAAGAGCTTGGAAGAAGGCTGGAGCAAAGGAAGTGACAGTATCTCAGAAGCTGGAAAGAGGGCACATTAAAACAGTCACCTTTGACCTGCAGCCTGATTTTAGCAGTCACAAACCAGAAGGTGGCAGCAGAGAGCTACACTGCTGGAATAGACTCCAGTACTAGGACAAAAGACAGCTGAAAGGATGAACTGTCAATGCTGAGTCCGGAAAGCCACGTTCAAAGAGAAAAAGGGAGCAAAGTCAGTTTAATTTCCAATGACAGAGAAGCACTAAAAGCAAAGTTAGAGAATTTAGGTTATGTAAGGTTTGAGGTCAGGAAAGGAAGATGGATACTTTAAAAAATTACAATCTTAAAGCAAAAGTTGAGATATGTTTAAGTGACTATGGGCTGGACTGAATTAGTAGGACCAGGTATCTCTGGCTATGGTTGTGCATTATTAGGATACATTTTGGTGGCCAGGACCCTAACAGAAAGTATAGGTGGCTGTCCAAACTGGTTCTATCTGAAAATAGGACATGACACTATTTTATCTTTCTTTTTGTATGAAAGTATATGTGTTTTTGGTGAAATATTTTAAATTACAAAAAGAAATAATACAAATATTCAAATCCACAGATATGCATTTTGACTTTTTGGTCATTTCTTTTTTAGGTCCTGAACTTAAAGTTATTATCTCTGGTAAAGTCAGTCTAACAAGATCTTTTTCATCTACTACAGAAGTCTCATTAATTTTTAAAAATTCTACATTGAATGAATTTATAATTTACCTTAATACTCATGGATTGAAACATTATTCTATTATTGAGAAATCTGTATATAATTTTCCTATTATATGTTGTTAGTATATATTCATGGTTTCCATAAACATTTACTGAGTATCTGCATAAGCACTGTTTAAGCACTGGAATGCAGCAGTGTATACAAAATAAACAATTATTGTTGACCTCATGAACCATGTTTTCAGTGGCTGTTACGTTAACTGTTAATAAACGTCCTTAAACCTGCATGTCTGTTGGCTTTGTTCTTGGTTACTTCTTTAAAGTTGTATTTTTAGAAATAATGCTACTGAGTTACAGATTATGAATGTTAGGTTCTTTATATCTATTGATGAATTGCTTTCCAGGAAAGCTCTAATTTATACTGAATTGGATACTTGAGCACATACGAGTTGTTATAGCAAAATATCTTTACCAGTATCAAATATCAGTTTTTATATATGTAAAATTGGGATAACACTTTTTTTCACAAAACAAGTATGGGAGGTAAAAGAAGAAAATGTATATAAAGTAATATGCTTAAGGCATCACTCATATTAAGTACTCAACAAATAACTATCATTATGTTCAACGTGTTATTTAGAACCCAAGCATTTATCACAATTACTGGGAGACAGACTTAAGAGTAAAATATGTAGGTAAGTTGTTAAAGATTTTTTTTTTTACCCTGAACAACAAAGGTAGCCCCATGCTATAGGAGTATTTTTATGCTACTTATCCCTAATACCTTTAAGAATTTATTATTTGTCAGGCTCCAGGTTGAATGTTTTATACACAACATTATGTATTTATCACCCAAAGGTACCATATAGATATTGTTACATTTATTTAAGAGATGAGAAACCTAGACTAAGAAAAGTTAAGCATATTTTTAATATTCTTAGAGCAAATAATTAGCATAACCAGGATTTGAATTAAGAAACATCTGACTCTAAAGTCCATACTCTTTCAACTGAACCACATTTCCTTTGGAACAGGAAGAAGAAAAGTAGAAACAAAGTTCAGATAATTAAATGGAAATACTGAAAAGTCAACTTGCCATCTAATTTCTGACAAGCAAAGCGCTAACCCAGTAGAATGGAGAAGGAAATTATGTTCCCATATGATATTTACAGCAAACCAAATAAAGTTTTATTATATTCTCAAATGTTTTCTACCATCAAGATCCATAAATGTTCAATGGTTTACTTCTATCACATTTTCCATGTTTATTTACTCCCTCAAATGTGTCAGGAAAAATGAACTTTTCTGATGCTTGACTAAGGGGTTACCTAGCAGCCACTGTGGGACTTTAATCCTGCTGTACATTCACACTATTTCCGTTTTCCTTGTATTCTCCTTTCCTTTTTCCTGGCAACCATTTCCCACTAATACCGATTAGACATTCCCAATATTATGATTAATAGCAGCTTCCTTTTCATTTAATTTTGGCAAAGTATTCTACATATGAATGGAGTGGAAAAGAATCTTAGTAAATGAAGACCAATGAAACAAGCAAAAAATACCAGATCAAAGTTATAATTATGGAACAGAGAGAGATAAGGAAGTGATTATCCTAGAAATGTTCAGCATAAATAACTGAGCTTCTAAGCTGCTTAACTCAGAGAGAAATAAGAAAGTGTAGGGAACTCTTAATTATTAATTAAAAAGAAATACAATTTTATCAAGAAAAATTAGCTTTTTTTAGTTCAGAAATCTAAGGTCAATTACTTTTGTAGGTTTTTTCAGCATATTGACAATATGACTAACTCCCTTATTAGTTTGAAAAACCAAGAAGCGATGGTCAATCTTGGCTATTACTTTTACCAACCTTCATTAAAAGCCAAGGATGTGATAGCAATTCATAACTCAATAAAAGCTATTACATGTGGGACAAGAGTAATATGCTCCAGATTTGACATGCTATAAGGCATAAATCCTTTGGGATAAAAATTAATGAATTAATAGAATGTTCATTTTATAACTACTTAAAAATATTATCAGTCTCATCTGGAATTATTATAGAAGTTGCATGGTGCATAAATCACACTTTAGTTTATTGCAGCTCTTTTGTTCTGTTGATTGAACTAAAGATGCTCTAAGTACTAGCAGAAATTATGCCCTCCAAGAAACTTTTGAGAAGGTTCTGACTTCTATTTTACTCAAAGGACGGGAGTATAAACCTTGTCTCAGAGTTGAACAAATAGTAGTTGAAAGGAGGTCTGAGAACATAAAGAACAGTTTGAGATTGGCTGAAATATCTGAAAAAGCACTCAAGGCAAGTCATAGACTTCTAAAGTTATGCACCAGATTACTGCGGACTGGAAGTTTCTAAGAACTTAACACATTGTCTTTTTCTAGCATTAAAAATGACCTCCCCCACCCCCAGTATGATTATTTTGAAGCTTTCAGCTTAACTGAATCTTTGTTGCTCAGAATGTAAGTGTAATGTCTTACGACTCTACCAAGACCAGCATGAGATATCCTGGTCCCTAAATTCCACACAGTTACCTAAAAGCTTACCTTGGGAAAACCCCTTTACACCCCAAATGAATGTGTTAATAACAATTGCACAGTTTTGTGAACGTTAAATTAATTAGCATGTATAAGGGTTTTTTCATAAAATTGGCCTGAAGAAAACTCTTTATGTCTACTTTATTCCTTCCTTTTTACTAAGTTTCCACTTAGTTCTAGCACTATGATTCTAACCTGGAACCAGAGTGACCAGATGTTCTCACTTTTCCACCAGATTTCCATTATATTCAAGTAAAAAACACTTCAAGATTATGCAGCTTGCATAGAAGCTTTCAACTGGAGTGCTAGGAAGTACTTAACAACTGGTGAAAGCTCTCAAAATTTTTGGTTGCAAAGTCATATTCTTTAGACAGTTCTAAATGGTTTTCTGTTCATTCCATCAACAGTATAATTGAATACATATTACTATTAAATTGACTTATTCCCTATCCCAATTGGCTAATTTTATCCTGACACTTGGCCAAACACCTCTTTTCTGAATAGGTCAGTTATTGGAATTGGAAATATGGAAAAATTGGGACAAATCATTTGTAAAAAAATTAGAGAAAGTGCTAGACATCCTTCTTGTTCAGGATTGCTTCTACTCTAAGACTGCCTAAAACTTATCTGGTATTTTACAGATGCATTAACTTGAGAGAACATAATTCATAAATTCTACCTCTAGAGTTTCAAAAGGCTATTTTTAGGGTAACCTAGAAGTGATATTGCTGTAATTAATTTCTAGTTGATGGATTAAAGATTAATTTCAGGCCAGGCTCAACAAATACAGAAATTTACTTAAAAGGAAAACATAATTCTCAGACTTAGAGTGTTCTAAAGATTTTCATGAATCAGTCCATGAAAGATAATAGGGTCATTACACAGGCAAAAATTACAAACTTGAATTACTATAAACCTGAATTATCTAAGGAAAATCTAGAAATTTATTCTGAATTTATTTTGAACTCTGAAGCAGATATGGATGTGCATATTATAGAAGTTTTTAATGCCATATATATTCAGGCTCAGAAATTAGCAGGAGTGATTAACCATTGGGAATGGTTTCTCAAGTGGATCAGTTTCTTTCTGTTGCTTCTTTCCAGCGATCAATCAGCTCCCATGAGGTAAGGAAACAACATGATGAATACTTTCTTTAATCTTGCATGAATAAAGAGAGAAAGGAAGGGTGACATCAACAAGATGGCTCACTAGAAGTGCCTGGAGTTCATCCGCACCCCCAAAAGAACCAAAGCAACAAATAAATAGTGAAGATTTGAATGTGGTGTCAAAGAGAGAATGCTGGAGTAGAACAGGGGAGTGGAGAGGCAACTGTGGTAATTGGAAGTCCAAGAGAGCAGCATGAAGGCACCTGGCCTCTGCAGCCCCATCTCCCTTGCCTAAATCAGATGGGCCCAAAACTAGGGGCAACTTCCCCTTGCAGGAAAAAGGTAAACAGAAGAACCTCATCAGTCCCCACTGCCATTGTAAATGCCTACAGTATTTACTACAAGAGAATTCCACAGTCCTCATAAGTCATGAGCCCAGTTTGGAGAGCTGCTGAAGATTTACACTGTTGCATTGCTTCAAATTAGAAGAACAACTTATGCACTCCCCCAACCCCCACCCACCTCCTGTGAGCCAAGCTGCTGCAGCACAGCACTGTCTTGATACTAGAGGCACCTCTAAAATGTACCCTTCTCTGGAGGCCAGTAACCACTGCACCGCTGCAGCAATGGTGCTCCATCTTCATTCCAAGCCCAGTGGCTACACTCTACAACCCTAGCTGTGTGGACCCTGGGTTGAGGATTGGCTGTGACTCTGGTCCTGCACATCATGGAAACCAACCCCTCCACCCCCAGCACCTCCATTTAGGAAAGGATCTGAGTCCCACCCAGGGTGAACCCACCCTTGAACCAGCCAAACTGGTGCATGTCCACCCCTGAGTAGGAAAGGTCCCTGAGCCAATAAACAGCTGGCCTGCCCCTAGGCCAGCCAAGAAACCATACAGCCATGTCGGAGGCTTGAGAAACAGCTCCATGGGCTTCCACAGAAAAAATGCTGCCAGGCCAGCTGATCAGCTTTGTGCCCACGTCTGGGACTTGATAAACAGCCTTATGAGCCTCCCCTGGCTGAAATGCCCCCATACCAACCAAGCATCTGAATGCCCATGTTCTAGGCCTGAGAAACAACACCATGGGCCACCTCTAGCAAACACAACTCCAGGCCAGCGAGGAAACCATATGGCCATGTGCTGGGTATGAGAAACAGTCCCACAGGCCACCCCTGGCAGACAGGCCTCCAGGCTGGCCAAGCGGCTGTGAGCCTGGTCCCAGGCCTGAAAAAAAAACAAACAAAAAAAAACATGGGTTGCCCTGAAGACACACCTGAAGGCAGTTGAGGAACTACATGCCCATGCTTCCAGGCAGAGTAACAGCCCTGTGGCCTCAACCCCAGTGAGCCAGACCCTAAGTTAGCTGACCCATCAAGTGTACCCATGTACCCCTGATCTGAGAAACAGCCCAGTGAGTCCACTCTTAGCAAAGTCATACCACCACAAATTCTCTCAGCTTAGGCAAGTGAGACACTTGCAAATGTCACTAGCATAGTGACATTACAGCTGAAGAAACTACATAGAGACTACATTACTGTATCTACCTGGGACTAAATACAACAAACTCTAAAAAACTGATACCCCAAGACTCATCAACATGAGTAAGTTTCCCTACATATCGTACTCCACAAAATTGGAAGAGCCACTGTCCCACCAGATGCACAGATACCAACATAAGGAAACAATAAACATGAAAAAGCAAGGAAAAATGACACCTTCAAAGGAAGACAGAATTATCCAGTAACATATCCCAATAATAAAGAAATATACAAAATGCCAGAAAAAGAATTCAAAATAATAATCATAAGGAAACTCAGAGAGATACAGGACAATAAAGATAGTCCAATAAAATCAGGAAACAATTTATGATTTGAATGAGAAATCCAACAAACATGTAGATATTACTGAAAAAGAACCAAACAGAAAACTAGAGCTGAATAATTTGGTAAATGAATTTAAAAAAATAGAATCAAGAGCTTCAATAATAGACTAGTACAAGAAGGAGGCAGAATTTATGAATCTGAAGACAAGTCCTTTGAAATAACAAGGCAGAGGAAAAAAAATAAAAAGAATGACACCATTAATGAGACAGCATAAATGAACATACATTTGTATTATGGGCATTCCAGAAGAAGAAAATAGAAATATGTAGAAAACACATTTAATGAAATAATAAGTGAACACTTCCAAAGTTATGAGAGAGAGATGGACATGTAGATCCAGGAAGCTCAAAGAATGCCAGATAGATTCAACATAAACAGGTCATGTCTTAGGCACATTACAGTCACATTGTCCAAAGTCAAAGACAGAACAAATTTAAAAACAGCAAGAGAAAACATTGTCACATATAAGAATTTGCTATAAGACTAACAGTGGATTTGCCAGCAGAAACCTTACAAATCAGGAGATAATGGGATGGTATATTCAAAATGCTGAAAGAAAAAACTGCTAGCCAAGAATATTCTACCCAGCAAAACTATCATTCAAAAATGAAAAAGTATTCTACAGAAAGGAAAACTTAAGGAAATTCATCACCACTAGATAGGCCTTAAAAGAAATGCCCAATAAGTTTTTCATTTGGTGGTGAAAAAACAGTAACTATCAGGAAAATATGCAAAACTATAAAACTCACTGGCAGAGCCAATATACACAGGAGAAAGAAAAAAGAGTCAAACCTTATTACTACAGAAAACCACCCATTCACAAAAATAAACAGTAAGAGATGAAGTAAGGAACAAAGGACATATAAAACAACCAGAAAACAATCACTGACATGACAGGTTTAAGTCCTCATTTATCAATAATAACCCTGAAAATAAACAAATTAAATTCCTCATTTAAAAGATATAGACCAATTGAATTGACTAAAAAAGACCCAACTATATGCCGCCTACAGGAAACTCACTTCATTAACCCGTAATGACACATAGACTGAAAGTGACGTGATTTAAAAAAAAAAAAAAAAGATTTCACACAAACAGAAACCAAAAGTGAGTAAGAATAGCTGTACTTATATCAGCCAAATCAGACTTCAAATGAAAAACTGTAAAAAGAGACAAAAGAAAACATATAGCAAAAAAGATTAATTCAATAAGAGAAAATTTGTAAACACATATACACACATATATACCTAATGCCACAGCACCCAGATACATAAAGCAACTATTATTAGATCTAAAGAGAGATTGATCT
The DNA here is from genome assembly GCF_049350105.2 of Macaca mulatta. Classification (NCBI taxonomy): domain Eukaryota; kingdom Metazoa; phylum Chordata; class Mammalia; order Primates; family Cercopithecidae; genus Macaca; species Macaca mulatta. The sequence continues at coordinate 59,225,142 of NC_133423.1, read as the reverse complement.
AATACATTAATAGTTGTGGATGTTAACACCCCACTCTCAGCACTGGACAGACCACCTAGACAAAAACCCAACAAAGAAATATGGAATCTAAATAGCACCATTGACCAAATGGACCTAATGGATATTTAGAGAATGTTTAGAGCTATTTCAGTATTTAGAGAACATTTCACTGAACAGCTGCAGAATACATTCTTTTCATTAGCACATGAAGCATTCTCCAGGATTAACCATATGTTTAGACACAAAAAATCTTAAAACATTTTCAAAATTAAGATTAAAATTATATCAAGTATCTTCTCTGACCACTTATAAGAAAACTAGAAATTGATAATAAGTAGAAGATTAAAACTATACAAATGCATGATATTTAAACAATATGATTCTGAAAGACCAACGGTTAAAAGAAGTAGTTAAGAATAAAATTAAAAAATTCATTGAAACAAATAAAAATAGAAATATATGTCAACATTTATGGGTCACAGCAAAAGCAGTTTTAACAGTCAAGTTTATAACACTAAATGCATACACTACATAGAAAGATTTGAAATAAAAACATAATGATCTCAAGAAACTAAAACAGCAAGAGCAAAACAAACCCAAAATTAGAAGGAAATAAATAATGAAGGTGAAAGCAGAAATAAGTGAAGTTGAGACTAAAAATACAGTACAAAAAAATCAATGGAATAAAAAGTTGATGTTTTGAGAAAATAAAATTGAGAAACAGCTAGACTAAGAAAAAAAGAGAGAAGACATAAATGAATACAATCAGAAACACAATGGAAACATCAAAATAGATACAACAGAAATAAAAAGGATCATTACAAACGTCAATGAACAGTTATATGCTAATAAATTTGAAAACCTAGAGAAAACGGATACATACAATCTACCAATATTGAACCAAGAAGAAATAGAAAACGTAAGCAGGACAATAATAAGTAACAAGATTGAATCAGTTCTAAAAAGTATTCCAACAGAGAAAAGTTCAGGACTAGATGTCTTCACTGCTGAATTCCACTAACCGTTAAAGCAGAATTGATACAATTTCTTCTGAAACTATTCCACAAAATTAAGGCAGAGAAAATTCTGCCTAGGTCATTCTATGAGGCCAGTATAACCTCACTATCAAATACAGATGAAGAAAACAAAAAATTAAAACTACAGGCCAATATGTATGAAAATAGAGGCAAAAACTTAAACAGAATACTAGCAAACTGAAATCCAACAACACACCAAAAAGGTATTACACCATAATCAAGTGAAATTTATCCAGGAATGAAAGTATGGTTCAACACATGTAAATCAATAAACGTGATACATACATCAGCAGAAGAAAGGACATGGTTATCTTAATAGATGCAGAAAAAGCATTTGATAAAATTCACCATCTCTTCATGGTAAAACCTCATAACAAATTAGGTACAGAAGGAAAATATCTCAACACAATAAGGTCCATATATGACAAACCCACAACTAACATCATACTGAGTGGCGAAAAGCTAAAAGTCTTTCCTCTAGGAACTAGAACAAGACAAGCATGCCCCCTCTTACCAGTCTCATTCAACATACCACTAGAAGTCCTAGTCAGAGCAATTGGGCAAGAAAAATAAACAAAGGCATCCAAATTGAAAAGAAGAAAATCAAATTGACCCTCTTTGCAGATTATATGATTGTCTCTGTGTGTGTGTAGAGAGAGAGAGACTCTATCAAAAAACTTGTAGAACTGATAAATTCCTTAAAGTTGTGAGATACAAAGTCAACATGAAAATTCAGTAGCATCTTTATACATGAACAATGAACTAGCTGAAAAAAAATGAGATGGCAATCCTAATTACAATAGCTACAAAAAAATAAAAATAAAATACCTAAGAATAAATTTAACTAATGAGGTGAAATACCTTTACAAGGAAATCTATGAAACATTGAGAAAAGAAAATGAAGTAGATACAAACATAATGGAAAAACATCCAATGCTCATGGATTGGAAAAATTAATATTGTTAAAATTAATATTGTTAAAAATTGATAAACAATTAATATTGTTAAAATATTGTTAAAATAGTATATTAACCATACTACTCAAATCAATCTACAGATTCAATGCAATTCCTATAAAAATTCTATTTCTTAATAGAAAGAGAAAAAATAATCTTAAAATGTATATGAAACCCTAAAAGACTTCAAATTACCAAAGCATTCCTAAGCAAAAAGATCAAAGCTGTAGGCATTATACTACCAGACTTCAAAATTCACTACAAAGCTGTGTTCAAAGATAGCAAGGTACTGGCAAAAAAACAGTCACATAGACCAGTTAAACAGAACAGAAAATCAAGAAATTAATTCACATAACGACAGCCAACTGATTTTTGACAAAGGCACCAAGAACCTACATTGGGAAAGGACAGTTTCTTCAATAAATGGTGCTAGGAAAACTGGATATTCACCTGCAGAAGAATGAAACTAGACCCTCTATACGAAAATCAGTTCCAAATTGGTTGAAGACCTAGCTGTAAGACCGCAAACTACAAAACTACTAGGAGAAAACATAGGATAAATGCTTCAGAACATTGGCCCAAGAAAAGATATTATTCCTAAGACCTCAAAAGCACAGGCAACAAAAACAAAAATAAACAAATTACATTATATTTAACTAAAACCTTTCTGCACAGCAAAGGGAATAGTTGACAGAGTGAAAATACCACCTAAAGAACCAGAGAAAAGATTTACAATCTATTCATTCAACAGGGGATTAATATCCAGATACACAAGGAACTCAAACATCTCAACAGCAAAAAAAAAAAAAAAAAAAAAAAATCTGATTTAAAATGGGCAAATGATCTGAACAGATATTTTTCAATAAAAACCCAAAACATACAAATTACTAACAAATGCAAGAAAAAAAGTTCAACATTACTAATTACCAGAGAAATGCAAATCAAAACCACAACTGTATCATGAAACTCCAGCTAGGATGGGTAGTATAAAAATATGAAAAAATAACAAACGCTGGTGAGATATGGAAAAAAGAGAATTCATATACTGTTGGTAGGAATTAAAATCAGTACAGACACTACGGACAGCAGGACAGAGGTTCCTCAAAAACTACAAATAGGAGTACTGTATCATCCTGCAATCCCACTATTGTTTATCCAACGGAAATTCATATATTGAAGAGACATCTGTATCCCCCTGTTTTATTGTGGCACTATTCACAATAGCCAAGATATGGAATCAAATTAGGTGTTCAACAACAGATAAATGGATAACAAAAAGCGGTATATATACACAATGGAATATTATTCAGCCATAAGAAATAATGAAATCCTGTCATTTTCAGAAACACGGATGGAACTGGAGGACATTATGTTAAGTGAAGTAACTCAGGAATAGAAAGTTAAATACTACATAATCTCATTCATATGTGAAGACTAACCACAATTGACCTCACAAAAGTAAAAAGTAGAATGGAAAATACTGAAAAGTGGGGTGGGTTGGAAGAAGTAGGAGACAGAGATTTTTTAAAGGATACTAAATGATGGCTAGATAGAAGGAATAAGTTCTTGTGTTCCATACCACTGTAGGATCACTATGGTTAAGAATAATATACATTTTCAAATAGCTAGAAAGATGATATTGAATATTTCCAACTCAAAGAAATGATCAATGTTTGAGATGATGGATATGTTAATTACCCTAATCTGATCACTATATTCTACGTGTATGGCAATATCACTATGTACCCAATAAATATCTACGATTATTATATGTCAATTTAAAAAATAAAATTAAAAATAACAGAAAAGGGGGCACTGTATTTTGGGTTGGCAAAGCAATTACAGTAGAGTTACATCAAACTTGCATTGAATCTATAAGTTCCATTTGATGGTATCAAAAAAATTAGAAAAATAAATAATCCAGTGCAACATCTCCTTCATAAGTGAGTATCTCAGATAAATGAAGCAATATGTTTGAAGAATTAAATGTAGTTTGTGACATCCATGGGGAAAATATGTGAAAGATGACAAAGGTTTTGAGTCAATTAGAAAAATTAAAATAAATGGTTAAATGACCAAGTAAGTGGATGGTGGTATCTTTATTGATATCCTCAAAGAAAAAAATTAACTGACCACTATATAGAAATATATTGATATTATTTTAAAAATTATAAACATCTACAATACTATTGTATATGCTAAACCATAGAATCATATGCCTTGCATTTTAATTTTTTCTATGCATGTTTACTTTGCTATGTTTTTCTATGCATGTTTTTCTATGCATGTTAACTTATATCATAGAAGATAAGATTAACCCATTCAACACCCATTAGGAAAGACGTAGGTCAACTGAACAGCTGGATTCAATGTGGGAAAAACACCCCAATCTTTCAGTACAGAAACATTTACACATCTTAAATTTAGATATCACAAAGGAAAGTATTCATTGATCATAATGCTAGCAACAGATGTTGGAAATGGTGTACAGACTGTATATTTTCCAGGTTTTTTTTTTTGTTTTTTTTTTTTTTGTTTTTTTTTTTGCTTATAAGTCTTTAATAAGAAAATGGCAAAGACAGGAGACATGTATGTGTCTGAGATGGATGAAATCAGCCTGTTGAAGTGGCCCTGCAGGTGCAGTAAAGTGGGGTGGACTTTGCAAGTCTGATATGGTTTGGCTTTGTATCCATACCCAAATCACATCTTGAATTGTAATAATCCCCACATGTCAAGGGTGGGACCAGGTGTAGATAATTGAATCATGGGGCAGTTCCCCTGTGCTATTCTCATGATAGTGAGTAAGTTCTCACATGATTTGATGGTTTTATAAAGGGGATTCCCCATTTGCTTGGCTCTCATTCTCATTCCTGCCACCCTGTGAAGAGGTGCCTTCTGCCATAATTGTAAGTTTCCTGAGGCCTCCCCAGCCATGCAGAACTGAGTCAATTAAACCTCTTTTCCTTATAAATTACTAAGTCTCAGGTATTTCTTCACAGCGGCGTGAGAACGGACTAATACAAAGCCTCTACCACAAATGGCAGAGAGCTGCTATCCAATACATCTCTCACTTAGGAGTGGGTTTGAAGCATGTGAGCAATTATTCCTGCAGAAATGTAGTCTACAGATTTCCAGGTACTCTAGAATTCAACAACTCATAGGCCTACTAGAGGTACTTTCTATTCTCACATTACATAAGGTAGACAAACACTTCTCAGAATACCTTCTTCCTACTATAGGCAGACATTATTATGTGTTAGATATATACAATAAAGCTGAACTGAGCACCACACTCCTGGTGCTCCAAGTAGTTTACGGTTGATAATAGCAGAAAGTGGAAACAATTGTGGATTAACTACATTGAGCCCTCATCCTCTTCTATTCAAGCTGAGCCTTTGGAGAGAGGTGGTTTTCTTCTCATTTATAAGAAGTGAGTTTTTGAAAAGACTATTAACCCTTAAATTAAAATCTAATTATCAAGATTAAATCAATACAATTCAGGTAAATTACTCTTTTTTCATCATGAGTAAGAGGAACACAAAGATACACAACCTTGAACTTTCTTCTCACTTCTGCTATTTTATCTTCCATTTCATCTGTCTTGTGTTTGGTTAGGTGGAAAACAGTACCAATGCGATAAGCCTCCCTATAGAGGCTCTTGAGATGTTTCTCATTCTTTAACTTCATCATGGTCAAAGATTTTATTTCAGATTCATATTGTGATTTTTTCCTTATACTGTAAAAGTAAAGCAAAATATTAATATGATTATTGAGTATATAGTGAGACAAACATATTTAATAACAGCAAAAAGGAATAAGATCATATTTTATGTTGTCAAAAATACAAAATTGCGGGATAATTAGCTGAAACTTGAAGACGGAACATGTGTCCTAGGACTCCATTTATTCTGCTGCTTCTGATGGTTACCCCTAATTGTCAGTCTTTTCCAATTTCAGAAGCATAAGAGCATCAATAAGAACGGCTTGGGGAATCCAGGTGCTTGGTTTTTTGAATATTCAAAATCCCTTTTATACTCCTTTCCATTTCAATTTGTGAATTCCATAAAGGTGTTTTTACTGGAGAATATGTTCAATGGAAAAGCCTAAACAAAAACCAAAGCATATAAGACAGCAAACTTTCTCAACTTCAATATTATTGACATTTGTGGTGGCACAATTCTTTTCGTAGGGGGGATGTCCTGTGTGTTGTAAGATATTCTGCAGCATCTCCCACTAGATGCCAGCAGCACTGTCTCAGTTGCAGCAGCCAAAAATGTCTCCAGTCACTGCCAAAAATCCCCTGAAGGTACAAAATCATCCCTGTTAAGAACTACTTGAATAAAGCAATGGTTCTCAACACTAACTCCACATTATAATAACCTGCAAAGCATTTAATAAAACTTTGTGCTTCCAAAAATTCTGGATGGATTACTAGGCTTATAATAATATACAATCAATCTGGGGTAAAGCTCCAGCGTCACTATTTTTAAGCACCCCACATGATTCTAACATGCAACCAGAAAGCAAACTACAGATATTATCTGGAGCAGTATCTAAAGCTTGTATATATGTAAAAATCACAGGGAGAGCCTTGAAAGTCACAGATTCCTAGGCTTCACTCTCAGAATGTGGTTCAGTAGATGTTGGATGGGTCTGAGAATAGCTCCCAGGTTGATGACACTTGGTTGCAGACCACACTTCATTCAAGTAGCACTATTCAAGAGGTTGGGGTGAATACATATGATTAGCTTTCACTTCACAGAACACAGAGAAGATTGAATTAGTGTGGCCAAATCAGCTGATGATGAGCTGCATTGATCCTTCATTTTCACCTATTCCAAAATAGGATGCAAGAATGATGTAGAAATAAGAATAAACATACATTCAGGCAAGCAGGAGACATAGCTAGGCTCACAAAGAAGGTAACCATCTCTGTAGAATAGAAATGGGGTCGAAAATCAAAGCATGAATAGAGGAGAAGCAGCATAAAACAAGCTGCAGGTGTTGCACCAGTTGAGTGACAAGTGCAAGGTTCACTGACTCATGGCAGGGCTTTGCATGAGCTGTGCTTGATGTGGAAGGATCATTCACTGACTGGGGCTAAAGATACATAGTGAGCAAGGAGCAAAGGCATTGAGGAGAATGGATCCTGAGACCAATAACTCAACCAAGTTGCCTATTGAATCAGTAACTGCAATAATGTTATCCCCAATATCATCTTTGTATGATCACTGGGAATCAGAAAAGATGACCATAAATGGAAGAATTTAAAGATTGGTGAATTGGGACCAAGTAGGGTGAGGTAGAAGCAATGACATAATTTCAATTGGAAAGAGATAAACAAGAAGATGTGTGTGTATGACAGAAAGACAGGGTTGTATATGTATGTATGTGAGTGTGTTACGTGTTTGTGTGTGTGTGTGTGTGTGTGAGAGAGAGAGAGAGAGAGAGAGAGAGAGAGAAAAAGATAGAGAAAAGAGACCTGCTTATTTAGAATGGGACGCCTCAAAAAAGACACCAAAACATATTAAGAAATATCTTGTTTCCAAAGACCTAGCAATCAGAGTGTGAACCCAAACCACTTTAGGTGATACTGATTTTATGAAACATTCTGACAAAGAACTTAAAATAAGTATATTTAAAATGCTCAAATATCTAAGTAAAGGAATCACTAATTTTGTAAAAGGAAAAGAAATTTTGACACACAGCAGAAATTAGACAAAAATAGATAGATGGGGAAGACAATAAATTATAAGGAATAATGAAAAGAAATATGGACAGAAATAATTAAAATAGTTTTGAAATAGAACCAAAAAGCTCCAAACTGAGAAGACTCAAAGAGAGTTTTGGATTAATAGGTAGGAATGAAGTACTAAGGTATTCACTCAAAAAGCAGCACAAAAAATATGGAGGGGGTGTGTATGTGTGCATGCAACCACACACAATATATAGGTGTGGCATGTTTGTGTCTGTACATAGTATGTGTATACTTTTGAGTCTATGTGTACTTGCGTTTGTGTACACATGCATATTTGTGTTTGTGTATATATACTTTTTGTGTTTACTTGTACATATGTGTATATGTGTGTTAATCTTTGTGTATGTATGTGTATTTATGTGTGCATGTTTATACATGTATTTGTTTTGTGGAAAAAACAGTCCATGCATTAAGTGGAGCGGGATGAATGTGTGGTGTGTTTGAGCATGTGTTAAGCGACATTCCCCTTGATTTACAAAAGGAACGATAATAAGATATGTTATGTAAAGACTACAGAAATTTTCTATACTCCCTATGAAGAAGATTAGTTTAAAAATGAGAGAAATTTCTAGACTTGAGAAAAAAATAGGACCACAGACCAGATGACAAAATTAGTTGTGACTACTAAACATTATAAAAATAAAAAATCTATAGCTAAAGATATTGTGATAAAACAGTAGAATATTAAAGATACTTATTAAGGACATACAGAGTGATGTAATAAATGCCAAAAGAAAATTATTATCTTCAAATATAAGCAAAAATAAATGTGAAGCTATAGTTCCATACATTGCCAAATTATTATTCAAGATTGATTAGCTAAATTGGCGTAGCTTAAGAAAATTTATCAGAAAGCCTTTATTCAAATAACTATTAAAGAATCATTTTAGCCACTGGAAAGTGAACGAAAAGGATAAACAAGAAGATATAAAGACAAAAATGAATGAGAAATGTCAGCAAATATATGTATTGATTGTGAAAAATTATTATTTAAAAGTGAAACAAAGGCACCAGATAACGATTTTAAAAATAGGACAAGTGTAAAGATGTTCAATAGTAATTTATTTTTTGCAAAAATATGTGTAATGCTCAGGAGGAGAATAGAAAAACTAAATAATTCCAGATTTATTTAAAATGTCTATAATTAGCTAAACATGTTTTAAAACTAGCGTCACTAATTAGGCTTATCATAATACACATGTCTAAAGTACACCTACTAATATCATCAGATTATGTTTAAAAAATAAGATTCACTGCTGCCTAAAAAATAAAGACTGGGGACTAAACCACTCAAAAATCTGAAAATAAACATTAGTGCAGCAACAGTAATATCATAAAATGTAATTTAATAAGAAAATCATGAATAAGAAACAAGGTAAAAGTAGATAATAAAAGAAAACAATTCAACAAGAAATGAAATATTTATTTACTTCAATGCCTCTCACTATATATTCTCAAAATATGTAATAAAAATGCAGAATTATAAGAAGCAATTCACAAATCAACTATTAGACTCCTATCAGTACATCACAGGACAGGAAATAGGATAGATAGGTAGCAGGTGTATATAGCAAAACTATACCTGAAAAATTTCAGTACCAAAACCCAACAAGGATCATCAAATTGAAAAGTCTTACTTAGTGCTAAGCTGAAAAAATTACACACACACATAGCTACAAACAAAATTGTGAAATTTCAGAACTCTTAAATAAGAAGAGAAAATTCTGAAGTTCCCAGAGAGAAAAGACAAATTATTTACAAAGAAATTATATTCAAAATGTCATCAGATGTCCTACCAAGCAAAACTAAATAAGAAAACAAACAAACAAAAAAAAACCTTCAAATTAAGGAGAAAAATTGACATTGGATTCAGAATATGACCCTGAGAAAAGCCTGGTGGAGTGGATTCAATAGAGAATTAACTGTGAGTTCACAGAAATAGATGTGTTTATTTTTTAAAGTTTTGCTACAAAAATATAGAAAGAGATGAGTTACAGGACTAAATAAATACAGTTTATTTTGTGTTTTCATACTTTATATAATGAACAATATTATGCAAAGCTCATGTGCTGCTAACGATGAATAATGACTCATGGGAAAAAGGAGATACTCGTATTGTGCACCAGTAAGCTGGTAAGAGATTGAGATAATTCTCATTCATTATATCTATACTCCCTATGAAGAGGATGATTAGTTTAAAATGAGGGTAATATGGGTATTAGGATTGAAGAGAGGGAGAAGATATAAAATGGTCATGAGAAAAGTGGAATTGTTTAGAAATTTCTTGGTCGTGCTGAACATCACTTGAGATTTATGGTCACAGAATTTAAGTTCTATTCAGAAGTAAATTTATTGTGCTGCTAATGAAGCTTAAACATGAGAGCCTCTAATTGGCCCCAGCCCCTTACAAAGTCCTTTGAGTGTCTCCCTAGCAGTGTTTTCACATGGTGATATGGTTTTATAAAGTTTGTAGAAACAAGGTGTTTTAATCAAAGTTGACGAAGATCATTCTCTCTTTCTAATATAAGGTCTCCTATGTCAAGTGGTATTCAAGTGACTGGGCATTTTGTATTCATAACACTGTTTTCTTTTATCTACTGCCCCCATATACTGTAACTTCTAGGGCCCACCAAACCAGGATCCACCCCGTGAGAATACTTAGCACACTTGTGCTTTATTTTAGCCACATTCAGCTGCTAGGAAAAGTTCAATGAAGAAAACTGCTGGTTTAGTTAGGGATAGGGCTTTTCAAGTCATAAAAACACAGTCTTGAATGTTATTTAAATATGTGCTTATTTTGATCCAAAGTAACTAGGTTTGGAAAGAAGGACAATAAAGCGGGATAAATAAATGTAGTAAGGATGACAGATTGGTCATCACAGGGTCAAATATTTGTTGGAGTGGGGGTGCTAGTAGAGTAAGCTAGAAAAAGAGGTGTTGGTTATCTGTGAGTGGATGCTTAAAATTGAGAACATGAAGTAACTCAATTTTTGGAAATGACAAAAACTGAGTAAAACTATAAGAGAAGGTGGTTGGTGTAGGATGGGAGAAAAGACTGTTGAAAATGAGAAAGCAAATGGATTGAAAGTCTAGGTTCTTTCATGGACTGTATCACCCAAATTCATATTTCAATGCCTCTGCAGAGGGAGAAAGTAGGAATAGAAAGTATAATTTATTTTTAGTATTTAACTCTTGGAAAAAAAGTTTAAAATGGGCTAACATGTGGGTGAGTAGTTAATTTTAGATGATATATATATATCATTTTAATGCATGATTTGTATACTTTTCTCTTAATGTCTGAAAAAAATTTAAAAAAAAACAAAAGTAAAATCATTTAAAACATTGATTCAAAAGTTTGTTGCACAATGCTGGAAAAAGAAGTATTTGACAATTCTGTGAAGCAACTCAAATTAATAGGCTGGTAAGACATAGCTAAATGGGTATGAAAAACACAGTACCCTGTGGATTCATTCTAGGTATTCCAGGCTATTTAACAACTTCAGTAATATTCAAATTGCTATCTCCACAAATAAATCACCACACTGTTACTTCTTAAAAAACAAACTTCATAAAATATGCCAATATATCTCTACATTGTTCAATAGCTTTTTTGCTCATTTCCCTCAATTACCAACCCCATCTTTGGCTCACTGCAATTACAATGGTATTGTCTTGCTTGAGATACAGTTGAACACTAGAAATAGATATTTAGAATATTTTACAGAGTTTGAATGTAAGAAAATGACTATATAGAAATTCATACCACATAGTTAATTTCAAGCAAACTAAATCTAAGTTAATCAATTTCAAATCATTTTTAACAAGCTCATTTTCCTTGACTTAGGTTTTTGAAGCCTGCCTATCATGTGAATAAGTAATCACCGTAAAATTGTTCGCTCAAGTCGAATGTCCCAAATGTAAAGGGTCTATTTCTAATGGATGCTCATTTGTTTGAAAGACAAAATTATCAAATTATAAACTGCTTCTGCAAGGTAAATAATCATATCATCATCGTTGTTACAAAAAGGTCTAGCAAATATTTGTATGTATAGGATAACTGAACAAAGTCTCTTAACAAATATGGCATCTGTGTTTTAATGTTGGCATTCTGAAGGTAAACTATATATGAACAGTATATCATATATTGCAGTAATTATGTAATTTATTTAAATAGTGTAACAGTCTTGGAATGACATCATATGTTGAGATAGTTTTCTAGTGGAATTTTAGTGTATATAACAGTTCCAATTTGAGGATGTTTCATGGGGATATTCACTAGACTTACGAAATCGGTGATTTGCTTTTTAACCATTAAATTATGTTTGGACTTGTGGAAAAAGAGAAACTGGCACTAAGGGGAAGGTGATTCAGATAAATGGTAGAGTTAAAAAAGATAATAAATAAAGGAGAGAGTAAGACACACAGAGTTTTCTGAGATAAACAATGGATATAGTCAAATGTAGAGATGGAGAATTAAGTTAAACCATAAGCTTTTGTTTTTTTTTTTTGAAGTAGGTTTTGTGTCCAAAATCTTCTGTAACATGTCAGAAATAGGAATCAAGACTTAACTAACAGAATAGAAGAGGCTGTGTTGCTAAGTGGAAAGAACATAAATTTTGGAGTTAAGTAGACCTGTATTCAAATCCTGATTGCTTCTTATGTAATCGGGGAGGAAGGTTTCATACTCAATTTCCTTATCATCTGTAAGATTAATTTAATAATACCTATCATCAAAGTTGTAATCTAGATTAAATAAATTGAGGATAATATATATATACTGCTTACCTGCACTGAATAACACAAATGATTCAATAAACAGTTTTTTGTTAATTAAAATAGTATATAAAGACTGCATGATTCTTTATAGTGTTCTCTGCTTCAGTGAGGAGAGGGAAAAAACATAAGAAAAATAATCATTAGTCTTGCTTTGGAACAGAAAAAGACACAAGTGGATCTGACATCAGAATATATAGCACAGAGAATAGGAGGACAGAGATACTGAAGCAAAGGAAGAACTAAGAATAAACTTTTATATTTAGCTATCATTCATTCATTATGTCATTTGTTCAACACCTATTGAGAAACACACACACACACACACACAGATACACACAATGAACGCAAGTAAGCAGCTCAGGCCAGACAGGAAGCAACAAATAAGCAAACTGGCAGTAACTGTACATAGTGTGAAAAGTGCTAAAAGGGAAGTATGGAATCAAGGAAAGTTAGTTAAATGGATACTTATTGAGCATTGATTATATGTCAACAGCTGTGCTAGGTGACTGATACATGAAGATAAATGGAAACAAGTTTATACTCTCACGAAGGAAAAAGGAAACAAAAAACAGATTCCAGTGCAATAATAAGTACAGTAATGGAAGAGGCACTTAACACTGTTTTGGTTTGTAGACAGGGGAAGATGAGTTACCAAGAGGACGAGCTTCAGGGAATAGTTAATGTCTGAGCTATTGTATGAAGGGTCAATTAATCAGTTTTAAAAACATGCTGAAGAAGAAGAGGAAGAGAAGGAAGAGGAGGAGCAGGTGGAATGAGGAGGAAGAAAAAGTAAATACCTATCAGAAGAATATTGGAGACCAAACTGAAGCTGAAACAATATGAGTTCAGATGCATAAGCATTTTAATAGGCTAGAACATAAGGATGGTTAGGGTTTAGAAATAGTTTGTCACCATTAAAACCCACGTTGACATTTGATCCCCAATGTGACAGTGTTACGGGGTGGGGCCCAGCAGGAAGAGTTTCAATCATGGTGGCAAATCCCTCATGAATGGTTTGGTGCTGCTCTCGCTATAGTGAGCTCTTGCTTTGGTGAGATCGGATTAGTTTATATGGGAATTAATTAGTTCCCATGACAGTGGGTTGTTATAAAACCAGGATGCCTCTCAAGTTTTGTGTCTTTGTACCTGTTTGCTTCCCCTTTGACCTTCTCCAACATGTTCTGATGCAGCACGAAAGCCCTAGCCAGGATGGCATCATTCTCTTAAACTTCCAAGCCTGCAGAACCATGGACTGAATAAACCTCTTTTCTTTATAAATTACCCAGCTTCAGGTATTCTGTTATAGTACCATAAAAGAGACTAAGATCATGGAAGGAATAATAAGAGATGAGTCTGAAGTTGGGCAGGTGACAGCTTACAGTGTCCAATCTATCATTCTGGAAGCATGGACTTATCTAATAGCTGGTAGGGAACCTATGAAATGTTTTTAAGCTGCTGAAAGAAAATAGTGTTCCCATCATGAGACAATAGGGGCCTGGTTTATTTTATTGGTAATTGAAATAGAGAGAAAGAAAAGTACCCATAGGAGAGATATTTAAAGAAGTTAGTAAGATGCTGGCAGTGAGCTAGGAGAAAGGGATATAGAACCATGCCCAAAACAGGTAACTTGGTGGATAACAGTGCAGGATGTAAGTTAGGGGAGAGAGCAGATACTTAAAAGGATACTGTCGGTAGAGCTAGAGAATGTTGAGATTAAAGAGTCAAAAAATGTTATAGTACTTGTTAAAATAAGGGGACCAGGTGAAATTTCTGGGACAGGAGATGGAGCAAGGGTATAAATGGGCTGAGATTAGTACCCTAAACTAATCAGGGACAGCAGAGATATATCAGCTGCTCTAGGATTACTGAAAAGAACATTTCACAGAGTTAAAGGAAGAACTGGAAGAAGCAAGAGAATGGCATCCTGAATCTCAAAAAGGGATAGCATCAAAGAGGCCATAGACACAAATGCTTGGGTAACATGTAGAAAGAAAGAGAGAAAAAAAATGGCCTACCACAGGACTGAAAAATGACCTTATGGATTCAGGAAGAAAGGTCTTTTTTTGCACTTAAGTAAGATTAATTTTGGTAGCATGGGATTTAAGAAGCCAGACTGCTTTATGTCAAAACAATGATTAATAGTGAAGGAAATATTACTAATAATCTAGCAAATATTGCTAACTATGTGTAATTTTTAATAAGAATAAAAGGGAACTATTGAGTGATTTGCTGAAAGTACAAATAGGATGAAATCAAAACTTTCATTTTATATTGGAGGAGGATTAATGATGTCTACAGGCTAAAAAGATAAGGAAGGAAAAAAGATAGTGAATAAAGATGTCAAAAATGGAAGTGATACGAGTAAAACTATGTCTTGAAGAGGACAGAAGAAGTTGAGACCAACAGCACAGATGGACAGCTTGGCCTTGAACAAAAAGTATTATTTACCCCTTGGAATCTAAAGGGGAAGGAAAGCTATTTGCAGATGCTGTCCCTATAGAATACATTTGTTTGACAAAAAGCATGCCACACCTTTAATTTCTCCTTCCAATTTGAGTAAACTATGATTTAAATAAATCAAAGTTTTATTTCTGAGTTTATGTTGTGTGGGATTTATGGTGCTGTTTGAAGCTGAAAATCTATGTTCTAAAATTTATAGATCACCTGCCATTATCTTTTTGAATACTGCTTTCCCCATTCTTTCCTTTATTTCTCATTCTATTTTCCATAACTTGAATATTTCTTCCAGATTTTCTCTTGTTTTCTCTCTGTGCCATATTCTGGGTTCTATTTTTAGGTACACTGATGAATTTCCCCCAGCTCTTTCTACTATTTAATTAGTAGAATCTTCAGTAGAAATGAATCCAGTTTTAATTTTTAAAAGTTGTGGTGGATTCTGTTTCAACTGCCTGCACTTTTTGGATAGTGTTCTATTAGTTTATTTTGTTCCCATTAACCATTTAAAACTTAGAATGAATCTCATAATTGTACTATCTGAGTTCTATTTAATTCTTTATTTGAAATTTTTGCTGATAAAATCAGAATCTTCTCATTATTTCTGATAACTCCAATTCATGTTTGAATTTTCCTTATGTGCTTTGTAATTCTGTAAGTTCACTTTTAAAAGCCTTACTTTTTCAGTGAGAATCTTGTATTGCCTCAGTCTAGGGTTTATTGCTCCAGAGACTATTTGAGGAGAGCAGGATAACTTTTCTATGATTATTCCTCGGTTAGGGCCTTCTAAAAACACATGGATGGTGTAGATTAAATCAAGCCATTGTGAAAAGACGCCAGACTGGGAATGTTCTCACTTGCTTTTCTTTCACCCAGCTCCCAGATGTAGACAGACACTTTCTTGCCTCGGCCTTTGCTCATGGGGAGATATTTTTCTATTCATTTAAGTGCCCTTACTTTATCCAACTCCTTCACTTGCACAGATCCATCGCCCATGACCTATTATTTGAAGCCACTAAAATTTAATTCCCTTGTTTACCAAGTTCAACAAGGCTATTCTTCCATCCATATTTTCAGGGCAGCCAAATATCAGCTGGGAATTCAGCCTGCAGTTGTTCAATTACTTTCAGTGCATTGACCCCTGAGGATTTCCTTCACTTGCCTGGAAGCCCAGCTCTTCATTTAAAAGATGCCAGCCCCGTGCATGCCCCATTTGTAAGTGTTCTGTAGCAAAAATCTTCTCATGTTCTCCATTGTCCATATTGCACAAAATGTAAATTCTCATTGCTTCTCTGCCTATACACCCTTTTTAGACATCTCAGACTGTCCCATTGTTTAATTTTATGACTACAAATTTGTCTTTGGGATCCTCCTCATCACTGGGCTATAAACCAATGTATCTAATTGTTACTTCTCATTACCATTTCAAGAGCTCATAAGAATCTGAAATTTAATATGGCCTAAGGAGACATATCTTCTCTCCTCAAATCCTCTTCATACCCTCAATAAGCTCTTGCTATTTCAGCCAATAGCCTGACCAGTTTTTCCTTCACGTCTTAAATCCCACCTACCAAAAGGTCGAGTTGGCATCCCTTCCAAAATATATCTGAATGCCCTACCATTTATACTGCAAAAGCATTTATCTATATGTCTTCATTATTATAATTTTTTTGAATTACCAAAAAACGCCTTCCTTCTTAAATGCACCAAAGTCCACCCATCACTAAGCAGCTCAAGTGATCTCTCTAAAATGTAAGATTATGAAAATGCTTTAATCATATGCCACTATCATTAGCACACTTACAAGCTTTTAGTATACGAGTCCTGTCTGCCTTACCAACATTTGTCTCCGTGAATTACCCCGTCACACAATTTTCTAGCAATGCCTGCCTCCATTCTCTTTTCAGAGCACAAGGAATTTTTATCTGTCTCAAAGCTTCCTCTTATACTTGGAATTCTCTTCCTCAGACCTGCTTAAGACTGACATGTCTTCATTCAGGTCTCAATGCCAACGTTAGTTTCTCAGAGAGGTGACACTGAATATCCTTGCTAAAGCAGAGTCCTCAACCCTGCCCTGGCCTGTCACTGTCTACCACATTATTAAATTTTATTGTCCTCACAAAAGTATCAATGACTACATTTTTAATTATATATTCATTAGTTAACATGTTTATTATTTTCCTATACAACAATGTAAATTTAAACATTGTCATGAGCAGCTCAAACTGTCAGACACAAAGCAGGTGCTCAGGACACACAAACACACTCACACACTTGCTTTTTAAGTCTATGTTTTCTTTAAATATAAATATGTTTAGTCCTAAGTATAAACTTATTAGTTCATTAATCATAGTTATAAAGTTATTAAATTGCTGTTTGAAAATATTTTAAATGAAGTAAAAATAAAGATGTATGAAGTTATTTCTCAGATAAAGTGCTAAAAGATAAAAATTATTAATCTCTATATTTTATGTATTTCATACAATGTAACAAGTTACACATAGTATAATACAAATGAATATTTTCTACCGAAAATATTATATAGCACATAATGTACAACAATGTTGCAGACACTAGGTTAGTCTTTGAGGATCCAAAAATGGGGGAAACGATGACACAGGCCCTAGGTGCAAGCAGTTACAAGGTGGTGGATTTGTAACCGTAAAAAAAAGGCTGTGCTGGCCGGACAAGGTGGCTCACGCCTGTAATCCCAGCACTTTGGGAGGCTGAGGCGGGCGGATCACGAGGTCAGGAGATTGAGACTATCCTGGCTAACACGTTGAAACCCCGTCTCTACTAAAAATACAAAAAAAAAAAAATTAGCCGGTCGTTGTGGCGGGCGCCTGTAGTCCCAGCTACTCGGGAGGCTGAGGCAGGAGAATGGCGTGAACCCGGGAGGCGGAGCTTGTAGTGAGCCGAGATCGCGCCACTGCGCTCCAGCCTGGGCGACAGAGCAAGACTCTCAAAAAAAAGTCTCAAAAAAAAAAAAGGTTGTGCATTTTATCTTTCTAATTTTATATGTAAAAACATCACAAGGCCATATTACTTCGAAGAGAAAAAAACTAACAAATATAATATCTTCACAGAAAGCAGGGTAAAGGACACCACAGAACTAAGTTTTTTTGCTTGTTTGGTTTTTAATCCGAGGCAATCATAGTCACTAATAGCTAAAATGAGCTGCAGCGCAGAAGCTCCTGCTAGCTCCTTTCTTTCATTTCTTACTGTACTTATTAGGCTACTGTATTAGTCCGTTTTCTCACTGCTATAAAGAACTACCTGAGACTGGGTAATTTATGAAGAAATGAGGTTTAATGGACTCGCAATTCTTCAGGCTTAACAGGAAGCATGACTGCGAGGCTTCTGGAAACTTACAATCATAGCGGAAGGCAAAGAGGAGGCAAGCGCATCTTAGTGTGGCTGAGCAGGAGAGCGCGAGCGCGAGCGCTTCAAATAATCAGATCTCCTGAGAATTCACTCACCATCACAAGAACAGCAAGGGTAAGTCCGCCCTGCCAGGATTCAATCACCTCCCACCAGTCCCTCTCCCAACACGTGGGGATTCAAGATGAGATTTGGATGGGGACATAGATCCAAACCCTATCAGCTACTGAAAAAACATAATTTCTATAATAATTATGTATTTTACTGGGGGCTCATTGAAGGCAGGAAGCTTTCCACATATAGTAACTTTAGAACCTACCATAATGTCTGCACACAATATGAATTCAATAAATGATTAATAAGAGATTGAACACATTTTTAGTTGGACTGAATTAACAATTTATGTCATTTAATGTTTGTTTTAAAAGTAACATTTTATTGAAGTAGAACATTTATACAGAAGTGTACAAATCAGAGTATAGCTCAATCCATTTTAATATGAATACACCAGTACCACCCTCATTCAGAAAAAAAAAAAAATACATACATATATATTACACGTGACCAGCAGAATCCCAGGAGTGTGATCTCTCAGTCACTACCACCCAATAGGAACTGCAATCCTGACTCCTACGACCATTTTACCTGTTTCTGAACAAGATTATATAATATTATGTTTCTAAGATTCATTCATGTTGTTGTGTGTAGCTGAAATCTGTTTATTCTCACTGCTGCAGAGTATTACTTTGCATAACTATGTTATATCTTACCTATTCATTCTACTCTTTCATGATTAGTATACATTTGTTTATCCTCTTTTGTGAAGTGATTGTTCCATTCTGCAGATTTTTATTCGATTATTTGCTTTTTCTATAAGTTTTAATTATTTTTGTTATTTTATATTTATCATTACATTATATATAGATTATTTTATAATTTACTAATTTTTCTTCACCAATTTTTTTGGTTTATCAATTTATCTTCTCAGATATAGCTATAACAAATATATTTTATCAGTCTGTGGTTTACCTTTTGTCTGTCTTAATGGAATGTTTATTCATCTGTTTTTTTCTCTATGATGGTATTTATTTTCCTGTTTAAGAAAACTTTACCTGACTCATATTTACTGATATTTTTCTATGTTTTCTTAGAATTTTGTATTATTTAAAATTTCACATTTACACCTATGTTCCAAAAAAAATAGACTATTGTTTGTTAGATAGGTAGGGGTAAGCCTTTCTTTTCATAAGGCAATTAGGCCGTTTATTCTTTGCTGCTCTACAGTGGTACACTTGTCACAAATCTAGTGAATGTATACGTGTAGGTTGGATTCTGGACTTTCTACTCATTTCCACTGGTCTATCTTTCTACCCTAGCACCACTAAAGAGTCATTTTACATATTGAGCTCTATTATTAATTTTGAAAAGTGGTACTATAATTTGTGAAGCCTAGTTCTAAAACATTGTTAAATATTTATCCTTTAATTTTCCATATACATTTTAATATCAGCTTTTAAGTTTACACGTATACACACATGCATATAAACACAAAATTTGATAAGAATTTTCTTAGAATTGCATGAACATCTTTGTAATAGTGAGTGTTCCAATTTATGACCAAGGTATGCCCCCCTCTATTGATTTACATCTTTAATTTGCTTCAACAATATTATGTAGCCTTCTGGGTAGTATTATCAGACACCTCCTTGCTAGATTCATTTCGTGGATTTGATGTTTCAAAATTATATTGTAAGAGATATCTTTTAAATTTTATTTCTAATTGATTGCTGTTGGTATATAATGATATTTCAGTTTTCTAGCTATCTCAACCTTGAACAATACCACAGAGTTTAACAGTTATATAATCTTTTTCACACTGAAATATACCATAGAGCTATTTGTCCCCATAAACAGTCATTTTTAAATTACCCTGATTAGTTATTTTATTAAATTATAAAATAAAATTACATTAGGAGTTTAGTTACAATTGCAATAAGACTTTTAATTTATTTGGTTAGAACTTGACATTTTCTCATAATTGGGTCATATTCAAATTTTTGACATATCCCTCTATTTATTCATTTTTAAAATGTATTTTAATCACATTTGGTACTCTCTTCATAGAAACTTCCTACTTTCTATGTATGTATTCTTAGTTGCATTTTGGGTATAATTTTCTAATGAATGAGGTTTTCTCTTATATTTTCTAAGTAGATAGTCACAATTTCGTGAAAAACCAAACTATGGGTTAGTAGATGGGGGTCTATAAAGGCCATTAACTATATTTATTGATTCTGCCCTATCAGATATTGGGGAAATTTTACATTATACTGATATATGGCCAAGTGTTATAATTTTTCCATAAAATTCTATCTATAAAAATTCAAATTTTTAAGAAACAGATGAAGGAAAAATCGTGAAAATGTTTGCCTGACAATTTAAAGTACTTCTGCATTTTACATCTAACATCTATCTCTATGGCCATCTTTCCACAATTTCAGACTCACAAATCAAAATGATTTCCAGATGCCATACACAATCCCAATCAAACATAGTGACATTTACCCTCCAACCTTCCTTTTTTTCACCTACACATTTTTCATTTAATGTCTGGTACCATCATCAAACTAGTTTTTCAAACCTTAACTCATCCAAATACCACTAAAATGACATATTTAAAAAGAAAGTCTGATCATAGGGCTTCTTTAGTGGACATCTATAGTCCTCAGCTGAGTCCAAATGCCTTAAAATGATTCATTATCTGGCATGATAGTTCCTTAGCCTCAATGTTTTCTCCTGATGGCCTGTCACATAAAAACACGTATTGCATGTAAACACACACACACACACACACACACTTAGGCAGACACAAGCACACAGGGTCAGATCATGCACTTTCTCTAAGCTTCAGCCACACAAAAGTGTCACTCTGTGAACCCACCACCATCTTATCTGTGCCCCAAAATATTAATAACAGCAATTTTAACATTAGATCTACTATTTGTGATTGTTACTATTTGATTGATTTATCGAGCATATTTGAACATTTACTAAATGTCAGTTAAATTTAAGTCAGATTAAACTGCAAAAAATGAGAGGAGGTTAATATTCTGAACTTGAATACAGAAAGTCAGATTTTAAATTCCAGCTGTGGGACTTCAGGAAAGCCACTTTGCCCCTTAGAACTCTGAGTTACTCATTTCTTCCTTGGAAACACACAAGAATTATTTTTAAAAAGTAGAAATCAATAGAGGATGTACAAATATTCAACCTCCCTAGTAATCAAATAAATGGAGTTCAAAACAATATTAAGAAGATAGTTTTCATTTATCATATTGGGAGAGATTTCTTACAACCATAACACTGAAGTTAGCACAGGTGTGTGAGAGGACAGGCTCATGTACTGCACAGCCTCATGAACGGGATCGTCTTTCTGGAAAATAGTTTTAGAGACGAAGTGGGAATTTTAAAAGTATTATATGCTAATAGAGATTTCTAAACAAAATAATCCACTGCCGTAATATTTACAACAAGGAGTAAGAATGAGAGCAATCTAAATAACAGCAATTATTACATAAATCATAGTTCATCCATAGAATAAACTATTATACAGCTATTTAAAAGATGTATTTAACAGTTGTTTAATATCATGAAAAAAACTATTATGTCATGTTGGGAATAAGATCAAAACTCACAATTATTTAGTAAGAAGGAAAAAATTCAGTAATATATTAATAGCTCTATTTCTATGTATCGAAACAATGTTAGGGTCTCAATCTCCTTTTGTACGTTGTGTATTTTTCAAATTACTTACAACAAATGTGTTACAGACAGTGCTAAACAGAGAAGACATCATTGCTCTTAAGGCATTGGAACTTTTGGTTAAATGGAGCTTTGTTAAATATGGCGTAGGAAACAAAATCATAGTTTAGAGCATATCCAAGGACATAAGTTGAAAAATAGAACCTTCCTCATAAACATAAGTTTGCAATGATTAACTCAACTTTATCCTAGGACTCAAAGATTTTCTGCAAATAGTGCTCAGAAGCAAGTGGACTACACATGGTTTAAAAAAAAATAGCCAAGAATACAAGTGAAAAAGGCACTGAAGCATGAGCTAGAAGAATAAGAAGCAGAAGCAAATGACAAAGACTACAGATATTTAAATTATCAGGTGCAGATTATAACTATTCACACAGTTTAAGAGATAAAAGATAAGCTTCAAGTATCTGTGTCAAACAAAAAATCATAAAATGACCTAGCAGATTTGGATGAAAAGCAAATAAAACTTTAGGAAATGAAAAATTACACTTGCATACATTTGTAATGCAATATATACTTGCCGCATATATATATAGACTTGCCAGTTTACATGTGCAAATACTTGAAATAGACAAAATTATTTGCACATATACATAAATGTAATACATATATATAGTTACCAGTTAGAAACAAGAATATAAGAACTATTTTGACATATGAATTGGTAATTATCTCTTTGTCCTGTGTTTTAATCTTCTCTTCTTTAGGAACATGACTTAGATATATGGTAGACCTGACTCTTGCCTGCAAATCTCTTAATCTCTCTTTCACGTTATTTTACCGTTTATTAATTCTCTGTTCTGCACCATGTAATCCACTGTTAAAAATTATCCATTTAATTTTTAATTCCTGGTAAAAATTGGGGGTAAATTAAATGATTAAATAATTAAGTAACATCTCAAGGTGTTTTCTGGGTAAGCAAGATAATACACCATGGAAAGAAATCCTTCCCAATAAATAGAGCTGCATTCCCACTGCTTGTGACAGATGTACTTGTGTTCCCAATAATTCACTACATCTATTCATTTTCTGTTATTTGTTATTTTTTTCTTTTGAGACAGAGCCTTGCTCTGTCGCCCAGGCTGGAGTGCAGTGGCACCATCTCGGCTCGCTGCAAACTCCACCTCCCGGGTTCACACCATTCTCCTGCCTCAGTCTCCCGAGTAGCTGGGACTATAGGCACCTGCCACCATGTCTGGCTAGTTTTTTTGTATTTTTAGTAGAGATGGGGTTTCACCATGTTAGCCAGGATGGTCTCGATCTCCTGACCTCATGATCCGCCCACCTCGGCCTCCCAAAGTGCTGGGATTACAGGCGTAAGCCACCGCACCCAGTCTATTCTTGAGAGAATTAGACTTGTCATCCCACTGACATCAGACTTGGCCATGTGACTTGCTTTGTTCAAAGGAATGTGAGTGGTGTTAACATGTATCACCCTCCTGTGGAAGCTACAAGAGCCATTGAGTGATCTCACTAATGTACTTTTCCCTCTATTACTAGCTAAATTACTACGTGAGTGAGAAAACAACCTTCTTATTTTGAGTCACTAAGATTAGGGCGTTGCGTGTTAAGCTAATGATAAACAAAAACACCACCATATCACTCCAGGGACACAAACTGGAGAGATTTGTTATATTTAATATATTGTACTATGGTATATAAGAAAAAATGTATTTGCAAATTTACCTTTCATTGATTTGTTCTGTTATTTTGTTAATATCAATCCCAAGTTTTTTATTGTCTTCCATCAGTTTTGTACATGCCAAAGAAATAGCTGAATAATCTTTTGCAACATCAGAAAGCTCAATATCCCATGTTTTTTTCTTTAAGAAGAGAATAAAAGAATCACTCATACATGTCTAATTATCAAAAGGCAAAAGTATAATAATGAAATAACTTTTAGATATATGAGCTAATATTTGGAAATACAGAATGGCATTCTAAGTGGGAAGCAGGAAAAAATCAACTTACTGCAGCATAAAAATCATTAACTGCTTCCTGATACTGATTTTCCTGACTTTTTTGCTTCCAGATTAGTTGGTCATAAACTCTTCTCAAATCTTCCAGCTAAGAAAGAAGAGATACAGAATCAAGTGAATTATGTAGCTTTTCATCCTTCCATAAGGTAAAAAATAAATTAATCATGATAAAGTAGAATTTGTTTCAGTTACATAAAAATTGAAAAACAATAGAAAATTCAGAATTATAATTCATCACATCAACAAGTTAAAGGAGAAAATAAGTATGCTAACACTTTGCAAAACAGTCATTTAATAAATTCACTCACTATCTAGTTTTCATATCTTAAAAAAACTAGTACAAGAAAAAATTATTCAAATATAATATAAAGAAACAATAGCAAATACCAAAATACATTATAAAATACTGAATGTATCCTCATTAGACTCAAGAGTAAGACCATATTATCTCTTTTATCATCATTATTATTAATCACGCTTTGGGAAAGACTAAGTAAACATAATTACATAATAAAATCAAATATTAATATTATAATATTAAAAATGAATAGGTAATATATCTTCAACTTTCAATAACATGATTAAATACCTAGAAAAATAGAAGAATTCTATTTAAAACAACAATAAACAACTTTGGTAAAATAGCTGGGATATAAGGATTAGGAAATGAACAGCTTTTATCTGTAAGAGTAATAATCTGTTTTTAAAATATAGAAGAAATAATTTTAAAGTTTTCTCAAAAATATAAATTTGGGAAAAAATTTGACAAAAAGTAGAGGACTTATATAAAGTAAACAAAAACTCTTACTAAATACCCTAAATCAAGTTTTACATGAAAAGGATGATTTATTACAAAAAGGTTTAATAGACTATAATGTGTGTTCTCTCAACATTAGAGTAAAAATATAGCAAATGGAGTAGTATTTTTTGAACTGCATTAAATGAAGTTCACATGGAAAAAAGGTACCTGAGACTAGCCAAAAGTTATCTGAAAAATAAATATTGGAAACTTGCTACCAGATACTGAAACATCCTATAATACGTCTATATTAAGGCAACATTTATTTTCCTCATCATAGTAAAGATCAGAGGGAAAAATTAAAGGCCAGAAATAAATCCAAATCAATATTTTTAAAAAATGATATCTGAATTCAGTGAGCGAGAAGTTGTTTAATTAATGGTACTGAAATAATACGAAATCTCTGTTTAGAAAAATTCAAAGTGGTCTCTATACCTCACATCGAACTCATATAATAACAAAAGTAAAGTTTCAGAGGAATAAAAATCTAAATGCAAACACAGAACATGTTCAAATTAGAGTAATCAATAAAATTTCATTTGCATAATCTTGGGCTAAAGGAGAGTGTCACCTTAAACTAAGAGATCTGTTGATGGGTTTGACAGCGCATTTTATAAAAATGTGTGTCAAAAAAAAAAACCACCATAAACAAAATGTAAATCATAAAAGAAGACCATGAAAAAATGTAAAATAAAAAGCCAACATTCCCAGATTATGTCCTTGCAGAGACATCAAGGAAAATAGTGAAGCAGGAGTCTCTGAAAACTCCCTCCTATATAAATGTAATAATAATAAAAAAAAAAAAAACTGGCAAAAAAAAAGTCAAATCAGCCTTGTCAGCACTCAAAATTAGCCAAAGGCTTGCAACAATCTAGGGAGCACTGATTTAATAAAAAACAGCCTAAGCTTAGTAAGGTGTGCTTTGTAGTGTTTCACCTTCTAGTCCTGTCTCTTCAGCTCCACAGAAGCCTCAAAGAATAATTTGTTGTTAAAAGCAGCCTTCTGGCAGCCACCAGAGGGAGCAGAATCAGGCTAGAATGCTTTCAAAGCCTCATTCTCAAAAAAAAAAATGTCTTTATTGGACCTTTCTGGTGGTTTTTATGGAAACCTCCACTTGCAAGGATGTCTGCATTTGATTTGATGCAGAGTTCACCAGCACAAAAACTCTCTCCCAGAAAAGCTTTTTCCCCAGAGCATGGTTGTCCAAAAAAATTACAGGCAATTGATTAACTCTGTGGCCACCTGAGATAGTGGCTAAAAATTGGAACAAACAGTAGATGAACTAACAAACTAAAAAGGGAAAGCTGGTGGAATTACATCCATAGTACTTTGTAAAGCTCCAACATACTCCTGGGAATCTAGAAGGCTGCAAATATCCAGGAATGTGTGAAAGACCAGGGTATTCACATGTTCTGGAAATACCCGAGAAGCCATTTAACCTCTCACCTCCTGCTGATCTTAAGGCTCTATGCAAGCAGGAAGCAACAACAATAACAAAACTAAGGCAGAGTTGGCAACTGCCTGGTTGTTTATTGAAGGTGAACCTAAACAAGCACACAGAACTTTTCTGCAAAGACAGAGAGAATTTTTTTTCAGATTTTAAGGATTAATATCCAATGATTAACAGACCCTCAGCTCAGAAGAGACTTCAGGGGCTGCACATAAGAAAGACAACAGACTTTATCGAATTAAGTTAGCAAGTTCCCTAAACAAAACAACAAAAATTACTACTTCAGCAAACAGCAACAGGAACAAATCCTAAGGAGAAGTGAAAATATGATGTCCAGTATAAATACATTATATTTAAAATGTCCAGTTTTCAACAACTAAAAATGAGACATTCAAAGAATTAAGAAAGTACAGACTATAGAGAATAAAAAATTAGTCAGTAGAAATTGTCTCAGAGGAAAATTAGACATTTTATTTATTAATCCAATTGGAAATTATAAATATGTTCAAGGATCTAAAGAACTAAAACAAAGCATTAAAATAATGTTTTAGCAAATAGAAACTATTAATAAAGTGATATAAATTATTTTTAAAATTCAAATATAAATTTGACGGTTGAAAAGTAAAATAACTGAACTAAAAAATTTTTGCTATCTGCACTCAACAGCATATTCAAGTAGGCAGAAGAAAGAATCATCAAACCTGAAGATGAGTCAACTGAGATTATCTAGACTGAAGAACAGAAAGAAAAAATAATGAAAAATGAACAGAGTTTCATAGTTGTGTAACATTCCATGAAGTATACCAATATATATACAAAAGTAAAAGTAGTCAAAAGAGAAAAGGGGGGGGAGGCAAAAAGTATATTCAAATAAATAATGGCTGAAAACTTCCAAAATTTGGTTTAAAAAACATTAATTTATACATTGAGGAAGCCCAAGAAATTCCAGTAGTAAAAACTCAAAGATATATACTTGAGATACATCACAATCAAACTGTCAAAAGTCAAAGACAGAGAGAGAATCCTGGAAGCAACAAGAGAGAAGTGACACTTCACATGTCAAGGATCTTCAATACGATTAACAGATAATTTTTTACTCAAAACAATGGGAAACAGAAAGTATATACTAGCATATACAACATACAGAAATAAAAGAAAAGTACCAAGAATACTATATCAAGCAAAACTATAACTTGAAGACATAGAGATATTAGGACATTCCCAGATAATCAACTATTGGGATAAACCTGTTCTATAAGAAACACTCAAGGGAATCCTTCAAATTGAGATGAAAGAATGCTAGACAGTAACTTGAATCCACAAGAAGAAATAAAGACAACCAGTAATCATAACTGTATAGGTAAATATTAAAAATGTATAAATGTATTATTTTGTAACCATTTTTCATTGCCTAATTTGAAAGGCAATTGCATAAAGCACTAATTGTAAATTTCTGTTGATAGTCACACAATGTATAAAGATATAATTTATACAATATCAAGACAAATAAAGGAAGAAAGAAAGCTATAAAGGAGGAAGAAATGTGTATACTAATGAAATTGCTAGTATTAATCCAAAATAATTTTTTGTAAATTAAATTGTGAATTCCACTCCCAGGGCAATTGCTAGGAAAATAGTATAAAAATTTAGAGTCAAATCAATTACAAAGTAATTAAAGTATTATATAAAAGAAGGCAGTAATGAAGGAATAGAGAAAATACAAAGACATAAGACACAGAAAATAAGTAGCAGAATGGCAAATACAAATCCTACCTTATCAGTAAGTACATTAAATGTAAATAAATTAAACCCTCTAATTAAAGTATAGAGATTGACAGAATGAATTTGAAAGAAATGGTCCTATCATATACTGTTCACAAAAGATACATGGGCGATCACAGACACAAATATGTTAAAAGTAAAGGCTGGAAAAAGAAATTCCATGCAAACAGCAACCATGTTAGAGCTGAAGTGGCTAGATTAATATCAGACAAAATAGACTTTAGAATAAAAATTGCTAGAACAAACAAAGAATGACATTTTATAATAACAGAAGGGTCAATTAATCAAGACATAACAATCACGAATATCAATCCACCCAACAACAAAGCTTCAAGATACATCAAACAAAAACTGACAGAACTAAACAGAGAAATAGAAAATTTAACAAAAATAAGACTGCATACTGCATGTCTGAAGTCATGCAAAGTGCCTTCTCCAGCCATATTAGAATGAAATTATAAATCAACAACAGAAAGAAATAACAGAAGGAAATTCAAAACATATGAACATTAAACAATATGTTCCTTGATAACCAGCAAGTATAAGAAATCTCAAGAATGATTAGAAAATATTTTGAGATGAAAGAGAATGAATGTACAACACATTGAAACTTATTGGATGAAGTTAGAGCAGTGCTTTAAAGGAAATTTCTAGCTTTAAGTGCCCACATTAAAGAAGAAGTTCTTATGTCAGTAACCTAACTTTACATCTAAGAGAATTAGAAAAAGAGCTAACTAAACCCAAAGCAAGTAAAGGAATGAAAATCAATTTAAAAAAAACTGCAGTGGGAAAAATATGAATTCTAATACACGCAAAAAATGAGAGAATCAACAAAACCAAAAGTTTGTTATTTGGAAAGGTCAAGAAATTTGATAAAATACTATATACACTGACCAAGAAAAAAGATAGAAGATTCAAATTATTAAAATCAGAAATTCAAGAGAGAGTATTGCTATGAACCTTCAAAAAGTGATTATAAGAGAATACTATAAAACATGTTATGCCAACAAATTAGATAAACAACGTGAAATGAACAAATTCTTAAAAATACAACACCTAACAAAACTTACTCAAGAAGAAACAGAAAATCTGAATAAATCTGTAACAAGCAAATAAACTGAATTTATCATCAAAAACTTCTCACAAAGATAAGTCAGAACCAAACTGCTTTACTGGTGAATACTACTAGATGTTAAAAGATGTCAAGATGAGTCTTTCACAAAATCTTCCAAAACATAGAAAAGAAATATACACTTACCAGCTTATTCTATGAGGCAGTCTCACTGTGATAGCATATCCCGACAAGACACACAAGAAATGAAAAGTATAGACTGACATCTGACATCTCTTGTGAATATAGACACAAAAATCCTTAACAAAATAGTTGCTGAATCCATAAACATACAGAAAGGATTACACACCATGATGAAGTGAGATTTATCTAGAAATGCAAGGTTGGTTCAAAATGTAAAAATCAGTAAATGTAATAAACACCATATCAATATAATAAAGGACCAAAGCCATTTCATTATTTCAATGAATGTAGAAAAATCATTTGAAATATTTCTATACCCTTTTGTAATAAAAAAAAAATCAGTAAGGTAACAATAAAGGGAAATTTTCTTATCCTGATAAAATATACCCGTGAAAGCCAACCTCATACTTGATGAAAAGTGGATAATATCACTAATATCAGAAAGGATGGGATATTTGCTCTCACTGTCTTTTTTTAACATTGTATTTGATGCTCTAATCAAAGTAATTAGGGGAAAAAAAAAAGAAATAAACATTTCCGGACTGAAAAGAAAGAAGTAAACATCTGTATTTGCAGATAAAAGGATTGGTGTAGAGAAAGTCCTAAATAATCTATTTGTAAAAACTATAGAGCCTAATGAACAATTTTACAACTTGCAGGATACAAAGACAACACACAAACATTGGTGGTATTTCTATACACTAGCAATAAGCAATATAAAAATGTAATTAAGACAATTTTATTTATAATAGTGTCAAAATGAATAAAAATTGAGGCATAAATTTTACTAAACAGTGCAAGACTTGTACACTGAAAGTTACAACACATAGTTAAAAGGGATTAAATAGGCCTAAATGAAAATATATCTGTAATCATGAATTTAGACACTTAATATTTTTAAGATGACAATGCTCTCCTCATTGATTTACAAAACTCCATTAATCAAGACATTGTAGTACTTGCATAAGGAAAGACATATAAGTCAATGGAATAAAATTGAGAATGTAGAAATTAACGCATACTACACTAATTACCAATTGATTTTAACAACAGTGTCTAGACAATTCAATGAGAAAAAATAGTGTTTTCAAAGAATGCTGCTGAAAATACTGAATATCTACATACAAACAATGAATTTTGACTTCTACTTCATACCATAGACAAACATTAACTAAACTTGGATTACAAAATATAAATGTAATAGTTAAAACCATACAAATCTTAGAAGAAAACATAGATATAAGTCTTTCAGACTTTGGGTTAAGCAGTGATTTCTCAGATATGATACTTAAAGCATAGGCAACCAAAGATAAAATAGATAAATAAGACTCCATCAAAATTACAAACTTTTAGTTTTTAAACTTTTTAATATCTTCTGCTTCAAGTATACTAACATGAAAGTGAAAAGACATGACATGGAGTGGGAGAAAATATTTTCAAATAATCTATCTGATGAGTGTCTAATATCCGAACTACAGAAAGAATACTTACAACTCAATAAAAAGTGAAAAAGAACGGAATAGAAAATGGACAAAAGATTTGAAAAGACATTTCTCCAAGGAAGATATACAAATGACAAACACAGGAAAAGCCACTTTCCATTATCAGTGACTATGGAAATGCAAATCAAAACCACAGTGAGATGCCACTATATACCCACTAAGGATGGCTTTATTTAAAAAGGG
Organism: Macaca mulatta; assembly: GCF_049350105.2. Taxonomy (NCBI): domain Eukaryota; kingdom Metazoa; phylum Chordata; class Mammalia; order Primates; family Cercopithecidae; genus Macaca; species Macaca mulatta. Next base: position 59,194,008 of record NC_133423.1, on the reverse strand, counting down.
GGGGAAAAATGGACAGATAATACTGATTTTTGCTGAGAATGTGTTAGAATTGAAACTCTTATAAATCGCTATGGCAATGTAAAATATTGTAGTCACTTTGGAAAATAGTTCAGCATTTCCTCAAAATGTTAAACATCGAGCTATCACATGACCTGGCAATTCCACTCCTACATATATAACCAAGGAAAATGAAACATATTATGCAAAAGTTGTAGTGAATATTTAAGAGTGGCATTATTCTTAAGAGTCAAAAAAAAGTGGAAACAGCCAAAAGTCCATCTACTAAAGAATGGATAAACAAACTGTCATGTACTTAGAAAATGGAAACTACTCAGTCATAAAAAGAAATAAAATACTGACAGACTCTACAACATAAATAACCCTTGAAAAGATTATCTAGCCTCAAGTAACTCAGATGCATAAAATTATTTTATATTTTACACACCAAACAATTGTCAGTCTTTGTCAGGTTTACAAAGTATTTTTCAGTGGAAAAAAAAATCAAAAAATAAACATGAAAATTCTGTGCCTAAGGGCCAAAATTAATGATTTGCACCACTATGCCTTCGATAAATGCTTGTGGAAGGCCTACTAAATGAAGTTATGGGATAATCATGAGCACACCTTAAGCATTGCATGTGTAATTCTTGCAATCTGCAACTTTTGGATAAGTACAATTACTTTAGCCCTGGCCTAAAGATCCATGGAGTCACTAGTATTATGTCCTTATTCCTTTCCCAATATAAATAATAATAAATATACAACTTCAAAAATATTAATCATCAGAATATCTAAAATCAAATAGTATACCATTAATGGAAATCTTTGCATTGAAAATGAAATTTAAATGGCTAATAAGGAAAAAATGTATTTACTTTGCTGTCAGGCAGGAACATGGAAATTAATGTAACACTTTTTTATGCAACAATTAGGTTGGTATAATTTAAAAATACCTACCATTCTGGGAAAAATGACAGAAATCATACATTTCTATTGCTCCTAATATATAAATATATGTGCATATGTATACAGATGTTTTAGAAAATATTTCAGTAATAATTATTTTGAAAAACATATTTAGTTCTAATCCAACAATTCAACTTTCGAGAATCTATCACATAGAAAGAACCAATTCATAACAACAACAAATATAAAGTTATTCATTTTAGTATTGTTTGCAGTGGTTAATAACTATTTTTCAATCTGAATTTATTTAAAAGTTAAATAATTGAATACATTGTCGTTAAGGTGAATCATGTTTACTGGTCAGTAAACCTCCATTTCATTTTCCTTCTAATGGGCTTTCTTGGGTAGCAAAGCCTAGGAAAATAAAAATAACAGAAAGGAAGGTAGGGATACAAAGAGGAAAGGAAGGGAAGGGGAAGGGGAAGGGAGGAAGAGAGGAAGGGAGGTTTTTCTAGTTTTACTTGGAGGAAGGGAAGGAGAGGGGAGGGGAGGGCAGGGCAGGGCAGGGCAGGGAAAGGAGGAGGGAGGGAGGTGTTTCTGGTTTTACTTGCTGAAAAAGTTTAGGATGCAAATTGGTTTCAACAGATCAGAGATTTAGTTATGTATATTATAGAAAGTGGAAGGTAATGGTCTTCTTCCTGATTTCTGTTTGCTTCTGGCTTAGTTCAGTTTTGTATGTATTATCTCTACTGGCAAGTAAGGTCATGAAGACTTGAGCTAAGTTTGAGCTATTTGTAGCTGAGTTGTAGTGCCCATCTTCCAGCTATGGATACTGAGGCACTGTAGAATTAGCAGCAGTGGTTAATACTTCGAGACCCCAGCTTCCTGATCCCAGAGCAGGGATAGGCTGAATACTGTGGCTTTTGAACTCAAGAGTTCCATGGACAGCCTCAGATGCTGTAGCTTCTATGCTCAATCTGGGAAACATTTTTGGATGTCCAACCCAGGGCTTTTTCTGCCAGATTTGCAAATTTGTTGGTATCTAAATTTTTTTCTCCTAAAGTAGAGGGATTTCTGTTTCCTGCGCTGTGCCCTGATTGATATTATGGCATGTTCCTAGTATGTAATATTTGTTTACTGTTTAAAAGAGTGCATTAGATTCATATCTAATAACCTTGATGTATATCCACATCAAATTAAAAAAAATATTTTTAAGTAAAATAGCAAGATTACTAAATGTGTGTATAGGACAAGCTTGTTTTTGTGAAAATCAGATAGCAAAAACAAATAATACAGATATATATATATAGACTATAACCTAATATATACTTATAGGAGCATAGGCTAATATGTGCAAAATGACACATTATATGGGTAACATTGACTATTTTATGGGGAATCAGAAATGAGAAGACAGTAGGAGATAAGGTTAATTACTAAATCTGTAGATCTATTTATTTTACACCATTTATCTCAGTGAATATGTTACTTAATAACATTTAAGAAGAATTTAAGAAAGGCAACACTTATCTTCATAATCCCATTTGTATAAATTGGCTGAAACATTCATTCACAAAATATAAATTACTGCTAATAGTTGTGAATAAAAATAATGGAAACATCCGGGTGGGAAAAACTGTTCAGCACAACTCTATCTCTGAGGAAAGAGACTGTGCAACATTTAAAACAACTGGTAATTTAGTAATATTAGAAATTCACAGAGCAATGCTTTAAATGTGGTATTTTTTTTTCTTTTTTTTTATTATTCAGACAGAGTCTTGCTCTGTCATCCAGGCTAGAGTGCAGTGGTGCAATCTCCTCCGCTCACTGGAAGCTCCGCCTCCCCAGTTCATGCCATTCTCTCACCTCAGCCTTAAATGTGGTATATTCTTAATATATGCAACTTGAATGGAAGATTAAACACAGAAATACTAACAAAAACTAAGTTATTAAATGATAAAATAATTTATCATTCATATAAATGATAAACTATGCTGTTTAGATGAATTTGAAGGCCTTTATGTATATTCATCTTTAATCAACACTTCAATGCCTAAATTTTTCTTTCAGATTCCTAAAAACTCAAATTAACAAATATCCATTTTTTTCAGTCCAGAAAATAGAATCTCAAAAAGAAGTAACAAATAGGTCACAACTAGAACATGGAGGAGAAATTTTGAGTCCGAGTCTCTGTGCTAGCCTCTGACTAACATTCTAACTAACTGCTTTTAAAATGTTTAGCCCCATTAGTCATCAGAGAAATGCAAATTTGAAAGCAGAGTCCTCCAAAAGGACTACAATTAAAAATAAATACTGGCCAGGTGCTGCGACACACTTCTGAAATCCCAGCTCTTTGGGAGAGCTAGGCAGGAGGATTACTTCAGGCCAAGAGGTTAAGACCAGCCTGGGCAACATAGCAAGATCCCATCTCTACTAAAAAAAAAAAAAAGCCAGGTGTACACTTGTAGTTCCAGCTACTTGGGAGGCTAAAGTGAAAGGATGGCTTGAGCACAGCAGTTCAAGGTTACAGTGAGGTGTGATTTTGCCACTGTACTGTAAAATGGGCAACAGAGCAAGACCCCGTTTCTAAAGTAAGTAAATAAATAAATAAATGACAATATTAGATGGTACTGTGAATCTGAAGCTGGATCTCTCAGACATGATGTTAGGCATAGAAAAATGCATAATGCTTTGGGAAAACTTTTTGGCATTGTCTACTAAAGCTGAACATGTGTATTCTTTGGCCCAGAAATTCACAAAATAAATGAACGTTTCATTTTAATAAATAAATGCATTTAAGTGCATATTTCAAATGTTGTGGCCTTAAAAGCTGGAAGATTTGAATTGTCATAAACTGAAATAGGGAAGAATGCAGGTTATAGAGTGGTTCCACGTCTGAAGTACAATTTTAGGACAGTTAAACTTGAGATACTTGCTAGACATCTAAGCGGAGATTAAGAGTTGGCAGTTAGATATATAAGATTTGTTATAAAAGACCAAGCACTGGGGTTCTCAAATTTTGGGGGTTTGAGGAGATACAAAGAAACCAGTAGAGGGAACTGAGAAGAAGAATCCAGAAAAGTAGCAAAAACCATGAAGAATGTGTTCTGGAAGCCAAAAGAAAAAAATTTCCAAGGCTAAGGGTATAATCAACTTGAAAGTGGTGTGTGTAAGTTAATTAAGATGAGGACAAAAGAATAATGATTAGATTTAGCAAAATGGAAATCACTGGTGACCTAAGGTTTAATGGCGATGGTAAAAAGAAAATTGGGGTGTGTTTAAGAAAGGATGAGAGATATAATGGTCAAGTAAGATTTATTCTAACAATTCAAGGTTCAAATTAGAAAATCCATTAATTTAATTTACTGTATTATAGATAATGAGAGAAATATTACATGAGCTTCTCCATAGAGGCAGAAAAGATTCTTGAGAAAATTCAATACCCATTCCCAATTTTAAAAACTACTCAATACATTGAAAGTGACAATACTTTACTAACATGATAAAACATATATTGAATCTTAAAGCCAGCATCATATTTAACGGAATAGAAATACTAGTAGCAATCCCATTAAGAGTGTGGCATAGCAAGGATGCCACTTATTTCCACTACTATGTAACATTGTATTAAAAGTATTAACCAATGTAATCAGATAAAAAATAATGATTGAAGGCATAAGAATTAATAAAAAATATCTCTAATTGCAGATGAAATAATAGTATTCCTGCAAAACCCCAGATAAATGATGATGAGTAACATAAATAATTTTTAAAATTAGTAAATTAGTACAACAAGAATTATCATTATTTACTTCGTAAACCAAATATAACCAGTTAGAAGAATTACTAAAAGAGAAATCCTCAACTAGACGTACAAAAAAAAAATATAAGAATACGCTTTTCAAAATCTTGCAAATTCTATATGAGGAAATCTTTTAAAAATGCTCCTGACACAAAATGTAATTGAACAATTTGAATAGTATCATCTTATTGACTTAAAATAATGCCTGTTTACTATCCCGTGTTTCTATAAGTCAGAATGCTGGTGAGCTAGGTCAGGACTCTGCTTAGGGTCTCACAAGCTGTAATGAAGGTTTCAGTTGGCCTGGGCTCTCCTTTAGAGGCTCTGGGGGATAAACCATTTCTAATCTCATTAAGGTTGTAATCTCATTACAGTTCCAGGCAGAATGTATTATCTTTTCACAGTTTCTATGTGGCCCCCTCCCATCTTCAAGTCAGCAATGACTGGCTGAGCGCTTCTCATGCTTTGGAACTCTCTGACTCTACATTTCTGACTTGTTCTGCTCTCAGCCAGAAGAAAGTTATGCTTTCAAAGACTCATGTAATTACCATTACAATCCAGGATAATCTCCCAATCTAATGGCACTGATTATAAACACAATTACATCTACAAAATCCTTCTGCCCATATAACCTTGCATATTTACAAGCATGACATGAAGGGCACAAATTATGAGGGCCCAGATTCTGCATACCACACTGCGCTCCCTGGGTCCAGGATCCACATCCCACCCATACGCAAAATACATTCACCTCCTCTGAGGGTGCCCATAAATCTCCAACCAAAGCACAAGCTTGCATCTAAATGTTATTATCTCTAATGTCCAAAATCTCATCATCTAATCAAGTACAGATGAAACTATATAGGTTTGATATATCCTGGGGTGAAATGTCTTTGTTTTTTTGGACCTCTGAAACTAAAGAAAGAAATTATGACTTTACAATGATCCTAAAATATATACATATATATATACACACACATATATATACACATATGTGTATGTATATATATTTATTTCATCAGAAAGAAGCCAAATCCATCATTTTTTTTAAAAGATAATCACTTCTCTATTTTTGGCTACACTAAAGTAGTTGAGAAGTAACACCCTTAAATTTCCTTGATGCCCTCTTGTTTAAGAAGCCTATAAATCCACCCTTCTAAAAGTAACTTCAATTAAAATTGATTGAATAATATTTTTATATTATGCCTAAACATATAACTAAAATTTTAGCATTTATATACAGAATATAGGCTTTATTGTGTCAAATACAAAATCAATACAGCAGCTAGAAAGTGATTGAATTTACCAACCTTGTAGCATTTTATCCTTTAGAGAATATTACTATTAGCAACCAGTACTGACAGTATTTAATACACAGAAATTACCTCTAAATGCAGACTGTGAAGTACAAGAAATCTGCTGGACAATATGGAAAGATAATATATATAAAATTAAAATGGATAGATTCATCTAAGAGTTAATCATATGGCATCAAATATATACAAAATTACAGTGATTTTAAATATGTGCTATTTATTGCAATGAGAGTAAGTTTTCTTAGCTCTCCATTTCACTGAAATCAATTACAAAACTTCCAAAATCTGTCTCTTTTACAATATAATAATCATTAAAGACAAAAACAATTTTTATCTTAAAAATTAAATAATTTAAATCATAAGGTATATGAAGGAAGGACTAGATTTAAACAATTTAATCACCAAGAGTTATTATGTAGTTTTGGTTATGTTTAAATGTTCCAAACTTATTTTATATTCAAGGAAACAATGCCAATGCCAACATCTAAATTATACAATTAAAGGGTGAATATAGTACAAAATTGTGAACCAGTTGCCATACAAGATCCAATAGACAATGCGACAAGTCTTATAACCCCACAGAGTTAATGATATGAAATTCAATTCATAAAGATGTCTTCTTAAAAGTGAATTGAAAAAGGGTAAAGTTAAGGTTTTAAGAATTTTGGAAAACGTGAAAATACTGGCAAATTATTTAAGCTTTGGCAGAATGCTAAGATATACCATTTTTACCTGTGCTTCTTGTACTACTGTATAATATAATTCAACTTTCATTATTTGTTATCACAATACCATTTTGCTTAAAATGAATAGTTATGTTCAATTTAAAAGTTTTAGAGATATTTATTACAGCTTCGTTTATAATACTTAAAAATTAAAACACACTTAATATCCAATGACAAGGGTTTAAGAAACTCTAAAGAGAGACAGGGCAAGATGGCCAACTAGGTGCAGACCAGTGGAACAGCTCCCATGGAAGGACTGAGACTACTGGCATGCTTTTAACAGATCTTCAGAGGGAAGACACCAAGAGTGGACACACAAGCTGGGTTGAAGGGGGAGAAAGCTGGGAACCCTGCAAGGGCTATCGCATATGGGGGCTCATTTTTGAACCACAACAGTGCCGGAGGAATGGGTGAGTGGAAATGGCTAGGAGCAACCTGCTCTTGCCACGGGCCTCTGAAACCTCAGCAAGAAGGGACCCCTCGACCACCCTGGACACTTAAGGTGGCAAGGAGAGCCTCCTCGAGAAGTGGTAAGGGCAGCAAGCCAACTGATGTGAAGCCTAGAGGGTTTGGTGCGAGAGCATCTGTAGTGGAGCACAGCTAGGGGTGGCCATGTCTCTAGGCTCAACTTGCTCCTGTAAGAGATTTTAGTCCTAGGGGAACGATGGGACCTGATCTCTGCAAGCTGGTTGTGCACATCAGATGGGACTAGTCTGTCCTGTGCACTCCGTAGTCTGCTGGCCTCTCATGGGTCCCCAGCCTGGCCATACCTGCTTATAGGGCAGTCTCGAGTGGGGCCCACACCATAGCTTCTGCATCGGTAAACCATACCTAACCAAAGAGAGCTCCAGTAAGATGGCCCCCTGTGGCCACACACCAGCCCACATGCTCTCTCTCCATACTTCAGTTCTCCCTGGGCTCACAGCAACTCACCACATCACTACCCTGGCACATGTCTGCATGGGAGAGTTTTTGCTTTACTTGCCCTGCCAGCACATGGGAGTGCAGCTGGAACCTCAACATCCCTGATGATGGCCATTTCCGAGAGCCTCGGAGGACCCAGAGCCAGCAAGCCCCGCCCCCACCAGTGCCTCGCCCTTGTGCTAATACTGTGCAGAGAACAGGGGATCCTCTCACACCCTGAGTGATCACTCCTGCTTGCAGGGCACAGAGAAGGCACCCAGACCTGCCCGGACCGGCACTCTGGCCCCAAGACGACACCACCTCCAATGCAACCACACACAGAGTCTCCAGCAGGGGCCTCCTTCCCCCACCCCCCGATAAGCTGCATTGCCTCTGCCTCTGTGGTGAAAGCTGGCAGGGAGACAGACACCCCTGCACCCACTAGCACTCTGCTGCAGCTGCTGCACCTCAGCTTCCCCAGCGCAGGCCAAACCTCAAGGAGCCAAGAGCAAAGTCAGGGCCCAATACAAGTCCTCCCAAGTCAGAGCATGCAGTCTAGGAGATGGGAGATGAACACCGGCCCCGTTAAATCTCCCAGAAGTCAGTCGGCTGAATCCACATTATATCACAATTAAACACCCAAGGTCATCAACAGGATTTTAAAAAAACAAAAACCAAAAAAACAAAAAACAAATCCGAAGGTAACCAACCTCAAAGACTAGATACCTCAAAGGTAGATAAGCCCACAAAGATGAGAAAGAACCATCACAAGAATGCTGAAAACCCAAAAAGCCAGAGTGCCTTCTTTTCTCCAAGTACCACGTTACCTTTCCAGCAAGGCGTCGGAACTGGGCTAAGATACTTGAAATGACAGAAATAGAATTCAGAATATGGATAGGAATGAAGATCATTGAGCTACAAAAGTACATGGAAACCCAAGGCAAGGATGCTAAAAATCATGATAAAATTATTCAGGAAATGACAGACAAAATAGCTAGTATAGAAAAAAACTGGCTAGCCGTATGCACAAGATTGAAATTGGACCCCTTCCTTACACCACAAACAAAAATTAAATCAAGATGGATTAGAGACTTAAATGTAAAACCCAAAACTACAAAAACCTTGGAAGACAACCTAGGCGACACCACTCAGGACATAGGCACAGGCAAAGATTTCATGACCAAGATGCCAAAAGCAATTGCCACAAAACTAAAAATTGACAAATGGAACCTAATTAAACTAAACAGTTTCTGCACAGCAAGAGAAAGTATCAACGGAGTAAACAGACAACCTACAGAATGGGAGAAAATTTTTGCAAATTATGTATCTAGCAAAGGTCTAATATCTAGCATTTACAAGGAACTTAAATTTACAAGAGAAAACCAAGTAACCACATTAAAAAGTGGGCAAAGGACATGAGCAGACACTTTTTAAAAGACTTACATGTGGCCAAGCATATGAAAAAAAGCTCCACATCACTGATCATTAGAAAAATGCAAACAAAACCACAATGAAATATTATCTCACACGAGACAGAATGGCTGTTACTAAAAAGCCAAAAAAAATAACAGATGCTGGGGAGATTGTGGAGAAAAAGGAATGCTTATACCCTGTTGGTGTGATTGTAAATTAGTTCATCGTTGTGTATGACAGTGTGGTGATTACACAAAGACCTAAATGCAGCATTCAATCTGGCAGTCCCATTACTGGGTCCATACCCAAAGGAATATAAATCATTCTGTTAAAATACACATGTGTATATATGTTCATTGCAGCACTATTCACAATAGCAAAGACTTGGAATCAAACCTAAATGCCTATTAATGATAGACCTGACAAAGAAAATGTGGTACATATATACCATGAAATACCATGTAGTCATAAAAAGAGCAAGATTATGTACTTTGCAGGGACATGGTGGAAGCTGGAGGCCATTATCCTTTGCAAACTAACACAGGAACAGAAAACCAAATGCCACATGTTCTCATTTATAAGTGGGAGCTAAATGATGAGAATACATGGATACATAGAGGGTAACAACACACATTGAGGCCTGTGAGAGAGTGGAGGGTGGGAGGAGGGAGAGTATCAGAAAAAATAACTAATGGGTCCTAGGCTTAGTACCTGGGTGACAAAATAACCTGTACAACAAACCCCCATGACATAAGGTTACCTGTGTAACAAACCTGCACATGTATCCCTGAACTTAAAAGTTAAAAAAGAGACTCTAAAGCCTTTAAAATTAATTGTAAAATATAATATTGAAATAAGTTTTTATGTCATGAAAGAAGAAATATGCCATCAATTACTGTATGCATATAATATCATTATTTTTATATATTATAAGGCCTGTGTGTTTCTATACAAAAAAAATTTAACAGTGACTACATCTGGATGGCGATATCATAGATCAATATTTTCTATTCGCTTGAGTATATTCTAAACTTTCAGGAATCAGCATTAAGTATTTATGCCTTTCAAAACATGCCTTAAAATAACTTTATGTCATAGTTTCTATAATGAATCCCATCAGATTTTCTGAGGGTTGTAAGGAAGAAAACAGGATTCATTAATAGCAGTTGAAGCAGAGTTTGTAGGGCAGATCCTGACTGGAATAATCTTATGTGAGAATGCAAGGAGAGAAATTGAAGACAGAAATGACTTTCAAAGAATTTTCCACAAAGAATATCAGGAAATGCAACTGCACTGTAGCTGTTGGGGAAAGAATGAATGTACACACACACACACACACACACACACACACACACACCCATTAAACATGAAAAACAGGGAAGTGAAAAGTAAAAAGTAAAAGAATAAGCCCAAAGAAAAAAGGAAGAAATTGTGACTCCGTCTCAAAAAAAAAAAAAAAAGGTACATATTAACACATTAAAAGTTTGAAAATTCTAAAATTATTGAATCTAAAAATCCTTTCTTTTTAAATACATTATTAAAAATTTTTAAATCTAATTTAAAAAGCGAAAATACATATACAATTAGAAACAACATAACAGCAAAACTGGAAGCAAGCATTCCATGTCATGCTATGGTAATATATTTGGAAATCTTCATCCATTTAGATTATTTCCTGGGCCATTAAAAATTCAACATTAACCTCAAGAAGAAATACATAGCCTGATAGAACAATTATGTTATTAAATAAAACAGTGGCCCATGAAAAAGAAAATAATAATTCAAACAATGGAAAAAAATCACCAAGGTGTTCTATCAAATCTTCAAGAGAAAGTTATTTAAATATGTATTAATTATTTAGGTAATAAGAATGGAAGAAAGGTTTCAAAATTCATTTTATAAAGCTGGCATAATCCTGATAAGAGCATCTATCAAATATAGCACAAATTAAGAACACCGGAATACAGACTCACTTATGAATATGGATGCAAAATCTTAAATAAAATCCTTGCAAATCAAACTCAGCAGTAAATTAAAAGAACAATAAACCATAACCAAGCAGAGTTCATCTAATGAATTTAAAAATGGTTAAATATTAATATAATACATCATCTCAATAGGTCAAATGAGAAACTAAAATCATCTTCACAGCATTTTCTATAAATGAACATCTATTCCTATGTACTGCTTTTATAATCAGAGTATATTTTTAAAATCTTTAGCATGGCCATTAGTATATATTTGAAATCAGCATTTAGATAACATTAAGCACTTCTTTAAAATAAAAGATAGTAAAAGTCAATTTCACAGACATCATTTAATATTTTATATATGTGCCACACAAAATACACACATAAAAAGTGTTGACATCCTATTATTTAAAAAATTAGCAATGTGGATTTTTCTTTATTTTATTTTTTATTTTTTATTTTCATTATACTTTAAGTTCTAGGGTACATGTGCACAACGTGCAGGTTTGTTACATACGTATATATGTGCCATGTTGCTATGCTGTACCCATTAACTCGTCATTTACATTAGGTATATCTCCTAATGCTATCCCTCCCCCCTCCCCCTTCCCCCACCCCACAACAGGCCCTGGTGTGTGATGTTCCCCTTCCTAGTCCAAGTGTTCTCATTGTTCAATTCCCACCTATGAGTGAGAACATGCAGTGCTTGGTTTTCTGTTCTTGCGATAGTTTGCTGAGAATGATGGATTCCAGCTGTATCCATGTCCCTACAAAGGACACAAACGCATCCTTTTTTATGGCTGCATAGTATTCCATGGTGTATATGTACCACATTTTCTTAATCCAGTCTGTCACTGATGGACATTTGGGTTGGCTCCAAGTCTTTGCTATTGTGAATAGTGCCGCGATAAACATATGTGTGCATATCCTTATAGCAGCATGATTTATAATCCTTTGTGGAAGACAGTGTAGCAATTCCTCAAGGATCTAGAACTAGAAATACTTTTTTTTTTTTAACCTCCTGAGTAGCTGGGAATACAGGTGTGCACCACCATGCCAGGCTAATTTTTATATATTGTAGTAGGGATGGGGTTTCACGATATTGGCCAGGCCAGTCTCAAACTCCTGACCTGGTGATCCGCCTGCCTCAGCCTCCTAAAGTGCTAGGATTACAGGCATGAGCCACCATGCCTGGCCAGCAATGTGTAGTTTTCTGAATTTTATCCTATTTTATCTACAAAACACATATATGAATATTATGTAATGAAACACAACTGTTTTCGTAGTCCAAAAATTGGGGTTGTAGGTTGACTCTGCCACTTAATAGCTTTGTGTCTGTTAGAAAATCACTCAATCACTCAGCCTCTCTAGGCTGCCTTCCTATTTGATAAATTGTTATTATTAGAAATAACTATCGTTTCATCTATTTTTGAGAAGGAATTTGCTTAATTTGAAAATTCTCAAGGCAAATGTATGAATCAAAAGGCATAGTTGAATGGGTATTTTGTAGTGTTTAGATCCATACAATATAATATATAGGCTAATATATAAAGTTAATGTAAATTAGCTTTCTATGAACAAAAACAATATTCAAAAATTATGAAAATACCAACTAATATACAGAAGGAATCCACTTATATGCAACATTTATATGTAAACTAAGTTACTAAAAAATAATTTTGTGTGTCTGTGTGATTGTCAATAAAATATAAAATTCATAAATATTTCTAAATCCCTAAAAGTCACTTTTTATTATCAATTGATAAAATCAGAAATAAAAGCCTTTTTATATTACAAGAAACTAAAAGTTGCAGATCATGAAATTATTTTCTTAAAAAACAATTCTGAACCTTGGGAGTAGACTGTAAAGTAAACATGGGAAAGGGATTTATAGAAAATTCTTTCTTTTACATTCAAAAAGGATTTTATCTCAACATTACTTTAATGCACTTAGCCAATTTCAAGATGTTTTCTGGCTAACAAAAGCCATTGTTTTTAGAAATAAAAAGGAAATAAAGTGTTTTCAAAGATCCAATGACACAAATTAGAGAAAAGTGTATGTTAATGAGGTAGACTCTAAATTGAAAGCATAAAATGTCTTGAAATTTAAAAAAAAATCATTTTAAGTGTATGTGCAATTAAGCAGCAGAAATCTTTTATTTTTCTCTTGAACTGGGAAGTTTCAATTGCATACCAAAAAATAATGCATGGCAATAATGCACATCATTGCTTTTAATTGAGTGCTTAACATGCACTCTTTGAAAATCTAACTTAAAGGTTTTATAATGAGCAAAATGCAGAAAAAATTAATATATCTAAACTTCATTTTTCTCATCTCTTCTAGAATGCATGATAGTCCCCAAATGATTTCTATAATTAAAAAATATCACTAACCTTATAAATATATACCCAGTTTCTCAGCAAAAATAACATTTTGTGGCCAGGGGTGGTGGCTCATGCCCGTAATCCCAGCACTGTGGGAGGTCGAGGTGGGTGGATCACCTGAGGTCAGGGGTTCAAGACCGGTCTGGCCAACAGGGTGAAACCCTGTCTCCACCAAAAATACAAAAAATTAGTTGGGTATGGTGGCTGACACCTATTTCCAGCTACTCAGGAGGCTGCGGCAGGAGAATCACTTACATCAGGCAGCGGAGGTTGAAGTGAGCCCAGATCATGCCCCTGCATTCCAGCCTGGGCAACAGAGACAGACTCTGTCTTTGAATGAATGAATGAATGAATGAATGAATAAATAAATAACATTGTGTTATAACATCAAATTGAGGAGGGCCAGCGTTGTCATTTTAGAGATGATCAAAGAAATAAAAAACTGATTGTAGGTTTACTGGATAAATATTCCCTTTTTGAAAATTTTATTCATGTTGATATTTTTATAGATGTAGACAAATTTCAGCATGATTATTAAACTGAGGTAACAACTATTTGTCAATAGTATGTAATGTTTTTAAAACTTTTATTGATTATGCTGTACTTCCTTGGTGCTTTTATAGTAATCCCTGGGAAAGCTACAGGCATTGTTTTAAATTATCGAAGATTCTGTGAATGGCTACTCTCTACACTCCAGGTCACCAAGTTCTTTATAGGCTCACAAGGTGTAGGATTTCCCCCCACCCTCCTATTTACCTTTACTTCCCTCCCTCCCTCCTCCCTTCCCCTCCCCCCTTCCTTCGTTTTCTTCCCTCTCCCTCCTTCCCTTTCTTCCTTCCATTTATTCCTTGATTCCCTCACTTATTCAACAAACATTTATTGTCTAATATGGGAAAGGCATTAGACAAATTACACAGAGACAAAGAAAGAGCCACAATGCATCTCCTGCCCTTAAAAACCTTACAGTCTAAGAAGTAGACAACTAATCATTAATTTCAACTGAGTGTTATAAGTGCCAGCATAGGGGTAAACGCAGAATGTAGTTAGAGTTCAAAGCAGAAGGAAAAAAGTTAAGAGATGGTTTCACCAAGGATTTTCTTCCTTCCAAGTTGAGATTTAAAACAAGAGAATTCAGCTACACAATGATAGGATTGAGAGAATGAACAGAGTCAAACAGACATTATATTTTGAGGGAAGAGTATTTATAAAGAGCTGAAAGAATGAAAATATGTGGCACATTCTGTTGTCCTGAGGTTGTTTCAGGTGGTTAGAGTATAGAGTCAGAGGGAAAGTGGGAGCAAGAAAGAGGCTGGAGAGAGAAACAAGGGCAAATGTAGAGAAACTTGTACTACTATCTATTTAAGATCAGGTTCTTCCTTCTCATTGATGCCATTTCCTCCTCCTCTAGTATTTCAGCCCAGTGTTTTTGCTTTAGTGGGTTGGTTCTTTTGTTTGTTTTTGTTTTTGTTTTTGTTTAGTGTTTTCACCCTTGTCTATTTCTGGATCCTTCTCTCTTGTCTATGTAGCAGTGTAAGTCATTCTCATATGAATTCAAGTTAATATTCTCCACACTGCATGAATGAGAACAAAATTAAGACATTATAAATGAAAATAAAACTTAAAAAATTTTTGAGAATCTCAAATCTTGAATCTTATTTGCAAGAGGTAGAGTTTAAAAATAATAATAAAAATGGCTGGGCAGGATGGCTCATGCGTGTAATCCCAGCACTTTGGAAGGCCGAGGTGGGTAGATCACCTGAGGTCAGGAGTTTGAGACCAGCCTGGCCAACATGGTGAAACCCCATCTCTACTAAAAATACAAAAATTAGCCGGGCATGATGGCACACACCTGTAATCCCAGCTACTGGGGAGGCTGAGGTTGGAGAATCACTTGAACCCGTGAGACAGAGGTTGCAGCAAGCTGAGATCGTATCACCGCACTCCAGTCCTGGTGACAGCATGAGACTACTATCCCAAGAAATAAAAAAAACTAACAACAACAAAACTGTTTTTAAAAAAGATAAAAGGAATTTTAATTAGGAAAGTCTAACACACAGATAGAGTTGTGTGCAAAATATTAACCTGGGAATAAATATAAACAAACATTTATTGTGTAAATTAATAAATTATCTTGATAAGAAAATTAATAAAATGATGGACAATTGAATATATGTCAGGAGAGGATCACAAAATCCCTAAACTGTTCAGAAAGAAGTTAAAGATACTGAGTATGCTTAACATCTGTCAAGTGAAATATGCATTCCACAAACTTTATTAATAATTCATAACTTCAAACCTTGCAAATAAAAGCATAATAAAAAAGCTCAACTCTAATCATTCTAAACTTATGGCTTCAAAATTCATAAAGCAAAAATTAGGAAAAATGAGAAAAGTAACCTATCTCCCTGAGATATTTTAATTCATCTCTCACAGTAATTGATAGAAGTGTCAGAAAATAAACCAGAAATATAAAAGATTTAAATAACACAACTAACACAGACGGCTAAATCAATCTACTTAGAATTGTATCCCCAAATCAGAGAAAACATTTTTGTCAAATGAAATATTTATGCAAATTACCCATATATTAGAACATGAATTAAACCATAATAAATTTTAAATTATTTCTATCATATAGACCAATTTTATAAACATATCAGGATCACATTACAAATCAATTTTAAAAAATAACTTTAACATTAGATGAAGATGGAAGGGTTAATTTGTCTCATCACTGTCTGATTTTGCAAAGACACAGTTTTCCTTTTGGAAAGTTCCAAGAACACTGATTAAGGTTCAGTTTGGGAAAACAACTCAAATAAACAGAGATAGGTCATGGGTATGTTTAGAAGTCCCTATCATAAAGACTAGAGTTCTTACTCAATTATTCCATAAGTGGATACAGTTTTAATCATAATTCCAACAAAAATTTTTAAAGAAATGACCCGGATAATCCTGAAACTTATATGGAAGAGCAAGAATCAAGAAAAGCCTAGAACTCAAAAGAAAATATAAGATCAGAGGATTCACTATCACAGATAATTAACACCCATTATGGAATTTTAGTGATGCTGACATGGAGTGTTCAGATGAAGATGGTCAAATAGATCAAAGTAAAAAGTGAATGGTAAAAGATCCACACAAACAGAAAAACCTAATGTGGGAGAGAGATAGCACTGATTACAGATATATAAACAAAACCCATCAGAAGATTGCATTGTAACAATTTGTTTTATATATTATACAAAAAATAACTGGAACCTCACTTCACATTACACCCATACATTAATTTCATATTAATTATGCATCACATCTGGCAAGTGAAATATGCATTCCAAAAATTGTAGAAATAGCTTTTTAATTCCAAATTTGTAAATAGAAGGCAGAGTGAGAAAAATAAGCCTCAATTTTAAACATTCTAAACATAGTTTCATCTAAAACTATCACATAAACATTAAAAGCAGAATTCAGAAACATTGAGAATGAAATGACAGAAAATATTTTTATAATCTCAGGAGTGGGACAATTTCTTAAACAAGTTCACAAAAGGAAAAAGCACAAAGGAATGTATTTATACCTGATACTACATTAAACTGAGATGTCTTTTCATCAGAAGTTACCATAAAGAAATGAAGAAAGTTTGGGTAAATATGTTTTTAACATTTGTAACTAGAAAATATTTAGTAGTCACAATATATAAATTCTTACAAATCAGTGAGATGACACTCAGTATATAGCAGGAAAATCCTGAGCAGGTTTTCACAGAAAAGGAAATACAAATCACCCCGCAAAAATCATTAAAAATGTTCAGTTCCATTAATAACTAATAACAAACCATAATGAGGTACAATTAAAAAGCCTTATTGTAGAGAAGAATGTCTTTAACTCCAGGTTGGAATGCAAATTGGCATAATAATTTATATATTATTTCCTTTTACTATCCTATTATTTATTTTATCTATTATGTTCTTATACAACAGTGAATGAGATACGGCAGGAAAAGAAAGCTTCATCTTCAGAAAAGATGAGTCATAATGAAAGGTCAGATGCTTCCAAGCAGGAGCACACCACTGCTGGTTTTAGAGAAGAAGGGAACAAATAGCTAGGGAATGCAGGCAGCCTCTGAAAACTGAGTGTGATCTCAGGCTGACAGCTGCCAAGGAAACAAAGGCTTCAGTTCTCAAACCATAAGAATTAAATCATGTCAAAACTGAACACCCCAGTTAGAATGGGTAGTATCAAAAAGACAAAAAATAACGAATGCTGTTGAAGATGCAGAGAAAAGGTACTCTTAAACGTTGTTGGTGGGACTATAAATGAATACAGCCACTGTGGAGTGGAGATCACAGCAGTATGGAGATTCTTAAAAAAAAAAAAAAAAAAAAAACCCACTAAAAAAAGAATTACATATGATCCAACAATCCCACTGCTGGTTATATATCCAAAGAAAAAGGAATCAGTATGTCCAAGAGATATCTACACCTTTGCATTTATTGCAGCACTATTCACAAAACCTAAGATATGAAATCAACCTGCTTCCATCAACGGATGAGTAGATAAGAAAATGTAATACACAATGGAATACTATTTGGCAATAAAAAGGAACGAATTCCTGTTATTTGCAGCAACATGGATGGAACAGGAGGGCATTATGTCAAGTGAAATAAGCCTAGCACAGAAAAATGAATACCATACGTTCTCCTTCATACATGGAAGCTAAACAGGTTGATCTCACAGAAGCAGAGAGTAGAGTAGTGATAACTAGATACTAGGAAGTGTAGGGGGTAGGGGGCATAGACAGAGGTTGGATAAGAGATAAAAAATTATAGCTTAATAAGACAAGTAAGTTTTAGTGTTCTTTAGCACTGTAGAGTGACTCTAGTTAATAATAATTCATTCTATATTTTCAATGAGGATTTTCAAAATCCTGGAAGAGGGCGATTTTGAATGTTACCAACACAAAGAAATGCTGAATGTTACCCTAATTTGATCATTACGGATTGTATACAGGTATCAAAATATCACATTAGACCCCTTATAAAAATATACAATTATTATGTGTCAATTAAAACAAAAACTGAATAAGTTTTTGTTTGAAGTTTTTCTTCAGTTTTTATTTTAATTGACACATAATAATTGGACATCTTTATAGGGGTCTATTCTGATATTTTGATACCTGTATACTAAAAATAGTGTTATCCTGGAGTCTCCAGATAGAAATGCCAGGCTACTGATACCCTGATTTTAGTCTTGCCAGTCCTAGGGCAGAGCAACCACTTGAGCCATGCTGTGCCCAGACTTCTGACTTAGGAAAAGGTTGAGATAATAAATGAGTGCTGTTTCAAGATGCTAAATTTGTGGTAATTCGTTAGGCAGCAATAGAAAACTAATATAGGCAAATTGGCTAAATATTTAAAAAATTGGCCAATTGCTATTTATTGACAAAAAGTTTGCTATTTATAACTCAAAACAAAAATCAGTATTTTTTATTTTTAAATATGAAAAACTCACCGTTTTTGAAAGAGAATGTAATTCATTTTTTGATGACTTTGTTTCCCTTATTGCTTCAGTCACTTCCTCTTCCTTCTCCTCAATATTAGTATTAACATTTATCACTGATGAAGAGTAATGATCATATAGACTGGTAAGTTGATACATCTCTCTCCTAGGTAGAAAAAAATATATTTTAAATTATACTTAGGCCAGGCTTGGTGGCTCATGCCTATAATCCCAACACTTTGGGAGGCCAAGGTAGCAGATTACTTGAGTCCAGGAGTTCAAGACCAGCTTGGGCAACATGGAGAGACAATGTCTTTACAAAAAAAAAATGGAAAATTAGCCAAGCATGGTGGCACATGCCTGTAGCCCCATCTACTGAGGAGGCAGAGGTGGGAGGATTGATTGAGCCCAGGAATTTGAGGGTGTAGTGAGCTGTGATTGATTCACTGTACTCCAGCCTGGGTGACAGAGTGAGATCCTATCTCAAAATAAATAAATAAATAAATAAATAAATAAATAAATAAATAAATAATACTTAAATTAGCTTTAACAGTATGAATCAATGGAAATCCATCCCAAAGTAACTTGACAATTTCTAAAAAATACTACTTAGATGTTAAGTAAATAGTGAGGGAAAAAAGTCATCAATAGTATTGTTTCCAAGGGAAAACATAATTGAGAGAAAAATCAATTATAAATTCTTTCAAATAAACTGTCTTTGAATCTGATTTCAGGTAAGAGATTTACACACTTTTAATTCAGAAGCTGGGTAATACAGGGATGGAAAGGTAAGAAAAAAAGAAGAGGAGGCAGAATTGAAAAGACCAAGCAGTTATAGCTTTCACAGCCTTAGAGGTAAAATAAAGGAAATTGTAGCTTAGGAAAACACAGGACTTTTTAAAAAGAAGTAATAGTCAAAGAGTTATTTGTTCCTATATGACCCTCCCAAGAGGACCAGTGCTAGTCTGTGAACCACACAGTCCTTTATCTAATCTAGCAAGTAGAAACCATCTTCCAAATATAAAATTACTTTAGATACTGTTATGGTTGTTTAATGTAGAAAAAAAAAACAGTGAGAAAATGATAAAATTACCATTTTCATAAAATACCAGCAAATAATATAGATAATTACAACTTTTTAAATACACCTTAAACAAAATAGTAGACTAGGAGATTTATTTGAAACCCATATAAAAGTAAAACTTTATATTTAATAAACTCATACAAGTCAATATGTAATAGAAAAATTATTCAATAGAAAAAGGCACAGAGAATATGAACAATCTCCAATAAATATATGGTGTGCTTATTGAATTGGCCCAGATTCTTATGCACCAACCCTGATTCCAGCAGCATGGTCAAAGGAAACTGAAATCTACAATCTCACTATAGAAATGAAAATTAAAGGAACAAACAAATAGGCAAGAACAAGATTCTTTACATTTCCATGTCTGCAGAGTATAGACTTAACCTGTCAGAATCCTAGAAGCCAATTAGGCAATGAGAGTTAGGTAACGTCAACATTCAAAATGTATTAATTTCTTTTGAAATTAATTTTTCTTCTCTCAGTGTTATCTGTTGCCTCCAGTCCAGAGAATACACTATGGATTTTTGCCTGAGTGATGGACAATTGCCTACTGCCATGCAATTTAAGAGTTATTATTTTAGTGGTTCACTTATTCCAATTCCTTGATGAAGTTGATGCCACTAATTCCTCAGACTTTTGGGGATTTTCTAGGAAAGCAGTTTATACTATGCTTGTCTCACTGTTATTTTAAATTTCATCATTGTTATATCAGCTAAATCCAAATAAATTTAGAAGAATAAAAGGGAAGAATCACTCTTACCAGTTGTTAAGAATTACTATGCAAACTCTGAAATCAAGAAAGTGTGATATTGGCAGAGGGATAGCCAAATAGATAAACGGAATATTCATAGACAACTCAGAAATAGAGCTACACAAACATGCCTGATTTTTGACAAAGTTACAAAATCAATTTAATGAAAGTAATTTAACATATGGTGATGGAATAATTACATATTCATTGGCAAAAAAAGTGAAGCTCAAGCTAAATCTCACATTTTACACACAATCTAACTAAAAATGGCTTATATATCTAAATATAAATTGTAAACCTATAATATTTTTAGAAAACAAACTTCTTTGTTACACGATTAGGGCAAGATTTCTTGTGTGTGACACCAAGTACATGATGAATAAAAGAAGAAAGTGATAAGTAGAATTTTAGAAAAATTAAGAACTTCTGCATTATAAAACACCCTCAAAGACAAAAAGACAAGACTTTACTAAAACATAGAATATATTTGCATATAACATATCCGATTAAAAGTCTTGCATTTTCAAAATTAAAGAATTCTGTACACACAACCATAAGAAAACAAACATTACAATGGGGAAATGGCAAAATATTTGAACAGACACTGTATGAAAAAGAGACTTCAATAACAACTGAGCACACGAAAAGATGTACATCACCGTTTGCCACTAGGGAAATGCAAATTAAAATCATAATGATATATCACTACAAACTTACTAGTCTAGGTTGCATTTTTTTTAAAAAAAATTAGTGTTCTCTTGTAGAGAAACTGGATCTCTCATACATTGCTGGCATTCAGATAAAGTGGTACAGCCATTCTGGAACACCAGTTTGGCAGTTTTTTAGAAAATTAAATTTACACTTAACATACATCCCCAAAATCACACTTTTTGATATTTATCCAAGAGAAATGAAAAACTTATGTTCACACAAAAACTTCTACATTGATATCCAGGGCAACTTTATTCAAAGTAGCAAATAACTGGGAGCAAACTAAATGTCCCTCAAAGGGCAGATGGTTTCAAGCTGTGGTACATCCATACAATGGAATTTCATTCAGTAATAAAAAAGGAATGAACTCTTAGTACCTTCAACAACCCAGACTGATCTCAAATGCGTTATGCCTAATAAAAAAAGCCCAAATCAAAAGTTAAATATTATAGGGTTTCATTTATATAGCACTCTTAAAATGGCAAGACTAGAGATAGAGAAAATAATAGTGGTTGTCAGGAGACAGAGAAAGGACAGTTGGTATGAATAAAAACGGCAGCATAGGAAATGAAACTAGTCTGTATTCTGATTGTAGTGGTAGTTACTGAATCTATACGAGATAAAATGGCAAATAACAATAAACACACACATACATACATACATGAAAATATGTAAAAAATCATGAAATGATTAGGCTTATCTCAATTTCCTGGTTTTAATACTGACAACAAGTGCAGTATATACAATACAAGATACTCCCATTGGAAGAAGCTGGAAGAAGGGTACACAAGACTCTGTGTCTAAACTCCTAAGAGTCTACAATTATTTATGAATAAAGATTTAAAAAGCAAAATATTAGATGAAACAGACCTGCATACTTATCAAGACTGAGATAGGACACATAAAAAATCCCACATACTCAAATATGGGAGAGTGAACTCCAGTGGTTCACTTGAAAACCTACAAGGTATCAGTCTAATAAAGAATCATATTTCAGGCTGGGCATGGTGGCTCATGCCTATAATCCTAGCACTTTGAAAGGCCAAGGCAGGTGGATCACCAGAGGTCAGGAGTTTGAGACCAGCCTGGCTCATGGTGAAATTCTGTCTCTGCTAAAAATACAAAACAGCCAAGAGTGGCTCCATGCACCTGTAATCCCAGCTACTCAGGAGGCTGAAACAGGAGAATCACTTCAACCCAGGAGGCAGAGGTTGTAGTGAACCAAGATTGTGCCACTGCACTGCAGCCTGGGTGACAGAGCAAGACTCCATCTCAAAATATAAATAAATGAATAAACAAATAAATAAATTATACAAATACATTGAAATTAAATGACATGTTCCTGAAAGACCAGTGAATGAAGACAAAAATTAAAAATACAATTAAAGAATTAGTTGAAATAAATGAAAATAGAAATTCAATATACCAATTCTATGGGACACATAAAAAGAAGTATTAAGAGGCAAGTTTATAGCAGTAAATGACTACAGTAAAAACTAGAGAGATTTAAAATAACCTGCTGATGCACTGCAAGGACCTAGAAAAGCAAGAACAAACCAAAATTACAATAAGTAGAAAGAAAGAAAGAAAGATCAAAAGCAGAAATAAATAAAATCGAGACTAAAAAATACAAGAGATTCACAGAACAAAAAGTTAGCTTTTTAAAAGATAAACAAATGGACAAACCATTAGCTAGATTATCAAAGAAAAAAAGGGAAGACCCAAAAACCAAATCACAAATGAAAAAGGAGTTATCACAATGGGCACCACAGAAAATAAAAGTATAATTAGAGATTACTGTAAACAATTTACATGCCAATAAAATAAAAAACCTAGAGGAAATTGATAAATTCGTAGATACATACAACCTATTAAGATTGAACCAAGAAGAAATAGAAAGCCTAAACACAGCAATAACAATAAGATTGACTCAGTTACAAAAACTCTTCCCCCCAAAAAATCCAGTATCACTGAATTCTATTGAACCTTTAAAGAAGAAATAACTTCAGTTCTTCCAAAACTATTCCAAAAATTTGAAATGAAAGGAACTCTCCCTAACTCATTCCACAAGACCAGTGTAACCTTGATACAAAGCTAGACACGGACACAACAACAAAAAACCACTATAAACCAATATCTCTGATGAACACAGATAGAAACATCTTCGACAAAATGCCAGGAAACTGATTCCAACAATATATCAAAATGATAACACACCATGATCAGGTGGGATTTATCCCAGAAAGTCAAGAATGATTCAACATGTATGAATCAATAAATGTGATACATTTCATCAACGCAATAAAGGACAAATGCCATATGATCATCTCAGTAAAGGCAAGTAAAGTATTTGATAAAATTAAGGATTTCTTCATAATAAAAAATATTCTTAATAAATTAGGTGTAGGAAAAGGTACCTCAACATAATACAGGGGCCATATATGACAAAACCACAGCTAATGTCATACTGAAGAGGGAAAAGCTGAAAGATTGTTATATAAGAACTAGAACAAGACAAGGATGTCCAGTCTCAGCACTTTCATTCAACGTAATACTGGAAGTCCTAGCCAGAGCAATTAGCCAAGAGAAAGAAATACAGGGCAGTGTCTATTTTGGAAAGAAGGAAGTCTAATTGTCTATCTTTGTAGATAACATAATCTTGTATATAGAAAAACCTGAAGACTCTACCAAAAAAACTCTTAGAACTGATAAATGAATTCAATAAGGTTGCAGGATTCAACATCAACACACAAAACTCAGTAGTGTTTCTATACACTAATAAAGATATAACCAAAAAATAAAAAGGCAATCTCATTTACA
Organism: Macaca mulatta; assembly: GCF_049350105.2. Taxonomy (NCBI): domain Eukaryota; kingdom Metazoa; phylum Chordata; class Mammalia; order Primates; family Cercopithecidae; genus Macaca; species Macaca mulatta. The sequence continues at coordinate 59,169,720 of NC_133423.1, read as the reverse complement.
ATACCTACAAAAAAATAAAATAGGAACATATGTAACCAACAAGGTGAAAGACCTCTACAAGAAAAACCACAAAACCCTAATGAAAGAAATTGAAGAGGCTGCAAAAATGGAGATATCCTAGCTCACGGATTGAAAGAATATTGTCAAAATGACCAACTACCAAAAACAACCTCAGTTTAAATGCAATTCTTATCAGAATACCAATGACATTATTCATAGAAATAAAAAAAAAAAGTTAAAAATTTTATGGAACCACAAAAACCCCAAATAGCCAAAGCAATTTTGAGCAAAAGAACAAAGGTGGAGGTACCACACTACCTGACTACAAAGCTGTTATATCCAAACAGCATGGTGCTGGCAATAAAAATGGATACACAGACCAACTAAACAACATAGAAAACCCAGATATTAATCTACATATCTACAACCAACTGATTTTTGACAAAGACAGAAAGAACATACTTTGGGGAAATGACAGTCTCTTCAAAAAATGGTTCTGAAAAGCTTGATGTCCATATACAGAATAATAAAAATAGATCCCATCTCTTACCCTCTACACAAATCAAGTCAACATGGATGAAAGACCTAAATGTAAGAACCAAAACTTTAAAACTAGTATAAACACACACACACACACACACTCTCACACACACACACACTCACACACACACAGGAAATGGTTCAACACATTGTCCTGGAAAAAGTTTTATTAATAAGACCTCAAAATTACAGGCAACAAAAGCATAAATAAACAAATGTGATAATATCAAACTAAAAAGCTTCTGCACAGCAAAGGAAACAAGCAACAGTGTGCAAGTACAATGTACACAACGAGAGAAAATATTTGCAATCTATTAATCAAACTGCAGATTAATATCCAGAATATACAAGGACTTCAAACATCTCAATAGGAAAAAAAAAAGTGGGCAAATAACCTGAACAAATATTTCTCAGAAATGCTTGATATCACTAATCATTAGGGAAATGCAAACAACAATGAGGAATCATATCAGCCAAATTAGAATGGATATTATTAAAAGACAAAAAATAACAAATGCTGTTGATATAGGTTGGATAGTTGTCCTCTCTAAATCTCATGCTGAGTAGCAATCCCCAAGTCTAAGGTAGGGCATGATGGGAGCTGTTTCGGTCATGGGGATAGATCTCTCATGAATAGATTGGTGCTGTCCTCATGATAGTGAGTGAGTTCTCACAAGAACTGGTTGTTTAAAACTGTGTGGCACTTCCTCCCTCTCTCTCTCGCTCCCACTCTTGCCATGTGACATGCCTGCTGTCACTTCACTTTCCTCCATGATTGTAACCTTCCTGAGGCCCTCGAAGCTAAGCAAATGTTGCTGCCATGCTTGTATAGCCTGCAGAACTGTGAACCAATTAAGCCTCATTTATTTATAAATTACCCAGTCTTTCGTATTTCTTTATAGCAATACAAAAATGGCTTAATACATAAAATTGGTACCGAGGAATAGGACTTTGCTATAAAGATACTTGAAAGTGTGCAAGTGACTTTGAAACTGAGTAATAGGCAGAGATTGGAGGAGTTTAGAGAGCTCAGAAGAAGACAGGAAGATGAGAGAAGGTTTGGAACTTCTAAGATACTGGTCAAATGGCTGTGACCAAAATACTGATAGAAACGTTGACAGTGAAGGCTAGACTGATGAGGTTTCAGATGTAAATGAGGAAGCTATTGGGAACTGGGGTAAAGATTACCCATGTTACACCTGAGCAAAGAGCTTGACTGCATTGTGTTCATGTCCTAGGGATCTGTGGAAGTTTGAACTTAACAGTAATGACTTACAGTATGTGGCAGAAGAAATTTCTAAGCAGCAGAGTGTTCAAGATGTAGCTTAGCTGCTTCTAATGACCTATTATCATATATGGGAGCAAAGGAATGACTTAAAGTTGAAACTTATATTTAAAAGAGTATAAAAGTCTAGAAAGTTTGCAGACTGGCCATGTGGCAGAGAAAAATTCCAAGCAGGCTGCAGAACCACTACTTGCTAGAGAGATTAGTATGACTAAAAGAGAGCAAAGTGCTAATATCCAAGACAGTGGGAAAAAGACTTTCAAGGCATTACAGAGATCTTAGAGGCAGCTCTTCCCATTACAGACCCAGTGGCCTAGGAGGAAAGAATTGTTTCAGGGGCCAGGCCTGGGATGCTGCTTCCCTGCTCAGCTTAGGGACACTGCTCCCTGCATCACAGCTGCTCCAGCTACAATTATGGCTCAAAGGACCCCAGGTATGGTTTTGGCTGCCACTCTGGAGGGCACAAGCCATAAGCCTTGGTGGCTTCCACCATGGTGTTAAGCCTGTGGGTGCACAGAATGCAAGCATGAAGGAAGGTTGGAGGCTTTTAGCTGCATTTCAGAGGATGTAGGAGAAAGCCTGTGGGCCCAGGCAGAAGCCTGATCCAGGGGCAGGGCCCTTACAGACAACCTCTACTAGGAAAATGCCAAAGAAAAATGTGGGGTTGGAGACCCCACAGAGAATCCCCACTGGGGCACAGTACAGTGGAGCTGTGGGAAGACGGTTGCCACCCTTCAGCCCCCAGAATGGTAGCTCCACTGACAACTTGCACCCTGAATCTGGAATCCCACAGTCACTCAACTCCAACTCATGAGAATAGCTGCACCTTGCGAAGCCACAAGAGTGGAACTGTCAAGGTCTTAAAAACCGACCCCTTCCAGCGTGTCCTCGATGTGGGGCATGGAGTAAAAGGAGATTATTTCAGAGCTTTAAGATTTAGTGACTGCCCTGTTAGGTTTCAGAATTTCATGAGGCCTGTTGCCTCTTTCTTTTGACAAATTTCTCTCTTTTGGAATAGTAATGTTTACTCAATGCCTATACTACCATCACATCTTGGCGGTAAATAACTCGCTTTGATTTTATAGGCTCAAAGTTGGAAGGAGATGAGTCTCAGATGAGACTTAACACTTTGGACTTGATGCTGGAATGAGTTAAGACTTTTTTTATTTTGCCATGTGAGAGGGACATGAGATTTGAGGAACCAAGGGTGGAATGATATAGTTTAAATGTCTGTCCCCTCCAAATCTCATGTTGAAATGTAATCCCCAATGTTGGAGATGGGACATGCTGGGAGGTGTTTTGGTCATGGGAGTGGATCCTTCATGAATGGCTTGGTGGTGTCCTCAGGATAGTGAGTGAGTTCTCACAAGATCCGGTTGTTTAAAAGTGTATGACACCTCGTCCCTCTCTCTCTTGCTCCCATTCTCACCATGTGACAGGCCTGTTCCCACGTCTCCCACTTTGCCTTCCACTATGATTGTCAGCTTCCTGAGGCCCTTACCAGAAACAAAGCAGATGTTGCTACCATGTTTGTACAGTGTGAAGAACCATAAATCAACTAAACCTATTTTCTTTATAAATTACTGAGCCTCAGGTGTTTCTTTATTGCAATGCAAAAACCGCCTAACAAAGCTAGTGAGAATGCAAAATAAATAAATAAATAAAAATAAGGAGCTCTTCTACACTACTGGTGGGAACGTAAACTAGTACAACTGCTATGGATAATAGTATGAAAATTCCACAAAAACTACAAATAGAACTACCATATGATCCAGCAATCTCACTACTGGGCATTTATCCAAAGGAAAGGAAATCAGTATTGAAGAAGTCATCTGCACACCTATGTTTATCACTATACTATGCACAATAGCCAAGATATGGAATCAACCTAGGTGTCCAGGTGAATGAACAAAGAAAATGTGGTATGTATACACAGTGTAATACTATCCATAAAAAAAGAATGAAATCTTGTCATTCACAGCTACATGGATGGAACTGGTGAATATTATGTTAATGAAATAAGACAGTAACAGAAAGTTCAATGTTGCCTGTCCTCACTCATGTATGGAAGCTAAAATATAGTTGATCTCAAAGAAGTAAAAATTGAAACAGAGGATATTGAAGACTGGGAAGTGTAGGAGAAAGAGGGGACAGAAAGAGATTTTTCAAAGGATACACAATTACAGCTAAGTAGAAGGAATAAGTTCTAGTGTTCTGTACCAATGTAGAATGACTATAGTTAACAATAATACATAGCTTCAAATGGCTAGGAGAAGGATCTGGAATGTTTCCAACACGAGAAACAATAAATGTTTATGATAATAGATATGCCAATTACCCTGATCTAATCACTCTATATATTATGTGTATTAAGACATCGTTACATACCCCATGAGTATATACATATTCTGTCTGTCAGTCTCTAAAGTTTAAAAAGAAATAACCTATCAAGCCATGGAAAGACAAGGAGAAAATGTAATGCATTTTACTAAGTGAAAGAAGCCAATCTGAAAAGGCTAAATCCTATATGATGTCAACTATATCACATTCTTAAAAAGTCATAACTGAAGACAATAAAAAGGTCAGGGATAACCAGGGGTTAGGTGGGAGGAAGCAAGGAATAAGTAGAGCAAAAAGGATTTTTTTTTAAGTAGTGCACTGAAACTACTGAATAATATTATAGTTGTGTACACATCTTAATACATTTTCCAAACCTATAGAACGTACATCATGAGTAAGCTCTATTGTAAACTATGATCTTTGGGTGATAATGATGTGTCAAGGTAGGTTCGCTGTTGTAACAAGTGTACCACTTGGATGTGGGATGTCTGGTATGGGGGGTGGGGAGAAGGGATAAAAAGGAGCTTTCCAAACTTTCCACCCAGTTTTGCTGTGAGCCCAAAACTGCTCTAAAACATAAAGTCTAGTTTAAAAAAAAATACAAAAACAATTATGAAAAAAAATTAAAAGAAGATAGTTCTAATGGTAAATTGTTGTATTAGCCTGCATCTTCTGAGAACCAGACATCAAGAAAGCATTACAAGTTCAAGGATATTTTTAGGGGAAATACTTGTGAGAAAGGAAATTGGGAGGAAGCAGTGGTCAGGGCACACTGAAAGTCTTGAATTTAAGTCTCCCTAGAGTAAATGAGAGAGGCAGGAAAGCTTGAAGCATCCTATGCAGTTCATGGAATATTTGAAGAAGCCACTGGGAATCCTCAAAGTTGGCCGTAGAGGATCCCATTTTTCCCAGAAGCATGCCTGCCTTAGTATACCTGCAACAATCAGTCGTCAGCTAGGATTAGTGCACTGTATTTCCATGGCAAAAAAAAAGCAGTGATGGATTTTGAAGTGTAGCATCAGGAGCCTGCATTGGCTATCCGTTGCTGCATAAAAAGTATAACCAAACTTAGTTGCTAAATTCATTAATATTTATTATCTTACCAGTTCTGTGATCCCCTAGGTTCTCCAGCTCTGGGTCTTCTACCATGACTGGCAAGGACCTGTTTTCTAACATACTACAAATACTTCTGCTCTCACATTGCTGGTTGTTGGCAGCAATTCTCAAGGGTGGTTGGTTCTCATATGTGGGTGGACTGAAGCTTATGTTGTTTCCACACGCTGTAGGCCTCTCCATAGAGCATCTCAATACATGGCAGCTTGACTCATCAGAGCAAGTAACCAAGATGACAAGAAAGAGAATGCTAGCAAGGTAAAAGTCACAAATTTTTGCAACCTAATCATAAAAACGATGTTCTATTACTTTTGCTTTATTCTGTTTATTAGAAGCAACTGAGTATAGTGCACATTCAAGAGGGGATTTTACAAAAGTGTGACTGTTCCCCAGTATAATGCCTACATGACATAGTTGAATTTCGACCCTTCTCTAACTCTGCTTATCTTTAAGAAACAGGATGCCTGGATAAAAAGGTCCCTTTGTAACTGGGCCAGCTGAGACTAGTTAGAACCAAGATGGTCAACTGGACTGAACAACTTCAAAAAGAACTCAAGCTTTATTATAATGTCATTTTCATGCTAAATGACCCTCGCACCAGCACCATAACAACAGCTGGAAGACACCATAAAAGGACAAAAAGGAAGGTAGCACTCAAGTTCAGGGAAGTTCATTTCCCATTTCTAGAAAAGACATAAACCTTCCTCCTTTTGATTTTAATGTTCAACCTCTTCATTAAAGAAACCCTATATTTTGCCCCGCTCATCGCTCACTAGTGGAAAAGTTGATTTGTGAGCCTTGCTCCTCCTTATCAATTCTGTGTTCTGCACTGCTTGATACTCACTTTTGGTTTCATGTATTAGCTTAATGAAACCAAACAAGGAAGGATCCCATTTGTTGAAGGATTAGCTTTCTCTGTCATCAAACTGGTGACCCAGCATCTGAACTAGATAGTCCACTTCCTTATTTGGGAAGCTTTTTTACATGCTTATAGACCCAGTAACTGGCATATAAGGGTTTACAACCTCATCTGCCAGCAAAGGACAGGCATTAGTACTGACTCTGGGTGCCAGGGATCAGCTTTGGAAAAGGTAATATATCATTGTTTTGAGGTCATAAGCAGGCAGGCAAAGGGTTATATAGCTGTACTGGAAAGAAAGCTCAGAGTTAAGTATGATGGGGACACTCACCCCAAATCAGGGTTGTGCACAGGGATGCCTGGCACAAGGTCATGGTCCTGCACTCAGTAGAGGTCCCTGCTGGAGTCCTTGAGAGGGTGAAGAAGGGACCAGTAGTTTCATTCTGAGTAGAGACTCCCTTAAGAGTCTTTGCAAAGGTGAGAGAGGAACCTAAGGGCTGACACTCTAGAATGCTGGATCAAGAAATGACCTGCCAGTAAGTCTTTTGTGTATGAGTGTGTATTCTTCTCTGTTTCTATTTACTCCTCTTAGAGATTTTTCTCTTATGTCTGTGAAAACCTCTTTCATGCCAAGTTTCTTGCACCAGAGGAGCTTAAATTTACCCTCTTCCCAGAAATACTGCCTCCCCCTCCTCCCCCTCCTTCTTCTCCTCCTTGCTGAAGCCCCACAGACAAAGTCACCTTGGCTTCCCCCTAAGAGGAAGATGACATACAGTCTGGAAAGTTAAGGGATCATTTTGGGGGGATTAGAGGAAATCTGAATTATGAGGTTAAGACACCTAGGGGAGACTGCCTGAGACAAGGAGCCAAGGACACTCAGTTAACCTTCAAGAAGACACCAGGGATCCCTGGGTGCAATGGTCAGTATTGGTTTTCTGCATAGTAAGAAAAATTTAGAGCTAAAATGATTAACCTGCAACTACAGAATTAACTAGAGTCTTCTAAACTTCTCTGTCTTCCTCCTTTCTTCTCTGCCTGCTTTGAATCTGCTGTTAAGTTATTGGTCCTAAGACTTATTCTTTATGATCTAACTGAAATTGAAACATTAAAAATTCATTTGAAATTGAAGAATAAAAGGTAAAAGAGCCTTTTTTAAAAAGAACGAATTACCATAAAGACCTCTTTATCAAATTTGGTCCACAGCCTTCCTTGGATTATCTATCGGGAAAAACAGTTTAGCCATTGGAACGGGTTCCAATTTTGTCCGAAAAATAATTTGAACCCAGCTATCTTTTATAAAATGGTGAGTTTGTGTTGTTATCTCATGGCCAAAAGTCCAAGGTAACAGCTATTGGATCTTTGTGTGTGTGTGTGTGTATGTATATATACATTAGGTTATATATATATATGAGAGGTTATATATATATAACCTAATATATATATTAGGTTATATGTTATGTCTAGCATGCTACCAAACGGCTTATAATCATAAATTAAATTCAAATACTCTTCAAATTCATGCGAACTTAGTAATTGATAAGATTTGGCTGTGTCCTCATCCAAATATCATCTTGAATTGTAGCTCCCATAATCCCCACATGTCCTTGGAGGGACCAGGTGGGAGGTAATTTAATCATGGGGGTGGTTTCCTTCATGCTATTCTCATGATAATAAGCTATCATAAGATCTGATGATTTTATAAGGGGCTTCCTCCTTCACTCAGGTCTTATACTTCTCTTTCCTGTCACCATGTGAAGAAAGACATGTTTGCTTCCCCTTCCACTATGATTGTTAAGTTTCCTGAGGCCTCCCCAGCTCTGTGGACCTGTGAGTCAATTAAATCTCTTTCCTTTATAAATTACCCAGTCTCAGGCAGTTCTTTATAGCAGCACGAGAATGGGCTAATACAGTAAATTGGTACCAGGAGAGTGGGATGCTGCTATAAGCATACCTGAAAATGTGAAAATGACTTTGCAACTGGCTAACAGGCAGAGAGTGGAACAGTTTGGAGGACTCAGAAGAAGACAGGAAAATATGGGAAAGTTTGGAACTTCTAGAGGCATGTTGAATGGGTTGGACCAAAATGCTGATAGTGATATGGACAATGAAGTCCAGGCTGAGGTGGTCTCAGATGGAAATTAGGAACTTTTTGGGAATTGGAGCAAAAGTTACTCTTGCTATGCAAAGAGACTGATGGCATTTTGGCCCTGCCCTAGAGATCTGTGGAACGTTGAACTTGAGAGAGATGATTTAAGGTATCTGGCAGAAGAAATTTCTAAATGGCAAAACATTCAAGAAGAAGCAAAGCGTCAAAGTTTAGAAAATGTGCAGCCTGATGTGATAGAACAAAAACCCTATTTTCTGGGGAGAAATTCAAGCTGATTGCATACATTTGCATAAGTAACAAGAAGCCAAATGTTAATCACCAAGACGTTTGGGAAAACGTCTCCAGGCCATGTCAGAGACCTTCACAGCAGCCCATCTCATTACAGATCTGGAGGCCTAGGAGGGAGAAATGGTCTTGTAGGTGGTCTTTCCTCCTGTTCTATGCAGACTTGGGATGTGGTGCCCTGCATCCCAGCTGCTTCAGTTCTAGCCATGGCTAGAGGAGCCAATGTAAAGCTCAGAATGTTGCTTCAGAGGGTGCAAGCCCCATGGCTGGGTGGCTTACACATGGTGTTGGGCCTGTGGGTGCATGGAATTGAATAACTGAGGTTTGGGAACCTTTGTCTAGATTTCAGAGGATGTAGGGAAACACCTGGATGTCCAGGCAGAAGTTTGCCGCAGGGGCAGAGCCCTTGTGGAGAACCTCTGCTGGGCAGTGCAGAAGGGGAATGTGGGGTCAGAGTTCCCACAGGGTTGCCACTGGGGCACTGCCTAATGGAGCTGTGAGAGGAGAACCACTGCTCTCCAGACCCCAGAATAATAGATCCATCAACAGCTTGCACTGTGTGCCTGAAAAAGCCACAGACACTCAACACCAGCCCATGAAAGCAGCCAGGATGGAGACTATAACCAGCAAAGCCACAGGGGTGGAGCTTCCCAAGGCCATGGGAGCCCACCTCTTGCAACAGTGTGCCCTGCACATGAGACATGGAGTTAAAGGAGATCTATTTTGGGACTTTAAGGTTTAATGACTGCCCTATTGGATTTCAGACTTGCATGGGGCCTGTAGCCCCCTTTCTTTGGCCAATTACTCCCATTTGGAACAAGTTTATTTACCCAATGCTTGTATCCCCATTATATCTAGGAAGTAACTAACTTGCTTTGGATTTTACAGGTTCATAGGCAGAAGGGACTTGCCTTGTCTCAGATGAGACTTTGCACTTAGACTTTTGAGTTAGTACTGGAATGAGTTAAGAATTTGGGGAACTGTTGTAAGGGTATGATTGTGTTTTGAAATGTGAGCACGTGAGATTTGGGAGGGGTCAGAGGTAGAATGATATGTTTTGTCTGTGTCCCTACCCAAATATCATCTTGAATTGTAGTTCTCACAATCCCTGCTTGCTGTGAGAGGGACCCAGTGGGAGGTAATTGAATGATGGGGCAGTTCCCCCATGCTATTCTCATGATAGCAAGTAAGCTCTCACAAGATCTAATGGTTTTATAAGGGGCTTCCCCCTTCATTCAGCTCTCATACTTCTTCCTGCCACCACGTGAAGAAGGATGTGTTTGCATCCCTTTCTACTATAATTGTGTTTCCTGAAGCCTTACCAGCCTTGCAGAACTGTGAGTCAAGTAAGCATCTTTTCTTGATAAATTACCCAGTGTCAGGCAGTTCTTTATACTAGCATGAGAATGGACTAATACAGTAAGCTTTTATAAATAAAAATGGTTTTTAAATTATTGATAAAACAAAAATTTTAAAAATATTTCAGTATTTTCAAAATTGTTAGCATACATTTTTATCTTGGCTTAATTATTATTTTACATTTACATCTGCTTGATATTTTAAGATGTCAAGGTTTGGCATAAATGACATAAGGCTATAAACATAGCCAAAAATAAGCTTTGTGTTTTTTGACAAAAAAAAAAATTTAATATTTGCTCATTCCACAAAAATCGCTAAAACTTGTGAGTTAGTGATAAAAATACTCATGTATTTAACCCATGTGTTTAAGATTCTTACTTAGGTGAATATCTGATATTCACAGGCTAAAAAAATGGCCAATAAAAAATAATGACTGGAAATAATGACTACATTTGTCTAATATCCAAGTTTTCAGAAGTACTCCAGATAAACTATTAAAAATTGAAAGAATTAAATACATATAAATAGGATACATGCTTGTAGAAAAACCTTGTGTAATTCAAAATCTTAAAATTATTTTACATTGAATAATAAATGCTTATTAAATGTCTGGGTTATTTCTAATTAAAAAGGAGTTATAACATGAAAAAACATGTTTCTAAAAATTATGAAGTGGTTTCACCTATAAAATGCCAACATCTGAAAAACAGTTCATGACTTCTTTTTTCCTAGGCTTTCACTAAAATTTAAAGTTATTGAGAATAAGAATTCTAATGAATCTATAGTTCTATAAGTTGTGTTCTTATTGAGAAAAAATAACTTTATGTAATTTGGAAATTAAAACTCAATTACAAAACAATATTTTAAAAACTAAGTAGGAAAGAGAGATGTAAAAGTGTTACAGACATAAAGATGTATTTTTGTATACAAAATGTTATAAAAATAATTTTGTATGCAAAAGGATCTTATATGGTAAATTTTTGTCCCAAAACAAAATGATTTTTTTTTTTTTGAGATGGAGTCTCACTCTGTCACCAGGCTGGAGTACAGTGGCACCATCTTGGCTCCAGCTCATGGGTTCAAGCAATTCCCCTGCCTCAGCCTTCTGAGTAGCTGGGACTACAGGTGCGCACCATCATACCCGGCTAATTTTTTGTATTTTAATAGAGATGGGGTTTCATCATGTTGGCCAAGATGGTCTCAATTTCCTGACCTCATGATCTGCCCACCTCGGCCTCCCAAAGTGCTGGGATTACAGGTGTGAACCACTGCGCCTGGACAATGATTGGTTATTCTAAAAGAGGTAGTATAGGACAAATCAAAAGGTCCACACATGTAGATGGCCTGTGAATGTCATGATAAAGTTTGTGAAAGAACATTTAAAAGATAAATTGTACATGGAATTAAGTTGGCTATAATTAAAAAGAAATTATTGGCTGGCCACTGTATATCACACCTGTAATCCCAGCACTTTGGGAGGCCAAGGGTAGATTGCTTGAGCCCAGAAGTTTGAGACCAACCTGGGCAGCAAGCTGAAACCCCATCTCTACAAGAAACACAAAAATTAGCCAGGCGTAGTGGCATGTGCCTGTAGTCCCAGCTATTCAAGGGGCTAGGGTGGGAGAATTGCTTGAGCCCAGGAGGTGGAGGTTGCAGTGAGCTGAGATTGCACCACTGAATTCCAGCCTGGGTGACACAGTGAGACCCCCTCTCAAAAAATAATTATCTATAATAGTTTAAGATTGGTCCCCTATGTTAAAACAATATTTTCTTAAGGTATTATTTTATTGTCAATGAAATTACAAGACATTTTTATTTTTAACTCTGTTCAGAATCTTTAACATACAGTTCCCTTATTCCCAATGGCCTCTGCAGGCAACACTTTCCCTGCCTACCAATCACTCTTGGACTCCTCTCAGGGAGTCAACCCAGACAGTAACCCAGAGTGGGGCATATTGCCAGTCTTACTCTATGATGTCCTGGCATGTCTCCAATAGAAAAAAAGAGGTGGGTACTGTATATGTATGTTCTCTTCACAACTTTAGATCTTTATAACTGAAAGTCTCTTTCTAAAGGACTAAGGAAAGATCCTTAGGGGTTTCAAAACCTCATTTGAAGTATTATAAGATTCATCATCCTAACTGGGCAGATGTTCAGTCCCTTTGGTACATTCTCCTCACTGGAACAGGAAAAACAAAACTAAACAAAAAACAAAAAACAACAACAAAAAACTGTTCTCTAATGGACTTGGGAGGAAGTGGGACTAAGCCCATAAGTATAAGACAAACAATCCTATTTTATGTCTCAGAGCACATTAGACATTAGACATAAACTCTTAAAAGTGAATTTAGAGCTAGACACTCTCATCTCAAGACTAGTAGACCTGGCCAATAAGGTGTTCAACAACTGGGATAGGGAGGAGGAACATAAAAAAGAGAGAAAGGCCACATGGCAAGTCTACTAATGGGCTACTGCTCTCCAGTGCCAGCTGGATAACTTACAGGATACCTATCAATAGAGAACCGCAGCTCCAGTGAGTGTCCCTCAGTATCCTAACCAGGAGAAAGCATTTTGAAGACCTAGGAGACTAGGACCATACAATTGTGCCTTCTTCAATATGCCTTCTTCAATGTGCCTCTTCTTCAGAGAGGGTCACTGGGAAAAGGCCTGTCCCCTCCACATCTGAAGGGAAGGGACAGAGGGCTTGTGCCATTGAGGTGCTTCACACAGGAAGATGGTCAGAGTAGGAAAAAAGATTGACAGGGTCCGGGGACTCCTCAGTTGGCCCTCCAGGTATCCCCCAAGGAGCTACAGCTTTTACTGGATGTAGGGTGCAAGACTGTTGATTTCTTGGTTGACACAGAACCACCTACAACGTTTTGAACACCCCCTGGGGAAGACTTACCCACCAAAATTGCAGGATTATAGGAGTGTGAAGGAAGACAAAAGATAACACCTTTATTGAGCCTCTAAAATATATATTAACTCAACCAAGAGGCACTAAAAGGGATAGTCCTAGTAATTAATGAGCTTAGAAAACAGGGATTCTTGAGGGCCTGCCAAGCTCCATGCAATATTCCTATCATCTCTGTTAAGAAACTAAATGGAAAGTATCAATTTGGACAAGATTTTAAGGCAATTAATGAGGTAACAGAAAACATACACCCAGTGGTAACTAATTCTTATATTCTACCATGTTACTCTGTCCCTGAGTTGGATGTAGAACTCAGTCCTGATTCTAAAAGATGCCTTTTTCTGCCTTCCACTGGGTACAGACTCTCAGTCCCTCTTTGCTTTCAAATATCAGGATCCCCAGACAGGCAGAAAACAGGAGTTAACATGAACTGTGTTAACTCAGGGGTTAAAAAACCTCCTGCACAATATTTGCAGAGACCTTAACAAGAGACCTGGGGTATCTGACACTTTTGAATATGTGGCAGCATGTGACCAAGCATTCCAAAACCCTAAAACACAGCTCATGAGGCCACAGCAGTATCCCTACCCAACAAGCAAACTTTTCTATCTTTATGTTCATGAGAGAGGAGCAATTGCCCTAGGAGTACTAACTCAAAGGTTGGGCCCACTGAGCCAGGTAATGGTCTATTTTTCCAAGCAGCTGGACTCAGTTGCTAAAGGCTGGCCACCTTGCCTTTGATCTGTTGCAGCTATGAAACTCCTTTTAAAAGAAACAGAAAGTTAACCTTTGTGCACCCACTAACCATTTGGGCTTCTCATCCTACCCAGACTGTCATAAAAGAAAGCTGGGTGGAATGGCTGCCACTACACAGGGCTCTCCAGTTACAGGTAATGCTTATTGATAATTCCCATATAATGTTGAAGATGTTTAACAGCTTGAATCTGGCCACCCTCCTTCCATCTGAAGATGGCCACTTATCTCACAACCACTTAGGGGTGACAAAGGAAGTGTACTCCAGTGGACCAGACCTTAAAAGTAAACCTATTAAAAATGCAGAAGCCTAATGGTTCACCAATGGGAGTAGCTATACGCAAGAGGAACAGAGGAGGGTGGGTTATCCTATGGTCTCTCTCACAGGTGTAAGAGCTAGTGCTCTTCCACTGGGAGGCTCTTCACCAAAGGCAGAGCTTGTTGCTCTAGCCCATGCCTTAGAGTTGGAGAAAGGGAAGGTGAATACATGAAGGTGAATACAATGAATACAATAATTCCAGGTACACCTATTCCATCTTACATGCCCATAAGGCTATTTGGAAGAAAGGGGCATGTTAACCTTTGTTAATAAACAGGTAAAAAATGGTGTTGTTATTTTAAGGTTATTAGAGGCTGTAAGAAAACCAGCCTAGGTAGCAGCAGTTCACTGCCATGGCCACCAAAAGGGAGGGGCTGAGATAATTAAAAGAAATAATAAAGCTGACCTTGCGAAAAAACAGACAAAGGGTCATTTCCAAATGCCACGTTTGCCTTCCTTCCAGGGTCCTACTCCTTTTATCCCAGTTTTATCTCAAAACATGGAATAAAAGCCTCCAAATGTAGTTATATCAAAAGTCCTGACCATCCAGGATGGCTAAGAAACCCTCATAAGCAACTTCTTTTCCCAAAAGCAGTTACATTGCAGGCCATTTTTTAAAAAGCCCATTCTAACACTCTGGTCAGGAAGCCCTTTATGACTGGGAGCTTCACAGAGCTACAACTTCAGGGAGTTCTCAGGGAGCTAATCAAAGAGGTGGTTGAGACTTGCTCCACTTGCTATGTTAATAACCTTAATACCCACCCCACATGGGGGGCCAAAAATGGGCCACTCAGCTGGTCCAATACCAAGGCAGATGCCCAGGGGAAGAAGATTGCCCAACTGATTTCAGAGTTAAGCTCAGAGCCTCAAGACACTATTAATGCGTCCTAGTCCTCACTGGATTAAAAAAAAAAGCCTTTGCCACCAAAACTGAAATTACACATGAAGTGGCAAAGGTGCTATTAAAAGAAACTGTGCCTAGATTCAGGCTGCCATGGTCAATCCAAAGTAGTAACAGACTAGCATTCATATCTTTCATTACTAAGGCTACTTCTCGGGGTCTAAAAATTAAATGGTGCCTACATGCCGCCTGGAGCCCACAATCTTCAGGTAAAGTAAAACATACCAACCAGAAAGACCCTCAAAAGGACTTTAGCCAAATTATGCCAGAAAACTCATCTCTCATGGATTTTGTATCATCCCATGTCCTTGTTAAAAATGAGAATAGCTCCACAAAGAAAAATAAAACTGAGGCCTTATGAGCTAAGACTGGTCCAAGTCAGGTCAGATAACCAGGAGGTCTTCAAAAATATGGAAAAAAATAAGATATGCCACCTAAATTTTAAAAAGTAGTAAAAGCCCTTCAGGCCTATAGAAATTGAAAATTACCTTCACTGTCGGATCTGACCCACCATCCCTTTCAACTGGATACTGGGCTTACCTAAAACCCTGCAGATGGGGGAGACCACAAGATCATTTACAACCTAAATATACGAGCCCATATCTGGTAATGCTCATAAATAACTCTGCCTTAATGTTACCAGGAGTGATGCCTTAGGTTCACCACACCTGAGTAAAAGCAGCCTCAGAACCTAAGGAAAAAATTCCCACTAACCAAGCTAAATCGCTCTCAGATCTAAGATTCCTGCTCAAAAGGATTGACAGGAAAACTTAAAATACATGACACCCTGGAGAATGAGACCTAGGGCATCAAATCCCCAGAGAAGCCAAAATGTTTAATGGTTTCCTGTCCCCATCTCACCTAAGGAATAAAAGGCAATTAGGCTTATTCTGGCTGGTACTGGGATAGCAGGTGGTCTCATAGCCCCTAGGAAAGGTTTGCCTACAGTTGCGGGAAGTCAGGGACCCTGAACAGAGGGACCAGCTGAAGCCATGGCAAAAGAACATAAATTGTGAAGGTTTCATGGACATTTATTAGTTCCCAAAATTAATACTTTTATATTTTCTTATGCCTGTCTTTACTGTAATCTCTGAACATAAATTGTGAAGATTTCATGGACACTTATCACTTCCCCAATGAATATCCTTGGGATTTCCTATGCCTGTCTTTAATCTCTTAATCCCATCATCTTCTTTGTAAGCTGAGGAGGATGAATGTCACCTCAGGACCCTGTGATGATTGTGTCAACTGCACAAATTGTTTGTAGAGCATGTGTGTTTGAACAATATGAAATATGGGCATCTTAAAAAAAAGAACAGGATACCAGCGATGTTCAGGGAACAAGAGAGGTAACTTTGAACTGGCTGCTGGTGAGCCGGACGGAACAGAGCTATATTTCTCCTCTTTCAAAAGCAAATAGGAGACATATCACTGAATTCTTTTTCTTGGCAAGGAACATCCCTGAGAAAGAGAATGTGCCCTGAAGGTAGGCTTATAGACGGCCCCTTTTAAGGCGTGCTGTCTTTTATGGTCGAAGCTGAAGGGATGAAATAAGCCCCTGTCTCCTGTAGCACTCCCAGGCTTATTAGGTGGATGAAAATTCCTACCTAATAAATTGTGGTCAGACAGGTTGTCTGTTCTCAAACCCTGTTTCCTGATAAGATGTTATCAATGACAATCCTTGCCTGAAACTTCATTAGCAGTTTTAATTTCCCCTCATCCTGTGGTCCTGTGATCTCACCCTGCCTCCATTTGCTTTGTGATATTTTATTACCTTGTAAAGTATGTGATCTCTGTGACCCACACCCTATTTGTGCACTCCCTCCCCTTTTGAAAATTGCTAATAAAAACTTACTGGTTTTACGGCTCGGGGAACATCACGGATCCTGCCGACATGTGATGTCTCCCCCGGACACCCAACTTTAAATTTCTCTCCCTTGTGCTCTTTCCCTTTATTTCTCAACCCAGCCGAGACACTTAGGAAATAGAAAAGAACCCATGTTAAACATCGGGAGCGGGTTCTCCTGATAGCCTACCATGAGTTTACCCTCTGCAACCTCACAACAGGTATAGAAATTCTAGCGTGTAAGACTAGTGATGCCCTTACCCTCCTCAAAGTCTCCCTAGACTCACTAGCCAACACTGTGCTTGATAATCATCTGACTTCTGATTACCTCTTGGCAAAAAAAAAAGGTGAGGCACGTGTGGTCACCAGCTCTTTCTGTTGTGCTTGGGTAAGTAATTCAAGATTAACAACAACAACAAAAAGACATTAAAATCATCTACAACCAGGCCAAGTGGTTGCACCAATTTAACCAAAAGGGCACAGACCCTCAAGGAATATGAAAATGATAAAACAGGCCAGCCCTGATTTCACCTGATTTTTACCCAAACTGGGCCCTTTAGCTACCATCCTACTTATCTTGATCTTCAGGCTCTTTCTCTTAAACTGTCTGGTCTCTTTTATGTATAAGCAAATCAAGGCCATACAGTGATATAAAAAGGTAGGCTTATACCCAGGAGATAACCAGACCTATCTAAGACTAGCTAGGGAAAAAATTCACTCCTCTAACAGGCCCCATATTGTCAAAGGTGTTCGAACCAGAGTGACTCCATTTTGACTGAGGGCTAGGAAAATGAGGCTGGGCCTTGGCTGCATTCTCAGAAATTTAGGCATTCCTAGCCTCTAGATGTTTATGGTAAGGGAACAAACTAATAATGTTTACTACACAGACCCAGATTTGGGAGTGTCCAGATCTCCCAATATCTGGCAAACAAAGGCACTCCTAATTTTGTCTTAAAGATAATAATACCGATTCTTGCAAAATATAGTAATTAAGAAAATTAATCCTTTATCACAAACCCTTGTAGCACAGCACATCTCCCCATATACACAAGCATTGTACTTAGAGTGGACACATTCCTCCTCTTACTTTCAGAAACGTCCTACTCTGTCTATGGAGTATCTGTCCTTTCACCACTTTACCTCTCTTAATAAACTTACTTTTGCTTTACACTGTGGACTTACCCTGAATTCTTTCTTGCACAAGATCCAAGAACCCTCTCTTGGGGTCTGGATTGGGACCCCTTTCCTGTAACAATATTAACATCCAACTTCAGATTGAGGAAGTTGTAGAAGACAGACTTTCACCCCTCAGCACCCTTCAAGAATGAGGAGTGAATATACAGAAAAGGGGGAACTTGTTATCTAGTGTAATGCCTACATGACATAGCTGAATTTCTACCCTGCCTTAACTCTGCTTAAGAAACAGAACACCTGTGATAAAAAACAGTTCCCTTTGTAACCAGACCAGCTGAGACAGGTTTAAACCAAGATAGCCAACCAAAGGACTTCAAAAGGACCTCAGGCCTCATTATAATCTCATTTCCATGCTAAATGACCATTGCCAATCCCCATGACACAACTGGAAGAAGGCATAGGAGGACAAAAATGAAGCAGCACTCTGGTTCCGGGAAGTTGACTACCTATTTCTGGAAAAGACATGAATATTCCCTCCCCTTGCTTTTAATGTCCAACCTCCTCATTAAATAAATCCTATATTTTAATCCCCTCACCCTTCATTAGTGGAGAAGTTGAGTTGTGAGTCATGTTACTACTTCTCAGTTCCATGGTCTGCACTGCTTAATGCTGACTTTTGGTTTTGGGTATTGGTACCATGACTCCAAACAAGGAAAGATCCCATCTTCTGGGAGAGTGGCTTTGTCAGTAACATGAATATCAGGGAGGAGAAGCTGAAATCATTGGAAGCCATGTCAGATGCTGCTAACAACAGAATCCTTTGGTCAATTGCATTTCTCATAGTTGGTGGTCTCCAAGGTGCAGTCATATGATCTTCACATTAAATTCAGGACAAAAGGAAATGATTTAAATAGACAATAAGCCAGAAGAAATTCTTCAGAAGGCTTGAAAACAGAAAATGTGAGAAAATGATTAAGAAGCATGGAGTACCCAATAAGAAAATCTAATGTATGTTTAATTTGAGCACAAGAAGACACAGAAAATGGGACCAAGGAAATGTTTGAAAAAATTGTGACTCAGAATGCTCAGGATTAATGAAAAATCCAATACATAGAAACAAAAAGACTAACAAATCCCAATGGAATAAATAAAAATTAACACCTAGAATATCTTGAAAAATAAAATTAATTAAAATTCATAACAAAAAGATGTTCTTAAAAACAGGCAAAACAGCCAAAGGAAAAAATATATAGATTAGATGCATAAAACTGAAAGTCAAATGGTCAGCTTCCTTCTTAATGGCAAAAATGAAAATTAATAGATTATGAAATGTTATAACTAATATATGAAGGTCAACTAAGAATCAACAATTCTATGAAAAAAGAAAATGTCTTTCAAACAAAAATTCTGAAAGTTTATCATCAGGAAAACTTTGCTAAAGGTTATGCTAAAGGATCTATTTCAGCCAGAAAGTACTCTTAGATGAAAAGTCTAACATTCATGAAGAAAAAATAAAAATAGTTATTTTGTGGGTAAATTTAAAAAATAACCTTGACTACTTAAAACAATAATAATGTACTTATCTGTTATACAATGAAATATTCAGCAACAGTAACAAATATTTAATTCAGAAGAAATGTAATAACTAGAGTAAAATTTTTCTTAGTTCCTTTTATTGTCCAGCAGGATAACAGTATCAGTTGTTTTTTAGAGTCTGACAACATTAAGTTTTCCTGTGGCAATTAATAGGATTTCCTACTAAAAGAATAGAAATAAAATTGTAATACTCAAATTCAAGAAATAATAAAATAATAATCAACATGAAAAAAGGCAATAAAAAAGAAAAAAATACAACAAATGTGGCAAATAGAGTAAGTTATGTGGTGGTTTATATCCAAGTATATTAGTGATTCATGAATGCACTTAATGGTCCACCCTTGAAAATATTTTCAAACTGAAAAAAATGTGTCTACATGGTGTTTATAACAGATATATCTAAAATATAAAAACTTCAAAGTGTTGAGATTAATTGAAAATATTAATCAAAAGAAAGCTAGTACAACTGTATTAATGCCTTGATTGAGTTTAAGCAAAAATATTCCAAGAGTCAAAGAAGGTCAATTCATAATGATAAAAGAGGTTAATTTGTATCCCAGGAGGATATAACAACTTCAAATTTGCATGCACCTGAGAATATAGACTCAAAATATAGGAAGCAAAAACTGATAAAAATAATTATGTACACAAGTGAGCAATTATAGACGCTCCTCAATACTTGACAGAAAAAGTTAAAAAAAAATTAATAAACGGAGCAATGCCTCTCAAACATCACCTTGGAGTCTTTTAAAAGTGTAGATTCTCATTTAATAGGTCGGTGTTGAGTCTAATTTTCTGAATTTTGAATGAACACCTGGATAATGTTAATGTTGTGGTATAAATATTAACCTCCATGCTTAGTAAACTTGATCTAATGGAAGAGTAACAACAGTACACTCAACAAGTAAAGAATGAATGTTATTCTCAATGACACAAGGAATACATGCCAAAAAATGCCATCTTAATTAAGACTAAACAATTTTCATGGTTTGAAACTATATACATTTTTCTCTGGAAAAAAAAAAACTATATACAATTCAACTGGAAAGCGATAATAAAAATTAATTAGAACTCAATATATAAATTTTTAAAATACATATTTCTTAATAACCCATGGGTCAAAGAAGAAATCATGATAAAAATTAGAAAATATATCCAATTGATCACATATAACTAATCAGGTTAGTTATAAAAGAGATCTATTTATCAACTAAATAGATAATATTTAATTACATGTTGAAATATACATTGGATGTGAGGAAATATAAACACCGTAAGAAATGAATGTTATCTAAGTTGTGGAATTTTGTATAAATTGTATTGATTTTGCTTATATGTATATGACTCTAACTCCCATAGTGACTATAAATTCTTTTATACTAAATCATTGATCAATTTGAATAAATAAAAATACTATATCACACAGAATCATAAAGAAGTTATAGTCAACAAAAGGAACTGAAAGAATATCAGAAAATAAATACATCAGGGACAAATGTAGAAAATAAAAAACCCTCAATAAATAATATACCAAAAATATGTAATCTATATATTTAAATATTTCATTTTATTAGTAATCAAATAAATTCAAGTTGAAATATTACATGCTAAGTATATAATTAATTTATTGATATCTAATTTGTTTTTAATCATATCCCATACTGAATTTTTTTTAATAGTTACTTTTGCACACGTTATAGGTATATTTATTGTTATAAGATGTCCTCAGGCAATTTGGCAATATATATGAAGAGCTTTAAGATGACACAGAAATATAGTACTTTGGAGATTTATACATACATAATTTTACATATATGAAATATACATCTTTTTATTTATATATAAACTTGGTGATGAGACAGGTATGAATAATTTAAAATTTTATTTTTCTCTTAAAATTTTCTGTATAGAAATATATATTACATTTTTACTTAATATTTAATTTCTAAATGCTATAATTAGTGTTTGTGAAAAATTCTTACTTGTAGGCCTCTATGCTTTTTTCATCCTGGTGAATATCTTTATCCATCTCTTCTTTAATTTGCTGAGCCTTCAGTCTGGCATTTTCACAGGCTTCTAAAGCTTCTTCAAGTTCTTCACAAACTTTTCTGTGTAGGTCCATTACCTAGAAATGAAAACATTTTTGCTTATATTTGCACTTAATGGTTAATTAAAAATAATAACTTTAACTTAGTGTAGTATTGATTTAGATTAAAAGTTCTTTAGAAACATGTTCTCCCACATTCAACCTATTGTTTGGTAAGTGTAATTTCAGCCCTGACAGGCATTAACGCTGGGAATGTATAAATGTTACTGAAGAAAATAATTTCAATATCCAAGTTAACATGTCCAAAATGAAATCATTATGTCTTCACTCATAAAAATATAGTTTTATTACTCAAATAATACTTTATTATTTAAAAAGTCAGAAAACAAAGATGAACAATGACAAAGTCACCTGTACTCCTCTCCACTAAGAAAAACCATTATTCTTAGGTTGGTGCAAAAACAATTGTGGTTTTTGCCATTAAAAGTATGCACCAACCTAATATCTTAGTGTAATACTTCAAAATATTCAGTTTTTACTCTTTTTACTGATTAAGAAACATCATACTAATCTCGTGTTTTACTAACAAACATCATACTAATGCTCGTGTCTTCATCTCTTCCTTCTGTCTCTCTCTGTATATCACTGTATCACATTACTTTTACTTAGTATTCCCTTATATCACACATACTCATGATTTAACTCATTGTCAATTATATGAGCATTATGCACAGTTTGACATGCACAACATATGTATGAGGGACACATAACATAAACAGTACTATGATGAACCATGTAAGGAAATTGCACAATCTATAGTTATACTGCATGTTCTTGAATATTTTCTTCAAACGTACTGTTAAAACAGAATTTTCTGAGTCATAAGGTATTAGCAAATATTTTAAGAATGTTGATTAATATTGGTTGCCAAATTACTCTCCAGAATAAGGGGTAACAGTTTGTATTCTTACCAGTGGAACAGAAGAAAGTCCATGTTTGAAAACTCTTTCCAGAATTTTACATTACTTTTTTCTAATAATATTATTTAAATTGACAGGCCAAAAGGTTATTGTGTAAATTTTACCAGAATTTGATGGCTGTTTCTATAACAATTTTGGAATGATTGACATTTTTACTATAATAAGCCTTCCCGTCTTAGAATATATTATGTGTCTAAATTAATTGTCTATTTATTTTCTTCAATATGATTTCATAATTATAGTCTTAAATGTCTATATCTTTATAAATTTCGTCATCAATATTTAATGACTCTGCTAGTAAAGGAGTTTTCTGTTTATATTTTTAACTATTTATTGAAAGTATGGAAAAACTTTATTCATGCTAGTAAAAGTATGTTGTATTGGATGGTTTAGTTCTGGTGGATACAAACTTATTTTGAAAACAACAGTCTTCTATTTGATGTTTTAATTATAATAATACTAAAATAATTTTATTTCACAATTTTTAAATGTGTATCTTTTATTTCATTTTATTGTCCTATTACATAGGAAAAATCCTCAAAATGATGTTAAATTGTAATAGGGATGTCAGGTTTACCTGATTCGTTCCTATTATTACAGCTTTAGCATTTTAGTGATTAATATGGATGCTTGTGTGAAATAGTTCTTTATTTAAATTAAGGTATTTTTTAAATTTTAATTTTTTATTACAATTGCCAGTTTTTGAATAATGAATACATCTTAAGCATCTTTTGATAAAATTCTATTTTTTAATCATGTTGATACAATAAATTACATACCTAGATTTTCTGCTGTTAAACCATTGGCACATTGTTATAATAAATTTTTTTGGAGTGATATACTTTTCTTTTCTTATATTGAAGAATTCTTTGGCAAATATTTTATATAATTTTTCGAATATGTATTTATTGGTAACTTATATATGTAATGTTATTTTTGCAGAATTTCCATAAAGTTTTGGTATTGAAATATATCACCTTCATTTAATTAAAACATTTCCCTCCTCTTCTTTGGACTAAATATTTAAAACAATATTGGAATTATTCATCTTTTACAGGTTGGATCATATGCAACTGCAGTATCACCAGCTTTAGGGTTTATTATTAAGTGTAATAATTTGATATTTTATTTTTGAGTTTCCCTTTGATACTAGAATAATATCCACATACAAGATTTTTCTTGTGGTTAAGGTATTTTAGTAGTATAATTTTCTTTTTAGTTTTATGGGATGGTGATCTTACAATGCATCTTTTGAAGTTTACCCTTTCTAAATTTTCTTAAGTTTATTTGTTGAAGTAAAACTTATATAGTATAGAATGGGACAAGTTAAAGTGTACAATTCAGTGGCATTCGGTACATTCAATGTTGTACCAACATGACCCTTTTCTAGTTCCAGAACATCTTCATCATCCCAAAGGGAAACCCTGAACTCATTAAATGGTTACTCCCTAGTCTCCCCTTCCTGTTTTAAAAGATTCTCCTGGTGGGAAGATGCAACACAGTAAAACTGGGCTAGATGAAAGGCAGAATTCTGTTACTTACAGCTCCAAAGGAGAGATGGCTACCAGGTAGGGCCGTGTTAGGGGTTTCAGCTGGGGACAGGTTAGCAGCAAGCTGGAGCTATAGGGGACAGCTTATGGGTGGCAAGCAGTGGAGGTAGGTAGCTAAATTTCAGAAGATCTCTGTGGAGTGGCTAATTTTAATCATTTCAGTAGACTCTGAAGTACAGTGGGTTTCACTACTTGTTTGGGGCCTCTGTTGAGAATAGGATGGGTACATAGTGGCGTGGAATGTGAGGGCCCAGGAAGGGGTTGGAGATGTGGGTTTAATCAGCTTCTCAAGAAAGGGAGGGCCAGCGTTTAGCCACGGCCTCAAAACTGAGTAAGACAACACAACACATTGTGTACTCTAAGAAGTAAAATACGTGCCTTGGCTACTCTGTCATGCCTGGAACTCTGGAGGGGCTGAGTGTCCTTGCAAGCCTTGTTTTATGGCCTTAGCATATCTAGAGACATGTGGGACCTTGATTTATATTTTGGGTATCTATGAGGCAAGGGATTCCCAGAGTTGTTTACTCTAAAGGGGCAACTCTTTACTTCCCACTCTGTATCCTGTTGCTTTGGGGATTTTTTTCAATTTTTTTTTTCTTGTTTTGGGCTTCTAGTTTCCATCTTTGTCTGCTAACTTATATTGCATACATTCTTGGTTACAGAAAAAGGGGATTTAGCAGCCCTCTGGCCTAACTTGAAGGCAGCCTTCTCTCTCATTCCAAGGCTTCCAGTCTACCTCCCAGGTATTGGGGTGTGCACTTAAAGAGGTATAGCAGACTCCCTTTGTGAAAACCCAATTAGCCCAAAGTATCAGTCCTTTCACATGTTGTAATGCAGCAGCATTTACTAAAGCCCAAGCACACTGGCTAGGAGTTTTGAATTTTTTAAGCAACCAGGTAACTTCAGCAGGCCTCTAGCCAGGGCCTTAAAACTAGGTCAAGATTGCATAATAAAAAAATAATAAAAGAGTTTTAAAATGTTATTACGGACACAACATGACAAACAAAATTTGATATTACATTTCCCCCAGCCCTACGCAGTCATTAATCTTTCTGTGTCTATGGATTTACTTATATTGGATCTTTTATATAAATGAATTATGCAATATGTGACCTTTTGTGTCTAGCTTCTTTACTTAGCATAATGCTTTCATGTTTTATTCATGTTATAGCATGTATCAGTACCTCATTTCTTTTTATGGCTTAATAATATTTTGTTCCATTGATATATCACATTTTGTTTATCTCAGTAAATAAACATTGGGCTGTTTCTTTTGGTTATTGTGAATAGTGTTACTAACGAATATTTATGTACAAGTTTTTGCTTTTGCTTTTGTTTCTTTAGTCTCAGCTTTTGTTTCTTTTAGATATATACCTGGGAGTAGAATTGCTGAAGAATATAGTAATTCTGTGCTTAGCTATTTTGGAAATAACCAAAATGTTTTCCATAGCAGCTACACTATTTTTGCATTCCCACCAGCAAATTACAGTGGTTCCAGTATCTCTAGGGTATCCTTGTTACTTTCCATTTTATTTTTAATCCTATCCTAATGGGTATGACTGGTATCTTATTGTGGTTTTGATTTGCATTTTTTAAAGACTAATGATGTTGAACATACATCTTTTCATGCGTTTGCTGCCCATTTGTATGTCTTTCTGAAGATATGTCTATCTGTTCACTAATATGAACAGATATACAACAGATATATGTATGTCTGTTCATGGTAAGTTCTCTGTTTATTTTAAATTTAGTTGTTTGTCTTTCAGTTGTCAAATTATAAGAGTTCTTTATATACTCTGGGAACTACATCAGTTTGAGATCATATAATTTGCAATGTTTTCTTTCATTCCATAGGTTGTCTTTTTACTTTCTTGATAGTGTCCTTTGATGCAAGAATGCTTTTAATTTTGACTAAGTCCAATTTTTCTATTTTTTTTCTTTTGTTACTTGCACTTTCGGTGCCATATCTAAGAATCCATTTCCAAATCCAAGGTCATAAAGATTTATCCCTAGGTTTTTGTTTGTTTGTTTGATTGACACAGAGTCTCACTCTGTCGCCAGGCTAGTGCGCAGTGGCGCCATCTCAGCTCACTGCAACCTCCACCTCCCAGGTTCAAGCGATTCTCCTGCCTCAGCCTTCTGAGTAACTGGGACTACAGGCCCCTGCCACCATGCCCAGCTAATTTTTGTATTTTTAGTAGAGACGGGGTTTCACCATGTTGGCCAGGATGGTCTCGATCTCTTGGTCTCGATCTCTTGACCTCATCATCTGCCCGCCTCAGCCTCTCACAGTGCTGGGATTACAGGCGTGAGCCACTGCGCCTGGCTATCCCTAGGTTTTCTTTTAAGAGTTTTATAGTTTAAACTCTTATATTTATGTCTTTGATTCATTTTGAGCTAATGTTTATATGGTGGGAGGTAGGGGTCCACTTTTACTCTTTTTAATATATGTTTGGATATTCAATGTCCCAGCATCATTTGTTGAAGAGGCTACACTTTCTTTCAATAAATGATTGGTCTTGCACCTTGTCAAAAATCAATTAGCCATAGATACATATGTTTATTTCTGAAATTTCAGTTCTACTTTATTTATCTATTTCTTTATACCTTAGGCAAATATATTTTGCTTACTACAGCTTTGTAGTAAGTTTCGAAATTGGAAAATGTGACTTCTCCAATGTGGTCTTCTTTACAAGATTATTTTTGCTATCTGGAGTTCCTTGCAATTCCATATAAATATTAGGGTAGGCTTTTCCATGTCTGCAAAAGATCATTGAACTTTTGTTCTGGATTGCATTGACTTCACAGATATTTTTAGGTGCTACTGACACTTTAACAATATTGAGTCTCCCAATTCAGGCATACAGGATGTCTTTCAATTTATTCAATTCTTATTCAATTTATGTCAGCAAAATATTACAGTTTTTCTACACAAATCTTTCATCTTCTTATAATTATTAGTATTTTATTATTTTTGATGACCTGTGTATGGAATTGTTTTCTTAATTTTTTTTGGATTGTTCACCACTAATGTACAAAAATACAACTGAGCCTTATGTGTTGAGCTGAATTCTGCAAGTTTGCTAAATGTGATTTTTAGCACTAGGAGACTGTTTTGTGAAATCTTTGGGATTTTCTATATATTAGATCATGTCCTCTGATAATAAAGAAAATTTGACTTTTTAATTTCTAATGTGTATGCCTTTTATTTCTCTTACTTGCCTAACTATTCTGGCTTGAACTTTCTGTACAATGTCAAATAGAAGTAGTAAAAGTGGGTATCCTTCTTTTATTTATGATCCTAGAGGAAAAGGTTTAAGTCTTTCACCATTATGTTTAGTATTACCTGTGGGTTTTACAAAAATGTCCTTATTCATAGTGAGCAAGTTTTCTTCTTTTTCTAGTTTGTTAAGGATTTTTATCATGTAAGAATTTTGGACTTTGTCTATTGTTTGTTCTTCAACTGAGACAATCGTGTGTGTGTGTATGTCTTTATTTTATTAATGTGGTACATTAAACTGATTTATTTTCATATATTGTATTACATATGTATTCCTGGGATAAATGCCATTTGGTCATGATGTATAATCTTTTTAATATGCTGCTAGATTTGGGTTGCTAGGATTTTGTTGAGGATTTTTGCATCTATATTCATAAGGTATATTGGTCTATAATTTACTTCCTTGTGATATATTTATCAGGCTTTAGTAACTAGGTAATGCTGACATAGATGAGTTAGGAAGTGTTCCTTTCTCCTCTTCCTCTTCTTTTCCTTTTGGAAGAGTTTGAAAGTTTGAGAATTATTAGAGTGTGTGTGTGTGTGTGTTTGCTATAATTCACTAGTGAATCCACTTGGTCCTGGGCATTATTTATTTATTTATTTTGGTGGAGAGGGGAGGTGGTTAATTACTTATTCAATTTCTGTGCTTGTTATACACCTGCTCAGATTTCCTATTTCTTCTTGATTCCATTTTATCTAGGTTATCTAATTTGTTGGCAAGAATTTTTACAGTCTCAATGTATGTATTTTTATTTCTCTCTGAGGAAGTATTTGGGCCTCTCAGTGCTCATAATTCTGCTTTTCATTTTTGAGTATTGTCAGTTATGCTCATTTTACCAAAGAAAAATGTGTTTACTTTTACTAAGATATCACTTTCCTTCTACCTTATATTAGAGAGTTTTCATATTTTGGCTGCATGACATTTATAGCCTTTCTTAATAGCATCTCAATTTCATGATGAGGAATTATTTTTTCTTGGGGAATTACTTTCCCTTGCATTGTACACCCATAGTGGATGGTTTCACAGAGTTTATGGCTCACACTACAGAAGCCAAGAGGTCCAAACTCTCATTTTGACCCTTGGAATAGTTAGAAGGTCACCAGCTGACTTAAAGGCAGGTAAGCAGAAGCACTGATCTAGGAATTTAAGATGTAATGGAGTAGCACAATAATGATGAAATAAAAGAAGGGCAGTCATTGCATTAATGGTCAGGCTTCTCTAGAGAAACAACCAGTAGGAGCGAGGAATAAGCGGGAGAGAGAGAGACTGATTTTAAGGAAAAGGCTCACACTATTTTGGAGGTACAAGTCCAAAATCTGCAGGGTAGGCTGGCAGGCTAAAGACCCAGGGGAAAGTTGCTGTCCCAGTCCAAAAGTAGTGTGCTTACAGGATTCTTTCTTGCTCAGAGGAGATCAGTTTTTGTTCTGTTAAGATCTTCAGTTGATTGCACAAGGCCCACCCACAATATGGAGAATAATATGTTTTACTGTAAATCTACCAATTCAAATGTTAATCTCATCCAAAAAATGTACATTTATTGAAAACATCTGGAATAATGGTTGACCAAATATCTGGGCATCATGGCCCCATAAGTTGACAATTAAATTAACCGTCATTTTAGCCCTAATAAGCTTTACACAAACGTTGCTTTTTTTTTTTTTTTTTTGGTCTGCTAGAATGAATCCTTTCTTCCCATTCACAAGCCTGATCTTCCAACTGCCCAAAAACTCCACTTGCCCTGCTTATCATGTACCCAAGTTCACTATCAGGGAAAAACACAGTAAAACAAAGGGATACCAATTAAAACACATATAGACAAAATTTTAAAGAATGACAATAAAAAATGTTAACTAAATTGTGAGTTATACTAGGATTGAGTTTTGCTATAAGTTACAGAAATAAACCAAATAAGTTGCTTAAACAAGCTTGCAGTTTACTTTTCTCTCACAGAAATATATCCGACTATCCCTTTGCTCTTCAGCCATCCTGAGTTGTGGCTTCCATCCCCAAGGTTGCTTCGTGCTGTAAAATGGAAGTTAGAGCTGTAGCTATCGTATCAAGGTTACTGGAAGTTTAGTAAATAGCTTATTTGGCATTTTCTAAACTTCCAGCAACCTAGGTATGATAGCTGAGGCAAATGGCCAAATAGACTTCCTGGGTGAGGCAGTCTATTTCAAAGATATTTCATGGAAATCGCAGCCAGTAACTGCTACCTACATCTCATTAGAAATACAATGAGAAAAGGGAAATTGAGAAATATCTTCCAGCCTGTACACTGTCATCCAACTGTGTAGGGGTCTATTACTAAAAAAGGAGGACAGTACTTGTATTCTTGTCCACAGTGGAGAAATGAGACTTCAGTATTGCCACTACTCCAGTAATAGAAATTGTTACAGGCACTCTGAAGAATAACTTGATGTTATCTAATAAAATAGTAAATGTGTATAACCCACAATCCAGTAAATACCCAACTAGGTATATAACCCCAATAGGAAAAATTTACATGCAGCTACAGAGGAAGGTATTCATGTGTGATTATTGTTTACAGTCAAATAAGCAGTTTTGTTGCCAGATATTGGAAACAACTCAGATGGCCAACAGAAGATGAAATGGTAAGTAATTACATTGTGAAATATCTATTTGATGGAACATTGTAAGTAAAATGAATGAACTAGATCTACACATATCAACAGTAGCTTGATTAAACTAAAAAACTGATTAAAAAACAGGTTGTAGAATATTGTACAATGTATGATACTGTTTGTGTGATTAAAAATATCATGTATTATTTATCAACACACATGCATATATATAATTATACAAATTTGGCTTACAGACACATGAAATTCATTACAAAGATTGTCTTTGGTAAAGGAGGAATGAAAATGGAACTGTTGAGGGGAACACAGGAGACATTTAACAATTTGTTTCATTTACTTTAAAATGTTCAAAAATAAATATAATACAAATTTAAATTTGTTCATTTTGTGACAATTATCAATAAATTATTTTCATATTCCATAATAGGAGAGTTAAATATCTAATTAACCATTAAAATACTTTTATTTCATTTACATATTTTCATCAACAATGAAATTATATATTTTACCTGCATTTTTGCTCAGTATGATTATGGCTTAAAATAAAAAACTCACAATTTTATTTTTCTGAAGTTCTTGCTTTGTTTTGAGACGGTCTCACTCTGTCATCCAGGCTGGATTGCAGTAGCACAATCATGAATCGCTGCAACCTCAACCTTCAGGGGTCAAGCAATCCCCACACATCAGCTTCAACCTCAAGGGGTCAAGCAAACCTCCCACCTCAGCCTCCCAAGTAGAGGAGACTACAGTCATGAGCCACCACATCTGGCTAATTTTTGTATTGTCAGTAGAGATGGGGTTTCACCATGTTACTCTAACTGATCTCTAGCTCTTGGGCTCAAGCGATGCACCCAAAGTGCTTACCACACAAAGTGCTGGGATTCCAAGCATGAGCCACCACACCTGACCTTACCTGGCTATTTTAAATCACCAAAATTTTACTAGAAGCTTGACTAAACATGCTTAATAATCTTAAATATAATGGTAAGAAAAGAAGACATAGTTAAAATGAATACCTACAGTTGGTAATGTGTAGAGATAAAGGGTGGGTCAATTTTAAGAAGAAAAAAACCTTTAAAGCTGTGTTAATTTCTTATGGTTGAAAAGTTTTTGCATAACTAAGTAATAATTTATGAAATGCTCATGCATTCGTTTATTCATTTACCTCCTTTTTTTTTTTATAATGGTTCTTCAGATCTTGAAGTTCCTGATTCCGCTTAGAGTCCAGTAGAGGGCCATGTTCATTCATGTAGTCTATGTCTGCTTGAATCTTTGCATTTGCTTCTTCTAACTCCATCTTTTGTTTTGCAAAATGTTCTAGTTGATTAACTTTATCTTCAAGATGCCATTGTAACTCTATAACATCTCTCAAACAGGCCTCGTGTTCTAGATATAGAAGGATAAGAACAAAAGAAAATCTGATTGGAAGAAATATTTGATAATACATAAATATAAATCATTTTAATGTCAGAATTCCTTATCTGTGAATCAATTTTTTTTTTTTTTTTTTTTTTTTTGAGATGGAGTTTTTGCTCTTGTTGCCCACACTGGAGTGCAAAGGCACGATCTTGGCTCACTGCAACCTCTGCCTCCCAGGTTCAAGCAATTCTTCTGCCTCAGCCTCCCAAGCAGCTGGGATTACAGGCATGTGCCACCATGTCTGGCCAATTTTGTAGTTTTAGTAGAGATGGGGTTTCTCCATGTTGGTCAGGCTGGTCTCAAACTTCCGACCTCAGGTAGTCCACCTGCCTTGGCCTCCCAAAGTGCTGGGATTACAGGCATGAGCCACCGCGCCTGGTCGAATCTTATTACCTCTAAAATAAAAGGTACTATAAAACATATTACTTTCTTAATTCATCATCAAAAAGATTAAAATATATGTTTCATAAGATAATAGTTATTTTACTATAAATCCTGTTTATGCTGTATGGTCAATGCATATTCTGATCATTCTATAAAGTACTCTATGTAACTGCTTCAAAGTGAGAACTGCAAGAGTCGAGGCCTTCCAAAACCACCTAGAAGGAAAATGATGAAATAAGACTTACAAATATCAGAACGAAAAAGGCAAAAGTGATTATTATTTTCTTATAGAAAAACACATGAAATGGTGAAATGAAAATTATTACAAATAAGATAGTTCATGTAAAAGTAATATAAAAAATGCTTGCCTATATATAAATATGTTGAAAACAGAGTATCTCACAATAGCAAAACTAAAACATAAAATAAACTACATAAATCTATTAATAAACCTAACATGAACTGGGTAAGGTCTGAAAGGGGAAAGTGACAGCGTGCTACCAAACAACACAAAAGTGAATTTGAATAAATGAATAAAAATTCTTTTTTCTGTATAAAAATATTTGAAATTTTAGGTACAGAAATTTCCTCATATTAATGTATAAATTTAATTAAATCCCAATGAACAGACAAGGACAATTTTAGAAAAATTACATTGAAAGATTTTCTCATTATATTAAGTTCTAGCATTAACTGGTTCTTGCATTCTTGGAATAAAACTAAGTGGGTTAGTTTATTTTCTTTTTAATCTTTTTAAAATAAATTTCTTGGTGGAATTTACTGATGTCTTTACTTGGGATTTTCTGCATTTATACTTGTAATTTTGGCCTGTATTTTTCTATATTTGTACTGTGATCATTTAATTTTGATTTATAATTTATGATAGCTTCTTATATCAGCTGTAGTTTCTTTCGATTTCTTTTCTCTAAGGTGTTGTGGAAGTTTGAAATTGTATATTAAGCCCCATGGCCCTATGTATATATTTATTTATTTTGTGAGGAAGGATTTTTAGTTACTGGGTCAAAATCATTCCTTTAATGATTATATGAATATTTTGGTTATCTATGTATTCAGCAACCTATTTTTCTCTGTAAATTTATTTACTTTGTCAAAGTTTCAACATTATTCAAAGAAATTCGTTCTTAATGTCATCATCACTATTAATCACTGCTACATCCCTATGTATTTTCACTCCTAATCTGAATCAGTTATACATTCTCACTGTGTTTTTCAATTATTGTGCCATTGGTTTTACATTATGCTCTTTCTAGTGAGCCAACTTCAGCTTTGCATCTCTTCTGCATTATATAATTTTATTATTTTTCCATTTTGTTATTGGGTTTCTCCTTTGTTCTTTGTATTTATTTTGCTTTTTGTCTAACTTCTAAATCCATATTCCTGGATAATTTATTAAGTCCCTCTTTTTGATGTAACAAAAGCTACTGATTTCTCTTTAATGACTTGGATTTTTCCCATATGTGTAATGATAATTTTAATGATTTTTAAATAAAATACTTCTAAATATTTTTTATTTTTTGATACGTGCAATGTTTGATAACATCTTTTTTTATGTTTTTTACCCTCACCAACTAGACAGCAAGACTTTTGTTCTAAAGAGTCAGACATTATCTTGTTAAATATTGCCATTATTACTTTCATGAGGATCTTCTATTAAATATTCATGATGCCCTCTCATTCTATATGCCTTGTTTTAAATATTTGACTTACATTTTTCTCTCCTTGTCTTGATGTGATACATTCCATGCAATTTCTTCAAATTTTACAGTTAACTATTACTTCTCTGAGTCTAATAAACAATTTAACCAATCATTAAATTTTATATATTTTTCATTTCTCATAGTTTTTCATTTGTATATTTTGCTTTCTTTAAAAAAGTTTCTTGTCCTTGCTTTTTAAACCTTTTTATTTCTTGAAATGTATCAAACAGTTATTTTATAATATCAGATATAATCCTATATCTGACACATTTTGAGTAAAATTATGTGGTCTGCATCTACTGATTCACACCCATTGAACCTGGATCTTTGTGTGTTTTATGATTTTTAATATTGAGCTGCTTCTTTTCTTGGAACTTTATCTGAGATAAATTTTTAGTGCCTGGGTTGAAGTTTTAGTCTTGCAGAGCAAATTTGCCTTTTATCCCGTCAGTTGCCTGACTTTACTACTAACCCACAGAACATTTAAATGACATTCTCCACTGAACAGTTTTTAAGCACACAGACAGCAGGCAGTGGGGGGGTCACAAATCTACTGGAGATTAGTACATTACAAATGCTTAGGAAGCATTGTTTTCCTCCATTGTATAAGAGAAACAAACAAGTTTCTTGGCTGCTCAAGCTGAGCTGCAGGTTTATTCATGGTTCAGTCATAGGCTGAAGATTAGACCTTTGGATTCTCATTTTTATGTCCTGATCTCTGATTAGACTTGTCACTCTGGGTGAGACTTAAGCTTTATTTCCAGTATCCTGTACCTTACACATACATCAAAATGGCAACTCAAGGACATCAGGGTTTCAAGGATTCCCCCAGGGCTAAATCTAACACTGATGTCTACTTATTTCCAGAAATTTCCATTCCAAACTTAAATGTTGGCCATGCTACATTTCTTATGTTCTTGACAACTTGTTAGTGTATTTTAAATTTGAAAAATTAAACTACATGAGCAAATCTGACAATTGAAATAATAACTTTGATATGATTGGTTTATTTTCTGAATTAATAGTTAAAATGAACACCCTATTCTCAACAAGTCAATGAATAACTAGACAGAAAATTCTTGAGAGAAAACACTTGAACAGCACTATCAACCAAATTGACCTGATATTTATAGATAGTCTATATATATATAGACTATATATACCCAACAACAGCAGAGTATATATAAATTTGAACTAAACAGAACATTCTCCCAGATAAAATTTTAGGAAATTTATAAACTATAAATAATTTAAATATGAATGAAACATTTAAAAATGTTTCTATGGCCTTATAATATAGTTTGAAGTCGGGTAATATGATGCCTCCAGATTTGTTCTTTTTGCTTAGTCTTGCTTTGGCTATGCAGACTATTTTTTGGTTCCATATGAATTTTAGGATTGCTTTTTTCTAGTTCCGTGAAGAATGGTGATGGCAGTTTGATGAGAATTGCATTGAATTTGTATGTTGCTTTTGGCCATATGGTCATTTTCACAATATTCATTCTACCAATCCATGAGCATGGGAAGTGTTTCCATTTGTTTGTGTAGTCTAAGGTTTCTTTCAGCAGTGTTATGTGGTTTTCCTTGTAGAGGTCTTTCACATCATTAGGTATATTCCTAAGCCTTTTTTTTTTTTCCAGCTATCGTGAAAGGGGTTGAGTTCCTAATTTCTCAGTTCGGACACTGTTGGTGTACAGGAAAGCTACTGATTTGTGTACATTAAGTTTTGTACACAAATTATCCTGAAACTCTGCTGAATTAATTTACCAGTTCTAGGAGCTTTTTGGATGAGTCTTTAAGGTTTTCTACGTATACACTCATGTCATCAGCAAACAGTGGCAGTTTGACTTTCTCTTTACCCATTTGTATGCCCTTTATTTCTTTCTCTTATCTGATTGCTCTGGCTACGACTTCCAGTACTATGTTGAATAAAAGTGGTGAGAGTGGAAATCCTTGTCTTGCTCCAGTTCTCAGGAAGAATGCTTTCAACTTTTCTCTGTTCAGCATAACGTCAAAACAGCATGGTAGACCAATGGAACAGAATAGAGAACCCAAATAAGCCAAATACAGCCAACTGATCTTCAACAAAGCAAACAACATAAAGTGAGGAAAGGACACCCTGTTCAACAAATGGTGCTAGGATAATTGGCAAGCCACATGTAGAAGAATGAAACTAGATCCTCATCTCTCACCTTATACAAAAGTCAACTCAAAATGAATCAAAGACTTAGATCTAATACTTGAAACCATAAAGATTCTAGAAGATAACACTGGAAAAACCCTTGTAGACAATGGCTTAGGCAAAGACTTCATGACCAAGAACCCAAAAGCAAATGCAACCAAAACAAAGATGAATAGATAGGACTTAAACTAAAAAAGCTTCTGCTCAGCAAAAGAAATAATCAGCAGAGTTAACAGACAACCTACAGAGTGGGAGAAAATTTTCACAAACTATACATCCAACAAAGGACTGATATCCAAAATCTACAAAGAACTCAAACAAATCAGCCAGAAAAAAAAAACAAATAACCCCATCAAAGAATGGGCTAAGGATATGAGTAGACAATTCGCAAAAGAAGATATACAAATAGCCAACAAACATATAGAAAAATGTTCAACATCACTAATTATCAGGGAAATGCAAATCAAAACCACAATGTGATACCACATCACTCCTGCAAGTATGGCCATAATCAAAAACTGAAAAACATTATAGATGTTGGCATGGATGCAGTGAAAAGGGACCACTTTTACACTGTTGGTGAGAATGTAAACTAGTTCAGCTACTATGGAAAACAGCGTGGAGACTGTTTTAAAAACTAAAAGTAGATCTCCCATTTGACCCAGCAATCCCATTACTAGGTATCTACCCAGAGGAAAAGAAGTATATGAAAAAGATACTTGCAAATGCATGTTTATAGCAACAAAACTTGCAATGCAAAAATATGGAACCAGTCCAAATGCCCATTAATCACTTAGTGAATAAAGAAAATGTGGTATATATACCTTGGAATACTACTCAGCCACACAAAGGAATAAAATAATGGCATTCACAGCAACCTGGGTGGAATTGGAGACTATTATTCTAAGTGAAGTAACCCAGGAATAGAAAACCAAACATCATATGTTCTCACTCATAAGTGGGAGCTAAGATATGACGACTCAAAGGCATAAGAATGATACATTGGACTTTGGGGACTTGGAACAAGTTTCTGGGGTGGCAAGGGGTAAAAGACTACACATTGGGTACAGTGTACATTGCTCGGGTGATAAATGCACTGAAATCTCAGAAATCACCACTAAAGAACTTATTGATGTAACCAAACACCACCTGTTCCCCCAAAGCCTAATAAAATAAATAAATAAATAAATTTCCTAGCACAATATAATTAAATTAGCCGTAACAGAAATTTTTATGAAAATTTCAAAATAAATGTAAATTAACCAGCAACTTCTAAATAAATAATAGATTCCATAAGAAATCTCAGGGAAATTTTAAAAGATATTCTAAAGTAAATAATAATGAACTCACAGCATATGAACATTTATAAAATACAACTAATGACATTCTGAGAAGAAAATTTAGAGCATTTAACTGATAATTCTAGAAAATAAAAAAGGCATCAAGTAAATAATCAAAGCTTCTAATTTATTAAAAGAGAAATATAGCAGGTTTAAATTATTCCCAAAGCAAATAAGATATGGGCAATCAGAGGAAAAAATTCAATGGTATAAAAGCTGAAACATAGTAATCAATAAAGGAAGCAAAAGTGGACTTTTTAAAAAGATCAACAAAATTGAGAAATCTTTTGCTGGAAAGACCATGATATAAAGACGCAAGGCACAAATTACCAAAATTAGGAATGAAAAAGATACCATCACTACTACTATTACAGAAATTAATTATAAGAGAATTTCATGAAAAACATTTAGGCGAGCAAACTAGATAACTATAGTGAAATGGACAAATTCTTCAGAAGATATAAATTACTGAAAATGACTCAAGAAGCAACAGAATATGGAAGAGACCTTGATATGTTTTGGCTGTGTCCCCACACAAATCTCAACTTGAATTGTATCTCCCAGAATTCCCATGTGCTGTGGAAGGGACTCAGGGGAGGTAACTGATTCGGGGGGTGGGGGTCTTTCCCATGCTCTTCTTGTGATAGTGAATAAGTCTCATGAGATCTGATGGGTTTATCAGGGGTTTCTGTTATTGCTTCTTCCTCATTTTTCTCTTGCCACTGCCATGTAAGAAGTGCCTTTCATCTCTGGCCATAATTCTGAGGCCTCCTCAGCCATGTGGGACTGTAACTCCATTAAACCTCTTTTTCTTCCCAGTCTTGGGTATGTCTTCATCAGCAGCATGAAAACGGACTACTACAGTAAATTGGTACCAGGAGTGGGGTGTTGCTGAAAAGATAGCCAAAAATGTGGAAGCGACCTTGGAACTGGGTAACAGGCAGAGGCTGGAACAGTTTGGAGGGCTCAGAAGAAGATAGGAAAATGTGGGAAAGTTTGGAACCTCCTAGAGACTTGTTGAATGGCTTTGACAAAAATGCTGATAGTGATATTAACAATAAGGTCCAGAATGAGGTGGTCTCAGACAGAGCTAAGAAACTTGTTGGAAACTTGAGCAAAGGTGACTCTTGTTATGTTTTAGCAAAGAGACTGGTGGCATTTTGCCCCTGCCCTAGAGATGTATGGAACTTTGAACTTGAGAGAAATGATGTAGGATATCTGGTGGAAGAAATTTCTAAGCAGCGAAGCATTCAAGAGGTGACTTGGGTGCTTTTAAAAGCATTCCATTTTAAAAGGGAAACAGCACAAAAGTTCAGAAAATTTGCAGCCCGACAATTCAGTAGAAAAGAAAAACCCATTTTTTGAGAAATTCAAGCTGGCTGCAGAAATTTGCATAAGTAGCAAGAAGCCTAATGTTAATCCCCAAGACCACAGGGAAAATGTCTCCAGCCATGTCAGAGACCTTCATGGCAGACCCTCCCATCACAAGCCTGGAGGCCCAAGAAGAAAAAGTGGTTTCGTGGACCAGGCCCAGGGTCCCCATGCTGTGTGAAGACTAGGGAGTTGGTGCCCTATGTCACAGCCACTCCAGCCATGGCTGAAAGGGGCCAACATAGAGCTCAGGTTGTGGTTTCAGAGGGTGGAAGCCCCAAGCCTTGGCAGCTTCCACATGGTGTTGAGCCTGCGAGTGCACAGAAGTCAAGAAATGAGGTTTGAGAACCTCCACCTAGATTTCAGATGTATGGAAATGCCTGGATATCCAGGCAAAAGTTTGCTGCAAGGGTGGGGCCCTCACATAGAACCTCTGCTAGGGCAATGAGGAAGAGAAATGTGGGGTTGGAGCCCCCAGTAGAGTCCCTATTGGGGCACTGCCCAGTGGCGCTGTGAGAAGAGGGTCACCATCCTCCAGAGCTCAGAATGGTAGATCCACCCACAGCTTGCACATGTGCCTGGGAAAGCCACAGACACTTAATGCCAGCCCATGAAAGCAGTCATGAGGGAGGCCATACCCTGCAAAGCCACAGGGGTAGAGCTGCCTAAGACCATGGGAACCCACCTTTTGCATCAGTGTGACCTGAATGTGAGACCTAGAGTCAAAGGAGACCATTTTGGAGCCTTAAAATTTGGCTGCCCCATTGGATTTTGGACTTGCATGGGCCCTGAAACCCCTCTGTTTTGGCCAATCTCTCACATTTGGAACAACCATATTTACCCAATACCTGTACCTTCATTGTACCTAGGAAGTAACTAGCTTGCTTTTGATTTTACAAGCTCATAGGCAGAAGGGACTTGCCTTGTCTTAGATGAGACTTTGAACTGTGGACTGTTGGGTTAATGCTGAAATGAATTAAGACTTTGGGGGGCTGTTGGGAAGGCATGATTGGTTTTGAAATATGAGGACATGAGATTTGGAGGGGCCAGGAGTGGAATGATATGGTTTGGCTGTGTCTCCACTCAAACCTCAACTTGAATTGTATCTCCCAGAATTCTGACATGTTGTGGGAGGGACCAAGGGGAGGTAACTGAATCATAGGGTCCAGTCTTTCTCATTTATTCTCATGTTAGTGAATAAGTCTCACGAGATCTGATGGGCTTATCAGGGGTTTTTCCACTTTTACTTCTTCCTGATTTTTCTCTTGCCACCACCATGTAAGAAGTGCCTTTAGCCTCCTGCTGTGATTCTGAGGCCTCCCCAGCCATGTGAAACTGTTAAGTCCAATTAAACCTCTTTTTCTTCCCAGTCTCAGGTATATCTTTATCAGTGTGAAAACAAACTAATACAGACCTAAAACTAGGAAATAAATTTATTTACCTATTAAAAATTTACTGACAACTTTGGGCTTAAACAGTTTGGCAAGGATTAAAAAAAACTCAGAAAATGACCCTGGGGAGAAAAATAATGACTTCAAGGAAATAAAAAACTCTAACTTGAAACTTAAGAAGGTTTAGAGATCACAATTCAGCTAAGAAATGAGTATGAAAACTGATCTAGAACCAGTGAAACTCCTAGGATTCTAGTAGAGACAAAAGTAATCCAAGGCTTATTGGATTTCTACAGAATATAATTAACAATTGAAGATGAGATTACTATGAAATATGTTGAAATCATAGAATAAACTCAATATCAGGAATAGTTATAGAAACAAGATATGATAGATTTGTTGTTCACTACCCTCTCCCTTGGGATAGAGATAACTTCTTATCATACAGATTCTTGGTTTGGATGTGATACTTATTTTGGCTATGTCCCCACCCAATCCCAACTTGAATTGTATCTCCAAATGGATGTGAGAAGTGAAGGTATGCCAGCTCCAAGCTGACATTTTGAGCAGCATACTATGTTTCTATTCACCCATTTTGTATTCTTGCAATTTGCCACATGAAAACCTTACTCCTGGGAAGGTGCTAGCAAAGTGGATGACAGACACATGAAGCTGTCCTGAACCCAACATACAGCCTTGAGCCAAGGCCATTGGATATACGGCCTGAAGAAGAGCTTCCCTAGCCAACTCACAGAGCCATCAGCAAATAAGAAGATGCTTATTGTTGCAAGCCACTGAGTTCCAAGGTGGTTGTTACAAAGCATGATTGTAGTAATAACTGAATAATTAACAAGACAAAACAATTCAAAACGAAATGGAAGATTTAACATTCCATTAATTACTGAGACCATCTTCCATAGCAGAGGCATTCTGGTGAGCATTTATATGGGACATAATGATCTTTGTAATCTATCCTTTCCAAAGGTCATCTCTTACCTTCCCAGACTTCTTTTTAGCAGTCTTACATTCATTTATTTTCAAATTCCCTGACACTCTGCTTTCCCTTTTGCCACTTCCCATATGTTTCTTGAGCCATTTCTCCTTCTTCAAAGAGTACTTAAAATTCTGCCCACTGGGGTGATTAGCTTTCACCCTTCCCATCAAGTGACTGGAATGCAGTAATTCTCCAAATTATGTCTACATACTATTCAAATTCATTCAGAAACCAGGGCTGTGTGGTTTTTTTTTTTTTTTCCTCTTTCATCAGATTGTCATAGGAAAGTACTCATGGAGCCATAGTGTAGATTATGGGAAATACAGGGAATATATAGAAGCAGGTACAATGGGAATACCCGAGGAGCCTGAGTCACAAGTTTAGTTGCGTCTTCAGATAATGTTTGGGTACAACATAATATAAGCACACTTTTATTTTGCAAAGGAACACTGCTATGCATATCCAACTTTATAATTTGTAGGATCATATACTACCAAATTCATGATGGTAAGCTTATTTCTAGTTATCTTTTTTGATAGGGAAAACAAAAAGCATTTGCTAGATAACTGGCTACATGTTGGATGGCAAGGGCTGTCATTTTCAGGAGAGGCATGCAGTCAGCTTAAAGTGACCAGATGGAGAGCGGGGCAGTCAGTGCTATAAATACCCCTGCCTCACCCATCTCCATTATCTCCCCATGGTCTTTTGCCACTGATTCTCATTGGTTGAACCCAACAGGAAGATAGAATGCAAACAATATCTTGGATGCAGTCCACTATGAATCAGCCTCCTGGGTCACAAAACAAAAGATATAAGTGGGATTGGGGAGTTGGGAGGAAAGATAAATCTGTAGGACTGACCAGAAAATATCTAGAAAGAAGTGAGTTTCCTTAATTTTATTTTTGAAAAGTATCTAAATTTATAACAAATATAATACTTAAGTTTGTTAAGGAGATTAAAATTTTTCCTGTCTTACAAGCTATATACTTTTGAGAATCTAAAGACTATAAAAATATGACTTTATACTTTGTAAACAAATTCATAAAATTTAGAGATTATATTCTACATAAATAATATAAAGGCAGAAGATTCCTGAGAACACATTACCTGTAAGGAATATGTTTCAAAGAGACAGCTGTTAACTTTAAAAAATACATAACCATAATGAATTTAAATTTCATTGCATATAGTGGCTACTTACATAAAATAGAGCAGACGAACATAAATCTGTTTTCTAAGTAGATCTTTTATTGATTAAAAGAACCCAACAATAAGTTGTCACCCATGACAAATATTTATTCCATAGTTCAAAACACATTTATTAAGTAACTATAATGTGCACACATGTATCTCAACTTAAATTTATTTCAAGAACTCCTAAAGTAGAACTGCTAGAACTACAATATCTAAGTACTATTACAAAGGGTATATGAGATTATATATAAATTTATCAGCAAACAATTCAATAAAACCTTCCCTCCGTATTTTTTCTACTACTACTAACAAGGAAGAACCTCCCAAACAATTAGGAAAATTGTGGATGACTCCTGTCAATGTGAATAGAGTCTGTCAAGAATCTACGGGGATCCAGAATTTCCCAGGGTGTCTTTTCTGACACTGTGGTAGCCTCATTGCCTCTAAAGCGCGTACACACACACACACACACACACATATTTATAAATTATATAAATCTACTGTATTAGTGGAGCATACACAGTATAAATTCTATTCAAAAAGAAAATTTAAAAAATGATAAAATTTACAAATATAAATAAAAGTTCTAATCTTTTCTTGCAACTCTCTGGAATTCATATACCCTACTTTGGTAACTACAGCCTTAGAAGACATAAAATTATAACAAAGGTCTAAATATGAGTACACTATGACCTATAATTTGAATTAATGGCTGTTGGTCTGGGTAATAATTAATAATGTCCTTTTTTTCTCTCAAAGATTTCTTGGTTTAAATGATAGATCATATATGGGCACCCTAATATTAATAAAAATCTCTTACAAAACATGTGCATCCTGAATTAAAATTTTTATCCTATGAGAGAGTAAAAATCTTCCAGCTTCAGGCAGAGTCAGGGAGTCAGGCATATTTTCATAGGCACAGGGTTTGTAGAACAACAACAACAAAAAAATCCAATACCTTTAGATTCTTTAATCCTTCACCATAGTTCCCTCACTCTGTGAGCTAAAAGAATTTCCCTCTTAAACCTCTGTTACCTGTATGACTCCTGGAAACATTTTAGGTTTTGTTACCTGCTAGAAGTTCCCAAAGCAAATTTACTATTAAATTCTCAAAAGCATATGCATTTAGTGCTTAAAATATGACTTAAAACTCTTTCAATTTTCCTAGACTTAAAAATGTGGCTAATGACACCAACTGGCAATCACTTTAAATTCCTAAAGTTCTAGAAATTCAAATAGTGTAGTCATTATAGGATAGATGCCAAATATTTGCATGTTCTGTAGGTACCATAAATGCCATTGGATTTCTAACACACCGAAAGGACATCAGGTCCAAGTTTGCCGAGTGCAGTCTCACAGTTTGCATCTGTGAACCCACCATTATCTTCAATAACATCTTTCAAAAGTGCTGGTTTATATGCAAAATAATACAGTCACTCTAAACAGGTGATATTTATTTATTTTTTGAGACAGGATCTCACTCTGTCACCCAAGGCTCACTGCAGCCTCAATCTCCTGGGCTCAATCAATCTTCCCACCTCAGACTCCCAAGTTGCTGAGACTACAGGTGAGTCCCACCATACCTGGCTAATTTTTGTATTTTTGTAGAGACAGGGTTTCACTATGTTTCTTAGGCTGGTCTCGAATTCCTGGGCTTAAGTGATCTGCCCGCCCCAGCCTCCCAAAGTGTGTGGGATTACAGGTGTGAGCCTTGGCACTAGGACAATTTTTTTTTAAATACACAGACCTATAATTAATTATCTGTACCTCCAACAGAGTAAGAAGTAATATAAAAATCCCGATTATTACCTTTCTGCACAGCCAATGGGAGTTCTTGAAGTTTCCAGACTGACCAAGAGTCAATTTTCAAGTTAATCATGTTCTTTCTTGATCTTTGTCGTTTTAAAGCTGCTTCAGCTTCTGCCCGGTCAGTTTCTAGACTTTTAATGAGATGAACGGCCTCTGAGAGCAATGTTTCCATTTCCCGCTTTAACTCTGGACACTTTTCATCTTAAACAGATATATATGTTCATATTTGTTAATAAATCAGTCAATAAGCTGGATGATGGGAACATGGGTCTTAGTTGTATTATTATTTTTAATATATATTTAATAAGAGAATGTTAGAAAAATGAATTCGCTTTTTAAAGACAGTTTTATTATAATACAAACATAAGATTGATTATAAACTTTGAAGACCTATTTTTAATAATCATTTTATAAAATAATTACAATAGCTAAATCTCAACCAACATAAGCTATACTATACAGCTTTATTTTAAAATTATGTGTGTGTTTCCTCCTATTCTATAAGAAAACATATCATAAAGATTACATCAGGTAAATACTGAATAATGATAGATGGTTCCTAGAAACAAGTCATACTCTTCAGTCTCATCCAGTAAGAACTTCTCTACTTAGCTTTGCCAGGAATTCATTAGAATTTTGAAACTATATTTAATTAGTTGTAATACTAAATTAACCCTGAATTAACTCCTTTAATGAGAAAT
Organism: Macaca mulatta; assembly: GCF_049350105.2. NCBI lineage: Eukaryota > Metazoa > Chordata > Mammalia > Primates > Cercopithecidae > Macaca > Macaca mulatta. The sequence goes on along the minus strand of NC_133423.1, from coordinate 59,125,408 downwards.
ATTTGTGATTCCTGTTTCACAGTTCTGGAATGATGTGGCTTAACGTTAACAAAATTAGTACCATGGGTACTCATTCGACCATTTATGAAAGAAATATGTGCAGAGCCTATTATATTCCAGGGAACAAGCACATGGTCTTCGCAGGAGATAAGGAAGGTAAAGAAGACAGATAGGAGTCCTATCCTTGTAGGATTTATGCTTATAAACACTGACTTTTGCCAAAATGTTATATAAACACATAAATACAAAGTGTTAAAGAGACAAGGCCCCCAAAGAACTGAGGCTAGAGGAAAAATAGGTAACCTGCATCAAGAAGAAAGAAAACTAACACATTTCTTTTTTGTGTTGCTTTTGGACAATAAAGACAATGATTTTCTGGTAGATGGAAGTATTAAATAATGGTTAGAAGTGCAAGCTCAGCAGTCACACAGTTGCTATTTTTTAACCCATTGGACTTCTCAAAGAAATCGAGCATGCTGCTTCAGAAGCATTCTTATAAAACCGGTTTCCCTATTTTTAATGCATAAAAATGATTTTCTCTACATTGGTCCTTTATTTGCTGTCTTTGGATCTATTGTTTTCTTTTGTCAAATTCTACCACATCTTGGATACTTTAAATCATTAATTGTCTTTTTAAAATGAAAACATATTCACTCATCATTGTGTTCTCCAGCCAATTTATGATTCATTCTATAATCAATTACAATTACAAGATTTCAGTCTGGAATATATAAATAAATTAATATCACTTATAATTAAAATACTTCTGATTGAATGTATACGTGTTTTAGCAAAGGTGTTCATTATGTTTCTAGGAGCTGTCTTTTATACTATTTCAATAATATATTCTTAAACAAATGCTGTATAGGTAACTCGGGATGCCTCAAATTCATTGTATTTAACATCTCATTTTTTTTTTCTTGAGTGCCATCTCAGTTTTGCAGTTTCATATTACTGTTCTAAGCAACTACCTGCAATTTTTTAGCATAAGCCCTTAATTACAACAAATCTTCCTCATCCTGCTATTGTTGTATGTTTTAGACCTCAAAGGTACATATTGATAATAAATATAATTGTAGCTAATGGAACTGTAGTTGTGATTGTTAATATATCTATTTTTTCTCTCAGCATTTGTTGTGTGAAAACTTGGTAAGTAATGATTAAGGTCCTCATCTTCACTGTAGGCACAAATAATGAAAAATAAAACAGTAAAAACAAACCTTTGCTATGAATGAAAACTTTGAAAAACAAAATATTCTTGTTTTTAAAAAGTCCTGAGTTTATTAGTCTTCAATCAAGGATTTAGCAATTTTTTGCTAAAAAATTTTAGCGAAATTTTTTAATGCATTTCTTTTTTGTGTTGTTTTTGGACAATAAAGACAATGATTTTCTGCTAGATGGGAGTATGAAATAATGGTTACAAGTGCACGTTCAGCAGTCACACAGTCGCTATTTTTTAACCCATTGGAAGAGGAGGTGCGACATAAAATCTCAATAATAGATTTAAATACACTAAAGTAGTGTTAACACAAATTTTACCCCAGTATATAAAATATTATGTATTTTATAAATTGTGACAAGAATATTTATCACAACTTAAATACATACTAGAGCTGCAATTTTCAATACGGTAGTCATCACCCACACGCAACCATTTACATTTATATGTGACTTAATTCACATTAAACTTAAAAATTAAGTTCCTCAGTCTCACTAGCCACATTTCAAGGGTTCAACAGCTGTACGTGGCTAGTAGCTGCTCCATTGAACAGTATAGACATAGAACATTGATTATCACAGAAAGTTCTATTGGGCAACACTAAACTACAAATAGCATCTTGAGAAGTGGACAGCCATCATTAAATACTCAGCACCTAAACAAGTATTTGGTGTATAATATTCACTAATAAATACTTGTTGAATGAATGCTTAATCAAACAATACAGAGGACTATTTTGTCTATTAAACATTCATAATAATTATAAAACTCTTAAACATGATTATTGTGACAATTAGAAATATATTAAATAAAGTCAATGAGCTTTTAAATATAATTACAGTTATTCAAGTAGGAGGAACAACTTTACCTCTCTTTTCTTCTGGTTTGACCTCTTTCACTGGTGTAGCTACACTCCAATCTTCTTTCAGTTCTTTTGTGGAAATTCTGCTCCTATATAATGGGAAAGAAACAAGCAGTAAAGGAGCGAAGTTCTTAAAGTTAGTAAAACAAATCTTAGGTTATGCTCTTCAATTGAATTTTAAATATTTGTGGTGAAACTTACTATATAATATAATATTACTAGATAGGAGACTAATATAGCAAAATTCTAATAAGTAATGGGATTTACACTTAATGGTAAATAAAAACTTAAAATTAGTTACAAATGACCCAAAATGTCTTGAGAACACATTAAAGCTACATTTTTTTAAAAAGAAATTGGTCTTTCCTAGACAGTGTTTCTATAAGACAAAGGGTATTCTGTGAGAATAATTTGGATGAGCTATTTCTGTAATTTCAGTTCAGTAGTTTCTGGTGAATCAATGTAAATTACAATGAGTAAATATATCATTTCAGATAATAAACTTTTAGAAAAATACCTACATTAAAATGTTATTTCCTTCCTAGCAGCTACACTGTTGGAAAATAGAAATATAGAACATTCATTATCATAGAAAGTTCTACTGGACAACACTAAACTGTAGTGTCTTGAGAGGTGACTATAAATTAAAATGTTATTTCCTTTCTAACTAAAATTCTATATGTTGAATAATAAACCATTTCTCCATATTTCTCTGGTCTGATTTTAGAATCCTAAACTAGCCTTCATTATACATTTTTAGAAGTGTTTTTTCTCTGATCAAAGTTACAAGAAAATTGGTATCAACAACAAAGCAGAGAATTTCTTTTTGAAATTTTCATTACATTATTTTTTATTAAAGAAGTATTCTAAATTAAGAAAACTATATACATACCAAAAAATCATAAAAATAATGTAATCCATATTTATTTATTCTTCAGAGATCACATAGAGTAGTCTAATGTTATTTCAATTCTTATAAAATTAGAATCACAATTATACATTCTGCTTTAGTTAATTGAAATTATTTTCAGTGTATTTTACTACCATTTTATATTTCTAATAGCTACAAATTATTTTTCTTGTCATTGTTCCATAACTTATTTAGCTAAGTCTGTCTATTCCAAGGTCAGAGAAATATTCTTTATATTTTCTTCCTTTAGTTTTCATATTTATTTCAGAATATTTTTGTTGAAAAGTGTATTTTTTCTCATCTGTTTTCTTTTAAAAAATTGAAAAATAACTGTCCAGCATTAACTATTAAAAGTACTTTCCTTGCTGGCTTTTAACACCATTTACATTATATAGTAACTTATTATAATAATTAGATCATTTTGTGTATCTTATAAAGTTCAGTTAATTCTTGGACCTGTAAAATTCTATGCTAATTTTTCTATTTTTTTATTGAGCCAAATTCCCATAATATTAAACATCTGAAAGTGGAAACTTTAGTGGCATTTAATACATTCACAATATTGTACAACTATCATCCCATCTCATTCCAATATATTTTCATCACTTCAAAAGAACATACCCTACTTATTAAGCAGTCTTTTCCCTTTCTTCAATGCACTCTTCCATAGCAATGACTAATCTGCTCTCTTTGTGGATGAACTTTTATGAATATTTCATAGAAATAGAATCATATAAGGGACCTTTTGTGACTTTTTAAACTTAGCATAATAGTTTCAAGATTTCTCCATGTTGCAGTATGTAGAATTTTATTTATTTTAATGGTAGAATAATATTCCATTGTGTATACACAACACATTTGGTTATCTATTAATCCACTGATGGATTTGGGGATTGTGTCCACCTTTTGGCTACTGTGAATACAGACGTTCTGCACATTTGTATATGAATTTTTGTTTGAACATGTTTTGAATACTTTTGGATATATATCTTGGAGTCAAATTGCTAAGTGATAGCTAATTCTAGGTTTCACTTTCTGAGGAGCCAACAAACTGTTTCTTGGTGTCTAAACTATTTTATATTCACACCAGCCATATGCAAGAGTTCTAATGTTGAAGAAAAGTGGAAAGAGTGGGCATCCTTGTTTTGCTCCTGTTCTTAACATGAAAACTTTCAGTCTTCACCATGGGTATAATATAAACTAAAGGTTTCTCATAAATATCCTTTATTGTGTTTAATACATTCCCTTACAATGTAGTTTTATGAAAGGTGTGGGCTTGTGTCACATTTAACTAATTTTTGTATGCTAAACTACTCTTGCATTTCTAGGATAAATCTCACTGATCATGATGTATAATTTTTTTTTTTTTTTTTTTTTTGAGACAAAGTCTCACTCTGTCACCCAGGTTGGAGTGCCGTGGTACGATCTTGGCTCACTGCAACCTCTGCCTCCCAGGTTCAAGTGATTCTTGTGCTTCAGCCTCCTGAGTAGCTAGGATTACAGGCGCCCACCATCACGCCTGGCTAATTTTTGTATTTTTAGTAGAGACCAGGTTTCACCATATTGACTAGGCTGGTCTCAAACTCCTGACCTCAGGTGATCCACCCGCCTCGGCCTCCCAAAGTGCTGGGTTTACAGGTGTCAGCCACCGCGTCTGGGTGTATAATTATATTAATGCGTTGCTGGACTCAGGTTGATAGTATTTTGTTGAGGATTTTGTCATTTTTTTGTTTCTTTGTTTTGTTTTGTTGTCCAGGCTGAAGTACAGTGGCATAATCACAGTTCACTGTAAACTTGATCTCCTGGGCTCAAGCACTCCTCCAAACTCAGCCTCTGGAGTAGCTAAGACTACGGGCATGTGCCACCACACCTGGCTAATTTTTTTGTTGTTGTTGTTTGTTTGTTTGTAGAGATGGGTTTTGACGATGTTGCCTAGGCTTGTCTCAAACTTCTGGGCTCAAGTGATCCTGTACCTTGGCCTCCCAAAGTACTTGGATTACAGGTGTGAGCTACTGTGCCTGGCCTGTCATGTATATTCATGTATATTCTATAGTTTGCTTGTGATGTCTTTGTCTGGTTTCACTATCAGGTTATTGCTGGGATCATAAGATGACTTAGAAATTATTCCCTTCGATTTTTTGGAAGAGTTTGAGAAGGACTGATATTAATTCTTCTTTCAATGTTTAGTAGAATTTACCAATGAAGCCATGTGGTCCTGAGATTTTTTTTTGTTGGGGAAGTTTTTGGTTATTGATTCAATCACATTATTTGTCATAGGTCTGTTCAGGTTTTCTACCTCTTCCTGAGACAGTTTTAGTAGTTTACGTGTTTTTAGGAATTAGTCTCTTTCATCTTCGATAGTTTGTTGATACACATTTGTTCCTAGTATCCTCTTATAATCCTCTTTATTTCTGCAGAATCTGTTGTAGTGTCTCAAATTTTGTATTATTTAATTTGTAATTGAGTCTTCTTTTTATTTTTGGTTTAGCTAAAGGTTTGTGAATTTCATTGTTCTTTTCAAAGAAACAACTTTTGTTTTTATTGATTCTGTGTACTGCTTTTCTAGTCTCTATTTCATTTATTTCTACTTTAACCTTTATTTCCTTCCTTTTGCTAACTTTGGGTTTAGCATACTCCTCCTCTTCTACTTCCTTAAGGTATAAAGTTAGGTTACTGGATTTGAGATCCCCTTTTTAAATGTAAGCATTTATAGCTCTAAATTTCCCTCTGTGTACTACTTTTGCTGCATTTTGTAAGTTTAACTACATTGTGTTTTCATTTTCACTCACCTCAAGGTGTTTTCTAATTTCCCCTGTGATTACTGCTTTGACTTACTGGTTTGTAAAACATGATTTGTTTAATTTCCACATATATATGAAATTTCCAGGTTTCCATTTGTTATTGATTTCCAGTTTCATTCTATTGGGTCAGAAAAAAATACCATGTATAATTTTGATCTTTTTAGTTTCATTTAAATTTGTTTTGTGGTGTAATACATGATCTACGCTGAAGAATGGTCCATGTGCACATGAGAAGAATGTGTTTTCTGCTGTTGTTAAGTGGAGTATTCTGTATAAACTGGTTAGGTCTAGTTGGTTCATGTTATTCAAGTCTATTTATTTACTGATCTTCTGTTTAGTTATTTTATCCATTATTGGAAGTGGGAGCATTAAATTCTCAAAATCCCATGGTAGAACAGTCTATTATTCCCTTCACTTCCGTTAGTTTATATGTCTGTTTTGAGGTTATATTGTTAGGTGTGTTATATTTATAGTTTATATATCTTCTTGGTAGAATGACACTTTTATCAATGAATCAAGTCTTTTGTCTTCTGTAACAGGCTTTGATTTAAAGCCTATTTTGTGTGACATTGGTATAGTCACTCCAGCTCTCTTTTACTTACTATTTGCATGGAATATGGTTTTTCATCCTTCTGCTTGTAAACTACTTATGCTTTTGTATCTCAGGTGAGACTCTTACAGACAGAATATAGTTGGATTATCTATTTTTATCCATTCTACCATGTTCTACCTTTCAATTGGAGAGTTTAATTCATTTACATATAAATTAATTACTGATAAGGGCTTATTTTTGCCATTTTGCTATTCATTTTCTATATTATTTATTTCTGAACTCCTCCATAACTGCCTTCTTTGTAACTAGTTGATTTTTTTCTATATATTGTTTAGTTTGCCTGTCTTTGTTTTCCTGTATTTTTTAAAGTAGAATCTTAAGTGTTTATCCTGAGGATTACAATTAATACCTTAACTCTATAAAACCTGAATTAAAATCAATGTAGCTTCACTAGTATACCTATCTAGTTATATATAAAGAACTCTGTTCCTTTACATCTCTGCCCTTTCTCTTATGGTATCAGTTTCACCAATTACATAGTTATCCATTTTGTGTTCATTAGCAGAAATTTATTATTATGAATTTTATCCATTTGACCTTATAATCACATAGGGAAACAAATCAGAATTACAAAACAAAAATACACTTATACTGGATTTAACACTTACCTTTGAAGTTAACTTTATTATTGTTTATTATTTTATCATATGGCTTCCAGTTACTCTCTAGTGTCCTTTCATTTCAGCCTGAAAGACTACTTATAGGATTCTTATAGAACTGGACTGCTAGTGATACACCCCTTTGGTTTATCTGAGAATGCCTTCATTTCTCTTTTCTTTTTGAAGGATATTCTTGCTGGATTCAGAATTCTTCATTGGCAGTTTCTTTTTTTCCTTCTGGCATTTAAATGTGTCACCCCACTGCATTCTGACTTCCACAATTCCTAATGAAAAATTCACTGTTAATCTTACTGAGGGTCCCTGGTACATGAAAAGTTGCTTCTCTTGTGCTGTTTTCAAGATTCTCTTTGTCCCAGGCATTTGACACGTTAACTAAAATGTATATTGGTGTGGATCTGTTTGACTTGATTTTATTTGGAGTTCACTGAGTTTGATGGATGCATAGATTTAAGTCTTTATCAAATTGAGGAGTTTCTTAGCCAGTGTTTCTTCAAATATTTTTTCATTCTCTATCCCTTTCTTCTCACACTTTTTGACTGCTATTATGCTTGATGGTATCCCTTAGGCTTATTAGGCACTTTTCATTTTTCTTTATTCTCTTGTCTTTCTTCTTTCTTAGACTAGATAATCTCTATTAACCTATCATCAAGTTCACTGATTATTCTGACTGGTCAAAGCTGCTACTGAACCCTTCTAGTGAAGTTTTTAATTTCAGTTAGTTTATTTTTTGCCTCTAGAATTTTTTTTTTTTTTTTTTTTTTCCAGACAGAGTCTCACCTGTCGCCCAGGTTGGAGTGCAGTGGCACGATCTTGGCTCGCTGCAACCTCCGCCTTCTGGGTTCAAGTGATCCTCCTGCCTCAGCCTCCTGAGTAGCTGGGACTACAGGTGCATGCCACCATGCCAAGCTAATTTTTGTATTTTTTTTTTTTAGTAAAGATGGGGTTTTACCATATTGGCCAGGCTGGTCTTGAACCCCTGACATGATCTACCCACCTCAGCCTCCCAAAGTGTTGGGATTACAGGCATAAGCCACTGCGCCCTGCCTAGAATTTCTATTTGGTTAATTTTTATAATTTATCTTGAGATTTTACATTTGTTGAAACATCACTTTTCTGCTTTAGTTATTTGTTCAGGGTTTCCTTTATCTCTTTGAAGATAATTTAAGCCAATTGATTTATCTTTGTCCAGTCAAATTTTGGGTTCCTTTGAGAACAGTTTATGTGAATTTATCCTTTTTCACTGTGAATGAGCCAAACTTTCTTTTCTTTGCATTCTTCATATCTACTTTTTGAAAACTGGACATTTTGAATATTTTAATGTGAAATAAAAACCATATTACACCATTGGATTTGCTATTTCTGTCTGTAGTGGGTTGTTTGTTTAGTGACTTTCAGGAACACTCTCATAATGGCTGTATTATTTGTCATGTGTAATCATTGAAATCTGTTTCCTTAGCTTACTGGTGAGCTAGTGTTTTGTGTGAGTTCTCTTAAATGGCTGGAAACAAAAGAAAGGAAAAAGAAAAACAATACTTTCCAATCTTAGCAGATTTGGTCTGCCTTAGGGTAATCCTTCCAGGCTTGCCTAGGCTGTTTACAACACTGACTCTGCCTTCAATTCCTGCCTATGCAGATCTTAAAGGTCAGCCAGAAGTAAGATTAGGATCTTCTCAGTATTTTTTGAACATTCTTCCAGCCCTCTGTGCTCTTTCAAATCTCGAGTATATTGAGAGATTTTCCTTCATGTATCTATCCCTTTTTCCAACCTATTTTTTCACAGGAATTTTGGTCTGGTTAATGCTTGTCCTAGCTGTTATCTATAGCCTCAGGCTGCTGTGGCAAGTATATGCCTTTAAAGGCTTTTTGCAAACACTGCCTGTAAGTAGCCCCAGCCTTGTGATTGCTCCAAGTCAAGCAAAGTCCTTATGCTAGTCTTTCCAGGAGCTATCAGACCACTCAAACACAATTCTTTGAGAATGATGTTCCTATTATTCCCTCTGGCACTAGGAATCTACACCACAGGTGTGCACTGCTCTCTTTCTAGCTGCCACCAGTCTGAAGGCTGGAGAATGCGGAGCAGGCAAATTACAATGCCACAGTGCTCTCTTAATGCAATGCAGCAGCTTCCTTCTTCATTGAATTTTCCCCTACTGGTTATTAAATTTTTACTGGATTCCAGATTTCTGCAAAAGTTGATTCTGACCAATGTTTTTGCAAATTTTATAGTTGTTTTTGTGGAGGGATGGAGCTCTGGAGATCTCTATTTTGCCATTATCAGTGATGTCCTAATTCTCATATTTTAAAAAATATATTGTAATATCTATTGTGAAAAATCTTGCATTCGATTTTCTATTCCTTTTGAAGCTAAACTGGATTATAGCAGATGACTGAAATTTTGACATTAAAAATAAAATAGTTTTAAAAAGCATGAAATTTTCTTACCATTCTTCAAAAGAAGTTTCAAACTGTCAAAACAAAAGATCTCAATAAAAATCAAATCTTAAACATATTAAAAAACAGTGAATAAACGTCACTTAAACTTGTCAATTCTCTACTTTACATATCTCTACTTCACTATATTTTTGTCTACTTATACTCTCGGTTGTGTAAACCAAAAATAAAATTCTAAGCCCCCCAACTGACTGAGTAGTTCCCCCCAACTCTTGGCCAAGGGGACCCCAAAGAAATCTAAAAAACTAGTTAAGGACATGATGGGAAAGGGGATTAGACATGACTCATTATGACCTCCTGCCTTTGTAATCTAGACACAACAGACCAGCTTTAAAATTAAAACAGAAATCTTAAGATAAACAAAAAAGATTCTTTGTAGCAATAATATACCAAATTCCCACCTGATTCTGATATAGCATCACCTGACAGATAACAGGCCTTGAAAGAAATCAAAGTATTTCACTCCAAAATATATTTCTTTGACATATTCTGAAACGGTCCTTCAAAACCGTCTTTTGTGGCAGAAATTTGCATTCTGTAGAGAAGCTCTTGCCCTTACTAGGTCCTTTTTAGTGAGCCTGACATCTTTCAAGGTCTGATATGAGACATTCACCATCTATTCTCTCTGAAGCCTGCTACCTGGAGGCTTCATCAATATGACAAGAACTTTGGCTTTTTTTTTTTTCTTTTTTTAATGGTGAATTCAACAATTCAGGCAAGTCATATCTTTCAACCAATTATCAATCAGGAAACCTGAATTCACCTATGACCTAGAAGTCCCTATTTATAGCTGTCCCACCTTTCCAGGCCTAACCAATATACAACTTGCATGTATTGATTTATGTCTTTCCCTGTAACTTCTGCTTCCCTAAAATGTATAAAATGAAGCTGTAACCCAATCACCTTGGGCTCATGCTCTTGAGACCTCCTGAGGCTGTCATGGACCATGGTTTTTAACCTTGGCAAAATAAACCTCTAAATTGATTAAGACCTGTCTCAGAAACTTATTGGTTTACAGTTGTTTCCCAAGAAGTACACAAATCTCCTATCTATTCATATTGTTTTATTCTTAACCCTACCTAATTGTTCTGACCTTTGTCTCTGTGATTCTAAATCTTACACATTCATCAAGGGACACTTCAAATGCTATTTATTCCCAAAAGACTTTCCTAACTGTCAGAAGTACATGACATCTATTGAATTTTAATGTGTTACCAAAGAGTAGTGAATACAAAATTACACGTGAGTTCACATATTTAGTTTTCCATAATATTATGCCTTTTCTGGCCTATAAAGTCATTGGCAGGGGTTATTTTCTACAGATATATTCTAAGAGTACCTTGGGTTGTATAAGTCATAAATTATCAAAAATGCAAAACCAGAATGTTACAGGTTTCATAGATTATCTCTAATTCAAGATGTTTATTTGGCATACATGATTACTTCTCTCTAGTTCCCATATCCTACCAAAATCTGAACAAAAAAATTATATGATATATATGTGTATGCATGTGTGTGTAAACACACACACATCCACATTAATATATACATATACAGTCATGTGTCACTTAATGACAGTGATACATTCTCAGAAATGCATTGCTAGGCAATTCTGTCATTGTGCAAACATCATAGAGTATATTTATACAAACCTCAGTGGTATAGCCTATTGCTCCTAGGTTACAAACATGCACAGTGTGTTACCATACTGAATGCTGTAGACAAGTATAGCACAATGTATTTGTGTATCTAAACATATCAAAATATAGACAAGGTACAGTAAAAATACAATAATGTAATTTCATGAGACCACTGTTGTATATGTGGTACCTCATTGATCAAATCATGAAAAAGACTAAATTCATATACATAATAAAAAAACTGATGAATGCAATTATGTTTAAAATCAAAACAGATTTTTTCATATAATATGACAAGCTTATTCTAAAATTTATATGGAAGAGCAGTGTATCAAGAATACCCAAAGAACTCTAAAAAGGTAAAAAGAACCACCACATCAGATATCAAAACATATTATGACTCATGTAAATGAGTGAAACCAGATATTGGCATAGGGAGGTAAAATTGACCAGTGGGATGGAAAGGGCCAGAAATAAGTAAAATCATATACGAAACTTTGATGTATGATGGATATGGTATGGCTGATTTATAAGAAATGACTGGATTTGAAATGAAATCAATGTAGAAAAACTCATTTTCTTTAAAAAGTAAAATTAGCCATCTATTCCATTCATATGCAAAAAGAAATCAATTTCACATTGTTAAGCAAATCTCCTAAGAGAAACTAAAATTTTAGTAGCTATAAAGTAAAACTGTCATAGGATTGTGGTATGGAAATTCTTCTTAAACAAGACACAAATCACTTAAAAGCAAAAGTAAAGTGATAAATTTAATTACATTAAAGTTAATAAAGTAAAAAGACACGTCACAAACTGAGACAAAGTGTTTACAACACATACAACTTACTAAAGGTAACAAGTTCCTACAAGTCAATAAGAAAATACAAGTAAACCCAAAAGAAAATGGCAGAAGATAAATTGGCATTTTGCAGAGAAGAGAATAAAAATTCAGTGAGCATGTTAATAAGATTCTAAACTAATTAATAATCAGGAAAATGTTATTCCTTGATTTTGGAAACTGGCATTCACAGTCCTGCATAATGCAGAAACCTACATGACGTTGATTTACATGGCAGTTCTAAGAAGCCATTTGAAGTTGAAGTATCACAAGAGAGTCTGGGGAAAATTGGTTAAGAGGCACTTCAGTGAATTTTGATATAATTATCCAAAACTTCTGAAGTCTTCAACAAGTTAGCAATAATTAATATTCTCAGTTTGGTCTTCTTTATAGCTCAATAGAAAATCATTTTATAAAAATAAAACATTATTACTCAAAATGTTTGAAGCAGAGTGCAATTTCATATGAAGAAACGTTTTAAGGTAATATATCAAAACACTACCTTAGCAACATTGTTTAGAAGTAACAAAGAAATAATTAAAAAATTATTTTAGTCAGTCTTTGATCTGATATTTGGAGGCAAAATTTCTGGTACCTAGCATTTAAACACTATTTGTTCAGGATACTGAAGCAGTTAACACAGAGAAGGCCTACAACTCCAGAGAAACATTTGAAGTCTTACATTAATAACTGCCTATCTGAAAAATTTGGACAAATTTTAGAAGTTTCTCAAAGTCACTTTAAATTATTATTTTAAATAAAATTCCAGATTATAATTAAGCTTAGAATTTCACTTTTCATAAATAATTGTGGTATGTAGACGCTTTAAAATATCTAATATAATCAATTATATCAAACTAAACACAAGACTGCATACAATTCTTATTTCTGATTTTATCAAAATAGCAAATGAAAACAAAGGTGGAGGGGGAGCTAAAACTGCCCGATTGGATGTAGTTTAAAAAATTACTACATTATAGGGGAAATGAAACACTTCATTTACTTACAGCTCTAAGCCACATTGCCCACAAACTTTTGCTTGATAAATATAGCATTTTCATTGTCCTTCTTTATTTAGCTCTATATTTTTATTGGAAATTATTACCAAATATTTAAATATCTAAATGATATTGTTGAGACAAAAAGTATTCACAAAACCTTCTATTTTCCACTGCAAAAATAAGAAAATAATTAACCTTATGTTAGAAATATTTTTTTAATGGACGATAACAAGTGCTAGTAAGGATGTAAAGAAATTAGAACCCATTTATATTGCTGGTGGGAATTTAAAATTGTTGGGCTATGGAAAATAATTTGATGGTTTCTCAATAAGTTAAATATAGAATCATCACATGACACAGCGGTTCCACTCCTAGGTATATACTCAAAAGAACTGAAAACAGGTACTTAATCAAATCCTTATATTATGTAATATATAAGTATATAATACATACTACATGCATGTTCATAGTGGCCCTATGTACTATAGACGAAGGTGGAAACAACCCAAATGACTATCAACAGATGGACAGATACCAGCTGTAGTATATGTACACAATAGAATATTATTCAGCTATAAAAAGAAACAAATTACTGATACATACTACAATGTGGATGGACCTCCCACATTATGTCAAATGAAAAAAATGCAGGTCACATATTGTATGATTTGATTTATATCAAATATCCAGAATAGATCTAGCTATCAAAATTGAAAATGAAAAAAGGAAAATTATCTCTATTTGCAGATGACATGATCCTATAAGCAGAAAACCTCAATGCTACACAAAAAACCTGTTAGAACTAATAAATGAATTCAGTAAAGTTGCAAGATACAAAATCAATGTACAAAAATTAGTAGCATTTTTATACATGAATAATGATCTAGTTGAAGAAGAAATTAAGAAAACAGTCCCATTTATAATAGCATAAAATGCCTAGGAATAAGTCTAATCAAGTAGCTGAAAGATTTGCACACTAAAACTATAAAACATTAATGAAAGAAATTGAGCATGATGCAAATAAATGAATAAATAGGTGTTCACAAATGGGAAGAATTAATATTGCTAAAATAATCATAGTACTCTAAGCAATATGTAGATTTAATGCCATGTCTATCAAAATTCCAATGACTATTTTCACAGAAATAGAGGAAGAATATAAAATTAATATGGAACCATAAAAAACACCAAAAGTCCAAAACAATACTGAGGAAAAAATGTAATGTTGGAAGCATCAGACTTCCTGATTTAAAATTATATTACAAAGCTATCATAATCAAAACAGTATAGTCCTGGCATTAAAAACAAAAACATAGACCAATGGAATAGAATAGAGAGTCCAGAAATAAGTTAAAACATAAATGGACAACTAATTTTTGACATGGGCATCAAAAGGACACAATGAGAAAAGAATAGTCTCTTCAATAAATGATGCAGGGAAAACTGAATTTCTATCACCAACAGAATGAAATTGGATCTTATCTTAAACAATATACAAAAATCAATTCAAAATGGATGAAAGACATAAATGTAAGATCAGAAGCCATAAAACTCCTAGAAAAGAACATAGAGGAAAACTCCTTGACACTGGTCTTGACAACAACTTTTGGGAATCACACCAAAAGCTCAGACTTCGAAGACAAAAATATAGAAATGGAACTGCATCAAACTAAAAAAAAAAAGAAAAGTCCAGTTACATACCGGGAAAAAATAATTGGAAACCACATATCTGATAAGGAGTTAATATGAAAAATGTATAAAAAACTCTTAAAACTCATTAGCAAAAACCAAATAATCTGTTTTAAAAATGGGCAAAGGACATGAAGAGATTATCTTCAAAAAATGCATACATAGCCAACAGGTATGCAAAAAGGTGCTCAACATCACTAATCAAGGAAATGCAAATTAAAACCACTATGAGATATCACCTCACACATGTAAGGATGACTACTATAAAAAAGACAAGAGATAAATGTTGGTGAGGGTATGGAGAAAAGGGAATCCTAGTACAACTGTTAGTGTGAAGGTACAACAGTACAGCCATTAGAGAAAACTGTATGGACGTTCCTAAGGAATTTAAAAGTAGGACTACCACATGACCCAGCAAGTCATCTTTTAGGTATACACCCAAATGAGATGAAAGCACCAGCTCGTAAAAATATCTTCACACCCATGTTCACTGCAGCATTATTCACAATAGCCAAGATATGGAAACAGCCTGAATGTTCATCGATGAATAAGTGAATAAAGTGAATAAAGAATAAAGTGAATAAAGAAAATGTAGGGGGTGTGCTTGTGTCTCTGTGTGTGTGCACGTGCACACATATATGTGTGTGTATAATGTGTGTGTATATGTTTATGTATGTCTGTATGTGTATATATACGTATATATACGTGTATATCTGTATATACATATATACACACACATATTAGCTACACACATATATACGTATATATACACACATATTAGCTATACGTGTATATATACATCTGTACGTATATAGCTAATATTCAGCTTTACAAAAATGGAGAGCCTGTTATTTGCCACAACCTAAATAGTTCTGGAAGACATTATATGAAAGGAAATAAGGCAGACACAGAAAGAAAAATGTTGCATGACCTCACTTACACGTGGAATGTATTTTTTTAGGGAGTTCAAATACACAAGTAGAGAATGAAACACTGGTTAAATGTAGAGATGCAGGTCAGAGGATACAAAGAAGCAGATATGGAGTATGAATAAGTCTAGAGATCTAATGTAAAACATGAGGACTAAAGTTAATACAATTGTATTATATTAGGGATTTTTGTTAAATAAGTAGGTATTTGCTGCTCTTGTTACAAGGATAAGGCACTATATGAGACTAACATAGAGATACATTAGCCGGCTTCACTACAGTAACCATTGTACTACTATACTATCTATGTGTCTGTCTATATGTATCTCAAAACAGCATGTTGTAAACCTCAAATAAACACAAATAAAATTTATTTCAAAAGAAAGCAGACTGGTAGTTGCAAGACTTGGGTTAGAAAGAGAATTAGGAGTAAATTTTTAATGGATATGAGGTTTTATTCTGGAGTAGTGAACATGCTTTATACATGAACTCCCTATGCTATTTTCTTTTTTTTTTTTTTTTTTTTTGAGACGGAGTCTTGCTCTGTCGCCCAGGCTGGAGTGCAGTGGCCGGATCTCAGCTCACTGCAAGCTCTGCCTCCCGGGTTCACGCCATTCTCCTGCCTCAGCCTCCCGAGTAGCTGGGACTACAGGCGCCCACCACCTCGCCCGGCTAGTTTTTTGTATTTTTTAGTAGAGACGGGGTTTCACCGTGTTAGCCAGGATGGTCTCAATCTCCTGACCTCGTGATCCGCCCGTCTCGGCCTCCCAAAGTGCTGGGATTACAGGCTTGAGCCACCGCGCCCGGCTCTCCCTATGCTATTTTCTCAATTGTTCTGTAGGTCTAAAGTGTTTTAAAAGATAATTTATTTAAAAAACAATGAAGTAGAGGAACATAAAACATAATTATCTAATTCAAGGAAAATATGTTTTAATAAGGCAAAAGAATATGGCTGGGGCTTTTGGGACACGGAGGTAAATCAAATCAGATTCATATGAAACCTCAAAGTTTTCATTAGAATTATGGCATCTTAGACTAAAAACCAAGAGACAGTTTAAAATGCAAAGAAGTTTCTGAGCTCTCAACTTATAAGAAGCAGGAAGAAGTTTGAGAGAGGAACTCAGATCCATTTTCTACAGACATGAAAGTACCTCTGGAACCAAGAGTTCACAGAGTAAATCAAAGAGGCAGTGAGAAACACAGACCAGGAAATTATTCCCAATGAGCAGGACTGGGTTCTAATACAAAAAAAAAAAAAAATTCATGGTCCTAGATTTGGGGAATCTGATACCACATGGTGATGAAATGCAGAATTGTATGGATCAGTGAAAGCCCTGTGTCTTCATTCTTACCCTTTTTGAATGAGGGGTTTATTGTGATTATTCTATCCCTTCTTCACTGTGTGTACTAAGTATGCAGGAGCAGTATTTGACTTGTCACTTTGGGCCATAGATCTGTGGGTCAAAAGAAGTTGCACACAGGGAACTTCATCTGTGTCAGATCTGTCATAGAACATGTGATTATGGATCTTCATGATACCATAATGATATAAAACTGTTTTAAGAAAAGGTCATTGTAGTTTGCATTTGGGGAGCAGTATTAATGATGTGGCAATGGACTGACAGATTGCTACCTAAATTGTCCCCCTATAATCTTGTCTCCTGGATCCGTATCTTCTCTAGTACTCTCCTGCGTTAACAGTGGGATTGACTATGTGCTTTGCTTTGGTCAGCGGGACTTCAGCATACATGACACAAACAAAGCTTTCTTAAGCACTTGTCTGTTGAGATTTGTCCTCTTGAAATATGCTCCAGCAGCCAACAACCATGTGAGTGAGACCATTTTAATCATTATTCCCAGTTGTGCTACCAGATGTGTATATCCACATGATTGGCCCCAGGCAAGAACCAGCAAAATTGCCCAGCTGAGCCCAGAACAAATGGCTGAATGGTAACTGCATAAATGTTTGTGTTTTAGCCACAAAATGTTGGAGTACATGTGTATATGTATGTGTGTGTGTGTGTACCAAAAGATAAAAGAAAAAAAGATAAATGGCTACCTTGCTCGAAGTATTTTCATTAGAACGGGGAAAAATTCTAGGCTGCAAAGAATAAATGAGTGATTGGGAGGTGTGGAATTAAAAATACTAAATATAGGCAACTTTCAGATGCTATGTGGAATGGAGAAAGAAAGACAAGGAGAGATATTTAAAGGTCTGCATAGAATTTTAAAATGTTTTAAGAATAGGAGATACATCAGTATCTTCAATGCGGACAGGAGTTAAGAAAAAAAGGAGATTTTAAAGACAGAATGCTGACAGAAGACACAACTGATGGAGCAAGATCTTTGCAAAAGTAGAAGATGCAATGTAGTGAGGGGAACGGCTCTAGGTGGGTGGGGGACAAAAAGAACAATATTTGTGGAGTTCAGAGGTGAGATATCAACCGTTTGAGACATTTCTGTTGTAGCTCTTTTTTGTTTGTTTGTTTTTGTTTTTGCAAAGAAATAAATAAATGAGCTGTGAGGTAGAAGATTTAGAGGTTTGAACAAAGAAAGACTGGAGTAGCCACCACAGACTACTAGAAAAATTTCAGTTGACAAACAATAATTTCAGAGCACTATATGATATACAATTGAGGTTGGGGACTATGGTTACATAATATCTCAAATTTTGTGTAATGTTCTCCAGTACCATTCAGCAGACCACGGGTGGGAGTGGGGATGGCAGATCATCAGAGACATTTGGGGTTGGCATTTTGTCAGACTACAAGGATGACAGGATAAAAAGTAAAGGACCAAATACACCTATTGATGAATGTTTAGAGAGATGAATTGATTAGGCAAGAAACTAAAGGAAAATAGGAACCACAGAATAGGAAAGTAGATACATCAGCGTTTGAAGTGCTCATAAGTTTCAAGTTAAATACAATAGAACTAATAGAATGAGAGAACTCAAAGTATGAGAAAGTAAAGAGTCAGATGTTAAATGTTATGTTTCACAGTTAAAAAATAGATATGAAGTGGTATAAATAGAGCCAAGTTTTCCAGTGAGAATGACAAACATTTTAACGTTCATGTCCTTGGTCTTAATAGCTGACACACTGTCAAGAACACGATGTCATGGCACAGTGCTGAACCAGGTGTGCTTAGAGCTCAGATACACCTGGTCTGGATGCTGGCTCTGCCACTGACATTGGATCTTGGGGGAAATCAGCCTCTGAAATCATTTTCCTCATCTGCAACTGGAAATAATGGCAGTTTCTATCTCATAAGGTTTTAGTAAGAATTCAATGAAATTATGCATATTAAGTGTCTAATAAGTCTATATTTGGTAAACATTTTATAAATATTAGGTTTATTATCATTGTTGATGTTATTAATTTTGTACAATATATCAACATTTTAAAGAATGCTTTTTAAATACTTTCTCTCTGTGTTGTTCTTTTAAATTACAGTAGCATCCTAATGACTGATATTGATTAAATGAAGAGGAAAATTTTAATTCTGTAGAGCTTACTCTAAATTAAATAAAACTATTTACAGCCTAGGCAGTCTAAGAGAATAAGGTAGAGGAAAAAATAAAACATAATCTTTTATTTAATCTTTTATTTGTGTGAGAAGATATTCAGGTGATTATTTTTATCATTGTGTGATGTTTCCAGATTCTTTGCAAAAATAAAATATAGGGAAAATTTTCATAGTAACTCCACTCTGAAGAGTTTTTCTTTGGAGATTCAAATTGCAATTAAACTGGAGTGGATAGAAAAGTCCGTGGCAGATGCATTGCTGCTAACCACAGGCGTCAGAGTGTTCTGACTACACTGGAAATCACTGTGGACAGAAAATTGTAAAAGACCGATCTGTCACTCATTTAATGTATGTTATACCCAGGGTAGGTGTAACCTTTATAATTACTTATAGAATTTTATCTAGTGGGCCTGACGTGGTTGCTCATGCCTGTAATCCTAACTTTTTGGGAGGCTGAGGAGGGAGGATTGTTTGAGGCCAGCAGTTCAAGACCAGCATGGCTAACATAGTGAGACCTCAGCAGGAGGGGTTTAAGTAAACTTACACTTGGTAAATACCCCTTTCTCTTTTGCTTGTTGCTACACCCTTCACTGGCCAGCCTGTCCTTCCTCATCATTGCACCAAACTTTTCTAACAATTAGAGTCATAAGACATGAGATTTGGGTAATTTAGAGAGATAATTAAGCCAGTTGCCGCTTTGACCTCTAACATTAAAATCCAAAGGAATTCAGATGATCTACAACTCAAAAAAAGAATTTTGTGCAATTCATTATGGAGATGTATATACACAGATATAATAACAGCTTTATTGAGATAATTTACGTAGCTTAGAGTTCATGAATGTATACAAATCCACAGTTCTTAATGTAATGGCGGAGTTGTATAACCATTACCATAATCACAGATGACCACATATTTATGTAACTGGGGTGAAGCCTCCAGCTGGTAATGACCAAGCATTGTTCCTCTGCCTTGCTTTGACCTCTGCCTAACCCCTGGAAACTGGTGAAAGTGTGGTCTAGCACCAGATATGTTACCAGACAGGCCTGGGACTGTAGGTAATGAATGAATATGTATTCACAAAGATGTATATACAGATACATTTATAGACAGGAAAATGTCCCACTTCCTCTCATTTTTTTTACAGTCAGTTGACAACTTTACTGGGTAAAATGTTAAGTGGCAAAAACGTTGAGAAGAAATGTCCCTTTTCTGCATTTCCCTCAGGCATTCTGGAGGAAAAATGCACACAGCACACATTCATATTTAGTATTTTCTGCAGGTAATTATTCATTTTAAATATTTAAAAATTTTCTCTATTTGTAATTTTTGTGGGTACATAGTAGGTGTATATATTTATGGGGAAAATGCGATGTTTTGATCCAGGCATGCAATGTGAAATAAGCAGGCACAGAAAGACAAGCATCACATGTTCTCACTTTCTTGTGGGATCTAAAAATCAAAACAATTGAACTCATGAACGTAGAGAATAGACGGATGATTACCATTTTAAGTATTTCTTACACACATAACTCACTTTATGTGACGTGAGGAATTATGCTTAGGTTAACTAATTCTGAATTATGACCTTTATTTACTTATTTGGAAATAATACATGCTATTAGTTTGATTTCAAAAAATCAGAAGCTATCTTTTAAAGAGTTCTATCCAGTTGTGCCTGCTTAATTTTATTTTTAAGGAAATTTAAGTTCCTATGTCAATGTAAGGTTGTCTAATATTACCAACGTTTTTTGGTAATATTATTGCTTTTTGCTAATATTATCACTTTTTCCATGTGATAATGGGAAGATTTTTTTCTTATTGTGATAAAAAATTTTTATCAGAAAAAAGTTTTTCATCTTTCAAAAAGATAGCTGGCCACCAGTTCATTCTTAAAATATTAGTTCAAATACTGCATAGATTTGAACTAAATATCTAATGGATAGTCCTCATCATTGCACCAAACATATTACTTACATTCTATTTACCAGTTCAACACTAGCAAATCTAACTGCACAGTCAATAATAAAACAAAATACGATAATTTTTAAATATAGAAAATAGAAAATCTACAAAATAACCTTGAATATTAACAAAAGTTTGTCATTAGCATTTATTTCGCAATGAATCTCCTTTCAGATAAAACTTGTATTTATTTACTTATAAACAAATTATTATCATTATTGAAATTTTTGTCTAGAAGTGTACTTATCTAGCATTGTTATTTTGTGTATTTCTTCTCAAAATACCAACCAATATTCTCTGAAATGAGAATTAAGATCTCTCCAAGGATATAAAACAGAGGCTGAATGGACTTTGGAGTCAGATGGAGCTAAGTACAAATTCCAACTCTAGTGCTCACTACCTGTGTGATGTGTACATATAAGGTATTTGACTTTTCTATGCCCTAGAATTCTCACCTGTACAGGAGAATTTCTATAAAGGGCAAAAAAAAAAAATAGATATTTATTAAATGCCTAGAAAATAGGAGATGTTAGGTACATAAATCACCCTCATATATGGAGTGGATAGGTGCCTCAGATGTATGCAGAAAAGAAAGGTTCTGTTTCAGCTCTTCATTTACTTTTTTATTCAACAGACAGTTATTGAGCGCCTACTATTTATCTGGCACTAATCTAGGCTCCAGAAGACAATACTAAAGAAGTCAGCCCTGGTGCTTCTCCTTTTTTGAGGTTTTTCAATGTATTTACATGAGAATAGCTCTTTTTTCAGCTTTTTAAAAGACAAGATGTAAAATATCTTGGCTTATTTTGTAAACTGTTTTATCTAAGGTAATATTTTACCTGGTCTATTATCCATAGTGTCTAACAGTTTATCAACTGTTCAGAGCACTAAGTGGGATTCAGGAAAGAATATGGGCTTTGAAAACAGACAGAGGGTGTTTGAATCCCAATTCTGCCTTGTGACCTTGAACAAGTTACTGAGCTGTTTTAAATTACTATTTCCCTATCTATCAATTAGGTATAACAACCATTCAATAGTAGTTTTGTAAGGTCTAAGAGCAATGATGTAGTAGAACATAATGTCTGACTTATATTAGGTTTTTAATCAATGGTAGCTGTTATAATTATTTATTAAAATACCTGTTTTAATTATTTATTAAAATACCATTATACCACTTTAATAAATGGTAATTGTTATAATTATTTATTAAAATACCTATGATTTTTATCATTTTTAACAACATGGGTAACTGTTAATTAAAACTCATAGGAAGTGTACAGCATATCATAGCAATAAATATTCATTTATTCTCTTTATGTCCTTGCCATAGTCTTCAAAGCCCAGGACACCATCAGTCCTGTAACCCATAAAGCATTCCTGAAGGGGTAATCTGATTTGGAGCAATATAGAAACAACAAAGGTAACAATGCTGATATAGAATGATATAAAAAATAAAGAAGTAACAATGACAAATATATATTGAGTGCATATCATTTGCTGGTACTTGTTCTAACATAGTATCATTATCTCTTCATTCCCATCTAAGGTCACTCTAAAGCCTGCAATCTTGAAGACTGTACTCTAATGATCTCTAACAAAAGAGGTGACATCCTGGACTGAGAATTGTGAGTGGCCCATCAGAATGTTTGCTGAGCCAGATCCAGTAACAGTGGAAAGAAAAAAAAAATAGCACAGGTCTCTGGAAAATTGATACCCCATATGAGCAGTCTAATTCTGCATTAGTTGTTCAGAAATATAACCTTAATAAAAGGTCTGAGAAGTGGTAATTTTTGTCATTCTTAAATCATCCTTTGAAAATAATTGCCTTTCAAGATTGAACTCCCTTCAGAATAATAAAGGCAAACTTTTAACAGGTTAAAAAGACATAGAATCATTATGTTCCTGTTCAATAGAACTATTAAGCATTTCTTTAGAATAACAACTCATTAAAAAGGGCACACTGTCCTTTTATACACCAATTTAATCATCTAATCAGTTTAGTGTCCCAAAAAGTATGTAAATACTACTTAATTTACTAGTCAAGTTGGCTTATGGAAATTACTACTTAGCATGATTGCCTCTGGATAAAGAACAAACAGGTAGGGAAAAAAACATCGATTTAATAAGGTCGTTTCACCCTTCTGGAGTGAGACTATCAAAAACATGTCTAGACTAGTAAATTATGCAACTGAGCAAAGATTCTTAAAAAGCATTCCAATTATCATTTTAAAAGTCCAAAGAGTTTTCTGGGTTCTTTAAGTAACCAACCCTTAGAGTGTCTATAAAGCTTACCAAAATATCAGCATTTTAAATTAGTCTCTTACCCTTTTCAAATGCTCCTGTATTTTGGACTCCACATCTTGGATGTGTGAAATCATTTTGTTGACACAAGGTGCTGGGATGTTTACTACAGCACAGCTGTGACGTCGGCATGGGTAGCTAAAGTAAATGCCTTTATTCACCCCTAAAGAGAACAAACATAAGAAGCTCATTACTCATTCTATACAAAGTAGTAAACCTTGATGTTCAGAATAAGCAAAAAATATTCTGCTTTATTAGTGATAATACTCTTAAAGTTTCCTTAATAGAGAGGTTGATAAATCTGTCAGAAAATTATAGAACAAATCTTCAAAAAATGTACAAGCTAAAATAAAATAATCATTTATGATCTAATTCTGTAACAAATAAAAATGAACCCAAGAAGCTAAAATAAAACTTCAAGCAAAGTTAAAAAACATAGCATCATGAACTAAACATTGGGAAAAAATGAAGAAAAAGAAGGCAGAAAAATCAGTTGACCCATGTGTTACTAAACAGATTCTGAATCCCTTAAAAATAACTTTGAAATATATTTTAAATATTCCCTTCAAAGAGATGCCCTCTTCCAATGTAAATAACATCCAAATACTCATGCATTGAAGTTCTTCCTTAAATCCAGCATGAGTTTCTGTTGCTGAAAAAAATAAAAGCAGGTCTCCTTCATCCTCATAATAACCTCATTTTCTACCTTCCATTTCTGAAAATTGGAGTCTCATGCGAAGAGTGATTGATGTTCTCACTATAGTATTCAAGCTGTACTCATCATAAAATCTACTCAGTCCGATGTGCCTCAGTGATTCTAATCCTGGCATGTCCCAAATCGACTGAAGGTTGCAGAAGCACAGCAAAGTTGTCCATGAAACTCCACCAAAGTGCTTACTTGCAGTCCTTTTGACTCTAAGGACTATTTGGCTGGATTATAGTTGCAATCACTGATCTTAAATTTGGAGACGCAAAACATGCTCAGCGCCTCAATGAGAACAGTGTGATGTCCTCATTTCAATTGACCTTGAGGGAACAGAGAAATAATCCTGTTGTGTTTTGTTTCAATGTCAACCCACAGAGATGGTAAATATATTTAGTATCTTCATTTAAACTGCAATATTTTAAATGTCTTTTAAATGAAGCCTTATAATATCTTCCTCTAGAAACACAATCTCTTGTAAAAATGGCATGTTTCATTTATAAATAAAACTGTTCAGTGTATTCTATAATGTTCAACTCTCTCGTGTGTGTGTGTGTGTGTGTGTGTGTATATATAACAGTGACCTTTTTATGGCACTAAAAATATGTGCCAGACATAAAGCTAAGCTAAAAATTTTTGATGCCACATTTTTTAATCCCCACAACAATCTTATAAAATGGGATTATTATTTTGATTTCATAGATGAGGAAATCAAGGCTTAGATAAATTATATAACTTGTCTAAGTCTATGGAACAGGTAGGTAGGAGAACTGAGACTTGAACTAAATCTCCCTGGCTATGGAGTATAAGCTGTGAAGGCTGTTTTTATATTTTAAAAGTACAGCAAAATAAAGAGAAACAGTACTAAAAATATATTTCAGGGCATCCTAAATATTTTGCTTGTTTTTAAACTTTGAATGTTCCTTCATAATATCAGTGCTGGTATCCTATGTCTTTTAGTTTGCTTTGACCATACTCTGAACACATATACTTTCTATAATGATTTTTTTTGTGTTACATTCCATCTTT
The DNA here is from genome assembly GCF_049350105.2 of Macaca mulatta. Lineage (NCBI taxonomy): Eukaryota > Metazoa > Chordata > Mammalia > Primates > Cercopithecidae > Macaca > Macaca mulatta. Next base: position 59,100,309 of record NC_133423.1, on the reverse strand, counting down.
CCTCTTTAGTTCATAAACATGTCTATCTATCTTTCTATCTATCAATCTATCTATCAATCTATCTATCTATCTATGTATCTATCTCTCTGTAATAGTCAAAAGACCAAAAGAACAAGCTAGTAAAAATTACATATTGATCTCCTATCCAAATATCTTGATAAGGGCATGTTGGCCTTCCCTTTAGAAATAAGAAGGTTTTGATACACATTTAACCAACAAGCTGTCACTGTTACAGTTAAAATATTTGTTTTGCTTCAATAAATGTGGAAAAAACAAGAATAGTAATGATTCCTTTTATATTTTTCCTGACTGTGCCACTCTCAACCTATTTTGTGAATACTAATTAATTTCCATAGCACTCCTATGGTTTAGGTTGAATATGTAACATATGGTAAAGTAATGGGAATGATGTACTATGAACTTAAATTTGCACTAAAATCTGTAAAAGACATGACATCCTAAGTAGCACAAGATTGAACCAAAATTCAGTAGTTCATGTCATTCTTTTTATTCCATTGAAAGTATGGCATAAGTTAAAACTTTGAATTTTTAAGAATTTTACCCAGTTTAGGGTGACAGCATGATATAATCAAAAGACAGCTGAACTAGATGTCTGTATTTTCTTGACTGAATTGATAACTAGCTGTACATCTTTAGCTAAAACTATTCAGTCTTTAGGTCTCAGAATTCTTAATAAATTAATGTATTGGTAAGATGTTATATAAGATATTTTTCACCTAAAATTCCAAACATAAATCAAGGGAGCTCTTCCTTGTGAAGCCTGTGCACAATGGTCAGTGTGAGTATATAAAGAATTAAGTTCAGGCAAGACTTTCATCCTCTCTAAACATGCCCCTGACTGCAACTTCCTTGCCCAGAATTAATGCATAAAAGACAAGATCCTCCTGGCTCCAAGCCAGAGTTGAGGTTTGCTGAGACTGTGCAACAGGAAACTTCCATTTGAGAAAAAATATCAACTAGCTGTTTGTGTGGGCAAATGAAATAGAAAGACTATGTTTATAAACTGTCAACTCTTACTACTCAATGAATTTGATTCTTATATAATTTATTCACCCAGCTCCAATAATTTAACATGTTATCACAAGAGTCCTTCCTTTTCTTCGCTTTTTATATGTGCTTCCTTTATGTATGTTACTCCAATTATTCTATCATCCCTTTATCTCAGAACACTTAGGAAAAACTCTGGTGAACACATATTTCCTTTTCACATTATTATCCCTTTTAACATCTTGGTTTTCTTTCCAAAATGTAACATAAGTCAGTGCTCTTGAGGTTAAAAATAATTTGTCCTCTATGCAAAGACTCTTTCATGATGAACATAAAGCATCTTTAATCTTTTATGGAAAGCAAAGATCTCTTTAGGTTTTGTTACACATGACAAAAATAAAATCACCTTTCACTGACATTAGAGTTATTACATTTTCATTGGACCTTACACTGTTGGATACATTTATCACTAAATATCTAGAATAATACACATGGACTCTCAGAGTCGGAAGTGGCTAAAAACTGCTTCTACTCTAACCTTAGTCAATATGCAATGCCCCTGATCGGTGTTCACTTACTGCCAATTTCTTCTCTTCAAAATCTGCAACTTCAATACAATTTTTTTACTTGCCTTGTGGACTCAGGTCTCCCCACTACCTTGCCTGACCACTTCCTAAAGCTATTATTCTATATCAAATTTTGCTTTGACTAGCAATTTTTTGAATGAACTGTTTATACTGGCAGCCGCAATATCCTCATCTGATCTCTTCTTCAAATTACAATTTATATACAAATATTAAGATCCATCTTACATGGTTCCTTGCCTTAAGGAATACTCAACTCTTTCAGACATGTGAGTGCACCTACACCACTTTTTATTTCTCTTTATAAGAATGGATCACATTGCATTCTGCTGTTATTACATTTATGTTTTCCTGTCTATCTTCCCCATGAAATTTTCCATTCTTTCTAGAGAACAACTATATTAAGTGCCTTAAATGATTATTGAATAAATGAATAAACAAATCCTCTATAATTTTTTAAATTTTTTACCTAGCTGTAATCCGATTTTTGTTCTATTCATGAAACTTCATTCTTACATCCCACTAAGCAGTATATCAACTGCCATCCATGAAGGAGTAACTGATATGGAATTAGTTCTCCAGTTATAAGCAACTCTAAATCTGGATTTCAAAATATGAGACAACTGATTTTGGACATCGAAAAATGGGCAGTTCAAGGTTTTTATTTCTGAGAAAAGGGAAACTGATAAAGTGGAGTCCCACAATCACCAAGCTCTCTGCCAAGGGACAATTTCCCAACTACAATAAAGAGATCTGGGAGCAAAACAGAGCACAGTAATCCCGCTGAGTTGAAAAGCAAATATGAGTTTCATGGACAGTGGAAGCATCTGGAAGAAGACAGGAACTCAAGAAGAGAGCGCAATGCAGAAAGGAGCCTCAGAAACACATGTGAGAGGCCCCTCTGACATATGGCATAGAATCCCTGACCAATAACTTCTACCCAGAATGTGCAGAGAAAATTCACAACTTAATATTCAGAAAATAGGCATAAGGCTTGGACTCTTCACAAAAGACAATATACAAATGACTAATACAATGTGGAAACATGCTTAACATTGTTAGTCATCAAGAAAACGCAAATTTAACTAACAGTTCAATACAATTTCACACACACTATAATGCCTAAAATTATAAAGGTTGGCAATGTCCTGTATCAGAGAGGATATAGAACAACTGGAATTGATACATTGCTAGTGGAAATGTAAAATTGTTTAAACACTTTGGAAAACAATTTGACAATTTCTTATAAAAGTTAAACTTACCATAGGACTCAGCATTCCTCTTCTTTATATTTTCCCATGACAAATAAAAATATGTCCACAAAAAGAATTGTAGGTGAATGTTCATAATAGCTTTCTTGATAATAGTCAAAAATTGAAAAAAATCTCAAATTTCCATTAAAGGCTAAATAAATTGTGCAATATTATTGATCAATAAAAATGAACAAGCTACTGATATATGCAACAGCACGGATCAACATTAGAGACATTTTCCTGAGTCTGAAAAAGTTGGACACAAAGAAGTGGCATAATTTCATGTATTTGAAATGTTAGAATGGTAAAACTAAAATCATACTGGAGTTGTGGGAGTGAGTGAAAGTAATCTTGTCTATAGAGGGGGCATGAATGAACTTTCTGGAAATATGGAAATTTCTATACAGTGTTTGAGGTGGTGTTTAAATGGATGTGTATGTTTGTCAAAAGTCATTCACCTGTACACTGTAAATGAGTGGATTTTATTGCATTTAAATTGTACCGCCATACATCTGCTTTATGAAAAAGACATCTAAGCATATCCTAGTGACAGAGCTCAATAATCTTGTATCGTTCTCCTAAACTTTTTATACTACAAAACATTGTAGACAGCCCTTCCTTGAAATGTTCTTTTAATAACTTTCTCTAGCTGCTTCTTCACCTATTTATTCTCATATTACTTAAACATGACTATTTGATAAGAAATAATCTTTTCCTCTACACTTTCTCCTTTAATCATCTCCTTTAAGTGCTTAACTCTCAACTAAACAACTTTAGACTTAACCTTGTCCTGAGCTCCTTGCCAAATGTACAAATTTCCCATATCTGTCCTTCCTAGACTCCCATCCTGGCATTGAGAGTAAGGAAGGGAGGTCTGGACCTACAGAATCCTATGCAGAATGGGAGAAGCATGATAGATAAAACTAAAATGTACCCATTGAGAAGTTGGTATACCACAAACAAGGAAATACATTCACAACAGTAAACTAAAATGCCAAAGCAGAAAGGCACAGAAGAAAAGGGACACATTTGTATGAATAGACATAGAGCTGGAAGGGATAAAGGAAGCATCCAGGGGAGCTCCAAGATGGAAGGTATCTGATACAGTACAAGCAGTGAAAATGATGCCTTGTACAGAGGATCCTCAGAAATGACTTGAAAAGTAAAAGAACTGTTATTAGTGGAAGGTATCCAAGTTACTGATGGCAAATCTATACTGGTCTGCAGCAACTTCAATTCTTGCCTCCTCAGACAAAATAATTCGACTGAGAAGAATAAGGCAGAAGGACAAACCAAGGCAAGTTTCAGAACAGGAATGAAAGTTTTATTAAAAAGCTTTAGGACAGTAAGGAAAGGAAGAAAAGAAAAGAAGAAAAGTACAATCTGGATGAAGGCCAAGCGGGTGACTTGAGAAACCAAGTGCGCAGCTTGACTTATGGACTTGGATTTTATATGCTGGCATACTTCCAAGATACTGCATTACTTCTCCCCACTCCTGAGATTTTATCGGGAAGCTGCTGATGAGTTTAAGGTGTTTTTTGTTAGGGGACTGCCTTTCTCTGGCACTGACTGTGAGCAGTTATTACTTTAGATTAATAGTTAACAACTGCTTGACCATCACCTGACAGTCACCCAAAACTCCTGGTGTGTTGAGGGAGGGGTGGGAGGAGGGGAGTGGACAGGAGGGGAGAGTCCTCTTTTGCCCTGCTCATACCTGAGAGGCTACCTATTGTAACAGAATAAGAAAGTAAAGATATTCCAAAATAAAACTTTTGATTAGCCTTCCCTCTGTCCCCAATCTATTTGGATTCTTTTTTTATTTTTTTATAATTTCTACCTTTATTTTAGATTCAGGGAATGCATATGCAAGTTTGTTACATGGCTATATTGGGTGATGCTGAGGTTTGGGGTATGATTGCTTCTGCCACCCAGATATTGAGCATAGTACATAACGGTTAGTTTTTTAACCTTTGGCCCCCTCCCTCTCTCCTCCCTACAGTAATTCCCACTGTCTATTGGTACCATCTTTATGTCCATGAGTACCCATTGTTTAGATCCCACTTATAAGTGAGAACATGAAGTATTTGGTTTTCTGTTCCTGTGCTAATTCACTTAGGATAATGGCTTCCAGTTGCATCCATGTTGCCGCAAAGAACTTGATTTCATTCTTTTTTATGACAGTATAGTATTTCATGGTATATATGTACCACATTTTCTTTATCCAGTCCACCATTGATGGACACCTAGATTGATTCTATGTCTTTGCTATTGCGAATAATGCTGTGATGAACAAATGAGTGCATTGTCTTTTTGGTAGAATGATTTATTTTCTTTTGGATATATATCCAGTAACAGGATTGCTGGGTTGAATGCTAGTTCAGCTTTTAGTTATTTGACAAATCTCCAAACTCCTTTCCATTGTGGCTGAACTAATTTACATTCCCACCAACAGTGTGTAACAATTTTCTTTTCTCTGCAGAGTTGACAGCATCTGTTGTTTTTGGCTTTTTAGTAATAGCCATTCTGACTGCTATGAGATACTATCTCATTGTGGTTTTCATTTGCATTTCTCTAATGATTAGTGATGTTGAACATTTTTTCACATGCTTGTTGGCCATGTGTACGTTTTCTTTTGAAAAGTGTTTATGTCTTTTGTCCACTTTTTAATGGGGTTGTTTCATGCTTGTAACATGTTTTAAGTTCCTTATAGATTCTGGATATTAGGCTTTTGTCAGATGCATAGTTTGTGAATATTTTCTCCCATTCTGTAGGTTGTCTGTTTACTACTCTGTTGATAGTTTCTTTCGCTGTCCAAAAGGCTTTTAGTTTCATTAAATCCCACTTGTCGATGTTTTGTTTTGTTGTAATTGCTTTTCAGGACTTAGTCATTAATTCTCTCCCAAGACTGATATCCAGAATGGTGTTTCCTAGGTTCTCTTTTAGGATTCTTATAGTTTGAAGTCTTACATTTAAATCTTTAGTCTATTTTAAGTCAATTTTTGTATATGGTGAAAGGGAGGGGTCCAATTTCAATCTTCTGCGTATGCCTAGCTAGCTATCTCAGCACCATTTATTGAACAGGGAATCCTTTCCCCATTGCTTATGTTTGTTGACTTTGACAAAAATGAGATGGATGCAGGTGTGAGGTTTTACTTTTAGGTTCTCCATTCTGTTCTATTGATCTATATATCCATTTTTTGTGGATATATAGATCCACACTAAAACAGCACCATGCTGTTTTAGTTACTGTAGCCATGTAGTATAAAGACAGGTACAATGATGACTCCAGCTTTGTTCTTTTTGGTTAGAATTGCTTAGACTGTTTCAGTTATTTTTTGGTTCTGTATGAATTTTAAAATAGTTTTTTCTAGTTCTGTAAAAAATTACATTGGTAACTTTATAGAAATAGCATTGAATATGTAGATTGCTTTGAGCCATATGGCCATTTAATTGACATTGATTCTTTCAATCCAGGAACATGGAATATTTTTCCATTTATTTGTGTCATCTATGATTTCTTTCAGCAGTGTTTTGTAGTTCTTCTTGTAGAGCTCTTTCACCTCCTGGTTAGAGGCATTCTTAGATATTTTATTATCTTGTGACTTGGAAATACATATAGAATTGCTGCTGAATTTTGTACATTAATTTTGTACTGTGAAACTTTACCACTTATGAGTTCTAGAAGCCTTTTGGTAGAGTCTTTAGGGTTTTCTAGGTATACAATCATATTGTCAGCAAAGGAACAATGACCTCTTTTTGACATCTTCCTGTTTGGATGCCTTTTATTTCTTTTTCTCACCTGATTACTATGGCAAGGACTTCCAATACTATGTTGAATAGGAGTAGTCAGAATGGGCATGCTCATCTTCTTCCAGTTCTAAAGAGGAATGCTTCCAGCTTTGGCTCATTCGGTCTGATGCTGGCTGTGGGTCTGTCATAGATGACTCTTATCATTTTGAGGTATATTCCTTTTATGCCTAGTTTCTTGAACATTTTTATCATAAAGTGATGTTGGATTTTATCAAAAGCTTTTCCCACATCTATTGAGATGATCATAATGCTTTTGTTTTTAATTCAATTTATATGGCGAATTACTTTACTGATTTGCATATGTTGAACCAAACCTGCATCCCAGGAATAAAGCCTTACTTGATCATGGTGAAGTAACTTTTTGATGTGCTGCTGAATTCAGTTTGCTAGTATTTTGTTGAGGATTTTAGTATTTATGTTCATCAAGGATATCAGCCTGTTGTTTTCTTTTTTCATTGTGTCTTTGCAAGGTTTTGGTACCAGGGTGATGTTGGCTTTGTAGAATTAGTTTGGGAGGAGTCCACTTTGATATTATGTAATCGTTTCAGTAGGATTGGTGCCAGCCTTTCTTTGTATGGCTGGTGGAATTTAGCTTTGAATCAACTTGGTCTGGGGCTTTTGGTGGTTGGTAGGCTTATTACTACCAATTTAGTTTCAGAACTCAATATTGATCTGTTCAGAGTTTCAACTTACTCCTGATTCAATCTGGTGAGACTATGTGTTTCTAGGAATTTATTCATTTCCTCCAGCTTTTTTAGTTTGTGTGACTAGAGATGTTCACAACAGTCTCTGAGGATCTTTTGTATTTCTGTGGCATCAGTTGTAATTTCACCTTTGTTGTTCTTGATTGTGCTTATTTGTGTCATACCTCTTTTTTCTTTGTTAATTTAGCTAGTGGTCTATCAATCTTGTTTATCCTTTCAAAAAACCAACTTATGGTTTAATTGATTCTTTGGGTAGATTTTTGGATCTCAATTTCATTCACTTCTATTCAATTTTAGTTATTTCTTTTCTTCTGCTAATTTTGGAGTCATTTGTTCTTGTTTTTCCAGTTCCCCTAGGTGTAATGTTAGATTGTTAATTTGAGATCTTTCTAACTTTTGTGGTGGGCATTTTGCACTACAAAGTTTCCTCTTAATGCTGCTTTTGCTGCATCCCAGAGATCTGGGTATGTTGTGTTTTCATTTATTTTCAGATAACTTTTTTATTTCTGCCTTAATTTCACTGTTTACCCAAAAGTCATTCAGGAGCAATTTGTTTAATTTTTATGTAATTGTGTGGTTTTGAGAGATCTTGGTATTGATTTCTATTTTTATTATTTTTACATTATTTGAGACAGAGTCTTGCTCTGTTGCCCAGGCTGGAGTACAGTGGCATGATCACAACTTACTGCAGCCTTGACCTCCGGGACTCAAGTGATTCTCCCACCTCAGCCTCCCAATTAGCTGGGAATATATGCATGTGACACCATGCACAGCTAATTTTTTGTATCTTTTGTAGAGATAGGGTTTCACCATGTTTCCCCAGCTGGTTTCAAACTCCTGGACTCAAGCAATCCACCCAGACTCTATTTCTAGTTTTATTCTACTGTGGCCTGAGAGTATGGTTCATATAATTTTGATTTTTTTAAATTTATCAAGACTTGCTTAATGGCTGAGCATGTGTTCAATCTTGGAGTATGTTCCATGGGTACTGGGGGAACACGCCCCCAATATTTCAACATAGGTTCTTTCTATTTTCCATAAGTGTCGGCCGGCTGAGAAAGAGAAAGAGTACAAAGAGAGGAGTTTTACAGCTGGGCCTCTGGGGGTGACATCACATATTGGTAGGACCGTGATGCCCACCTAAGCTGCAAAACCAGCAGGTTTTTATTAAGGATTTCAAATGGGGATGGGGTGTATGAACAGGCAATAGGTCACAAAGATCACATGCTCCAAAGGGCAAAAAGGAGAACAAAGATCACATGCTTGTGAGGCCAATAAAGATCACAAGGCAAAGGGCAAAATCAAAAAATATCTGCTAAGGGTCTATGCTCAGCTGTGCATGTATTGTCTTGATAAACATCTTAAACAACAGAAAACAGGGTTCGAGAGCACAGAACCGTATGACCTCAAATTTACCAGGGAGCGGTTTTTTTCCCCACCCTAATAAGCCTGAGGGTACTGCAGGAGACCAGGGCGTATTTCAGTCCTTATCTCAACCACATAAGGCAGACACTCCTAGAGCGGTCATTTATAGATGAGGACATTTGGACTGGGCTGCATTCCCTACAGTGTAGCAAAGCAGCTGTGGCCAGACTGCTTCTTTAGATCCCTCCTCACTGGGCATGGACAGGGTCTCTCTGCAGGTGATCCAGCACCAGTCAGGGGCTTACAGACATAATTCTTATCTCCCTGGGAAAGAGCACTTTGGGGAAGGGGTGGCTGTGGTCTCAGGTTCAGTGGACTTAGTATTTCCTGCCTGGCTGCTCTGAAGAGATCAGCTGATCCTGACAAGGGGGATTCCCCCAGCACAGCACACCAGCTCCACTAAGGGACAGCCACTAAGGGACAGACGACCCCCTCAACTGGGACCTTGACCCCCACGCCTCCTGACTGGATGAGACCTCCCAACTAGGGTCGCCAGATACCTCATACAGGAGAGTTCTGGGTGGCATCTGGTCAGTGCCCCTCTGGGACAAAGCTTCCAGAGGAAAGAGCAGGCAGAAATCTTTGCTATTCTGCACCCTCCACTGGTGATACCCAGGCAAACAGAGTCTGCAGTGGACACCCAGCAAACTGCAGCAGATCTACATAAGAGGGGCCTGACTATTAGAAGAAAAACACACAAAAAGCAACAGCAACATCAACAAAAGAGACCCCACAAAATCCCCGTCCAAAGTTTATCAGCCTCAAAGATCAATGGTTGAAAAATCCATGAAGATGAAGAAAAGTCAATGCAAAAACACTGAAAATCCTCAAAGCTGGAATGCCTCTTCTCCTCCGAATAATCACAACACTTCTCCAGCAAGGGCACAGAATGGGGCCAATGGTGAGATGGATGAACTGACAGAAGCAGACTTCACAAAGTGGGTAATAATGAATTTCACTGAGCTAAAGGATTATCTTCTAACCCAATGCAAAGAAGCTAAAAACCATGATAAAAGATTACAGGAGCTGTTAACTAGAATAACCAGTTTAGAGAGGAATATAAATGGCCTGATGTAGCTGAAAAACACAGCACGGCAACTTCATGATGGAAACGTAAGTATCAATAGCTGAATCGACCAAGCAGAAGAGAGAGTATCAGAGCTTGAAGACTCTCTTGCAGAAATAAGGCAGACAAACAAGATCAGATAAAAAAGAAAGAAATTAAACAAACAAAACCTCTGAGAACTATGGGACTATGTAAAGAGACTGAACCTATGACTGATTAGAGAAACTGAAAGAGATGGGGAGGATGGAACCAAGTTGTAAAACACACTTCAGGACACCATCCAGGAGAACTTCCCCAATCTAGCAAGACAGGCCAATTTTCAAATCCAGGAAATCCAGAGAACCCCAGTAAGATATTTCATGAAAAGATTTACCCCCAAGACACATAATCATCAGATTCTCCAAGGTAAAAATGAAGGAAAAATTGTTAAGGGCAGCCAGAGAGAAAGGCAAGGTCATCCACAAAGGGCAGCCCATCAGACTAACCGTGTACCTCTCAGTGGAAACCCTAAAAGCCAGAAGAGATTGGGGGCCAACATTCAACATTCTTAAAAAAAGAAACTTCAACTCAGAATTTCATATTAGGCCAAACTAAGCTTCATAAGTGAAGGAGAAATAAAATCTTTTTTTAGACAAGCAACTGCTGAGGAATTTTGTGAACACCAGGTCTGCCTTGCAAGAGCTCCTGAAGGAAGCACTATTACTATCCACTACAAAAACACACTGAAGTACACAGAACAACAACTCTATGAAGCAACTATATTAACAAGTTTGCAAAATTAACCAGCCAGCATCATGATGACGGATTAAATTCACACATAACAATATTAACCTTAAATGTAAATGGGCTAAATGTCCCAATTAAGAAACACAGAATGACAAACTGGATACAAAGACAGGACCCATCAGTGTGCTGTATTCAAAGAACACATCTCACATGCAAAGATGCACATAGACTCAAAATAAAGGGACAGAGGAAAATTTACCAAGCAAATTGAAAGCAGAAAAATGCAGAGGTTGCAATCACAGTTTCTGAAAAACTAGACTTTAAACCAACAAAGGTCAAAACAGATAAAGAAGGGCATTACATAATGTTAAAGGGTTCAATTCAACAAGAAGAGCTAACTATCCTAAATATATATGTACCCAATACAGGAGCCCTGAGATCCATAAAACAAGTTCTTAGAGACCTACAAAGAGACTTAGACCCCCACACAATAATAGAGGGAGACTTTAATAACCCACTGTCAGTATTAGACAGATCATTGAGAGAGAAAATTAACAAAGATCCAGGACTTGAACTCAGCTCTTGACCAAGTGGACCTGATTGATATCTACAGAACTTGCCACCCAAAAAACAGGAGAATATAAATTTTTCTCAGTGCACTTACTCTAAAATTGATCACATAATTGGAAGTAAAACACTCCTCAGCAAATGCAAAATAACTGAAATCATAACAAACACTCTCTCAGACCGCAGTGCAATCAAATGAGAACTGAAGATTAAAAAGCCCACTCAAAACCACATAACTACATGGAAATTGAACAACCTGCTCTTGAATGACTCCTGGTAAATAATGAAATTAAGACAGATATCAAGAAGTTCTATGAAACAAATGAGAACAAAGCAACAATGTATCAGAATCTCTGTGATACAGCTAAAGCAGTGCTAAGTAGGAAATTTATAGCACTAAATGCCCACATCAAAAAGCTAGAAAGATCTCAAATCAACCCCCTAACATCACAACTAAACGAACTAGAGAACAAAGAGCAAACAAACTCCAGAGCTAGCAGAAGACTAGAAATCACCAATCTCAGAGCAGAACTGAAAGAGATAAACACAAAAAAATCACTTCCAAAAAAATCAATGAATACAGGAGCTGTTTTTTTTTTAAAAAAAAGAATCAATAGAATAGACTGCTAGTGAGTCTGATTTTAAAAAAAGAGAGAGAAGATCCAAATAAACACAATCAGAAATGATAAGGGGGATACCACCACTGACCCCACAGAAATACAACCATCAGAGAATACTATAAACACCTCTATGCAAATACACTGGAAAATCTACAAGAAATGGATAAATTCCTGGACACATACACCATCCCAAGACTGAACCAGGAAGAATTTGAATCCCTAAATAGACCAATAACAAGTTCTGAAATTGAGGCAGTAATAAATAGCCTACCAACTAAAAAAAGGCCTACATTCAGATGGATTTATAGCTGAATTCTATCAGAAGTACAAAGAGAAGCTGGTACCATACCTTCTGAAACTATTCAAACAATTGAAAAGGAGGGATTCCTCCCTAACTCATTTTATGAGGCCAGTATCATCCTGACACCAGAGATACTACAACAACAACAACAACAACAACATAAACTTCAGGCCAATAACCCTGATGAACATCTATGCAGAAATCTCAGTAAAGTACTGGCAAACCAAATTCAGCAGCACATCAAAAAGCTTATCCACCATGATCAAGTCTGCTTCATCCCCGGGATGCAAGGCTGGTTCAACATACGCAAATCAATAAATGTAATTAATCATGTAAACAGAACTAAAGACAAAAACCACATGATTATCTCGATAGATGCAGAAAAGGCCTTTGATAAAATTCAACACCCCTTCATGTAAATAACTCAGTAAGTGAGATATTGAAGGAATATCCCTCAAAATAATATGTGCTATTTATCACAAACTCACAGTCAATATCATACTAAACAGGCAAAAATGGGAAGCATTCCCCTTGAAAATGGGTACAAGACAAGGATGCCCTCACTCACCACTCTTATTCAACATAGTGTTGGAAGTTCTGGCCAGGGCAATCAGGCAAGGTAAAAAATAAAGGGTTTGCAAATAAGAAGAGAGGAATTCAAATTGTCTTTGTTTGAGGATGACATGATCTATATCTAGAAAACCCCATCAACTCAGCCCAAAAGCTTCCTAAGCTGATAAGCAACTTTAGCAAAGTCTCAGGATATAAAATCAATGTGCAGAAATCACAAGCATTCCGGTACACCAACAACAGACAGGCAGAGAGCCAAATCATAAATGAACTCCCATTCACAATTGCCACAAAGAGAATAAAATACCCAGGAAAACAAGGGAAATGAAGGACCTCTTCAATGAGTAATACAAACCACTGCTCAAGGATATCAGAGAGGATACAAGCAGATGGAAAAGTGTATCATGCTTATGGATAGGAAGAATCAATATCATGAAAATGACCATACTGCCCAAAGCAATTTATAGATTCAACACTATTTCCATTAAACTACCACTGACATTCTTCAAAGAATTAGAAAAAACTATTTTAAAATTCACACGGAACCAAAAAAGACCTCACATAGCCAAGACAATCCTAAGCAAAAAATAAAACAAACCTGGAAGTATCATGCTGCCTGACTTCAAACTATACTATAAGGCTACAGTAATCAAAACAGCATGGAACTGGTACAAAATAGGCACATAGACCAGCAGAACAGAGAACTCAGAAATAAAAACACACATCTACAACCATTTGATCTTTGACAAGCTTGACAAAACAAGCAATGGGTAAATGATTACCTATTTAATAAATGGTGCTGGGAGAACTGGTTAGCCATATGCATTAAACTGAAACTGGATTCCCTCTTTATACCTTATACAAAAATCAACTCAAGATTAAAGACTTAAATGTAAAACCCAAAACTATAAAAACCCTAGAAGAAAATCTAGCCAATACCATTCAGGACATAGGCATGGGGAAAGACCTTATGATGAAATCGCCAAAAGCAATTGAAACAAAAATCAAAATTGACAAATGGGGTCTAATTAAACTACAGAGCTTCTGCACAGCAAAAGAAAGTATCATTAGAGCGAACAGGCAACTTACAAAATGGGAGAAAATTTTTGCAATCTATCCATCTGACAAAGGTCTAATATCCAAAATCTACAAGGAACTTAAGCAAATTTACAAGAAAACAACAACCCGTTAAAAAAATAGGCAAAGGATATGAACAGACACTTCTCAAAAAAAAAGGCACACATGTGGCCAACAAATATATTTTAAAAAGGTCAACATCGCTGATCATTAGAGAAATGCAAATCAAAACTACAATGAGATACCATCTCATGCCAGTCAGAATGGCAATTATTAAAAAGTCAAGAAACAACAGATGCTAGTGAGGTTGCAGAGAAATAATTCTTTTACACTGTTGGTAGGAGCATAAATTAGTTCAATCACCGTGGAAGACAGTGGCAATTCCTCAAAGATTTAGAACTAGAGATACCATTTGACCCAGCAATCCCATTACTGGGTATACAACCTAGGAGCATAAATCATTCTATTATAAACATACATGCATGAGTTATGTTCATTGCAGCACTATTCATAATAGCAAAGACATGGAATCAACCCAAATGCCCATCAATGATAGACTAGATAAAGAAAATGTGGTACATATACACCATGGAATATTATGCAGCCATAAAAAGGAACGAGATCATGTCCTTTGCAGGGACATGGATGAAGCTGGAAGCTATTATCCTCAGCAAACTAACGCAGGAACAGAAAACCAAACACTACATGTTCTCACTTGTAAGTGGGAGCTGAACAATGAGAGCACATGGACACAGGGAGGGGAAGAACACTTACTGGGGCCTGCAGGGGGAGGGCGGGGTCGGGGAAAGCATTAGGGAAAAGAGCTAATGCATGTTGGGCTTAATACTTAGGTGATGGATTGACCATGGCATGTGTTTACCTATGTAAGAAACCTGCACATCCTGCACATGTACCCTGGAACTTAAGAAAATAAAATAAAATGATTATTTAAAAAATGAAAAATACACCCCCAAAACATCTGTCTTCTTTTTATTCTAAGAAACATGTCCTCAATGAACTGTAAATGTTCTATCTAGAACAGGCCAGTCACAGCTTGGGTGGTTAAGAATTTATTTTAAAATTCATACATTTCTGAAATTACATAACAATCATAAACTCAGATTTTATGTTAACAATATACTATTGATACAATATACTACCTTATATCTTTACTATTATATATCTTTACTATGTTAACTATTAATGATATGCAGGATTTAGTTCAAAATAGAAATAGTATTGACATCATAAACTAATGAGGGAGTATAAATATAGCTTATATAGTTTACTATATGATTTACGTTCAGTCCTCACCTTCAGTATTTGTCATTTTACTTTCATGAAAACTTTCACTGTTCTCCTTAGAGGCTCCATATAGAACCAAACTCTGAGACGTGGCATTGTCTTTTAAAAAGAAAAAACACATATTTTAGTGAGTAGTTAATATTATAGAAAATTTTAAAATAAGCACCACCATGTAAAAACTATGTTACGGAAGTGCTCTCCTTAAAAGAAAAACAACTATGATACAAATATTAATCAAAACCCACAGTATAATATCTTCAGATATTTTCTCTCTGCTCTTCAATTGATTTGACTCTTTCATAAGAAGGTATTCAAAATAGCATGAGACTGTTAAAAACAAATAGGTAAGTCATTATGTGTTGATATAGAATGTATCCAGGATACACTATATGAAAATTAGCAAGGCAGAGATTTGTGTGTAAGCTTTGTCACCTTTTTTTAAAAATGAGATGTATGTGTGTGTGTGTGTATATATATACACACACATATATATATCTTAACTATGTTAACTATTGATATGTAGGATTTACTTACAATTATATATCCTGTATAAGTTATGTAAGATTTATAATTATAAATACATAAGATATGTAGGATTTATAATTGCTAGATTAAGAGACTGTTGTTTTTAGAAAGAGGACAGGTAGAGAGAGGGGAAATGTTTTATTTTACAATCTCTGAAGAAGTGTTTCAAAATTCTAAAATATAAAAATATGTTATCATTTATTTGACATTTTCTTATAAAGCTAAATATATCTACACTACAATGCAGCAACTCCAGTCCTAAGCTTTTAACAAACAGAAATGAAAGTATAGGTCCACAGAAATATTATCCCAGGCCATTTATATAGCTTTATTCATAACAGTGAAAACTGGAAACAACCTAAATGTCCATCAGCAGAAAAATAGATTTAAATAAATACTCTGTAGTTATGCAATAATATAATGTGGACCAGTGAGAAAGAATGAGCTGCAAATACATGGAGTAATATTGGTGAATCTCAAAAATATATTGATATATTTAATTTCATTATTATGAGGTCCAAGAAAAAGACGAAAGTAAGCTATGGTGATAAAAATCAAAATAACAGTTGCCTATAGTAGGCGAGAAACTTTCAGGGGTGTTGGAAATTTTTTCTAGCTTGAATGGCATGGTAGTTACATTTATGTATGCACTTATCAAAATGCATTAAATTATAAATTTAAGATGGCATTTTCTTGTATGTATGCTATAAAATAAAAAAGTGTTTTACTCTAAAACCATCAAAATATTTTTATATATTATAAATACATACATACATACATATATAAATATAAGGTTTAAATGTTTGCAGAATAACTTATGTTAATATATACTAACAGTTACAGATAGAATACTTATGTTAAAGCTCACTAAAGCATTAAAGAAAGCATAAAAGAAGGCAAAAGTAAGTTTATAG
Source organism: Macaca mulatta (assembly GCF_049350105.2). Taxonomy (NCBI): domain Eukaryota; kingdom Metazoa; phylum Chordata; class Mammalia; order Primates; family Cercopithecidae; genus Macaca; species Macaca mulatta. Next base: position 59,083,854 of record NC_133423.1, on the reverse strand, counting down.
CAAAAATATTCAATAGGAAATTGTTCGAAACATGTAAAAATGATAAAAGATAGTGCTAATCAAATAACTATAATATATAAATGACTAAATTTACCCAAAAAGAACCAATTATAAAATAATACAGAAAAAAATTATAAATAAAATACATACAATTATTTTCTGAAAAAGAAAACTTGATGTGACTAAATATGAACAAATCTAGAACTTAAGCTCAACAACACCGAGAGTTATTACTTTACAATTGAAGTTATAGATAATAATAAAAAAATCTATATGTGTGTAATAAAACAGCACATTATATTAGAAAAAAAATCTTATTTTTTAACATAAAGAGAAATTTAGAGAAAAAATATAGAGGAAAAATCTAAATAACTGCCATTTATCTGTGGCATATGAAGTTCAGAATAACAAAATGACATACAGGATGTGATGAATACAATAAGGTAATACTGATATACAGATTACAAATCACAAAAAGATACAGATTATATCATTTTAAAGGTAGTAAAAGTAGGTATCTTAGACAACAATAATTCAAAAAAATTTAATAAGTAGAAACTAGCTGCACTATATAATTAATCTACTGTACAATTAGAAATTTGTCACATAAAGTTAATTCAAAGGTATTTGGAAATTTAATGTATATTTCCAAATAAATATGTCAAGGAAGAATTCCATGTCATACAAAATACGTATTAAAAAGGAAACACTTTGTAAAGAAATGTTAATGTGTTTAAAACAGAAATACATTCAGAACTTAAATGTTTAATTATAAATAACATTCAAAATACTGGCAAAAGTGAAGTATATATGTGTACTAAGACATTAAAGGGAAACATAGGAAATAAATAAGTTTTTTTTTTTTTCTGAAGTGGAGTCTTGCTCTGTTGCCAGGCTGGAGTGCAATGGCGTGATCTCGGCTCACTGCAACCTCCGACTCCTGGTTCAAGTGATTCTCCTGCCTCGGCCTCCCAAGTAGCTGGGACTACAGGTGCGCGCCACCATGCCTGGATAATTTTTTGTATTTTTAATAGAGATGGGGTTTTGTCATGTTGGCAAGGCTGGTCTCGAACTCCTGACCTCAGGTGATTTGCTCACCTTGGCCTCCCAAAGTGCTGGCATTATAGGCGTGAGCCACCATGCCTGGCCAGAAATAAATAATTCTAAAACTGTAAAAAAGTCTCCTTTATATATCAGCCACTCCAACCCACAGAGGCTTGTTTACTATAGAGCACTAGAAGCAAATGTCCTGTTTTCCAAGCTGCTGAGCTTCTGGCATTGTAACCACAACTTCAGTCCCCTTCTCTAACCACTTCCTTCAGACTCTGTGATGACGAGATGAGGTTTTCCCATAATTAAGACCTCAGTATTATCTTTGAACTTTAGTTTTACTCTAATCTTCAGACGGATGTTCCCACAACTTGCCTGAGTCTTGATGACTCCAATCCCTACGATTCAGTACCCCAACCAGTGATTTGGGGAGTTTGCAATGTAGCAGTTTTGTGGTATGTTCAGAGTATTAAAAGAATAAAGTTTCCACAATCAAATTCTTGTGTAAGTCAGAGGCTGACACGAAAGAATCAGAATTGTGTAAACCTAACACATGATTCTTTAAAAAGAAGAATTAAAAATATAGAATTGGAAAGCTGGGCATGGTGGCATGCACCTGTAGTCCCAGTTACTCCAGAGGCTGAGGCAGAATGATCACTTGAGCCCAGGAGTTCAAAGCTGCAATGAGCCATGACTGTGTCACTGCACCCCAACCTGAGCAACAAAGCAAGACCCTCTCTCTAAAAAATAAAATAAATAAAACTGGAAATATTAAGTGCAAATAACACAAAATCAACAAAATTTCATACACTATAAAACTGTGTTAAAATTAATTTGAAAGTTTAAAAGAAAATTAATGCATCAGTTACTTGAAAAGTCACCATGCCATTCTCGCTCCCATGGTAATCCAGTAGAAAGCATCATGGTCTTCCCATGAATAATTTCTCAAAATCAATAAGGAGTACAGAGTGAATCAAACACAAAAGAAAAGTGGACACCACAACTCAAGATTGGTTATCAGTAGGCAACTAACGTTACAATTTTCTTGTGTGTACTTCCAGATACTTTATACCTATGAGAATATTTCATATGTATGCCTTATTTTATGCTTTAGTGAGCTTTAACGTATATTCTATCTGTAACTGTTAGTATATGTTAACATAAGTCATTCTGCAAGCATTTAAACCTTATGTATGTATGGTATATGTATTTATAATATATAAAAATGTTTTAATGGTTTTAGAGTAAAACACTACTTTTTATTTTATAGCATACATAAAAGAAAATGCCATCTTAAATTTATAATTTAATGCATTTTGATAAGTGTGTACATAAATGTAACTACCATGACATCCAAGCTAGAAAAAATTTCCATCACCCCTGAAAGTTTCTCGCCTACTATAGGCAACTGTTATTTTGATTTTTACCACTATAGTTTACTTTTGTCTTTTTCTTGGACCTTGTAATAATGAAATTAAATGTATCAAGTATGTTTTATCTGACTTTGTTCAATATATTTTTGAGATTCACCAATGTTACTCCATGTATTTGCAGCTCATTCTTTTTCACTGGTCCACATTATATTATTGCATAACTACAGAGTATTTATTTAAATCTATTTTTCTGCTGATGGACATTTAGGTTGTTTTCAGTTTTCACTGTTATGAATAAAGCCATATAAATGGTCTGGGATAATATTTTTGTGGACCTATGCTTTCATTTCTGTTTGTTAAATGAGTGTGTACATAAGTATATGCATATATAAAAAATATATATAAAGAGACACATATACATACATTTCTTTCATTCTCAGGACGGAGAGATTCCTTATCAATTTTAAACCATAGTACAAATTCAACTTTATATTTCAAGTTGTTAGAAAATTTTTTTTTCACACACTAAGATCAGTCACATCAGGATACATCTTAAAATTCAAGGCTGGTATGTGTAATAGTTTAATTGGTAGTTTTTTACTTCTTAGAAGTTTATAACATAATGGTAAATTATACACCTAGAATTATATTACATTACATAAAACATCAGTTTCATGGTATCTTGTAGGATAAATTTACCATAATTTATTAAACCAATGAGGATGAAAAAATCTCAAATTAAAGTGAGAATGACTAATATTTATTGAATATATACATGACAGTTGACTTCAACATATTTATACTATGATACTTAATCTTTACAATAACACACATTAATTTTCATTTTACACATGAGTAAAATGTGGCCCAGAAAGGTAGTGAACCAAACCAGGTTGACAAAGTTAGTAAGTGATAGAACTAAAATTTAAACTTTGTTTCTAGTTCCAGTCTTTAAACTATACTAGCACTCTTTAAAACCTGTTTACAATATATAATTCCAAGAGATTCTTGTAAGTATGGAAAGATGCAGTTCTATACTCAAATAACATATTACTTAAGAAGGTTTTTTCATTGCAAGACTTGTTAGAGTTTTCAAAGTGTTTTCATCAAAAGAACCTTCAAGAAAAATATAAATTATACAAAATTTCTCAGTTTTATTTTACCTCAGAATTATTTTTTCCCTAAGCATATCTTGGAATATATATTAAATAGCACACTCTTTGAATATGTCCTAAAGCACATTATCTCCCAAATTTGGGAAGAAATAAAACTCAGAAGAGGATTAAACTTGTTAAATTATATAAACTAGAAAAATTCCTCTTATTATAAATGCATAATTCAATACACAATAATACTATATATAACACATATTTCTTGGAATGGCAGGCTAGGTTTATCAGATCTACTTTTCCACTGAAAATAGGATTTTTTATATATATATATACACACACACACACATATATGAACGAGATAGTTACAAACTACTAGGACAAAAATATAAAGAAGAGCAGAAACTATACTTTTAAGTGGAGCACAGGATGCAAAATGACATTTGACACAAAAGTCATTGACAATTCCTAGAAAGTCTGGGCTGGGTTTGATGACTTGTAAGTTTTACAAAATAAAAAGACAACCTAGTCTCAGGGTCCATAGACAAAATGTAAGTGATTTGTGAAATTGGATGGGGAAAAAATTACTCGAGTTTCAAAATATTTCTGTACCTCTTATATTTAAAATATAATTTTAATGACAAATAATAAAAATATAATTTTCATTCAGAGAGTATAAGCTTCAATAGGCTTCAAAAGGGTCTATAGCACAAAAAAATTAGAATGCCTTAATTCCCAACTAAATTGTAAAACTCATTTTAAGTTTGGATAGCAAATGGCTACAGCCTCAGAGTAAAGGTTAACCAGAAATAATGACCCCAATGGCCTCTACCAGAACTCAAGACATTGTAGAGGTATTTTCTCTGAGTATACACTAAACATACAAAAATAAAAACAAAAGCAGAGAACCTCACCCCTGTGACATTAAAACTTTGGCTGTTCGTCACTGAAATTTGCAGATTGAGTTTTCAACATTGGACATTCCATCGAAGCCTCTATGCTTGAAGTTGTTTTAAGTTTGTGCCATATTGGTACAGCACTATGTTCCTGACAGAAGCAAAAACAAGTATACTCTGGAAGAAGTCATCTGTATTTTAAGCATCATGGAATACCCATGAATAATTTTTCAAAAGCAATAAGGAGTACAGAGTCAAAGTAATCAAACACAAAAGAAAGGTAGAAACCGTAACTTAAATAACATACAAAAATCAGTTCCAAGTGGATTGAAAATCTAAGTGTAAAAGTCAAAACTCCAAAATGCTTAGAAGATGATTTGGACAAATATCTGCATGACCTTAGACTAGGATTTCCTTGAATAATACGTAAAAAGCTTTGACTTGAAAAAATAATAAGAATGCTTGTGCATCAAAAGGCAATATAAATAGATTAAAAATAAAAGGCATAAATGTAAAAAAAAATTAGTTAAATATATGACTGATTTAGAACTAGTATTCATACTATACAAGAAATTCCTAAAAATCAATGTGAAAAAAGACAAACGACTCATTAGAAAATCAGAACAAAGATACGGTCAATTTGCAAAAGTGGAACTCGAAATGCCAAAAAAGCACATGAAAAAATTTTCAACATCAGTAATAATCAGGGAAATTTAAATTGAAACCACAATAAGACATTGCTACATAGTATGGGGATTGTCAATACTTTAAAAGTCTAACAATGTCATGTGGTAGGAAGAAAATGGAGCAACTTGAATATTCCTACACTGTTATGTCACTGTAAATTCATGTCATTACTTTGGAACATAATTTGGCATTATCACATAATGTCAACGACAGATATACCATATACTTATCAGTTCTGCTGATAGGTATGCCTTAGAGAAACTCACACAGGATATATGTACAAGGATGTTTTTAGGAGCGTTATTCAAAATAACAAAAAATGTAATGAATGGTATTGGACAATGGTACAGCAAAATGGATGAAAGCCACAAACTACACTGAGCAAAAACGGTAACAACAAGGATGAAGATAACAAGTAATGTTGAACAAAGGCAGCAACATACATATATTAACTCAGTTTAATTTCAATTAACAAGCATGCAAAATTAAATTATATCTTTAGGGATGCATACATATGGAACCCTACAGTTAAAATTAAAAAGAAAAGGAAATTAGCACCACAAAAGCCCAGGTAGTGGAGGGCATAAAGTATTATTCAGGAGAGTACAGGGAGACCATCTGAAACGCCGGGCATGTCTATGTGTGGAGTGAGTGAAGGTGACACAGATGTTTCCTCATAATCATTTATGAAAAAACCCACAGATTAAGTTTGAACACTCTTAAGTATGCATTACTCAAAATGAAAAAGGGAACACAGGAAATGGAGTATATAACATACACTAGCAATAGATAAGTATTTTTTTAAAGAAGTGTTACAATTATATTCACTGACAGAACATCAATTAGGAAGAACAGAAGAATGCCTGAAATTATTTTCATGCTTATAATTTTTTGAAAAACAGTAATATGTGACAGAAAAAAAGAGATAAAAATTATATATAGTAGCTTTTGGATACCTTCATTTGTCTTTGACCATGCCTTTTCTCTGAGAGCCTTTACTTCCTGACATGTTAAACCTATAAAAGGTAAAATAAAATAAGTAAAATATTTGCTTCCTGAGTCAAATACTCTGCCCTATATTGCACTAGTAAGGGTACAGGAAGAAAATAAGCATCAGAATAAAGACATATATGCTAAATTACATAAGAAAGGGCTGAGGGGGTAAGTAGAAGAGAAAGACAAAGTTTGATGGTGTTTCTCTGCAAAAGGGTATTTGATAGAAAACACTGTGGAAGGAAATGGGAGGTCATCATGGGTGACATTCTGGGATGATAAATAGATTCACAATTTTAATAGAAGCTTTCTGTGTAATTTCTCGGTTTAGTGTTCAAGAGAACTTAAATGAAGGTTTAATCTAATTTCCAACGTTATATTATATATGGATTTAAAAAATCCAACAGTATGGTAAGATTGGCCTTGTGACATAGCCCAGTTTATTGAAAAAACACAATACATGAAGAAAGATAAATGCAATTATTTATGCATGTCATAACTGCATCTCTAGAAAATCCTCAGTACAAAATCAAACTGATTAAAGAGAGTTTACATATATGTCACAAATAATATAGCATGATTTTTATAAAAGACAGCATTGCCAACACCAGTGACATAAAAATAAACCCTAAAGACATATCACTATACTTACAAAAGTATAACCTATGTAGGAACATATTTAATAATTATATCTAGGCTTTAAAAAAATTTTGGTAGTATAAAACATTACTAGAACATAAAAAAATGTTGAAACAAACAAGAATGTAAATTATGGTTCACATTAGGAATATAAACATTGTAAAAGTATCTCTTTTTTCCAGTTTAATAACCCATAAAAATATTAGGCCTATTTTATTTGTGACTCAATAATTATTTTTAAATTTTAAAAATGAGCAATAATATCAAAAAATCTAAAAATCATGGCAAATATGTGCACGTATTTGTAGTGGAGAGAGGGCCTTGTCCTTTAAATATCTGAATATGTCTAATATTCTAAGGATATATTTCAAAGACTTGCAAGAAATAAATGTGTAGATCAATGAAAAGAAACAGTTTCTTCTCTATACAAAAACAGACATATGAAAATAAATTATATTCCATAAGATATGATACCCACAAAAATTAAAAATTTTAAAAAGCTATCAGATAATTTTACAAATATTTTAGGTATCTCAAAGAATTCTTTTAAAAAATTTAGATTCACACTAGAAAATCTACAATTTACAATTATAAAATTGAGATTTGTGCTAATAGAAAATCATCATATGAAATGCAAAAACAGAATATCCCAAAGTTCAGCATTCATAACGATTTTCCTAAATTACCAAGATAAATTATGACGTCTCTCTCCTTCAACACACACGTTTCATGAGGGCAGGGAGTATATCTACTTACAGCCACTGTATTTCTGGCAAGTAGCAAAGAACCCCAGACATAGTAAGTGTTAATACATATTTACTGAATGAAAAACACAGTAACAGGAGGAATGAGGGAACACATTAGAGTGAAATAATGACCACACCAAGAATACAAGCATACTTCCAAGATATTGTAAGTTCAGTTCTAGACAACTGCAATAAAGTGAGTCATACAAAGTGTTTGGTCTCTAAAAGCATAGAAAAGTTATATTTATACTATACTGTAGTCTATTAAGTATGTGATATTATATCTAAAACAATAAAATATTTCTAAACATTGTCTAAATATTGTTTAGGTCTAAACCATAAAAAGATACTTTAATTAAAAATATTTAGTTTTAAAAAGTTAATGATTGGCCAAGGTGGGTGGATCACCTGAGGTCAGGAGTTTGAGACCAGCCTGACCAACAAGGTGAATCTCTGTCTTTACTAAAAATGCAAAAATTAGCTGGGCTAATTTAGCTGGTGGCAGGCACCTATAGTTCCAGCTACATGGGAGGCTGAGACAAGAGAATTGCTTGAACCTGGGAGGCGGGGGTCGCACTGAGCCTAGATCATGCCATTGCACTCCAGCCTGGGCAACGGAGCAAGACTGTCTTAAAAAAAAAAAAAAAAAAAAAGTTAATGATCATGTGAGCCTTCAGCAAGTCATAATCTTTTCACTGATGGAGGGTCTTGTCTCAATGTTGATGGCTGCTGACTGATCAAGGTGGTGGTTGCCAAAGGTGGGAGTGTCTGTGGTTATTTCTCAAAGTAGGACAATGAAGTTTTCCTCATGGATTAACTCTTCCTTTTACAAAAGATTTCTTTGTACCATGTGATGCTGTTTGATAGCATATTATGCAGAGTAGAACTTCTTTCAAAATGGAAGCCAATCCTCTCAAACCCTGTTGTTAATTTATCAATTATGTTTATGCAGTATTCTAAATCTTTTGTTGTCATTTCAACAATGTCTACAGTATCTTCAACAGGAATAGAGTTCATCTTATGAAACCACTTTTTTTGCCCATTCCCAAGAAGCAACTTATCATCCATGAAACTTTTATCATGAGATTGCAGCAATTCAGTCACATATTCAGGCTCCACTTCAAATTCCAGTTCTCTTGCTCTTTCCACTTCTTCAGTAACTTCCTCCACTGAAGCCTTGAATCCCTCAAAGTCATCCAGGAGAGTTGAAAGCAACTTCTTCCAAATTCCTCTTAATGGTATTTTGACCTTCTCTCATGAATCATGAATATTCTCAATGGTATACACTTTCCTCAAGGTTTTTTATTTATTTTACCCAGATCCATCACAGGAGTCACTATCTATGGTAGCTACAGCTTTATGAAATGCATTTCTTAACTAATAAAACTTGAAAGTTAAAATTACTCCTTGATCCACAGGCTGCAGAGTGGATATTGTGTTAGCAGGTATGAAAACAACATTAATCCCCTTGTACATCTCCATTTCAGCTCTTTTTTTTTTTTTTTTTTTTTTTTTTTGAGATGGAGTCTCGCTCTGCCGCCCAGGCTGGAGTGCAGTGGCCAGATCTCGGCTCACTGCAAGCTCTGCCTCCCGGGTTCATGCCATTCTCCTGCCTCAGCCTCCTGAGTAGCTGGGACTACAGGCGCCCGCCACCTCGCCCGGCTAGTTTTTTGTATTTTTTAGTAGAGATGGGGTTTCACCGTGTCAGCCAGGATGGTCTCGATCTCCTGACCTCGTGATCCGCCCGTCTCGGCCTCCCAAAGTGCTGGGATTACAGGCTTGAGCCACCGCGCCCGGCCTCCATTTCAGCTCTTGGATGTATATGTTGTCAGAGGAAGTAATATTTTAAAGAAATCTTTTTTTTTTTTTTTTTTGAGCAGTAGGTCTCAACAGTGGGCTTAAAACATTCGGTAAACCAAGGTACAAACAGATGTACTATCATTTAGGCTTTGTTGGTTCATTTATAGCACACAGGCTGAGGAGATTTAACATAATTCTTAAAGGCCCTAGGATTTTGGGGAAGGTAAATAAGCATTAACTTCAGTCACCAGTTGCATTAGTTTCTGACAAAAAGACTCAGCTTGTCCTTTCAAGCTTGGAAACCAGGCATTTATTTCTCCTCTCTAGCAATAAAAGTTCTAGATGGCATCTTCTTCTGATAAAAGGCTGTTTTGCCTACATTGAAAATCTGTTGTTCAGCACGTCCACCTTCATCAATTAACTTAGCCAGATTTTCTGGATAACTTGCTGCTTCACTGTGTACTTTTATTCTATGGAGATGACTTTTTTCCTTAGACTTCATGAACCAACTTCTGCAAACTTCCAACTTTCCTTCTGCAGCCTCTTCACCTCTCTTAGCCTTTACAGAATTGAATAGAGTTAGGGCCTTGCTCTTGATTAAGCTTTTGTTTAAGGGAATGTTGTGTCTGGTTTGATATTCTATGCGGACCACTAAAACTTTCTTCATATCAGCAACAAGGGTATTTTGTTTTCTTATCATTCATATGTTCACTGGAGTAGCACTTTTAATTTCCTTCAAGAACTTTTCCTTTGCATTTACAACTTGGCTAACAGCTCGGCACAAGAGACTATGCCTTCAGTCTATCTCAGCTTTCAACATGCCTTTCTCACTAAGTTTAAATATTTCTAGCTTTTGATTTAAAGTGAGAGACACATAATTCTTCCTTCCCCTTGAACTCTTAGAGGGCATTGTAAGGTTACTAATGGCCTAAGTACAATATTGTTGTGTCTCAGGGAACAAAGAGGCTACAGGAGAGAGAAAGAGATGTGGGGCACAGACAGTGGAACAGTAAGAACACATGCAACATTTATTGATTAAGTTAGTGTTATATGTGTGTAGTTCATGTTACAACAAAACAATTACAATAGTAACAACAAACACCACTGATCACAGGTCACCATAACAGAAAAATAATGAAAAAGTTTTTGAAATATTGCAGGAAATATTAAAATGTCACACACATACATGAAGTTTTTCTACATGTTGTTAGAAAAATGCTGCCAATAGACTTGCTGGAAGCAGGGTTGCCACAAACCTCAAATTAAAACAAAACAAAACAAAACAAAACACAGGATCTGTAAAGTGCAATAAAGTGAAGTGCAATAAAATGAGATGTGCCTATAGTCAGTTTCTACAAAGAGCTGCACAAGAAACAGACCCTGAAAAACATTGGTTCAAATAAATTCATGCTCTAATTCATGTTTCTGCCTTGGTGGATAACTGTATTGTTACACAATATTCCAGGAACAAAATTCCAACAGCATGTGCTCATCAAAACCACTCTATCAGCAAACAAATTTTCTAATGTAAATTCCTGATGAACTCCAGAATTTAAAATTTTTCAAAAGATACTAAAATTATAAAAGTTAACATGATATATATAACATTTAATGATGCATTTAGATTTAATAATTTAACAATATATGAAACATGGTAATTTTATCTTCTTTGACTCAAGATAGAAATTCATAAGGTAGATGAGCAATTATTTTCACTAAATATGACACAAAAAGAAATAATATATAAAGGTTTCAGGTTTTATTTATATAAGTTGCAAATGTTAACTATTAATAATCCATCATCAGAAGGTCCACATGAGAGAAGATTAAATAATTAAATGAACACATGGAAATTATTTATATTCTTTGGTAATAAAAATGTAAAGCAGAGCAATTGTGGTCATTTTTCTATTTAATAAACTAGCTATTTAATAATAATCAAATAAAATCTGGTATTAATATGTTGTGGTAATAGTGATACACAGTTGAATGTGAGGTACATTTGTGGAAAACAATATAAAATAAATATTGAAGGCCACACAAATGTTCACAGCCTGTGTCCCCCAAATTCCAATTCTGAATACTTAACTTGAAACAAAAACCGATAAAAGACAAAAGTTAAAAAGAGATATCAAAGAAAATGATAAAGTAAGGACCTTTGAAAAATCTACCTCTCCATGAATGCAAAGATTAAAAAAGGCAAAATTGTCAAAATAAACATTTTCAGAATTCCAGAAATATAGCAAAGGCTTCCAGTAACCATGTGAGCAACTATTCAAGAAAAACAGATAAATCTTGGTAAGAACACAAACATTTGTGGCATTTTAAATTTCCTTGGTCCCAGCCCTGACTCTGAAGGTCAACAGAGCCTTGAAAAATAAAGGTCCACATTTATGACATCAGAGGAGGAAGAAGAGAGTTTGAGTTTTCCGCAAGCCTCATTCCTAAAGAATCGTCACTTTTAGACATATCTGGTTACGTCCTGCAAGACTTCACTTCCAAAACTGCAAGCATGATCAGGAAAAAGTCGGGCTAATATTATTAGAAAGAATATATTTAAAGGAATTAGCATCTATCAAAATCCAACTCTTCTAGAGATCTCTTACGTTTCTGAGACATGAGAATTTACATATTACACTTATCTATTCAGTGGTTCGTAACCAGAATAGTATCTGGATTTTGAGGACTTTGTTGTTGTTGTTGTTGTTGTTACTATTAGAGGAGGGGTCTCATTATTTGCCCAGGCTATACTCAAACTCCCAAGCTCAATCAATCCCTCCACCTCAGCCTACCAAGCAGCTGGGACTACAGCTACCGCACTGCCATGCCTGGCTTCAAGGAAATATTTGTAAACATACATGTCCAGGCTTTATTAGACTTACTCTATCAAAATCTTCAGGGGAGAGCCTAGACTTGTAGATTTTTAAAAATTTTTCCTCAGGTTATTGTGATACAAATTCTAGCTGAGAACTAGTGCAACAGACAATTACTTCAGTCTCATCTCTCACCCATATGACCAATTCCCTTTATCATTTGAGGATTTGGAACACACACACAAAAAGACTCATGAAAGCCTTAATTTCTCACCTCTGGTTGACCTTGAGACTCTGCATGTGCCAGAAGGAAAGGCTAAGGCTGAGCTGTCAAGTCCTTGGATGAGTGTTGAAGATGTATCCTAACATGCACATAAAGATGCTTAGCAAAGACCGATAGATTTGATTCCAGGAATGTAGAGAAGTATCTGTTTAATCATTAATTGACCATTAAGCCAACTGGATAGAGATTTCAGTGGGTGGCCACAGAGGACAAAAAAAAAATATCGGCTTCAGAGAACTAATTCAGAAAAGTTGCTAAATTAACAACTACAAAAATCAGCAGGGAAAGCAAACCCTAGAGAAGAACAGGGCCGGGCGCGGTGGCTCAAGCCTGTAATCCCAGCACTTTGGGAGGCCGAGACGGGCGGATCACGAGGTCAGGAGATTGAGACCATCCTGGCTAACACGGTGAAACCCCGTCTCTACTAAAAAATACAAAAAACTAGCCGGGCGAGGTGGCGGGTGCCTGTAGTCCCAGCTACTCAGGAGGCTGAGGCAGGAGAATGGCGTGAACCCGGGAGGCGGAGCTTGCAGTGAGCTGAGATCCGGCCACTGCACTCCAGCCTGGGCGACAGAGCGAGACTCCATCTCAAAACAAAAAAAGAGAAGAACAGGAATCTGATGTCCACAGGTTTTCACATTCTATTATTTTAAATGCCCAGTTTTCAACAAAAATGTATGACATCAAAGCAAAACAAAACCAAACCAAACCTAACAAATGGTTCATATAGAGGAATAAAGCAAATAGACCTTTGTCAAAATCAGTTTGAAAATTATAGTTACACTTTGACACATAAAAATCTTGAAAGTCAGGATTCAGCTTTTCTTAAAAGAAAAAACTGAATGGAAAAACTCAACAATTTTTCTTAGGTCCATCAGGGAATTAAGGTTACAATGCAAACTGACACCCCAAAAACTGGAGGGTCAGGCTAATGCAGAAGTTGCTGGAGCCAAAAATGGGTAGAAAAGTGTAAAATCTAATTGATTAACTATTGGAGGCTGAGTGTGGACTAGTTTGAGAGTTAAAAACTTCTGGGGAGTCAGTCTTAGAGGGCCAAGTATATTTTTACTTTTATCTCCAGCTCCACCATATTCTCACAGTTGAAATTGGGGGAATAATACTTCCTACTTCTAGAAGGGGAAAAGTAAGTATTTTCGATTATTCCCAGGGTAAGAACTGCCATTTTGAAATATGCCTGGACGGTTCTGTCTATCACTACCCCTCAAGGGAAACTACCTTAACAAAGACTAACCAGTTGGGAGAAGCGAAATATTCACTTCAGCCCCTCTAGACTTTTTGTTAAATCTAAGGTGGAAAGAAGCCTGAGAAGCATGAGATAACATTACGCATTTGTCAAAACCCACAGATCTGTACCACGCAAAGAATGAGCCACGGACCTTAGTTCATAAAAATGTATCAATATTGGTTTATCAACTTTAACAAATATACAACACTAATGCGAGATGTTAATAATACTGGAAACCGTGAATGTAGGTTAGGAAATAGTGAGTATATGAGAGCTCTGTATTACGTACCAGCTTTCCATAAACCTGAAAATACTCTAAAGACAGTCTACTAATTTAAAAAAAAAAAAAAAAAAAAGTGAAATGTCACTTCACAGCCACTAGGAGGCTATAATAATAAAGCAAAAACAAACCAAAAAACTAATAATTTTTGGTTATTAGTTTCCTGGCCAACATGGGGAAACCCCCTCTCTACTAAAAATACAAAAAATTAGCCAGGCGCGGTGGCGGACGCCTGTAGTCCCAGCTACTAGGGAGGCTGAGGCAGGAGAATGGCGTGAATCTGGGAGGCAGAGCTTGCAGTGAGCCGAGATTGTGCCACTGCGCTCCATTCAGCTTGGGTGACAGAGTGAGACTCCGTCTCAGTAAAAAAAAAAAAGAAAGGAAGGAAAAAAAAATTAGTGAAAACATATAGTGGATCTCAGTCACATAATCCATGAGGTAGATTTTACAGATAATAAACTCTTAACTAAAATATTTCATAGGTCTAAATAATATGAGTCAAAAGTAAATCAAAATCCAATTAAATCTAAAAGTTATTGCAAGTCTATAATCCATACTTTCCCATGGGGAGTAAAAGAGAGGCCCCCAAAGAAAGGAAACAGGCGACCAGGTCAAATTGCCTAGCAAACATGCTAATAACAGACATTCTGGCAAACATACTAATTGACATTTGTTAACTGGAGAGTTCTTATCAACAGAAAACTTTTAGCAGGTTGTTTTTGGCTGTTTGAATTATAACCATAAACAAACCTGAACCTGTGTGTTTATGGGATATGGCTCCCTGAAAAACATCATGTTAACTATTAAACTACCTTAATAAAAAATGAAGCTGTTTCATGACTAGAGGGCAGTCTTCTGAATGAGTCGCATGGCTGCACATACATGCTTAAACACATCATTCTTTAATCTGGAGCAGAGCACATCCAACCAGGTGAGACAGGACGTGGAGAGCTGTTCTGATGGTCCCAGATGTCTCCCTGCTTCAAATGTACTTGAGAATTTCCTATAACCTTAAAATTGTTAGCAAAGCTACACACTTTATATGAGTCTGATTTGATTTGACCCTCCAATCCTTTTTATTATCTCTTTGTTATTTCAAGGGAAACTTACAGCTTGAGATAACTATATTAAAAAAGAAAAAAGTCTGAAAATTCGTGATCTAAGTAACCAAATTTAAAACATGTGGGAGAGCAAACACAAAGAAAGTAGAAGGAAGAAAAGGAAGGTAATAACATTCCAAATTAATAAAATATAAAGCAAAATAACAACAAAAACCTAGAGATAATCAAAAAGTTTTGATCTTAGCAATTTGAAAAGTTTAACACAAATGAATTACCTCTGGCAAGACTGTCAAGACTAAACAGAGGAGAACCAGAAGAAACAAATACAATATTATGAGTGTAAAGAAGAAACAAGTGCATATAGATATAAAAATAAAGACTATTATTAACAGTATTGTACCAATACATTTAATATTTAACCAAACAGATTTTTAAAAGAAAGAATTATAACTCGCTAATCAATAGTGAATAGAAGATAAACATAAAACTTAATAGTACTAAGGTCAATCAATATTTTGTATCAATAATTATATCCCTCCAAATTAAGAGGTAATTTTAGCCAAATATTCCAGAAAACAATAATAAAAATTTATTATCTTTTTTTGAAGAACAGAAAATAAAGAAGCACTCTATAATTCAATCTCGAAGTTATAAAACCCTTATTACCAAAACAAGACAAGAAATGTTCAGAAAACATAGGGGCCAATGTTACTGAATAAGAAAGATGCAAAAATCCTAAATGAATGATTATGAAAAAAGATCTAGAAATATATTAAATTACAATAAACTTTAAAAAATTGTTTGTCCCAGGAATGAAGTTTGTTTAAAAATTTTAAATCCATGTACGCAAGTCATTAAATTTAAAGATTAAAGGAAACAAAAGTCCAGAAAAATGTTAGTAGATGTAGAAAAAGCATTAATGAAATTCACCACAGGTTCACAATTTATAGAAAATTATAAAGAACGATCTTTACAAACCATAAAAACTCATATTTAATGACAAAACATTAGAAGTCTCACTTTAAAAATCATGAATAGGAAGATGCGTGCACATTTTAGTCACCTTCATTCAACAGGGTGCACACACAAAAAAATCAGCCTAGTGATAGAGAAGGAAACGGAAAACAATTACATTGAGAAGAAAGTAAAAATTAAAACTTATTATTTTCAAATGATTTAACAAACATTAGTGAACTAATAGGAGAGTTAAACTTGTTATATGAAATAAAATATATAGAGTTGTATATGTATTATATTAATATTTATATGTAATATATAAAATTAAATACGATTTGGAAGAGATGAGTGAACACCAGGTTCTATTCTTTAAGCCAAATTATAAGTGCACAAATATATAATTTTATCAATATTCTTTAAACTTTACATGTATTTTTCAGATATTTTTATACATGCAAAGTATTTTCTATTTTAAAATACCAAAATACTATTCTGTAAAAAAATTCACTCTCTGCCTGTTATACAGAACACATGTTATGGAAAAGATACATTAGGAAAACCTTAATAAATAAACACACTATCGGTATTTCGATACAAATAAATGTGATGCTGCCATGAAATGCAGTTTTGTATTCAGAGAAAATACTGCCTGCAAAGCCAAAAATTATAGTTAAAAGGTCCTGTTAATGGTAATAAAAATTGTTATCCCAAACAGAGCTAACCATTTATAAATGTGAGTCATCTGAAAATACTATTGGTCAGCTTGTTTAAGATATATGGCTGTAACTTTACAGAACAATCTGAAAAAGATTAGTAATTTGTTTTATGATTTCTGTCAACTGAGAACACAGAATAATCACCCAATTTAATTGTTTATTTGTTTTTGGAGACAGGGTCTTGGTCTGTCACCCAAGCTGGAGTGCAGTGCCACATGCAACATCTGCTTCCTTGGTTCAAGGGATCCTCCTATCTCAGCTTCCCAGTAGCTGGGACTACAGGCGCATATCAGCAGGCCTGGCTACTTTTTGTATTTTTTTGTAAAGACATGGTTTCATTCTGTTTCCCAGGCTGGTCTCCAACTCCTGGTCTCAAGTGATCCACCCGCCTCACCCTCCCAAAGTGTTGGGATTACAGGCGTGAGCCACCACGCCTGGCCCCATTATTTTTAGAATAGTGAGAGTTTCCATATGACTGTAGTAGTTACATCATGAACAAAAGAACATCAAAAAATGATTTATTTTGGATATTTTTTAAAGTGTTATTATGTTGAATGTAGTTTCACAGTAGTAAATATGACCTCCCACTGTGTTCTTATGATAGAATTAATGACAAACTTTTTCAAAAGTTAGTACATAAATAGGTTGAGTACATTATCCAGCAAAGATGGACTTTAGACTTAAAAGTTTAAAATATTCGAAGACATAGTAATAAACACTGGCAACAAATACACAGGATTGATAAATTCCTGTGGCTGAAACACAGACATTTCAATGCTTTGCTGGATTAGCTGAATGTTGTTTATAACGGTTGGTTGTCTTACATACAGAATAGGAAGTTTGATGATGGTGTGAAGCCAAAGTGATAAAAGTAAACTTTAACTGATAATCCCTATTGATGTTAGCATTCCAAATACGGTTTTTAATGTCACTTAAATACAAAAATCCTAAACTTGCTAACCAGGCACATTTTAAAAGACAATGTATTAACTATATTATTTTCCAAAGTGTTAGCCAAACAGACATATTTCCATTTCTTATGCCTTTACAGAAGACTGTATTACAGAAGACTTACATTCCATTAAATCATGTGATATATAGTTTTATCTGCTATATATATCTATTGCATCAAACGACTGTGGGAGGCTTAAGTCATGCTTAATATGATTAACTTTGTAGCTTTTGCTTGCAAAAGAGTATAGACTGAATCATTTTCTTTTCCAATTTAAAATAGGCTTTGTCAAGTCATTCAAAGGAAAATCATCAGCTCAGCTCTCTGAAGTCTTGGAACAAACTATTAGTCTTTTTAATTCACATTATAATCAACCCCAAAACTTTCAGTAGTTCTTTCAACTATTTAAATATGAGTTACACACCTGTATGATTTGATTACTCTGTTCATTCCAAATTGTGTTTTTGGGGAACTTATTTTAAATAAATAACTTGTTCCATGTTACTAATCTGAGATTGGGATCAATTTCCAGAAATAAAAACAAGCTTTTGCTTAAGCTTTACAAAACAAACTCTATAAATGAAAATGAAATAACATTATTTTTTTCAATTAATATTGATAGAAGAAATAAAGAGCTACAAACCAAGGTTTTTCAAATATTTAGAAAATATGTGGTGATGAAATAAGATTCTAACCCAAGGCTAATAATTTTAAATAAAATCCATTGTGTCATGACCTTATCCACGTTTGGAATTACTAAATGACTGTTTTCAATTATAACCCTGAAAAAAATTGTAGTAAGTTGATTGCAATAATAACCCCAATAATTTTCTCCTCCCAGTATTCATTTTCCTTTGCAATGTCACTGCATCATCTTCCATCAAGAGGTGGAGTCTAATCTCCTACCCATAGATCTGTGCCAGTTCTGTGACTTGCTTTGATCAATAAAATGTGACAGAAGTGATAGTGCACCAGTTTTGCGCGTTGGCCTGAAGAGGCCTTCTGTGCTTCTGTCCCTCCTCTTGAAACTGCCAAAACCCAGAGATCAAGCCCCTTAATAGTATGCTGGAATATGAGAGACAAGCGAGTGCAGAGCTGAATCAGCCTAATTTTCCCAGCCAAGACCCTAGACCTGTAAACAAGGTCAGCCAAAATAAGTAAGATCAATAATGGTACTGAATTAACCTGTGGCTTACTGCAGATTCACGAGTGAGCTGTACTGAGCCCACCTGATATCAGCAGAACCATCCAGCAGACTCATGCACAAGTGAGCATAAAATGAATGTTTATGATGCTGTATGCACCTGCATTTTTTTGGTTGGTTGTTACACAGCATCAGTGCAGCAGTAGATAACTGATACAAAGACTACCTATTGTTCTCAAAGTATTCAACGTTAAGTTCTACACCAAGGTTGGCAAATGTTTTCTGGAAAGCATCAGATAGTAAAAATTTTGGATTTTGTAGGCCAAATGCAGTCTCTGTTGCATAGTCCTTATTGTCTTCTTTTTTCTTTTCACAACTCCTTACAAATATAAAAACCATTCTTAATTTGGGGTCTGTAAATAAAAGGCTGCTGGCCAGATTTCGGCAATGGGCTATAATTTGCTGACCTCTTTTTATATCATGCAAAGATATGACATTGCTAACATGATACAGAATAAAAGATGTCAGAGCTCAGGATGCAACAGAAAATAGAGCAAATTAATGCAATAAAATCATATAATTTAAAAAATAGAATTATATTAGTATTTTCATTTCTAATTTTCCATGTTTAGCTTCAGTGGTATGCTGGTAAAAGTTTAGTATCCAGCTGTTAGTTGGGAATAAATACTACCACCAGGGCCAATTTGAAGTTACCAGTGGAGTGGAATTGACAAGAGATATATACAAGAGCTGATTCCAGCACACCGTTGTTGTACTGCTTACCTATTTTATTATCCATAACATAGTTCATCCATAATTATAAAAGAAACTGATTATAATTCAGATAACGTGTTTTTGTTACACTGACTCACTCTTTTCTCTTAGCTCACTTTACTGGTCCCAGTAAGTTTTGGTTTTGTGACCATTATCCTGGAAAAGATTACTATCTTTGCAGTTGCCCTCCTCTGTAAGTGATTTGAATTCCATTTATCTATGAACTATTTTCAAAGAAAATCAATTTATGACAAACTTACCTGTATTGGTTTGATCATCTCTAGTGGAAGAAGAGGAAACTGTCTTGTTTTCAGGCATAGTTATCAGAATATTTTAAAACCTAATTAGAAAGAAAAATATTTAAATATCATGAATCTAAATTAGTTTGTATTTTTACTAAAAATTTGCAATTCAAGAACTGTCAGGAAAAATTTCTACTATAAAAGATATGAGATATATAATATACATTCTTACATATATATATTCTTATATATATTATGTATCAGTACTAAATTATATGTAAAATGTAAGGAAGTCCAACAATGTACTCTTTTTCTTATTAGGACTATTATGATCTCATTCAGAAATATCAAATATAAAAATCTTCATTAAAGAGGGATCTTTGATCTTCTACTTTGCTGGTGACTTAAACCAATACCTAGGCTGACCATGAGATTATTTAGCATTGGCAATTGCAGCTATAGGTTCAAAGCCCTGGGGAGATTCTAGAACCTACGATGTTTTCATTTCATATAATAAAAGTTTAACTTTACTACCATCTCTTCTTTACCTTCCTTCAGTTCCTTTTCCAAATATTTTAAGAGTAGAGCAAAAAGTGCAATGGATTTCTATATGTCCATCAACCAATTTCAACAATTATCAATTTGTGGTCAATTCTGAATTCTATACACCCACCAACTGCCCTGTCTCCCCTACTTCTGATAATGGTTAAGCAAATCACAAGTATCATATTATTGTATCTGTAAATACTTCAAAATTTTTTTAAACATAGCTATAATACCAATAATGTAATTAACACAATTAATGATATTTTAATATCACTAAACATCTTTTGTGTTCACATTTTTGTCTCATATTTTCTGTTTTTAAGAATGGTTTAAAGTAATAATACAAACAAGGCCCGTACATAGCATTTAAGTGAAATGTCTCTTAATTATCTTTTAGTCTATGTGTCCTCTGTTCCATTTTTTTCTCACTGTACTTTACCTATGTAAATATCAAATATTTTGTCCTATAGATTTTTCTACATCGCTGGCAACCTCCCTGTGCTGTATTTAACAAGTTTCTCTGTTCCCTATAATTCCTGCAAATTGGTATTAATTAGAAACTTAAAGTGCTGAACAGAAAGAAAATAATTCTATAAACACAGAAATAACATGAGAAATAACAATTGTCTCATTTAATTTGCAGATCTAAATCATTATAGAGTTTAGAGACTGGAAATCATCTAATTTATTTTTTGTTTGTTTGTTTCACAAGTCAGAAAATCTTGACTGAAATTAGTAAATTAATACAATGAAAAAAGACTTCTTAGACAAAAGTGCTATGAAAGAAAACCCTAAATCCAAGCCTAGTGCTCTTCCAAATAAACCACTCTACCTCATAAAGACCAACTTTTAAAGAAAAGTAAGCTATAGAAAAGAGCATAACTGAATGCTGAAAGAACATAACAGTGTTTTATGGACATTAACTTTTTTAATTCAATGAAGATTATAGTTGAAACATATAATTTTATTTCCTCTACTACACAAAATTACCAGAAAAATTAAATAATATTAATAAGAAAATTAATTCCTCCAGTAAGATAGAACTGGGTATATTGAAAAAAAAGTGCTTCTACTATTATTAAAAAAATCTGGTTAAAATATAATTTTTGAATCTTCAAAAAAGCATCTAAGAATTAGCAAAGTAATAAGGAATACATAGTTCCAGATCTAATAGAAGTCAAAAATCCAGAGAAGTGAGACTAACATTTTAGGCCACTTTTTCCCTTGGGGCAACATCTGACCCAGGAGAAGCAACTGAGACATTGGGCAGTACTTGTGAGGGCCACACAAAACTTTGGAAACACAAGATGGAATCCAGACTCTGCCAAGTGTAGGTGCCCTGAGAAATTAACCCATTCCTAGGACTGAGACCCCAAAAGTCTGTATTTTAAGAAACAGAATGAAACAGAAATAAAGTCTGTTAGATGACTGCCCATAGACTGAAGCCCAGCCTCAAATTACCTGGGTAATTCCAAACTTCAGTAAGGCCATTCTTGCCCATTTTGTGTGTTCAAAGGTCACTCAACACACAAAATGACTACATAACCAAAATCAACAGAAACAAAAGAAAACATAAACTAATCCAAAGTTACTCTAAATAGCAAAATTACCAGATAATATATCACTAGACAACTTTGTTTAACATCTTTATAGATCAATCACGTTTATAACATCAAATTTTAAAATGTCAGAACTAAAAATAATAAAAATTAATATTGTAAATTTGAAAAGCAGCCAGTTAGAAATCTGTGAACTGACAACTGCCATAACTGCAATTCTAAACTCCCTGGTTTAATTTTAATGTAGCTGTGACTAGGCTGAAGAAGGAATCAGTAAAGCAAATTTAGAAAAAAAAACTACCTTGAATAAAGCATGCAGTTACATAAGAACAGAACAGAGCCCTCACATCTACACATCTACAACCATCTGATCTTTGACAAACCTGACAAAAACAAGAAATGGGGAGAGGATTCCCTATTTAATAAATGGTGCTGAGAAAACTGGCCAGCCATATGTAGAAAGCTGAAACTGCATCCCTTCCTTACGCCTTATATAAAAATTAATTCAAGATGGATCAAAGACTTAAATGTTAGACCTAAAACCATAAAAACCCTAAAAGAAAACCTAGGCAATACCATTCAGGACATAGGCATGGGCAAGGACTTCATGTCTAAAATACCAAAGGCAATAGCAACAAAAGCCAAAGTTGGCAAATGAGATCTAATTAAACTAAAGAACTTCTGCACAGCAAAAGAAACTACCATCAGAGTGAACAGGAAACCTACAAAATGGGAGAAAATTTTTGCAATCTACTCATCTGATAAAGGGCTAATATCCAGAATCTACAAAGCACTCAAACAAATTTACAAGAAAAAACCAAACAACCCATCAAAAAGTGGTCAAAGGATATGAACAGACACTTTTCAAAAGAAGACATTTATGCAGCCAACAGACACATGAAAAAATGCTCATCATCGCTGGCCATCAGAGAAATGCAAATGAGATCAAAACCACAATGAGATACCATCTCACACCAGTTAGAATGGCAATCATTAAAAAGTCAGGAAACAACAGGTGCTGGAGAGGATGTGGAGAAATAGGAACACTTTTACACTGTTGATGGGATGGTAAACTAGTTCAACCATTGTGGAAGACAGTGTAGCAATTCCTCAAGGATCTAGAACTAGAAATACCATTTGACCCAGTCATCTCATTACTGGGTATATACCCAAAGGATTACAAATCATGCTGCTGTACAGACACATGCACACATTATGTTTATTGTGGTGCTATTCCCAATAGCAAAGACTTGGAACCAACCGTCCATCAATGATAGACTGGATTAAGAAAATGTGGCACATATACACCATGGAATACTATGCAGCCATAAAAAAGGATGAGTACATGTCCTTTGCAGGGATGTGGATCAAGCTGGAAACCATCATTCTCAGCAAACTATCACAACCACAAAAATCCAAACACCACATGTTCTCACTCATAGGTGGGAACTGAAAAATGAGAACACTTGGACACAGGATGGGGAACATCACACAACGGGGCCTGTCCTGGGGTGGGTGGAATGGGAGATAGCATTAGGAGACATACCTAAAGTAAATGACGAATTAATGGGTGCAGCACACCAACATGGCACATGTATACATATGTAACAAACCTGCACGCTGTGCACATGTACCCTAGAATTTAAAGTATTTAAAAAAAAAATTCACAAGCAAGCGTAAGTTCAACACTCCTGGCCTCTACTTTTGGGAAGATGGAATAGATACACTTTTACTTATTACCTCCTGTAAGTACAAGAAAAAACTCTGGGTGCATTATATATAAAGTCAACATAAGAAGACTGAAAGGTGTAGAGAAGAAGGCAGACTGG
Source organism: Macaca mulatta (assembly GCF_049350105.2). Lineage (NCBI taxonomy): Eukaryota > Metazoa > Chordata > Mammalia > Primates > Cercopithecidae > Macaca > Macaca mulatta. The sequence continues at coordinate 59,060,159 of NC_133423.1, read as the reverse complement.
CTAGGAGACTTGTTGCCAGAGAAATAAGGAGGTAGTAACATTCGGAGATTTTCTCTATGCTTTGTATATTCCAAACGTGAAGTAGAAGAGACCAGCAACCCAGAAATGCCAGTGGGTATAGACAAAATAAAGCTCCAACGAAAGCCTGCTTTCTTTAGCCAAGAGACCAGTAAAAGGGCGGCTTAGTAAGAGAGAATACATTAAGACAGTAACATCTCTACTACACATCAGAAAAAAACTGACCTGGTCGGGCGCGGTGGCTCACGCCTGTAATCCCAGCACTTTGGGAGACCGAGGCGGGTGGATCACAAGACCATCCTGACTAATACGGTGAAACCGCATCTCTACTGAAAATACGAAAAAAGCCGGGCGTGGTGGTGGGCGCCTGTAGTCCCAGCTACTCAGGAGGCTGAGGCAGGAGAATGGCGTGAACCTGGGAGGCGGAGCTTTGGAGTGAGCCGAGATCGCGCCTCTGCACTCCAGCCTGGGCAACAGTCAAGACTTCGTCTCAAACAAAACAAAACAAAATTTAAAAAAAAAAAAAAAGGCAAGGGAAAAAACTGCCCCCACAAAGACTGAATCAGAAGCCTGGACTATATCTACCCTGGATAGGCTATAATGAGGACCCCAAATTTCCTACTGGGGTGGTATCAGAGGAAACAGTAGGGATTAAAGACTTTCATCCTTAGTGATTGGACTCAAGCACCACACCCTACTCCTCAACTCTCCCACCACTTCAAGGCCATTTGAAAACTATGTGGGGAGCCTGGACTTCCACCCACACCCAGAAGTAAAGAAGTACCTTTATTCTTCCCCACAGGATAGTGTGAGACATTACTTGCACCACAACCCAGCAGTAAAAAGGCTACACCACTCTCATGGTGTCAGTGGAAGCCACATAGAGAGAAGTAACAAGGCATTCCTCCTACCCCTTCCAGCCAGAAGGAGCTGGAACTCCCACCCTTGCCCAGCAGTAAAAGTGCAAAGTGCAAATTAAAACCATAATGAGATATCTACCTATGAAAATGACTAAAATTTAAAAAATATAGTTGCAACATGAAATTCTGGCAAGTATTAGAGAAACTGGGTCACTTATGCATTGCTGGTTAGAATGCAAAATGACGTAACCACTCTGGAAAATACTTTGGCAGTTCCTTTCCTATCTAAAGATGAACTTAACAATAAGACTCAGCAATTGCACTCTTAAACATATATCCCAGATAAAACTTTTCATTCAGATTGTACATGAATATTCTTAGCAGTTTTGTCCACAATAGCCAAAACCTGCACACTACCTAGATGTCTCTCAGTGGGTGAATGGCTAAACAAATTGCGATGCATCCATACCATGGGATACAATCCAGAAGAAAAGGAAAACTATTGATACATGCAACGATTTTGATGAACTCCACACTAATTATGCTGAGTGAAAAAACCTGCAATCTCAAAAGGATACAAATTTCATGATTCCATTTATATTCATGACATAACATAACTGCAGAGTGGGAGAACAGATTAGCAGTTGCCTAGGCCTAGAGATAGGGGAGGAGTAATATCAAGGAATGTTGTGGTGGGGTAAGTCTCATGATGGTGGTGATGGTATAAAAAGCTACACATATAATAAAAGTTCACAGAGCTGTACACACACACACACACACACACACACACACACAAATAACTGCAAGTATTACCGCTGAAATCTGAATAAGTTCCATGACCTGTATCATATAAATTTTTCGGTATTACTATTGTACTGTAGTTATATATGATGTTAGCATCACATTGGGAGCTGATGGTTGAAGGGAGCACAGGACTTTCCTGTGTATTTCTAAGCAATTTCCTATAAAACTATAATTATTTCAAAATAAAAAGCTTCTCAAGACTGAACCAGGAAGAGATTGAAACTCTGAATAGACCCATAATGAGTTCCAAAATTTAATCAGTAATAAAAATCCCACCAACCAGAAAAAGCCCAGGACCAGAGAGATTCATTGCCAAATTCTACCAGACATATAAAGAAGAGCTGTTACCATTCCCACTGAAATTATTCCAAAAAATCAAGGAGGAAGAATTCCTCCCTAGACTCATTCTATTAGGCCAGCATCATTCTGATACCAAAATCTGGCAGAGACACAGTAAAAAAGAAAAATTTCAGGCCACTCTCCTTGATGAACATAGATGCAAAAATTCTCAACAAAATACTAGCAAACCAAATTCAATAGCACATCAAAAAGCTAATCCACCACAATCAAGTAGGCTTTTTAAGTGGGATGCAAGGCTGCTTCAACATACACAAGTCAATAATGTCATTTAGTACATAAACAGAAATAAAAACTACATGATCATCTCAATAGATGCAGAAAAGTCTTTTGATAAGATTTAACATCCATTCATGTTAAAAACTTGCAACAAACCTGGCATCAAAGGAACATATCTCAAAATAATAAGAGCCATCTAATAAGACAAACCCACAGACATCATCATACTGAATGGGCAAAAGCTGGAATCACCTCCCTTGAGAACCAGAACAAGACAAGGATGCCCACTGTCACCACTTCTATTCAACGTAGTCCTGGCAGTCCTGGCCACAGCAATCATGCAGAAGGAATAAATAAAAGGCATCCAAATAGAGACAGGGTTAAAGTATCCTTGTTTGCAGACAATATGTTTCTATATCTAAAAAATAAAAAACAAAAACAACAACAAAAAAAAAACCGGTAAGTCTCTGCCCAAAAGCCTCCTAGATCTGATAAAGAATTTCAGCACATTTCGGGATACAAAATCCCAGCTGAATGCCAAGTCAAGAACACGATCCCATTCACAATAACCACACACAAAACATTACCTAGGAATACAGCTAACCAGAAGGTGAAAGATCTCTACAATGAGAATTAAAAAACACTGCTGAAAGAAATCACAGATGACATAAATGGAAAATTATTCCATAGTCTTGGATTTGAAGAATCAATATTGTTAAAATGGCCACACTTCCCAAAGCAATTTACAGATTCATTGCTATTCCTACAAAACTACCAATGACATTCTTCACAGAATTAGAAAAAACTATTCTAAAAAATTCATATGGAACCAAAAAAATTTTTAAATCCCCACTTCAAACTATACTACAAGGCTACAGTAACCAAAACAGCATGGTACTGGTACAAAAACAGAGACATAGACCAATGAAACAGAATAAAGAGCCCAGAAATAAAGCTGTATACCTTCAACCATCTGGTCTTTGACAAAGTTGACAAAAACAAGCAACAGGGAAAGGACTCCCTCTTCAATAAATAGTACTGGGATAACTGGCTAGCCATATGCAAAAGATGGAAACTGGGCCCCGTCCCTACACCACTATATTCAAAAATCAACTAAAGATGAATTAAGACTTAAATATAAAACTGAAAGCTATAAAAACCCTGGAAGATAACCTACGAAATACCATTCTGGACATAGGCCCTGGCAAAGATTTCATGATGAAGATGCCAAAAGCAAATGCAACAAAAATTGACAAATGGGAGCTAATTGAACTAAAGAGATTCAACATAGCAAAATAAACTATCAACAGAGTAAACAGACAACCCCCAGAATGGGAGAAAATATTTTCTAACTGTGCATCTGACAAAAGTCTAATTTCCAGAATATGTAAGGAACTTGAGCAAACTAACAAGTACAAACCAAATAATTCCATTAAAAAGTGGGCAAATGACACGTAGACTTGTCAAAAAAAAAAAAAAAAAGAAAAGAAAAGAAATACACGTGGCCAACAGGCATATCAAAAAATGCTCAACATCATTAATCATTAGAGAAATGCTAATCAAAACCACAATGTGATACCATCTCACACCAGACAGAATGGCTATTAAAAAGTCAAAAAATAACAGATGCTGGTGAGGTTGTGAAGAGAAAGAAACACTTATGCATTAGTTCAGTCGCTGTGGAAAGCAGTTTGATGATTTCTCAAAGAACTCAAAACAGAATTACCATTCAACCCAGCAATCTCTTTCTTTTTCTTTTCTTTTTTTTTTTTTTTTTTTTTTTTTGAGATAGAGTCTCACTGTGTCACCCAGGCCCAGGGTGGAGTGCAGTAGTGCGATCTCAGCTCACTGCAACCTCCACCTCTCACAATCCACCAATCTCATGATTGCATATATACCCAAAGGAATATAAAGTATTCTACCATAAAGATACATGTATACATATGTTCATTGTAGCACTATTCACAATAGCAAAAACATGGAGTCAACCTGAATGCCCATCAATAGTAGACTGGATAAAGAAAACATGGAATGTTTACACCATGGAATGGTACACAGCCATAAAAAGAATGCAATCATGTCCTTTGCAGTCACATGGAGACTGTTACCTTAAGTGAAATAACACAGGAACAGAAAAGCAAGTATCACATGGTCTCACTTACATTGAGTACACATGGACACAAAGAAGGGAAGAATAGACACTGGAGCCTACTTGAGGGTGTTGTGAGGGAGGAAGGTGAGGATCAAAAAATTATTAGGTTGGTGCAAAAATAATTGTGGATTTGCCATTATTGTTATTATTATTTTTACACCAAGTCTCACTGTCTCCAAGTTGGAGTGCAGTGGCATGATCTTGGCTCACTACAACCTCTGCCTCCCAGGTTGAAGCGATTCTCATGCCTCAGTTTCCTGAGTAACTGGGATGACAGGCATGCACCCACAGACACAGCTAATTTTCTGTATTTTTAATAGAGACGTGATTTTGCCATGTTGGCCAGGCTGGTCTTGAACTACTGACCTCAGGTGATCCATTTGCATTGGCCTCCCAAGGTGCTGGGATTACAGGCATGAGCCACTGTGCCCGGCCTGCCATTACTTTTAATACCTATCGAGTACTGCTAATATCCTTATTACCTTGATGAAATAATCCAAACACCAAATCCCCGTAACACACAATTTATTTATATGACAAACCTGCATATGTACCACTGAAATTAAAATAATAGTTAAAAAGGTAAAAAAAAATTATAAAAAGCTTAAAATAAAGGCATAAAGGAAAAGCAAAAAGATAGCTAGAAAATCCTCACACATGTGGAAATTTAAAAATATACTATAAATAACCTATATAAAAGAATATATCACAATGGAGCTTAGAAAATATTTTGGACAATGATCATGAATATAATCATATCATAACATGTGGAATACAACCAGAGAAGCAATTAGAGGAGATGGTGTGGAGGTGGGAGGGAGTCTATTTTAGACAGGTTCTTCTGAGAAATTCTCTTTGATGAAGTGACATCTACCTATAATTAACTGAAGGAATGTGCCAAAGGATTTTAGGGAAGAGTTTCCAGGCATTGCTGACAAATATGCAAAGGTCCTATAGCAGAATGTGCTTAGAGTGACCGAGATAAAGCAATGATAGGTAATTATTAATTCTAGAACCAGTTCTAGTACAAAAGTATAAACTAACAACAACAACAACAACAAAAAGATCTATTGCATTTCAGCTGATATTGCTGCAAAGCATTCCACCCTCCTGGCCCCAGCTTTCCTTCCTGCAACCCTCAGGCTGTTTTCATCAATGTGGCAGTAGCCTGGCTTGTTAACTTGCCAGGGTAAAATCTTAGCTCTTTTGCAGTTCTTGCCAGGAAGCTGATTGTTAAAGTTTTATGAATTTTGCGTCAGTTGTGGTTATGGTGGTAGCTCAAAATGAACCACGGTGAATAGATTTATAACATGGAAATCAGCAAATGCTACAAATCAAGATTTGTTTTTGTTTTTGTCTTGAGAGCTAGTTGTTAAACATTTATGAATATACCACAACCAGAGAAAGATTCATGAAAAACAGGATAAGAGCTGTATCATTTGGCAGAACATAAGGTCACTGGAAGAGCAGATGAGAGAATTCCAGATGTAATGGCTGAGCTGGGTTAGGTAATCAATGCTGGAATGGGTTACACTCAGTCAGAAAACAATGAATAGATAATTTGGTGGTTCTAGAAACAGGGTTATGAGAATGAATAGAGTCATAAAAAATGGACTGGTAGAAAAGGAAAGGTACTATTTTGTCTAAAAAGTTTACACATCAATTGTTTCAAAACATATCTTCTTAAACTCTCTATTGCCAACTTCTCTCTTTTGAAATATATCACCTCCTATTTCAGAGAAGAAACAGAAAGAATCAGACTTAGATTTGAATTCATATCCCAAAACCCACAAAGCAAAGACATCTGTGCCCTTCCTTACATGCCTCTGCTTTGGCAATGCAGGGGTCTTCCTCTACTGGTTTCTTATTCTTCTGTTTGTGCTAGGGAGCTCATACATCCTCTTGAATTACTACTTCAATTACCGTTTTAAAATTCTTATCTTACTAGAAATCTCTTTTGTGCCCTTTTCTTAGAATAATTGTTTCTCTTGGTATGCATGAAGCCACACATTCTTTTCTTTTCTACCCCATTACAATAAATAGAAATGCTTTTTTTCCCATTGTTATGATCTAAGGAAACCATTTCATTAGTATTTACAGTCTGATTGTCTTTACCCATTTTCCTTTCCTCTCTGGCCAATTATTCCATTTTCTTCTAATGACACAGTAAAATTACATTACACTTTTACGATCTTTTCCTTTACTCTCTCTTTTTTTTCATTAGAATATACAATCTATGTTATTCACTTCTCTAATCTTAGCATCTTCAGCAGCACCATCCAATAGAACTTTCATGATGAAAATGTTCTAAATCTGTACTGTTCAAAATGGTAAGCACTAGCCACAGTATCACCTGATATCACTTCTGATCCCTTGAATATCAATACGCTTGGCTAAAGCAACCAAAGAACTGACTTTTAATTGTATTTTATTTTAATTACTTTAAATAGCTACACGTGGCTATTGGCTACCATATTGGACAGCACAAATGTATACAATGCCTGGCACATCCATAAAGTCTGGTTGAAAAATGAAAGGAAGCATAATGAAAAAACACATGAATGAATGAAATACCTGCAATCTGTTTATAATCCTACAGATTTGCCTGGAACTTCACTTTTCCCTCTTTCTAGTAAAGCTTTCTAGCATTGGTTCTGTTATCCAGTTTTTACTCAAATATTTACTTGTTTCCACATTTCAAGAGTATATGACATATATACATCCTTTTGTTTCACCATTCTTATGCTAGCATCGCAGCAAGTCACTATATTCCTCTAATTTTGTTTGTTTCTTCATAGCTAAAGCAAAAATTCTGATCTGTCTATCATTCTGGTCAGAAAACCTCACTTTACCCATTTTCTCTCACAATTTTATTGGTAATTGTCTTGTTTTATTTATAGTGAAAAATTGTAAAACAGTATAAAAATAATGTTGTACCCTATAACCCAGCCTAAAAAAATAGTTAATAATACAATTTAAATTCCTATTTAGTCCTCAGTGGTCACATTTCCTTTCTTGCCTCATCAGAAATTACAGCCATCAAAATCATAATCCAATGATTTCAGTATATTTTTACCACATATATGTCCTCCAAACAAAATACTGTGTAGTGTTGAGTTAGCTTTAATACTATCTGAATAATAGTATACTGTAAAAAAAATTCTACATAATATTTTCCTATTCAGTGCACGTTTTTAGGTGTATTCATGTTGCCACACACAGCTATATAGTATTATTTCACTGCTGTATAGAATTTTATTGTATTAGTCTATCTATTATCCTATTGATGAACATTTCCATTGTTTTTAAATATTTTCCCTATTGTAACCAATTTTGTTTTAAGGATTCTTGTACACTTTTCTTTGTGTATAGCACTAGAATATCTCTAGGGTAAGCATGTGGGGAAACACATGTTGGGGTGTGTATGTGTGTTTTACCTTCAAGAGTTCTAGATAAAGTACTTTGTTAATTCTTTGCATTATGAAGATCTCCCACTTTATTCCATGTTTTTTCTTTGACAAAATGTTGATTTTTTAATGGAAAATAAAGCATTAGTTTGGATCATCCATTGTGCAAATCCACAAATAATAACTAAAGTTAGCAACTAGACAACTTAGAAAACTCATTCCAAACACCCATAAAAATTAAAGCCTTAAAGTCAATGATGTAAGTGCCACCTACTCTTATAAAACCTAATACTTATCTGTATTTATAGATTTTATCTTTGTCATATTGTTTCTTTTTATCTACGTTATTTTAATAGCTTTGATATAGCTATGCAATTAATAATACACTACTTTCCTGTTCTTTCATATTCTCCTGAAAATATTGAGAAAGTTTAGTTCATCTTAAATAATTTCAGTAGCCATTATTCCCTCCTTTATTTTTTCCAGGAAACAGTGCAAATATATTGGTATTCTTCCAGTAATCAAAAAAATCATATTCACTTGTTTACTTTTACTGGATTTATCTATAGCTTAGCTGATTCACTTTATCCAAATATGCCCAGTATTAGTTAGAAGTCTACATGTCTTTTGTAAAGAAGATAAAAATGGTTTAACAATGGAAAATACTTCCTAATCTATAGAATATTTGAAAAATAATTACTTGCTTTTTTCCAGCTTTATACCTATAATTGAAATTTTGAACTCACTTAATGTCAATGTGTAAGGTACGTGGATGTGCTTTAGTCAAGGAATAGGCCAAGGCAGACATCCAGGCCTGCGTGACTCAGTGGGATTGGTGTACAGGCGCACACCTCCACTTGTTATATAAACTATTTGTGTAAGTTCATACTTGGTTCTAAGTCACTATTGTCTGTAGAAGGTGTAACTACTCTTCTGACGCTGTGCATAGGACTTGAGGTGGCGCTGGCACCCACAGAAAGAGAGAGAGACAGAACCACAACTGTCTGTCTTGCATACAGACACAAGGGAGCCATGGCACGGCCCAGAGAGAGAAAGAGTTAAGCTGCTGACCCTAAAGGCAAGGCAGAGGCTGACGTGCAGGCATGGGGGTGGCAGGAGCCACAGAGCTGGAGCAGACAACTCAGATAAAGACAGTGTGAGAAAGCTGCTAATGAGAGAGCTAGTGCAAGAGAGCTACTGATGAGAGAGCTGCTGAATTAAACTGCATTTCACCTGCCTACAGCCCCTCAAGTGTTCTTTCAGCTATCTGCCCATCCACTCACTCCCCTTAACCCTCAGCATGGGCTCAAACCTGACCCCAGGCATGACATTTGGCGTAGTCGTGGACCTAACACATAGTTTAAATAAAAATTGTGTCAACAGGGCTTAAAACCTAGACGACTGGTTGATAGGGGCAGCAAACCACCATGTATACGTATGTAACAAATCTGTACGTTCTGTACATGTATTCTGGAACTGAAAGTAAAAAATTAAAGTGTCCAATATTTTATCCATACAGCTTCTAAACCCCTATGCAAGGTTAAACATAACACATAAGACCACAGAATACACAAACAACCGAGCAAGGCAGCAAACAGGAAACAGAGACAGAATCTCAACCAAGGTCTGAAAACAGGAATTTCAATATTAACAGAAACAGAAGAATGACCAACCACTACTGAGACTAACAGTTTAAAATGTCTAAATCAGGTTGCCAATTATATTGGCTGTCCTCAATTAATTTAAAAACAAAAATAATTTTTTATTGAAACACAGTATTTATGGAAAAGATACTGGGAAATTTCAGCAGTCCATCCATAAGAAAAGCAGAATTACAGGGACTTACATGCTGTCAGCATTCTCCCTGCCGTGGCCTCAGATTTCCCTTTTTATAGTCATTTCAATTTTCTTTCTGCGGTTTGACTTCTCCGTGTTTCAGAAATCTTAGCTGCTGAAACCTCCTGAGTTTTATAATATAAAGCTTCAGTCACCAGAGAGAAAGCTGACTCTTTCTTACACTTGATTCCAATTATCTCCAGAGGATTTTAATTAGCCTTACTTAGATCAGGTGTCGTATCTGATCCACTCAATCATTGCTGGGAAGTCAGGATACTTGTACTGTACTGCTTGAGTCTGTTCTCTGGCCCTGGCTACATTCATGGCCAGGGTGAGGATGCTGTCTCCTAACATGGCTGCCCTCATGATGATACTGGGGCTGATGGGGCCGAGGAGAGGAGAGAGAAGCAAGTCTAAGTCGACATTTCTAGAGGCTCTCTTCCAAAAATAGCAGTAATACTAACAGGTGGTGGTTCTACACCCAGCTGAAAAATATTTTGGATATCATGTAGAGATGTTCCTGATACATTTTTTCTTTTTTTTTCCGCATCTCTGTAAACACCTGGAGATGGGATGTTCCTGATAAGCAGAGTTTTTCAACAGAAAACAAAGCTATATTATGAGGTAACAAAGATTCTATCACTAGAAGTCATAAAGGAGAAGCTACAAAATCATTTATTAAGTATGATATTGAAAAGATTAAAGAAATGTCTGAGACTTAACTGAATTATTCTCTAAGATCCACTTTAATATTCTATAATGCTTGATTTATTTCATTTCAGCCACCCATTGTTTCCTTTAGTAACATCAGCTTGTAGTTTTATGTTTATGTCACTGTGACTTATTTAGGAAACAAAGATGAATAGATGAATAAGGCAATTTGCACCCTCAAGGAATGCATCAATTTGACCAGACACACCTTTTTTGGTAATAGCAAGGAATTTTTTCACAGGGCATAGAAGTTGCATGTCCATGAGACAATAAAAATATTAAATCATACATTCCTGCCATCTCTTGCCTCTCTATTTTACATTCTATATTCTAACCACACCAGTCATCAAGACAAGCCATCTGCTTCCATGAAGCCATTCCTTTGCAAAGCCTCTTTACTCTTCCTTTCCTTAGGTCTCTAACTAATATAAAGTTTCCTTTTACTTCTCACTATAAAACATATTTGCTTTCTTCTTTCCTTGTACTTTCTTATCAATTCAGTATCATATTGCACTTATAGTCTCGAATAATTGTGTATTTGTGTGTTACTTTTCCCACTGAATTAAGAGATTTGAAATGGCAAGGGCTTTGTCTGTTTTATTTTTTATAATGAAAGCCCAACAGAATATAAAATTATTTAATTGTATTATAATAAAATGAGGATTGTCAACAATGGGAAAATTTCTGAGAAATGTGATCTTGAAAATCCAAGTTTGAGTTATTGTTAATAAAATAAAGTAAAATAATTAACATTTACATGTATTTTAAAGAGTTTCCAGACTTAATATTTGTTCCTAATGTGAAGGAGCATAATCCTGCCTTAAACATAGAAAAGATTCACTTTTTATAATAAACTATAGGTCAATATTCTAATTACAGATTCTAGGGAAAATATTCGAGTTTTCAAGATGCAATCACTATGATTCATTCTTAACAATTATTTTGGAAGTTATTTCAAGGAACAATGAAGACAAACGATTTGCAAATAAAGCAAAAACAATAAAAGCAGACAGAAATACCAAAAATGTACTTGTCAAATATTGACTGTTATTTTAAGTTCCAAAATGTAAAAATCTTATTTTAGAAAATATATAGTAACTTAATAGGAGACAAGAATAAATCATGCCTCAAGAATTGCTTTTACAAAAATATCTTCTTTACCATCTTTTTTATTATATAATAATAGACTAGATTTTTTGTAACATTGCGAAGATATTACAAAATAGTAAAAAATCATGAAAAGATAATTGTTCCACATCTTTCCTATACACAGTTACAATACTTTATTTTATAAATCTTTAAACTCTATAACTATGATTCCTAATCTCTCCTCTCTTTCTTTGATAAAGTTCTATTGACTTTATATTGTCTGTATTACATCCAATAGATTAGAGTTAAGATGCTTTAAATATTACATCTCATGGTGTTGCTAAAGCCAAGCACATCTTTGGAAAGATTAAATATCATTTTTCTCACATAAATCAAATTAGAACTCACAGAGTCAGTTTCTACCCATATATCCACAAAGATATCTCATACAGTATTCAGAATTTGTCTGAGTAAAGAGATGAGCTTTTCACCTTCTGGTAATTACTTGAGACTTAAAGAGTGACAGGCAATTCAAATCAGCTTTCACGATGTTAAATTATTTCCTAGGTCAATATCATGTATCATGTGTTATTATTTCACCTTTGAGTTACATCAAACAATTTTGCAGTGAATATCCTACAAGCATTTACATTTTCTGACAAAATATAAAGTACTTACATCATTTATATTGAATAAGTACTTTTTGTCTCAAATGTAAAATAACAAATTTTGATAAATTTGAAGCTTCAAAATTCTTATGAAAAAACTATTTTGTGAATTAGAAAGTACTATGCCTGTTTTATTATGACATAGCTTTTGTTCCTGAAGAAATTTATTTCAATTCTATTTTTTAAGAATGTCAATAACTATTTATTGAACACTTCTGCACATGTTTGATAGACATATGGAGGTATATAAGAAAATAATGAGACAACTCCTCCAGAAGTTTTTATTTATTTGGAGAAATTACTAACACATAAAATATCTAGAAAAGTCTTAACCCAAGAAAAACAAAAATGATAGCTTACACCTAAAACATACCAGGTATTCATTTACTCCTCAGCAGCCTACTGGCCCTATTTTGTAGAGAAGACCCTAACGCACCGAGAGGTTAAACCATTTACCAGGTGCTATCCCTGGGCAGTGCAGAGTCGGATTTAGCCAAGGAGTGTGTCACCACGTAATCCCAGCATCCTGGGAGGCTGAGGCAGGCAGATTACAAAGTCAAGAGATCGAGACCATGCTGGCCAACATGGTGAAACCCCATCTCTACTAAAAATACCAAAATTAGCCAGGCGTGGTGGCACATGCCTGTAATCCCAGCTACTCAGGAGGCTGAAGCAGGAGAATCGCTTGAACCTGGGAGGTGGAGGTTGCAGTGAACTGAGATCGCCAATTTGCACTCCAGCCTGGCAACAGAGCGAGACTCCGCCTCAAAAAAAAAAAGAAAAGAAAAGAAAAAGAAAAAACAAAAAGAATTAGGGGGTGGATGGAGTGAGGGTAATATAACGTGTTCCTAGGGTGAAAAAAAAAGTAAAAAAAAGAGTTCTCAGGGCCCTTTAATGTGCAATTGGGTGCAGTAATGCTTTTAAATGAGAAGAACGTGTGCAGTATTTTTCAATCAAGCTTTAAATTGTAAGCCTGGTTGAACGGAATCAGGAGAGTTACGAAGTCTGTGCTTGAGACCATAGAATTAGGCTCAAAGTCAAATAGATTAAAAGTTTAAAAGGATAAAACAGAATGAACAAGAGAAAAATGTTTTTATAAAAGATCAGATTCTTGAGCATAACGCCAAAACTACAAAATGTTTTAGAGCTATGACTTCATAAAAATATAAAGCTTCTCAGCATTATCACTCAAGTCAGGAAAAGATACTGCAAACATGGATAACAAAGACTTTCTGGATTAATATATAAGTAGTTAGAAAAATCAGTAATTAAAAATGAAATACCCAAACAGAAAAGATGAACTAACGACTTGGAACTGGCAACGCCTACAAAAACTGAGAGAGAAAGAGAGGGAGAGAGTGAAAGAAGGGGAGAAGGAGCAGGGTGGGCAGCGGGGGGGCGGGGCAAGAGGGGTGGGGGAGGGAGAGAGAGAGAAAGTTAACATAGGGACAAAAGTCAGTCTTCAGTAAACAATAACAAGATGAAACCATTTTTGCAGAAGTTATAATAAAGTAATAGAAGAATCAAATTATCACATAGCAAAATGTAGTAGAGACATGCCAACTGCAAAAGAGTGGCATAAAAAGTAATAACATTTAGGTTGTGAATGTGTATATTAAATCCTATAAGGGAGAAAAAATAATATATGATATAAATATTACACATTCCTCTTTGAGAAAAGAAAGCATGAAATAAAAAGAACCTCTTTTAATTCAGGGAAACTTCCTTAATGAAATAACAAATGTAAAGAAAAATCACTTTTATCTAGCAATTTTTGTAAATTCAGGTAACCATGTTGTAAATCACTTATCTTCAATGGTCATTGCAACTAGAGAATATAGAGTATTTGCAACCCAAGGAAACAAAGAAAGAAGCTATTTCTTAACAAAAGTAAGCTTAAACTTGAGATAGCATTACTGTTAAAGGTAGATTATATATGCTATGTTCCAGCCATTTTGTGTAAAATGATCAATACTTTCATGTTGTAAAATTATTTTCTCTTCCATCTAAAATGGAAAATTTGTTTTCAACACAAGTTTAGTATGTATTTAGATAATTATGTGACATGATAAACGCAAAGCTAGGCGATATTGGTTCAGAAACTGTATTTATATTAATCACTTCAGATACATCTGTACCTACAAAGAATTATCTACAAAAAAATAGCCTCTTGTTGTTCTAAAATCAAAAAATTGCCATAACAGCTTTACTTCAGTAACATAAGAGTAAGCCTCTGATAGCTTCTAAACCTAAATATAATAAAACTATTTGGAGCTTTATTATTAAACATTATTTTTGGTCAATGTGTAACTGTTCATTAGCAGTAAATACAATACGAAATGCACAATGAAACACTTTTGATGAAATAGTCTTTTATATCTTAACTACTCTGGATTATATTTTGGGATTGTGGTAGAAGTAATAATATGGGTTCATTGCACAATTTCCTCTTTCTCAGAAATAGGAAAACTACATTTGCTGACCTCTCTTGAAGACAGTTTCAGGACCATAACTGGATTCTGGCCAATGAAATGTAGAGTAGATCTTGACCTTAAAATCATTCCATTTGCCTCTCCAGCCCTCTTCCTTTCCATGGAACCTTAGAAGCCATGTGTTACAGATGGTAGAGCTGCAGTGAAAGAAGCCGGATCCCTAGACCACTCCTTGAAGAGGACCCTATCAAGGAAAGCTGCCTCATCCACATCACTAACATCATCAAAGAAGAGATCTTTGTTTTGTTAAACCACGGTGATGCTGGACTTTTGCAAAACATAGTCTAACCTGTTATAATAGAGGGCTGCACTATTAAGTTTGTTAGCTAATCAAAATGTTAATCAGTAGCTTAAAATCACAATTGCTTAAAAATGAACATGAGCAATAATAATGGAAATGGCTCAAGTGATGATTCACTGTCCTCAAAACCAAAAGAATGACGTCTACATAAGTGAAATACAAATGATTTTACTTTTAACAATGGAGTAATAGAGCATGGAAAACTAACCATTTATATTATTTGGGACATTTTCTGTGTTGAAAGTCAAGAAAACTTCCTGCATACTAAGAGTCTTCACATCTTCCTTAGAACATCTGAATTATAGGCATTCTCAATTATAAACATAACAATTTTTTTAAAATTCAATAACATGATTTTTCACAGGTCATACTGGCTATTCACATCTGGTTATTTGGATGCCACCATCATATTTTTCGTTATTTTCACTTACTGTTTGTGGTGTTATTTAAGTCAATTTACACCAATTCACATTAGGATGATATCTTTTCTGGTAGATATGAAAATAAATACATAGCTACTATAACACAAATTTTCATATACAACTTTTAAACTAATCTTGTTACTGCCAGTGATATAAATACTCCTACTAGGAGCCACTCGATAATAAAGGACGGTAGGTTCCCAGGTAATCAAACTACACCCTCCTTTACCCCAAATAGCACCATATTTGTTAAAACATTATTTTATCAGCTGAAGATATTGAATTATTAATTGCATCTGTTCTCTCTATTCAGCTCCCCCACCCAGCTCATCTACTCCCATTTTTATATCATAACAAGACTTTGTAGTTTTTTGTCTAAAGGTTTTTGGCCTGGAGAAAAGCAGAAGCAGTCTGAAATCTCTTTGATCTTAACTCATGGGATATCCTGGAGAGGAACGTAGGATCAGTGAGGTGTGTAGAAGTATTCCCCAGTGGTGACGGAAGAGGTCTGTGAGCCCAACAAGGCTGTGGTAGCAGCAAAGGAGGTGACCAGATTTTGGAGAGATGACTGCTGGGTGCACTGCAGGCTGCATCACAGGCATGAGAGCTGCCAACTGCACTCAGCTTCTTATGGGCCTGGGGGCCACATGAAGTCAGCAGTGATCTATAAGATCCATGAAAAGGCTGGTACTCTCAGTGGAAGAGATGACACGTGGCAGGAGGGTTTGGTTGGGTATGGGAAGGGGGATACAAGTGATATCAAGATTGACTGAGGGTAAATTTGCTGCTAAACTAGTAGAAAGGCACCATAGAATTGGAATTTAGTTGACTTAGAGAAAAATCTTAAGTGTGGTGTTCTTTACACACTCAGTTTCTGGGCTATGATTCATGCTTTCTATACCAGCAAAAGTATATTAGTAGAGCCTAAACTTTTTTAGCAGAGTTTTTCTAAGCAAACTGTAAGTTTTGCTTAAAGATGGTAGTAATAGATTTCTCCAACCCAAGTTTTAATATAAATCTCCCATGCCCTCTCTATAAACACACACAAACACACACAAATTGAATACTCCTTGATGCACATACCAATACCCTGTGATGCTCTTCCTTCTGATTTTACACACTCCAGGTCCCTCTCAGTAGCAAAGAAACACATCTCCTTGAGAAACACATCCAGTAACTTATCTAAAGAAGGACTGAACCTCCCAATAAGGGAAACATTATCTTCATGCCGTTTCTACCTATGGATTATTTATGATGCTCTGTAAGATAAATGTCAGAAATATTTTTTTAATTGCATGGCTTTGTCCATAAATTTAATTACTTTTTTTAAAGGTATCAAGAAACAGCTGCCTTGAACTTCTTCAAATCTACCGTCTCTTAAGGAACTAAATATTGAGAACATAGTTACATTGATTAATGTGGTATTAAGGCATATGAAATATGATCTTTTAGAGGCTTAATTATTGCCTTTGTAAGAGAGACTGATATTATCAACTATTCTGAGGTTATGTTTGAATAACAAAGAAATTACTCAGTGTCTGTTAACATTAGTTTAGAAATTTTAACACTCACCAAGTTCTGTTTATTCTTCTAAAGCATAACACTCCATTCTACTAGTCATTTTTATAAACCTTGTAGGCTTTAAAGTTTGGATAACGTGAAGGGTATATCGAGTTTTCCTACAAAGGATACATCTAAAATTCTATTGAGAATTGTTACCTAGGGCTGATTTTTCCGCTTCTGCAAAAGGATATCCATGCATTGGCATGGCATCTCCAGAGTATATCCAATTTTTATTCATCCAGATTCCCTAAATGGTCTTCCTCAAAATGCAAACTACTGAATTAATACAAAGCATATGTTGCTAAATTTAAAAAATCTAGTTCATATGAGCTACCAAATTAAAATTTAATAAAAATGGAAAGACTAAGTCTCCCTTAAATATGATCTTGTCAAAAGGTCATGAGTTTTCTTTTCCTACTAGAGGCCTTCAAACACTAGATTGAACACAGGTAATGTACTGCTGCCCTGCCCCCAACCCATCACCACTAGTCACTCAATGTTCCTCCACTTACGATACTTACGATCTTTACCAGAGGCCAGTAAGCCGTCTATAGGGAAGGAAAATATGAGACTAAAATGAATAAGAAAATAAAGATGAATAGGGTGAAGTTTGACAATGTGGTTTTATTTATCCATAAATATAGCTTTAAGCTGTTAGTTGAGAAAATGTAATAAAATGCTAAGGTTTCCTATTATGTTTCATTCTAAACAGTAAAGCGCCTTAATAGCTTCCCACTCCATGACTGACCAATAATTCAATAGCAGATATTCTGTGTGTGTGTGTGTGTGTGTGTGTGTGTGTGTGTGTGTGTGTGTGGAAAGATACTTTCTTATACGTTTCACAAAGAAAATCAAAATGGATATCACTCTGAGTTTATCATTATGCCACGAGGGAAAAAGAGAGTAATGCTTTCATCAGTAATTCTATTATTGAAATATGTTTAAGTATAAATGTTTGGCCTCTTTTAAGTCACTATGACTAAGCAAAGATCTCAATACAAGCAATATTTAATATTTTTCTAGAAATTTGTTAGTATTCAGTAAAGAAATCAAAATTCATCCAACAGTATAGCTTTTGAGAAGTATTAAATCAAGCTGGAAAATTAAGCTTTCCACTAATTTCCTATTGTTCTTAAATTCTTCGTTAAGAGAAACAGTTTTTGTTGCTGCAAAACAAACCAAAGATATAAATAAATATAAATAAATAATAGCACCCAGTAAGAAATCTGTGCTTAGTGAAATAACAGACAAATGAGAGTGCAAATGTGTAGCCATCTGGAGAATAAGAAAATCAAAAGTCATAAGCAGCATTGGGAATTTATTACAAAGAAATTACACCAACAACTTGGTACAGCAGTTTTCTAAGGACATGTTCAAATTAGTGGGTAAAGAAATACATTTTACACTATATATTTGGACCCTACTGATGTCATTTTATACATGATTTCATGGCATAATACTTGCTAAGTAATCTAAATTAGCTTGGCTATAAATGCTGTCATACTGATGTAAAATTTGCTATCACACCACAGTCAGTCCCCAGAAATGACACAGTTTGATGGAACTGTCTAGAGCCAGAGGTTGTGACATTGGGCTGTCTGCAACATTGTTTCAGAGAAATTAATAAATCTGAAAGCAACTGAGGTATCAGGAAGACACAAAATGGAAGGTAGAAAGGAAAGGAGATAATTAAAACTATCTAGGTCAAAGAAACAAGCAAAAGTTCATCCTTACTGTGCTTCAGGAGGGATGTATATTTCACATGGGGATCTGAAATGATTCCCATCATCATAAGATTCATTTTGACATTTCTAACTCTCATCTGCTACTTCAGAATCTAGATGTAGGAGGAGGAAGAGGGAAAAATATTTAAAATGTTCTTTCCCAGTGTCTTCATCAATTTTGAAATTTTCCGCTAATTTTCAATATTTCAGAAATCAAATTCCATTAACAGGTGACATTTTCCTGCTACATCTTCAAATGCGGAAATTGTTATTTTGTTTTTCTTTGAATCCACAGTACCTGGCAAATATTATGTGCTCAAAAATATTTCTTGAACAGAATTATTGAACTAGGAATGACAGACCATCTGCAGAATTTTAGTTTAAAGTGGTCATAATTATTGGAGCAGAAAAAAAAGACAGTTTTAGTTTATTCCACTTAAGAGTTAATTATATTTTTTAAAAAGAGCAATTTTGGGGCCTATTTTCTTAAAGCTATGCTGTTCTCTATCATAGCCACTAGCCATGTTCAATTTTAAATTAAAAATACAGTTCCTTGGCTACATTAGTCACCTTCAAGTACTCAATAGACACATGTAGCTATAGGCTACTGCATCATAGCACAGCTCTATGATTGCAGAAAAGTCCTTTGGTCAATGTTGTTTTAGAGCATGTAAGCACCATATCCTCATTGCATATTTTTCTAAAGTGTATGTTAATTTATTAATTCAAAAAATGTATTCAATATATATTATATGCTTGGCACTGATGGTGCCAGAATAAATGAGACCCTTTTCTAACTACTTCAAATCTTTTGTAGGAACATATCAGTCAACAGTAACAACACAGAGAGAGAGAGACAAGTGCTATGCGATGGAGGGCTTATTGGAGAAGACCATGATTAGAGGCAAAGAATGACCAAGAAGACTACTGAAGTGATCTTAGTAAACATTATTTATAATATAATAATATTTATTATATAATACTATAATAAGCTACACGAAGTAGAAATGGAAAGGAGGAAATAAGAGTCAAATGCTATTTAAGAGACAGAAACAGTGTGATTTGATGATAAATTAAGTGCAGTAACTGAAAAAGAGGGATCTAGAATGACTCCCGTACCTCTGGCATGAAAGACTGAATAGCCTGCACTGCCATTATCTGAAATCAGATCTATGTGAGGAAAACTGGGTTGATAGAGGAGAGAGGACTACTGAAACTTCACTTATGGGTGCTTTTTAATGACGATGGTGTACGTGTGTCCAATACTCATGAGGAGGTTTTAGACTGGAAACAGAGTTTTGGGAATTATTATTATAGAACTATAGTTGGATCAGATCATATAACAACAGCAATGAAGAAAAGGAATTTAGACATTAAAGTCAAGAATAGTTAACATTAACAATTTCTAAAGAAATTGAAGGAAAAAAAATGAATGGGATCATAGAAAACAAGAGAAAGGAGTTTCAACCTGGAGTCAAATTTCCAAAAAGTAATAGAAGACAAAGACTAGAAAAAATACAAACAGGTCCATTTCATCTAGCAGAAGGTCATGAATGACCTTAACACACACATTTCCCATAAGTGATAGGAGCAGAGTTTAGGTAACAAGATGTCTAGGACAGAAAGAATGTGGATGATGAAAGACATTCATAGACCACTTTTTCTAGGACTTGAGCAGATACGAGCTGGAAAGAGCTAGACATGAAGTGAGATGTAGATGTAAAGGAGGATGCTATTTGTTTACTGGTTTTAATGTGGAAAAGAATTGAGCATTTATTGCTGCATCCATAATCTATGCATATAATAGGTTCATCTTAGCTGGTTTGGATTGATTGCAGTTTATTTCCAGAGCTACTGACCCTTGGCCAATGCTGTAAAATGTATTAACTAAAGATAAATGATGTTTTGTAACCATGGATCCATGAATTGTTTCAGAGCAAGATGTATCAGTCTGCTAGCACTGTTTGGTAATAATAATTGAATTTGTAATTGCACCTAATTTCAGTGGAGTCTGGGGGAGGAAGACATTCAAAGTAAAGGCTGGTAACATAGCTAGAATATGTCTATATGAAAAGCTTATTATACGAGATCTCCACTGTGAGATTTGGGTCTCCTGCTACAGAAGTGCTTCACATGCACACCAGTCGTGGTTACAGTCTGGTAGAGGCTAAGAGCACCCGTGTGACCCAGAGGTGGGAGAACAAAGAAACCTGTGCCTGGGAACTCTAGGTCCTTTTTCATGCATATTTTTCTTGTGTTGTTTCTGTGTTATGCTATATCCTTTGCCTGTAATAAAGTTGTTCTGGGAGTACAAACCGAGCAAATGGAGTTTCCTAAGCAATGGAACACTTAAGGTGATTAAAGTGTAATTACCTCTGACTCATATAACTTCTCTAGCAAAAATGCTCAGCTTTTGCAGCCTCTCAAAGAATTTGTCACAAGTGTAATTTTTAGACTCAACAGTTACAATTTATGAGGATAGTTTTTAACCTCAAGGAAGATAAATTTAAATAATAAAGTCTCATTTACACAAAGAAAAATTTTAAAGAAACAAAAATAATTGTCTAGTTTGTCCATTAAACAACTTACCATCAGTACAGGGATGCTCAAATAACTAATTCCCATGCAAACTATAACTTGTTGGCTGTGCTCTTTTACTGTCTATTCAACCATATTGTCGCCCCTCCACCTTTGCTTTTCTATTTAACATGCCCAGGTATCTCATCCAGTTCATTGGTTTGTGGTTAAATCCAAAGGTTTTCCAGCATCTAAGGGCAGGCTGAATCCCTTCGGTTCACATGAAAGATCTTCTAATTATCTCTGTTCACACACACATTCAGTAAGTACCCAGAAAGTGAGGCCAGATGGTAATGTTCATAGATATAAACTAACACAAAATAGACATATCATGATTAAAGTAGTTTAATCAAATGCCAAAGAGCATCTTTTTTCAATCAGTTAGATGTAGAATTCAGTTCCTCACGGGCCCCGTTATTGGCTGGCTATCTGACCTTGGGAAGGGTAGTTAATGTATTTGAACTTCAGTCTTTGCTGTGGAAAATGGTGACAATAATATTTCACAGTGTGATTGTGAGGGTTAAAATAAGATAATGTGTATAGAATATTTAGTCCAGTCACCAGCATACAATAACAACAGCAATGAAGAAAAGGAATTTAGACATTAAAGTCAAGAATAATTAACATTAACAATTTCTAGAGAAATTGAAGGGAAAAAAAAATGAATGGGATCATAGAAAACAAGAGAAAGGAGTTTCAACCTGAAGTCAAGTTTCCAGAAAGTAACAGAAGACAAAGACTAGAAAAAATACAAACAGGTCCATTAATACATGGTAATAATTTAAATTCAGTGAACTAGGGTTCATTAACAAATTACATGTCCATAAAAACAATGCGTGCAAATATCAGTTTTCTAATACAAAGGTAAGTTTAAATTTACCTAACTGAATTTTTATGAACATTGACTGACTATATAAAGGGACTATGGCCAGACCACATATGAAAATAAAACTCTAATCCACACATCTGCACCAACCAGTCCAGAAAGCCAAACCATAACTTCCACACTGATCAGCCTGGAACAGTCAGGACTTTGTTGATGACTGCCAGCTTTCCTAATTATTGCTCCTGGTTCCAATTCAAGACCAAGCAGAGAAAGCCAAATAAGATCCTCAGACCAGTCATATAAAATATCCTGCTTCTAGTTAGCCCTCCTTCAGCATCACCATGTCAATAACCTCCAATCAAAACATACCTGAAGCTTTATAGCTTTCCCACTCCCCTGTCTGCCTTTGAGTCTCTGTCCAGTGCAAGTGATAGTGGCTGACTCCCTTCCTATAGCAAGATCTGAATAGATAGCCTCTGCTTCTTCTAATGTGAGTGGTCTTCTTCTATTTCAGCAGCATTATAAATGAAGTTAAAAGTTCAACATCGATTTTAAAATGCCATATACAGCATACACACCACACACACACACACACACACGGCAAACACACACATAATTAGTGTCATTGTGCAGAAGTTACCATGGCCATTAGAGCTCACACACATGCAATCATCTGCTTGTAGATGTTCTAATTTTCTAATTTCCCACCAGGTATATAACCCAGATGCTTATAAAATAATCAATCCAATTCTCTCCCTGTATCATTTCCTCAATACAAATTCTTCAACTACTTTAAATATTCCAGTGCTTAATCTTTCTGCTTTTCCCTGCTCATTCACCATACATCATCTTCCTTTCCATTTTGTCTGTATTCCACAGTCTAGCATTTTAGCAGCCAATATTCTCATTGATCTTCAGTCTCATAAGCCTAGATAAACTCTGAGTAGACAAATATGGATTTTTCCCCAGCAATTCTCTTTCCTAGAGGGCTCCTTTTTTTGTGAAATTGTTTTCCCACTCCATCCACATAGTCTGACATTGCTGCCAATTGTAGTAATCCTATCCCCAACTTAAATGCTCTTGGGACAGACAAATTGAACCAACTGAGGGCAAGAAGAATCCATTGAGTGTTTCTAGATTTTCTTTTTAGGTACAAGTTTGGGAATTTATAAGTCTAGTGCTCTTGGAAATAATGGTTCTAGACTGGTGGAATAAGCCAGTGTGAGAATGAAGTCCATATTCTAAAGACAAAAGAAAGACGAATATAGGCAGTTATCCCATTCACTGCTATGGAATATAGAACAGGAAGAAAAATTTTGAGGATGTGGTAGCAAATTAGTTGAGTCTGAAGTTGTGTTGAATCTGAGGTGGCAGCAGGAGAGAGAAGTCTGGGTTGTGGATAAAAGCTCTGGCAGCAATCCCAACACATTCAGGGATAGTGGGTAGACTAACAATCAAACTCATATTTTCGATAGTTCTGGAAATTAGCCAGATATAGTTTATAATAAAATTTTATAGCTACAACATTAAAGTGAAAAGTATTATATATTCAAGACAGAAATACACTAGTTTCTGTACGAATGTCTAAATAACAATTGAACACAAATAGCTGAAAATCCTCTGGATTCTTGGACTTGTCTTGCAACTAGTCATGTCTCCGCGTTCTTAAACTTGGTAAGTGGTGTTCTAAAACCTATTACTACAGCAGGACCAAGGAACAATATTTTGAGGGTAGGAGAGGTCAAGAATGCTGTATTTGGGTCAAGATGCCCAGAGCAATCAATACACAACAGATTATCCAACGATAAATAGGAGTAATAAGCTACCAAGTCAATTCACAAATACTTATTGAGTAGTGGATGAATGTCAAGAAAACAATAATAGAAAATGCTTTGAATTGGCAATCGGGAGATTCTTATACTCCTGAGTTTGAAGATTGCTGGATCTGACTTTTGTCAAGTCATAAATCAGCTCTAAATATCACTTTTCTCACCTGTAAAAGGGAGGTGTTGGAGTGGATCATCTTATTTGGGATGCTTTAAAGCAATCAAGTATACAATTCTCAGCCTCTCCGCCAGGAAGCTGTTCAGTATTTGACTTGAGTAGACACTTGAAAATGAAATATCAAGAAAAGAAATCAATAACAGTTCAAAGGAGTAATACATGAGCCACCACAAGGCGGCCTTATAAGCAAAATAAAAGTCGAAATAATTATTTTAAAGGAATAAGACGCTAGAGACGCAGTTACAGACAAGATGAAGTTCCTCTAGGCGGCCAGCGGAGGGAGACTCTGCTTCCCTTCCCCCGGCAGTGTGGACTTGGGGCCTGGGGGACTGGGGGACTGGGGGAGTGGGGGACTGGGAGACTGGGGGACTGGGGAACTAGGGACTGGGGACTGGGGGACTTGGGACAGGGGTTGGGGGATTGGTGAACTGGAGGCCAGGGAAACAGGGGGACTGCGGGACCGGGGGGCTGGGGGACTGGGGAATTATGGGGCTGGGGATTTGGGGGATTGTTTTCAAACGCTCGGGGCAAGGACTCCCCGCCGCCTCCGGAAGGGGTGAAGAACCAGGCGACTCTAACTCCCGCGGGGCGGCCGGGAATTGCGTTTGGTTCTCCCGCGGGAGTCGCGCAGGCGGGCGACCAGGCGGAGTGGGCGCCGCCCGGCAGCTCCCCGGGCCCAGGGGCTAGCGCCCCCGACTCCCCGCGCGTCTCCCCGAGCCGCGCCTGCTCACCCCTCCGGCTGAGCTGCGGTCGAGGCCCCCAGTCGGTTATCCCGTATCCAGGCAACCGCGAGGGCAGCGGCGGAGGCGTGGCGAGCGGGCGGCTGCCGCTCCGGGGCCTCCGTACTCGAGCCCTTGGCCCCTGACTCCCCGCGTTTCTGCGCCTGATCAGCGCTCCAGGCCGCCGCCGCTCCGCCTCCTCCCGATGCCTTTCCCTTTCTGTTGTAACCGATTTGCCAGCCCGACTCCTTTCCCTCTTTACCGGAGAGGGAAGGAGTGGAGACGAGTCAACGCCCTTTCATACAACAGCGAGGTTAGAACATGAGGGGATCACAGACCGTCCACCTTTGGAAGGACCGCAGGGCCTCTGTCTTTCTTGCCACTTGGGACGATACAACTAGGACTCCATATGATAACCCCATATGGTTTGGTTGTGACTTCAGTACTGAGAAACCTCAACGAACTGTTAAAGGAGGAAAGGAGAACTTTTCCTAGTGTCTGGAAGTGGGGAAAATGAGTAATTCAAGCCATTTGTCTAAGGGTCTCTTTCTTTCAAAACCAAATTTTTGAAACATTGATCCTTCTGACAAAATACTAAATGGAAGGCCGGGTGTGGTGGCACACCCCTGTGCCAGGCGTGTCCTGTCCCAGGACTTTGGGAGGCCGAGGCAGGAGGATCCCTTGAGCCCAGTAGTTAGAGGCTGCAGTGAGCCAGGATCGTGCCACTGCACTCCAGCCTGGGCGACAGATTAATAAATAAATCAGTGGCACAAAATGTATCACCTACATTTTGTTTCTTCATCTGTGAATGTACACTGTGAACTGAAATAGGCTTCAGAGAAGGACAGTCGTGTCTTACACTACTCTCACCGTCTTCTTGAATGAAAACAAACACTGGACTATAAACTGAAGACAGTTAAAAAAAAAAAAAAAAAACGGATCAGAATGAAGATTCACATTCTCATCCAGAGAAATCATTTTTCCAGGCAACACTGAGAACAGGCAATTGCCTGCCAAGGTTAAATCAGCAAAATCTATTACTTTAAGAGGCAATTTAATTAGTAATCCTTTCTAAGAGGGGAAAACCAGCAAGTCCGTACCTGGAATGTGATTCTTTCAGACAAAGATGAAAAGAAGGAAGCAATAACCAGCAAACTGGTGGAAGGTCTTAATCTTAAATTAATATATGCAGAAGCAGAGCTCTTTCTGTAATTAAAAAATAGATTCAAGAATGCACTCCACTTTCCCATCTCCCTCCATTAATTATTAAACTTCGACTTGTTCTCAATACAATGTTAAATTACAAACCAAATGAATCATTTGCATGCCAGTAAATATGTATTCATGAGGGTTCACAATATCTAAATGTGCATATTAAAACAATAGCTAGATTTTTCTCACAAAATAAAACTTTACCTACTAGAAATCTCATTCGTAACAAGTTTCTCTTAATTAGAACTCATTGATAATTGCTAAACCCCTATTGTGGCAGGCAGAATTCTAAAATGGACCCCAAGGACCCTACCCCTTGGTATACATACCTGCATAATCCTCAGGACTTTAAATATGATGGATTTCATTTTCCTTATTAGTTTGTTACATGACACAATTGACTTGAAAGAGGGAAATTATCCAGGATGGGTTGGCCTTGATTGGGTAAACCCTTAAAAGGGACTGACCTCTTCCTGGAGTCGGAGATTTGAAGCATCAGAGCGATTTATCAAAGGAATGTTCTCTATTGTCAGCTTTGAAGACTGACAAGACCCTATGGCAAGGAAGGCAGGCAGCCTCTAGCAGCTGACAATGATCCCAGGTGACAGCGAGCAAGGCAATGGGGACCTCAGTCCTACAACTGCAAGGAACTGAATTCTACAAATAATCTGGATGTGCTTGGAAGAGAACACTGAACTCAAAATGAGAATATGTCCTGGCTGGGCACGGTGGCTCACGCCTGTAATCCCAGCACTTTGGGAGGTCAAGGCAGGCAGATAACTTGAGGCCAGGAGTTCAAGACCAGCCTGGCCAACATGGTGAACCCCTGTCTCTACCCAAAATATGAAAAAATTAACCAGGTATGGTGGCATGCACCTGTGGTCCCAACTACTCAGGAGGCTGAGGTGGCAGGATTGCTTGAGCTTGAGAGGCAGAGGTTGCAATGAGTCAAGATTGTACCACTGCACTCTAGCCTGAGCAAAAGAGCAAGACCCCATCTTACAAAAAAAAAAAAGGAGATTATGTCCTGCCATCACCTTGATTTCAGCCTCATGAGACCCTGAGTAGACAACCCAGGCAACCTCACTTGGACTTCTTACTTAGAGAACCATGAGGCTAATAAATGGACATTGTTTTAAACTGCTAGACTTATAGTAATTTGTTGCACAGCCATAGAAAGCTAATACACATATTAACTTACTTCACATAAACAAAAGTGGGTATTTTAAAATAAAAAAAATGTAGGTAAACCCAGTAAACCCAGTGCAGGATTGTAGCTGAAACTCAAATAGAACAGAAATCGGACACTGAAAAATCAATACCAGACTTATCATCATAAACAAGAACCTAGTAGTGATGGGGTTTAGGACATGCTACCCTAAAATTTTTTAACCTGAAGAAATTTTAGAAAACTGCGGAAGCAGGAAGGTCACTCTGACTTTCCTCTCCATCCGTCTCCATCATAAAACCGAGAAAGGATTTTCTGACCTTCCCCAGGCTTAGGTCATAAGACCCTCATATGGGAGGTGCCCTCTTTATCCCTGGAGGAAAGGAGCATTCTTATTCCTTACTGCTAAAGACACAGGGACACAGAGAAGAATCCAACCAAACAGGCCTTGTTAGGTTGCCCCCAGTTTATTACCATTAGCTCATACCCTTTCTGTGTGTAATATTTTTCCACCATTATTCACTCTTCATCAAACCTACTGGAAAAATCACTCAGGTTTAACTGATTCTTTGGATATTTGTTTCCTTATGAAGGCTCCAGGGTCATGTAAAACTTCGGTATGTATGCTTTTCTCTTGTTAATATGTTTTTTTTTTTGTTATAGAGGCCTCAGCTATGAACCTAAATCTATAAAGGAAAGGATATTTTTCCTTCTGTGCAATAGGCAAGGTGATCTTATTAGCAAATAGCAAACCAGATTTTCCACAAAAGCAGAACAAACATATTCAATTTTTCTATAGCAACAATAAAAGACAGAATAAAGTGATATAATAACTATGCATAGAGAAGACAATAATCAAATAAAAATACATTTCCTACAAAACTATCATTCAGGAGCAGAATTAAAACTATTTTCAAATTAAAAAAAAAAAAACAAATTTTACCATTAGCCGACCTACACTGAACAATGTACTTTAGGAAGAAAGAAAATAGTGAGTAAAGACATTGGACAGACGTATAGGTAAATCTAAGCAAGCTTTCAGTATATGAAACATTTTCAGCCATACAATTGTCTTCCTAACCATCTTTTATCCAATTAGTCCTTAGGACCTGAGCATGCTTATGTTTTAATATATTTCCCGACAATGCTAGACTATTTCATGAATTATATTTACCAACGAGTATTCTATGCTCCTTTTAAAACTTACATCAGAATTATTTGCAGCCACTTTTAGGGTAACTAAATGCATATCACACCTGTCATGGAGAATGAGCTAAGTCCTCTTACTAATAATAATGTTTTATTAAGATAGAACATAAGGTTCCACAGTAGGTGATTGGAGCTGGTATCTAATTATATCTGAAAGAGTGACATGATAATCAATTTTTCTAAATTAAAAATTGTCTTTGGCAGCCATTCTCCAAAATTCAATTTGCTTACATCGGATTACTTCTTACAGCAACCAATTCGTTTTTATGTTGTAACTCACACTGATACACAATGCGGAAGTAAGAAGTTCCGAATGAGTGTTACTGATATTTCCCTCTATTGGCCTATTCTTTCAAATATTTCAAAATCAGACTATTTTGCCTTTTCATAAATGGTATAGAATGTGGAGACAATCTTAACCCCATTTATGTGCTAAAGATTACCATTACAACTTCCTAAAGCTAACATTAAATGATCCTAAATGCTAAACGTTCCTACAGATATCCCTGTTGTCACCCTCTGTGAGTAAGTTGTAGTCATTTATCCAGGCCAGCGTGCCTCAAGTTTCATCATAAGCTTTAATTCATCCCATCTGCTTGTCATAAAGCATGTGGATCTGCTCTCAATCTGTATGCTTTTTAGAATACCTAGGCCCCAACACTTCATCAGAGAACACAGCCTCAGACTCTCTCTGGGCAGTTTTAATAAAGCTTGCCTGAAAGGATACAATTTACAGAATATAAGTTGTTTTAAAGATGTAAAGTACTGTGCCTTTTGGGCATGCTTTCAATTCTTTTTCTGAATCAGATGAAACCAACACCAGATTATTGATTCAAACATTATTACCTTACTACATTACAGTCATTTTTACTGTGTTCCATCACTCTTTCTAATTTATCAAAGAGCACTATATTAAAAAGACATATGAAACATACCACTACACTTTAAAAAGTTTCAAATGATATTGTCCATCATATCATTCAATGGTCCCATGCAAAATTCTATGTAAGAAACTGGGGTGTGTGTGTGTGCACACATGTGCATGGGCTAGTGTGAGTGGTAGAGAGAGGGAAAAAGTGAGAGAGTTTTAAGGAGGTTGAGTGCAAGGACAAATCAGACAGCAGTTGTTTAACCCAAGAAACTAGTGCAAATCATGTATAAATTGTGAGATTTATATAGCTGAATATCCCCTTATGTCTTCTCTACCAGATGTTAAGCTTAATATAAGCAATTATGTTAACTCTTTGGTCCTGATTTTCTACTGATACTTACATTATATCAGTATTTCATTACATATTTTTGTTGTATTGGCCTTAAATTTTTTGTGAAAAGAAGTGAGTTATAGAAAAGTAAAAATAAAAGTGAATATAAAGGGAATGCTCAGTAAAGATACAGCCTGTGAAATTCATGTCATTTAATAAGCTGTCAATATTATTTCTGCACTGTTTGGGGAAAATTAAATTGTTATTCTCTAAGACAGTCATGATGTTACTTGATGCATAACACTCTTAGCACATCCAGATATTTCCTATAAGATAGCATTGTGTAAAACTGAATCTATTGTCCTAGAATTTATCATGATTTTGGAAAGTAGCAGACTCACAAACTGCTACAGGCATAGTTTCTACATCTCTGACTCCTCATGGAAATAGATCTAAATCCTGTAGTGAAAAATTATTCTGGTGGCTTAAGCTTATTATCTATGCCAGAAATTCTACTTCAACTACCATGCACAACAGTCCTTTTAGTCAGCAAGCATCCTCTCATATTTGACAGTCTTCATTTCCTTTGACTTTTCATTTGTTCCCCTTAATGGTAGGAACCTAGCACTCTGGTATAAAATTTTCTTTAACTGTCAAAACAAGTCAATAGAGAATACACTTGAACAGAGATGCATATAGATACATGTGTGTATATATATATACATATATGCATGAATCTCTCTCTCTTTGTATATATATATGCATATGTGTCTATATATATTCACACAGATACACATATCATGACTAGGTCTCCTAAATTGTCTTTCACTGAAAAACTACTAATAAAAAATGAGAAACATTTATCTTTGCTCATGGCTATTTCTATAATCAATTAGCATAATCACTTGCTAATTTCTAAGTTTATTCATTGGTGATTTGCTTTTCCCAAAAAAGTTCTGAATAATAATTACAGTAGTTTTACTACCATTTATTGAACATTGTCACATGTCAGATTATATATTTTCCTCTCCTCAAATCTATCTCTTGAAAAAATATATATTATCTTTCTTTTTCATAGCAAATGTGATTTGGAACAAGTTAAGTGACTTATCAAGAGCCGCACAGTTTGCAATGAGTAGAATTAAACTCAAACCCAACTGTGACTCAAATCAGTGCACTTCACAATATATTACTCAGCCTGTTTTATAGGGATACATAAAAAATCATCTTCAAACGACTAAGTGCGATTTACTCCATTTGTCCTGTGAAACTTGAGCCAAACAAAATGGTCATGATAATCATGAGGGAGGTGGATGACGAGTGTTGTAAAGAACAATGTTTTCATTAGTTGGGATCCTGTAAAGAAATAGATGAAATGCTCAAGTGAGGTCACTGAGCAAAATCTCATAAAGACAGTGTTTACCAAATGTGACAAGGTTAAGGGAACCCTCAGGGGTGGTCTATTGTATAAGGCTACCAATAGCTGAAAGCTGTCACCACTCCGGGAGCTGAGAAAGCAAGGAGGGACTCGGGCACATACAGAGCTTAGAAGTCACCACTTTACCCAAAAAAAGACAAGTTTCTTACATACATTGCAGAAGTGAGGTCAGGGAAAACCATATCCCCTCAAATTGGAGAGTGATAGGCAAATACATCTTTAAACAAAAAGTTATGAGGCATACAAAAAAAGCAAAAACAAAAAACACACAGTGTGAAAAGACAGAGCAAGCATCAGAACCAGACCAGGATAATAGCAGGGATGTTAGAATTATCAGACTATGAATTTAAAACAACTATGATTACTATGCTAAGGGCTTTAATTGAAGAGGTAGATAATGTGCGAGAAGAGATGGTTAATATAAGCAGAGAGATGGAAAATCTTTAAAAAGAATTAAAAAGAAATGCTAGATATAAAAAACACTGTAACAGATAAAGATTGTCTTTGCTGGCTCATTATTAGACTGAGCATGACTGAGGAAAGAATCTCTGAGCTTGATAACATGTCTTTCAAAACTGAAAATCTGGGAGAATAAAGACTTAAAAAAACAAAAAACAAAAAACAGAACCAACTATCCACAAACTGTGGGACAACTACCAAAGGTGTAACATATTCATAATGAGAATACCAGAAGAAGAGAGAAGGAACAGATACTTCAAGCAATAACGAGTGAGAATTGTCATAAATAAATGTCAGACACCAAACAATAGATCCAGAAAGCTCAGCGAATACTAAGCAAGATAAATGCCCAAAAAAAAGCCAAATTTAGGCATATCATATCCAAACTGCGAAGAAATCAATTTTTTTTAAATCATAAAAGAAGCGGAGAGAAAAAAAGCATGTTACTTAGAAAGGAGCAAAGAGTTACGGCGGACTTCTCAAAATCCATGTAAGCAAGAAAAGAGTCGACTGAGATACATCAAGATTTGAAAGAAAGAAACCCACCAACCTAGAATTCTGTATCCTGCAAAATTATCCTTCAAAAGTGGGAAAACAATGACTTTCTCAGACAAATTAAAATTGAGGTAATTTGTTGCCAGTAGACCTGCCTTGCAAGATTTTTTTTTTTTTTCTTTGAGATGGAGTCTTGCTCTGTCTCCCAGGCTGGAGTGCAGTGGTGGGATCTCTGCTCACTGCAAGCTACACCTTCCAGGTTCACGCCATTCTCCTGCCTCAGCCTCCCAAGTAGCTGGGACTACAGGTGCCCGTCACCACCCCAGGCTAATTTTTCTTGTATTTTTAGTAGAGACGGGGTTTCACCATGTTAGCTAGGATAGCCTCAATCTCCTGACCTTGTGATCCACCTGCCTCAGCCGCCCAAAGTGCTGGTATTACAGGTGTAAGCCATCACGCCTGGCCAAGAAATTTTAAAAGCAGCTCTTCAGAGAGAAGACAGATGATATATTTCAGAAGCAGATCTACATTTAAAAAATGAGCATCAGGGAATGAGTAAGTAAAGGTAAAATAAATATTTCTTTGTATTCTTAATTGGTCTAATAGATAGCTATTCAAAATTATAATAAAAGCAACATATTGAATGATTTTACCATGTAGATAAATGAAAAAAAATGACAGCAATGTCATAAGTGTCAGGAGGGAAAAATTAGGAATAAATTACCTGCATTACCCATGAAGCAGTGCAGAATTTTTTGAAAGTACAGTTACATTAATTATAAAATTATACTGCAAATTCTAGTGCAACCACCAAAAAATTAAGAAATATATCTCATATCCTAAGAGAGAAGACAAAATGAAATCATATAAAATGCCCTATTAAAATCAGAAAAGACATAAACAGAGGGGAAGATTTTAAAAGACACAAAACTAAGAAAACGTTCAACAAATAGTCAAGTGCTAGATATTCCTGCAAGTATATCAATAACCATTTCAAGTATAAATGGTCTAAATACACCAATTAAAAAAGAATCTGACAGAGTTACTAAAGAGCCAGATCCAACTATACGTTGTCTACAGAAACACATTCTTAATATAAGGACACAGATAGAATAAAACTAAAAGGATGAAGAAAGATATACCATGCTAACACAAATTAAAAGAAAAACTGATTGACTTTATTAAAGTCAGACAAAGCGTACTTTATAACAAGGCATATTATAAGATATAAAGATAGGAATTCCATAATGATAAAGGGGTAAATCTTGCAAGAAGACACAACAATTCTGAATATGCTTGCACCTTGATGTGTATCCACATCAAAATACATAAGGCAAAAACATAACTGCAAAGAGAAACAGAAAAATCACCATTATATGGTCATGTGTCACGTAAAGATTAAAATACATTCTGAGAAGCGCATCATTAAGCAATTTTGTCATGGTGCAAACATCATCACATGTACTTACCCAAACCTAGGCGATGTAGCCAACCACACATCTGCATGGTATAGTCTGTTGCTCCTAGGATGGAAACCTGTGTAGCACGTTACATTACTGAATACTATAGGCAATAGTAGCAATGTTGAGTATTTGTGTATCTAAGTCTATCAAAATATAGAAAAGGTACAGTACAAATATGATATAAAAGACAAAAATGGTACACCTGTATAGGGAAACGTACCATGAAGGAGCTTGCTGAACTGGAAGCTGCTTTGGGTGAGTCAGTGAGTGAGTGGTAAGTGAATGTGAAGGCCTAGGCCATTACACTACTGTGGACTTTTTAAGAACTGCACGCTTATGCTACAATAAATTTGTTTATAAAATATTTTCCTTCTTCAATAATAGATTAACCTTAGGGTATTATAACTTTTTAACTTTATTCATTTTGTAACTTTTTAAAAACTTTCTGATTCTTTTGTAATAATAACATAAAACACAAACACATTGTCAGCTGTACAAAAATAGAGTCTATAATATATTTAATTTTCTATATTATTTAATTGTATTTCTATTTAATTTTATTTTTTCTATTTAATTTTATTTTTACTCTTCAAGTTAAAAAATGAAGACACAAACACACACATTAACCTAGGCCTATATAGGTTTAGCTTCATCAGTATCACCTCTTCTACCTCCACATGTCATCCTGTCATCCTACTAGAAGCTCTTCAGGGCAATAATATGTATGGAGCTGTCATCTCCTACCATAACAATCCCTTCTTCCAAAATGGCTCCTGAAAGGCCTGCATTAAGCTGTTTCACAGTGAACTTCTTTTTATAAGTAGAAGAAGTATACTTTAAAATAACAATAAATAGTATAATATACACATACATCAGTGACATTTATTATCATTATCAAGTATTATATGCTTTACATAATTGTACTTCTTGTACTTTTATAAGACTAGCAGCGCAGTGGGTTTGTTTACACCAGCATCAACACTAACATGTGAGTGATGCATCGCGCTACAAGCTTATGATGGCTATGTCATCACTGGACATTTTCAGCTTCATTATACTCTTATCAGACCACCACTGTATATGTGGTCCGGTGTTGTCCAAAACATCGTTATGTGCTGTCCGACTATAGCTGGAGACCTCAACACACTTCTAACACTAATTGAGAGATCCAGCAAGCAGAAATCAGTAAGGATATAGTTGAACTAAATAGTATTATCAATCAACTGAACCTAATTGACATTTACAGAATACTTCCTCTAACAACAGAAGACACGTTATTGTCAAGCTTACATGGAACATTCACCAAGATAGACCACATTTTGAGCCATAAAATATAGCTTGACAAGTCTAGGAGAATTAAAATCATATGAAGTATGTTCTTAGATCACAATGAAATTAGACTAGAAATCAATAACAGAAAAAATGGTCAGAAAATCTCACATTATTTGGAAATTAAACAATATACTTCTAAATAACACATTTGTCAAAAAATTGGTCTCAAGAGAAATTTAAAAAATATTTTGAACCAAATGAAAATGAAAACATAACTTGGCAAAATCTGTGGGATACACTGAAAACAGTGCATAGATTGAAATTTACAGCATGCAATGCACAGAATAGAAAAATGAAAGATATTAGATAAATAAATAAAGTTTTCCCCTTAGGAAGCTGGAGAAAGAAGAGAAATATAAATACATAGAACAAGCAGAACAAAAAATAATCATAATAATTGAAACAGAAATCAGTGAAATTTAAAATAAGAAAATAATGGAGACAGTCAATGAAACCTAAAGCTAGTTATTTTAAAAGCACAATAAATTTGACAAACCTTTAACCAGGCTAATCAAGTAAAAAGAAGAGGAGACATAAGTCATGAATATCAAAAATTAAACAGAGTCCATCACTACGGATGCCATGAACATTAAAATAATTATACAGGACAACTATAAACAACTCTATACTCACAAATTTGATAACTTAGATAAAATGAATCAATTTCTTGAAAAACACATGTTGGGGTCCGCGTATTTCCTAAACAAAGGAATGAACACACAAGACAACACAAGACAAGACAAACATGGCAGCCGCCTCGAATGGCGCGCTCCGCTTTATTTTATACAGTCGTTTGTGGAATGTTGCCAAGTCACAAGACACATTGTTGTTTTTCTGACCTTTCCCTGACTTTCTGGATTTTCAAGATGTTTACATATAAACAGGCCCCCAATGCCCTGCTTCGTTTGCAAGAGCAGGACTTATGGGGAACGCCCTGCTTCGTTTGCGAGAGCAGGATTTATCGGGAACACCCTGTTTGTGAGCACGTAGTCCTCTACAAACACAATTTACCAAAACTCACATAAGGGAAAATAGATAACCTGAGTAGGCTTGTAGTTATTAAATAAATTGAATCACTAATTAATAATCTTCCAAATCAGTAAGCACCACATCAAGATGTTTTCACTGGTGAATTCCACCAAACATAAGAAAACATGATACCATTTTCTACAACCTCTTCAAGAAAATAGTAGCAGAGGCAACTCATTTTATGAGGACAGCATTACCTAGTACCCAACCGGAAAAAGACATTATAAGAAAGGCAAATTATAGGCCAATATTTTTCATGAACATCAACGTAACACTCCTCCAGCATATTAACAAATTGAATCCAACAATTTTATAAAAAGAATTCTATGCTAATATCAAATGGAATTTATTCCAGGTGTGTAAGATTGGTTTACCGTTTGAAAATCAATTACTGTAATTCATCACACCAGCAGGCTAAAGAACAAAATTATATGATCCTATCATTAACTGCGGAAAAATAACATTTGACAAAATCTAACACCTATTAATGATTTTTCAACTCTCAGCAAATTAGAAATAAAGGGGAACTTCCTCATCTTGATAAAGAAAAGCTACAATAACCTACATATAACATCATACTTAATTGTGAGAAGCTAGATGCTTTCCTCCCCAAATCAGGAGCAAGGCAAGAATGCCTCCTGTACAATATCCTGGAATTCCTAACTCTTGCAAAAAATGGGTATAAGAGGTATGAACATTGTGAAGCATTAAATACAGTCACCTTTGTTTGCAGACGCTATGATGGTCTATATAAAACAATCCAAACAGTGAATGAGAAAACTCCTGGGACTAATAAATTATTATAGCAAGGTTGCAAGATACCAAATTAAAATACAAAAAATTAATTGCTTCTGTATATATCATGAATAAATGATTGGAATTTGAAATAAAAAGTGTAACAACATTTACATAAGCTTCCCCATAATTAAGTACTTAGGTATAAATCTAGCAAAGTATATACAAGAATTATGTGAGGAAAACTATAAAACTTTGATTAAAGAAATCCAAAAAATTTTAAATAAAGGGAGAGATATTCTATGTCTGTGGATGAGAATATTCACAACTGTAAAGATGAAAGTTCATTATGACTTGATCCTTGTTGTAGATATCAACAAACTTATTCTAATGTTTATGTGGAAAAGCAAAAGACTCAGAATAGCCAACAAAATACTGAAGAAGAAATAAGCCATATGACTGACACTACCTGACTTTAAGACTAACTACAAAGCTACAATAATCAAGACTGTGGTATTGGTGAAAGAACAGACAAATAGAGCAATGGAACAGAAGAGAGACCCCAGGGAAAGGTCAAAACAAATAGTCAGCAGGTCTTTGACAAAGAACCAAAGGCAATTCAATGGAGAAAGAACAGTCTTTTCAAGAAATGGTCCCAGAACAATTGGACATCTCATGCAAAAAAAAAAAAAAAAAAAAAAAAAGAATCTAGACAATGTTAACTCAAAATGAATCATAGACTTTAATGTAAAACACAGTCTACCTCAAAATAAATTATAGACCTCAATGCAAAACACAAAGCTATAAAATAGGAGAAAAATCTAGTTGACCTTAGATTGGGTTATGACTTTTTATGTATAACAAAAGCACAGTCCATGAAAGAAAAAAACTGATAAGTTGTACTTCATTAAAATTAAAAACCCCTATTATTCAAAAGATGGTGTTAAGGAAATGGAAAGACAAGTTATAGACTAGGAGAAAATATTTTCAAAACACATATGTGATAAAAGATACAAAGAACTATCTAAATATGCTTTAAAACCTGACAATAAGAAAACAAGCAACTTAATCTTAAAAAACGTCCAAAAGATCTGAACAGGTACTTTATGTACATGTCTGATACCTGTGAAGGGAGAGTAGCAGGATGAACCCCAGGCTCTAGTGCAGCTCTGAGAATGTCTCAGCCAACCCAATGCAAAACTCCGAAGCAAAAAATGTCTAATATAGGAGTCACATGTTGGGTAGATATGGCCTGGCTCTAGTGTTTCTGCCATGCTCAGGCATTGACTGGGAGAAGCCTAAAGAGATCACGGCCTCAGTGTGAATACTATGAGGCGCCTCTAAGGTGCATCAGCTGGAGGCTGTCGACTAAGTATACTACTTGTAGTGTGTTCTTTTTTTTTTTTCAGGAGATCTGAGCTAGGCATGCCTATGGCTTTGAAGGTAGTATATTTTGTGTAGTTTGGTGTCCTGTTGAAAATGTATGCCTTTAAAGAAGCCTGGTTATCAAGTTATCTATTTAAATAGATAATAGTTTTCAGCAGGATAGTTCTTGACCTTTGACAAACCAAATGCAATTTGGTTCCTAGTGCCATTTGCCAGACACTCTGAAAAACATCTCAACTTGTGACAGACTTCCCTAATTCTGTTGCATTTAGTAAGACAAAAGGCAAGAGGCAGAACAGTTTACCCCACACCCTGAATATGCCACACGGCAGTTTACAGCTTCAGGTGCAACTCAAAACTGACCACATTAAAGGTTACGTGGTAAACAGGTCAGAGCAACATACACAAAATTAGTATATGTATTCTTCAATATCCAAAGAGACTCACCAAGTATTTTGCCTCTTTGATTAGTGATATAAGGTGCCACCATTTGCATCTCTCTGTAGAAAAATATATCTTGATGTACCCAACACCACTGGGCCCTTAGAAACTTCAAAAGCATAGCAAAATTCAGAGCATTTGCAAAATGTAGGTCCTCCTCCATAATTAATGTTTTACTAAGGCATCTAGAGAAATTTTTTTCTTCTTTATCACCCAGTAAAATTAGCCCTATTTTACCTGCATAATGAACCTGCATATTAGTTCAAGAATGTCAAAATGATGAAGGGCCCACCAGACTATATGAGAACAGAAAGGTAAAGATTTGGCATATTCTTATGGTAATGCACCTTATGGCAAGCTGTTTCGCCATCTTCCAAGTAAATCTAATTTGCTTCTGATTGTATTTGCTGATGTGAATCAACAAAAGAAGCATTGCTAAGTTCATCATTATATATCCCGAACCAGGAGCCCTGTTGACGTTGCAGCAAAGCTATCACATCTGATTCACCAACCGAATTTTTAGCAATTCTGCAATCACTAGAACCTAAGTGACTTTTGCACCAAACAGAGGTAAAGTAGGGTTATAATAGGAATCAGTACTCTGCTTCCTTTAAGTCTTTGATCATGGCACTACTCTGAAATTCCCTCAGAGACATGGTATGACTGTTGGTTTATTTTCTTGGTGAGAGGTGGGATTGGCTTTTATACATAATTATTCACACTTCATGGGTCATAGTATTGATGTGAGGATTCTGCTAAATATGTGATATATTTATTTACACTATATACATCCTGGATTTGGGAATATAACCACATGGATGGTCATGAAGAATCCAGTAGAAGAAGAAAGGGGACCAAGAGTCCCCACATCCCCCACTGCCCTCACCCTATTATACTTTGGTGGTATTTAGGGGCTCTGAAGATTAGCATTATTTCAGAGGCAGGACTTAGTAATACCAGAAGTTCTGGGTACATTCCTTTACCCAATATATATGGTAATGGCTATAGGCCCTTCAAGGCAAGGTTTAGAAAGAGAGTCATAGCCTATGCCAGCAGCTACTCAGTTAAGGTATTTTATGTCAGCCTGTCTGGGAAGCTGAGGTCTGAAACTTGGTAAAAGTGTATTAATCCCTTAAGGAGACTTGATCTATGTTTTGTTCACCAGATCTAGAGACTTGGCTTATGTCACAAAACACCTCAGAGGCTGTCCAACTATTTTATTCCTAGAGACCCCCTGAGCAATTGAATATCATCACAGTTTCCCATGAGACATTTAATCTGCTGTCACTCTGTCTGTGAAGCTCATTATGATCACTGTTCCAACCTCGTATCTGACAGTAAAGTGCATCCACAAGCCTTCTGCAGAAAAAGGGATGACTCAGTCAACAATAGAAATTCCTTGAGATTTGGGCGTTCCAATTGCACAGCCTTGTTCATCTCTGCCCAATATTGCCCTTTTGACTACCCGGTGAGTCTGCTTCCCCACCACTGCCCTAAACTTAGTATGAAAGACCCGGAAGTTTCTTCCAAGTGCTGGCTCTCTGCCTCCATTAATTAATTGGTGCTGAATCCCTGCCTTCATTAGAGTCAAGCCATTAGCTTGATTCTTAATCATATTTGTCCTGAAACTTGAGGAGATGAGGACTTCAACAAAAGCTGACATAGGAGCTTTCTCATTTTCCATTCATGTTCTGAATTAGTATTCAAGGCCTCAGTTTGTTATTTTCTCTGTATATACTATGCAGGGTCATGTGACAAAGTTAGCTGACTACTCAGCCTTTATAATCATTATTGTTGCAATAGTGATGAATTTACAAACCAGCTTATTCCTAATACCTTACATTCTGCATGGACTTCCTTTCACACTACAGCTCATAATGATTTGAATAACTATGTTATCCCTTGACTCAGACTACTGTGTTATATTTCTCTCTATGAGCATGTTGACCATGTGCTTCCTAGCTATATGAGAAACCAATCTCAGAATCCCAATTTGAAGTTCTGTTTCCTGGGGCCACATATGCTACCAAATACTGCTATCAATAAAAAGAAGGCATTAAAAATAGGTACTGTGGAGAGCTAAATAAAAGGATAACATGCAACATATAAGCAGGATTTGGGGAAATCAAATGATTGGTGAAAAATCCTGGGAATAACAAAATGGTGAGTTTTTACCACCCATAGCCAGAGCACGTAATGGGAAATAGAGGTAGCAGAACCTAGAAATATCAACTGTATACCTAGAAGAGGGAGTTCTAGCCATCAGTAGAGTAGTAAGAGTCAAACGGGAAAATCAATTTCCAAATATCACCCTTCTTCTGCCCTCCAATCTCATGCTGGAATCTCCATCAGAGATGGAAGCCAGAAAGCAAGGGTTCTCCTTTATTTATTCCAAATAATTCAACCATTTAGAGCACAGAGCAGGGTGGTGAATGGTGGAGAAACAGATTCAGATGAGCAAATAAAAGTATCCAGCAGGGTGTTAAATGCTTCTACAGATGTCTAGGAGGGTGCCCAAAACCCACCTGACCTAATGTGGGTCTAGCCTTAGGATAAAAGATGATAGGGAATAGCAGAAATTCCAGATAGTTTTGATAAGGATACAAAAGTCACTGGGTTACTTTCTGGTTGAAACCCAAGAAGATGCCGACCCTCAGAGAGCAGTCCATAAAACCAGCATGGTATAATAACAATAGATTAGGAACTGTGACAGAGCAATTCCATGTAGAGGTAATCTGAGAAAGTCTCCATCATGCTCAAATCTCTCACAGTCACTGAAAAGAGAGAAAGTGAGACTGAATCTTTCCCATGTTCACTGCTCTTCTTCAGAGGGCCATAGGACATCTGAGATGGTGAAATGAATTGATGAAATCCCCTAAATAGTTATGGAACCCAAAAAACCAACGCATAAAAGCTACAGTGGAACCTTAAACATGGCCTCAGATGCCAGTGGTACTAGATGCTAACAACCAAAGACCTTAGGGTGGGTTCCTACTCAGATGCATGGCATAAGATAGAGGACATACAACACCCATTGATGACAAGGAACTCCATAAAACACGGTGAGTAGAGGAGTCTTGCGTATACTCTGAGTTAATTATATGTAACTGAAACAAAATGTACTAAAATATATTAGCTCAATTGAAATATACTAGATTCAATTGTGAGCCATCAACCAAGTATTCAAAACAGAGATTATTTAATTGATAAGCAAAAAGTTACATTTGACACCTGCATATATGATTTGAAAATTCCTACCCAGAAAGCTGTACACACACACACACACACACACACACATTCTATCTACATAGTCTGTTGCACTAAAAATAATTTGAGCAAAATTTAGATCAGGGTGAATAGAAAAAGTTTTCAATACCCATACTTATGTTCTGACTACCATCAGGCATTTCAATGTTTAATTCCAATAAAATATATTCCCCAAATGGCCTACTGTGTTAATCAGCACCATTTAGCTTACACTCTACAAGTTTTATCTTCTACATACAATCTGTAGGTCAGTATCATCAAAAAGTTATGTTTCTAAAGAAGAAAATACATTTGCAGTTATTTTATTTTACTTTAATCTGTGACTAATTCTAACTGATAGTACTTAAAGCTTATAAATTTTACAAAAGGAGTAACACAGTGATTATTCCTAATGAAGCCCCTAGGGTGTGTAAGTCCAAGCAGTGATGACCACCACATGTCTGATTTAGCCTTCAAATTTCCCTCTGACACAAGATGCTATTGCTAAATTAATTATAATGTAGAATACCCATTATGATTATGTGTATGTGTTTCCTTGCAGTCTTCAAAATTTAACCGTAAGTTCAAGACAAAAATTTCCATTGTAATGAAACTCTACTTTCCATTAGATTTTAATATATTAGAAATATACAACTAAAGTTTTCTTGATTTTTAAAAGATAACAATGAAAATTTGTGAATAATTAGAAGCCATTTGTGCTTCAAATGAACACAGTATATGCCAGGTTTCAACCCCAAGATAATTTTTATGACCGAGTTACCAGATCCTAAAGTTTTTATGGTAGATATGTCACCTCTTTAAACACACATACAATAATTTCAAGTGTTTTGTCATATTATTTCTGTTAATAAATAGGAAGCTCAAAAATGATTCTCCATTCTTAGTATGTCATGATGTCTGTTAAAACGGTATTTTTTGTTTTGTTTTGTTTTGTTTTGAGACGGAGTCTCACTCTGTCACCCAGGCTGGAGTGCAGTGGCGTGATCTCTGCTCACTGCAAGCTCTACCTCCCGGGTACACGCCATTCTCCTGCCTCAGTCTCCCAAGTAGCTGGGACTAGGCGCCCGCCACCACACCCGGCTAATTTTTTTGTATTTTTAATAGACACGGGGTTTCACCATGTTAGCCAGGATTGTCTCGATATCCTGACCTCTTGATCCGCCTGCCTCAGCCTCCCAAAGTGTTGGGATTACAGGCGTGAGCCACCGCACCCGGTCTAAAATGGTATTTTATATCTTCTATCTTATGGAATTTTTCTGCATCAAGCTCTATTTGTCATTGTATGATTGTATACCGAGATATAAAAACAGACTAACAAAAGTAATGTTTCTAAGGCTACATGGAGTAATGGTTTCATTTAGGAAAATGTTACATTTAAAAGATTAATATTCTTCTTAAATTATTATTAAATAATGTATCTACTTACTTAGTAAATAACGTGCATTTATCTATTGCTCTTAATTTTTAAATTCTTTGCTGCTAAATCTCCATTGATCTGCAAACATATTTAGGAGGAAGAAGTATAGCAAGCACTTATTACCCTTACTGGATACCTATTAAATATCAGATGCTGTTCTGAATGCTTTAAATTCATTAATTTATTTAATCATCACAAAAATTATCTGGAGTAGTTACTAATACTATCCCATTTTTACAGATGAATAAACAAATGTATGCTTGTAGAAAATACACAAACAATAGGTGCAGAAAGCTGTCTAATCCAAGCAGCTAAATTACAGACTCCTAATCTTAGCCAGTTTTTTTCCCTACTGCAAATATGAGAAAACACAGGAAAATATAAACTGTTTAATATTTTAACAGTCTTATATTTTTAAGTAAAATTTAGGTAATCAGATTTTAATTCTACCCCTGCTGAAATGTTTTTAGAATCAACTGAATTTAGGAGAATACGATCAGTTAAATCATATGATTCAAAAAACAACCATAAAAAACTTGCTGTCAAAAGAAGTTTGATTTTCCTGAAAGATGCATTTCTTTAATCTCTCAGAGCTATGTTATGTGGCAGCCTTGATAATAGAGGAAGTTATTGCCTAACACCACAATATTCTAAAAGATAAACAACATATATTAACTTGTTCGAAAACATATTTTACGCTTCAGTGCTAAAGGGATATTTCTAAATATAGCAAATCTACCTCCAAATTATAATTAGTTCAATTTTGTTATAATGTTAATACTAGAATTTCTTTGTAATAAATACCACTATGACTACTAATTCCTTAAGATCACAAAAAAAATCATCAAAATAGCACATTATATACGAAATGCTTCACCTGTGAATGTGTGAGACAAATTGTCTACACACACAAAAACCTCCTGGTTCCAGTTCCCATATCCTCCCTCACCTATCTCTGCTTTTCACCTCCCACAAACTTGCATGCATCTCCAATCCCACCCATGCTCCATAGAAGTCTTTTCACCTCTGGGAAGTGGAGCCCATTATTCCATCTGACACATGAAGCATAAATAAAATAAACAGAGAGAAAAATAAAACAGGCTGTGATAACCATAATGTTGAAAGAAACAAATAGCTGAAGAGGTTAAATGTTATCATCTAGTATTGATCCTTTAAATATCTCATTGGAAAATAAAGAATGAAACTAAACAAATGTATTATTATAACAAATGTATTATTATAAATGTATTATTTAGTAAGATTTAATTTTTCTAATTTAAAGATCTAGCATTTCTACTATGCCATAGAGCTTTAAATTACTCTCTTGAAATTATTAATGATAACATTAAGCATCCTAAAGCAATTCTTTTTAGTTGAGAGGTTTTATTTTAA
Organism: Macaca mulatta; assembly: GCF_049350105.2. Taxonomy (NCBI): domain Eukaryota; kingdom Metazoa; phylum Chordata; class Mammalia; order Primates; family Cercopithecidae; genus Macaca; species Macaca mulatta. The sequence continues at coordinate 59,015,765 of NC_133423.1, read as the reverse complement.
ACTTATTTTATTTTTTATTTAAGAAGTTTTATTTAAAATAGCAATTTTATTTAAGTTATTAGCAATGATTTGTAGCTAAATGGATTAACTCATGAAATTAACCCTTAGGTTTAAAATAATTTATCTGAGGTAATATGTAGTTGGAAATGAGAAATTATTTTCTTAAAGTAGTCTGCATCGAAACTATTTTTGATGAAGTGTTTTTTTTTAGAAAATGAAACTATCCATACATTGAGTCATTTATTCATTCATTAAACAAATTTTTACTAAGCACTTAGCTATTTGCCAAAATTTTTATTGCAGTGAACAAAACAAAGGCTCTACACTGATAAAGTTTACATTCCACTATGAGAAACAGACAATTAATCCATACACAAATGGATATGTAATGTCAGGTGCCAAGAAGAAAGTTAAGAGAAGTTAAGGAGGTAGAGTTATGAGGGTGGGTATTATTTTAGATGTGTTGTTTAGGAAGACCTCTTGAAGAGGGAATCATTTAAAGAGAGATTTGAATGAAGTGAGGGAACAAGTCATGAGGCTGTTTGGAGAAGTGTCACTGACTGAGGGAACTACAGAGGCCAAGACCCAGAGGCAAGAGAATGTAGGTGTTTCTGCTATTTTTATATACTTACAGTAGTGTTAGAGGGTCAAACTGCTTTCTGAAAAGTTATGTACTGAAATTAATTGGATTTAAAGGGAATTAATATTAGGAGCATGATATGGTTTGGCTGTGTCCCCACCGAAATCTCATCTTCAATTGTAGTTCCCATTATCCCCATATGTCGTGGGAGAGACCCAGTGTGAGGTAATTTAATCATATGTGCGATTACCATTATGCTGTTCTCATGATAGTGAGTGAGTTCTCACGAGATCTGATGGTTTTATAAGGGGCGTTTCCACCTTTTGCTGGGCACTTCTCCTTCCTGCCACCATGTGAAGAAAGACCTTTGCTTCCTTCCCCTTCCACCCTGATTGTAAGTTTCCTGAGGCCTCCCCAGCCATGCTTAACTGGGAATCAATTAAACCTATTTCCTTTATAAATTACCCAGTCTTCAATATGTCTTTATTAGCAACCTGAGAACGGATGAATACAGAACACATCACACACAATTTTTGCAACTTCAAAAGCAGATTACATAAACAGTTACGTGTACCCCCAACTGGGTCACCCAGGTAGGTAGTTAAGCATGACTGGGTGCTACCATAATGTGGGTCTTTAAAATGCATAAAAGCTAATCCCAGGATTTTGGGAGGCCGAGGCAGGTGGATCACGAGGTCAGGAGATCCAGACCATGGTGAAACCTCGTCTCTACTAAAAATATGAAAAATTAGCCGGGTGCGGTGGTGAGTGCCTGTAGTCCCAGCTACTCCGGGGAGGCTGAGGCAGGAGAATGGCGTGAACCCGGGAGGCGGAGCTTGCAGTGAGCCAAGATGGCGCCACTGCGCTACAGCCTGGGGGACAGAGCGAGACTCCGTCTCAAAAAAAAAAAAAAAAAAAAAGCACAAAAGCAATAACTTGAAATCAGTTGGCAACTCTCAATATCAGAGCTAGGCTTGCAAGAGCTGAGAGAATGAAGAAGAAAATGCAGTTGTGAAAGCTTGTGATAGCCATTAGCCATTGAGTGGGCGTGGGACACAGTCCAACCCACACAGCTGAGAGCTACTCAAGGCTGGCGGGTAAGGTGTGCTGGCAGATGTGCCTTGTTTTCTCTTAGAGTGGGTTCTTACATCCAGTGCAGCAGCTGAGCAAAGGCTTATTTCTTCCCTGTAGAAGTAGTCATAACTCCTCTTGCCATGTAGTTAGGGAAACAATCATATATAGACGTAGTACAACCTTGCATTATGCTGACATCATTACCCTCCTCGCCTATCAAATAGAGGTCTGCATTGCTGAAATATGTATTATAGAGAAAAATAATCTTGGTGTGTTTGCGGAAGAAAAAAAAAAACCGTGTTCCTGGAGGTCAACGAGTGAGCAGAACTGCTAGAAAGTTACATCAAACAAGCAGGCATGTAGCCAGGACCAAATCCTGTAAAACTTAGATATGGCAGCAGGACCAAATCATACAGGCATTAGGACTTTAGATTTTACCATCAGTGTTACAACAAGCAACTGGAAGGTTATGAGTGGGGGAATAAAATAATCTGTCTTCCATTTTAGAAGAAACACTGGCAGTTGTGCAGAGGATAGGACCCAGAAGTTGAGAAAGGGAAACTGAAGTGTTAAGTAACTATTCTGATGAGGGATTATTATGGATTAAACATCATCTAGTCACGCTCATGGTAGTAGATGGTCAGATTGTGAATATACCGTTAAAGATAGAGCAAGCAAGATTTTCTGGTAGACTAGGTGTTTGTTGTTAGAAATGGAGAGAAGTCAAGTATGACTACAAGGTTTTTTTTGTTTTCCCAGTCAAAATGAATGTAGGTATCATTCCCATTTTGAACATATTAACAGTCCCATTTTGAACATATTAAGATTGAAATACCCAAGGCAGGGTGTAGACTCCTAGATAAAGGAGAAAGGTTAGGTGAGACATATAAATCATTGCATCAGAAGCTTATGCAGAGCAGTTGAAAATATGCAACTGGATGAAAGTCTCTAAGGAGTAAGTATAAATATAGAAGATGTCTGAGACTGATTCCTGGGACACAACAACATTATTATTATCATTATTATTATTATTATCATCATCATCATTTTGAATCTAGAAACTTGACAAGGGCCCAGAGAAAGAGCCTGAGAATGAGTGAAAGATAAACGACACTCAGAAGAGTAAGAGGATCACCAAATTGAAGCAAAGCAAATGTTTTAAGAAATATCAAGTGTGATCAAGTGTGTCAAATGCTTTCAATTCTCTATATATGGTGAAAAATGACAATCAGTGAACTCGGATGTGTAGGTCTTTGGGGTTCACAAGTGCATTATCTCAGTGAGGCAGCAGAGGTCAATGAGAACAGGATGGGAGAAGAAATAAAGTTGGCAAGTATAGACAACCATTGTGAGGCATGCAACATAAGACAAAATAAAAGTATGGCCTGAAGCTGCAGGAAAATGTTAGGTAAATAAATATTTTAGTGAGATAGTATATATTATACCATGCTTATATGGCAGTGAAAATGGCCCAGTATAGAGGAACACTGGATTTAATAGAGGCAACAGATAAATGTGGGTGCAAAACAAATAAGTAAATGTAAAGAATGAGGATGAAGAAGAATGGTAAAATTACATACTGAGTAAACTACTAGGCTCAAACCACAGGCTATAGAAAGAGAACATTTTAGAAATATATAACTGACCTCACAAACAAGTTAGATATTCCTAAGAGATGAAACAGAACAGAAATAAAAAATAGCACCAGGAGCAGAAGTTGCAAGTTTCCTGTACTCCAAAAACCAACAGAGGCACCTGGAATTTAAGTCATCCTGAATAAGAGGGACTAAAAGTTCTCTGCAAGAGTCAGTGACCAGACCTCAGCTTACTTCTGGAACCCTTTTGTTTACCCTGGTCCTACTTTTGAGCAGGTTCTGGAAAAAACCAAGAAAGCCCCCAGTCATTGGTTAGGTCTGTGGCTTACATGACACTCTGCTCTTAGGAAGAAAGAGGGCGTAGGTAAGTGTGGACACATGTCTAGAAATGGAGCAAATTCACCTTCTGGCAAACCAACATAAGGAATATAAAAGAGAGAACCAACAAAATCAACAGTTTGGAAGTAAATTTACTTTATGTAATAAAACATTAAATGGTTTTTGCAAAATACTCCAAATAATTATATTTAGAATCCTAGATGATAACAAATATGTATGAAATGCCAATTCAATGCTAGACATAATTTTAGGTGTTGGGAATAGCGCCGAACAAACAAGACACACAAAAATCATTACCTTCATGGAACTTCAATTCCATGGATGAAATAACTGAAAAAAAATTCATAAATATATACAAGAAACTCTGAACTAGAACAAGAAGAAATGAATCATAAGCATTCTATATGAGGTTAATCCAATTAAAATGTTGGAAATATAGTCATCATTAACATTTTTAAATGCAAAAAAATTAATAAACCCTAGACTGAAAACTTGAAGAGAATCAATAAATTGGAAAACCAAGAACACATATAGAAACACAACAACTTTCAAAAGTATGAAGAATGAATTTTAAAATGTAAACATTATTTCACACACATCTAGTAGGAGCTCTAGATCAGGAGTTAGTAAATGTTTTCTATGAAGAGCCAGATAGTAAATATTTTAGGTTTTGCAAGCCAGACAACCCCAGAGCATCTATAGACAATTCTAAAACAAATGGGTAATAAAAGTTTGTTAACAAAAACAGGCAATGTTCTTAGTTTGCCAATCTCTCTTCTAGAAGAAAAACAGAAACTGGTGGAAAATCAATATTAAGAGGTAAGGGTAAACAATTTTCCCAGAATAAAGAAATTCATTAGTACTCCATTCGAAAGGACTTTCTGACAGCAAAGCAGAAGTAAAAAAATAAATCAACACATAGACACATTGTAGTATAACTACAAAATATCAAAGACAAGATTTTAAAAGCCACCTGAGGACAAGAACTGCTGACTTAAAGGGAACAATAATTAAACCTGTAGCAGATTTCTTATCAGCTCAATAATGCCAAGAAAAATGGAATAATATATGAAAGTTATCAACCTAAACCAAAATCTGATACCCTACTAATTATTCTAGAAGGTAGCCCAAATAAATTACTTTATAATGAAAATATTAAGATATTTTAACACTATTGAGCACACACTAAAATCTGTAAACTATAAACTTCAGCATGAAGAAAATCCAACAAAGAATGATGGAATGGGGATTAAAATATGTACAGTTGATTGTCATTATTCACAGTAGTTATGTTCTGTATATTTGTTGGAAACTGAATTTTTGAATTATGAGCCATTGCTCCTGGTAGAAATTTATAAGTGTATATCTATATCTATAGGTCTACATCTATATCTAGAGATATATACATATTGCATAGATTATAATATTAAATCTTAAAAATAACTTCTGGTTGATTGCATTTTATTTATTTTGCCGAAGAGAAAATGAGGTTCAGAGTGTTAAGTGACTTGCCATACCAAAGTTGTGCGAGAGTTGGGAGTCAGACTTGGTCCCACTGACCCCAGACCTGGAGCTTTTTGCTTTACATCGAATGCTCCTAATATCCCCACTCTCTGATCATCTCTGCATGAGATCTGAGCAAGAAGGAAGAACATAGTGTTGTTCAGCCTCAGCTGTGAATGTGTGTTTACTTAAAATTTTCACCACCCGGTGTATGTCCATAAATGACTACAAAAGCTGTGAGTATGGATTTTAGGGTTCCAAATAAATTTCAGTGATTAGGCAAATTTACAAATATCGCATCTGGGAACAATGAAGGTCAACTACACACCTATTCATGATATCAGTATAGTTTCCTATTACATGAAAAACAAATATGATATATTTGGTTTTGTGAAAATATAAACTACAAATTTCAGTCAGAAAGATAAGATAGAGGGGCATCATTCATGAAATAAGTATATCAGATTGAGTTCTGCATCTCTCTGGGGAGTTATTTAGACTTATCAAATTGTGCAGAAAAGTGTTAATATAATAGGCCTGACATTGCTATTCTGAGATACTTCCCTAGTTAGTGCTTGGTTGACATCTGGGAACTAAAATTTCAGGAGGGTTCTTGCTGTTCCCTAACTGATAAAGGTGGCTCACTGGACATAAAGTATTAGTGTAAACAGTGTAGTTTGCCAAATACCTATTTTTTTCCTGGGAGTCTGGGATTTTGGTACATGCTAGGCAGAGGGCACTCAATCTAAAATCTCTAGGCACTGAGTTTTTAAGGAGCCTCCCTGGCAGACAATATCGCACTCATGTTGCCACAACTCATTGTTAGAGGAATTAAGTGATCCACTAGGAGACGACTCTTGGGAGCATGTGCCTGATTTATTCCAGACTTTGCTCCATGTGCTTTTTCCATGTGATGATTTTGCTTTGTATCTTCGTGCTGTAATAAGTCAATATATCATGGTCTCTAAATGTGACTATATGTTGAGTCCTGCGAGTCCTCCTAGCGAATTGCTGAAATTGCAGTTGGTTTCAGGGACCACTATTCATGAATGAATGTCTATTAAGTTTTTAAAAAGGAGATCCTGCCATTTGTGACAACATGATGAACCTGGAGGACATTAAGCTAAATGAAATTAACCAGACATAGAAAGTGAGATGCATGATCTCACTTACATGTGAAATCTAAAAAAGTCAAATACACAGAAGTAGTGAGTAGAATGGTGGTTACCAGGGCCAGGGAGTTAGGGGAAATAGGGAGATATTGGTCAAAGGGTACAAAATTTCAGTTATGTAGAGTAAATTTGTCTAGAGAAATAATGTACAGCATGATGATTGTTGTTAGCAACACTCTATTATAAACTGGAAGTTTCCCAAGAGAGTAAGTTTCAGTGCTCTTATGACACATACAAAAAATGATAACTGTGAAGAGATGGGTATGTTAATTTGCTTGACTGTAGCAATCATTTTACCATGCATATGCATATCAAAACATCATATTGTATACCTTAAACATATACAATTTTTACTTAAATGTTTTAAACTCCAAAACATTTATAATTATTTGTGAAAATGTTATAGCCTTAGGGATCATTGCTTCCAGATATAATCCTGTATCTTTTTAAGTACTATTTTTATACCCAGTACAATCAACTGTAAATTGGACAAAATATATAAGCATCTCTCTTTTTTGAACATTAGAAAACAGGCAAAGCAGAATTCTAATCTATGAGAGAAGGAAGAGCTGCACATGAGTTGAGCTGCACATTTTTCCAGCTCTCTGTCTAGGATATGGTCCCCTACTGTGGCACAGGGAGCTAGGGCTCAAGGGTAGTGGCAGTCTCACTGAGCTAGGAAATGAGAACTAGGTAAAGGCTGCTGAAGCATTAAATTTGGGGTTCAAGGTAACAGAAAACAGAGAGCTGGATGGAGCTGGCAGAACTCTCTGTACTTCCACTGCAATTGATAAGGATAGAGGTACTGTGAAGATCCAGAAAGAGAAGTTATTTACCAAAATAACAGACCATGAAGACCAGTGCCAGGCACAAAAGTCATTATTCAGAGTTCACAGAGTTCATTCTCATGATCATTAAGCAATAAGGACTTAGCAAGGTGATATAGATTGGATCTGTGTTCCCACCGAAATCTCATGTTCAATTGTAATCCCCAGGGTTGGAGGTGGGACTTGATGGGAAGCAATTGGATCATGGAGGTGGATCCTTTATGAATGGATTAGAACCATGCCTTTTGTGCTAGTCTCATGATAGAGTTCTCACAAGATCTAGTTGTTCAAAAGTATGTAGTTCCTCCCCACCCATCTTTTTCCTGCTCTGGCCATGTGAAGTGCTGGCTCCCTTTTTGCCTTCTGCTGTGACTGTAAGTTTCCTGAGGCCTCCCCAGAAGCAGAAGTCGCTATGCTTCCTGCATAGCCTGCAGAACTATAAGCCAATTAACACTCTTTTCTTTATAAATTACCCAGTGTCAGGTATTTCTTTATGGCAATGTGAGAACAGACCAGTGTGCCAGGGAAGAACTAGAAAAAGTAGAGGGTGAAAGCAAGAGTGTTATGAATAAGCCCTGATAGACATTGGAAATCTGTTTCCAGATATTGAAAATGCCTACTTTTAATGAAAAATTGTAACCATCATGGGAGAGATGCCAGCAGTTAATTAGTGGGAAAGCCAATGCATAAAATGTTCCATTCTTGTATTAAATTTTCTACATGACATCATGGTCTGAAACTAACGTTTTTGTCTCATATTTTACAGTATTTCCTTTGTGCCTATTTATTTTATTGTAAACAATCTTCCAGACAACATGTTATAATTAAATGTGTTTAAAATTTAGCAGTTTATGAAATTTAGTGAAGCAACTCTCCTATCCAATCCCCAGTCTTCTTCTTGAATGCAGATTCAAACTAATACTCAAGATTGCCACAAAATCTTAAATTGGATATAATAAAACAACACACACACACACACACACACACACACCAGCTTCTCCAAATCTTACATTCCTTTGCCTCCTTTTGCGATGAATACAAATTAATATTCACAGTACTTATAACGCAAGACATTGGAGTCATATTTGAACACTCCTAAAAGATTCAGAGTCCAAAACACCTGGAGTCATAGTAGAAGACTTTGTGCTGCAACATCTCCCATCCTACCCTACTCAGCATCCAATTGGTTGCCAAATGATGCAGATGCCATTCTGCACTCCATAATCCCAACAGATTAATATTCTCAAAGCACAGTTTTAACCATATCATTTCCCTGCTCCCAAACCACTCTTCACCTAGTGGACATTACTTTAATTGAAGAGGAGCTATGAAAACTAAATACTCCCATATACTAAATTTATAATCTTAAATATGGTAAGGACATTAATGTTGCAAGAACCCTGAATCATCACAGCCCTGAAGGTTAAGGAAAGCCTTGTGTCTTAGTAAGCCACTAATAAAGTACAGCAGACAAATCTAGTTACAAAATAAAATGGCAGTTGTTTAAATAATGGTAGCCTGTTTAGTATGTAAATAGTAAATTTTGCCCCTGGCAGACTTTGGTTTCTATTTGTCAATTTTCAAAAACACTAAAGATATTTCTAAATTGTGTGTATTTGTGTATGTGTGCGTGTGTGTGTGTGTGTGTGTGTTAGAGAGAGACAAAGAGAGAGAATTTCATTTATTTTTAGTAATCTTTTCTGGTCACAGCAATGCCCACTGGCAGAAATACTTTGATTTTAGAGGACAAAGAATATATTACCAGCCAAATCCATTTGGGATAAAAGGGTTGCTCTATGTATAATAAAACATTAATTCACCAGAAATATATATTATTCATATTATAGTTGTACAGTCATCCTGCATTATTAGTGTTCTATGCTAAATAAAAGAAGATGGACAGGAAAATGACACATAGAAAAAAAGCTACATGTTCATTTAATTTTTGGAATAATGTAAATAAATGGAAATGTTTAAGAGCAAATTTTATTTGGATTGATAGGAAGTCATGGAGCTCATTGTTATCTAAGCACTCCATTCCACTCAGCAATCATTTTATTTATTCCCTTTTAGCTCCCGCTTTCATTCGTACCACCACTACTCACCAACAGCTAGTGGTAGAGCCTCCAATTCCTTAACTGCCTTACTAATTTATTGTAAAACAAAAGTGAGATTTTCACCACATACAACCTCAAGTTACTACCACTGGTTTTTCTGAAAATTACCCACAGTTGGACTCATCTTTCTTTCTAGATGATCATGTGATAGTCTTCCTATTCTATATCTATTCCTCCACTTGAATTTTTATTTTGATAAATCATTTTATTTTTATTGAAAAATAATACACATGTCTATATAATTTTTAAAACTAAGCTACAAAAATAATATCAATGAAAAACAAATCTTCTTACACTAAATCTTTAGTGCCCCATCCTTAAGAAGTTCTTTGAAAGCTTCAAGAAATTTAAAAACTTTTTATACAAATGAGGACATACTATTTACCCTTTATGTTCCTTTTTAATCCAGTATGATCAGTTCTTTTTCCTATATTTTCAGCCTTTCATTTTATTATTTTTTCTTCACAGCCTCCTTTACTTGACCCTTAAATTTTCTACAGGTCTTCTGTTCTGTCATTGCCTTTCCTTCCAAACTATGAACTCTCACTGAACTATATATAATATCTTGGTTTTAACTACCATCCATTGTTTGACATTTACAAACTTCTATCTTTAAGCAAATTAAAACCTGCTTGAAAGTACAAATCCAGGTTATATGTATATTTACGATAATCCTAAGGTCTTCAAACTTATCCTGTTCAAAACTGAACTTACGTTTGAGAAATGACAACTTTTAAAAGTCATAGGCTATTAAACCTGACCTGGTGATTTTTGGCAATACAGTCTTCTCAAGAAATTAGCAGTCTTCCATTTTATTTGTGCCTGGTCATTTTTAAGTATCCAGAAACATGGATATAGCCTAGTCACATTCAATAAACCTAAAAAATCTTGTCCTTTTCTTGTAAACCATTATATCAATCTATCATCTTTTGCTTAGTGTTCATTAACTAAATGCTCTTTGAAAGTCTAGGATTTAGTAGGCAGGTTATACCATAATCCTATTTTTTGCTGCATAAGAACTCCAGTCTAATATCCTGCTAAGGCTGGGACTTTGTTGCCTCTACTAGTATCAGTTTCAGCCTGGGATAGGAACGTTGGTTTTTTCAACATTTAAGGTTTCAATTTACAAATTCAGGAAACAAAAAATCTGCATGTTCTGCCCTTCTTGCTTTCAGACAGGCTATCTCTAGTCTATCTACTTCTTGTAGGGCATTGATAAATTTCATTAAAATGATAAGTATTACCTGCCAACATTTTGTATTTTTCCATAATTAAACTTATGAGGCATAATAATGTTCACCCAGCACCAACTTCACTTGCCTTTAAAAAGGATAAAGAACAGGAAATAATAGAGCATTCACAGCAAGAACAGAGAAGTCTCAGGACTCCCACACATACGTTCCAGTTTCTCAGTCATTACTCCTTCCGGATATGCATGGGCATGAGAAATAAGGATGAATGTGGGTGGAAAAATATAAGCTAAGAGAAGCAATCAGCTCTAGGGTACTTTTATCCTGGCCACTCATGCAGTCCCTCAGGTTTAGGAGACTAGTCACACCATTCCCCAGAATGTTCTTGATCATTGGGTAACATAGCCTTCTCAGCTGTACTGCCCTAGTCATAGTTCTCTGGGACAGCTTTATGTCATCAGTACCACTGAGTTATATTTTATCAATAGCAATGAGAATGTAAAAGAAAAAAAGGCTGGTTCCAATATATAAAACTTGACTGAATTCTCACATACCTTGGATCAACTATCAACAAATTGTTGTGTAATCTATCAACAATTCCTTGAGTTAATGTCACAAGAGAATTTCCCAAGAGTCAAATCAGAAATGAGACTTGAGGAAAGGCTTCAGGAACAGCCATTAACTTTTCCTTGCTACTGTTTTGAGCTTAGAATTCCTGTGGCTGCTCAGCCCACTTTTCTATCTCCTTCAATCGATCAAACACATATTTTAGGGTCTATTATTTGTAGCATCCTATTTCCAAGTAATGACTCATATTAGGTAAATATTGCTTCTAACCACAAACAGGAAAATGGCCAAATAACAGATGCCAATAAAAATAGTGAATACTTTACTTACTTAACAAGAAGTCCAGAGATAAAGGTTTACTGCAATTGCTTCAGCTGCTCAATGATACCACTAACGACCCAGCTGTATTATTTTTCTACCTGACCATGCATAGCATTTGCTTTATTCATGATACCACATCCATATTCAAGGCAGAAAAAACAATAAGGGGCATTTTTTCATAAAATCAAAGCATATTTCTTTTTCTACTTCATTGATGAAAACAGTGGCTGAGAAAAGCATTATTAGCTTTAAGAGTCTATATTTTGAAGACAATAAGAGTAAAGGGTCTCTGTAAAGGTAGTGGATTAACCAGTGGATGATGTTTGCCGCAGCGAGTTCTCTAAAGTTAATATAATGATTAAAGAACCTACCTAAAATGTAGAACAAACTTTGCCTCAACATTCAATCCAGGTACTCATAAGCCTCCTTCGAGAGTCTAAATAAGTAAAAAATAGTGTATGTGTATAGCGTACTACTGAAATTACATAAACCAAAACATCATTTATTAGTAGTATTATTAATTCTTTATTCTGTTTGCTTTTACTGTACTTTTTGGATTTTCTACTATGAATAAATAATACCATTGAAACATATCTCTTAAAGGAATTGTATAAAATTTTATAAATCTGTGGAAATGCCAAAGTCATTATATAGAGATAGATATATATAGATATATTTTTAAAAAGAATATTTTGTACATTTATATATAGCACATACATGTGTATGTAGATATACAGAGCATATATGTATATATACAGAGCATATATGTATGTACACATATATACAGGGAAAATATTTTACAATTAAATATACATAAATATATATTATAAATACATGTTTCCCTCAATTTTCTCAACAAAATCACAACTCTTGATATGATTTTTTTAAATTTTAGAATTCCTGTCTTGCTTTCAAACCAAAATCAATTCTCATTCTCCAAATTTTATTTTTATAATTACCAGTAATTATGACCTCATAATTATTTTTATACTCACATTAAGAATCTATTATCTTTATTTTTCAATCTGGTTTAATATTCACTACTATTTCCTTTTGTTTTCCCTATTCCATTGAACTTATCACATGAGCTGCTCTTATTAAGTAGCTAATGGCATTTGCGACTGGCTCACAAGTATGTTTTTCTTTCAATTTGGAATAGAAAAATGATACTGTCACTTCCTTAAGTGAGCTAATATTTGACATGGAAAATATATACCAGAAATTAGAATGGAGAGGAATAACATATGATAAATGAGAGAGGTATGTGCACCTACCTATAAAACTGGGTACGAAGTGTTTTTAGGAGAGGGTCCATTATAATAAATGGAACTTTCAATATGGTTTTATATTAAATGGCTCTAATGTATAATATTTTTAAATTCCATTTTAGAGTGAGAGATGCTTCTCGTATAGCCCCTCTGGCTTCTGTCAACATAGGTACTGAACTGAACCTAGGTATTTAACTTAGTATAACTTAATTTGTCACAAATCAGTCATAAACTTATGACCAATATAAGTCCGTAAAAAAACTTCTGAACTTTATGCTTTGTAGTTTTGATTATGTCCAAACATGAAAATATTTCAGTCTTAGACAGATTCCTACTTTTAGGAATGATTATCAGGCTTGTACACTGGCAGTAAGTTAATTGTGCTCTTTAATTTTACTCTGAAAGTTGATTCTTTTATTTGGTTCCAGTTAAGATCCCCATTTATTCAGATAGTATTTAATGAGAGTATAAGAAAGAACTGGAAGTCATCTTCTCCACATCACCAGAAAAATACGTTGCTTTTACAGCCAAATCACAAAGACACTATGTGAATTACCAAGAAAAACTCCTGTATTTAACACAGAACATATTTTGTAGATTACTTGTTTAATATTTAAAATTTTCTATTTATATATTAAATAAGAAATGTAGAATCTAAAATGTGTTCTCAGACGGTAGCTATAGAACATAATTTAATTGTTGAAAGATTTCACTGGGGAAAATAAATGATTGGGATCCTCAGTAAGGCATTTTTACTTTAGGTTGTTGTTTTCTTTGCTTAAATTCTACAGATGATTGCAAAGGTATTGCAAATGGGCTTCGATCTGCACCAAAAGAAACTTCTTTTTTACAAGAGAAAGGAAAAAAATACCGTTCACTGGCTTAAAATGTCAGAGAACTCTGGCGTTTAACCTCTGGATGATGGCTTAACTAAGTCACATGGAGAAAGAACCACAGAAAAAGCTTATCAGAAGCTATAAATCGTGTCAAGATAAATCTTTGAATGTGGCTGGCACATTTATCCATCTGTTTAAATTACTTGAAAATGCTTTTGTAGGTGAGCGTGACCTTGATGAATCAGATCTTTTAAAAAAAATACGTTGTCGAGTTTCTTTCTCTTAATCAGTAATTTTCATATTAACACAAGTGTAAAATATTTAAAGAGAAATGTATTATGAAATAAGGCTATACAATTCAAATAAATTATGTAAAACTATTTAGTTAAAAACGAACTTTGTGAAATATGCATACTAACTCTTGAAGCATTTTTACTTTCCTCTTCAAATGGGGTTGCCAGAGTTACGGGGAAAAAAAACAGGATGCTGAATAAAATTTAAATATTAGATATAAATGCAGAGAATTTTAATATAAGTATGTCCCATCAAATATTTTGGAAATCATTAAATTATCACTCATTTACATGAAATTCAAATTTATATAAGTATCATTTATACTACCTAGCAACCCTATTTTCAGAGTATAAACAGAAAACACAAATCTCTTTATTTTAGTAATATATGTATACTTAGGATCATAAAGATTATATTCTGATATACATTGTCTTTATATTTTTATTCCTCAATTTCATTTGTCTTTATCCTCAAGACTAAAATTTATATGACCACAAAAAGTAAGGGATTGCACATTTAAAAATTCCATTTCAACACAATGAGATATATTCTACAGGTAATTAAACATGAATATATTGTTCACATTAATAATGGTGATGAAGTCAACAAAAGTATCATTCATTATAATGTAAACTTGTGTACTCATTCAAACACTGTCTTTTTTTTTCCCCCCTAAATAATGGGCAACAACTCTAACATCAAGGCTTTTGCTGAATAACAGTGTCAACAGCTTATTAAATAAAGAGTGCCCTGAAGGAAATTTTGTAATACTGATCTCAAAAATCTTCACATTGGAATAAAGTCAGCTCAAGTCTGGCCTTAGGGATTCTGTCCCACTCAGGATGTTTACTATTTGAAGGAGCCGGGAAGTATAGGTTCATTCTGTGGTTCATTCTGGGCCACTCTACAGTTGGTTTAGCTCATCTGTTTTGTTTAGTAGCCTGTTAGTGAATAGGAATCAATAGCCTAGAGCAATCTTAAATCAGACCCACTGTGCTAGAACAGTCAATTCTGTGCCATTGCTAAATCTTCCGTCTAGTCCAATTCATATCATCATACTCCAGTCTCCCAGCTCCTGGAGACTTTCTTCTCTGCATGGACAGAAAATGTGATGTTCTTACAGCAAAATTCACATAAAATAATGTTACAAAATATCAACAATCCTCATGTGCTTTGTAGAATAATAGTAGAACATGTTAAGATTAACCAAAGAACTAAGAGTTCTTTATGGCCCCACATAGAACATACAAATAATCCAGATTAGCTTGCCTACCTGCTTCGTATTATGGACACTCAAAAGGAGTAAATATTACTAATGAATGACAACAGCTTGTAGCACATACAATTTGGTTCATACACAGCATAACTTTTCAACTAATTGCGCACAAATTATTTACCAGAGGGACACACTATATTCATTGTGGTAACTTTTCCAAAGCATACATGCTGGAGGTTCATTCCTTAGTTTTCTGATTTGGTAGATATAGAGTTAACAGGATGCATCCAGTTAAAAATTTCTGAAGGGAGCCGATACCCTTGTTTGGTTGAAATCATTTTTTTTCCCTAGCCATGTCTAGGTGAGAAAAGAAATTCTAAGTTGTTTCATGTAAGCAGGTAGGATAACCAGTGCATCATTATTGATTTATTTATTTTGTGGTTCTAAGGAAATCCGTGGTAGATGATGTTGGAGCATAGTTTTATAATTTTTCTCATAGTGTTTTTTGATTTTCACATTGAATGATGAGCTATCATAGAAGTGCTGAATGTGAATTCTGTAAATTAAAACAAAGTTACCCTAGACTCTTCATCTCGGGTAACTGAGATTCCAAAAACAAGAGTATCTGGCAATTTTTATGCTGTACATTGAAAGTTTGGAGATTCAGTTTTTGCAATCAAGCCCATTTGAGAGGTAGGAAATCTTATAGACAAAAGGAAGAGACAGAGCTTTAGAGTTAGAAAGAATTGTGTTTGAATCCCCACAGTTACAGTTTACAAGTCCACATTTAGGACTTTGGGCAGCACTTAATTTCTTTATCTGTAAAGGGGAATAAGTCACTATAAAGATGAAATAAAATAAAACCCAATTTTTGTTTTCATTAAAGTTTAATGAAATTTATGAATCACTAGTAAGTCTGATCACTAACAAAAAGGAAAAAATATAATGTACCAGTTTGAAAATTGAAAAGGTTATATCATTAGAGATCCTATGGACATTAATAGGATAATAAAATTTATAAGCAACTTTCTGCTAATATATTTGACCACATAGGTGAAATGAACAAATTACTGGGGGGAATGGAGGAACTTACCAAAACTGACAGAGAATGTAATAGAAAGTCTGAATACTGTTATACTTATTTTAAAAGTTGACTTTGTAACAAAAAGTATTCCCTCCAATAAACTCCAGACCTAGCTGATTTCACTGGTGAATCTACCAAATGTTAGAAGAGAAATAATACCAATTCTGCACAAATACCTTTAAAAAATAGGAAAAACAGGAATATTTTTTCACTCATTGTATCACAGCACTAACATGATATCAAAAGCAGGCAAATAAAAATAAATAAAGTCACATGAATAAATCTTCTAAAGATATAAAAAAATTTAACAAATATCAGCAATAGAGCAACAAAAAATTATATAATAAATCATAATCAGGTAGGATTTACCTCAGGAGTGCAAAATTCATTCAATGTTAGAAAACCAAGAATGTTGCTCATTTATTCAACAGAAAAAATCCATCTTTCACCATTTTAAAAGACATTGACAAATCCTTTGACAGAATTAAATAACTGTTAACAACAACAACAAAACTTTGGACCAGGCGCAGTGTCTCACCCCTGGAATAGATAGATAGATAAATGGATAAAGAAAATATCAAAATATCAAAATAAATTGATAGATAAATGGATAAAGAAAATATGGCACATGCATGCAATGGAATATGGTTCTACCTTAAAAAAGGAAATCATGTCACATGCCGCAATAAGCATAAAACTGTAGGACATTATGTGAGGTGAAATGTATTATTTCATTTATGTGAGCTATCATAAGTAGTCAAACTTATAGGAAGAGAAAGTAGAATGGTATTTGTCAAGAGCCAGGGAAAGGGTGAAAGGGGCAGATGCTGCTTAAGGGCTACTGAGATTTAGTTTTGCAAGATGTAAAAGTTCTAGACATCTGCTGCATAACAATGAATAGACTTAATACTACTAAACTTTACATGTAAAAAGGTATAAGATTGTAAAATTTGTGTTTTTATTAATATTTTATAAAATGATACCAAAAAGAAATAGTGTTATAGCATTCCAAAACTTAAAAATAAATAAAATAAAATAAACAGCATATTTGTGGATAGAAAGTTTCAGTAGATTTAAGATTTCAATTCATTCCAAGTTAACGTAGAAATTCAACACAATGCCAAAATACACTTTTTTTGTAGAAATTTATAATTCTGAAATTCATATGAAAAATAATCTGAAACAGTAAAAAGAAATTTAAAGAAAAAGAAAGAAGTTGGGGATCATACAGTATCAGATATCAAAATTTACTTAAAACACAGATGAGGACAATGTGATATTGAAGTAAAGATAGTCAAATAGGTCATTGCAGAAGAATAGAGTTCAGTCATGTATATGTTTAATGTATTTTCAGTAAGAGAACCAGGACAATTCAATGAGGGGAAAAGAATAGGCTTCTCAATAAATTGTGCTGAAACAAGTGAATGTAATATAAAGAAAAAAATATTAACATTGATGCTTACATAGACAAAATGTGAGACTTAAAAATAAAGGTAATACTCTAAAGCTTCTGAAAAAATAAAATGTCTCCATCACATTTGTTGAAATGAAGACAGATTTCTTTAAGAGGACACACAAAAAATCAATATCAGAGGCCATCAAAATTGAAATTTTCAGCTCATCAAAAGAAACTGTTAAGAAATTAAAAGGTAACTCTGACTCCCAAAAAAGAAACTGTTAAGAAACTAAAAGGTAACTCCCACTCCCAAAGAGTATTTGCAATATATATTTGATGAAGGGTTTATACCCAGGTTATAAAAGAATTCCTACAAATCAATAGGAAATTTGTTATAAAATTAAATATTCACCTGAATATAACAATTCCACTTATCAGCATTTTCCACTTCTACAGATAACTCATAGTAATGTTGTTCATAAAATCCAAAAATTTGAAACAACCAAAATTCCACTGATAGCAGAATAAATTTTTAATGTATGTATTTATATGATAGAATTTCTTCAAACAAATTAAAAATACTGATACATGCAACAAGGTTGAATCTCAAAAACACTGTCAGTTGAAAGAAAGCAGACACAAAAATTATGCTTATGATTCTATTTAAATGAAGTTCAAAAAGTAGACATAACTAACCTAAAAATATAGAAATGAAAACAATGATTTCCTACAAATTTAAGGTTGATGATCTGAGACAAAAGAATAATTTCCAGCGTGATCTTTTTCTTTTCCTCTTCTTCTTTTTTCTTTTTAGTTTTTTGAAACATCGTCTCACTCTGTCACTCAGGCTGGAGTGTAGTAGTGTGATCTCAGCTCACTGAGCCTTAACCTCCCAAGCTCAAGTAATCCTCCTGCCTCAGCCTTCCCAGTAGCTGGGACCACAGGCACACGCCAACACGTCCAACCAATGTTTGTATTTTTTTTTTTTTTTTTAGAGATAGGGTTTTGCCATGTTGTCCAGACTGTTCTCAAACTCCTGAGCTCAAGTGATGCAAAGTATTGGGATTACAGGTGTAAGCCGCGTGGCCTTTCAGGTGACTTAAATTTGACTTTAATCAAAAAAGAAAATTTGAAAGACATATACACAAGTCATATCCTTTTTGGTTTTCTTCTTCTGCATATCATAAAATAACATTAAAATACTAATGTGGGCCTATTTTGACTGTTTCTACCGCCTCTCCTATTAAGAAGGCAAAATTATACACTGTATTTCCTATGCTCAAGGACATTTGCAAGGATAAGTCAAGAAGCCGGAGGATGACAAAACATTGATAAAACGTTGTTCATGAAAGTCTAACATCATTGAGGAAAGTTAGATGGACAACCCAGAGTGGGTAGCCAGAGTGTTTGAAAGATAGAGACTAGAGAGCCTTGTGAAGGAATGAAACTTGAGGGTTGAGAAAAGGGAATCCTTCTTCCTCTTCTTCTTCTTCTTTTTTTTTTTTTTTTTTTAGATGGAGTCTCACTCTGTAGCCAGGCTGGAGTGCAGTGGCATGATCTCGGCTCACTGCAACCTCCACCTCCCAGGTTCAAGCGATTCTTCTGCCACAGCCTCCCAAGTATCTGGGATTACAGGCGCCTGCCACCATGCCCGGCTAATTTTTGTATTCTTAGTAGAGATGGGGTTTCACCATGGTGGTCAGGATGTTCTCCAACTCCTGACCCCGTGATCTGCTTGCCTCGGCCTCCCAAACTGCTGGAAATACAAGAGTGAGCCACCGCGCCTGGCTAGGAGTCTTCTTGTATAGTCCTAGCGAGGTGACAGAGCCTTCAGAAGGAGTGTTTCCTATTCAGGGAGCCTAGGGAGGCTAGTAAATAGCCATTGGGGTGACGGACCTGAGAAAACACACCTGTGTACATGGCAGCCTCACATCAGAGCTACTGGCCTTCATAGAATAGGGGTTACTCAGAGATAAACATGGGGAAACGTTAGTGGATAGTATACCCCCAAAATTATTCTAGGCATAAGACACCCATACATTCCCCTTGGGATCATCATAGAACCCTGATAATGAACTCTAATAATTATGTACATTTTACTATCTCACCTCATATCTGTCCTTCAGAATTGTTTTTTTGTGTGCACTTGTAAAGTTCTATTATCAAGAGTCAAGAAGGAAACTGCACTCAGAGAAATACCTGCTTACTACCGGGAATTATGACTTCACAGGCAAGGACCAAGAAGATTCCAGGGCTCCAGAGAGCTCAGAGGCAGCTTCTATGGCAGGTGTCAAGTGGGAGCTATAGAACATTAACAAGACACTAAACCCTGCCTTACCTCCAACACTGACAGGCTCAGCAACACTGGACAGGCTCAGCAACACTGCCAGCCTCAGAACCACCAGGGTTAATCTCAACATGACCCTTTACCCAGCATTCCCAGGTCATCCATCATCTTCAAACTTTCCATTTTCTGACATCTTCTCTCATGCTTCCTCA
The DNA here is from genome assembly GCF_049350105.2 of Macaca mulatta. Lineage (NCBI taxonomy): Eukaryota > Metazoa > Chordata > Mammalia > Primates > Cercopithecidae > Macaca > Macaca mulatta. The sequence continues at coordinate 58,995,887 of NC_133423.1, read as the reverse complement.
CCTGTAATTGTTACACTACCTTTCTTGGAACATAAGAACCATTCCAAAGAAGTGACATATATTTTAAATGCATCTGAAGATTCTAACAATGCTCAATCAGCAGAATGGAATATATACTTTATAAGGATAAGCTGGGTACCTACATGAATTTGAAACATAATTATTCGCCAGGAACAATTGTGGTTATCTCTGTGGTGCAAAGGTGGGAAAGTCTATAAATAATGAAGTAAGTAATCCACTTTCTATGAGCTGGGTATGTGCAGGTTTATTTTCTTTTAAGGAGTATTATTTATATCCAAAGGGTTTTCTTGATTTGTTTAATATTTGGCTGAGACTTCTGATCTGCCACCTTTCCTGACTTATGAAACCCTTCCATATTCCCTCTAGAAGAAACAATTCTCCTGTATCCTTAGTCTCCTCACCATTTTCTCTGAGCAAAGTCTGGTTCTCCCTGAGGACACTGCTTCAGTTGTGGCCATCTCTCTGGTGGCTGATCTCTCTCTCACACTCATAAAACCACTGGGCATGGAGGTGGAATAAGAATATCCTTTGCAGCCGGGTGAGGTGGCGGGCGCCTGTAGTCCCAGCTACTCGGGAGGCTGAGGCAGGAGAATGGCGTGAACCCGGGAGGTGGAGCTTGCAGTGAGCTGAGATCCGGCCACTGCACTCCAGCCTGGGCAACAGAGTGAGACTCTGTCTCAAAAAAAAAAAAAAAAAAAGGAATATCCTTTGCTCCTCATTTCAGGTTTTACTTTACTCTTTTTTCCTCCTCCTTAAAATCAGCCAATTTGAATATCTTCTTATCAGACTTCACCACTTACCATCTTGTTGCAATCAACAGCCAAGCCTTCAATTGCTCTTCCTTGTCTGTGCTTCACTCTCCCACCCTTCATTACACTCCTGTCATAATTTTTGGGTGAATTTAGTACCCAGGCATACAGTCTTTCTAATATCTTGGTCTCTGAGCTTCTTAACCTATTCATTGTCAATAATCTTGACAATGAATAATCTTGACAATCCTATCTCTATCTTAAGACAATTTCCTTCATCACACTCTAGGGCTCAACACAAATACGTGAAAGCCTACATACTAACAGCTCCGTTCTATAATCACCACCTTCTGTCTTTCAGGGTTACCTCTCCTTCAGCCACAAATCCAGTAATTTCTCAACAGTATAGGGATCCACAATCTATTTTCACTATGCCTCACCCCTAATTTCCTAAGCTTAATTCCATCATCAGTTATGGTAATCATTCCCAACCATGTACCAACTATTCTCTTTTCTTTTGTTCTAACTTCTTTTTGCTTGGCAAAACCCAGTCATGTTAAAATCTAGCTTAGTACCTATTTCCTACCTGTATACCTGCTTGAGGAAAGTTTTAAATAATGCTGTCTCACAATTAATTTATAGTCATTAACCTCAAATATGCTTTTAATGTTGACCTGCAATCATTGCATATTCTTATATTGCATTTATTCCCCCAATCTCCTATGCAATTATTTTATCTTTTCCTTTCTCCTCAAACCTCAAACATTTCCTCTCATCCTTAATCTCCAAGTGGCTTTTCTGTACTGCAGGCTCATCCAACTGCTTACTTTACATTTTCATTTAATTGTATAATTTATTTTTCAATTTTACCATGTCCAAAATCGAACTCTAATCTTCCTCTGAAATCTGCTTCTCCCAGTTTCCCCATATTAGATAATGCCAAGTCTCTGTCAGTTCTCAGGCAAAAACTTCTATGGTTGTCTTTTATCCCTCTCCTTCATGTGACACATCGAAACCATCAATAAATCCTGAGAGGTCTGCCTTGCCTTAAAGACTTCTACAGATTTCAACCAGTTATCATCACCTCTACTATTACTACCATTCAAGTCACCATCTTCTGTCAAGTGGCTTATTGCAATAGCCTCTTTGTTGAGCCTGCTCCCTGGTTTTGTCTTCGGCCATTTTCACTTGATTCTCAGTATAGCACGTTTAGTGATTTTAAATGGTAGTTTAGTTCTGTCCTTTCTCTACAAAAATCACATATAATGACCTATTGTCCCCTATATGATTCTCCCAAGTCTCCCTGAACTCATCTGTTCACTTTGCTTCTTCTGCTCTACCCATGTTGATATCGTTCTTCTGTTTCCCCAGTGCAACACGGCTGCTCCCACCTCTGACGCTTTGCATTGGCTGTTCCCTCTGCGTGGAACACTCTCCCTGTAGGTATATGCATGGATCAATTTCTCTTTTTAGTTTAGTTTTTGCTCAAATGCCACATTATCATTAAGATTCCCATGGCCACTATATTTGGAATTTCAACCATGTTATATCTCCCGATACCGCTGATCTTTTTATGTCATATTATTCACTAGGTATCTTGAAGATTTACAGTGGTCTATCTATTTCACTTATGGATTTTGATTATTGTCTGCCTTTCCCTACTCAAATAGAAGTTCCATGAAAGCATGGACAGAACTTTTTCATTCACTACAGCATCTTAGCGGCTAGGACAATGTTTGTCACCTAATAAACACTCAGTAAATATATATCGAAGACATGAACAAATATGTCCAGAATTCTAGTGACATATGTTACTCAGGTCTGATATCTTTCCACTAATGGAGGAAGCAATTTCCCTGGCTCTGCCAATCACCTGTTTAGGCACATACTCATCACAGTTTCAGGTCATGGACATTAGATAATTATTAGCAACATTATTTCATAAGTTTACAAATAACTAACAATGTAGAATTTTCTAAATGAAGATATCAAATGAAAACAAGGTAAATTAGATGAAAACTACTGAACTAGAAATATGAAGAACCTCCAAAATCCAGTGCTTAAACAATTTTATCATTGATCATAGGTCTTCATCAAGACCTTAATTAAAGTCTTAATGAATTCCCAGAACCAAAAAGTAAGGTACAATTATGACTTTTTATATATACCTGTGGATACAGACAGGCATATACCATGAGACATAAAGGTAGACCTGGTGGCAGCTAATTAAGGAAGTTAAAATTGTAAACATTATCAGTGGAAAAGAGACGGTCCTCTTTAAATGGCCCCAGAGTCAAAGTTGAATCTATATATTAATTATAAAGCTATTCATAGATTCTCTGAGCAGGGGATATAAAATGGAAGCAATAGTAATGAAATAGAGTTAAGCAGACTCAAAATCCAAGGCCTGGGGAGAGTTTAAAGCAAACCATGATTTCAGCAGAGGGAAAAGAAATACTTATCATAAAACAGTTCAAGCTAATAGAGCATGTAGAACAAAGCAAGATGGTTCCAGATTTCTATGCTTGAATGCTCAACACCAGGTACTACACTGGTTTTAAAAATACAAGGAAAGTGGAAAATTGTAACAGCAGCAAAGGATCAAATAATTGTCAATACAGGAAAATAATTGCCTTGGAGTGCTCTGTCCATCTCTTCAACTGAGTGTGTGCTTATTTCATGGCCCCCCTCTTTCTTTTTCCTTTTTCCACTTTTATTTTAGGTTCAAGGGGTACTTGTGCAGGTTTATTACACGGGCAAATTACTTGTTGCTGGGGTTTGGTGAACAAATAATTTCATCACCCAGGTAGTGAGCATGGTACTGGAGAGGCAGTTTTTTGACCCTTACCCTCCTCCCACGCTCAAGTACTCAAGCAGTCCCCAGTACTGGGGACTATTCTATTCCCCTCTTTGTGCCCATGTGTACTCAATGTACATCCCTGTCTTAGTTTGTTTTGCTGTTGCTATAACAGAATACCACAGACTGGAAATTTATTTAAAAAAAAAAAAAAAAACATTTCTTACAGTTCTGGCAGCTAGGAAGTCCAATATCAAAGAATCAGCATCTGGTAGGGGCCTTTGTGCTGAGTCATCCCAAGGCAGAAGGCAGAAGAGAAAGACAAGGCAAGAGCAAGAGAGGCTAAACTCATTATTACAGCAACCCATTCTCACAATAACTACTTTAATCTATTCATGAAGGTAGAGTCCAATGACCCAACCACACCTCAATGGTCCCAACTCTCAACATTTTTATAATGAAAATAAAATTTCAACATGAGTTTTGGGGAGGATATTCAAACTACAGCAATCCCCACCCAGACTCAGACAGTATATAACTAGTGTGTTTCTTCACCAACTTTTACACACATACACACACACACGCACACATTTTTGTGCGTTATTGTTGCTCATTGGTTTTTACCAAAATGGAATCATATCATACACCTTTTTTGCTTGTACTTGCCTTTTTTGCTTAACAATACAACAAGAACTTCCCTTCAGGCCAATGAACATAAATGTCTCTCACTCTTTTAAAAATCATATAATATTTCATATTGTAGATAATATTTCATACTCAGTTTGTTTCCAACATTTACTACTAAAAACAATTATTCTTCTGTATGTGTGTGTGCACGTGCACACGCACCTTTATTTTAATTGTGTGTGTGTGCGCACGTGCACACGCACCTTTATTTTTATAGGAGAGATTCACAAAGTAGTTCATTTGATTCAAAGTATTTAATCAAGTTTTATGAAATTACTTTCTGAAAAGTTTCACTTTGCCATCAGCAACGTATGAGTGTATTCATTTTCTTTTATTGTTCCTTTAAATCATGGCCAGTGCGAAGGGTGAAATTGTTACTTCATTTTGCTCTTATTAATATTATTCTAACTAATTTTGAGGGTGAGCAGCTCTCATATATTTGTGCCATTGCATTTCCTTATCTGTGAATTCCTAATTTGTAGCCTCTATTTTCCCAACAAATTGTGGGATATTTTCTTATCTTACATATAAAATCTGTTGGAATATTAGCAATATTACATACATGAGATGTAATTTTCCCCTAGTTTATTACTAGTCTTTTGGCTTGTTTATGGTAGCTTTTTCATACCTAAACTGACTGTCCTTATCTCCTCTGATAAGTTTATCTTTCCTTTAATATAGCTTCTGGATTTACAGTTTTTCTAGGGAATGTAATCTTCCACCAAATTTATACAAATGTTTTCTTAAACTTAATTATAATTTTATTGTATAATAAATAAGTTGTATTTATTATACAACAAATTATACATATTTATTAAATTGTCTTTATTATATAATAACTTATGTACATTTATTAACTTGTATTTATTAAATAATAAATTCACTGTATTTATTAAATTAATTGTATAATAATCTAATTAATTTTTATTTGAATCCTTCACCCATCTGGAATATTAGTTTGAATACAGTGTGGGACAGAGGTTTTGACTGATGCATATTCACATGGGTGGCCAATTATGATACCACAGTTTATTGACTAAATGTTATTTTCCAGTAAATTAAAATGCCATCTTTGTCATACATTAGATTACTGTTTATATCTATTTATGCCTATTCTTTGGTAAAAATTATGCTATTTGTAGTGTAGTGGTTTGTGACCAATTTTTAATTCCATTAAACCAGTCCTCCCTCCCTATTTTCTTCATTACTTTTGGCAATTCCCAAATATTTAGTTTTTTATGTGAAATTTCAGATCGTTTTCTCTATTCAAAAATTCCATAAAATTTGTAGGTTTTCTATTTTAAAATGTATTAAATTTACACATCCAATTTTTCAGGTCTTGCTTTATGCCGCTGAATTGTATTTTATGAAAAACTTAGTATATGTCCTACACAACCCTCCTTAAATTTCTTCAACATATTTTATAGCTTTTACTCCAATGGTGCATGAATTATTTTTATCCTTTGCATCCCTGTGTGTTTATTGGTTGTACAGAGAAGTCATATTGATCTTTATGTCACCCAGGCTGGAGTTCAGTGACCTGATCATAGCTCACTGAAGCTTAGAACTCCTGGGCTCAAGCAATTATCTTCCCTCAGCTTCCCAAAGTACTGAGATTACAGGTGTGAGCCACCGTACCCGGTACAACAAACTTTTAAAAAATTTAATTCTAGGAGATTTTATTAACCTGTTGTTTTTTTAGGTATAGAATTAGACTACCAACAATTGAAGATAGTTTTGTTTCTTCTCCTGTGAATTTTCCTCTCTCACTGCATTAGCAAGGACCACCAACAATATTGAGTCACAGAAGTAATAATGAGTCTTCCTGAATATTCTGATCTTCAGAATTTAGTTTGATAGTGATTTTTTGAATATGCTCTTTGTTAACTTAGATTTTTTATTCCTATTTTAAGATTTTCTTAAAAGATATTGCTATATTATATCAAACATCTTTTCAGTATGTCACAATTAAAACACATTGTAATTATAAAGTTTAATGAAAAGATTTATTGATATTTTATTTCCAGAATAAGCCCTGCTTTATCCTTATTTTTTTAAAGCACTTTCTAGTTTCAATTTGCAAACACTTTATATAAGACTTTTGCAATTTTATTCAGAATGAAAAAAGTGCCTTGCTTTGTTAGGGCAACTTTGGATAATTAAAATTATATCAGCTTCATTGAATAAACTAAATATATTTCCACTTTGTGTGGTCTAATGTATGTTAAATGACATAGAGATAATTTAAAATTGAAATACATATATATGAATTTAATATGTAGTATGGGTGACATTTCTCATTAGGAAAAATAAATATTATTAAATAAATAACGTACAATAAATGGGTAGTTTTCAGATAAAATAACTTCACTGCTTATATATTTCCAGTAGAACTAAGATTTAAATTTACAATAAATAAAACCATAAACACTTTAGAGATAAACAGGGAGGGTAACAATTTTTGCTACATCCTCTTTACCTGGAAGAAGGGAAAGCCTTTCAAAGTACGACAACAAAAAGAAAAGCAGTTATTAAAATAGACAAGTTTTACCCCATTAAAACAAATTTTTTTCATAGCAAAAACCAACTTCATGAGTCAGAATCCCAGCAGAAAACAAAAGTCAACTCAGATGGGTTTAGAAGGAAAGTCTTCAATGAATGAGACATCTGTAGAAGAAGGATTGGATTAAGGGAAAGAGCGAGGAAGTGTTGAAGCAACCAGAAATTACCAATGACAGGAAAACATTTCCACGCATTGGTTTGAAGGGGCAGGGGTTGAAATTATGTTACCGGAGCTATGGAGTAGTGGCAGCCCATCAGTAGAGGTAAAGCAACTGCCAGAAATGAGTCTCAAAGCAGAAAGGAAAAAGAAAAAAAAAATTCATTACCCTAACCTATCTTTCTTCCTGCCTCCTTGTGATAGGTATACTTCTATGACCACCCTCAGTGACCACAACATCCTGAATTTTGTACCCTTGTGTGATATTCTCCTTTTCAGTGTAGGCTACACCTAGTAACTTGCTTCTAACCAATAGAATTCTACAACATTTTTATAATTAGTTTACAAAAGATTGTAACTTCCTTTTTGGCTCTTTCTATTACCCTCTCAGGTTATACACTTTGATGAAGCAAGCTGTCATGGTTTTTTGTTTTTGTTTTTGTTTTTGTTTTTTTGAGACGGAGTTTCACTCTTGTTGCCCAGGCTGCAGTGCAATGGCCCGATCTCAGCTCACTGCAACCTCCGCCTCCCGGGTTCAAGTGATTCTCCTGCCTCAGCCTCCTAAGTAGCTGGGATTACAGGCATGTACCACCACACCCGGCTAATTTTGTATTTTTAGTAGAGATGGGGTTTCTCCATGTTGGTCAGGCTGGTCTCGAAATCCTGACCTCAGATGATCCACCAGCCTCGGCTTCCCGAAGTGCTGGGATTACACGCGTGAGCCACCACACCCACCCACTGTCATGGTTTAAAGGCCTACATGGCAAGGAACTTAGGGAGACCTCCAGACAAACACTAGAGAAAAACTGAGGCCCTCGGTAGTACAACCCCCAAATAACTGAATTCTACAAACGATCACTTAGGCTTGGAAGTGGATCCTTCCCCAGTAGAGCCTCTAAATGGGACCTAAATCTCTAGGCCAACACCTTGATTCCAGCATTGCTAGAGGCCACAAAGCTGAGAACCTATCTAAGGCATGCCTGGATTTCCGTATATTTTTTATAGCTACTATGCTTTGAGGTAAATTGTTAAATGAGTATAGATAACTAATAAAGATTTGATAGCTGGAAATGGGGTGCTACATTATGTACAGATGCATAACAACGTGGGAATGACTTTAAAACAAAGCTGAGGTGAAGAAAGAATGGATTTTGCTGATCATGATAGAGAAAGCCTAAGTTGCCTTAAACCAACCATTAGAAAAAATCATGCTTCCAGTGGAGGCTCAAAGGGTGGGACAGGTGGAGGATAGTGTCAAGAATCTGTTATTGGAAACTGGTGATGGAGGATCACAGCTCCAAAGAACAAATGCCTTTCAAGCCTCTGTTGGCCTTGTTTGCTAAGGACCCACTGGCCACAGCTTGTCACATGTCCAGCGCAAATCCATGGGGTAGAAAAATCAATTCCACCTACGATGGAAGAGAAAGAATGTTTGGTCATTTTTTAAAATTCTACTACAATATTCCCTCTAATTGTAAATTTCATGTCTCTCCCATTTGCAAAACATGATCCTCAATGCAGGATCCCCAGTGTCTCTTCCTGTTAGAGCATCAGCCTTGAAGCTCAGAATCTTATGATCTGCATCAGATCTGAATGTGACTCCCTGGATGTTGCTCTTCGGGAGACCTATGAAGTAAAAAGATAAGTTATCTGACCATTCACATCCAAAATGCAATAATAAGATAGGGACAGGATAGCTACAACAGTGTCTCCTTTCAAAAAGGGAGAAATGTACCCCAGAAATATATACGATCATTATGTATCAATTAAAAATTAACAAAAATTAAAATTAAAAAATGAAAGAGTCCTACCCCAAAAGGGGGTGGGGAGGGATGGGGAAACAGAGATAATCAGTCCCTGGCCCATAACAATTCTGAAATCCACCTGGGAAAATGTAGCATGTTTCTCTTACTCTGGAGATTGGAATGTGCCTTGATTAAGTCCTTGTTATGCTCCTAGGAATGGCTCCATTATCTAGTGTTCTCTCTACGTGTTAGTTTGGACCCTTTACTATTTACTAGTCTTCTGAGACATCCCTCCTTCCTTGGACAATTGCAGATGAGTAGCTTTCATAGCCTGCCTTTTAACTGTAAAATATTGGGGGTCAGGGACACCTTTTTGAATTTGAGCAACCAAAGTCCATTTTAATCCAAGTTGGTCACCTTCTTGCTACTACAGTCTCCTAAAAAGGTTTGTAGGCTTTCTATGTATTAGATTATTTTCATATTAAATTTCCCTCAATTAAATGAAAACCATAGCCATAATTCTTCTCAAGACAAGCTTCAAAGATATGTCTTTCAAAGATAGATTTTAAATAGCTTCTGATGTATTAAAAGTAGTTTAACTAATCAGATTTTATCCTTGGGTCTATTTTTTGTAATCAGCTTTACTGAAGTATGATTTATATACAACAAAATGTACTACCTATTTGCCTGATTAATGGACTGAGCATACTCTATAGCTGTAGGAAAACTTCAGGCAAATAAAATAAAATTTGGTTTGTAGGGAAAGGATAGTGATTTTCCTATTGGTTTTTCCCCTTCACTGGCTCCTGAACTCAGGCCAGTTACAGGAAAAACTAAGTCCTACCTCTGCCTTCCCACCTAGATCTGGCAGCATCATGTAAACTAATAGACTAAGCCAGATTCCTGAACTTGTTGTGATATTTCTCCAGAGAGTGATTAAGAAAGAGGGAATTGGATGTGGCATAGAATTGTTTTTCTGTGTTCCTCTTTGCCTAGTACAATGATAAACTCTGAAAATTACACAAGGCAACCACAAAAGAACTTTGAAAGGTGAAAAGAGGAAAACAAACTGGTTAGGAACTATTGGACTTGAAAAACAACTCAGCAGAAGGGTGTCACACGAATCCTCACTTGTTATGGACTGAATCTTTGTGTCTCTACAAATTCATATGTTGAAACTCTAATCCCCAGTGCAATGGTATTTAGAGGTTCAGCCTTGGGAGGTTTTCAAGGTTAGATTAGGTCATAAGGGTAGATCCCTTATGATGGGATTAATTGTCTTATATAAAAGGAAGAAACACAAAATCAATCTCTCTCTTCCCAGTGTGAGGATATAATGAGAAGATGGTAATCTGCAAACCAGGAAAAGAGCCCCCACCAGAATTCAACCATGCTGGCACTCTGAATTCAAACTTAGCCCCTATCACTGTAAGAAATAAATGTCTTTCATTTAAGCCTGACTAGACTAAGACACTACCCAACAGAAAAAGGCAATCCAACATTTCCTGACGCTCAACCTTACAGCAAAAGATGGCCCAGAGAGCCTCATTCCTCTCCCAAATCAAGCCAACAACACCAGGCAAGCCTGATAACATTGGCAAGGGTGATGGATAGAGAGGCGGGATAACAATAAGCAGACAGAGAATCATACTCTTGCCCTGAGATTACCTTCACTGACCAAGAGACGCTGAATGGTAGGGCAGCACTGGCAAGGGGATCCCGCCACAACAAGTACTAGGTTTGGGACATGTTCTCTATCTCTCACAGGAAGGGGAATCCCACAGCAACAAGTGCCTAGCGTAGAAAGGGCTCTCTTTCCTGATTGGCCCAAGAATCCTCTCCCCAGTAAAACACACTGGGGGAGCAGGGTGGGGTAGGAGTTGGCAAAAGCAAGGGAGACTCCTCCTCAAAAAGCACCCAACCCAGGAAGTGCATCTTTTGTGAGAAGGTACCAGGCAACCTACTCTGCGGAAGCTCTTTCTAAACCCTCGAGCAGCACCAGCAGAGACAATCAGAGCCCCCGCAACACCAGATAAACCAAGCAGACCAAAATAGCACTGCAGAGGCTCTGAAATTAAACTTCTTTTGAGTCTACAGCCCTATAAGTTAAGCCAGGACCTACATGCTAACCCTCAACAGTGAGTACCTGTCAAAAGAAAATACTTAAATGGGCCAGTCTGCTAACATAATAGTCAAAATGCCTAGAATACAATTAAAAATCAGCTGTCTTACCAAGAATCAGAAAAATCACAACTTGAATCAGAAATACAATTACCTCATGTCAACTCTCAGGTGAATTAGATGTTGATGCTATCTGACAAGGCTTTTAGAATAGCCATCATAAAAAGCTTTCAACAAACAACTACAAATCTTCTGAATCCAATTTTAAAAATAGATAACTTTTACAAAAAAAAATATTTAAAAAGGAAAATTGTAGAACTGGAAAATACAATAACAGTGATAAAAATCCAGCTGGGTAGGCTCAACAGTAGAATGAAAATGACAGAGAATAGAATCGGTGAATTTGAGGGCAGCACCATAGAATTTATCATATCTAAATAACACAGGCAAAATCAGCAGAGCTTTAGGTATTGGGGGACAAGAACAAGACACATAACATTTGTATCATTGGAGTCCCAGAAAAAAAGGAGAAGGTGAGAGAGGTTAAAAGAATATATTTTTGAAAATAGCTGAAAGTGTCCCAATTTTGCCAGTAGACATAAACCTACACATTTGAGAAGCTGAACAAATCCTAAATATGATTAAATCAAAGAAATCCACACAAGGACAAAGCATAACCAAATTTGCCAAAAGCTAAAAACAAAGAAAAAAATTTGGGAAGTATCCAGATAAAAATGACACCTTATCTACAAAAGAACACCCCTTCCAATGACAGTGGATTTCTCATGTGAAACGGGAAGGCCATAAGGAAGTCACACCACATTTATCAAGCGCTGACAAAAAGGAGCTGTTAACTGAGTTCCATGTTTAGCAAAACAACTCTTGAGGAATGAAGAGGAAATAAAGACATTGTCAGACAAAGAAAGACTAAAAGAATTTGCCACTTGCAGAACTATCCTTAAGTAATAGCAAAAGGATGATCTTCAAAAACAAAGGAAATGATAAAAGAAGAAATCTTGGAGTAATAGGAGGAACAATGGAAAGAGGGACAATATAGGTCTATACAATAGGTGATCCTTCTCCTCATGAGTTTTATGAATCATACGTAATTGCTGAAATGTAAACTATAACACCATCTGATATTCAGGATAATGATAGTTAAAAGTACAGAAAGTAAAGGGAACTAAGTAAGAAAACGTTTTCCACGTTTGACTCCAAGTGGTGGTAAAGTGGTGTAGGGAGAAAGTGTGTGTTGTTATAAAAAGGCAGCAAGAAGTATGCTTGTGATGTTGGAAATGTCCTGTATCTTGACTTTGGTGGCAGATATAGGAACCTACACATATGATAAAACTGCATAGAAATAAATAAACACACACAAACACATGAACAAATACAGGTAAAACTTCAGATGTCTGAATGACGTCTGTGCATTGTATCAATGCCACTCTCCTGGTTGTAATAATATACTATAATTCTATAAGTTATTATCATTGGGGGAAACTGGGTAAAGGATATATCAGATCTTTGTATTATATCTTATAACAGTATGTGAATGTATAATCATCTCAAAATCAAAAGTTAAGTTAAAAATGTTACCCAACTATGACCCTAAAAACTCTACAAGTAAATACCGTTCCATAGTTTCATCCTTTTTAGACATTAATAAAATTACCAAGACAGTTTTCTCCTTGCTGCATTAACTTTAATAAACTGTTTTGGTCGATTATAAAAGAAAATAGAGGAGGAGTCACTGATGTGTACATACATTCCAAAGTTTCCAGAATCTGCTCAGTTTCTTACTAAATCATTTCTGTGTTTTCTGCTAGTCATCAGCCACAAGAAAAACTTCACATGTTCAGCTAAGTTAAAATTCTTATGAAATAGCTGTCACAATCATCCCAGAACCTTGGCTTAATCTTAGTTTAGGTTAACTGTGATTCTGTTTTGGCTGCTTTTCTAAAAGTGGGAGTTTTTTTTGATCATCAAAGCAATGCTCCCTTGAACTTCCTCCCGTAACAAAGTATTTGGCTCGTATCTACACATCATCACAGGAACCACTCTTAATAATGAAGAGAATATAGAGAATACAGTCAGAAAGAGAAAGCTTTAATAGTCAAGCCAACAGATAGTCCAGAATATGCACAAAATATGCCTTCTCTTCAGTTTTGCATTATTTTCCAAAATAAATGGAATCTATGAGTGGGGGAAGTATATGGAAGGTCTGAAATTTCTCTTTTGTTCTTTTCAATGTATAATCTACATTATCAAAGTGTGAAGGTTCTTCAACCTATGCTTGTTGTCTGTGCCAATAGACTGTGTCTCTCACTAGTCACTTCCCTTCAAGGGAATCCCTTTCTCTTCTCTTTTCATCGTATAAGTTCTGCGTCCCTATGTCATCTTTGTTTCTTTCTGTTTGAAAATGTGATTTTTATAGTGGTCAATCATCATGGGGGAGGGTTTGACTTTTGTGACTAGTGCATCTGTTACACAGTTAAACATTTTGTCTTACGAAGATGGGCTCCTCCTTGTCTATCATTTTTTATTATCGTGTGGAATAACATCTCTAACTCCTTCTTTGTCTTGATAATGACATGATGTTCCCATTATCTCGCAATATCTCTTTCCAATATCTTTCCAATATCTTTCCAATATAGGAAAGAAGAAACAGAAAAAAAAACGTATCACTCTCTAAGTACCCTAAGTATATATGTGGTTTATCCCTCAAATACAGTCTATGCTTGTCTGAAAAATATTTTTTGATAAGATAAAACCTGACATATGTCTCAGACTTAATACAAATGTAAATCATCACAACTATGACCTTTTAAACAAATGCATAAACTTTGGATTTGATGACAAAAACAAAGAAAAATAATGATGGATTTTGTTATTTTTAACCTTGGGTTTTGGCACCAAAGAGAGAGATAGCCTCATGAATTTTATGTTACAAATACTGTAGAAAGGAAGCAAGACTTAACATGTTTATGTTGAGCTTACATTCTTATAACAATTTATATAGGACAGGTTAACAAGGAAACCTTGTGATACAGGAAATGGAACTGAGTATTGATGTGAAGTGTCATTTGTAATCATTTAAGTCCCACAGAGCTGTGATCATAGCCATTTTTAATGGCAGTAGTGGTAAATACCACACAGTCAACAAATTAAAAAGATAGAATGAACTGAGACAATACACTAATTCAAAGCAAGTTCGGTGCAACAGGTAGCAGAAAAAGCTCAGTTTGGAGTGAGGAAGACCTGAATTTGGACACGGTTTGGCCACAGGCTGTGTAACCTTAACCAAGTTATAAAACCTGTCAGGACCCAAGGTTCCCCAGTATAAAATAGCATAATTATAGTAACCCCTTCCCCACTATTGCTTATAGGATTTAAGCAATAAATGATTTAATAATGCTGAAAATTTAAACATCCCTAGCTGATAATATTTCATAAGTGTTAGCTGTTATATTTTGTTATGACTTTTAGTCTTACTTCCCTCCCCCTGTTTTATCTCTTCATTTCCAATGCAGTTACTAACATTTTATGTATGGCTCTCCTCCTCCTTTCTACTCTCTCCATAAACCCCGACCTGCCACTTACATTACTAATCCCAGTGCAGATCTGAGTGGATGACACAATCCCAGTTGGGGCATGTGCTATGGTTTGAGTTTGTCCCCACCAAAACTCATGTTGAAATTTGATTTCCATTACAACAGTGCTAGGAGGTGGGCCTAGTGGGAGGTGTTTGGATCACAGGGCTGGGCCCTCATGAATAGATTAATGCCATTTGCAGGCATGAGTTCTTAGTTCCCATGAGAGTGGGTTGTTATAAAGCAAGGCTGCCTCTCGTGTTTGTTCTCTTTGCACACACCTGTTTGACTGTCTGCTTCTCAGCCACGTTGTGATGCCACACATGGCCCTCATCAGGAGCCAACCAGATCTGGCCACCTGATCTTTGACTTCCAAGCCACCAGACTTGTGAGCAAAATAAACTTCTTTTATTTGTAAATTACCCAGCCTCTGGTCTTCAGTTATGGCAACACTAAACGGACTAAAACAGCATGTCACGTGGGAGCTGGAGGCTGTCATCACTAGACAGGTCAACACGGTACCGGTAGATCACTGCTAGCCAGTCCAGGGCTTGCATGGATGGCCCCTCATGGTCCCACAGCCAGCCAACCTCACTCAGAGATGTTGCTTTCCTAACATGGGACAGAAACAGTTCACAGTATTTTGTGTTTATAATTCTACCTTGTTCTCCACTGACCTCCACCTAACAGCTGACCTACACTCTGTGCCCAGTTGAACTCTCTGCTTGGCAGGAAATTTTTCACTCAGTGTTCAATGTTTAGTCTCTAATACTTTTGTTTTTAAAACAGTATGTGTAATAATACCAGATTCTTGATTTTCTTGATTAGACTTTTTTTTTTTTTTTTAAATATGGAGTCTTGCTCTCTTGCCCAAGCTGGGGTGCAATCGTGAGATCTCGGCTCACTGCAACCTTCGCCCCTCTGCCTCCCAGATTCAAGTGATTCTCCTGCCTCAACCTCCCAAGTAGCTGGGGCTACAGGCACCCGCCACCATGCCCAGCTAATTTTTGTATTTTTAGTAGAGAGGGTTTTCGACATGTTGGCCAGGCTGATCTTGAACTCCTGACCTCAAGTGATTCATCTGACTTGGCCTCCAAAAGTGCTGGGATTACAAACGTGAGCCATTGTGCCTGGCCTAGACTTAGTTTTCTTTTTGAAAGTCATATGAAGTTAATATTGCTCCCGTAAAAATTTCTACGACCTTAGTGGTTTAATATAACACAAATTTATTTGCATATTGCTCTGGAGATTAGAAGTCTAAAATCCATTTCACCATTGAAGGTGTCAACAAAGCTGATTCCTTCTGGAGGCTCTGAGGACAGAATCCATTTCTTTGCCTTTCTCATCTTCTAGTGGTTGCCTGTGTTCTTTGGCTTGCGGCCACCTTCCTCCATCTTCAAAGCACTTCACCCCAATCTCTGTTTCTAGCATCATATCACCTATTCCTATGACTTTCACTCCCTCTGCCTGCCTCTTATAAGGACTGTTTTGATTATAATGGGCCCATCGGTACAATCGAGGACTATCTCCCCAACTCAAGAATCTATAAAGACCCATTTGCCATATATGGCAACATTCACAGTTCTAGGAATTAGGAAGTAGAAATATTTAAGTGGTCATTATTCGGCGTACAGCAAAAATGCTTTTAAGAGAAAATGGGGAATAAAGGAAGGAAGGAAAGATAAAGAGAGAGGAGGAAACAATAAAGAAGATTTTTGCAACACATATATAAAAGCAAAAGCAACACAGATCTTCTTTGATGAAGCACAGAGCAGCATATTATTAAAACCAAGTGGGCTTCACATTCTTAAAAAGAGGTGAGATTTTCTGTCATAAAAGAAGAACAGGGGAGAAAGGAACACGGTAATACCGTGTCCAATTTGTTTAGAACCACAATCTAGAGGCGTGTGAATTACTTAGGAAAGAATTTTAAGAGGATCCTATGGCAGAGATTCAGAATAAAGAGAAAAATAACAAATCCTTGTTTTAGTGTAACTCAAGTGAAATCCTGCCAAGGAACAGCCCTTCCTGTAATCCTTTTCCTATCCATTCCTGCTACAAAACATCCCTCTGGTATAAGCCTGATTGGTCGCATTGGAGAGTTTAGTGGAGGAGAGTGCCACCACCTGCTTGATTTCAGCAATAACATCCTTCAGGATGCCATAGGGGAGAATGCTCTTACACTGCGTTCCAGCTATGTCAAGGCTGGACTGTTTTGACAACAGCCTACTTTAAGAGCTGTAAAGGGGTATAAAGGCAGTGGGCATATTTATATTCTGGGGAAAACTTTCTCATAAAAATTTCATTTCTTCCTAGATGTCCAGGCAGAAAAACAGCTTAAAGTTCAACAAAAATTGCTATAGCATAGTAATTTACTCACTGTGAATCCGGGCTAGAAACTATTTTCATTAAATTGATATTTTTAATAAAGTAACAGTGTTAATTATTCATAATACATAGGTATTTCATTTGAGCTAGCTCGTCATGTCATTAAATTAATCATGAATATGTATTTGTGAAACATCTTTTCATCATATCTCATGATTTACAGATGTTTCTGGAAATGCCTGTAATGCAGTCTTTCATTAACTTTGCTGAGCTAAATGCATTTTCAAAAAAGAAGTCTTAAAAAGACCATAAGATGTAAGCAAAATAACTAAACTAAATCTTAACATGGAAATTTGTTTAATAAAGTTTATGAGAAAAATATTCATGAAACACAAAATGAGAAGATTATTCAAATAAAAAAGAAAGAACTTCTATTTTTGTACACTGACAAATGCCAAAAAAACAGAAAAAAGAAACATGAAACTTCTTCAGGTTTTTCCTTTCAATATAAGCAATAAACTGCTAGACATGTAAGAGGGCTATTCCCACTTAATGCAAATAATAGTCACATTTATTAACAGAATGAATTAAGGAATGGGATCGTTAGAATTCACACACATACACTGCTATAAATTTCAGTTAAATCAGTACTATTTGGAAAACGGATAGAGATGAATAATTAGAATATATGCTAAACTAATTCACTCTGATTTAAAACATTCGAAAAACAACTTATTTATGCAAATCAAACTGGTATCCAACATGAAAGAGAGGACAAAACAATGACAAAATTTCCCAAATCATTTTATTTAGGAAAATCCAAACGTGTATGAGTTTTACACTCTCGTTTTCTTCATTCCTCGATCGAGTATTTATTAAAAACTCATTCTATGAATAATTACTAGACAAGATATTTTGTTAGGTAGTGCTCAATGCATTCATACAGTGCATCATGGGGAACCATTTTCTCTTATCATCTTTAGGCAAAACTAGGAAATGCATTAAACTGGAATGTTACATGTACTGTCTCTAACTACTAAAAGACCCACATTCACCTGCCTCTTCCTCCCTTTCCCAACTCAGGCCAGGCCCCGGGCTCAGGAGTTTTTCTGATGGCCCTTCCCAAACCCAGCATTTGTATATTTGTCCCATTTTCTCAGGGTCTTCCTATGTCACTCGCTGGTTAACTGGAAAGATTAATTCCATCTGTGAGGTGGTAAAGACAGATCCCATGCTTGTTAAATTGTAGTCTGAGCTGGGAGAGCAGCCAAAGCCACAGGGCAAATATGGAGCATTAGCGTTAATTTTAAACGCTCTCAAATACTATCCTATACAGAATCTCAATTTTGGCCTCAAAAAGACCTTGTTAGAGACTACAGTATATCTCCTTGAAAACCTGAATTTAAATTACATTACTTTAAATGTAATACATTGATAACTGCCCTTGAAATATGTATATATTACAAGCTGAGAACCAAAAAATTATTTCAGGAAATAAGTATTATTTTGTATGAAATTGTTATTTAAAAACAAAAGTGATTGTGTGATGAAGTACCTATAAGCTATGAAAAAACATTTTGTTTCTTCTGAGAATAACAGGAGTAACTACTGAATTTTGTCCAATAGCAAACCAGCAGTTGAGAGGCTAATTAAAATTCCAGTCAGAATACAAAAAATACTAGACAATAACATTCAATAAGATTGATTAATAATTGTAAAGTAGAATCATTTCTATTTCATAAAAATATTTAGAAAAATTATTGTGCGACAAGATGGTAGATATTTTTAAATTTTGCGGAGAAAAATGAACAATAAATGTTGCCTTCCACTACAATAAGAGAAGACCTAAAATCGAATTTGGGCAGTTTTGGGCTATTTTAATGATCCATTCAATCCCGGTGCAGTTCATTAAGTAAATTGTGCCATGTCAAGATTGACTTATAAACTAAATCAACTGGAAAACAGCTGATTTGTTGGTATGGTTCAGCACAGCCTTAATAAGTATAGTCATTTGCCCAGATTTTTATAGAATTATTTCACGTGATAGAACTTCACTAATGCAAATAAATGAAAATTTTACTAAGATTCAGATTTTACATTATTTATGAAGAAGGGATATGCCGAGCAAATTGACAGATGAAGATCCTAGGAATGTTTAATCTATTTGCAGCTGTTTTCAAATACTGTCGTAGTAACCATGTGTGCTAAAGCAATTAATGTGCTAATTACAGATGTGTCCTTATTCTAGTACTTAAAGCAGAGTCAGCAAGGCCTTCATCAGGCAGGGCTTTTCACTTTAGTTTGAATCACTGAATGCACTTAGAAATAAAATTGCCTTTAAAAAAAGAAAGAAAGAAAAACTCCAACTTCATACGGCTCATGATTCCCCAGATTTGGATATCCCACTCATTGAATTCACCCTGTAAAACACAACAGCTGCCTAACATAAAGCTCTGTGGCAATGTAATTAATTTATAAAACAGGTGTTACTCCCATTTCTTCCATTCCTCAGTCTCATTGTTTTAAAAAAGTGGCTCATATAATCCATAATTCAAATATTATGCTAATTTGTAAAAATTTACTAATCCTTACTACACAAGGGGGAAATTGGTCCATGGAACATTTGAAAGTGCTAATTTATTGATTTTCAATGTTAAACGAACTCAGAAGCAGCAGAGGAGAAAGAAGAATCCAGGGGGGATAGTTTTTGTTTTGTTTTTATGCTGGCTGCCATTCCTGTTTCCTGTTTTTTGGCAGTCTATGTGGTTTTCTTCCAGTCACGTGGCATTTTATTCTGAAAGTCATATTCACTATGCCTACTTCCCTAGGACCCAGGTGCATAGTAGTAATGGATTTAGATGAGCAAGTAGCATTATGGTGATAGTGGCATAACTTTGTAGGGTTTCCTATTTGCTGCAATAGTTCTTCTGTTTCAGGGCCTATTCTCCTTTACATTTGCCCTAATATATTAAAGGCGATGAAGGAAAATATTTAGTGAACTCATGGTAGCTAAGAAGATAAAAGGAAGGAAACGGGATAGGAAGAGGTGGGAAAGTGAAAGAGGGGGGATGGAGAGAGGGAGAAAGAAAGGGAAAGACAAAATATAGAGAAAATAGAATTTGGTATTACTGGTATTATAATGAACTCCTGAGAGACACCTTCAGAGGATCTAGATATGAAAAATTATGTTACAATGATGGAGGAGAAGGGTTCAAGACTGCAAGAGAGCTCAACGGGGCTTCCGGGAAGGTTCTGTTTCTTGATCGGCTTACTGGTTACAGGGGTAGACTCAATTTGTCATAATTCATCAAACTGTACACATATGACATGTGTACTTTTTAGTGTGTATATTGTATTTCACTAAAATATTTTAAAATAAAACATGTGCTACAGGGGAACATGCATTATCTTCCATCTGTTTTACGTTTTCCTGGATAAAGTGACTCTGAAAGTGACTTAAAGTATCTATCAACTTCATAGTCAAATATGATCTTTACATATCACAGAAAAGATAGCATTGGACTGCTAAGATTAGATTTCAATTATGGCTCTAGCTCTTTGATAAACTGAGTGTTCTTAAATAAGTGGCTTTCTCTCTCCCAAGGCTCAGTTTTCTATTTTAGAAAATGTTACAGAATCATTTAATTCCTACCTTGTTTTTCTTGTGGTAGTATGGACAGCCAGTCTGATGTTTACTTGGCTTCTCTGCTCCAGAAATAATCAATTTCTTTGGGTTTCAAGATCCATCCTAAGAAAACCTCAAATGAGTCTTTGAAAGAACCAAACTGCTGTTTGAAAGAAAGCTGCAATTTCTGCCAAATTGAGTGAATGGAAGGCAGCTGGTGCATTTTGAGGAAGACAGAAGACATAGCGGGAGTCTTGCATCTAAAGCAGGTGGAGGAATACTAGGATAGCGGAGTTTTGGTCATACTCCTTAGTTCTTAGTAATCAGCACAATTTTCATGAGTCTGTAGCTGAGAGCAATTTCTCATCTTGACCCTACTGATGTATTGTGCCACATAATTCTTTTTTGTGGGAGCTGCTCTATGCATCGTAGGATGTTTCACAGCATCCCTGGCCTCTACCCACTGGATGCCATTAGCACCTCCCTTCCAAGTTGCAACAACCAAAATTGTCTCTATTATTGCCAAATGTCTCTAGGAGGACCAAATCCTCCATATTCCAATTGAGAACTAGTGGCATACAGCAAAGTGCTAGATACTGAATTTGTCATTGAAAGGAAGAAGGGGAATAAATATTAGGAGCTGCAAAGCCATTTGACTTTGAATGGGCCTCTAAAATTGAACAATACACTTACAAAGTGATTCCCATACAGACTAAGTCAAATCCAACTTCTCCAGATTGTGTAAACCTAGCTTGTGTAAACCTAGCTTGTGTAAACCTCATATCAATCCCAAGAATTGTGGAGTGGGGGACTATTGAGAATGTCTTTTCATAAACCCTGCCAGGTGGAGATTAAGACAGATCTGATTTGATTTAGAAATCTAAAGAAATCTGTTATTTTATGTAGGTGTCATGGTGAAAATGTTTACCTGTTACCTGTGTTAAAAAAAAACTTAGGAATGTTCCTAACATACAGAAAACACTCAACAAATGTTACACACGTTATTATCACCCCTACTTTATAGATGATGAAAATCACAAAGAAGCAAAACTACCTTTCTGAGAACCAGAGCTAAGTAATAAACAAAATGAGGACCAAAATAAATTACTCCTTGTGTCCCCACTCTATGTAACTCTGTTGCTTATATTGATTGTTAATTTTTTATTGGAGTATCTGGAAACTATTACTTTATCTCTTCTCAGTTCAACTTAGAAAATATGTGTATCCATCATGTTCCTTACACCCTATTCAGTCATTTCAGGATACAAGAACAATATATAACCCAGTGTAATTATTTTGTGTGTGTGTGTGTGTGTGTGTGTGTGTTTCTTCTGTTTGTTTCTTCTGTTTGTTTCTTTTGTGTGTTTTGTTTTTTTGTACAGTAAAGACAACTGAAGCAATATAAAAACCTTCCAGAATGTAGGCATTTAAGTGTCAAAATGATGGATACAGACTGTAGGTGCTAAAAGCATTCTGAAAAAGAAAGCTCAAAATAAATCAGGGTAGTTGAGGAAAGCACCATGGGCTTTGAACTAGCAATTTAAGAATGGGTAGTATAGGTAGAAATGTTTGAGAAAAGTTTAATAAACAGGAAAACAACATATGCATTTCTACTGCATGAAGGCCCCACAATCTACCCCAGATTTTTATCTCCAGCCTCTGTTCTCTTTATAGCTTCTGTAGAGCCCCTTCCTTCTAAATCCTCATGTGTTTTCAGTCACACTACGCTTTAACTCCCATTCAGGGCTTGAGGTCTTTGTACATACTGCTCCCTTTGCCAGTGCGCTTGCCTGTGGTCATTCTAGTCACTCTGGCCCATTTCACTTGCAAATTCCAATTTTTCCTTCAAATTCAAAACTCAATTCACCTCCTCATATTTCCTAAGAAGGAAATCATCAATTTCTTCTTCTTTATTAGGTGTCCCCCAAAGTATCTTACATAGAATCTCTGAGAAGTTATCTATATTAATTCAGTATTAATCCAGTATGATTCAAAATTAGTTTTTGCCCTTTAATAGAGCACCACCATCAAAACTTACTTACAGAAATACTTACCAGACCCTTTTAATTCATTTTTATCTGTACTACCTACAGCAATACAAAATAATGCTAATTTTGTATTACATTTTTCAAGTAAGTTACAACCAAATCTAAAATTACCTTTGGTCTCCATCCTCAATCCCAGTATTCTCTTTCATTCCCCAAAGGTAATTACTATTATGTCTTTTCTTCATATTTCCATTTTTTATCTTCAGTTAATGTGTATGTGTACTGTTACAAATTTTTTCTTGAGTGTGTTTTTATTTTGGTGGTACCATATTCTATGTAGTATACAATATGTGATTTTTAAGTATCTGTGTTAATACCTGCAGATTGTGTATTTTAATTCACAGATAATATTTCATAAAATGTGCATTCCATTTTTGATTTAAACTTTTGTGAAAGACATTGTTTTCGATATTTTGATTATGCAAATAATGCTGCAGTGAACTTTATTTTGCCTAAAATTATGCATACCTAGAAGCAGAATTGCACGGTCATAGGCTCGAAAAATTTATTTTTAATTGTATTTCCAAATTTCTGCCTAAAGTGAGCAAATCAATTTACAGTATTGATATCCTAAAGATAACTTAGAAAAAGTCTTGCTCTCCACATATTTACTGACACTTTTTATTGCCAGGTTTGTTTGTTTGTTTTTACTTTTGCTGACTGTTAAAAAAATCACATTTATTTTTTGTTTTACAAATATTCTCTTGATTAGACTAATTTGAGAAAGACAGTTTTTTATAGTTTGAATCAATTGCAACAATTTTTATTGGTGCATATTGAAAATTTCCCAGTTAAGTTTTAAAAAAATTATGTTGGGGTATCATTTACTTACAGGGAAATTAATCTCTTTTTGTGTATCATTCTGAATTTTGACAAACACACACATGTGTATTACCACCACCACCACAATCAAAGCAATTCCATTGCTCCCCAAAACTTTGCTCATTCTGACTCTATGAATGTTTTTATAATGAATATTTTCATTTATAAGTGTAGCATAGTTCTGTGTATTTAGATCTATTTATAGCATTGCATTGAATTATTATGTCCTTCTTTACACACATCTTGAATTTTTTAGTTTATTGTTGTTGTTCTTAACCAGGCTACTGTAAACAGGTTCTTATTTTTTCTTTTTATTTTTTAATTGATGAATAATTTTAAAAATTTGATTTCTGCATGGGGAATTTTATCCAGGCAACTTGCTAAGTTCTTTTACTAGAACTCTGAAAACATTTCTCTGAAATGTTCTAAGAAGACTAATAGATCATCTCTTCTCAATCTTTAAGTCATTTTTTCTTTTCCTAATTTAACTTCAATCACTAACTTATTGTTCAATAATAGTAATGATAGTAGATATTCTGTACTTATTTCTGACATTACAGGGCATGTTTCTAATATTTCATTACTAAATATGTTTCCCTAGGTTTTTATCAGGTGATTTTAATGCATTAAGAAAGTATTTTTCTTTTTCTCATTATTTAAGAGTTATTTTCATGAAAGGATATTAGACTTTATAAAATTCTGTATCAGCAGCCATTGAAATAATTATATAACTTTTCTTCTTTAGTGTATGAACAAAGATAATTGTCTTGATATAATTTCTCATAACCCATTATTGCAATACATGAATAAAATTTTTGGTCAGTGTTTCAGTTAGGAATTGCATTCAGCTACTAATAAGAGAAACAGGGCTATAGTTGATTAAACACACACAATCTTATATTTCTGAAATAGCCAGAAGTCTAGAGTAAAGCAATTGCTGACATTGGTTCAGCAATTCAAGCACATAAATTGGTTTTTCCTTGTAATTCCAAGATTATCACCAGAGATCCGGCCCTCACATCTTCATCAGAGGCCAGAAAAATGAAAAGGTGAGTAGCAGGGAAACAATAGCTTTCCCAGAAGTTACAATCCACCATTTCTTCGTTGCATTTCATTAGCCACCCAACCTCCAAAAAATTGAGAAGAATATATATATTTTTTAAGTTGGCCAGACTAGTGACTGAATTAAAATCAGAGTTTTGGTTACTCAAGAAGAAATAAATGAGTACTTAGTAGGTATCAAATGGCCTTCAACACAGTCATAAGACATTGTTCTTTTAACACATTGCTTTATTTGAATGGCTGAAACTTTACTGGTAAATATTCATCACCATTGGTACAATGTATAGCGCTTATTCAGATTTAAACAGTTATATGTGCACTTAGTTGTGTGAGGCAGGGACAGGGGTATAACTCTATGAAATTCTATAACATCCATAGCTTTAGCTAACCACCACCACAGTCAAGATACCATCACCACAAGACTCCTTGTGCCATCACCACAAGACTCCTCCATTCTAATGCTTGATAGCCACATTAACTCCTGCTTCCGTATCATAATCACCAGCAATCATTAATTTGTCTTTCTGTTCAGTAATGATGTTATTTCATAAATGTTATATGACGGAATGATGCAGTATATATTCTTTTTAGATTGGTTTTTTCACTCAGTATAATTTCCTTTAGGTTAAAGCGAGTTAGTGCATGTTTTAATAGTTTCCTCCTTTTTATTCCTGAATAGCATTCCATGGCATGAATGTACTGTTTCATTAACCAAACCCATTGTATTAGTTCATTCTTGCATGGCTATAAAGAAATACCTGAAACTGGGTAATTTATTTAATTTAAAAAAAAGGAGGTTTAATTGTCTCATGGTTCTGCACGCTGTACAGGAAGCATGGTTGTAGAGACCTCAGGAAACTTTCAATCACGGCAGCAGGTGAAGCAGGCACATCTCACATGGCCAGAGCAGGACAAAGAGAGCAAACCGGGAGGTGCTACACACTTTTAAACAACCAAATCTCATGAGAACTCACTATCATGAGAACAGTAAGGGGGAAATTCGTCCCCATGTTCAAATCACCTCCCACCGGGTCCCTCCTCCAACTTTGGGGGTTACAATTCAACATGAGATTTGGGCAGGGACAAAAATCCAAACCATATCACCTACTGAAGGACATTTGGATATTTTCTAGGTTTTAGCTACTATTATAAAGCTGCTAGAAACATTTACGTACAAGTTTCTGTACAAAAATAAGTTTTCATTTCTTTGCCCTATTTGCACAATAATACAATTGCTAGGTCATATGTTAAGACCATTTTTATTCTTAAAGAAAACCACCAGACTATTTTCCAGAGTGCCTGTAACATTTTATATTCCCACCAGTGATCTATAAGAGATCTAGTTTTCCATGTTTTCACTGACTTTTGTTATTATCACTATTTTTTATTTGAGCATTCTCATAGTTGTGTGGTGATATCCCACTGTGGTTTTAATTTTCACTTATCTAATAGCTAACAACGTTGAACATATTTGCATGTGGTTATTTTTCATCTACATATCCTCTCTGGTAAAATATCAGTTCAAGTTTTTTGCCCATCATCTACTTGTATTGTTTGTTTTTGTAACGTTGAAGTTTGAGAGTTCTGCCTGTATTCTAGATACAGGTTCTTCGACAGATATGTGATGTGCAAATATCTCCCTCCACTGTTTGACCTGTCTTGACATTCTCTTAATAGAGTCTTCCAAAGAGAAAAGATTTAATTTTCATGAGGCCTAATTTATCTTTTTTTGTTTGTTTGTTTTATGGCTCACGCTTTTGGTGTCAAATCTAAGAACTCTTTGCTGGATGTCAGCAAGAATGGCTCTGTAAGGACCTCCAACAAACCTCTCCTCCATAAAATCAGTCATATACTGGCAAAAATTTGTTAAAATCAATGTTTTCAGAACAATGGAAATTAACCAAAGGTATTCAACAATGTGGGAGTGTCTATTCAAGAATTTTGGCTGAATCTTGGTAAGAATCGTGAGGTTTGTACTATTTTAACTTTCCCAGTTCCATGACCTTTGTACTAGCCCCTTTGTAGCCTTGAAAAGCAATTGCTCCAAAATCACAGTGAAAACCGACAGCCTAGGAGCCTGTAAAGGGCAAAGAACAGGGTTGGATCTTCTCAAAATTCTAATTCCAAGAAAACTATCATTATTTGACCTTTTTGGAGCTTTCTGACCAATCCCACTAGCAAAGCTTGTCTTCATTTGATCTGACATTGAGCTGACTCAGTGTAAATACTCTTTTCTCTGAAGCTGTTTGTCAAAAACAGTCAGTCACAATTATTTAATATCTCATGTGGCAATAACTATTAGCACAAATAAGCAGATCCAAAACCATTAAAGGAAAAGCTTGGGAATGAGATATACATAGGTGGCTGAAAAACTCTGACATATTCCTAGGAATGTGGAAGGACATGTGCAGATGTAGGGCTGTAGGCGTAGCCATAAAAGATGGAAGATGACCCTAACCTCTCACTTCTGTATGAAATTGAAAGTCTGTACAAATGAGAAGTAAAGGTGAAGGTGGACTTTTAAACTGTCCGCCTGAACAATGAAGCAATGCCCCACAAGTCGCACAGAGACTTTTGGCAAAATCTGTTAGACTTGTTGTTCAGGCATTTAAATAAATTTCTGTCATTCATTAGCTAACCATTAAACTAACTGAGCAGACATCTGTAGCCACAGATTTAAAAGAATATAGATTTAAAAGTATTTAACAAGAAACAGCAATAACACTAACACTAGTAACGAACAGCAATAACAAGCCTATTTTAAATGTCCACTTTTTAAAAAAAATATGAGACACATAGAGAAACAAGAAAGTATAGCTCATACTCAGGGGGAAAAAAGCAATTCACAGAAACTTTCCCTGAGCATATCCTGACATTGGATTTACTAGACAAAGACTTTAAATGAACTGTCCTAAATATGCTCAAAGAACAAAAGGAAACCACATCAGAAGAACTGAAGGAAAATATGCAACTTTACATGTCTCATAAATTTTTGTTTTATTTCATACATCATGTATGCAAGAACAATGGGTATTGATGTGTCAGACTTTGTATGTTTTTTCCCTCTTGGAGATTACAAGTCCTTTAATTATTTAAATTGGACTTCAGTATTCAAATTCTTTCAGCCACATTGAGCTGATGCTATTCCTTAGTTTCAGTTGCATGGGTTTCTCCCATTATGTTTCTGACACCCAACTTACACACCTGCCTTTTGAATGTAATCACTATTGGAAATGTGACACTTTTAAAAACAATCTTTTTTATTGTTGTGCCTTGAATTCTGATCATCACATCATTGTTAATAGAATTTAGTTATTTTGTTTCTGTTAGCATTTGCTAGAATCTTTTTCTTTCTATTTCTTTATTTTTTGCAATCCGGTGTCACTTTGTTCTAAGCATGGGCCTAGTAAATAAAATGCAGCTTAATTTTTAACTATAAAGAGCTAAGATAATTTAACAAAATTAATTTGTTATTATTGTTTATTTATTTGAACTTACTCCTGCCATCTTATATGGTGTTCTATACATATGATGATCTTTCTCTTTTTTAAAAAATAATTCTGTCTATTATTTGTCTGATTTTATTTTCTTTGTTCCAGTTACTTACCCATAAATATAGAAGTTTTAAGGTTTATTTCAAAAATAGTGATTTCCTTTAAAGTTTTAATACTCATGCAGGATAAGATTTTTAACAGCATTTAGATTTAATCTGTTCCCAGTCTCTCTCATATACTTAGCTTGCCATCTTGAAGCCAGATGTCTTTCTCTGATATGTGAGGTTATGCTTCACTGAACTTTTTGGGGAGATACATTTTATTTATATGTCAGTAATCACTTATGCTTTTAAAATTTCTCTTTTCCAACTCTGGATTCAGTTCCCAGTGCTTTGCTGAATTCATACTCTGGCTTCTGACTCAATAAAAATGGCAGTGAGATACAATGGAAATTTCCTATGAACCTAGAGGGAAAGAGACTTGGAGCCAAAATTATGGCGATTGAAAAGAAGGAAAGAAAAGTAGTCGCTAGTTTGTTTTGCACACAAGTTTCTGGGGTAAGATAATACTTGCTACATATTTAAAGTTGAGCAGGAAAATATTTCAAGGAAAATATATCCTGCCTGTAGATTGTATATGAGAATGACAGTGAAAAGTTCCTAAAATTCTAACCTCAAACTCAGAGATACAAGATATCTGAACTGAGTACCTCCCTGTGGTCCAGGAATTGTTGTACAAAGGTGAACAAAACAGATATTATACAAAGACTTTTAAGTACATATATAAATAGATTTGCATTAGAAGGCTACATGAGAGATGAAATGTTTAGGCTTTTAAAACCTTTTTCCACCAAAAGAGATACCAAAACCATAACAGAATCACTAAAGAAAGCCTTTCCCCTTCCTAAAGAATGAGTTTAGGGACCCTAGAAGGAATGAACTGTTCAATTCAGTTGTCTGGGAAAAGTTAAGATAATTAGACTTTTTGTTCTAAGGGATGAAAACAAAAAGCTGTCTAACTTCAAAGAAGTAGATTCCCCAGAGAAAATGTTAAAGTACTATATAGTTCTACACTCTCTACCCCCTCTCCCATAACACATGTGTGTTTATCTGTATTACTGAGATTGTCCTTTTTCACAAGTGGAGATAATGCTTGTGCACACCCTAAGCAAAACTTACAAGGTATAAGTCCTTTGGAGATGTTTAACCTTAAAAAACTCCCAAATGAAAGGCTGAAAACAGAATTGAATATAGCATTATTTCAAAAGTATGACATTAGAAAGTCAATGGAATATGCAGTGGTGACCGGTGGGCCATAACTTGCATTGATTAAAGATTCGCCTTCCGGATAGGAATATGAAAAGCAATGAAAACAGAAATCTTACATTTGTTGACATGAAGAATTGATTAAACTAGTATAATTAACAAATAATCAAACCAAGAAAACTAAAGTCAACTTCATTAATCTTTTTTTGTTTTCTTTTGAGACAAAGTCTCGCTCTGTTAACCTAGGCTGGAGTGCAATGGCATAATCTCAGCTCATGTAGCCTTCGCCTCATGAGTTCAAGCTGTTCTTGTGCCTAAACCTCCTGAGTAGCTGGGATTACAGGCCTGCACCACCATGCCAGGCTAATATTTGTATTTTTAATAGAGATGAGGTTTCACCATGTTGACCAGGCTGGTCTCAAACTCCTGGTCTCAAGTTATCCACCCCCCTCAGCCTCCCAAAGTGCTAGTATTACAGACATGAGCCACCGCACCCAGCCTCATTAATAATTTTAAATTAGTCATGACAACGATATTAATAACTTTTTTTGCATTTGCATTTTTTTTTTTTTTTTTTTGAGACGGAGTCTCGCTCTGTCGCCCAGGCTGGAGTGCAGTGGCCGGATCTCAGCTCACTGCAAGCTCCGCCTCCTGGGTTCACGCCATTCTCCTGCCTCAGCCTCCCGAGTAGCTGGGACTACAGGCGCCCGCCACCGCGCCCGGCTAGTTTTTTGTATTTTTTAGTAGAGACGGGGTTTCACCGTGTTAGCCAGGATGGTCTCGATCTCCTGACCTCGTGATCCACCCGTCTCGGCCTCCCAAAGTGCTGGGATTACAGGCTTGAGCCACCGCGCCTGGCCTGCATTTGCATTTTAATGAACATTTCAGAAAGTAAATATGTGTGTATCAGAGCTTTTAGAGGAGTGGTTCTCAAAATAAAACATGAATCAAAATCCTCGTGGGAGAAAAGGCTTGTTAAAAAACGTAAATTATGGGGCCTTACTCCCCAACCCAAATTTAAATTCCTTACTTGTGAAAAGGGTCCAAGAATCTGGATTTAACAATTCCATCCCCCTGCTCTCATATACGCACAGTCATTCTGGTCATTTCATTGCAAGTTATTGGATAGACAGATAGATAGCTCTTCAAGCACATGAATCAAAAGGTAAAACATAGGTAAAAACTAAGAACTGTCATGTTATCTAGTGTGAGTTAGGATTCAATTATTTTCATTACTTTATATTATTTTAAAATAGAGGTTTTGTTTTTTAGGTAATAAGATTTAGTTAGCCATGGAAAGTAATATGAGTAAATCTATAAAGTAATGAAATTGTTACAAAATAAATTAACATAATTAAGAAGAATTCTAGACTGGTCCTCTTGTAAGACATTAGAAAGGTATGATAGTTGTCTCCCTCCTCCAAGAGTAACAATAGAAAAACTAGATAGGGAGGAAGGGTGGAGCATCATGGCCAAATAGGAGGCTCCACTGATCATCTCCCTTTCAGGATCACCAAATTTAACAACTATCTACACAAAAAAAGCATATTCATAACAACCAAAAATCAGGTGAGCCCTCACAGTACCTGGTTTTAAATTTATATTGCTGAAAGAGGCACTGAAGCAGGTAGGAAACACATTTCTGAATTGCCCCTGCTATCCCTACCCCATCCCCAGGCAGTGGCCCCATGGCACAGAGAGAATCTGTGAACTTGGGAGAGAGAGAGTGCAGCAATTGTGGGACATTACATTGAACTTCAGTGCTGCCCTGTCACAACAGAAAGCAAAACCGGGCTGAAGTCAGCTGGTGCTTGCCCACAGAGGGAACATTCAGACTAGCCCTAGCTAGAGGAAAATTGCCCATCCCAATGGCCAGAACTTGAGTTTTGTCAAGCCTCGCCACCACAGACTAACGTGTACAGAAGTCCTAAATAAAGTTAATAGGCATTCTATGCACAAGAACTGCAACGGCTAGGGAAGTTCCTTATGCTGAACTAAGCTAAGAGCCAGTGGACTTGAGAGGCATGCAACCTATTGAGACACCAGCTGGGGTGGCTAAGGGAAGGCTTGTCCCACCCCTCCCCTAACTTCAAGCTGCATACTCATGGTTACAAGAAACACATTTCTTTCACTTGAGGACAGGAGAAGAAAGAGTAAGAGTACTGTATCTTGCCTCTTGGATACCAGCTCAGCCACAGTAGGATAAGTCACTGGGCACAGTTGTGAGGCCCCTATTCCAGGCTCTAGCTCCTGGATAACATTTCTAGACACTTCCTGAACTAGAAGGGAATCCATACCTTAAAGAGAAGGACCCAGTCCTGGCAGGACCCCCACCTGCTGACTAAAGAGCCTTTGCCCCCTGAATAATCAGCAGCAAAACTCAGGTAGTATGCCATGGGCCTTGGGTGAGACTCTGAGACTTGCTGGCTTTAGGTGAGTCTCAGCACATTGTCAGTTGTGGGCGATACGGAAAGAAACTCCTGCCTGAGAAAAGTGGAGGGAAAAGTAGAGGAACTTTATCTTTCACCTCAGGTCCCTGCTCAGCTACAGAGGGGTACAGCACCAAGTAGGGTCTTTGGGTCCCCAGTTCTATGCCTTGGCTCTTGGGTGGAATTTCTGGATGTGCCCTGGGCCAAAGGGGAGCTCAATTTTAAAGGTTAAGTCCCAGGTCAGACAGCATTTCCCACAAGCTGAATGAAGAGCCATTGTACCTTGGGTAAACATCAGCAGTAGCCTGGGCCTATGGTGGTAGTGGCTATGGAGTGAGGCTTTTCTGACTGTGGAAAGGGAAAGGAAGAGTGGGAATGACTGCATCTTGTGATTCGAGCGCCAGTTTGGCCACAATACAATAGACTAGCAGGTAGACTTCTGAGGTTTTTAACTCCAGTTTCTGGCTCCTGGACAACACCTCACGACCTGCCCAGGACCTAGGGAAACTCACCACCCTGAAAGGAAGGACACAAGTCAGACTGGCTTCACTGCCTGCTGATTGTAGAGCCCCAGGGCCTTGAACAAACATAGGCTATAGCCAGGTAGTGTTTACAGTAGGCCATGGGTGAGACCCAGTGACGTGCAGCCTTCAGGTCTGAACTAATACACTCCCAGTGATGGTGGCTACAAGGGTACTTGTGTGTCACTCCACCCCTAGCTCTAGGTGGCTCAGAGCAGAGACAGAGAGACTCCATTTGTTTGGAAAAATCTAAGGGACAAGCATAAAAGTCTCTGCCTGGTAATGCAGAGAATTCTTACCCATGACCACCAAGGTGTTACCTCTACAAGTCTGCAAGAACCACAGCATTAGTGGGCTTAGGGTTTCCCCTAAGGCCAATACAGCTTAGATCACAACAGCCACATTCTTTCCAATACCCGGAAACCCTTCCCAAGACAGATGAGTACAAACAAGCTCATACTGAGAGGATTACAATGTCCCCCTCTAACCCTTTAATGCACAGACAGAGACAAACATCCACAAGCATCAAGACCATCCAGGAAAACATGACCTCACCAAACAAGCTAAATAAGGCACCAGAGACCAATCCCAGAGTTACAAAGATATGTGACATTTCAGTTAGAGCATTCAAAATAGCTGTTTTGAGGAATCTCAGAAAAATTCAGGATAACACAGAGAGGGAATTCAGAGTTCTACCAGATACATTTAACAGAGACTGAAATAATTAAAAAGAATTAACCATAAAGTTCAGAGTTGAAAAATGCAATTGGCTTACTGAAGAATGCATCAGAGTATTTTAATAACATAATTGATCAAGCAGAAGAAAGAAATTGTGAGCTTGAATATAGGCTATGTGAAAATACACAGTCAGAGGAGACAACAGAAAAAAGAATAAAAATAATGACGCATGCCCACAGGATCTAGAAAATAGCCTCAAAAAGGCAAATCTAGGAGTCATTGGCCTTAGAGAGGAGGTAGAGATAGAGATGAGATTAGAAAGTTCATTTGAAGGAATAATAACAGAGAACTTCTCAAACCTCAAGAAATATATCAACATCCAAGCGCAGGGAGTTATAGAACACTAAGCAGATTTAAACCAAAGAAGGCTACCTCAAAGCATTTAATAGCCAAATTCACCAAGGACCAAGGATGAAGAAAGGATGAAAGGATCCTAAGAGCATTGAGAGAAAAGAAACAAATAGCATACAATGGAGCTCCAATATGTCTGGCAGCAGACTTTTCAGTGGAAACCTTATGGGCCAGGAGATAATGGCATGACTCTCTCTCTATATATATATAAAATATATATTTTAATACATATTTTAATTTATAAATATATATTTAAAATATATATATATATATTTTTTTTTTAGATGGAGTCCGGCTCACTGCAACCTCCGCCTCTCAGGTTCAAGTGATTCTCCCAGCCTCCCGAGTAGCTGGAATTACAGGCACCCACCACCACTTCCAGCTAATTTTTGTATTTTTAGTAGAGACAGGGTTCCACCATAGCAGTCAGGCTGGTCTCAAACTCCTAACCTCAGGTAATTCACCTGCCTTGGCCTCCCAGAGTGCTGGGATTACAGGTGTGAGGCACCACACCTGGCCTGGCATGACATATTTGAAATGCTGAAGGAAAAAAGTTTAGCCTAGAATAGTATATTGGTGAACATATTCTTCAAATGTGTAGGAGAAATAAAGACCCTCCTAGACAAACAAAAGCTGAGGGATTTCATTAACACCAGACCTCCTGAAATTATAAAAGGAGAACTTCAGTCAGAAAGAAAATTAATGAGCAACAAAAAATAACCTGGAGATACAAAACTCACTGGTAATAGTAAGTGCACAGAAAAACACAGATATAACACTATAACTGTGGTGTGTAAACCATTCTTATCTTAAGTAGAAAAACTAAAAGATGAACCAATCCAAAATGATAACTACAACTTTTCAAGACATAGACAGTACAATAAGACATAAATAGAAACAGCAAGAACTTGAAAAGTAGAGAGATGAAGTCAAGGAATAGAGTTTTTATTAGTTTTCTTTTTGCTTGATTGTTTATGCAAACAGTGCTAAATTGTTATCGACTTAAAATAATGGGGTGTAAGATAGTATTTGCAAGCCTCATGATAACCTCAAATCAAAAATACATAATGGATACAAAAAAATGAAAAGCAAGAAATTAAATCATATCACCAGAGAAAATTACTTTTACTAAAAAGAAGACAAGAATGGAGTAAAGAAGGAAGAGAAGGCCATAAGACAAACAAAAAAATGATATTCGTAAGTCCTTACTTATCAAGAATAACATTGAATGTAAATGATCTAAACTTTCCAGTGAAAAGTCATAGAATGGCCAAATGTATGAAAAAACAAGATCCAAGGATCTGTTGCCTACAAGAAATATACCTCACCTATAAAGACACACATACACTGAAAATAAAAGGATGGAAAAAGATATTCCATGCCAATTAAAACCAAAAAGTACAGGAATGGCTACATGAATATCAGACAAAATAGATTTCAAGACAAAACTGTAAGAGACAAAGAAGGTCACTATATAATGATAAAGGGGGCAATTCAGCAAGATTATATAGTATTTGTAAATATGTATGCACTCAACACTGGAGTACCCAGATATATGAAGTGAATTATTAGCACTAAAGAGAGAGATAGACCTTAACACAATAATAGCTGGAGACTTCCACATCCCACTTTCAGCATTGAACAGATCTTCCAGACAGAAATCAACAAAGAAACATCAAAATTCATCTGCACTATAGAAAAAATGGACCTGATAGATATTTACAGAACATTTCATCCCATGGCTGCAGAATACACATTCTTTTCCTCAGCACATGGATAATTCTCAAGGATAGACCATAGGTTATATCATTAAAAAAGTCTTAAAACATTTAAAAAAAAACCTGAACCCGTATCAAGCATTTTCTCTGACCACAATGGAATAAAACTGAAAATCAATAACAAGAGGAATGTTGGAAACTATATAAATACATGGAAATTAAACAGTATGGTCCTGAATGATCAGTGGATCAATAATGAAATTAGATTAGAGACTAGCCAGGCCATCATGGCGAAACCCTGTTTCTACTAAAAAAAATACAAAAATGAGCCAGGCATGGTGACGCATGCCTGTAGTCCCAGCTACTCAGGAGGCTGAGGCAGGAGAATCACTTGAACCTGGGAGTTGGAGGTTGCAGTGAGCCAAGATCACGCCACTGCACTCCAGCCTGGGCAACAGAGCAAGACTCTGTCTCAAAAAAAAAAAAAAAAAATAGAATAAAGTAATTATGGAAAAATGTAGAAATATTTTGAAACAAATCATAATGGAAACACAACATACCAAAGCATAAGGGAAACAGCAAAGTCAGTACTAACAGCTATAGTACTGTAGCTATACTTGTATTGCTAAACATCAAAAAATAAGAAAAACTTCAAATAAACCACCTAACAATGCATCTTGAAGAACTCG
Organism: Macaca mulatta; assembly: GCF_049350105.2. Classification (NCBI taxonomy): domain Eukaryota; kingdom Metazoa; phylum Chordata; class Mammalia; order Primates; family Cercopithecidae; genus Macaca; species Macaca mulatta. Next base: position 58,960,368 of record NC_133423.1, on the reverse strand, counting down.
AACAGCAAAAGCAAACCAAACCCAATGATTACAGCAGATTTCTTCACAGAATAGAAACAAAATCCTAAAATTATATGGAACCACACAAGACCCAGAAAAACTCAATCTAATGTAAGCAAAACAAACAAAAAAAGAGGAATCACATTACTTGACTTTAAATTATCACTACAGAACTATAGTAACCAAAACAGTATGATACTGGCATAAAAACAGACACATAGATCAGTGGAACAGAATAGAGAACCCAGGGATAAATCCATACATCTACAATGAACTCAGTTTTGGCAAAGGTTCCAAGAATATACATTGGGGAAAGGACAATCTCTTTGATAAATGGTGCTGGGGAAACTGGATATCCATATGCAAAAGGATGAAAGTAGGCCCCTATCTCACAACATATATAAAAATCAAATCAAACTAGATTAAAGATTTAAATCTAAGACCTCAAATTCTAAAACTGCTAAAAGAAAACATTGGGGAAACTCTCCAGGACATTGGACTAGGCAAAACTTTCTTGGATAATACCACACAGTCACAGGCAACTAAAGCAAAAATGGACAAATGGTATCACATCATGTTCAAAAGCTTTTGCACAGCAAAGGAAACCATCAGCAAAATGAAGAGACACTCAAATAATGGGAGAAAATATTTGCAAACTGCATATTTGGGGTTACTGTTGGAGGATAAAATAGTAAAGAGGTAGCTGGAATTCTACTTTTGCTTCTTCCTCATCATTGCCTTGGTACACAGCAGGAGAAATACAGAATTTTGGTGCAGGTGTCTCCAGGAGGCAATTCCTGCCAAGAAAATAGTAGAGCTTTGCATTGTCAAATTAACTAACATGCCAAAAATTGAGAAAAGTAGATTCTCAATACCAGGCACATTTGATACATTTTGAGGCTCTATGAGACAAGAAACAAGAGAGCTAAAATGAGAGCCACAGTTGAATTGTGTGCTATCTCAAGAAACAAAGGCTACAGTAAATACACCAGGAATACTGAACTAATGATATGAGGTAAATTTTACCATGGTGTCATTTTACTGACTTGGGGAAATTAATGCTCTAGGCTAAAATCCTGGCTTGGTAGGACAGAGGACACCTGCAGAGAAAGGTGAACTGTAAGCCAACACATGATATTGGGGAGACAAAAGTAGAAAATTGTGGGGTCTCAGCTACAGAATTGGTTCCTTTTTAAACACTGACATAATTCTAAATATTCTCAGTTGCAGAATACTAAAAAGTTGAGGCAAAATTCTGTAAAAAGAGCAAAGAATGTTATGTCATCCTGCAGTACTGAGAGGACACAGACTAGCAGGAGGAGCTTCAATGAATACAAGCATATTTTTACTGAGAAGCCATGAAGGCTAGTAACAGGACAAACCAGAGGTAGACTGAGCCTTATTACAGTGTCAACCAGTACTCAATCCTATTTACTTAGCATGAAAAGGGGGAAATAGAGCATAATAACATCATCAGAAAGATACAATAAAATATTATTCGGTATGCCAAGAGATGACATGACCAAAGCCAAGAGGAAATAAATAGATTTTAATAAAATAATCAAATATAATACATATATTGGGGTTAGCACACAAAGACTCTAAAATTCTTATAATTGTTATGTTCAGAAAAATAGTTAACAAATTATTGAAACTATTGAGTTTCATCAGAGAATTAAAATATACAAGAAAAAACACACAACTGAGATTCTAGAACTTAAAACACAATGTCTAAAACTAGAAAGTTACTGATATGTTTATCACCAAATTAGAAATGGCAGGAGACAGCATGAGTAAACTAGGTACAGATTATTGGAAACCCACAACAATGTACAAAAAAGACCTATAAAATGTGCAATAAGAGTCAGTGAAAAAGAGAAAGAGAGAGAATGAGAGAGAGAGAGAGAGAGAGAGAGAGAGAATGGACCATAGGCAAGATTTGACATGTCTGAGCATCTTCAAAAATCTCTAGGAATCCCTAGAAGGCTACCCTAGGCTTGGTAAAACTGATGAGCAGCAATAAGAAAGAAAAAAATCCTAAAAGCAACAAGAGAGGAGAAAGGACCACATTACCTGCAATGGAAGAAAAATGAGACTCAAGATGGAACACAATGGAATGACACAATTAAAGAACTGAAAGGAAAACCTACTAACCTAGAATTCTTTACCCAGTACAAGTATTTTTCATTGTACCTTGATGGAGGTAAAATAAAGAGGTTTTTCAGACAGAAACTGCCAGAATGTGTTGCCTACAAACTTGCACTAAACATATAAAGCACTTGAAATTCTAGAGCTGTGCTGTTTAAAACCTTGTAAGTCACCAATGCTTAGAACAACACAAAATCAGAACATACTAAAAGTCAATGACTTTCTTTATCAGAGAATTGAAATCACAGGGCAAACCACCACCTTAAAATTAGGAAAGGGACGTGAATACAGAGGCACACCTGAGATCTGCTTACCTAGAGTCCAAGCTGTTGGAGCCATAATCTGCTAGAAACACATAAATGGCCATTTTCATCAACTGCTGGAAGCTGAGGATAGGTAGACAAGCTTAAGAGTGAAAATGCCTTCAGGCCCCATCATTTCATGGATTTTAACTCTAGGAACTCTGCCAGGTTCTCAAAAATCTAATAAAAATGTCCTCTTGATTCTGGCAGGGGGAATGGTAAGTATCCATTTTGAAAACACACCAGAGCATTCTTCATATAGAAAAGACCTACTCTCCAAGGGAAAAGACTTTATCAGAGCATTATCTGACCTGCAGAAAAGACAATTAGCCAACTCCAGCACCATCTATCCTTTCTGCCTCACCCAGAGAAGAAATAAACAAAACTGAGAAAGCTTTTTTTTTTTTTTTTTGAGACTGACTGTTGCTCTGTCACCAGGCTGGAGTGCAGTGGTGTTATCTCAGCTGCAACCTACACTTCCCAGATTCAAGCGATTCTCCTGCCTCAGCCTCCCAAATAGCTGGATCCACCAGTATGTACCACCATACCCAGCTAATTTTTGCATTATTAGTAGAGACAGGGTTTCACCAGCTTGGTCAGGATGGTCTCCATCTCTTGACCTTGTGATCCGCCCTCCTCGCCTCCCAAAGTGCTGGGATTACAGGCGTGAGCCACCACACCTGGCCTCTGAGAAGCATTTAAAAGGTCACAAGTCAGGGATGCAGGCCCACTAAAACACTGATTTTAATCAAAAGATTATCAAAGGCTTCCTCTCTCCCTCACCTTACCACAACATCAAAAAGGCAAAAGTGTAAGAACATTGAATTGCAACTGAAAGAGCTGCAAGACACAAAATATGTTTTTAAAGGGATTCTTAGGGAAATTCAAAGATAACAGGAAAGAAAAAAAATAAAGATACTAGAGAAATTGAACCCTCTGGCACCCACAGCTACAGCAAATATTAAACAAAGCTCATCGATATGCTAAGAAGGATAATAGATAAAATCATATAAAATATTCAATTAAAACCAGAGAAGGAAGAAAATGAGAAGAGAGGCAAAGAAAAACTGCAATTACTATAAAATACTCGCAAACATGGTATATATCAATCCAACTATACCAATGATAACTTTAAATGTGAGTGTCCTAAATATTCTAATTAAAAGACAGAGACTGTCATAATAATGAAGAGAAGACACAGGCCAACTAAATGTTGTCTACAACCTGCCTTAATATAAAGATGTTGGGAACAGGCCCCCAAATCTGGCCATAGGCAGGCCCCAAAACTAGCCATAAACAAAATCTCTGCAGCACCATGACATCTCCTGATGGCTATGACGCCCACGCTGAAGGTTGTTAGCTTACCGGAATGAAGGCAAGGAACACCTGGCCCACCCAGGGTGGAAAAACTGCTTAAGGCGTTCCTGAACCACAAACAACAGCATGAGCAATCTGTGCCTTAAGGACATGTTCCTGCTGCAGATAACTAGCCAGAGCCCATCCCTTTGTTTCCCGTTTTAGTTAATCTATAATCTATAGAAACAATGCTTATCACTGGCTTGCTGTCAATAAATATGTGGGTAAAACTCTGTTCATGGCTCTCAGCTCTGAAGGCTGTCAGCCCCCTGATTCCCACTCCGCACTGTATATTTCTGTGTGTGTGTGTCTTTAATTCCTCTAGTGCCACTGGGTTAGTGTCTCCATGACCCAGCTGGTCTCAGTGTAAAGAGGCATCTAGGTTAAAGGTAAAGTGATGGAGAAAGATATACCATGGTAACACTAATCAAAAGAATGCTAGAGGCCACGTGTGGTGGCTCATGCCTGTAATCCTACCACTTTGGGAGGCCAAAGCAGGTAGATCACTTGAGGTCAGGAGTTCAAAACCAGCCTGGCCAACATGGTAAAACCCCATCTCCACTAAAAATACAAAAAAAAATTAGCTGGGCTTAGTGGTGGATGCCTGTAATACCAGCTGCTCGGGATGCTGAGGCAGGAGAATCACTTGAACCTGAAAGGCAGAGGTTGCAGTGATCTGAGATCATGCCATTGCACTCCAGCCTGGGCTACAGAGTGAGACTCCGTCTCAAAAAATAATAATAATAAAAATAAAAGAATACTAGAATAGCTATATTAACTATATACAAAGCAGACTTCAGCACAAGGAAAATTATTAGGGATAATAAGGGGCACTACTTAACAATAAAATGGTCAATTCTCCAAAACAATGTAACAATTGTTAAAGTATATGCAACTAACAACAAAGCATCAAAACACACATTGCAAAAATTGATAGAATTGCAAGGAGAAATAGAAAAATTCATTATTATACTTGAGGACTTCAACATTGCTCTATCAGTAACCCCAACAGTGAAAAAATATCAGGCCGGGCGCGGTGGCTCAAGCCTGTAATCCCAGCACTTTGGGAGGCTGAGATGGGCGGATCACAAGGTCAGGAGATCGAGACCATCCTGGCTAACACAGTGAAACCCCATCTCTACTAAAAAAAATACAAAAAACTAGCCAGGCGACGTGGCGGGCGCCAGTAGTCCCAGCTACTCAGGAGGCTGAGGCAGGAGAATGGCGTAAACCCGGGAGGTGGAGCTTGCAGTGAGCTGAGATCCGGCCACTGCACTCCAGCCCTGGGCAACACAGCCAGACTCCATCTCAAAAAAAAAAAAAGAAAAAAAAGAAAAAATATCATAAAGCATATAGTTGAATTGAACAGCACCATCAATCAATTTGATCTAATTGACATTTATAGAATATTCCATCCATCAACAATAGAATACACATTCTCCTCAAGCTCACATGAAATATTCACCAAGATATGCCATTCTGAGCCACAAAACAACTTAGAAAATTAATAAATAGACATCACACAAAGTATGTTCTTAGATAACAATGGAATGAGACTAGATATGAATCACAGAAAAATAGCTGGAGAATAAATAAATAAATATATATATGAGATTAAATAACACCCTTCTAAATAATACATGGGTAAAAGAGGTCTCAAGAGAAATTTTAAAAACAATTTGAACTAAATGAAAATAAAATACCACTTATCAAAATTTGTGGGATGCAGCAAAATCAATGCTTACGGAGAAATTTATAATATTAAATGTATATACTAGAAAAGAAAAATATCTCAAATAATCTAAGTTTCCACCTTAGGGAATTAGAGAAAAGCAAGCAATTAAAGCCACAGTAAATACTCTTAAGCCAAAATCAAGCCTAAAAAAAAGAAAAAAATCACAGCAAATCATCAATTAAATTGAAAAGATAAAATCAATAGAATTAATGAAACGAAAAGCTGGCTTTTTGAAAAGATAAAACATATATAAACCTCTAATTAGACTATCTAAAGAAAAAGTGGTAGGAGTGGGAGGAGAAAGAGAGAGTGAGAGTGAAACCATGAACAAAATTTCTAAAAAAAAAATTCTACTGGCAGAATGAAAACGATGCCAAATAGCTACTTTGAAATAGAGGAAGCAATAAAGACCAATTAATAAATAGGGAGGTATTTATAAAATTATATTGCATATTCTACAGTTTCATTTGACAGGCCTAAAATAGAAAAAGTATATTGTATATGCGAAATAATAACTGTAATGTGTTGTGGAATTTAAAATCCTACAGAATTAACATGCATGAAAATAGTAAGGGAAATGATGATAGAATTCATAGAATTAGAGTGTTCTAGGATCTAGCATTATCAAGGAAGTGATAAAGACCAATAATTTTATGAGATACATTAAATCATACATCCACTGTCTAGAAATCTCTAAGGTCACCACACAAAGAATAATGAAATAATGTATATACATAAGAATAATTAAAGAATGTATTATGGATAGCAAAATAAAATAATTAAAAATATTTTACTAATTCAAAGAAAGACAAGAATTGATAGAATAATGAACATAAAGAGATCTGTCACATGTAAAGCAAATTGCAAGATGGTAACTATTGACCTAAGTATATAGATAATTCAATTTAAATTGAACAGATATTTCAATAAAATAAGAACCAGACTCATTTTTAATGATATGATAATTAGAAGAGATAAATCATAAATTCTATGACACAGAATATTTCAAAGTAAAGAGATGAGAAGCATTACCAGAGTTATTGGGTGCATTTGATAATAATAAAGGAGACAATCCATCAGATAGACATAAAAATCTTAAGTCTATGTGCACAAAATTACATGTTTGAAAGTATATCAAGTAAAAACTGACATACTAAATGGTGACATAGACAAATCTACAATTATATTAAAGATTTTAATGAACTTTCACCAATAGCTGACAGAAAATAAGGTGTCATTTTTCTTAATTTGGCTTTTACCAAAAGACAAAGCTTGAAACTCTAATGAGAATTTTTCCAGATGAAGAGTGATTATTTGCGATTTTCTCTCCTCTGGAGCTCTCAAATTATAATCCACGTCCATTCTCCGTCCTTGAACCCACAGGGCTCTACAAACTGAGATCTGACCTCTGATACATGTTGTTTTACAGAGTAGCTAATACTTCCAGGAGGAAATGTCCACAAGGATGAAGCAATAAGATATTGAAGAGAACATTCATTCCCAGGGGGAAAAAAAGCGTATTGCAAAACAGGCTTTCAGATACTGAAGCATTACAACAAACAAATAAAAAAGTTTAAATAAATGTAATAATACAAATTAACAATATTAAAAGAGAAACAAGATATTTTCAATGTGAATTATAATAACAACACATTGAAAAAGTGACTTGAAAAATAAGGTGGTTGATAGAAAGGGTACAATGTTTAATGTTGAATTGATATAACTGAAAAATGAATTTGTAATTGTAAGATCCACTTGAATAACTACCCAAAAGGAAGAAGTAAAATGTATATAAAAACTTTTATTAAATTTAAGAGACATGGAAATTAGAATAAAAATATATACGGGCCGGGCGCGGTGGCTCACGCCTGCAATCTCAGCACTTTGGGAGGCTGAGGCGGGTGGATCATGAGGTCAGGAGATCGAGACCATCCTGGCTAACACAGTGAAACCCCGTCTCTACTAAAAAAAAAAAATGCAAAAAATTAGCCGGGCGTGGTGGCGGGAGCCTGTAGTCCCAGCTACTCGGGAGGCTGAGGCAGGAGAATGGCGTAAACCCGGAAGGCAGAGCTTGCAGTGAGCCGAGATCGTGCCACTGCACTCCAGCCTGGGCAACAGAGTGAGACTCCACCTCAAAAAAGAAAAAATATTTATAATAAATATTTTTATATATATTTATTTTATATATATATGTAATAAAACATCAACAATTATAGAAATTGAGAGGAGGAAATATTTTAAAAAATGAATATCAATAAAATTTATCTTAGTTTTTGCTGGTTGCTGTAACAAAAACACTGCTAAACCACAAATATTTATTTCTCACAGTTCTGGAGACCAAGGACTCTAGGATCAAGACGCCAGCAGATTCAGCCACTGGTGAAAGCTGATTCCTCACACATGGCGCCTTCCGCGTCCTCACATTGCAGAAAAGGGATAAGCAAGATCCCTCAGGCTTCTTTTAAAAAGGGAAAAAATCTATTCATGAGGGCTTCACCTTCACAACCCTAAAACCTCCTAAAGTCCCCACCTTTTAATACTATAATTTTTTTTTTTTTTTTTTTTTTTTTTTTTGAGACCGAGTCTCTCTCTGTCCCCCAGGCTGGAGTGCAGTGGCGCAATCTCGGGTCACTGCAAGCTCCGCCTCCCGGGTTCACGCCATTCTCCTGCCTCAGCCTCCCGGGTAGCTGGGACTACAGGCGCCCGCCACCACGCCCGGCTAATTTTTTGTATTTTTCGTAGAGACGGGGTTTCACCGTGGTCTCTATCTCCTGACCTTGTGATCCGCCCGCCTCGAGGTTAGGCTTCATTATATAAATTTTGGGGGGACACAAACATTCAGAAGACAGCTAAATAATTTCTAGTGTAAGAGAATTCTTCAAGAGGAGAGATTACTAGAGGAACACACCTGGGTATTAAAGAATATATCAGAGACAACAGAAACTTCTAAAATCTTCAGAAGGAAGGAGCAGATCAAGGAAAATAATCAGATCAACACATTTTTCAATACCACTGGAAGCAATATAAAGAGGGAATCATATTTTGAAGGCATTGAAAAAAATTGAATATAGAGGCTTAGATCTAGCCACGGTAAATCAAATATTAGGGCATGAGAAAAATATTCCCATATACACCATGGAATACTATGCAGCCATAAAAAAGGATGAGTTCATGCCCTTTGTAGGGACGTGAATGCAGCTGGAAACCATCATTCTCAGCAAACTATCACCAAGAACGGAAAACCAAACACCGCACGTTCTCACTCGTAGGTGGGAACTGATCAATGAGATCACCTGGACCCTGGAAGGGGAACATCACACACTGGGGCCTATTATGGGGAGGGGGGAGAGAGGAGGGATGGCATTGGGAGTTATACCTGATGTAAATGATGAGTTGATGGGTGCTGACGAGTTGATGGGTGCAGCACACCAACATGGCACAAGTATACATATGTAACAAACCTGCACGTTGTGCACATGTACCCTAGAACTTAAAGTATAAAAATAAAAATAAAAAAAGAAATAAAGCTCTCCTCTCAAAATTTATTAAAAAAAAAAAAAGAAAGAAAGAAAGAAAGAAAAATATTCCCTTGAATTAAAAACCTTAGGTTTTCCCCAAAAGAGATTTACATGGAAACAGTTTTAAATACATTTTTCATAACATTTTTAATTATAACATTTTTATATTTTAATAAATCTATGCAATGCTACAGAAGACATATGAAGAACAGATTATGTCAGCAAAGTTTATTGTTTTCTTTTAAAATATAGTGAGCATCAGAGAAAACAAAGTATGTATTGCCACAGAATAAAATCTTGGCAACATCAAACTAATAAGAACAAAAGGAGAGTGTAGAAGAGGGTCAAGAAAGTATAGTAAATATATCATCTTGTTAGAGGTGAGAGATATCGATAAAAATGAAAATATAAGTAAAATAAGATTTAAAACAGAAAAAGGGCAGAATTACATAATAAAGTGAACTAATAGAATTACATAAAAGTATATTTAAAAATAGATGAAATATAAATTTTCCGAACTCACTATGCAAGACACATATTAGGATTGGACTTTAAAATAACAAAATCAAGATATATGCTGTTTACAAGATAAAGACATAAAGAATAAAGACCTGTAAAGACTGAATCATTTAAAAAGTGAAAGCATTCTGTCAGGCAAATAGGAACCAAAAGAACCTGGTTTAGGTAAACTACTATCAGAAAATTGTACCAAAACCATACTAATATATAAAAAACTAGGTATGTCCTGTATCTTCCCAGCATTTTGCTTGGAGATATTTCTGATATGTGACACAGGGAAGGGAAACCAAAGCAGGGTCTTAGTATGTGGACGGCACAGATATCAGAGTTTGAGGAGGCAGAGGTACTTAGAAATTTGGTAGGCACAGTAACCAAGACATGGGAACCACACAGAAAAAGGGGTCCAGAAATCTTCAAGTTAATTCAAAGAATGAAAAAGAAAGTGTAGGCTGCATGTTCTATGTAGCTCACAAAGAAATGGACATGTGTGTTTCAGTTAGAATAAAGAACCTGTGCAGAACACCTGCAGCCTCCAGAAGGGGCCCCTGAAGGGTCATGCATTAGTAGAGAGCTAAATTAGCTCCAAAGGAAAATCTACTATAAATGTATCATAGGCCGGGCGTGGTGGCTCACGTCTGTAATCCCAGCACTTTGGGAGGCCGAGGAGGCCAGATCACAAGGTCAGGAGATCAAGACCATCCTGTAAATGGTGAAACCCCATCTCTACTAAAAATACAAAAAAAAAAAAAATTAGTCGAGCGTGGTGGCGGGTGCCTGCAGTCCCAGCTACTTGGGAGGCTGAGGCAGGAGAATGGCGTGAACCCAGGAGGCGGCGCTTGCAGAGAGCCAAGATCAGCTGCTGCACTCCAGCCTGGGTGACAGAATGAGACTCCATCTCAAAAAAAGAAAAAATAAATAAATAAAGCACCATAAAGTCAAAAACAAATTTTAAATAACAAAATAGAAAATCTGAATAGCCCCATATCTCCTTTAAAAATTGAATTTACAAGTAAAACACGAGAAGACTACATCCAGATGAATACAATGGTAAATTCTATTCAACATTTCTTAAGAAAAAATACCATTCTTATACAAAATGTTTCAAAAAGTAGAGGAAGGGGAAACGTGTGCCAACTCAATGAGAAAGTATTACCCTGACACCAAAACCAGGAAAACAAAAACAAAAATAAAAACAAAAAATTACAGACCAATTTCCTTGATGAATAGTTAAAGGCTACTTACCATAAATAACATTTTATATTGTTTCTTTGTTAATAACCCAGGAGATCTGATGTTCTCAAAAGTGATGGACCGTAGTAAGATTCTGGATAGCTAATGGTTTTCTGTGAAAATGGATGGTAAGAAGGAAGAATCAACATGATTTTAGGGCATAGTAGATATGGAAGTTTGTAGTCAGGAAATTGATACCATTACAGTTCTTCTTATCCCCACTACAGTAATTTTGTATTTCTCTGTGGGCGTGTTTCATTTCAATTTTACTTTTGATTATATTAATAATACATATTCATTAAAGAAAATTTGGAAAATAAATAAATGATCAATTGTTAAGACTTTAATTTTGTAATCTCAAACTGAAGCGCTAGTAACATTGCACACGTTTCTACACTGTTGTCTGAATGGGACTTGCAGGTCCTTCAGAAAGGAGAGCTAGTGTTCTATGACTCTCTTCTGCTTTGCCCTATACTGAGTTTACAATTGTGTTTTATTTACTTTTTCACTTAAACTAGATTGCTTTTACTTACAAACGTAATAAGCACAGAGATAATTTCATTTAAAAATGTCCATTATAATTTTATCTTGGAATATTTATTTTGGTGGCTTTCGTTAGTTCATTTAGGCATGAGGATTTTGTTTCCCATCTGACATTTATCTGATCACGTTGTTAGAATATTGTAGCATCTGCCTGTAATAAAAGTTTCATGCAAAGTACTTTTATCACAATTCCTTAAGGATGGAGGAGTGAGACTTCACTAAGTCTAAAAGAATTGGTTTAGTATTTTTATGCTTGTCTGCTAATAAATATTTAATTGTGGCAGTATTTGCCTGAATATTGCTTTCATTATAACATATAACCTAGCAGAAGGTTTGTGGAGGAACTTTTTACCACTCTCACCTGCCTCAGACAGTTGAAGAATGCTCTAATGACAGATGGCCACAGTAGCTTGGGTCAGCTCAGTTGAAAACAACAACTCCTTATAAGCAGGAGTAAGAAATATTACTTCTGTTTCTTCTCCCTTGTCTCCCTTCTCTTGTCTCTTACCAGGAATTCAGAATCTCAGTGTATCTATATAAATATTATAATGTATTTAACTTCTATTAAATGGGTTTTTAATGGTTTTCCCAGCTCTAAACAACCTCATAAAAATAAATATAGCGTTTTAAAAATTCATAGCTAGATCACTTCTTACTAGAATGCTAGATTGGCCTGAAGATATTTCAATATTTTAAGTAATTTAATTTAAATTTTAAAATATTTAGGTATTAATAGATTCAATTTTGAAATGTTGATTAATTACATTGATTTTTTTCAGTACCTCATGCATAATGATTCTGCTTCTGCAAATAGAAATCAAGGTGGGTTTTTTTTTTTTTTTTTTTTTTTTTTTTAGGTAGAAACACATATCACATCTTTTTCTTCTTTGATACTGCAACTTTAGCTGCCAGCACAAGTTCCTTGGGGGTTTTAAAAACATCAATCAGTTTCACAGCTGGAGAGAGAGTACTTTTTTAGAGAACAATTTTAGTTAAAAGAAAAATAGGCTTTGTCATTTATGAAAGCACACAATGAGTTAAATTTAAGAAATTGCAAGAAACCGCTTTTCACTCACAACTGACTTATGTGAAGACAAAAAATAATAATAATAAATAGAGTAGGCAAAGTTACTAAACACTTACCTAAAATCTTTACATCCCAGTTTTGTCTCAGGACTGCAAATAGTAAAGTGTGATATGGCCACAGGGCAGACTTGGCATGGGGATGCTATCTGTTCAATTCTGCCAAAAAAAAAAAAAAAAAAAATCCCTGATACACTAGTATTAAGTCAAAAGCACTCCATTATTTGTATTTCTCCCTTAGTTGAAATGTCTGAGCCTCAAGTCTGAATCTTCACAGAAAAGGAAAATCCAAAATCTCAAGTGAAAGCATTACTTAGCATTGACTTAGGTTAGAAATTGTATTTTATTTACCTGTTGCATGAACTAGATTATTTTTATTCACAATCATAATAAGCAAAAAGATAATATCATAAAGAGATCTCCATTATAATAGTATCTTGAAATATTTATTATAGTTGTTATTAGTTCATTTAGGCAGAATATTGTAGTTTATTGCTTGTATCTTTGCATTTTACAGGAAAATATGTTTTTTAAAGGGATGATTATTTGACATACGTAGTAAAGCTTGGTTAATGGGAATTTTGTTTTTACCAGTATTTTAAAGGAAACAATTTCCTTCCCTGTGTAATTGCCACAATATTTTGATGAGTATGCAAAGGAATCAGATTATACTTTTAGACAATTAAGATAAATGTAAAAATGCACTACTGAATAAAGCTCATTTTTGTTTGTTTGTTTGTCTGTTTTGTTGTTTTGAGATGGAGTCTCTCGCTCTTGTCACCCAGACTGGAGCGCAGTGGCGTGATCTCGGCTCATTGCAACCTCCGCCTCCCGCGTTCAAGCAATTCACCTGCCTCAGCCTCCCAAGTATCTGGCATTACAGGTATGCACCACCACACCCGGCTAATACTTGTATTTTTAGTAGAGACAGGGTTTCACCCTGTTGGTAAGGCTGGTCTCGAACTCCCGATCTCAGGTGATCCACCCGCTTTGGCCTCTCAAAGTGCTGGGATTACAGACAGGATTACAAGACTACCCAGTGTGTAGTCTTTTATCCCTCACCTGCCTTGCACCTTTCCCCTCGAGTCTCCAAATTCCATTATATCATTCTTATGCCTTTGTATCCTCATATCCCACTTATAAGTGAGAACATACAATATTTGCTTTCCCATTCCTGCGTTATTTCACTTGGAATAATGGTGTCCAACTCCATGCAAACTGCTGCAATGCCATTATTCATTCCTTTTATGGCTGGGTAGTATTCTATATATATGTATACACACACACACATATCTATGTATATTTACACACACATATATGTATGTATACACACACACACATTTTCTTTTTTCACTTGGTTGATGGGCATTTAGGTTGGTTCCACACTTTTGCAATTGCAAATTGTGCTGCTATAAACATGCATGTGCAAGTGTCTTTCTTATATAATGACTTATTTTCCTATGGTTAGATATCCAGTAGTGAGACTGCTGGATTGAATGTGAGTTCTACTTATAGTTCTTTAAGGCATCTCCATTCTGTTTTTCATAGTAGTTACTAGTTTACATTCCCACCAGCAGTGTGAAAGTGTTCCCTTTTCACCACATCCACACTAACATCTATTATATGTTGATTTTTTAATTATCACACTTTTTAGAGAAGTAAGGTGGTATCTCATTGTGGCTCTAATTTGCATTTCCCTGATAGTGATGTTGAATATTTTTTCATATGTTTCTTGGCCATTTGTGTGTCTTCTTTTGAGAATTGTCTATTTGTTCCTCTGCCCACTTTTTAAAAATTTTATTTTATTTTAAGTTCCAGGATACATGTGCAGAACGTGCAGGTTTGTTACATAGGTATACATGTGCCATGGTGGTTTGCTGCACCTATCAACCCATCACCTAGGTATTAAGCCCCACAGACATTAGCTCTTTGTCTAGATGCTCTCCCTCCACCCACCCCACCAACAGGCCCCAGTGTGTGTTGTTCCCCTCCCTGTGTCCATGTGTTCTCATTGTTCAACTCCCACTTATGAATGAGAACATGTGGTGTTTGGTTTTCTGTTGCTGTGTTAGTTTGCTGAGAATAATGGCTTCCAGCTTCATGCATGACCCTGCAGAGGACATAATCTCATTCCTTTTTATGACTGCATAGTATTCCAGGGTGTAGAGATACCACATTTTCTTTATCCAGTCTATCATTGGTGGGCATTTGGGTTGATTCCATGTCTTTGCTATTGTGAGTAGTGCTGTAGTAAGCATACGTGTGCATGTATCTTTATAGTAGAATAATTTATATTCCTTTGGGTATATACCCAGTCATGCAGTTGCTGGGTCAAATGGTATTTCTGGTTCTAGATCTTTGAGGAATCGCCACAATGTCTTCCACAATGGTTGAATTAATTTACGTTCCCATGAACAGTGTAAGAGCGTTCTTATTTCTCCACAGCCTCACCAGCATCTGTTGTTTCTTGACATTTTAGTAATCGCCATTCTGACCGGTGTGAGATAGTGTCTCATTGTGGTTATGATTTGAATTTCTCTAATGATGAGTGATGTTGAACTTGTTTTCACAGATTTGTTGACTGCATAAATGCCTTCTTTTGAGAAGTGTCTGTTCATGTCATTTGCCCACTTTTTGATGGGGTTGTTTTCTTCCTGTGAATTTGTTTAAGTTCCTTGTAAATTGTGGATATTAGTCCATTGTCAGATAGGTAGAATGCAAAAATTTCCCCCCATTCTGTAGGTTGTCTGTTCACCCTGATGATAGTTTCTTTTGCTGTGCAGAAACTGTTTGGTTTAATTTGATCCCATTCATCAATTTTTGTTTTCGTTGTATTTGCTTTTGGGGTTTTAGCCATGCATTCTTTGCGTAAGCCATCTAGAAGAGATTTTCCAACGTTATCTTATAGAATTGTTATGGGGCCAGGTCTTAGATTTAAGTCTTCAACCCATCTTGAGTTAATTTTTGTATAATGTGTGAGATGAGCATCCAGTTTCATTCTTCCACATGATGCTTGCCAATTATCCCAGCACCATTTGTTGAATAGGGTGTCCTTTCCCCACTTTATGTTTCGGTATGCTTTGTCAAAGACCAGTTGGCTGTAAGTATTTGGCTTTATTTCTGGGTCCTCTATTCTGATCAATTGATCTACATGCCCATTTTTATATCAGTACCATGATGTTTTGGTAACTATAACCTTGTAGTATAGCTTGAAGTTGGGTAATGTGATGTCTCCAGATTTGTTCTTTTTGCCTAGTTCTGCTTTGTCTACGCAGGCTGCTTTTTAGTTCCATATGAATTTTAGAATTGTTTTTTCTAGTTCTATGAAGAATTATGATGGTATTTTCTGGGAATTGTATTGAATCTGTAGATTGCTTTTGGCAGTACAGTCATTTTCACAATATTGATTATACACATCCATGAGAATGGGATGTGTTTCCATTTGTTTGGGCCATCTATGATTTCTTTCAGCAGTGTTTTATAGTTTTCTTTCTGGAGATATTTCTTTATTTCACCTTCTTGATTAGGTATATTCCTAATTTTTTGTTTTGTTTTGTTTGTTTTCTTTTGGTTTTTCTTTTTGCAGCTGTTGTAAAAGGGATTAAGTTCTTGATTTGATTTTCAGCTTGATCACTGTTGATGTATAGCAGTGTTACTAATTTGTGTAAATAGATTCTGTATCCTAAAACTTTACTGAATTCATTTATCAGATCTAGGAGGTTTTCAATGAATCCTTAGGGTTTCCTAGGTACACGATCATATCATCAGCAAACAGCAACAGTTTGACTTCCTCTTTTCCAATTTAGATGCCTTTTATTTCTTTCTCTTGTCTTATTGCTGTGGCTAGGACTTCCAGTACTATGTTGAATACAAGTGGTGAAACTGGGTATCATTGTCTTGTTTCAGTTCTCATGGGTAATGCTTTCAACTTTTCCCCATTCAGTATAATACTCAGTGTGGGTTTGTCATAGATGAGTTTTATTACTTTGAGTTATATCCCTTCTGTGCCAATTTTGCTGAAAGTTTTTATCATAAAGTGATACTGGATTTTGTCAAATGCTTTTTCTGCATCTACTGAGATAATCATGTAATTTTC
Source organism: Macaca mulatta (assembly GCF_049350105.2). Lineage (NCBI taxonomy): Eukaryota > Metazoa > Chordata > Mammalia > Primates > Cercopithecidae > Macaca > Macaca mulatta. The sequence goes on along the minus strand of NC_133423.1, from coordinate 58,943,838 downwards.
ATTTTTAATTCTATGTGATGTATTACATTTATTGACTTGCAAATGTTAAACCATCCCTGCATCCTTGGTATGAAACCCACTTGATCATGGTGTATTATCTTTTTGATATGCTGTTGGACTAGCTAGTATTTTGCTGAATATTTTTCATCTATGTTCATCATAGGTCATCATCAGTCTGTAGATTTCTTTTTTGTTATGTCCTTTCCTGGTTTTGGTAGTACGGTGATACTGGCTTCACAGAATGATTTAGGGAGCAGTCCCTCTTTCTCTATCTTTTGTAATAGTTTCAGTAGAATTGGTACCTATTCTTCTTTAAATGTCTGAAAGAATTCAGCTTTGAACCTATCTGGTCCTCGGTTTTCTTTTGTTGTTGGCAATTTGTTTGTTATTCTTTCAATCTCATTACTTGTTATTAGTCTGTACAGAGTTTCTATTTCTTCCTGATTTAATCTATGAGGGTTGTATGAATATGTTTTCAAGAATTTATCTATCTCCTTTATATTTTCTGGTTTGTGCTTATTTCTGGTTTGTGCTCCATATCCTCTAGATTTTTCTGGTTTGTGTTCATAGTAGCCTTGAATAATCTTTTGTATTTTTGTGATATCATTGTAATATCTCCCATTTCATTTCCAACTGAATTTATTTGAGTCTTCTCTCTTCTTTACTTGGTTAATGTCTCTAACAGTCTATCAATTTTGTTTATCTTTTTTGTTTTTTTATTTCTGTTTTTGTTTTTTTGTTTGTTTGTCTGTTTGTCCTTTTAGTTTCAATTTCATTTAGTTCTGCTCTGATCTTTGTTGTTTCTTTTCTTCTGCTGGGTTTGGGTTTGGTTTGTTCTTGTTTATCTAGTACCTTGAGGTGTGACCTTATTTTGTCTATTTGTGCTCTTTCAGATTTTGTGATGTAGGTACTTAATGCTATATCGCAAAGTTGTTAGCTTTCTTCCTAGTACCCCTTTTGCCGTATCCCAGAGCTTTTGATAAGTTGTATCACTATTATCATTCAATTCAAATAATTTTTAAATTTCCATCTTGATTTTAGTGTTGACCCAAAGATTATTCTAAGAGTAGATTATTTAATTTCCATGTATTTGTATAGTTTTGAAGGTTCCTTTTGGAGTTAATTTCCAGTTTTATTTCATTGTAATCTGATAAGATACTTGATATTATTTAGATTTTCTTAAATTTATTGAGACTTGTTTTGTGGCCTATCATATGGTCTACCTTGGAGAATGTCCCGTGTGCTGATGAAAAGAATGTACATTCTGCAGTTGTTGCATTCTACTCAGAATTTATTTGCCAGAATTCTCAAATTTTATAACTCAAATTTTCTAAGTTTTATATCATTGATTTAAATGATGTACTTTTTCCATTAGCAACAACAACAAAAATCAACTGAATTGGAAATAAAATAGCCTAATGGTGAATGGAGAAGTCAGCAGGGAATGGTATAAAGAGGGAAAGTCTCAGTTGAGCACCTACATGAAATGATTCCAGGCACTTCAATTTTGAACATCACAGATACATAACTATCATTTTCCAGGTTTTAGAAATAAGAAAACTGGGGATCAAGATATTAGGTAACATGCCTCAAAGCAGTTAATAAATGCAGAGCTATGGCATTCAAAGTCAGGACTCACTGACTTCAAGGCCTCTGAGATGACTAAATAAAATGTTGTAATCCTTTTGTATAGTCCTATAGTGGGGCACCAGAACCTTCTCCATCAACAACTGTTGTGTACCCATTGTAGGCCACTGCCCTGCCTGGGGAACCACACCTCTGAGTTTTCACATCACCAGATCCCCCACAAAGACACCCCGCAACCAGCTTTGACTCTGGCAATCACAGGAGACCACTGGGTCCCTAGGGAGCTGTGGGTTCCCTGCAGATCTATCCTTCTGAGCAGGCTTCTCCTAAAGAAGGGAGTCCCAGCCTACTAAACACCTCCTTGGGAGAAATGAAATGCAGGCATATGCCAATCATCGAGGGAGGTGGCACTGGCTTCCGGGAACAGATAGGGAGTGGGGGTTATCTTCTGCTCCCACTGCCTGCTGTTGCGGATGCAGCAGAGGCTCTCCCTACTGGAGGCCAGCATGTGTGCACATAGAGAAAGTCTTTCCAGTGCTTAATGTAGTGGCGGCATTCCCGTTTTACATGAGCCTGCACTTCATGGGCTTCCATGAAGGGGGGAGCCCATCTACCCCTCCTTACACACAATGTCACCATCAGAGGAATGGAGGGCAGACACATCACAGTGTTGCTGCTCTGGACTGGGAGAAGAGGCTCTGCATTAAGCCTATTCTTGTAAGAGTGGCAAGAGGGGCATTTACATAGTCCTCAGCCATGGCCAGGAGAAAAAAAAATGATATTTTTATGAACTGACAAGGGCATGATAAGAAAGAGGATGGCATTCCTGCCTGCCGAGGACAAAGAGCAGAGTCCCACCCTTCTCTATCCCTGAGGCCTCAGCACCCCCCAACATGAGCTCTCCCTCACCTGCCTGATCAAGGCAGATGCCTCCTCTCATTGTCAGGCTGTCCCAGAGTGAGCAGGTATTACTCCTAAGTGCCACCGACTGGACGGGAGATCGAACTGCACCACCAAATACAGTGCTAAATCCCATTACTGGGTATATACCCAAAGGTACGTAAATCTTTCTATTATAAAGATATATGTACACATATGTTCATTGCAGCACTGTTCACAATAACAAAGACATGGAATCAACCTAAATGCCCATCAATGATAGACTGGATAAAGAAAATGTTATACATGTACACCATGGAATACTATGAAGCCATAAAAAGGATGAGATCATGTCTTTTGCAGGAACATGGATGGACTTGGAAGCCATTATCCTCAGCTTCCAATTAACTAACTATCCAATTATCCAAACTAACACAGGAACAGAAAAGCAAACACAGCATGTGTTTACTTATAAGTGGGAGCTGAATGACAAGATCACACAGGTACATGGGGTTAAAAACAACACACACTGGTGCCTGTTGGAAGGGGCTGGGGGGAGGGAGAGCATCAGGAAGAATAGCTAAAGTATGCTGGGGTTAATGCTTACGTTATGGGATGATCTGTGCAGCAAACCACCATGGCACACCTTTACCTATGAAACAAACCTGCACATTCTGCACATGTACCCCTAAACTTAAAATAGAAGTTGGAAAGAAAAGCTGCTGTCATAAAGGCATAGTGCTAATGTACAAGAAAAGCTTCTTGAAACCTTTACATTCTCAGCCCTGCAGGACATAATGTGTCAGTTCATACATCCAATACATCGCTACAACAAGCAGCATTTGAGAAAGCCACTGCACAAAAGCCATCTACAAGCAAAGAACACATAAAGATCCTTGGTTTCCTGAAAACATCCAGAAATGAAGCCAAACAACCAAACATAATATACATTACAGTTGTCTCATCTAGGAAAAAAAGAATAAAAATGTAAAATTCCCATCCAAGTGATAGCAAAATCAAAAATAAGCAGCAGTTTCTTTAGATGACCCGGAATGAGTACAGGAATCCTGGCAGTACAAAAAGGCAGAATATTTTTACAGCTATAAAGAACTTCACTAGCTCTCTGGCAATGGATCTGAACTAAAATAAAAATTCTGAAATGACAGATAAATAATTCAAAATATAGATTGCAAAGAAACTCAATGATATCCAAGAGACAGTTGAAAAACAATACACACACACAAACACACACACACACACACACACACACGAAAAAAAGACTTAGGATATAAAAGATTAAATAGATATATTTTTAACAAAGTAGAACTTCTGGAATTGAAAGATTGACAAAATAAATTTCAAAATTCAGTTGAAAGCTTTAAAAATTGACTAGGAAAAGCAGAAGAAATAAATTTAAAGCCTGAAGACCAGTCTTTCAAATTAATCCAGTTGGAAAAAATAAAGAAAAATATATTTGAAAATGAACAAGTACTTTGAAAAATATGGTATTATGTAGAGTAACCAAACATGCAACTTAACAAGCATTTCTGAGAGAGAAGAAGAAAAAGATAGCAACTTGGAAAACATATTTGAGCGAAAAATTCAGGAAAATTTTCCTAATTTTGCTACTGAGGTGGAAACAAGAAATTAGAGAATATCCATGAAATACTATAAAAGATGAACATCACCAAGGTATATATTCATCAGACTATCCAAGGTCAATGCTAAAGAAAAATATTTTAAAGACAGCTAGAGGAAAGGGCTAAATCATCTATAAAGGTAAACTCATCAGACTAATAGAAGACTTCTCAGCAGAAACATTACAAGTTAGAAGATTTAGCCTTCTTCAAGTAAAAAAAAAAAAAAATGCCAGCCAAGAATTTTATATCCTGCCAAAATAAGTTTCATAGATGAAGGAGAAATATTGTCTTTCCCAGACAAGCAAGCAGTAAGGAATTCATCACCACCAGACCAGACCTACAAGAAATGCTCAGAGGAGTTTTAAACACGGAAATGAAAGGATAATACTTGCTGTCATAAAAGCATGTGTACAAAGTACAAAGTACAAAATTCAGATTCTATAATGCAATTACACAATTGAGACTCAAAACAACTAGCTAAGAAAAGCATGACAGGGATGAAACCTCACATATCAATATTAACCTTGAATGTAAATAGCCTAAATTCACTACTTAAAAGATATAGATTGGAAAATTATTTGAAAACAAAACAAAACAAAACAAAAAAAAACAAGAACCAACCATCTTCACCCTCTCAGAAACCCACCTAATGAGTAATGACACCCCAGACTCAAAGTAAAGGGATAGAGAAAGACATATCACACAAATGGAAAACAGAAAAGAGTAGAGCTAGCTATTCTTATATCAGGAAAAAAAAAAAGACCTTAAATCAATCACGGTAAAAAATAAATACATTCATATGTACATACATACAAAGAAGTGCATTATATGACAAAGAGTTCAATTCAACAAAAATATTTAATGATCCTAAATATATATTTACCCACCACTGAAGCATCCAGATTTATAAAACTAACAAAACTGAACATAAGAGATAGACAGCCATACAATAATAGTGGGCTATTTCAACATCTCATTGATAGCATTAGACAGATCATCAAGGCATAAAACAAAGAAATTGGGACTTAGATTGGAGTCTTGACCAAACGGACCTAATAGACATCTACAGAACATTCCACACAACAACCACAGAATATGCATTCTCATAAGACGTGTACTGCTGGATTTGGGTTGCTAGTATTTTGTTGAGAATTTTTGTGCCTATTTTCATCAGGGATATTGACCTGTAAGTTTCTTTTTTGTTGTGTCCTTGCCAGATTTTGGTATCAGGATGAGAGTAGCTGGGCCTGGTGGCTCATGCCTGTACTCCCATCACTTTCAGAGGCCAAGTTGGAAGGATGGCTTGAGCACAGGAGTTCAAGAAACACAGCCTAGGTAACATTCAGACCTCGGATAGTCTCATGACTATATACCTTGGTGATGTTCATCTTTTATAATATTTCACAGGTGTTCTCTAATTTCTTGTTTCTGGGGGTCTACTTTGATAGCAAAATTGGGTAAATTTTCCTGAATATTCCTATGCTTCAGAAAGAAGAAGAGCTGGTACTGGCATGGGGCATTCTTGAAAAGTGGCCATATGTTTGGTCACAAAGCAAGCCTCGATAAATTCAAAAAAAATCAAAATCATATCAAGTATACTCTTGGACCACAGTAGGATAAAATTGGAAATTAATATCAAGAAGAATTCTCAAAACCACACAAATACATGCAAACTAAACAATTCGAATGTTTAGTTTAGCTCCTGAATGACTTTTGGGGAAACAACAGAATTAAGGCAGATGCTTAAAAATTTTTGAAACAAGTGAAAATAGATACACATACCAAAACTTCAGCAAATAGCAAAAGCACTGTTAAGAGGAAAGTTTACAGCACTGAAATCTTACATCAGAAAGATTAAAAAGATATCAAATTAATAACTTAGTATCACACATCAAGGAACTAGAAAAACAAGAACAAACCAAACCAGTGTTAGAAGAAGTAAAGAAATAACAAAAGTTAGAGCTAAACTAAATGAAATTGAGACCAAAAAAATTCAAACAAAGAATAAATGAAACAAAACTTTGGTTCTTGGAAAGGATAAACAAAATTGACAGACTGCTAGATAGATTAATCAAGAGAAAAAGAGGGAAGGCCAGGCACGGTGGCTCATGCCTATAATTCCAGCACATTGGGAGGCCAAGGCGGGTGGACCACAGGGTCAGGAGTTTGAGACCAGCCTGACCAACATGGTGAAACCCCGTCTCTACTAAAAATACAAAAATTAGCCAGGCACGGTGGTGCGCACTGGTAATCCCAGCTACTCAGGAGGCTGAGGCAGGAGAATTACTTGAACCTGGGAGACAAAGGTTGCAGTGAGCCAAGATTGTGCCACTGCACTCTGGCCTTGGTAACAGAAAGAGTTCGCCTCAAAAAAAAAAAAAAAAAAAAAAAAGATGGAAGACAAATAAGCAGAATGAGAAATGACAAAGGTGGCATTATAACTGATACCACTGAAATACAAAAGATCCTCAGATATGACTATGAATATTCTCTATGTGCAAACACTAGAAAACTTAGAGGAAATGGAAAAATTCCTGTAAACATACAACTTGTCAAGATTAAACCAGGAAGAAAATGAAATCCTGAACAGAGGAATAATGAATTATGAAACTGAAGCAATAATTTTAAAAATCCCCAACCCCCCAAAAAAAAAGCCCAGCACCAGACAGATTCACAGCTGACTTCTACCAGAGGTACAAAGAGCTGATGCCAATCTTAATGAAACTTTTTGAAAAAATAGAGGAGAAGGGATTTCTCCCTCATTCTATGAAAGCATTTCATTCTTTTGTATTTATTTTTATTTTCTTGTAGAGATGGAGTCTTGCTATGTTGCCCAGGATATGTTGCTTGAACTCCTGAACTCAAGTCATCCTCTCACCTTGGCTTCCAAAAGTGCTGGGATTACAGGTTTGAGCTACTATGCTTGGCCACTTTCATCTCGATACCAAAAACTGGCAAGGACACAGCAAAAAAATAAAACCTATAGGTCAATATCTCTGATGAACACAGACACAAAAATCCTGAACAAAATACTAGCAAACCACATCCAGCAGCACATCAAAAAGATAATTCATCACAATCAAGTGGATTTTATTCCAGGGATACAAGGATGGTTAAACATATGCAAATCAATAAAAGTGATTCATCACATAAACATAATTTAAAACAAAAAACATATGATCATCTCAATAGATACAGAAAAAAGCATCTGATAAAATCCAACACCCCTGCATGATAAAAATCCTAAACAAACTAGGCATCAAAGGAGCATAGCTAAAGCAATAAAGGCTGTATACAACAAACCCACAGCCAATATCTTACTGAAAGAGGAGAAGTTGAAAGCATTTTCAACTTATACCCTGTTGATGGGAATGTAAATTAACTCAGCCACTATTGAAAATGATATGGAAATTTCTCAAAGAACTAAAAATAGAACTACTATTCAACTTAACAATCCCACAACTGAGTATCTACCTAAAGGAAAAGAAACCATTTTATGGAAAAGCCACCTGTGCTGTTATAACAGCAGTATTCACAATAGCAGAGTTATGGAATCAACCTAAGTGTCAATCAATAAAGGAAATGTTTTACATATACACATATATATGTGGAATACTAGACAGCCATAAAAATGAATGAAATCCTGCCTTTTGCAGCAATGCGGATGGAGCTGGAGGCCATTGTCCCAAGTGAAATATTCAGAAACAGAAAATAAAATACCACATGTTCTCATTTATAAGTAGGAACTAAACAAGAGGTACATGTGGACATAAAGATGGAAATAATAGACTTTGGGGACTCCGAAAGAGAGGAGGGTTGGGGGGCAAGGAGGGGTTTAAATCCTACCTACTGGATTCATATTCACTATGGGTGATGAGTTTACTAGAAGCCAAAATCTCAGCATTAGGCAATCCATGTAACAAACCTGCATGTATATCCCTAAATTTAAAATGGAACTACATTAAATTTAAATAAAATACTTTTTTCAAAAATAAAAAGCACATAAAATTAATACCAGAAGTTTTTTCCCTTATGACTCTATTATCGAGTCTAATGTTGTCATGATTATCTCTACACACATTTGTTATCACTAGTCTCACTCTGGGGATGCAGAGAAGTGAAAAAAGAATTGACTCAGTGCAGCTGTTATTTATTTCTGAGGCTAGTACAAATTTAACAAGGTGCCAAAGGTCTTCTACTTCCAATTAGCACCAAAACTAAAGTATCTGAATACTTATTTACCTGAAGAACCTCGCCAATTAAGACATATTTATTTAAAAGAAAAAAAATAGATGCAACTAAGTGTATCCAAATGAATCTTTTATTTTGAATTCCAGAATATTATTGTACCGGTGAACAAGTTACCATGTCTTCAGTATATATCTATATACATGTATATTTATTTATGTATTGCCTAAGGGGACTGTTATGTATCTTTCTCCACTGAATAAATGCATATTTAGTTGTGTTTATAGAAGAATAGAAGAACATTTGGGCACAAAAAAGGAGGGTATTCAAGGGCAAGTGTGACTCTCTGACCTGAGATTTACAGCCTCCCCTTGATGTGGAGACAGTTATGCATATAAATCTTTGTGCACTGAGAAGTGAATCTATTCCCTATGCTCTGTGTTAGGTGCGGGGAAAGAGAGTGCAGCAAGAACAGATGTGGCCATTCGCTCAGTTACCCAATGAAAACAAGTAATTGCCATGGCAACTAGAAAATATCATGTGGGACACAGACCGACCTCTAAAAATCAGAATGCTTTATGCTATAGGAATTGCATATGTATACTCGCTTGTGAAGTAGATTTCCTTCCTATGCGAGAGTACTACAGTGTTATGACAATTACAATTTTTTTTCTTTCTCCCTCCAGTACCCTGTAGTTTTACTTGGATCACTAATCGAACAAACTAGAAAGAAGGCATAGTCCTTGATGTTAGAACTAGGAAACCTACCATTAAAATATATAAATAAATGGTGAACTGCCACAGAAAGATGAAAGGACTCCTGCTTTCAAACAGCTTAGGGAATAAAAAGCTCAGGTTATGTTTGAGAGCATTTCAGCTGCCCTTCAAAATAGCTGCACACTGACCCAAAGCTGTATTCCTAGTCATATGTATTTAATCCCCATATCAACCACAAGCTCTTCCTGTAAAAAAATAACAACAGAACTGAATAAATAAATGGATTATTATTCGTAACAGATGTGTATCTATAATATAGATATAATAAAGGAAAAAGTAAGTAATTAAGCATTTACAAATTTTAGTAATTTTCCAGCTACAGGAATACGTTGTAAGCATATAATTCAAACAAGATAATTACAGTGTAATTATTCCATGGTTAACATTCTTCGTAATATGAAAAACATCCAAAAATTAACTCTTGTACGTGGAAACCTGGGATTTGTTCAGCCTTTACTAGAGAATTTCTCTGAATGTGGGAACAGTTTGCTGGGAGTTGAAATTGGTAGATTCATTTCCGTTTGGTTTCCCTGCCACCTGCAGAGTGGAGCCCACAGGAAAAGCAGCATGTGTGGTTAATGTGCACGCTTGCCCTTCTCCTTAACTCACTGGCTTAGAGAACCTAAGTTAATTGATGTGTTCCTACCTTCTCCCATCGTGAAGAAGGCTGATGTTACCTAAAAATCTGAGTACTGAGTCCGTTGTCACTCTCCTGAAAGGAAAGGATATAGGCCATTTAAGAATAACACTAACTTTAAATCTGAAAAGTGAAAACGTCCAAGTTCTTAGAGATACTTAGATTGTGGCTCAATAGAAAGTGCTCTGAACTAGGAATAAATAGAGGTCAGTTCTAGCTGCGTGTTCCCCAGGATCCGTGGCTTTTGGTCACAATATTTCCTGGACTTTATTTCTACTGCGTGTAAAGTGAGGAAAAGGCCATCTCTAAGGGTCCTTTCTGCCCTAGGATGTAGAAACTTTCTAAAACTAGTCTTTAATCAGTAACATATAGTTCTATGTCCCTTATGGATTCAAAGCTTACTAATATTATTTACCAAAGAAGCATAATAATAATTATAATGGATTCTCAATAAGGACGTTGTTTGAAACACATTTTACCTAAAAAATAAAATATTACTTCTCAACCTGAATGTCAAGTTGGAATTATATTGAAGAAGTGGAACAAGAATTATTATTATACTTTCATGGTCAATCAGAAAAAACATTATAATCTAAATTCATAATAATTAAAAACAAGGTGTATGTATAAAACACCATCATCAAAGTTAAAAGACAAGTAACACACTTAAAGATATTTGCAGTATAGTAAACACAAATATTGTATCTAGAATACAAAAAACAATTCTTGCAGATAAGTGAGTAAAGGACAAAAGATCCAAAAATAACGAACAAAGGATATGAATAGGAAATTCACAAAAGAGGAAGTCTGAGTATCAACTAACACCATAATGAAACATGACACTCATTAGGTTAACAATTGTTAAATGTTTGACATTATTATGTATTGGCTAATAAGTGAAGAAGCTGAAACTACTCACAACTGGTGGGAGTATACATTGGTATAACAACTTTGTTCAACACATTAATGGAGTCTAGCTAAATTAAAAATATGCATACCCTATGATCTAACAATTTTAAAGTTATCTTCCCTAATGAAAAAATACCCCCATATGGTTATAAAAAGTAATATATACCAAGTTTTTTACTGTAAAATTGTAACAGCAAAAAACTAGCTATCAATATTAAAGTCGATTTAAGAATGTGGATTAGCAGAATAATAGTATACAGTAGAAAATTATTTTATATAAACCAGGTTTATACATTGGAAAGTACAAATTTTTTAAGTCAGTTATTGAATGACTAAATAGTATGATACCATTTAAATAAAAATGTTAAAACACCACCTGCAAATTGTATTTTAATCATAAATGCATATATATATGTGTGTGTGTGTGTGTGTGTGTGTGTGTGAAAATATACACTAGGAACTGATAGAACCTATATCAAATTTATCATAGTGGAGAATAGAAGTGATAAGTATAGTGTACAATACACGTTTTTTTCTTTAGTGTTTTGATCATAGAAATTATAACAAATTATAACTGTACCTATATTTTTTTATTATAATCTACAAAGCAAATAAGATAAAATGTAAGTGCTTATACATTTCAGTATGTACATACAGTTGTTTATAAAATTTCTGTGTACTTTCCTGTTTTAATTATTTTAAAAAATAATTTTTAGAAAATATCTGATTTAGGCCAGACACGGTGGCTCATGCCTGTAATCCCAGCATTTTGTGAGGCCAAGGCGGGCGGATCACCTGAGATCAGGAGTTCGAGATCAGCCTGGTCAATGTGGTGAAGCCCTGTCTCTACTAAAAATACAAAAATTAGCCAGGCATGGTGGTGTATGCTTGTAATCCCAGCTACTCAGGAGGCTGAGGCAGGAGAATCACTTGAACCTGGGAGGTAGAGGTTGCAGTGAGCTGAGATTCTGCCATTGTACTCCAGCCTGGGTGACAGAGCTAAACTCCGTCTCAAAAAATATATATATATATCTGATTTATAAGTATATTTAAGTATTTATATTCTTCAAAGTAGGTATAAGCACTTAGTAATCTAAACAAGTTAGTTATATTGTCTATAACTAGATTATTGTGTATTTGTTGAAACTATTATTTTCTGGTGACAGGATAAACTAAAATAAATGAACTGTCTCTTATTTCATTTAATGTGGCACAGAACTTCCTTCAACCAAATTGATGAGAATTAAGTGTAATCTGGGGATACAAAGTCTAAAGAATGCCAAGAAAGTGTTTTAGAGTTCTCAACTACACTGATATGGGAGAGGAGCTGTAGGATTATCTTCCACATATTTGCACGTTAGATGAATACCTCAGAACTGAAGCAACAAAGAATTAGTGATGTGATAAATAAGTATTTTATATTTTTACAGCATTTCAAACTTAGAGAACTGGTAGTTTAGGACACTGGTTTGTTTAACATAATTGGAAAACTCCAAGTGAAGAACATTTAGAAGCATTGCCTATCACCAATGAGTGAGATTGCAGCTTTTACTGGCAGACTTTAATATGTATCAGCCCAGTCCTTTTTGTAATTACTCAGCCAAAGGAAGAGTGAAGTTGAATTCTGTTAACTTATTAAAGTATAGCACTAAAGAATCTCTAGGGACATGTGACATTTCCATTGTCTAAGAAAAGATAAAGAGGAATATTGTGATCTTGCTCAAGGTATATATGCATTAAAGCAGCACTGCAAGTTTATAGTATTTCCTAGATGCTAAGCCCTTTAAAATAATCTGAATACTGTCTCTTAGAAAAGCAGGAGAAAGAAAACACAAAGTCTGCACTTTGTAAAGAATGATAAGGAATGGGTAGGGCTCATTAGAGGATGGTTTTAAAGCTTTCCGGCTTTGAGAGCTTACCTTCAAAAAGTAATAAACCATTGAGCAAGGAAAAGGGGGGCAGGGGAAGCCTAGCAGATCAAGATCTTGTGCAAGATTTTTATTTTCCGGTTCATCTGAAACCACAACCAATAATCTCATTATTTTTAATACTGTTGTATCTCTGAACAGGATTAGTACATTTAACAATAAGTACACTTATCTATGACAGAAGCCTGTTTTCAAGTGTGAATCTTAAAAGAGTAAACATAAGGTTTCCTTAATTGAAACCAGCCGGTACATGACAAAGGAATCAGGATAAAATTAGGAGAAAGAACAGTGGTAGAGTTAGAACAAAAGGGGAGGTGAGAAGTAAAAATTAAGCTGGAAAAAAATAGAAAGAAGTGGTTTGGGAAAGAGTCCAAGCAGGGAATAAAGAAGCAGAAGTATGGTATCTAGGGAAATACAAAGGAGAAAAGGCCAAGTAAACCTGAATTTTGCTAGATTTTATAAGTAAGTAGGAAAACTGGGTTCTCTCTAATGGATACAGCTAATATTCAGGAGGAGCCCAATTCAGTCAATCACACATGCATCAAAGTAATTGCTTCCAAATTCATCCCTGAATAGCTGGGAGTTATACCACATACTGAAGGAGGGGAAAGAAAGGATTTCACTGTTCATTTGAGGATCTAAAATTTACCTTAAAGAGACTCCTCACATAAAATTGTTAGACCAGGGACTCAAGCAGAAATTTCTGGAAGGTTTCCTTCAGGCTTTATTAGCTAAAAAATAAACACCTCTCTAATATCCTTGGAATTCGTGTCTACTTGCGCTGTGTTTAATGTTGGAGTTATCTAAGCATAAAGTGGCCTGAAAGCCTTTGCACATGCATTTACCCCAGAAGTACTCAATCATGGAAGTTAACAGCTAAAAGGTTGATAGCAGTTAAGATTTTGATTAATACAGATGAAAAAAATGAGAAAAAATAATTCAGATAAGGAAAGAACACCAAGAAATATGCCTATAGCTCTTTCTGAAATTTGATTCAATAAATCAATGGGGGGAAAACAGAATAAAAGTACTTCCATTTTAATGATGATTGTTCTAAGAAGGCAATTTTTAAAAACTTGGACCTGTAACCAGCGTCACCTGAAAAGCTTATTAAACTACAGAGTCCTGGGCCCCAGCACTAGATTAAGGTAAGGTAGGTCATAGAGTAGGTAGGTATGGGGTTGGATCAGAGAATTTGTTTCCATGTGCTGCTACTTTTGTTCCAGGACCTCACTTTGAAAATCACTGATCTATGAGATACACATTGGTAAGCACTGTCAATTTTGTAATGAAAATTCTAAAAGTTTTACCTAGATATTTTAATAGAATTTTGGTTCTTCCCTGTTCCCAGTCTTACACGTTTTGGTGGTGGCGGTACAAGAACTCAGGCAGACACTTAGGCAGTAAGGTCTACAATATCAGAAGAGAATAATAGTTTCTTCTCATTGAAAAATATATCCCAATATGTCAATGCAAAACAACCTTCAGAGGTTGAGATATGCGTGTTCTCTTAGAGCAGATTTATTCACCAGACCCTACAGTAGGGCCCTCACCAGAAAACTATTAGTAATTGCGGGGCTTATCATCATTCATGACCATCAATGTACAGCAGGAGAGTTAGATTTAAGGAGGATTTGTGAATTTAAGGAGAATAGTTCCAGCTTACACAGTTAGAGTTATAATTTGAGAAATAATGTACCAAATTGCTCCAATGTTAATTTTAGTAAAACATGTTGAAAATAGCAGCTCCAGAGAAAAATCTAAAATAATCTTTTTTTTTTTTTTTTTTTTTTTTTTTTGAGACGGAGTCTCGCTCTGTAGCCCAGGCTGGAGTGCAGTGGCCGGATCTCAGCTCACTGCAAGCTCCGCCTCCTGGGTTCACGCCATTCTCCTGCCTCAGCCTCCCGAGTAGCTGGGACTACAGGCGCCCGCCACCTCGCCCGGCTAGTTTTCTTGTATTTTTATTAGAGACGGGGTTTCACCGTGTTAGCCAGGATGGTCTCAATCTCCTGACCTCGTGATCCGCCCGTCTCGGCCTCCCAAAGTGCTGGGATTACAGGCTTGAGCCACCGCGCCCGGCCTAAAATAATCTTTATTCCAACCACATAATTTATTGCTCTATGTGGAGATAAAGGACAAGAAATATCGAACCTCAAAAATGGTTATTTAGAGTTGATTTAATGAAGTGCATTAGGAAGTTAAGTAAGTGGCTTATTTCATTAAATGAGACAAGTTGGAATAAAATAAACACAATACATACTGTAAGGCGTAGGTAATTCTAATGTTTACAAAGTATTTTGAAATCCTTCAAATGAAAATGCAAACTTCTGTCATTAATCACTTTATTATATCTTATCTCCCCGAATATTAGATTGGTAAATTTATTTTATGTATTGTTATTGTGGTCCAGGATGATTTTACTAACTTATTTAAACTGTATAATAATAGTATATGGATGTGGCTATGCAAGCTTAATAATAGATATGTCCAAATAGTATCCTAAAGTAGAAAAAGCTGCAATGCTTGAAGGATTTAAAAATACTTTGTAAACAATAGAATTACCTACACCTTACAGTATTTATTGTGTTTACTTTCTTCCAACCTGTCTCATTTAATGAAATAAGCCACTTACTTAACTTCCTAGTGCACTTCATTAAATCAACTCTAAAATGTCTTGTTAGAGGTAATTTAGCCAAGAAAAAAAGCTCAATATTGTATTCATTAACATCCGTTTAGTGAAAGAGACTGTGGTGGATTTACCTATAGACTTATCCAGAATACATAGTAGAACTGCAAAGGCAAAGCAATAAATTGATTAGAGGATGAGGCAAAGAAACTTGCTTTTAAAACCTGAATGACCTAGCTAATCAGTGTAAAATCAAGTTGTGGATATGACTTTTGCAATCAAATGATTTTCAGTTCAATTTGCCAAAAGACAATTTTGCCCAAGGCTCAGTATTTTGAATTTATAGCTACACTCAAATGTAATTTAAATAACGGAAGTGTATGTTTTCTTTAAAATTACACATAGGATGATTCTTATATGAAAGACATGGTTATGATTATGACAAGGAAGTGTCAGAAATAAATTGAATAATTACTCCAATACTTCTAGTTAAGACAGTCACTATGAAGCCATTTATAGTTCTTTATGTATTAGGCATACTACCCCTTTAGCTGTGCTATAAATTGTAATTTTTTCTCCGGTTTTTCATTGGTCTTTAGATGTGCTTTACTGTGTCTTTGCCATGCAAAAGTGTTGCATTTTTTAAATATAGTAGAATTTACCAATTTTTAAATATTACACCTGAATTTTGAGTCATAATTAAAAAGCCTTTTAAACATCCTAGTTATTGAGAAACTTACACATGTTTCCTTTTACTAACTGTATGTAGTTTCTAAATTTAGGTCACTAATTCATTTGGAGATTTCTTTTTCTCATGTATAGTGTGAGACATGAATCTTAATCTTTTTCAAAATTGTTAACCATCTATCTCAGCACCATTTATTAAAAAGTCTATTTTAGCCTAGTGATTTCTTATGACATTATTATACCCTTAATTTTCATATGTACATTGGTCTGTTTCTGAAAAACCTATTCTGTACAGGTTTTTCTGTTTATGGACCAATACTATATTGCTTTTGTTAGAGAGACTATTGATTTATTTAATATTTTGTGAGACTAGTCCCCTATAGTTTCTCTTTTTCATTGTTTTTCTCGCTATTGCATGATTATTTTTCCACATTAAATTTTGTATCAAGTTTTCTGGATTTATATAACTAGTTTGTTGATACTTTATTGACTTGTGTAAAATTTACAAAGTACTTTCAGGAAGACTGACATCTTTATGATATTGACTTGTTAAAGAATATGTACAAACCTACATTTGTGACTTTTAGGACTATTTTAAACTTTTCTTCTCATAGGTTTTGCTCATTTCCTGTTAAATTGATTTCTAACTATCTCTTTTTCTTCAGCAATTGAAGACAGTTTTCTCTATCATTTTATTTTCTAATTGGCTATTTATGTAGATGAAGCTTACTGATTTTTGTATATCATTTGTATATCCCGCTACTTGACTTGTTTTTATTGGTTAGAAATATTATTGATTCTCTTAGGTATTCTAGGTGTACTATTGCAGCTTCCTCTAATAGAGAATTTTTTACTTTCTCTTTTCTAATTCACATGCTTGTAGCTTGGGCAATACCTCTAGTACAGTGTTGAAAAAAATAGAGGGGGAATTGGGAATATTTGCCTTATTCTTGATTTACAGATATATGTGTGAGTGGGTGTGTGGAGGGAGAGAGAATCAATCTTGCATTCCTGAAATAAATACATTTAAATGTGGTTCTATAGTATATCTTTACTATTTTTTTAAATGAGTTTGCAGCTTTATTTCTTGTCCTATCTTTATTTGGTTTACTTCCTGATGTTAAAGTAACTTCAAAAGTAAAAGTTGGGGCATTTTTCTTCATTTTCTCTACTAGATACATTTTACATTGCATTGGATTATCTGTTCTTTGGAGATTTGGTAGATTTCCTCTGGGAAACTAACTGAGCCTGGTGCTTAATTGTAGAGTAGTTCCTTAATAACTTTTTCTATTTCTTCTACAGAAATTGGTGTGGTTAAACTTCCTAACTCTAACGGGGCCAATTTTGGTAACAATCATTTTTATGTGATTTATTAATTTCTTCTAGGCTTTTAAATCTATTTGCATAGAGATTTTCAAAGTCGCCTTTTTCAATATTTTACAAAATAATTTGTGTCATTTATTACTTTGTATGTCTGTGTTTTCTCCATTGTCTTCATTAAATTAACTAGAAATTTGAATATTTTGTTGTTTTTCAAACAAAATTTTTTATTTATTATTTAGAGTTATCAGTTTTCTGGGCTTAACTCAATAACTTCTGCTTTTATATTTATTATTTCCTTCTTAATGTGGTATTTTGGTTTACTTTGCTGTTGATTTTCTAGTTCATCTTAGTTGGAAATTTAATGCCCTTATTTTAACCTTTCCTTTTTTATTTTTATATGATCTGTAGTTATATTTTTACTATTTCCCATGAGGCCTGCTATGTAGTAATTGAATTTTCATTATTTAAAAAAATTAATATTTGTTTTTATTTCCCCTTTCACTCAAAAGTTGTTTAATAGTAGGTTTTAAAATTTCCAGAAAGGAAAATTTTCTGTTTCCATCTTTTGTTTTCAAAAGTGGTTGCTGTGTTATTTGAAAAATAAATATTCATTAACAGCTATATTTATGTTATAAAATAGGACCATTAGAAGTAAAGTATTTCCTCTTTTGTCATGGCTTAATGCTTTTTGATTTAAATTATATTTTGATATCAGAATTGCAAACTCTGCTTTTATCATGTTTTATTTGTCTAATACATCTTTACTTTATTTATAACTTTTCCGCATCATTCTGTTTTTGGATTGTCTCTGTATACAGGAAGAGTTAGGTCTTGCTTTATGAGATAAGAATTTCATTCACTTATTTGTAGAAAAATAAATTTGATCTATTGACTGCATTGTTATGCTTAGTCACTAGCTTTGCCATTTTATCTTATAACTGCATGTATTGTGTTATATTTCCTTGTTTCTTTTTATGTGATTTGATTTCTTTGCTGTTTTGTTACTTATTTATTTATTTATTTATTTATTTATTTATTGAGACGGATTTCGCTCTTGTTGCCCAGGCTGGAGTGCAATGGTGTGATCTCGGCTCACTGAACCTCCGCCTCTCGGATTCGAGCGATTCTCCTGCCTCACCCTCCCAAGTAGCTGGGATTACAGGCACCTGCCACCACGCCCAGCTAATTTTTTTGTATTTTTAGTAGAGATGAGGTTTCACCATGTTGGCCAGGCTGGTCCCAAACTCCTAACCTCAGTTGATCCGCCCACCTCGACCTCCCAAAGTGCTGGGATTGGGGAGTGGGCCACCATGCCCAGCCCAGGATCTCTTGTATTCTGATTTTTGTATCTTGAAGTCAATGAATGCTCAATGAATTAGAGAATCAGAATTTGTTTTAATACTGAAAGTCAACTGAAAGATATCAAGACTGATATACAAGCCTGCTCTTAGGAAATCCTGCATGCCACTAAACGTCTTATATGTTAGATACCGTGTTGCTGAAGGATTTCGGCTGAATTGTTAGCAAATTAAAAGGTAATGAAGGAGTGCCCCCTGATATTTCAAACCTGCTTTGTTCTAGACTATAAAGTAATGGAGATAATGAAACTAATGGAGGAAGAGGAAGTGAAATCACATTCACTGGCCATATGTAATGGAATGGTCTAGGTATTTTAACATAAGTTACTTTAACATCAGGAAGTAAACCAAATAAAGACAGGACAAGAAATAAAGCTGCAAACTCATTAAAAAAATAGTTTCAGCTCTTGTTAGTCTATTTTCTCTTTGTTATTCTGATTGTGATTTATATTGTTCTATTCTTAAGTTCACTCACTGTTTCTCATCTGTTTTCTCCATTCTGCTATTGAGACTATCCATTTAATTTTTAATTTTAGTTATCGTATATTTTAGTTCTAACATTTCCTTTAGGTTCTTATTCATATCTTCTATTTCTTGCTGAGACTTCCCATTTTTTCATTTGTTCCAAGCATGTTTATAACTGATTGTTGAAGCATTTTTGTGAGGACTGCTTTAAAATCTTTGGCATATAATTCCAACATCTGTGTCATCTCAGTGTTGGCATCGTTGATACATTTTCTTATGTAAGTAAAGATGTTCTTGGGTATGATGACTTTTGATGAATACCCAACATTTTATATTATGGTATGAGACTCTGGTTCTTGTTTAAATCCTGTGTTTTAGTAACACTTTGACACCTCTCCTATGTGGGAAAGGTTGACTCTGCCTCCTTACTGCCAAATGAGGTAGAAGTCTAGGCATAGGCTCATCTATAAACACAGCATAAACACTGTTTACAGTGGCTCTCAATAACTCTCTACTATATACAGAGATAATAGATATTATTTAAAACAATTTATTATAAATGGGAGAGGGTAAAGGGATGTAAAGTATGGTTTCTACACTTTACTTGAACTGATAAAATTTCAACACTAGAAAATTGTGGTAAGCTGTGTATACATAATGTTATGCCTAGACTCAGCTTCCTATAACACCTGGGTGGATGAGAGGAGGGTACTCCTTGTTATCAATACATGGGCTGGAAGTTCAGGCCCCCCATGTGACCTCTATCATGAGGATTTGCCTATTATACCTGAGCCCTGGTAGAAGCCTAAGCTCTTCCTTAGGCCTACTCCAACACCGCACCGGCAGGGAAAAGAAAGGATGCCTTGTTACCACCAATCGAAGGTGAAGGTACAGGCTCCCCATGTGGTCTCTACTGACACTGCCGGGATAGGGGAACCTTGTCAACACCTGGCATGGATGAAAGTCTCAGGCCCCCAATCAGCTTTTTCTGATACAACCCTGGTATAAGGGTTTGGGAGGTGTGGGAGTAAGAGGGCTTGGGGCACCTCATCATAGTCAGGTAAGAATAGACATCCAGGCCGGGTGTAGTGGTTCATGCCTCTAATCCCAGCACTTTGGGAGGCCGAGACAGGTGGATGACAAGGTCAGGAGTTCGAGACCAGCCTAGCCAACATGGAGAAACCCATCTTTACTAAAGATATAAAAAATTAGCTGGGCGTAGTGGCATGCACCTGTAATCCCAGCTACTCCGGAGGCTGGGTCAGGAGAATCGCTTGAACCCGGGAGGCAGAGGTTGCAGTGAGCCGAGATTGCACCATTGCATTCCAGCCTGGGTGAAAGGGTGAGACTCCGTCTCAAAAAAAAGAAAAAAAAAAAAAGACATCCAGGATGCCCACATGGTCTTTGCTGGCATGAGTAGGGATAGAGCCACGGGTTCATGGGTTTCTTCTTGGAATATCTGGCTGGCATAGCACAGTAAGTGTTGTGTCTTGCCTGGCTGTCCCTTTCCTGGTCCTGTGCTTAGAGACAGTAGACCTTTGCTGGTGCCTTTTTTCCTGCACCCTTGGCATCTCTTGGTAGTCTGCTTCTTTAATACCCTGCCTAGTATATATGAGACAAAAAAACAAAATGCAAAATCCAGGGAACTCATTTATGTACTGTCCCTTGGATCCCCAAATTGTCAAGCCAATTTACTTCTTCCTTTTCACCTTTAACATTTTTATATTTTTGTGTATATATGATGTCCAGGATTTTTAACTGTACTTATCAGGAGGAATAGGAAAGTACATCTAACCCACTCTATCTTCCCTGAATATGCAGTCTCCAGAACTATCCTCTTTACTGCATGAATAAGATCAGTGTAAGTCTAGATAGTTTTCAAAATATAAACATTTGAGATTAGATACATTTGTTCTTTCATTCATAGAATATTGAGGCTTTAAAAACAATATTAGTAATAGCTACCAGTTATTAAGCACTTGGTATATGTCAAATACTGTGTTAAAAATCTCTTAAAATAATATAGTTAATCTTCAGAGGAAGCCTATGAGATGCAGATTATTATCTTCACCTCAAACTTAAAGAAACTGAGGGAGCTGAGTGGGGTGGCTCACACCTGTAATCCCCGCACTTTGGGAGGCCAAGACAGGCAGATCACTTGAGGTCAGGAGTTTGAGACCAACCTGGCCAACATGGCAAAACTCTATCTCTACTGAAAATACAAAAAAAAATCCAGGTGTGGTGGCACACACCTACACACCTGTAATCCCAGCTACTGGGTAGCCTGAGGAATGAGAATCACTTGAGCCCAGGAGGCAGATAGGCAGAGACTGCAGTGAGCTAAGATCATGTCACTGCACTCCAGCCTGGGTGACAGAGCGAGATGCTGTCAAAGAAAGAAAGAAAGAAAGAAAGAAAGAAAGAAAGAAAGAAAGAAAGAAAGAAAGAAAGAAAGAAAGAAAGAAAGAAAGAAAGAAAAGAAAGAAAGAAAACAAACTAAGAGAGGGAGGGAGGGAGGGGAGGAAGGAAAGGAAAGAAAGGAAAGAAAGAAAGAAGAAAAAGAAAGAAAGAAAGAAAGAAAGAAAGAAAGAAAGAAAGAAAGAAAGAAAGAAAGAAAGAAAGAAAGAAAGAAAAAGAAACTAACTTTGGTTCATAATAAACAAACAACTTCCTTAGTTCACACAGATAGTGAATGGTGGAATTTTGTCTCAAATCCAGTTCATAATCTGAAGTATTTTTTATGTGGAAGCCCCTGTGGCTGACTCCCTTTAGGAAATCTGGTAGATACCTAGATACTAGTAAATAATCTAATAGGTAAAGTTCAGCATATAAGCTAACTTGACAGTTACACTGAAATATGGAACTTAACTGAGTTGGTAGATTTCACCATACTACCTTCTATGAATGACAAGCATTTTAAATAATATCTCACAAAATGTTAATGCAATTATCTTCCATTTGTAATCAGTCTCTTTCTTGGCTCTTTCTCTACATACTGCAGGAATAATTATCTTCAAATCAGAGCCAATCCAGACTGATGGAAGAAGTATGTAGCACAACCTCTATTATGACTTCCAATGGGTCTTAGAACAGAGTCATACTTGGGATCCAAAGCCCACCATGAATATTATGTTCTTTCATTCCCTCGCACTCCTCTCCCATCAGACTTCTCCATTGTGAGCTAAAGCCCAATTAGATATTGCAGGCAAGCCCCATATGTACACTCTGCTCCTTCTTTTAACACTCTTGATCTCATTGCTATCATCTTAACTTCTAATCCATGAGCCTCATGGTGTAATCCTGTGAATGGCTATCCTTTCTCTTTCTTGACAGACACCCTTCCCACATGACCGTATGTGCTGCATGTCTGCTTTTCCTGGGCAGATCTCCTGGAAAGATCTTCCTGAGCACTGATGCAGGGTGAGCCTTCCTGACATAGATGTTCTTCAAGGCATATGACTTCTGCTATTGGAGACTGCTTGAATTACCCAAGTTTGAAATATCTTTTGCAAATATCTTTTACATCTATGGTTGCCAACAAAAAGATGTACATATCCCAGGAAACATGTAAGATCATGTGTTGAGGAGCTGAAAATAAATATTAGATTTTTCATATTTATAGGTTTTTTAATAAACAAGGAAAATGGAAAAAAGGATACTTCTCTATTATTTAATATGTAGAGTGATGCTGGCATATATACACGGGGACAATGTGAAGTATCCTGGGGAAGAGAAGAAAAGAAGTTATGCAACAGGAAAGCCCTGATAGTGGCCCTCTGACTCATTGATTAAAGTTACTGAGTGAACTGGCTTCATAGAATATACTGTTTTAAATGGTAGAATTCTTATAACACTTTGTAAAGATATCAGAAGGAACACTGAAAACCTTTTATACCACACAGCAGTTTGAAGATCCAACGGTGAAGTACTTTCAAAAGTCATTGAGCTTAAAGATAAGTTATATGCTTCCCTTTTTTTAATAAAAATACATTTGTTTTGATTTTATAGGTCTTTTTTATGGTAACACTGTCAGCAGTATGTTGTCTACAGATATTTGAAGAAATAAAAGTATATGTACCTAGTTACTTATTAACTAAATGGGACAGATACCATTTTAACTGAGAAAAATAACTTCTTTTTCAAAAGAATCTCATAGTATAAAGGAACATGTTTAAAATATTACTATTATTATGCAATTCTGTTTTTGAAATGATCATTACTTGAACTCTAGTAAAAAGATTGCCATACATGGCCAATTAAAAAAAATTGAAACAGTATTTCTAACCTTTTCTAAATGAAAATTTCAGAAATGTCTTTTTAACCAATTTGCTAAAATTATTAAAATCTAACATCTTCCAATTGGCAAGTAGTTTGCTAAAGCAACTGGTTGGCACTGGAGAAGATGGAAATGTTAGCTGAACTTCTACAAAACTCTTCACACCACTGGCAAATATGGTTGAAATATGTATATCACGATTTATCCAGTGAAACCTTTTACATTAGTCATATGTATCTTGGTGAAGTGCCTTTTCAGCTCTAAAACCATTAGAAACTGGATGTGAAGTCAGTCTAATTTAGAACAAAATTAGCTCTACTTCTGATTTAGTTAGTTAATTTAGAATTAAACAAGCTTTTAAAAAATAGTTTTAATTACAGTGCTTTCACTAAAAACAAATATTGATTATTTGATATTTTAATGAGAACAGAAATACTTGCTAGTATTAATAAGTTAACTAAAATAAAGAATAAATGTGTAGTAATCTTTTGTTTTTTTTTTTTGAGACAAAGTGTCACTGTTGCCCAGGCTAGAGTGCAGTGGCATGATCCTGGCTCACTGCAACCTCTCTCTGCCTTCCAGGTTGAAGCGATTCTCCTGTCTCAGCCTCCTGAGTAGCTAGGATTACAGGCACATGCCACCACACTCAGCTAATTTTGTATTTTTATTAGAGACAGGGTTTCACCATGTTAGCCAGGCTGATCTCGAACTCCTGACCTCAGGAGACCCACCCGCCTCAGGATCCCTAAGTGCTGGGATTATAGGCGTGAGTCAACACTCCCAGCATCTTAGTTAATCTTTAGAACTTTATAATTTGTATTTTATTTATGTTTGATAATATATAAATTTGCTACTGCACTAATATAGTACATAGTTGTATAGCAGTAGCATATGTATCAATATTTTATATATCATTTTAACTCTGGGTTATATGCTTAGAAAAATAAGTTGGAAGAACACTGCCTCTGATGTTACAGCTGCCTTGTAAATCATCTCTGAGGCTAAATGTACCCTCAAACTCCACACCACAGTGAAATGGGGACAAAAAAAGAGCTCTTCACCATGAACTTGCAAACTTATAGCTAAAGCTATTTGCACACAAATACATAAATGCACACTTACAGAACAAGTGCAAAATTAACAATACGTTACCAATAATTATTGAATTTAGGTGGAAAATATATGTATTTATTCCTTAGCTTTTAGTTTTGTTTAAATATTTTTAGGGTGAAAAGCTTGAAGAATAAAACTCTTTATCTATATATCTAGTATAAAAATAACTTTATTAATACATTTCCTAAATATTCCTCTATTCAACAGTAATTATTGGGCTGCTGTTATATAAAGACATTCATTTGAAATGATTTTTTTTGATATATGCCTTAATTTCTCATTTCTGTCTGTTCACATATATACAGTTCCTAGTTTCAATGAAAGAGAGAGTGGAATCTTCACTGATTAAGAAGCGGCAAAGAAAAGTATTTTTTTCTATAAAGCAGCTTTAATATATCAACTATTCTAACACAGAATTTATTCTTGGCAGAATGTATTCTACAGCTGCTATTTATATTCATTCTTTTGTAATCTTTTCCTTGTCAATTTTTAAAGAGGAGGCCAGATAAAAAAATAAAACTGAAGAGGTTTGATTCCTTAAACAAAACAAAACAAAAAAGTGCTGAATATTCTTTACCATGGGAACCACCTAGAAGACAAAAATGTACACTGATTTCCAAAGCACCCTTCCAAATCTTCAGCGTCATTAAAATTAAATTTCACAGGGTTTCCTCCTTCCGTATATCTACAAACTGGGAATTAAAACTAGTTCCAGTAAGGAGGTTTCTACACATATATGAAAGGATTTTGATGACATTATAATAACCAACAGAGTGGAGCTGGAGCAATTTGTGATGATTTTGAAATCTCAAGACATTTAATTTCTGTTATAAAATATTAATAAAACATCTGACATGCTAACAAAATTATAAAGAAGTACATCACACAGGAGAGAAATTTGGTGGCATCGATCTGGACTCCAAACTGAGTTTTTTGAACTCAATTATGCATGTGCCTACTATTAACATTTGTGCTAATTGTGTATTTAATGAAGAGAGGCAACACTTTCAGAGACAGACATAGTCATAACCTCTTCATAATCAATGTATTTCAAAAATGTGGGGTAGGGCAGAGTCTGAGCTGGTGCTGTTTTTACATGCCTGTAAGTAGAAGTGACTTATTTTATAAAATGAATGTGGATAGGTTTTTGCTGTTTTGTCATTAGGAGTTTGTGGTTCCACATTCTTTACTGCCGCGGGAATTTCAGGGCATAGTATTTCTTATTAGGAGGGAAAGAAAGAAAAGAATACCTGAGGATGATCATAGTACTTTTATCCACCGAGGGGTGGATAACAGAGTAGCATAAGTTGCTGCAGTCACAAAGTTTAGGACAAGAGGCCAGCTCCTAATTGTTGGGAGCCATAAGATAGCTGGAATAATATCTAATACAGCTATGCATGTGTACTAGAATCCAGCAATTCAAGTAAATAGATGACAGATGGTGGGAACCAAGCTTCTCGTTGTAGTGGGAGGTCATAAATAAGTAAGGAGAAAAGGATAGGATGATCCATGTGGAAATGAATTAAGAGTTGGAGACATCAATATGAACTCATGTTTGCCTTAATATAGATACAGATTGTTACATCCAAAAATGTTTACAGATATCTATATAAGTCATGTACTGCATAATAGTGTTTTGGTCAATGACAGACTGCATGTATTATAATATGTGTTTTCCCGTAAGGTCATAATGGAACTGAAAAATTTCTATTTCCCAGTGACATTGTTGCTGTTATAGCATCAAAAAGCAGTGAATTACTCATGTGTTTTGGTCCTGCTGGTATAAACAAACCTACTACACTGCCAGTTGTACAAAAGTATATCGCACATACAATTATGTACAGTATATAATACTTGATAATACCAATAAATGACTGTGTTACTGGCTTATGTATTTACTATGTTATACTTATTACAGGTATTTTATAGTGCACTCATACTTATTTTTAAAAGTAAACTGTAAAACAGGCTCAGGCATGTCCTTCAGGGAGTATCCAGAAGAAAGCATTGCTATCATAGGAGATGACAGATCTATGCATGTTATTGCCCCTGAAGGCTCCCAGTGAAACAAATTGTGTAGGTGGAAGACATTGATATTGATGCTCCTGACCCCATGTAGGTCCAGGCTAATGTGTGGGTTTCAGTATTAGTTTTTTACAAAAAGTTTAAAATGTAAAAAATAAAAATAAAATTAAATAGAAAAAAGCTTATAGTATAAGGATATAAAGAAATATTTTTGTACAGCTGTACAACGTGTTTCTGTTTTAAGCTAAAGGTTATTACAAAAGAGTCAAAAAGTTTTAAAAAATTAAAAAGTTTATAAAGTAAAAACATAACAGTGAGCTAAGGTTAACTTATTATTGAATAAAAATTTTTTAAATTTATTTAGTGTAGTCTAAGTGTACAGTGTTTATAAAGTCTACTACAGTAGTGTACAGTTATGTCCTCAGCCTTCATGTTCACTCACCATTCACTCACTGACTCACACAGAACAATTTCCGGTCCTGGTCCCGGCAAACTCCATTCATGGTAAGTTCCCTACACTACTGTATCGTTTGTAGTCTTTTATATTATACTCTTATTGTAACTTTTCTATGTTTGGATATGTTAAGATACACAAATGCTTACCATTGTGTTACAATTTCCTATAGAAAATAGTACAGTAACATGCTGTAGAGGTTTACATACTATATAAACATACTATATACTGTGTCATATAGCACTGGTATGTAGTAGACTATACAATCTAGGTTTGTGTAAGTG
Source organism: Macaca mulatta (assembly GCF_049350105.2). Taxonomy (NCBI): domain Eukaryota; kingdom Metazoa; phylum Chordata; class Mammalia; order Primates; family Cercopithecidae; genus Macaca; species Macaca mulatta. The sequence continues at coordinate 58,916,682 of NC_133423.1, read as the reverse complement.
CACTCTATGATGTTCACACAATGAGAAAATTGCTTAATGACACATTCCTCAGAATGTATCCCTGTCATTAAGTGACTCATGACTGTATATCAGTTAGGATATATACATGTATTTTTTTGAACTCTTAGCTGAGAAGAGCTAAAAATAACACTTCAGTAGCAACAAGTGCTACACAATAAAGAACGTGGAACTTCCCACTACAAGCTTGGTTTCTAATACTCTTCTCCAATAAAAGAACCAGGACTCCTCAGGAAATGAGGATACTAGGACTGGGACAGGCAATATAAAAGATTCACTGGGGCATCTTCTAAACCAGCAAATAAGGAAATGCTCAAAGAAATAGTGATGGGTATGTGTCAAAAGGACACAGAAACCATCTGAAAGAATTCTGAATCACCAAAGCTGGAACATTTTGGGCACCAAAATAAAGAAAGATGTATTAGAAAATAAGTCAGGCTGAGGGCAGTGGCTCATGCCTGTAATCCCAGCAGTTTAGGAGGCCAAGGCAGGCAGATCACCTGAGGTCAGGAGTTTGAGACCAGCCCTGATCAACGTGGTGAAATCTCATCTCTACTAAAAATACAAAATTAGCCAGGTGCGGTGGTGCATACCTGTAATCCCAGCTACTCGGGAGGCTGAGGCAGGAGAATCACTTGAACCTACGAGGCAGAGCTTGCAGTGAGCCAAGGTTGTGCCATTGCACTCCAGCCTCGGCAACAAGAGCACAACTCGGTCTCAGAAAAAAAAAAGAAAGAAAATAACTCAAACTATAAAATAAATATCAATTACCTCACAGTGATATTAGTAATAAATAAAGGGTATTAATACTGAATAAATGGGAAGAATAAACAAATTTCTTATGCAGAAGAATACAAATAATTTATGTAGATACTTCATTCATTCTTAATGTAACTGCACATAGTGACTTCCTTCCAAAATGTACAGTATGAAAAGGAAGGTGGGTACAAGAACTTTACTGTAGAGAATCCTGACAAACACTACTTCAGCGATGTAGCCAAGGTCAACATCAAAAGTAATAAATCATGTTGATAGTATGTACTCTTGAAATTTTGTGATTAAAATGACACTTAAGCTTTCTGGCCTTCGTTTAAAAACAGTAACCTCATTCTAATTATGAGAAAGACATCAGACCAATTCCGATGGAGGGACATCCTATCACAGATCTGAAAATATACCTGACCCGTAGTTCTCATAACTGTTAAGGTCATCAAAACCAAGGAAAGTTTGAGAAACTGTTAAAGCCAAAAAGAATCAAAGGAGATATGACAATATGGTAACTATATGAGTATGGTACCCTTATCGGATCCTGAAACAAAAAGAACATTAAGTAAAAAGTGATGGAAGCCTGAATAAAGTATGGGCTTTAGTTTATAACAATATGAAGTTGATATTGATAACATTAATTAATCAACTGTGACAAACATACCATAATAGTATAATAATATGGGATTCTTGACTGATGTATAGGGGAATACTTTGTATACTTTTGTAATTTTTCTATAAATCTAAAACGGTTCTAGAATATAAAGTTTATTTATAAAATAATTATATAAAAGTTTTTAAGGAAATCAAATACATGTTCAGCATGCTTTACTAAATAAACATATAGACATACAAAGAAGAAGAAAATAAGAAATGTTCTTTACAAGTATATGTTATTAAAATATGTCAATAACTGACTCAGAATCTCTTTGTGGCATATATATTTCAACAAAATCCGAGATATAATAATATGTATCCTCGTTTTCACTTTTTAAAAAATAAAGAAATATTTTATAGTAGAAAATTGTATTCTGTTGTGTGAAGGTGTAGTTTCTCAGAATAGGTGCAAGTAACAAACTTTGACTCGCATCACATCAAGTTTTATCTCAGCTCTGTCATTTGCAAGTTGTATGACCTTCTGCAATTTACATATCTGCAGCTTAGCTTCCTCCTCCCTAAAACAGGAAGAAAAACAGCGTTGCAGAATTTTGCTCCTTAGCTCAGCTAAAACTGAGTTTTTGTCACACAACTGGGAAAATTTAGGCACAGACACACTGAAGAGTGAGTGGAGCAGGATTTTATTGGGCAAAAGGGGGAAAAAAAGAAAAAAACTCAGCAAAGTGAGATGGAGTCCTGCTTACAGGTCCCGCATCTCACAGATAGATTCCAGGCCACAACACAGGAACGTGCCTATGGCTCCACCTTGTTTCCCCAGTGTACATGTGGCATGTTCAGACAAGACCCTGGGCAGTTCCCCCATCTGCACAAAAGCATCTGATGTAAACACTTGTGGGGTGGGTGAGAGATTCTCCAGGAACTTATTTTTATCTGCCTAGGAATTTGGCCGTCTCATTCCCCCCTTGAAAGATGTACATCTAACTGCTGTTAGGATAAGGATAAGGATAAGGATAAGGATAAGGATAAGGATAAGGATAAGGATAAGGATAAGGATAAGGATAATGACAAAGACTGATCTTAACTGCTCCCTGCCAACAGGGGGTTCTGTTTTGGGAAAACGGCAGTTAGAGCTCCCTGAGAGGCCTATCTAAGGGTCCCCAAGAGAAGGGGCCATCGTCTGAGGCTCCAGTTGCATGACTGTTTGGAGTTTCATGGCCTGAAGGTGACAAGAGACAAACCAGGTTATTAGAAAACATGTATCAAAACAAAGTAAGTGTGAGGCAAGTACAACTCAAAAATCCTGATGACTTTTACCAGTTTGCACAATGAAATGGAAGCCAAAAGCATGACTGGTAGAAACTAAACAAAACAAAACCATTTACCCTTTTTCTGGCATGTCAGTCTTCTGAGTTCCTTTCTCCTGAGCCCAATCCTAAGCCAATCAGTGTAAGCTTTGGGAAATTAACTCTTCCCAGTTTGGAGGATGCATTTGAGTGAAGTTTTCCATAGTACAGAGACACAATTACTTATTAGTGAAGAGGGGACAGAGGAGGAAAAAGGAAAAAGGAAGGCGTTTTTTTTCAGAGGAGTCTCAGGGGTTCAGGACACATTTGAAAGTGGTACAGACTGCAGATGCATGGCTACTTATCTGGAAAGTGGGGAGCAGGCATCTCTGGTTTCTTTCTCTTCCTAGCAAATACCCAGGGTACTTGAAGGAGAGAAAACGAGGCAATCTTCTTCCTTTCCTACATCCTTGTATCCCCAAGTCCTGGCGACCACAACAGGGTGCCACCCAGGGTGTCAAAGCAGATTTCACCTATGTTAACAGGAGGTACAGGGACGAGAATATCTGCTCGTACCCACATACACCCCATCTCCCCTGCTGTCAGTAGCCTTTGAATTCCCTAGACCTCATTTATGCCATGGATACTGGCATGACTTTTATCCATGAAACAGGAAGCTTGGCTTAATCGGCAGGAATTAGTCATGCTCACCTGCTATATGCCTTTTAATTTCCATTATCATCTACCTCTGGATCCCTCAAATCCAATTCTCTTTCCTAGGGCTTTCACTTGAAGCTTGGAATTGAGTTTGGGAGAAAAACGTGTTTTGCGGGTGTTGTATGGACTCCTCATAAGCTAAATGCTAAGGTGAAGCTGTGGAATTGAGTCATCCCCCAACAAGGGAGAGAAAAGGATCTCTTGTGAAGTGCTCAGTTAACTGGTAGCTATAGTCATGTTGTTAAGATTTGCGTGCATGGAGCTTGATTTGGTTAGCTCCCTTGGTCTTACTTTCCCAAAAAGGAAAGCTCCAGGTAATGCGCACCCTATTTATATCCATAAACCGGCAAGATTTGCAGGATAGTTGCTCAGAACTAGAATGTTGATCCAGATTTTTACATTAACAATCCCTCTTGTTCCTTTCGAGCTGCAGCTGGAAATTGCTGGTTGGTTTACAGGAATAAGCACAGTTAGTTTAAAATGTAGGCAAACATTTAAAAAACAGCTAATGAGTCTAGAATTTAATGACAAATGTATGACAAGTTGTGCAACATAATTTCTCTCTCTCTAGTCCTCATTTGTGTTAAAAACAGATCATGATAGGACTGCATTGTTTGCAAAATATAATTTAGTCTTATACTTGGCCTTTTTATTTACACAATGTGCAGCAAGAATAATTATTTCTACATAGGTCTTTTAGGTTGGCTTTGTTCTGTTCCCCAAGGAATCTCAGATAAGACCTTTTAAAGCCTAGCCCAGCCATGGGTTTGTATCTGCAAATACCTGTGTGTTGTGTAAACTCCTCTCTTCTTGAGATTCAAAGAGCATGTGGTTTCTGGGCATGTCGAAAAGTGACAATCTTTACTCACAGCAAGTTAGGAACCCTGTACAGGGACTGTGTAAACAAAGGTAGGAGGCCACTTTTTCCAATAGGCTCTTATTGGCTCTGAAAGTTGAGCTTGCCTCCTTAAAGGGAAGTATACTCTTCCAGTCAAAGCCTTAGTAAAACACCAGTTCCTCCAAATGTGCCTTGTTGCAAAAGAAAATGCATTCTTATTGCACTGCAGCAAACAACTATATTGCCATAAGTTAAAAATAGTTTCCACATTCTAGAGGAACCAGGCAGAGAGAAACAAACATGCTCCAAATTTTGTTAACATAGGAGTATAGCTTTCTTAATTATTAAAGGCTGTAAATAGCCCAAAATAAGTTTCCTTGACTTACTGAAAAACAAAACAAGGATCAGCAATATTCCAAGCAAAAGTCAAAAAGATTAAGTCAGTTTTCTATTAGTTCAGTCCACTCAGTTAATTCTTATTTTGATTGATATTTGTGAACATTTCAGCTCTTCATGAGTTGAGTCTGGTAGGATTTTCCTTTATTCTAGTGTTACAGTCTCCAAAATTATCAGAAATCTGCATTTGAGAGCATCTGTAAAAGTACTATAGTTGATTATAAACCATGTTTTGAAGAGGATCAAAACAAGACAGCAATTATCTCTGAAGCATAAAATGTCCAGGGTGGTTATAGTCAGAATCACAACTGGCAAATAAATTCATTTATCTCTATGGCATACAATAACTTAACAACCTTGCAATTTATAGCATATACTCAGCCATTAGAATTTTAGAAATATCATTAAATTTTGGAACATATATTAGTATTATTCACCCAAAATGTAACCTAAATAAGATTGAACATCATTATGGCAATCCCATGTAACTAAACATGTCAAATAATTCTGTTTACCTCTCTTTTGGAAACTCCAGGGGTGCTCCGTAGCATCCAAAAGCCAGACGTTAGGAAAGACAATTTTGAAACTGAAGTTTGATATTGAGAAACCTGTTAAATACGTGAGAAGTTTAAGTCACTTGATACTATGAAATAGAATTTCTGATGACTATAAATTATTTATTTTGCCAAAATGATGATTCAGAAATATTAAAAAGCAAAAAAAAAACAAAAACAAAAAAAAAACCCTTTATAAATTTTGCTAAAGAGCAGATTAGTGCCTTAAAAGTACCTAGTTGTGGCCAGGCATGGTGGCTCATGCCCGCACTTTGGGAGGCCAAGGTGGGTGGATCACGAGGTCAAGAGATCAAGACCATCCTGGTTAACATGGTGAAACCCTGTCTCTACTAAAAATACAAAAAATTAGCCAGGCATGGTGGTGGGTGCCTGTAGTCCCAGCTACTCGGGAGGCTGAGGCATGAGAATGGCGTGAACCTGGGAGGCGGAGCTTGCAGTGAGTGGAGATTGCACCACTGCACTCCAGCCTGGGTGACAGAGCGAGACTCCATCTCAAAAAAAAAAAAAAAGTACCTAGTTGTGCTTTTCTTTCAATGCTCAATTTACAGAAAACCCATATTATACACTTTTAAATGTAGTCAATATATTCACACATGGAATTTTTGCAAGATTAATTTTTACAGTCCTTCTATCACTTCTTAAACCCTCAGCTTCAACTTATGTAATTCAAATCAATCCTTCAACCAACGCAAGGCAGGAATTTACATCTCCATGCCTTCTTATAATCTTTTACTAAATGCACACTTTACTGTTCTTACACACTTTATATGTAAATATGTTTCCAGTAGTCTCAATTACATATTATAATGGTAACTCCTAGCAATTTTTAACTTTAATGTGAAACCTGGTAAGTTGTTTTAATTATGTACAAGGTACAGCCAAGGTTTTACTCCTTCCAGAACAATTAAGGGTGTTGTTAATTCCATATGTCCCAGGCCTTACCAATTGTTAAGCAGGCAAGTTGAACAGTTTTCAAAAACCAAAAAAGCAGTTTATAACCTTAAACAATTTATCAAACCTAGTATCTGACCTACATAATTTAGTCCACCTATTTACATTTTGGTGACATTTGCATTTTACCAATGATCTTTAAGGCTGTTTTTATTTTTCAAAGATTAAAGTCACAGGAACTGAAAGTTACCACAGCTTTTATCTTCCCTCTAAAAATATTTGATCCAAGCACTTGTCTTCCTTTAGGCCAATTAATTAGAGCTCTTTTTATAGACATCACACACACAACACATATATAACTACACAAACAGGCAGAAAAAACACCAGGAGCCATGAGATTTTTCATTTGCCGATCTCCTGATTGGATTTTTGTCTTCTCATGCATGCATTAAGAGTGGCAAGACACAACAAAGAAAAAGAATTCAGTTGACTGAGAAAAAACCCTTTTGCCAGCAAAACAAGATTCAAGAAAAGAAAACATAAAGGCCTTTTAAATATACCTATAACTTGGATATCCACTTTTAATTAAGCTGCATGCTTCTTAAGAAAATCCTTTTAAATCCCTTGTTCCCGACATTAGCCACACCAAGTGGAAAATATTTCTGGTTTTACCAAAGGTGACTCCCAGGGGCTCAGAGAAAGGAAAATGCAAAGTGGTTCATGGAGGGGAAGAGAGTAAACAGCAAAAATTATGCAGATATCAAACCAGAAAGGACTCATTCCCTGAGCCAGGATTGAACTTGGCCGCCATTGTAAAATGGTGGAGGCTAAACAAAACATTGCCATGTGTTTACGGGTCACATTCCCAAGAATATAAAACTAGATGGGAACCTGCAGCAAAGTTAACTACTGACCATACAGAAAGTCATGCAAAGCACATCAGATTGGCTACAGCTTAAGGCCAACCTCACAAATCCGTTTTCATAACTAAAATTTTACAGATAATGTCAACAGTGATTCTTATCATTCCTAGACTAGTAAAACATCTTCTAAAAGAAAAAAAAAGAAAACAAAAAACACAAAAAAAAAACCTCTCTCTTAAAAGTTAACTCCTGGCTAGGTGCAGTGGCTCACACCTGTAATCCTAGCACTTTGGGAAGCTGAGGTGGGTGGATCAAGAGGTCAGGAGATCGAGACCAGCCTGGCTAACCGGGTGAAACCCCATCTCTACTAAAAATCCAAAAACTAGCTGGGTGTGGTGGCACGCACCTGTAATCTCAGCTACTCGGGAGGCTGAGGCAGGAGAATTGTTTGAACCCAGGAGGTGGAGGTTACAGTGAGCCGAGATTGCGCCACTGCACTCCAGCCTGGTGACTGAGCAAGACTCCGTCTCAAAAAAAAAAAAAAAAAAAGTTAACTTCTGACCTGGTGTAGGAAAAAAGAAAAGCTTAAAGTGTAGGACTGTGTTAACTGCTTTCAGGGTTAGAGGAAAGGAAGAAAAAAGTTTAAAGTGCAGCCTTGAGCCTGGGGGAAGTACCTCTTATTCTTATACAAACGGCTTCCTAGTCCCAGCTGGGAGGGGGATGGGGGAGCTGCAGGTGCCTGCAGTTATTGGGGTGGGGTGGTGCACTGTTTCTTCTACCCTCAGAAGAAGTCAGAGGACAAAAAGGCTTAGAAGCAAATGAGCAAAAGATATTTTGGTTCACATTTTACTCACCCTTCCTCAAGCCCCACATTGGGCGCCAAAATGTTGCAAAATTTTTCTCCTTAGTTCAGCTAAAATCAGGTTCTTGTCACATGACCAGCAAATTTAGACACATAAACACATTGAAGGGTTAGAAGAACAGGATTTTATTGGGCAAAAAAAAAAAAGAAAAAAATAATAATACCTCAGCAAAACGAGATGGAATCCTGCTGCTAGGTCCCCCACCTCACAGATTTATTCCAGGCCACCACACAGGAACTGAAGAAGCCAGTCTCCTCTTCCAGCTTATGGCTCCACCTCAATGGGTGCACTCCACTGCAGTGCACATGTGGGCATGCTCAGACAAGGCCCTGGGCTGGTTCCCTCATGTACACAAAAGCACCTGGTGTTAACACATGCAGGGTGGATTGGAGACTCTCTGGGGACCCCTTTTCATCTGCCAAAGCATTTGGTTGTCTCAATAGTACATAATTTATAATATTCTTGCAAATAATAAGTAAATCAAGTACTTGTTACCATGCCAGTGGTATAATAAGTGATCAATAAATGTTAGCTAGTATTGTTAATATAATCAGTACATTCCCAAGAAGCATCTATTTCTACATGTGTATTGTCCTTAACATGAACAAATATTTGACTATTTTGATACATAAAAATGTTAATAAAATTTCTCTAAGTGTGGCATTGCAAATAATATGAAAGTCAGAAAATTTTATATTGATCATAAAAGCATTGAAAGGAAGAGTCCAACTGAATCTCCCCTCTCCTCCTTTCTCTTTACTTCTTTTTCTCTCACTTCTTCCTTTTCTGCCATGATCCTTTTATATATAGGAGTGACAATGACTTTAAAGAAATACAAGGATAAATGGAGAAGTCACATTGTAGTGTCCTGGACTGAGATGTTTCGATGTAATTTGCAAAAGACTGATAATTATATTAATCCAAACTGGTGACATATAATCACTTAATTATGTCTAACCAAAGATAGTAATATTCAGATATACACTGCCTAAGCAAAATGAGTGAGTAAAACAAATGTTATCTTTATTGCTTGGAAATGCATACATTAGTTTATTCAGATAATGGTCGACAAGTCATATGTACTAGGCTTTGGGTTAATCATGGTGTTACAGTGCTGCAATAAAGATATAATTCCTTTTCTTCATTCAATGCCTTCATGCTCATTTGAAGTGAAATCCAGTTTCTAATTCCAGGACATGGAATCACATAATGTGCAATCTTGTAAGTTCGGTTTCTTTCACTTAGCAAATCTATTTTACATTTATCCATTTTTGTTGCATTTATCAGTAGTTTGTCTCTTTCTTTTTCATAGTATGCTACTTTATGGATAAGCAACATTTTGTTTATCCATTCACAAACTGAAGTATATTTAGAATGTCTACAGCTCTTGGCAATTATAAATAATAAAGGCATTTTTTGGGGGATGGTCAAACAGTTGTAAAATTAGTTTAAGGTTGTGGTTGCATAAACGTATATATTTACAGAAATAAAACCTCAAATTATAAAATTACATTGGCTAAATGCAAGGCATGCAAGTTGTATAAATTTATAAATTTCAGTAAAATTTATGAAACTTTAATAAATATAATTCAGAGAAACAAAAGAGAAAATCAATAAGTAGCCTATCATACATCATAGAAATTGAATTTGCTGTAAAACCCTTTACACACATACACACACGTGTGTACACACACAATTATAACTTCAGTCCTATGTGGTTTCAGGAATGAATTCTACAAAACATTTAAGGAAGAAATAATACTAATCTAACAACTATTCTTTCAGCATTTTGGCATACAAAGAAGGAACAAACTTTCCGATTTATTTTATGAATTGACCAATACTATAGTAACATATCTAGAAGATATTAAAAAATCAATAATAAAGGATTAAAATTCTTCATGAGCATAAAGACAGACATCATAACAAAATATTAGAAAAAATAAATCCAGTAATATATAAAAGTAAACTTAAAAGGAATAAGAGTGGTATATTATAGAAATATAAGGTGTAACATGAGAAAATGAATCCATGTAACATACTACATCAGCAGAATAAAAATATCTTATGATCATATGAATAAATACAGTAAAGTGCCTATAATCCCAGCACTTTGGGAGGGTGAGGTGGGCAGATCATGAGGTTAGGAGATCGAGACCATCCTGGCTAACATGGTGAAACCCTATCTCTACTAAAAATACAAAAACAAAATTAGCCAGGCATGGTCGCGGGCACCTGTAGTCCCAGCTACTTGGGAGGCTGAGGCGGGAGAATAGCATGAACCCAGGAGGTGGAGCTTGCTGTAAGCTGAGATCGTGCCACCGCACTGCAGCCTGGGCTACCGAGCAAGACTCCGTCTCAAAAAAAAAAAAAAAAAACCCCACCGGAAAAGCTTTTGACAAAATTTAAGACCTATTCAGAAAACAGGGAAGGAACTGTGAGCTTTTTAGGAAAGGAGGAGAATTTTCTGAATCAGATAAATTGTATCTGCAAAAGTCATGCAGCCAATATGATACTTAAGTGAAACATGTATCTCTTTACTTCAACTTTAAGGATGTAAATAGGTAAGTGTGTTTACTCTCACCACTTGTGCTCAGAATTGCTCCTTAAGACCTAGTCAGTGCAATAAAGCAAGAAAAATAAACAAAATTTATTAAATCAGAAAGGAAATATAACTTCCCTTATTCATAGACAACATAATTATTCTACATATACATATAAAATACTACTTGAATCTATAACACCAAAAGTGAATTTAACACCATAGTATATAAGATCAACATTGAAATATCAATTTTATTTCTATATATTATTAGCTAATAAACCAAGAATCAAATTTAAATACTATTTTGAATAGCATAGAAAATATCAAAACTTGGGAATAAATGTAACAAACATGTCCCAGAGTACTACATCAAACATTTTAATACATGGCTGATATAAATTCATGAAATCCCTCAAAAATGAATTCAACTTTATGGATATACCAATTTTGATACTGTGAATGTCTTTCTAAATTAGTCTACAAATTCAATGTCATCCATATAAAAATGGCTGATTCTTTAAATTTATTGTATACAGAAATGCAATAATCTAGAAAGTCCATAACAATCCTGAAAAAGAAAAATAAAATTTTAGGATTTATGTATCTCATTTCAAGGTCACTATAAAGCTACTGACATCAAAGCAGTTTGTTATTGGTATAAGTGTAACCAAACAGGTTAATACGATAAAATATAAAGGCCGGAAATAGAGTCATACATATATGGTCAATTAACATTTGATCACAGTGCCAAGTCAATTCAATTAGTAAAAGTAATAATGATAAACTGTATAGAAACATCTGGATAGCCATGTGAAAAACATTAGATCCCTGTCTCATCCTATACACAAAGTTAGTTACAGTTAGATCATAGATATGAATGTAAAACCTAGACCATAGAGCTTCTAGAATAAAAGAAAGGAGAATGGCTTCTTAAATTTGGAGTAGGCAAAGATTTCTTGGGTAACACTCAAAAATCCTAACCATAAAAGAAAAAAATATATATAAATTGGACTTCATCAAATACACCTGACACCATTACAGAAATAAATAGATGGAGCTACCAATAGGGGAAATTACTAACAGTCTATTAACAGGCCAAACTTATCTACGGTGATTGAAGTCTGAGAGTGGTTGTTTCTGCAGGCATGAGGAGTGACTGGAAATGGCATAAGGAAACATTTGGGGTGATGAGAATGCTCTGTATCTTGTTTTGGATGATAGTTAGTAGGTAATATACAATTATTAAAAGTTATCGGACCAAACATTTGAGACCTATACCTTTTATTTTATGTTAATTATACTTCCAGTAAAAAACAAAAGAATAGAAAATTTTCAAAACTTTAGAAATGTTATTAAAGTGAAACACTCCTTGACTACATAGAGAACTTAGCAATAAGCCCACAAATAGAAAGGGGAGATTAGTTTTATAAAATAGAAATTAACTAGATGATTATAGGTTAGGTAGAAAAGTGATCTAGACAATCTACTATGGAGTTAATCACCTCTTGGTCTGAAAAAGGGGAGGGTCTCGAGAGAAAAGAATTTTCTACTAAAAAATGCGCATTGATTAAAATTCCTACCAGCAACTCAATCCAGATATTGTTAAAAGGCATGATTCATTATTTTGACATCTAAATGTCATAACTATCTTTGATCCTTTTCCTTGGGGATACCTTGCCTAAATGTGATAGAGTGGTAGAAAGTCACGGGGAGTGGGTGAGCAAGAATCTCTTTTTCTGGATCTCTCTATTCCCACACAGAAGATAAATAGGCTTAGTTCTATCCTCACTCCCAGCCTCACTGGGGCTATGAAAATGCTGAACAGATTTCTGCCACTGCAGGGTCATTGTTCTCTTTTTTCTTAAATATAGTCCTACTGCTTTACTCACTAATAGGTGGGCCTCAGTGGGGGTGGCAATTCCTGCGCTCCCCGCCACCTTTATTTCTTTCCCCATATAAGCCAATGAACAATTGGATGACATTTCCTTGGCCACAATGGGCTCCTAAGAGATCTTCCAGTTATTCCTGCTATTTAGCTAATCAATCATGTCACCCCTTGGTTACTGGAAGTGTGTTGGCTAAGATGATCAGCCGTGTCCCCTGCAATAAAACTCAACGGGAAAGCAATAAGAATTCTTCAGTTACAAAAGGAGCCCTATCTCCCCATCACTTCAATCCATCCTTTTAAAAGTTGCAGAATAGCTTTATATCTTCCTTTGAGCTTTTGGTGCTATGCATAGAATGGAGAGGACGTTCCAGTATCAGGTTACTATCTAACGGGTATACTTCCTATGTTTTACTGTACAATTTAAAATAGCAGTTAGGTACAAAATTACTGGAATAAATTACTTGTTAATGATCCTTCTGAAGTTCTTTTTTGGGGGTCTCCATCACAAAATTTACTCTTTTGGTAAACATGAAAACGGAGGGAAACATCATATCAGTAAATGACCAAGATTCCGTTATGTCTGAGACAGTAGCTGTAATTAGAATTCTAGTCTTTAGGAACGAAGAAATTCTTTCTACATAAAGATGAATTTAGCAGCATGCAATTTTCCTTCTTATCCACTAAATGTGGGATTGAATTAGAGTTTACCTAGAAAAATCTAATTTGTAGTTTTGAAAATAAGCAAAAAGCTGTTAGACTGCAATGTTGAAATTCTGATCACATTATATATGCATAAGATAGCATCATGCAAAGCTTTATTTACATTTGCTAAGTGTGTGTGTGTTTTCATCTTGTATAAACTAATGAGTGGTGTTGTTAGGGAATATGTGTATCCCTCTTTGTGTAATGGATTAAGTGTGAGTCCTGTTAAACGCTAGGCCATAAATCAGACTGTGTTCTCTATGGCTAATTAAGGGTTTAAAGGGGAAAAAGGTAAATTCTTGAATGAAGGGCTCTACTCAGAAGGAGAGTTTGTTGTTGCACAAAGAAAGGAGAGAGATAAAACAGAAAAAAAGAGCAACTTAAGAAAGTGAAAAAGAAAACTACGGAAATACTTTTAGCTACTTTTTTCTATTTTTCCTCAGATTTAAGAACACTTTAGCTGCCAAGGGTCTGGATATATGATGAAAAATTTTATGTTTCAACTAGTGCACTGAAATATACAAACAATACAAATTGGCCAGAGAATTAAAAATGAGTCTCAAAATAGTTCTAATTTGTCTTTTTAATGATATGCTTTGACAATATAAATGAAATAACCTAAAGAAAAATTTTGAAGAAAATAAAATTTTAATTTTCTTTATAGCTACACATATCTTCATAATTAAAATATGCTGAAATCTAAAAGTATTAAACTGTTATAGATTGCAAGTAAAAATAAAAAGATCACAGTTATCCTACTCATGTCATAGTGGAAGAATTGTCCCAAGTTTAGATAAACTTACTTTCAGATAATATTTTTAAGACTTCTACATGTTCCTGAAGTGAAGCTAATTTGTTTATATTCATAGGATAAACTGACTTTAAATAGATATAATGAGGGACTCAAAAAGTAAAGGATATGTAGGAGTAGAATGAAAGGGACAAGGTCAAAATTCATTTGCCCTTAGGAGCATCACTCAGTAATACTTGACTACACATAATGAATAATAGTGATACTTAGCTTTATTTTACTTTACATTTCCTAAACTGTTCAGTAAACTACAAATAGGACAGGAAAAAATGATACTAAGTAAAATGATGAAACTCTATCTTGATTTGCTGGACGTTTGTTGTATTAAAAATAAAAGAGATCATTTTCCTTTATTTCCAGTGGTTTATTTTTTATTCAGTAAATATTTATTGCACCTTAGAGTATGACAGGGAATTTGCTTAGCGCTTGAAATTTAGTGAATTGAGCAGTGGACAAAGAAGACAAGGGGATCACCTTCATGGATTTTCCAGACCAGTTAGATTCTAAATGATCATTAACAAAAGATGTTTAGAAAAATTAAAATTACTAAATGTTATTATTTGAAAATTCAGAGATTCTAAGCTTACGCACAGTCAACAAACTTACTTCAGAAATAAAACCCATGGGGCATGGCCATCAGACCAACAAAGACCTCTTCCACCTCCCCTACCACCCTGGCTTCTATTCTCATCCCTCATCTTTTATTACTCCTTCCCCACTCCACCTACTGTTCTGTGCTGTTCCTGCTGGTGGGATTTTGTGGGAGAGGAATGGAAGATATTTCTATTTAATCCAGACTTCCTCCCACAACATTCGACAGGCATGTGGATGGTAGCCCTGTACGCAAGGAGTCTGAATCCGAAGGAATCCCAGCCCCCTATCCCTGCCTGAAAGACCTAAAGTTTCCCATATTTGGTGAACTCTTTGATTAGGATTCATCGTGAAAGTCTGTATCTCCTGAGGGACCACAGAAATGAACAAACAACTTCTGTCCTCAAATCCTTAGGTGTCTCTTTTCTGCTCTTGGAGCCTCACATTAACTTAGCTCATTTTCCAGTAAACCTCCATTTTGTCCAGTAAACCATTTTCCAAGTCCTCTATTTTGTCATATGTAAATTAATATTTCTTACTCTGGGTTATATACCTATTGTTTATTGATTGTTAAACATGTTGCAATAAACATTACAGGAAATGAAAAAAATCTGCTGGAATTGATGAGAGGAGATATGCACAAAAGTTTACATTGTTGAATTCAGAACTATTAGTAGGAATGGAAATGAAGAAAGCGGTGGAAGGCAGAGAAGGTGGTGCTACATGCCAATTGAACTCTGGAGGGATCTTCATTACTGTATAATTGGGACGGGGACTCAGACAATGGAGGATTTACAGGCAATTCTAACTGGAGCATGTTCCCTGAGTTACTACTCATTTAAAACAAGAGTTCTTGAAATATATGTGATCTGATATGAATTTAATTGAATGTAAGCAGTGCTTGGTAGATGTCATCTATCTAATTTAATATTTTCCTAGGTTTCAATTGTCCTGACTGGCCTGTACTGCATTTGTGTGTGAAAAAGCTTTTCTCCATTCCTACAAGTGTGAATATTCAAATCCTACCCGTTCCTCAAATCCCACCTGAAAACTTCTCTTTATTAAAGCTTTATTTAATCTCCCCAGCAGAGTTTTTTCTCCCATTAATTTTCACAGAAATTTACTTGTACATTTCTTATAATGTATTCCACTTTATGTTGAAAAGCTATTCATATAATTAACCAAATTATAAAACATCTGTAATTGATTAATCTATTCCCTGCCCCCTGCCACAAAGTCAATGTAGAAGAAAGAAATCTAACAATGGTCTCTTTGAAATGGTGGCCTACTCCTCTTCTTGTGCTCTGTAAAATACGTTATTTTGACATAGACTATTCACCAAGTCTTTAACCAGACTTACCTGCTATGGACTATTTATATTCAAGTACCCAAAAGGTGAGGCAGAATCTAAGAGTGAGTTCATAATATTGGTTCTTATACTCAACTCTCTGTCAGAGAATGAATGCATAAACAATAGCTTTTTTTAAAAAAACCATCAATTTACATCTGTTTAAGTAGGACAATATATTTTCTCTTCTTTAATAACCAGAAATTGGCCTTTCTGTGAAATAACTGAATATGTATTTTTCCTTTAGCTGGCTCCAAAACTTCTTATTAGGTACTATTTCACAGAAAATAACAAATTATATGTTATGGTCTGATTGCTTAAAATAGGTATTTCTGAGTAGAAGAAAAAACAGAATGAAAATACTTTGAAAATATATCAATTATGTTAGCCATAAAGAGAATTCTGGAAAATAAAAGCAGATGTGAACGTGATTCAAATTTAATATATTTGAAATGTAAAGTAAAAATATAATACACCTGGATAGAATTATGCAAATTGCATGGATAAAATTTTCCCCTAGGGATAACTTCAGCGCGTTCTCTAAATCCATTTTAGAAAAAGAAAAAGTGGAGATAATCTTTTGATATTTTCTAAAACTGATGCATAGCCTTTTCCTCAGTCTAATCAATTAATAAAACAAATATTCTAAAAGAATTATATGCAGCTCTATATGATTATGAACTGTCTCTGCTTAAATTTTGGTAATCAAACATTTTTATTACTTCAGTCATTTGACAGTGCTCTCAAAGGAATCACCTTACTCTAATTGTTCTCATTCTCAGACATAAATCTTTTCATTAGATGTAAGCGTTCATTTTCTAGACATGAGTAGTTTTAAACAGGCAGTATGGAATTGAATAAACAACATGAGATTAGGGTCAAAAGACTTGAGTTCTTAAACATGATTTAGCAAGAGATCTTGGATACGTTGTCATGTTTTTGAGTTTCATTTCCTCATTTGTACAGCAGAAGGGAAAATATATGTTTAACTGAGCTGTTTTGTGGATCAAACGAGATAATGTGTATGAAAAAACACAAAGTACTATTTATATGCCATTAATATCCTATTCAGGAAATTACTTCAGAAAAATAAGCAGGTAGAAGTGACCTTTTTGTTTTCAGATACTCAAGACAAATACACATAATTACTGTGTGGGTCACAGCGTCATTTTTTTCTTTGCTTAACAATAACTCTACCAACCCAAACTAGAGATGTATGAAGTTGAAAAGATTACCATCAACTTTTAAGTCTTAACATATTTTTTGGTAGTTCGCTAATAAGGATAATAATCCAACACTTCATGTATCTCAGACCTGAAAATTATAAATAATTTTAATACACAAGCGTTAGCTTTTCAGTTTTTCCCATGTGCATCATGTTTTACTCTACAGAATGTTGACTACACGCTGTTTAAAAATAATTAGCGCTACGGTACGGCATTGCGTGGATCCACGATCTCGGCTCTTTGGTCCTGCATTGTTTGAGATGCTGTAGGTGGTTCAACATTGTGTTAAGTTGCACGTACATTATTAGTTCTGTATCCGAAGACATTGGCTCTGTACCCTTTCAATAAGGCTCTGGGAGTTCCCCCAACCAAGCAGAGACAGGGTTCAGGGAGTCCAACAGAGTAGAGTAGTGGGGAGTGTGTATGAGTGAGAGTGCACGCGTGAGCGCACAGGACAGAGGCGTCGAGGTGCGGGGCGGACTCCTACACAAGTTCCAAAGGCCACCGTGTCCGCGGCTTTCGGCCCGAGCGGGACAGGGGGAAGCGGGTGGAACGGCCTGCACCAAGTGGGCAGCGCCCCGGGAATTTGGCGGCAGGGTTGGAGGGAGAGGGGTCTCGCGAGGGTTTCAGGGCGTGGCTGGAGTAGAGGGCGCGCGGCGAGTGTGCGCGGGTGTGCGCGCGCGAGAGGGCGAGTGTGAGCGCGGCGAGTGTGAGCGCGGCGAGTGTGCGGCCGCGTCGCCATTCCCCGTGACGTCAGAGTGTATTGTTGTGAGCGGGGCCGAGCGGAGCATCCCCGGAGCTGTCACCGCGGCGGCCGCGGCGGTGGCGCAGCGCGAGCCCCGCACGAGCGAGCCCGGCCGGCGCCGCCCCCCGCCCCTTGTCCAGGCCCCGCCGCCGCCGCCGCCGCCGCCGCCGCCGCCGCCCCCGCCCCCGGCCCGCCCGCCGCGCGCCGCCGCTGCCGCGCGCCCCCACCCACTCCACCCCACCCCCTCGCTCCATCCCTCCCACCCGCCGCCGCCGCCGCCGCCGCCGCCGCCGCCCGCGCACCTCCCCCCGCGGAGCGAGTGCGGGTCACCGGGTCACTGGGTCATTGTCTCCGCGCCCGAACCCCGAGCACCCCGTGGAATCCCCCACGTCATCATCAGAACCATCAATGAGATGCAAACATGAAAGACAAGAGGAAGAAGAAGGACCGCACCTGGGCCGAGGCTGCCCGCCTGGTACGTACCGCCCCCCACCCGCCGCCCGCGCCTCCCGCCGGCCCCGCAGTTCGCCCCGCGCCGCTCCGCGGCGGCGGAGACGGCCACTTCCAGCCCGAGCCGCCGCCCGCTCGCCGGGCTCCTGCTCTTTGTTATTCTGCGGGAGTGGGCTCGCCCGGGGGCCCCTGTGTATGTGCGTGCGCGCGCGGAGGGGCGCAGCGATTATCTACGGGAGCCCCGCGTCCGGGACCGCCCGGGACACTTCTCCCCGTACTTCGCTCTCGGGGCTCGGCTGTGCCTTCTCCACGGGTGAATTTCCGAGCGCTCGGCGCCGCTAGACTTCCCTCTCTGCCGCTCCGGAGACCTTTGTGTGGCAATTACCACTCCCTCCCGGCCCCTCCACCCCCCGGAATTTCATCAATAACTCTGTGCACAGTCTGTGTGTATGTTCGACGTTTGTGAGTTCAAACATTTTACACGTGCATGCACGGTGTGTGTCCGATACGGACTTGTGGGGCGTGTGCATGTGGGCTAGGTGGTTGCGTGTCTGTGTGCCGTGTCGTGTGCATTATGTGTGCACACTGATAGTGTATGTTTTGTGTGGTTCCAGTTCGTTTGTGTTTGTAGGTATTGTGCTCTGCTCGATGTTTGTGTGTACATTCTGTGCACGTGTGTGCAATTTGTGAGTGTGTGTCTGTGTGTATGTGTGTTTGGTGAAGTTGGGTCAGTGTCATTTATAGTGAGAGGTTATTAAGAGTGTACAGCTAGGTGTATTTTACTGCTGGCTTCCTGGGCGGTGTTACTTGACTGCTTTTCCTTTTCTTTAACCTTTCGGAGCTTACGTTTTAATCATCGAAAGAATGTCTCTATAGAAATGCCGGTTGGCAGAGGGGCGTCGGCGTCTTTGGTTTGATGCATGTATATGTGTGGGTTTTTCTTTTCTTTCTTTCTTTTTTCTCCCTATCTTCTTCTTTTAAAGGACAGCTGTGAAAGGATTTTTCAAAAGGATATTTCTGTACAGTGTGTCTCGGGAATGCCAGGCATTACATTTGAAGCTAAGCCTTTCAGGGTTTTGGCTGCATAAATTAAATATTTATTCACCAACTTACTATCTGGTATAAATTGGCCAAAAGAAAGCAGACTGCGTGCAGCGGGGGTTTTGGGAGGGGGGAGCAGGACGTGTTATTGGGTTGACTTTGTAAAGATTGTTTTACTGTAACTGTAGTCATTTTGAAAAGCATTTGAGTAACTACATTATGCTCAAGGAGAACATTTGTCAAAAGTAATTATCTGAGTTTGGTTGAAGGGCCTTGCTCTGGTATGTATCTGGATTCTAGCAAAGGGTTTTAGATAATTGGCCCTATTACCCAGCGAAGAAGTGACAAAGTCCTTTTTAATTGCAATCTAGTTATTGGTAGCTGGAGTGCCCAGGTCCCTTTACTTAATCTCTTAATTTCGTAGTGTTATTTCTCCCCTTATCTGTGATTATGTTAATCGCTAAATCTCTCACTCTGTGGATGAATGGGCAGGTGATAGTGATTCTTTAATGAACTGCATCTGGAAGAGGAAACTAAGTTGTCGAGAAAACGTGAGAAGTAAGCAGTAAGTGTTAAGTAGATGCCAGATTGATGTTATCACTGAGTTTTTGCTGGAGCATAGTACATTACTTATTGTTTGCTCGGCCATTAATTCAGAATTGTGTGGGGATGTGCAAGGCTTCTGCAAATGCATTATTCAGGTTCCGTGGAGTGGCAATCAAGTACTATTAGAGAGCTTCAGTGTGTATTTTAAGCAAGTGAGCAATGAGTTGATTTATAAATATTTAAAAATAATGATTCATGAATTAGCCATATCTGCCTGCAGAGAATTATTTAATAAATAACATTACTCTGATGGAATTTAAAGCTAGCCATTTGTATTCAATCAGTATATGTTACTGTTCTGGAAGATACTGTGTTTTATTTGATCTAATAATGATATATCTGTATTGATAGAATTTGAAAGAGATTTCTAAGTCACAGGTTTTTGTTAAAAGTTGGGTTTTCCTCTCGAAAAGTTCATTGATGGGAAAAGACACACTAGGAGTCATCAACACAAAAGAACGATAGACCAGATGTCTCTATTTTAACCAGACATATTGAACTAGTAGTTATGGTAATTTTTCAATTTGGTTCAAGTTATTTTTCCCCTGGTAGTTGTATAAATGTGTATGTGTTCAAAATGTGACAGTTAAAATCAAATACTGAATGAAATTGCAAGGAATTGTACTGGAAATGTCATTTTCAGAAATTTATGATTTATGTAAGTAACTTATCTGATTATTATTTTGTGAAAGGAGAAATTGATCCATTTGGTTAATGGTGATAACTGGTCACCATTAACCAAATTAATATTTGGTTACTTTTCATTTTCTCTTTATGATTACATGAATGCATATGGACTTGAACTCTCTTCTAAACTTGCATGATAAATTTTACTTTTATAATTGATAGCATTTCTTTATACTCAATTAAAATAAGATATTTTAAGCATTTCTGTGATATAGATACTATCATTTTGTATTTTACAATGCTCCTGATGATTTTGCTGTTGTTGTTAGGGACTTTTAGCCTTTTCTTCATCAAATGTTAAATGAGGTGCCTGATTTTAAAAGTAAAGACTCAGGATGGATAGAAATATATAACTCAATATGTGGTTTTTGCAATAAATGAACTAAAGAGAGAGTACTCAAATTAACATTAAGAATGATGATCTTCCAATTCATGCAGAATATGTTATATCTCTCTCTCTTGCTGGAGTGAGTGTATGTATGTGCGCGCGCATGTGTGTGATTTTCTTGAAAAATAGGACATCAGGGGAGAGGAAATGCAAAATAGATATTTTGAACCATGACCAAAAGCTTATGTATAAATGTAGCTTTGCCTTCACTTAAAGAAAAATATATGTGGAAGAGAATATTTCTTTCTACTGTAACTAAGACTTTCCAGTTCACAACAGAATTTCTATTTTCTTTCTTTGTGAGAAAAAGTATATGGTTTCCAAATTTGTAAACTCTTGAGTGGCAACTCTAGGGATTTTGTTTTAGATATAGATGTTGCTATCAAGCTGTATCATTTTCCTCAAAGAAGTATGTAATGCTTATATGGGTTAGGCTTGCTTACTCTATGAAAGGAGGAGTGGTGGTATAATTTGCCTGTGTTTCAGGAATGCAGTGATTATTAACAGGCTGCCATTTTACAACAGTAATACCACATCTTTTTTTCCCCTTCTTTTTTCTTCTGCCCTGCATCAGTTGCAGAAATTTCAGCCTTTAGCCTCCTCCCCTCCCCCACAGCCTTCTGCAGTTGTAGTTGTTACTTTGCGCATTGCCATTTAATATGGAGTCGGCTCCCAAACCAGATGCATTTTCATCTGTTTTATCTGCTCTTCTAAGGTTGTAGAGTCTCAGAGGATCCCACAATCACATGGAAGTATCTTCTGTCTTAATATTTGTAGACCACAATAAGAATAAAAATCAAAATCATAACTCATGTCGAGCTGGGGCTTTGACTTTAATCCTTTTGACTTTTATCTCAAGTCTTCACTCTGTTACTATAAATACAGTTTAAACCATTGTGAAACGATCTTCATGCTTCTTTGTAAAAAATGGGGATTTGACAGGACTTTGTTTTACTGCACTAAGGGGTTTCTTTGTTACTGGCTTAACACAGAACATACTGTTATTTATATATTTATTCTAGGTTAATTCTTTTTTGACATGCAAAAATATTGCTTTGAGAAGTGCTTTTTGATATCCTCATCACTTTGTTCTATAGGGAATGCTGCTTTTAAGATAATAGTTTAATGTATTAATTTGTTCCCTGAGTTTCCTTTTATTTGTTTTATTCCTTACAATCTTTGTTTAGTCTCAGTGACACCTGAAAATAAATCTTAACTATTTCAATAGCTTTGTGCTTGGTAACATGGCTGATTCATTTACTTGTAGTTTAGATACATTCACACAGATAATGAACATTAGTTTGTTGGTTGGTTTCTCTCTCTCTCTCTCTCTCTGTCTCTCTCTGTGTGTGTGTGTGTGTGTGTGTGTGTGTG
Source organism: Macaca mulatta (assembly GCF_049350105.2). Lineage (NCBI taxonomy): Eukaryota > Metazoa > Chordata > Mammalia > Primates > Cercopithecidae > Macaca > Macaca mulatta. The sequence continues at coordinate 58,894,453 of NC_133423.1, read as the reverse complement.
TTTCTTGGTAGTTCAAGGTGACCTTTGGGTAAAACATTTTTAATGACAAATTCACCTCATTGTTGGAAGAAGACAGGCACATAACCTTTTACAACACAGCAGGGTTACTGAAGATTTTAAATCAATTAAAATTTGGTGAATCATATTGTGTTAAAAATTAATCTACACTGTGCAAAACATTCACACAGATTTCGTTTAATTAATAAAGCAAATCTATGTGAATGTTTTGCACAGTGTAGATTATTTTGCATAATGCATTACATTCTAAATAAACTGTTAGGGTTTCTATAAAATAAAGCTGAATGGTATTGGTAGTTAAAATTTTTAAAAGGCAATTCATAATTGTGTAATGTACTGGTTGCCTTACCTTTTGTCTTTGTATTTGAGAGATAAATACAATTTTTCAGGAGTGATAAGCATGGTGATAGGGGAGAGGGTGTGTACTGCCATTGACATTTTCTCACTGTGCTAATGGTATTTTGATTTTAGGTTATAATCAGGCATTCAAGAACTGAAACATTTTGGCGTGTGATTTGGGTCACCCCAAAGGTACACAAGAGCATAACTGACAATGCAGTTGGATCATGAACCTGGCGAATACAGTTTTGCAAATGTAGTTTTATTTTTAATCACTAAAATTTCAGTTGGTTTGATTCAGCTGTTTTCTGTGGTCTGCGCATAGCATCATTTCTTTATATCTATACTTCATCATCTCTTCTTTCAAACATGGAACCTAAATTTCTGTTTTACAGTTTGAAAGATAAAAAAGAGTTTAACGATCTCTATGCCTTTTTAGAAAGAATATGAGTTTCAAGCTGAATAAAAATGTACTTGAAAGAATGAGTAATGGGAACTTAGACCTGGTGTTTAGGTTGTTAATTTTTTATTTCCTGCTGACATGAAAGTGAATTTTAAGAATTGATTATTTCTTAAGTTTTTCTATTTTTTATTTTTATTTTTGACAAATTCCTGGGTAACAGATGATTTCTTAGATGCCAGAAATGGGCTATTTTCTAGGTGTACTGTGGTTTTTAGACTTGTAGAGTTGTACCTGGAAGGGAATTTCACTACAGAAAAGTTAACTGATAAAGGAATTGAATTCAACATTTAATAATGTAGTGATTTTTAAACTTCATTGAAATGCATTGGAGAAGTGAAATATAGCCCCTAAACACGTTGCAGGCTCCTACATATATGATTCAGATGCTGTAGAGGATAAAAAGATATATTCTTAAGCAGTATAAAGTTTGGTAGAGGAACAAGAAAAAGTGGAGGATGACTGAGCTGACACCATCTGTAGGTGACACATGAATGATCAAGCAGGTGCTCATTTACAGATTTACAGAAGGCAGAAGCTATGTGGTGTGTGGTGATCGTGGAATGCTCAATGGATTAGATTAAACTTGGTTTGGCCTTGAAATATGAGTAAGTTTAAACAGATGAAGAGAGAGCATTCTAAGAAGAGAGAACGACATGGGCAGAGGTGAGGTGCAGGCAAGAGGATAGGGGTGACGAGTGGAGGGATCTAGAAATACCAGAAGACTTGGGGGCATAGGCACTGGGATAGAATTGAAAATGTAATTGTGATCAGACTGGGGAGGGATTTAAAGCCATTTTAATATTCAGTGAGTTTTCCTATGGGGCTGTTGTAGTTAGGTGGTGATAGAAAGGGAATTAAAGACTCACTCCCCATTCCCCCCCCACACACACACACAAAGAAGCACAAAACAAAATGAATATCACTTATATCATAAGTCTTACGACATACATTTATACAGTGATGGAGGGTGCACCAGTGGTCTGAGGGTGTTTCTGAATGTTTTCATTACTTGGTACTAAAGAGTCTGAAAACAAAATTAAATGATACAATTTAATTCTGTCTCATGTCCTTTACCAAATGAGGCAAAGTGAAAAAAAAATCAGTAAATTATATACATTACATTTGTGTAAGACTTCTTAGTGCACTCTGTTCCCTAAAATACCCTGTTGAGATTAGTCAGTAGCTAGGACTATCCCAGTAACTGTTTCTGAGAGTGGTTTAATGATATCCCCAATATCATCATCCTGTCTGTAAAAAGCAAGGCTGGGACAATATATATATGTGTGTCTGTGCATGCACACACATACACATATATACACATTTTATGTTTATATGTGTGTGTGTATGTATGTGTGTGTGTATGTGTGTCTCTGTGTGTGTACGTATGTATAATTTTCTATGTAAACTCTCATTTAAAAAAAAAACAATATGGGTGTTTAAACTGATGTGAATTTAATTGATCTGTTGCATGGAAGCGTAGGGAGGGCCCAAGTCTATGTCATACTTATTCCCTGCCTTTCGGGTTGCCTACATATGTATTCTCCTCCCTCAGTCCCTTCCTCTCACTCTCTCTTCCTCCTTCCTTCCCTCTTTTCCTTCTGACATTCTGCTTGAAATTATTATCTTCCTTTACATTTTGAACTTTTCCTTTAAAGTTCATCAGTGGCAGATCCTGGCTCCTTCCTGATAGGGCCAGGAGGAGGGGCATCTGTATACAACCACTTTCAGCTATTTGCCAGCACTGAGTGCCTTGATTGTTCTGCTTTTGTCCCTGCACAGTTGGTAGCTGCCAAAATCTAGCCCTGACGGAAACTTTCCCTGAAGAGCCCTTGTGGAACAAATAGAAACATTATATGATTAGCCACATTGTTTTCATTATTAAACAAATCTACATAAAGGGGTAGCAATTAATAGCTTTATCAATCTGAACTTAGACACCTACCTCTCCTCTTCCCTCAGTATTCCCACTTGAAGTAGTAACAATTAACTGTTGCTGGTTTTAATGTCAGCAACTGACAACACAAAATTGGGAATAGGCACTTCTCCTGGTTGATTGACATATAGCCCTCTGACACATTCTTTTGTAGTTTTAAGGCAAATTTATGCCCTGGGGTTAGCACCAAAGGGCTTGTCAGAACATTGCCTTTAATAGCTGAAATATATAACTTAAATGACATCCAAGACCTTAGCTTTGGTGGAACTCTTAGAATCTGAGGAATTCTCCAAGGCAGTGCAATTTAGATTCAGTGGACAGGCTTAGGAATTGTAAGATTTTCCTAAATATATACATGTATAATTTATGATACAATTATTTATCATTGCTTTATTTTGCATATCTGTAGCGTAAATTAGTCCAGAGAAAACTAGATTATGATTTTTTAAAACAATTGCACAATTGGTATTTTTGGCAGGTACGTGTATTCCATTTTTCTTCATGCATCTGTTTATTTAAAAAATAAGTCAATCATCGTAATTATTTATGACTTATAGAAGGGAACAGGATGGACCATCCTTTATTCAGAAGGTGAATGACATTTCTAAGATACTATTAACCATAATGTATTAGAACCTATTTTAATAATTTTCAGGAACTAGAAATTGAAATTGGATCTTTGGGTTTGTTTTCCAGCTCAGTCATAGAGTCATGATACAGTGAGGCTGTTGTTTATTCTTCATTTTTTTAACGTCAAAAATAAATTACTACATATGTAATCTGCACATGCATCAAATCCTTGTTGACATAGCCACAGAACTAAGTCACTGCCTGGAACATCAGGACTCTGTGACCCTCCACTCCCACCACCACCCCAAATGTCCACACAACAAATAAACCCTTATTTTAACAAGTATATATAATAAATTGCCTTCTTTTTTAAAAAAATGTATTATGTCTTCAAAACCTTGCAATTAGAAATTGTTGTAATATTTTTCTTTTCATTTCTTGTCCCTCTCATTTGTAAATCTTAGAAATTTAATTAATTTTTAAAAATCAGATTTCTTGATGGTTTTCTTGATGGTTTCATTGCTCTCTTTCCATCACTTTTAACTCCTTCCTGCTCACTTGAGTGTCCCCTTCTCTCAGTTGCCCCTTGAGTGTTGGTATATTTCAGGATGTCTCCTCCCCCTCCTCTTTGCCCCACACCCTTGGTTAGCTTGCCTAGCCCAATGGCAAGTCTCCTCTGATAAGGATGTCAGCCCTGATCTTTCCCCTGAATTTTAGGATTTTGTTAATAATTTCTTTTGTCTATCTTCATGTATTGTAGATATTTCAAATGAAATTTATCCAGTTCATTTAAACATTTATTGGATACTTTCAACAATTGTGTCATGCGTTGGGCAAAGAAGAATGTGACAACATTCCTGTCTCTTAGGGGGTTATCTATGTGTTCCTAAGCACATGGTGTCCAGAGAAAGTAGTAGATTCTGTCTTCTGAATATAGCTCACATTTAACTCCTCCTCTTTTCATTCACTACATCTTACTTAGTTCTGACCTTCCAAATAGTTGTGTCTCTGGTCTCTTTTCCAAATCTTACTTACTGAAGCTGTAGTTATTTTTTAAGAACAGTTATAATCTTACTGAGTCATTTCTGTTTAAAACGTTTGTGATTACCTTTAACTGAAAGTACCTGAGGCCATAAGAAGCCCTTTTCAGTAATGACAACACTGTTTTAAAGTGATAAATCATTGCATTTTCTAATAATATACAGAATTTAGCATGTTTTATTTATTATACACCACACCACCCCTCCCATCTTGTAGCAATTTCTACAGACTTAGATTTATGTTCTATTCTTTTAAAACACATCAAATTAGTTATTTTTAACACTAGTTAATTGATTACATTTATCAGCTTATTTAATCAACTTCCATGTTCAACTTTCTTATATCACACTCCCTCTTTCTAAATTGCTTTTAACAGCTTTATAATTTTTATGTGAAAGTCTTTGGGTAGCAAACATTCTTAGTTTTTGTGTGGTGAAATGTTTTTGTTTTGCATTCACCTTTAAAAATATTTTTTATTAAAGTTTTTAACTTTGAGATACAGACTCACATGAAGTTATAAAAATTAGAAAATAAAAGGATGAGTAGATGGTTACATGTCCTCACCCTGTCATTCTTCCTCTCTCCTGAAATCCTTCCTATCCTCAAAATATTGAATCTGAATACAGTCAAGATTGGGTACAAAAGTAATTAAAAGCCACCCTTTTGAAGCATTATCCCCTGAATTTGTGGATTACAATTAAAAAAATAAAAGGAGAAACTTAGTAGGAAAAAACAAAAAGATCTCATGTTACCCCCACCTTTGAATGATAATTTAGCTAGTTATAAAAGTTGGCTGATAATTTTTTATCCTTAGTACTTTGGAAATGTTCATTTGTCATGTTCATGCATCAATGGATGTGATGTCTGCTCTACTGTGAGTTAAATTGTTATTCTTAAAGAGGTATAATATACATTCTGTATCTGATAGTTGCTACAGGTTCTCTTATTTTTGAAGTTGTACAGTTTTATTACTCTGTCTTAATGTTTATGGGTGGACTTGCCTTTATTCTACTTAGTGTCTGTGTGTATATATATATTTGCTTTAAAATGTGGATCATGCTGTGGTATATAACTTATTGATTGCATTTTATCACTGTCAGTCTATGAATTATTTGAAGTATTTTAAGATTCCCCTTAATATCTAGCAAATTGTTATCTAGCTTATGCGTTGGGGATGATGCAAGAACAATGGGGAAAGGACTCCCTTAATTCTGTACATGATACAGTGATGAATGTATTGGTTTTATTATTCAGAATTGTGGATTGCAAGCAACAGAACACAACTCCTCCTAATTTGAGTAGAAAAGGAGCAGGTTTTTTTTTGTTTTGTTTTTTTGGAGGTCATAAACTATATCATATAATCAAAAAGGATCTGGAGAATGAGGCCTGACAAATAGGGATCACTAGAGGCTGGGCAGTAAAAACACACAGACAAGGTCATGCTTCAAGAATAGTCTAGTTGGAATATTGCTGTGGGCACTAATACCATCAATAATAATCACTACCATGACTCCATGCTTATTGCATGAGACACTGCCAGTGTTCCCCATATGTCATGAATAGTCTCATAATTTGCTGTCTTTGCATCCCATGTTGAAGATTAAAATACACATTGAGGAGAATCAAATTGGCGGACTCTAGGTCCCATGTCTGTACCTTAGCTGCTAGAGAGCGATGAGAAAGTATATATGGCCCCTTCAACTCCTGTAGTGAAATATCTCCATTTGAATTTTCATAGCAACAATAAAGTCCACAACATTAAGGCTGAATGCCTTATCCCTTTCCCACTCCCATCAAGTTTTCTCCTCCTTTCTTTCATTTCCCAGTAAAGCCACCACCATTTCTACATTTGTTCAAGCCACAAACCCTCTTGTCAGTGTTATACCTTATTATGTTTTTTTTACACCCAGTAAATCACAGACTTCTGCCACCTTCATCTTTTTGCTTCTACTCTGAATTCAGATCCTTGTTTTTAAATACTACACTTATATATCCATTTCCACTGTCATTTACCTTAATTCAGGCTGTATATGGGTTATGGAGACAGTGTAGATTAATGATGGTCCTAAGAGTCAGGCAGATTTGAGTTTGAGTCCAGATTCTGCCACTTACTATGTGTTTGACCTTGAGAAAGTTACATAACATCTCTCAATTTTATTTTCATTGTGTAATAAAGTAATAATAATATCTACCTTAAAGAGTAGTTGGAGTATTTAAATAAGATAATGTGTGTAGTGTAGTTTTGTGTCTGACGTTAAAGATGCCAGTTAATGTTAGTATCTGGTAGCTTCCATCTTGCGAAGTTCCTGCAACAACTTTGTAATTAGTTTCACTGACTCTAGAGTTGCCTCCACTGAGAATGATTCTTTTTGCATTTACAATCACTTATTTAAAAGTGAAACTGGTTCATGGTACCCGCTTTGAGTCTAAGTACTGTAGGAAATAGATGGTATTACTCTGAAGGGGTGATTGAAGAAAGTTAGGGTACAGTAAGAGAAAAGAACAGGATATAGTGAGAGAAAAAAGGCTTGCTCTGACTTTCAAATCAAGATAACTGTTTTCTAGTACATTGATTACAACATAGATTGGAAATGTTTGCAAAGTAAATCTCCTTTATACGTGCTAGTAAACTATTCTTAAACTTAGTGTTGTAGCCTCCTTTTAAGAGTATAGGAGTTCTATATAATGGAATAACCTTAGTATATCAATCATAATAAAATTTTTACTAAAGGACAGTAATACCTTTATCACGAATTAATAATAGCAATAAGAACTAGTAATGATTGGGTACTTATGTGCTTGATGCTGAACTAAACTTGTTATATGCATTATATTGCTTAATCCTATGAGTAAACCTAGGAGACATTTTATAATATTATTCACATTTTTCAAATGAAGAAATTGAGATTTAGAGTGTGTGTTAGTTGAGTTTCTCCCAGTTACAAGTGGAACAAATTTAACTCAAATTAGTTTAAGGAAAAAGGCTCACATAATGGAGAAATCCAGGAATGAACTTCAGTTCTAGGTGATGTAGGGACTTAGAGAATGTCATCAAGGTATTTGCTTTCTATGGTTTTTTTTTTTTTTTTTTTTTTTTTTTTTTTTTTTTTTGAGACGGAGTCTCGCTGTGTCTCCCAGGCTGGAGTGCAGTGGCGTGATCTCGGCTCACTGCAAGCTCCGCCTCCCGGGTTCACGCCATTCTCCCGCCTCAGCCTCCCAAGTAGCTGAGACTACAGGCGCCCGCCACCACGCCCGGCTAGTTTTTTGTATTTTTAGTAGAGACGGGGTTTCACCATGTTAGCCAGGATAGTCTCGATCTCCTGACCTCGTGATCCACCCGCCTCAGCCTCCCAAAGTGCTGGGATTACAGGCTTGAGCCACCGTGCCCGGCCTTTCTATGGTTTTTTTTTTTAGCTTTGTTTTTTTCTTGGCTTCATGGTGTAGGCAGGATTCTATTCAGGTATTGGACAAGATAAGATGGCCACTGGCACCACCTACGTATGTTGTCAAACCTTAGCCAGGACAGCCTAAAGACAATCTCAGTCTCTTTTCCTCTCCCAAGCCCATATCTCTCTCTTATTTTTTAAATGCCAATCCCAAAGAAGATTTTACTTTATCCTTGCTTGGCTGATATGCCCATTCCTGCACCAACAGCAATGGCCAAGATCAGGTATCATGATTGATTGCTATATAAGGATCACATAGAGAAGACAAAAATTACACAAAAGCACCAATAAAAGGCAGATGGAAAGTATGCTGGAAAAACAAATTATAAATGACATTGCCTTTGCTGTATAGATGGTGAATTAACTTGCTTAGCTTGTAAGTTGTGGAGGAATGATTCTAATCTAGGTCTGCCTGACTTTAGACCTTAAGTGTTCTAATGTAGGTACTCTTCGTTCATTACTTCTGGTATTATTTTTATGATATTTATTTTATGCTAAATATATGTTAAAGCTCAGGCAGCCATTATAAAGAACCTAAATATCTCTTTGGTCTGTTTCTACTGAAGCCTACTTTCCTGATTTAGAGGCTAGAAGTTACCATGGATGATTTCTGTTCTATTTTCCCCCACAGACAAGTTTCTTTATGGTTATATAGGAATAGTCTATATATAATATTTATAATATAGTTTGACACAATTTAGAATCCAAGTACTATTTAGATCTTAACACACTAAAATATACATTTCTTCGTGGAGCTTCCAGGTACTTTCTGGATGCAAGTAAATATTTTTATTCACTATCTAAAATGCCAAGAAGAACCTTTATTGATCATAATCCTTAGATGATATTAACTTACCAAAGAGAACAAATGTTTCTTCTCCATTGAATGAATCCTCACTCATTTTCTGAATATTGAGATTAGGTCAGCATCAGATAATGATTCCTTATTTCATGTAGAAATTTGTGGACATCAGTCTTATTGCTGCCATTTTCTGTTTATTCATTTGACAACATTTCTCCTTCCCTAGAGCCCAAGTGAATCAAATGTAGTGTTTCAGAAATTTTTTTTTCTCTCCTTCTACCTCTTTATAACACATTTTACTTAGCTTTGTGGAAATTTATCTCTACTTTTTCAGCTTGGAAAGTGGATGGTTCTGAGAATTGATGTTTTTCATGCTCAGTCCTGGGCAGAGTTGCTACTATTTAAAGAGAAAACACATTTAGTCTGGATCCACCAGGATCTTTAATGAGAGAATGCGAAAAAGAAACATGCTGTTGAATGTAAACAAAAATATTATCTCCTATTCTCATCCTTTCTCCAATTTTTATTTCTTTGTCATTTTTTTGCTAATGCTCTGTTTACACACCACGTTCCAGTAACTAAATAGGAATAGATGGTCTGTCAGCAGGAAAAAAAAAAATGAATGCATAAATCTAGATATTGCATTTCCTTTCAATCTTCTAATGACACTTTTTTTGTTTTTTTTTTTGAGACAGAGTCTGGCTGTGTCACCCAGACTGGAGTGCAGTGGCAGGATCTTGGCTCACTGCAAGCTCCGCCTACTGGGTTCACGTCATTCTCCTGCCTCAGCCTCCTGAGTAGCTCAAGCAACAGGTACCTGCCACCTCGCCTGGCTAATTTTTTGTATTTTTAGTAGAGACGGGGTTTCACTGTGTTAGCCAGGATGGTCTCGATCTCCTGATCTCGTTGTCCGCCTGCCTCAGCCTCCCAAAGTGCTGGGATTACAGGCGACACTACTTATTTTTTTTTGGAATTCACTGTTTTCTGAGCTCAGCTTCGTAGTAGGAAATGCACTCATGAAAGTTAAATGCATTTTTCCATTGGTTAAAAGCTTTAGTGGAGAATGAAGCCCTTAATCCGGGGAGTCTGCTCTCTCCTATCTTTGTATGAAATTTTATCTTTTATCTTCTTGGTGCTAGGTGCTAGTGGTAGGCAGTTCATTTGCTTCAGTTCAAAAGCAAATCTAAGCACATGAAAGGTATCATCTAGAGAAATGGGTAATGGGGAAACAAATAATGGGACTTTAATAAAACAGTGTTTGAAGTTTTTTCATGTGTGTTTGTACATGTTTATATTAAATAGAATCCACAACGGAAAAAAGGTATTTTAAGTTATTTAAATAAAAATCTTTCTCTGTCTTTAATACGTGAGCAAGTAGATATCACCTTATAAGGATTAGATTGATGACAGTTTTTTTCATTTTTCCTCCTTAGGGGACATGTGGTGGCATCATAGTTCTTTGCTGCCTTGAATTAGGCATAACCATTTTTGTTTTGTTACCTCTGACTTGCAGCTTTTACGGGTCAGTATTTTATTCACTTTATTGCTTTTCTGGTTGTATTGATCACAGAAGCTGGTGACAAGATGGAATTTCAGTTAACTTGGTTCTTGGCTGGAAATGTAGATGTCAGTGAGAAATAAGCATTTGTTTCACTCTGCTGAGATTTTGGGGTTGATTTTTACTGTTGCATATCTCTGCCTATCCTGACAGAGTCAATCTTTATAAGAAAAACAGGTGTTTTTATTCCAGGCCACCCTTTACTTTTGTTTATGAGGCACTAAAATATATAATTACATGCTTCAGAGATCTGTTAGGAAAACAAAGTTAAGTCCCTTTGTTTTTTTTTCCTTCTCCATTACATTAAATTGATTTGTAAAATCTTCCTTTCCAGTATTTATGTTTTGTTATTTTAAACTCGTAAAACCAGTAAAAAATTTTTTCATTACAAGGGAAATCTTTTTGTATTCTGTCTTAAGATAATCTTGTTTATATTTTTGCCTTATAAAATAACTGTCTTTCCTCCCATTTGTCTACTGAGGAGGAAAGTTTTTTAACCGGAGAGAGTAGAACAATCATGGTTAACAAGGAATTGAATTCCAAGATTGTTGAAAAGATAGAGAAAGGGCACCTGGACATTTTAAAGGAGTTTAAGTTCCCAAGTTGAGACAAATTGTGTTTCATTGAAAAGGTATGGCCAGATTTCCACACCACTGAGAAGGGGAAAGCAGACACTGTAACAATACTTCTTTCTTTCTTCCTTTCTTTTCTTTCCTTTATCCCCCTATGCCACTTTTTTTTTTTTTTTTGACCTAGGGGAGTGCTGGGAGAGAAGTACCCCCACCAGCAGATTATATTTCCCAGCCTGTCTGTCTCAGAGATTCCAGTCTATGTTTCTCATCCATTGAGGGCTCAGTTACCCTCGGGCTGTTTCCCACCAGTTTCCACTCTTCCCTAGATATCCCATACAGAAACTCCTGGCAGCTCACAGACTCCCCATTGAGCCCAACCCCTTCATGTAGGAAAAGGGGGGAAAAATGAAGAAAACTGGTCTTGAAAGCCTGCAGACTTTCATACCACAAGGAATGTGTTGACCACATGCATCTTAAACCAGACGAATGATGTTTGTTCAATCCTTCAACTTACTGATATTCAGCCATATCTGTTTCATGCTGTAAACTAAAACCTCAAAACCAGGAGGTTTTTTCCCGTCCTTCTCACAAACAGGGATTAAGTTGTAACTACACAGTCCCTTACATATTAAATTGTAATTTTGTTTATGGCATAATTTATCTGCAGGAGGCATTGATTTTCACAGCAAATTCCTTTATCTTTAAAAATTTCAGCCTTTATATGGGTATGCAGCCACTGAAATATTATTATAGGTGAGGCTATCTCTGAATTGCTAGGGTCACAAAACTAAATCTCCCATATTTTTGTTTTAATTTCCCATAATATGGAGCTGATGTATTTTACATTTATATCCCCTATGACTGGAACACCTACAGATTATCCAGATGTTTATATTGTTATATGTCCTCCATACCTGATGGCAGGCGTAGTTATCTTTTAAACCTGAATGCAAGGGTAATTAACAGCACTCTCAATACTTTTTCTATAGATAACTTACATTGAAGAGACGGAATCCTTGTGGGCCTAAACCCTACTGTCTGTAGCTGAGCGAATATAAGAGAACAACATCTGGCCTAATTTATCTTTAGGCAAAATTTAATAATGCTGAATGGCAACCTCTGGGAAAAAATCTAAGCAAGACTTGATGTGAGTCCTGATTTAGAGTTGGCTAATAGGTAACTCTTACTTTGTATTTCTTTTTTTCAAAGGGATGATTGTTTTGATCACATCAGAGTTAATAATTTTTCTTCCTTCTGTCATCAAAATAAACGTGATATTACAGTATAATGAGCTCCCAGCCTGGTTGTAAGCAGAACTCAGCTTGTAAAATCAGGACTAAGGAAGGCTGGGAAGCAACAGGGACTATCTGATTTCATGCAGAATCTTTTGTTGGCAAAGGCAAGTTTTAATACTCCATTGACTTCTCAAAGAGATCCAACTCCTATTTCATACCAACAAATGCTGGCTGATTGAAACCAGTCCTGCTTGCTTATAAATATACCTTAATTCCTCTAGCACATAGTTTAAGAAGACGAGAAATGAGGGGTAAACTGGGGAGGGCTGGAAAACTTGGCTCATATTAAGGTAGGTAGTACATCAAGAAGCATGTAGAAATATTTGCCCTGAATTCATTTAACATAAATCTTTATATATATATATATATATGTATGGAATCTCACTATGTTGACCAGGCCAGTCTCTCAAACTCCTGACTTCAAGTGATCTTCCCATCTTGGCCTCCCAAAGTGCTGGGATTACAGGCATGAACCACCATGCCTGGCCTATTTAGCACAAATCTTGATGCAGATATTTTAATTATATCATAATTGAGTATAGTAAATCAGGGTGGGAGTTCTTTGACTCGGTTTGTGGTATAAACCATTATGGTAAATATTTATGCATGACTCAAATTGGAAACAGGAACACACATTTTGCTTAAGTCTACTGGTCTGTAGAAAGCCTGTGGTCTAAAATCTAAGCTCTTAGGACACCTGCTTCATATTTTTAAAATGTTAGTCCTGTTTTTGAAGGCTTGGAATCAGGAATTTCTTCACCTATTACTCATCAAAGTTCTAGGTAAAGAACTTTTACCACTAGAATTATTTATAACTTTGCCCGTGGACTCCCACTGTTGTAAAATGTTTAATTTTTTAGATACTACTTCTGGATGGATCAAGTGCATATTTAACAAAGAACTACAACCTGCTTCTCAGAATTTTTGTTTATTAAGAATTTGGGTTGCCAGTGATGCGGTTTTAGGAATTGCTATGGTTTTATTAATCTAAAGGAAGCAGGTAAGTTAGCATCTGACTTAAAAGCATTTATTGTATATCCTGTATCTTTTAAAAATATCCTGTGAAAGGAATCAACTATGGGCTCAATAATTAGTATAATGAGCACGTTGGTTATGAACCTTTGGTCATCTAACCAATTTAATGAAAAGGAGAATTTATTGGAAGACTCATAAGTTGTAAGCCATTGCGGCAAAGTAGGAGGTTCTCGGTAATACTTGGAGAGTAAGAATGAAAGTAGCTAGGACTCTCCCATCCTGTCTCTGCACAGTATGCTTATTTTCTGAGCCTGGCTCACATGCCTACGAACATAGCTTCCAGCAAATTGCAGGCTCTCCTCACATGGTATCATTACCAAAAAGTAATCAAGATGTGTTTTCTTGAGTTTTAGGGTTGTACATCCTGGAGAAGATTAATGATTGGCCCTCTTTGTGTCCCCACCTCCAGCCATCCCTCCTTCCCATCTTTAATAGGCAGCTCTTCAAGAATTGCTTATTCCTGAAGGAATATGACAGGAATATGTGAACTGTCAGCAATATAACAGCTTCCATTGAAACCAAAGTGAGAAAGGGCATTCTTCGGAAGAAGGAAGTGGGGAATTGTGCACAGACAACAATAAACTGAGTACATACATCAATTCTTTCTCGTCTCCTTTTTTTTTTGTTAGGCAAGTTATTACACAACTACCACATGCTAGTTACTAGAAATATAGCAGCAAACACATACCAAGATGATAACAATTCCATGGAATCTGAATTATAATACCACCACTGGAAACAGAGTAGGCAGGGGTCATTTCTATGTAGAGTAGATGAGCATTTTGAATGAATACGAAAGAAGACATATAGTTTAGTTCCTTCCTTTCATTTTAAATCTATTTCTAAGTAAATTAGATGCTTGCCACTCTCCCTTCCCCCACTGTAGTAAGCCAGAGAATAAGTGTCTCCAGCGATGGTAATGGCAAATTTTATTGTATTTCATTTTTGGTGTATGTATGTGGTTGGTGAGTATTTGTTAAATGAATGGATTATTGAGGTGGTGGTGCTGTTGTCCATCTGTAGTCAGGAGAAAATAATTACTGTTAACTGTGACAAAATAAACATCATTGTCATTCTTCAACATTTAAGTGGACAGAATCAAATAATTTCATATAACAAAGTCATTTTATACGATTATCTAAAGATATATTTTACAACTAATTTCTTCTGGCAGATACATCTGAATGCTGTGTCATTTCAGACTAGTTTGTGGGAATAACATTGAATAATTTTTCTGACTCAGATTGAATGATGAGTAATGTTTGCTTTGGAATAATTTCAGTCTTCCTGTATTTTATATTCTTCACTATGATTACAGTATAAGGCACATAACTGTTTCTGTTGTTGGTTGAGTATTCGTATTTGTTTTGTTTTTAAGCTGACCTTCGTTCTCTATTTCATTCATTCATTCATTCATTCATTCATTCATTCATTCATTCATTTTGAGACAGGGTCTGGCTCTGTCACCCAGGCTGGAGTGCAGTGGCATGATCTTGACTCACTGCAATCTCCACCTCTCAGACTGAAGAGATCCTTCCACCTTAGCCTCCTAAGTAGCTGGGACTTGAGCACGTGCCACCATGCCTGGCTAATTTTTGTATTTTTTGTAGAGACCAGGGTTTCACCATGTTGACCAGGCTGGTCTCGAACTCCTGAGCTCAAGCAGTTCACCCGCCTTGGCCTCCCAATGTGCTGGGATTAAAGACATGAGCCACTGTGCCTAGCCTTGAGCTGACTTTTAAATCAGCTGTTAACAACTATATAACTTATGTAATACATGCATAAGTTATATAAATTATATAATATGTAGAGTCTCCAGGGTTACAATTGTTAACGCTAATATTTTTATATGGCGGGGATGTGGGTGAGACTTTATGGGAACATGTATATGTACACCACAGACACTGGAATATATGCATCCTCTCTATGTATTGTTGTTCAACATGTTTATTTTTACTTACCACTTCCTCCCATGTCAGTACATATTTTCTTGTTCCTTACCTTATTCTTTCTATTATTTTATGGTATGTATGTACCCTCATTTATTTAACCAGCTCCCTCTTAGATTATGTCTCATTATTTTGGAGCCATAATCTCATATAATGCTTCATTGTACATGCAAGATAGGCTGTGGATTTTTGTAAGAAAAATACCTAAAGGTAGATGAGGTTCAGTAAGTGAGAGTGCCTGCCTTTTACATTTTAATAATACTGTTAAATTATTCTCCAAGTGAACTTTTACCATTTGGTACAAGGCAGTATATTGTGATGGTGAAACACTTGGACAAGGAGGCATGGATTTGAATCCCAGTTCTGCTTCTTACCTGGGAATAACCTGGTATAAGTGAATTAAAAGTGAATTAATGTGTTGGTGTCTCAGTTCTCTCATCTACAAAACAAAAAGAAAAACAAAAAACAAACAAACAAACAGAAAACAAATCTGCCTAACTGGGTGACTGTGAAATTAAATGTCTTAATGTAAGTCAAGTTCTTAGAAAAATGCCTAGCTTATTTTGAATGCTTTCTAGCATTATGCATTAGCTGCTCTTATTAACACCAGCATCTTATAAGGATTCCCAAGATTTAAAACTTTAGGGTCTTGACTGATTGCTGCTTTTCATGTTATCCTGCAGGGAATGCTGCGTATCCCTGTTGTCTGTTTCCATAAGGGCAGGGGTTTAGTATTCATATGTAGGCAAAAGTATACACTAAGCACATTAATTTTCATAATATTGTATTAATCTTGCATCTACAAATAGTTTTCAGAGTTATTATAGATCTATGTATACTACTAGTAGTAAAATATAAATAAACCCCAAATTGTTAGAGTATATAATCTTGATTTAATCATATTAGATCTTGGGAAGATTGTCTACTTTAATTGTTTCATCTGATGTTCTCATTTATATTTTTGTCTTATGTTTAGATTTTTATGGGAGGTTCTATAACAAAACTTACTATGTGTCCTATGTTTGCTTTTACTTAACCCTCCTTGTAAATATTGTCCATCGCCCCCCAGTGCTTCTGTATAAAAATGTCTATGTGAGACACTTCTCTTAGTTTAGAAATAAGAAAGCATTTATCTGATCTGACAAACTCATGTTTCTTTCATTCAGCTAATGAGAGTTAACTAATGTCTGCCTCCACGTTTTAACTGCCATAAAATTGGGACAGTGTTCAAGATCAAAGTCACAGTAACTTTATCATCGGGCATGATTTCTCATTTTTGAAACATTTCGCTGGATTAGTCTCTTTTAAACTAGTGCAAGTTTCTTTCAAGGAGATGTGATAAGAAAAGTTACATGAGAGAAGTTATATGGGATAAGAAATGATGATGTATGAGCCTCGATGACAAGACACTGAAAGAATCTGCAGGTATGACCAGGAAGTGTTGTGGATAACCATGGGAATAATCACAAAGAACAGGAGAGCAGTTGTCCAAAGGCCTGGGTTCGGATCTTCATTCTCCCACTTTCTAGCTGTGTAACACTGGGCAAATTAAATTAACTCCTTTGTATCTTCATTAATTCATCTATAATCTATAAAATGAGGGGGACAATAGGCCCTATGTGAGAGGGTTGTTAAAAGTATTAAATGAGCTCATATGCATGTTAGAATAATGCTTAATGCAGAATAACTGCATTTTTAGAAAGGGTAAACTTTTTAATTATAGACTATTGAGCTTCACCTCAACCTTCAATAAAATACATTGTTGAAGAGATGACTGTGAGCATATAGAAGCGGATGATCATATCCCTGCAAGGCATTATGGATTCTCTAAGTTAATTCATGTCAAACTAAATTAATTTAGTTTTGATAGGATTATTAGACTTATACATCAGGAAGATGCACATATTAGAGCTAAATTTCAGCCAGTCATTTGATGTAAGTCTATTTATTGTAAAACTCGTTTAGAAGTGATGGACATTTATAAACTGGGTGATAGTATAATTAAATGAATTTGTTTTGGATTGAACATGTATAGATAAAGTGTATAGATTGAGTAATCAGTATCAGTCTGAAAGGAGATCCCAATGGCAGCCATAACAGTTTGTTTTCCATTGCTTTGTTTTGCTCTGTCATGAATAACTTGGAGGAATACATCAAAATCATGCTTGTCAAATAGGTGGCCGAAAAAATAAAGAAAACTGAGCAATTGGAAAACAATGGGGGTTACAAAAGGACTGTGTAAGCTTGAGAAAATAATGTGTAACTAAAAAGATAAAATCCACTTGAGATCACAGTGTCCTTCTATGCAGCAAGTTTTTTGGGGGCACGTAGAAATCCAGTGGAGGACATTCCTGGGACGAGTTTAACTGTTACTTTCAATAATCAGCTGTTTGGCACTAATAGGATTTCGAGCCTAAACTACTGGATTTAAACAACCACTAGTGTATTAAAACAAATATATGCTTATGTCTGGCAGGTTTGGAAAACACACTACAGAGCTGTGGGTGCAATTTCAGAAGCAAATATTGAAAGATCTGGAACTTTTAGTTGAGTGACAATGTGAGGTGGCTGCTGAAAAAGAGCATGTGTCGTATTAGGTGAATGTAGTTCTTGCAGATAGAAAAAAATGATTTCCCCATATTGTATTTGGATCAAGCTACAGTTAAAATACTTATCAGTTTTTTAGCTCATTTATTTAAATGAATATAATTCTTAAATGTGTTTTAAAAGTGTCACTGGAAAACTCAAGAATGTTCAGAGAAGGATGATTTGGGTGATTGTGTTTGCAAATTATTTTACATGAAGATTGATGAAGAAACTAAGGATCTGTTAGTCTGGAAACAAAGGGAGACTTGGCCTGAATAGTGTTTGAAAACATGTGGCAACGTATCTTGTGTATAACATATTGAATCCCATACTTGTAAACTTATATAACACGATTGCCTTTTGACCTTACGTGATAAAACAGTGTTTGTAATTTAACATTAAATAATTAGTGTTATATTCAAAGGCAAAAAGTAGGATAACTTGATAGAAATGAAAGGAAAGCACAATTTTTACTTGAAGTACTGAAAAAACTTTTTAATAATTACTGAGCTCTTAAGAGAATAGACTGCCTGCAAATTTCTGTAATAGAAAGATTTCCCTGTCTTTCGTTAAAGATAAGTTTTACTTTGTAAAACAAGTTTTACATATCATTATTTAAACAATTAGTCTTTTTTTGCTTTATTTTAGAACACTGTGTAAATTCTGAGTGTCTGCCACTTTGTTTTCTTTCTGTGTGAAAAAGGAATGCGAAGTGTTTTAAATGATTAGAAACTTACTGAGGTCCAAAAAAGTTGCCAAAATCCCGCAGGAAATTAGAATTCACTTCTCTATTACATAGAATTTCATCTGCAAATTCAGGGAATGACCGCTTTGTTTGAAACTCCAAAAATCATTTCTTTCAGCTGTGCTCAGGTTTTATGACCCTGGGCAACTAAAATATGTTGCTATAAAACAGAATTTCCTTCTCATGAATATTCTGTGATACCGTATATCATAATTGCTTGAAAGTTTCAGTATATGTTGTTGGAAGTAAGTTGTTACTGTTGGTATTCTATATTTTTGATTTGTAACAAGCATAACAAGATAATTGGTCCTTTAGTATGCTCTTCTTCCTAGTCATCTGAACAGTATCTAAAAGCATGCCATGAGGAAACCAGGCACAGTATGGTGCAGGCTTTCCTGTGCATCATTGGTGGAATACGTTTGGAAGTGGTCAGGCAGTGAGGGATGAGAATATGTGGCTAGCCTGATTTGTAGTAGCTAGTGAAGTTTACTTAGGAAATCTTAAAGAGACCACATTTAATTCCTCTGATTTTTTGGTAGTGCTCTTCTTGGTATTGAAAAAAATCTGCGTTTCTAGGCTGTGTTCAAAGGGAGCCAGTCTTTTTTTTTTCAGCCAATAATATTAGCTACTGTTTATTAACACTCATTACTGTAGGCAGTCATTTGGCTCATTGGAATAATAAGTCCTTTACATTCATTATCTCATTTAGTCCTCACAATATTTTTATGACTAAGGAAGAGAAGAAATTATGACTCAGAGATTTCTGATGTCTTACCTAACATCAGACAGCTAGTGAGTAGGGGTTCCTGGTTCATCTGCCTCCAGAGCTCACAACCTTCATTATTATTCTATGAAAAGCTCCAAATATAGAATGACTCAAAATATTTCCCCAAATTAACTTGGTCTTTGTTTATTGGAGCCTAGTTAGTAGTGCTACAATCTGGAGATATAGATGTGAATCAGGACCAAGGCCCGGGAATACATGAGGTTTACAGTGAGCAGGAAGATCATTAAACAAGGTAACACTCATTAATGATAATTTTGACAGGTGCTGTACCAAGGGAATATATAGTTTAAACCATTATCTGAGAATTTAATATCTGATTGTTCATATATATATACACACACATATATATACACACATACACACACACACACATATATTTCATTTGTTTTGAGACAGGATGTTGCACTGTCATCCAGGCTGGAATGCAGTGTTGCAGTCACTACTCACTGCAGCCTCAATTTCCTAGGCTGAAGCAATCCTTCTGCTTCAGTCTACCAAGTAGCTGGAACTATAGGTATACACCACTATGCCTTGCTTATTTTTATTTATTTACTTTTAAGTTTTTAGAGACAGGGTCTCGCCATGTTGCCCAGGTTGGTCTCAAACTCCTGGGCTCAAATGATCTGCATACCTCAGCCTCCCCAATTGTTGCGATTACAGGCATGAGCCACCATGTCTGGGCTGATTGTTCTTAAGTGTGAAATTCCTGAACTGGGGTTTGTGAGAGCAATGATACCTTGACTTATGATAATCTAATGCCTGATTGTTTGAGGTGGAAGAGTTTCATCCAGAAACTATTCCCCCCTGCCATTCTGTGAAAAATTGTCTTCTGTGAAACCGGTCCCTGGTGCCATAAAGGTGGGGGACTGCTATACAATAGCATATAATTTTACCATAAAGAACATTTAAATAGAACAGAAAATTGTTAGTATCATCTTTAACCCTTCAACCAGCAGCCACATACGCTGGGAGTGAAGAACAACCTAATTGAGCTGTGAATACTGGGCATTTGCTGAGGTGCTGTCACTTTTGATGTAATTTATTTTCTCATCTGAAGACTATCAGTAACCCAAGTTCACGTTTCATCAAAATGACATGGACCTTTGAGGCTTTTCAAGAGTAGTAGAAATAGGGAACGTTAAATATATTAACTCTAGAGTCTTTTGTAATAATGGAAAGCCCCCAGAGAGGACTTAGCACGTAGGAGTTGTCTAATAAATATTAGCTGCTCTTATTATACTTAAACATTGTCATCAGTATCATCATGCCTACAAGTCCTGTTCATCTACTCACTAGCTTTGTGACCTTGAGCCAATTCAGCTTTGCACATCTCAGAGAATGTTAATAATACTTCTCTATGCATCTCACTGAATTGTTTTGAGGATCAAATAAATTAATATGTATTGTATGAAGCAAATAAAATAAAATACATTGTATAAAAGTCATTTGTAATTGTAAAGAGGTATATAATGGTTTATTGTTGTTATAACCCCAAAATCGTTTACCTCGGACATGAGGCCCTAAACATCTGAACACTTTAATGAACTGCCAGTATTGATTAAGGGAAGATGGCACATTAATGTTAGAAAAAGGGAAAAAGCCTGGTCACTGATACCCATGTAGAATTCCACAAATGTAAACATCTATCATTGAAATGATACTTAAATTGTAGGGATTATTTTTCGTTTTACCATCAAATAAGTAAGCTCTCTCAGAAAGTTTTATTTAGGGCCAGAAGGGCCAAAATTTTAACCTTTAAAGGAACACTAATCCAATGTGTTTATCTTAGAGTTACTTAGAATGAGTTTTCTCTTTGAGAGATACCAAGGAATTCTTGAGTAAGCCTTAATATGCTTGAGCCAGTGTTCCTGGACCAAAAAGGTACTTAAGGACCAAACCTAACACACATAAAATTGCATTCTTAACTTGGCGCTAAATGATTTGGCCAATCGTCTCTCTCTTTCCTTTATCTATATTGCACGTATTGCAGGTCCTTTTTTGTATTTATTTTTTCTCCCCATCCTAGGACATGTAGAAGTCTATGGGGGGTGGAGGAATTTCTGGAATGAGACTCTTGCCTCAAAACTGTATGAATGTATAAGTCTTTGAGATAGGCCCTGATAGAGTTAGTTAGATAAGAAGGTGGAATGTAATGGTATATTTGGCAGCTCTGTACATCTGTTTACCTCCTGTGAAAAATAGATCCACAACCAGGAACGTAGCTAGTTGTGTGTATGCTTTGTGCGCCAGGCATGGAGAGTCCTGTTTGTGGAGAGCAGTGTTGAATTTGAAACCTTTCATGGAGTAGAAGTGAAGAAGAAAGAAAGTAACTAGGAATTGAAAAGACTTCAGTATATAAGAGATGCAAGACATCTCAGAGATTGAGTATAGTAAGATCACAAATATAGCTTTAACACAAGAGAACAATTTGTTTCACAAAGAAAGAAAGGACATTTTATGTAAAGACTGAGCACTGTGACAGACTCTGATTTGTGAAGAGACAGTGATATGTGGCCAGTGGTTTGTAATTCCAATCTTCCTGGCAGTGCTAGTTCTAATAATTCTAGCTACAGATATTCTTAGCGAAACTCAGCAGTTTTAGGGGCCTGTTTCTGAGGAAATGAATTGTAAAGTGCTCAAATTTTCAGCAAAAATTTTTTGAAATGGACTAGGAAAGATTAGTTAGCCAGTATAAATAATGTAGAAAAGATAAATAAAGCGTACAGCTATTATAAAGGAGAAGCAATTCACAATATTTGTAGAAAACATGATTGTATACTGTGTGCTATTAAAACTGTTAACTCAATTAACTATTCATATAGATAATAATTACCCTGATTCAGTGACTTTTATATGTATTAGCAATAGAATGTGGGAAATATTAGTTGAAAAAAGTATATTCGAAGTTGCAACTGAAAATATAAAATAATAAAATGTTTATTACAGGTTACAAAGTAAATCTTAATTGGAATGATGTATAAAATTCGTCGGAATTTAATTAGATGTAATTAGATGTTTCGTTGAATTCCAATCTCAATTTCATCCGGAAAAAATAAAGTGGATATTTAGAAACTTAAGAAGGAATAATCAGAGCAGTGTCCTGTTCAGCGAGCGAAGTGTATTATAATATTACAGCAGTTAAAACAGTGTAGTGTTGACTCAGCAATTGATGGAAAGATCAGTGGGACCTAGTGGGACCCCTGGACAAGCCCCCCAAGGACAGCGTTATGCAGTTTCCTCTGGAGACTCTTAAAAGTCCCAGAAGTGCCGTCAGCCATTAGAGGGAGTAAGTGTGGGGGTCCGAGCTCTCTCATCTCCAGCTCAACATGAACAGCTCTGCATTTGTGTGTTTTATATATTGGGTTCCCACAATTATATTTAGGTTTCACATTTTGAAACGTTTTCATTGCCCTACTCTTAACATATGGTAGAGGATGCCTCACTAGCCATGTGTGGCGTATGAAACAAATTATGTTGGGGAAGTGAGGCTTACTATGGGAGGAGGGGGCAGATGTTAATATTTCACCTTGGCAAAAAATATAAATTCCAGATGAATTAAAAAACAACTACTTGAAAGAAACACTTGTAGGTATTTGCATGCTCTCTGGATAAAAGGAATTTCTAAACATTAAAGTAGTAGAAGTTAATGGAAAAGCCTGATGAATAGTTGCTTGTGTAACAATAGAAAAAACAAAAAACAAAACAAAACAAAACAAAAAACACAAAAAAACAGATCTCCCACCAAACATCCAAAATGTAAGCAACAACAAGACCAGGCAGTGCCTTATGGTCAAGAGATTGTTGGGGCAATGGACAGTTAGTCTAAGGTTTGGGTCTGGTAGCTTAAGATGCCATTGTGCTCTGACTGTGGCTTGCCCTACTTAGTGTATTAGAGTATGGCTGTCTGTGAGTCTGATTCATGTCTCTGCCATGTGTCACATTATTTTGATGGCATCAATGTTTTGTTCTGTGAAGATAATTTCTCCTTATCTTTTGTTCTATTAATGTTTACACAGCTCAATCAGTAAAGCTTGTTCGCACCCAGGAACCTCTCCTTCTCTGTCTCTGTTCTCTGTCTTGCAGGAATTGAGGGTGGCTTCTGGTGTTTTGTGTGGCTTCATCATTTCCTTCCTGCCTCTCATCCACTTCATGATGTAATTCTTGGCACTTTTACTTCCTTTGTAGAGTAGGATGTGATGTCATAGAGAAGGGGACAGGGCTATCCAAATTCTCTCAATTGCTGGGAGGAGCTGTCCAGGTGTGCTGAGGGGCCTGTACTCAGGAAGAGAAACAGGGAATCCTCCACAGTGAGTAACCCCAATTTCAAGTGCACCCAAATTTCCGTTAAAACATTGTCCAGTACACTGGAGTTTCTTCTTTGGCCCTTTCTAGATTTAATCAGTTTGCCTTTAGACATTCCCAGTTCAGCTCAATTTTCCTCCTTTCTCACCCTCCTCCTATCTTTCTCTTCTTTCCCCATCGTATGCCTTTCCCTCCAGTTGCCCTCTTCCTTGCTTGCTTCCTGTGTGTCTGTGTCTATTGACCTCCTGCCCATATCTTTTATGAGAGACCCGTTGCCTTTCATTTGAGGCAGTGCTCACCCTATATATAGTCCATGTGAACACAGCATCTCCTTTCAGTAATTCATAATTATGTACTGTTCTACTTACAGTTCTTATTTTAAAACTTCTGTCAGCTTTTTGTTTTCATATCGGCTTCTTCCTCTTTCCCCTGTGCTCTATTCTTTCCCCCTTTTCAGCTCTATTGTGCAGTTTCCTTATTGCCTTTTTTCCAATATATTTATACTCCTCTTCCCTAAACAACTTCGCCTATGTTTCTGTTTCCCCTTTTCCAGTGTTCGGTTCAGCTCTACGGTGTCCTCCTCTGCGAGGACCACTTTCCTTCTTTCCCTTTCACATACTTGTTGCTATACCCTTGTTGTAGTGTGGCTCATATTTCTGTATTCTTTAAAGAATTTACAACTATGAGTAAGGACGGGGCTGATCAGGATTGGGAATAGGGGGAATTTCCTGGGAACTAGAAAGGAGAGAATAGGAAAGTATCTGAAAAGTTAGGATGGGCAGGCTGCATGCAACACACTGAAGGGCCTTGATGAACAGAGCCTTCACTTGTGAAGCAGTTGAAATTTGGTTATTGACAGTATAAGAGATCACAGAGCCATTTTGAACAGATTTGGAAGCCTTTTCAAGTTTACATTTTCAGAATGACCCTGTTAATTCTTAATAATTATGATTCTTCAAATAATAATAGATTGGAACTCTAGTGTTTCTAAGTTACAAGAGGCCATGACTTGAGCGTGAAGCTCCTGCATAGCATCTTTAATTAGGTATCATCTACCCTTGGAGTAGGTCATTGTGAAGATGTGTGTAACTTGTTTCTTGTACCCAGATGTGGTCCCTGTAGTTCATGTTGGTGCACAGTAGGGGCACTACTGTTTATTGTTTCCACCACATGGGGTTAAGTCCCTGGAAAAATAAAGGAACCTGATTTCCAGGGCTGATGGTCTAAGACCTGTGGAAATAATCAGCTATGTCCTGTGTATTCCACACCCTTTGTTTAAAAGAACCCCTTTCACAAAAGATAGGTAGGGCAGAAGAGGAGAGAAAGAGAATGGGACTGAGTTCATATGACTGAGATAGGCTAAATGGGAAGAGGAAAGGGCTTACTTGAAATTAATTGGAAAAGGCAAAGGAAAGGAAACTGAGCTGAACTGGAAAACACACTGTAATGAGTTACTTGGGTTCCTGTATGCTTCTTTCAATATTTTGGGCATGAATCCAGTGAGGCTGTTTGTGACCACACTCTGTTCTCTTCTATTGGTAGTATTCAGGCTCCATGTTTCCAAGGACCTGGAATCTTAGGAAACATTTTAACAGCCTGAAAACATGACTTTCACCATAAAATATTAGAAACTTTTTAAATAAAGGAAATTATATACATTTGTTAACTTGTTTTCTTTAGGGTTCACATTTCTTTTTTGGTGTGTATGCCTTTGTGACATGTTTGAAGGATGGCCCCTTTTTGTTGCAGAAATTTCCGATTTAAATGTCCAAAAAAATTACGTTCTCCCTTTGGGCACCTGACCTGTATGATGGACTCTTACTTTGATGTAAAAGCCCCTTCCCCTGTAGTAAAATAAACAGAGAATGCATGATTCACATACATTTTCATTTTGTATGCTGCCGTGCAATAATCTCGGAATCTTATGTTTATATTTTAGGCACTAGAAAAACACCCCAACTCACCAATGACAGCAAAGCAGATATTGGAAGTCATTCAGAAAGAAGGGTTAAAAGAAACAAGGTCAGTATCCATATTTAAAACATTTTCTGTTTTCATTAAATAATAATTGCCACTCGTTGCTAAGCAGTAGGTGTATCTAGATTTTGATACTGTAGTTGATTGTGAATTGGGTAACTACCCACAAATTATTTTCTAATTGAGAAGTAGTTGGATGGTTTAAGATTTCCTTGGACTTGCCTGTTACCTTAATACATTACATTAGATGGATTGATACAGGAGGTACTTTCTTAACAAAGAACAGCACTGTGTGACTTAGCCCCTCCTTGAAGTTATTCCTGTTTCTTTTTCTTGTAAGCGGAGATCGTGTTTCTGAAACCAGGTGGTGAAAGAGAAACACTTTTATAGGTTTAATAGGTAGATCCCAGGATATAAAGATGAGCTCACTTTGATAAAATTCAGTGCCAGTAAATGTGGTTGAAAATCTAGTCCTCTTATGTTTAAGAAACTCTACTTGGTGCATCCTGTAATAACTGTTGAGCCTAATATTTACCCTTTTAAAATGTACAGGTTAGTGGATTATGTTATATTCACAAAGTTCTGCATCATCAACGTTATCAAACTTTAGAACATTTTCATCACCCTAAAATGAAACCCTACACCCATTAGCGGTCACTCCATATCCCAACTACTCTTGCGTCTGGCAGCTGCTAGTCCACTTTCTGTCTCTGTGGACTTGCTATTCTAGACATTTAATATAAGTGGAATATAGATATGTAGCCTTTTGTGAAAGGCTTATTGGACTTAGCATATAATGTTTTCAGGGTTTCCTCATGTTGTAGCATATAACAGGAATTCCTTTTGGTTGCTAGATAATATTTCAGTGATGATTCTTTATTCTTAGGTATTAATTTTATGGTTTTAGATAGCAAGTTAGGGCCGTATAGATGATATTACTCAAGGAGAAAAAGGTTTACTATAGGATAAAACAACTATGATGTTGTCATATGTGTATGTAATCAGCCTTGTTACATAGAATAGATTTGTGTACATGAGTTGTCCATCTGTAAGCCATTGAGCATACAGTAGTCACAACTTGATGAAATTAAACCTACCGAACTACCTTTTGAATGTTTTCATTTGATGTGGATATAGAAACTGCTAAGATAAATAAATATCCTTCTGAGGCTGACTTTTTGTGAAAAGTAGGTTTCAGCTATAACTCCTATAACTTTAACGTGTGGGTAACATCAGCCTTTAGCTGTTTAAAATGTATCTTTTGCAAGGTAGGTCCATAGACATCACAATTTACTGGGGTACAGGAAACCTATGCTCAAATTTTCATTTTTTATTTTGGAGACTTTTTTTCTGCCTGCTCTGTAGAAGTAGCCTAAGATAATATAACCACATTGTGTTTGCACTAATTGTTCCCCCACAAAGTGGAGGCAGCAGTGGGCAGGTTAGTTGCTAACAGTACCTAACAACTCTGTTAAAGGAGATCCTATTTTAACCCAGATGTCAGTTTAAGGAGTTAGAGAACAAAATCAGGAAAACAGGAGATTAATTTTCTTCTTGCCACCTGTCAGTAACCCTGGAAATATTTATGACAATTAGAAAGCACTGAAAATATTTGTGCCATAGTCAAAAGAAAAGAAGGGCTAAAAATCTAAGGATGTCAACTGTCTTATGTGGGCGTTGTTGCCAGAGGAATCTGCCAATGTGGACATAAAAAGCACCTCCTAAAAGCAGACATTTGAAATTCGTTCATTAAGATATTCTTCTCCACAGGAGTGACTCTGCTGTTATCAGTTGTTATGAAGCTGGAGATATAAAAATCCCTGTACTGTGACTCACAACAACATTTTAATTACACTTGTTATATTATAGCATTATTTCAAAATTTTCAAAATGCTGGTCCTCCCAGAATGGTATATAAGAGGGCTTTCAGCATGCGTAGTTAACAAAGACAAACAAATTTTAAAAACCAACTTCTTCAAAGAGTAATTAAAGAACGCTGAAATGGGGAATGTAACTCCTTAGTCCTCTAAATTGAATCTGTCTCCCCACTTCACCCACTGCGTCACTATTTGTCCTTCTGTAAGGAAGAAAAAAGTCCTTTGTTACAAATACTCATGAACCAGTATAGTATTAGTGACGTACCTGCACACAATTACCAGTTTGAATAGGAAAAGGAAAAGCAAAGAAAGAGAACACAGTTAAAGTTTTCTTCTGTAAAATCTGCTCTGCATCAAGTGGCCTCAGACTATGCATTTTGTGCTCCCATTTGTTTTTTCATTCTATTTCTTTAAATTTCCCCCTTCTTGTCAATGGTAATCCATTACTTACGACTCATGCATCTGTGCTCCCTGTTCCCTTGTTTTCTAGTTCTAATTTTCTTGTTAGAGTCACCTCTAAAATAAACATACCTAGCTTTTGAGTGAGTTTAGGACTGTCTTGTATGTATGGATGTTGTTTCAAGGAGCAGATATGGACACTTATTTTGCCTCCTTAATGTACTGTTTTGCTACTTTCCAAGTTCTTAAATGTTTTCCAAATATTTAAGGTAGTTGAGTAAATGAAATGTAACTGTATGTGTTTTTCTTAAGTAAAGTTTAGAAATTCCACCTTCATGAGGTCAAACATAGCTGATTGATTTCTAGGTATTTACTAATGATGTGTTTCAAGAAATGCACATTAGTAATATGCGTGATTAAATACAGGGAAGTGCTTGTAAAGTTACTAATATGGCCATAACCCTCTGGTGGTCTCTTCTGTGGATGAGAGGTAATGTTTTAATGGTCCTCCCCCAAACAGTCCTCTACTGTACCTAGCATTTCTAGACAATAGAAGATAAGGTCTTCAGCCACCATCATCATTCCAACCTGTACTCAAAGCAAGGCCATTTGTGTCAAGTACTATGGGGGTCCTTCATTCTGTATGTGTCAGGCAGGTCTCCGATAGCGCTTACCTCGCTGTGCTGTAATTTTGTCTTTGTATGTCTTCCCTGCCTATGTGTGAGCTCCTTAAGGGCAGGGTACCTAACGCTTCTGGCTCTCGGCAGACACTCAATAAATAGTTGTTTAGTCAATAATCTTCATTCTCAAGATGTTAATTTGCTGGTGCTTAGTAATGACTTTGGCTTGCATTCAGAATTAGAAACTTCTTTTTAACATGTTGTGTTTTTAATGATATGTAATAGTAGTTATTTTTAACATCAAAAGAAACTTAACAGGTTTGTGGAAATCCCATTAAATATATGTATGTTGATAGTTTCCAGCAGATTATCTGTGAACAACTGAAGTTATCGTGCTGTTGCTTGTTTTCAAACACTGTGAAAGCCACTAGTTTAAACTTGTAACTTATAATAGAAAAACTACATTAGTAATTTTGGCAAAACTAATGAGGATATTTGAATGTGTTCAGTATATATGTTACTGTTATTTGAGGTGAAATTTGACATTGTATGCTGTGTTTTCCTCTTTACAAGTGACACTTTAAATCATATAATGTTCATGTAGACATGATAAAAACAGGACTTTTTACATCATGTTCTGTGTCTCCATATTATTGATGAAATGTGTACAGTAGGATTAAATTCTATTTGGAAAAGCCAGAATGAAATAAGTACCTTCCATGTGGGTAAAAAAGAAGTATGAAATATGAATATAATAAATTAGCAGAAGGACATGTGGTTTTGTTGAAAAAAAAATAGAATGATTTTTTAAGACCTGGTTTTCTTTCTTATGAAAATACTCTTGGTAATTTTTACTTCCCCTCTGTATAATAGGATAGAAGATTTTATTAATGTCATTTTATTCTGGTCCCTCTGTGTACTTGCTTCACTGATTCTGAGTGTTTTTAGGGTTTCTGCTCCTTTATGTTTATTAATTGTCAACAGTTGATCAATCAAAGTATTGGAAGGCTTTTCAGATGATTGGAATCATATAATCAAATAGCCATGCTGCTTCTATAAACGGGATTAAAATGTGAATACTCCAGCCTGCTGCTTTTGTGGATGGATATTTGATATCCCTCTTTGGACTTCTTAGCTAAACATCCCCACTTCCTTCCTCAGGGAGTTAGGGTGCTGCCGTGGAGTATGTTCTCGTCTGCAGTAAGTGAAAATATTTGTTTAGAAAAGAGGAGTAAGTCTAGTTACAGTGTTGCTTTGGATGATTTTGGGGGTCATTCCAATTCTGATTTTCTGTTTTTGATTTGCTTGTTCAGAAGTTATCATTCCTTTACCAAGAGGACTGTGGGATTTTTGATGCCTGAGGATGTGTTTTTTGATGCCATGTCTCACATAATTTTTCAAGTGATGCTTCCAAAGAAATGTGTGCTCTGTTAATAGTAACATATCCAGGGGTTGCAAGGTCATGGAGTAAGGCTTACCTGACTTATGTAGTGAGAGCAAAACAACCATTCATCAGTGAGGAATAATTTTTGTATGTGCTGGACGTTATCATTATAAGATACCTGTTACTAATGTAGCAGGAACTGTGATTTAGTTTTATATTATTTGGTAATAGGCAAATAGTTTATAATGAGCCTGAAGTGGTCATAAAATTAAAATATATATACACACACAAACCACACAAAGCAATTAAGAAAACCTCTGTTGGGTTGAGGGCAAGACAGTATTTATGAGGTACATTTTAACAATATTAGAGATGCCATACTTTAGATTTAAAAACTATGTTAAATTTCATCAACTGTTTACAGAGAAGCAACCTATAATTATATATTTCAGTAGGGACATTTTAAAAAGTTTTATAAACAGTATCTGTTATGTTTAGTGTTCCTCAGAATAATGGACATATTTTAGATTTTGTGATGTAGAACATGCATTGACATCCCAGATTTTGTCATTATTCTAGTATCAATGAGAATTTTTTATTCCACTGATAATTCCGGAATTTATTTTTACCTCGTTTTGTTTAAGACTTTTTATGTTTTCTGTTTTGCAATCTCTGTTATGATATGCTGAAATTAAAATCTCCACTTTGTACTGTGGTTTATTAAAGATGTTGCATTTCTTTAGGGGGATAACATGTCAGAAATTCTATTACCATGTATAGTGACAAACAATAAAATTTCTTGGCATTGCTCTTGGTGAGATTTATGTTGCTAATTAGTGCTTTAGGAGATGATTCTTTCTTGCCGCTGCAATGTTTTGCCTAGAGATAAGAAATAAACGCAAGTAATTTCTACTGCAAAATCAATTCTTATCTGCAGACTCCATGTTGGCGCCCTTCCTTTAATACTGAAATGGTGGTCTAGTTTGTTTGTGTTGGGCATTTTAGAATTACAGTGTTAGCTCACAGTGTCATCCCTGCCATTTGTTAACATCTAATTCTCTCATTGTGTAAATGGTGTGCACAGTCAGCTACTTAGAGAGGGATGTATGAGACAATGGTGTTATTAAACAGAAACACAGGGCAATTTGCATATATTTGTGTGTGTACATGTGTATAAGCAAGCTTCGAGAATAATCTAGCTCTTAGTTGACATAAAATTTTACTTGTCATCATTACTCAGATTAGAAATCTCAATCAGTGCCATTCTTAACTCCCCGGACGTCATGGCCAGATGGTTCTGGGTAGTGTTAGTTTTACTTCCTAAGCACGTCTTTCTTTCTGTGTACCATACTTTTTGCAATTCTTCAGATACTTTTCATTTCTTACCTGGATTATTGCACTATCTTCTTATCTGGTCATCTTATCCCAAGTCTTCCTTCCCCCTTTGCAAATCTGTTTTTTTTTTTCCCTCAAAACTGACTTCAGTTTATAGTAGCATTTCTTAATAAGGAATCCATAATGCAGGCATTCATTGAGGATATTGCAGGTTTGATTCCAGACCATCACAGTAAGGAGAATATTGCATAAAAGGGAGTCACACAAATTGTTTGGTTTCCCAGCGCATATAAAAGTCGTGTTTATATACTGTAGTCTATTGGGTGTGCAGTAGCATTATGTCTGAAAAACACTGTGCATACCTTAATTAAAAAAATACTTTATGCTGGACATGGTGGCTCATGCCTGTTATCCCAGCACTTTGGGAGGCCAAGGAAGGAGGACTACTTGAGCCCAGGAGTTTGAGACCAGCCTGGACAACAACAGAAACAGTGAGACCCTGTTTCTACAAAAAATAGAATATTAGCCAGACTTGGTGGTACATACCTATAGTTCCAGATATTAATTAGGGAGGCTGAAGCAGGAGGATCACTTGAGCCGATGTGGTCAGGCTGTAGTGAGCTGAAATGGTGCCACTCCACTCCAACCTGGGTGACTGAATGAGACCCTATCTAAAAAAAATGGTAACAATCATCTGAACCTTCAACAAGTCATAATCACTTTGCTGGTGGAGAGAGCCTTGTCTTGATGTTGATAGCTGCTGACTGATCAGGATAGTGGTTGCTGAAGGATGGAATGGCTGTGGCAGTTGCTTAAAGTAAGACAACAGTGAAGTATTCTGTATTGATTGACACTTCCTGTCCTGAAATATTTCTGTGGTATGCAATGCTATTTGACAATATTTTACCCATAGTAGAACTTATTTTAAAGCTGGAGTCAGCCCGTGCTGTTGCTTTGTATCAACTAAGTTAATGTAATATTCTAAATCATTTATTTGTATTTCAACAATGTTCACAGTATCTTCACCAGAAGTAGATTTTACCTCAAGAAATTATCTTCATTACACATCTATAAGAAGCACCTCCCGACCTGTGAAAGTTTTATCATGAGATTGAAATAATTCAGTCACAACTTTGGGCTCCACTTCAAATTCTAGTTCTCTTGTCATTTCTACCACATCTGCAGTTACTTCCTCCACTGAAGTGTTGAAGTGGATCAGAATCCACTTCTTCCATACTCTTGTTAATGTTGCTATTGTGACCACCTTCCGTGGATCATGAATGTTCTCAATAGCATCTAGAAGGGTGAACTCTTTTCTGAAGATTTTCATTTCACTTTGCTCAGATTCATCAGAGGAATTGCTATCTATGGCTGTTATAGCCTTAGGAAATATATATATACATATATATATATAGCCTTAGGAAATATATATATATATATATATATATATATATATAATTTTTTTTTGAGATGGAGTCTTACTCTGTCGCCCAGGCTGGAGTGCAGTGGCCGGATCTCAGCTCACTGCAAGCTCCGCCTCCCGGGTTTACGCCATTCTCCTGCCTCAGCCTCCTGAGTAGCTGGGACTACAGGTGCCCACCACCACGCCCGGCTAGTTTTTTTGTATTTTTTAGTAGAGACGGGGTTTTACCATGTTAGCCAGGATGGTCTCGATCTGCTGACCTCGTGATCACCGGTCTCGGCCTCCCAAAGTGCTGGGATTACAGGCTTGAGTCACCGCGCCCGGCCGGAAATATATTTCTTAAATAAGAAGACTTGAAAATCAAAATTATTCGTTGATTTATGGACTGCAGAATAGATGTTGTCTTAGCAGGTATGAAAGCAAACGTTAGTCTCTTTGTACATCTCCCTCATCTCTTGGGTGACTAGATACATTGTCAGTGAACAGTAGTATTTTGAAAGGAATCTTTTTTTTTTTTTTTCCTGAGCAGTAAGTCTTAACAGCTTAAAATATTCAGTAAACCATTTTGTAAACAGATGTGGTGTCATGCATGCTTTGTTTTTCCATTTATAGAGTACAGGTATAGCAGATGTAACATAATGTTTAAGTGCTCTGGGATTTCCGAAATGCTAAATGATCATTGGCTTCAACATAAAGTCATCAGTGACATTAGCCCCAAACAGGAGAGTGAGCCTGTTTTTTGAAGCATTGAAAGCAAACGTTGACTTCACCTCTCTACCTATGAAAGTCCTAGATGGCATTTTCTTTCAGTAATGAATGTAGGCTGTTTTGTCTACATAGAAAATCTAGTTCGTATAGCCACCTTTGTCAATGATCTTAGCTAGATATTTTGGACAACTTGCTGGGGCTTCTACATTAGTAATTGCTGCTTCACTTTGCACTTCTATGCTATAGAGATGGCCTTTTTCCTTAAGCCTCATGAACCAAACTTTGCCAGCTTCTAACTTTTCTTCTGCAGCTTCCTCACCTCTCCTAGCCTTCATAGAATTTTGACCAAGTTTACCATTTTATATGGGCACTGTTCATGACACTCCAAACAATTACAGTAGTAACATCAGAGATAACTGATTACAGAACACCATAACAGATATAATAATGACAAAGTTTCAAATATTGTGTGAATTACCAAACTGTGACACAGACAGGAAATGAGCAAATGCTGTTGGAAAAATGGCACCAATAGACTTGCTTGATGCAGGGTTGCCTCAAA
This sequence comes from Macaca mulatta, assembly GCF_049350105.2. Classification (NCBI taxonomy): domain Eukaryota; kingdom Metazoa; phylum Chordata; class Mammalia; order Primates; family Cercopithecidae; genus Macaca; species Macaca mulatta. The sequence goes on along the minus strand of NC_133423.1, from coordinate 58,860,727 downwards.
CTTGCAATTTGTAAAAAATGCAGTATCTGTGAAGCATAATAAAGTGAAACACACAAAACATGAGGTATCCCTAAATTCAAGAGACTGTATCACACATATTAATCACTTAAAGTGATTAATCAAAAGCTACAGTCTTTTGTATGTTTGATGATTGTTTGATTAAATTAAATATGGTACTTTTTTCTAGTTAGATGGTATCTGGATAAATCTATTATATAATATTCTGATACTATAGGGCTTATGTATGAATGGTAAAGCCTACATTACACCTTACATTTAGATAAAATTTTGAATTTCTAATCTGTCCAATTTTGTATACATTTGGTTTTACCCAAAATATGTCACTTAAAATGTTTTGGGGCATTGTATATTTTCTGTACATATTTAATTAGTTTTGAGTTAAATGGTGTAACTTGATTAAATAAGAAGTCATAGTTTGCACAGGAATATCACTAATTGTTTAAAATAACTCTGTAGTATCTAATAAGTTAGGCTTCTTTTAACTTAAACTTTTTAAATGTAGGGACAAAATAAAGTAATTCTTGAGGAGAATGATAAGATTATATATTACTGTGGCAGCATTTTCTGAGTAGAAAATCATTATGTGAAATGCTACCCAGCAAGATCAGGTTTCAAGTTTTCAGCACAATCGTAATCGACTTGGGCTTGGGTAACTGTAAAGCCTTTATAATCAAACATCTGATATTGCAGCCATAGTTGACTATTTGTGGTTCATTGTGAAATGTCTCCTGTTACTTTTTTCGTGATTTGAAAAGTAGAAGTCGAGCCCCACAAGAATTCAAATAAGTGTGTGTGTGTGTGCGCGCGCGTGCGTGCGCGTACATGTGCGTGCACAGGCACTCACATTTCTGGTAGTTATCCCATTGTTGATGTAAGATTGGATTGCTGAATGGGAAGGAAATACTTTTTATACAGAATGCCTCAGTAATGCAGTGAGTTTGGAAGATGACTCTTAATCACTATTAAGTCCTCCCAGACTTAATTGTGATTGTCTTAGTCAGCTTAAGCTGCCATAACAAAATACCATAGAGTGGATGGCTTAAATAACAGAAATTTATTTTCTCACAGTTCTGGAAGGCAGAAAGCCCAGATTAAGGCTGGCAGTGTCCGTTTCTGGTAAGGACTTTCTTCCTGGCTTATAGTGGCTGCCTTCTTGCGTGTCATCACATTGGCCTTTCTTCCATATGTCTGCACAGAGACACAGCAAGCCGTCTACTGTTTCTTCTTATAAGGACAACAATCCTATTGGATCAGGGCTCCATCCTTAGGACCTCATTTATCCTTAATCACTTCGCTCTAGGGCCCATCTTCAAATGCAGATACACTGAGGGTTATAGTTTCAACGTATGAATTTTGAAAGTACAAAGACATTCAGTCCATAACCGTGATTCAGAATTTGGAAGATTTTTAGAATTCATAGTATAACATAATATTTCTAGAATTTTTTCGTATTTCATTTTGGAAGTTATTTATAACAATATGCTTAACACAGTACCATGCTTCCATTTTTGCCTACTCATATGTGTTTTCATATGTTATTCCTAACGTATAAACCAATAAAATTAAGAAGTTTTATATTCAAATATTGGCTGGGTGCAGTGGCTCACGCCTGTATCCCTGTACTTTAGGAGGCCAGGGTGGGCGTATTGCCTAAGGTCAGGCGTCCAAGACCAGCCTGGCCAACATGGTGAAACCCATCTCTACTAAAAATACAAAAATCAGCCTGAAGTGGTGACCTGCACCTGTAATCCCAGCTAATTGGGAGGCTGAGGCAGGAGAATTGCTTGAACCTGGGAGGTAGAGGTTGCAGTGAGCCAAGATCATGCCACTGCACGCCAGCCTGGACGACAGAGCGAGACTCTGTCTCGAACAAAACAAAATAAAACAAAACAAATATAATGTGTGTATTCACGTAACATAAACTTACTTGCATTTTATTTGAAGCCTTTGGTAAAAATAGCTGTGGTGACTGCATATATATCGATGCCTCAGGGCATCAATAACCACTAAGCTATGCAATTATAGCTACGAAATGGCCATTTCTTAATATATCTTTTTATGCTGTCAAACTTTCTTTCTCCATTCTTTCATATAATTGAGCAAAAAAAGGTAATTTTAGTGATTTCAGCTTTATCAAGATCTAGGTATAATTTACTCCAGAAACACTGAACACTCTATAAATATTTCAGTGCAGAAATAGGACCCAAAATGGATGTAAAATTACATTGTGTGTGAGTCTTTCAAGTATCCTATGCAGGTGAAAATCTTTGAAGAGGAATAGGCATTTAACTGGGATGATTTTATTTAATTATTTTTTCTAAGTGGTGCTCTTCATCTCTTATTTTATTGCTTGTGCCCTTAATTGCCACTCGCCAAAAATGATTTTAGTTTTGCTTCATTGTTTTGAACTTGACAACATAATTCAAATGCAAAACAGTTGTTATGCTCACATGGGGACTTCTTTTTATAGTTGATTTGTTTTCAGAAGGAATAAAAATTTTATTTTTGTTGAGCCAGGTTTTCTAAAAGCAATAGCACTTAATTCCTAAAAATAAATCCTAGTTCTTTTAGGACGATGAAAAGACTCTTTATCCTATGCCTTCTCACACACCCAAGCAGAAATGAAATTGATAATTGTTGACTGGAGTTCAGGTCGTTATTCTATTGAGTTTCTTTTTTTAATAAGTTATGGACTGTGCTGGTGCAGTGTGAGATGTCCATATGATCTCTGGACTCTCTCTAGTCTGCTAGTATGCATCTCCTGGGCCTGTTCTTAGTACTTAGGTATATATATGCGGAGTGGTTAGTTGTCAAATTAGAGGAACATCACAGAAATTAGAGGACCTCAGAGAAATTAAGATAAAGTTGTGGAGATGTAGCTATTACCGTTAAGTTAATTAAATACCTACTAAGTGCCTACTCAGTGTTTACTGTGTAAGATCCTGATTACTTTTTGGAAGTTTTAAGGCATATGTTCATTCCGTTAACATTTATTCAGCACATGCTGTGTTCTTGAGACTGTAGAAGTTGTGGGGGTTAATAGATGAATAAAATACCATTTCTGCCTTTGAGTATTTCAGACCATTTTCTGTGTTATTTAATGAGGTCTTTCAGCCTCTTCTCTGTGAAGATGTCTTAAGCCTCATACTTAATGTTATTTTTTGATTTTAAAGTTGAGAATTTCTAAATTCTCTCTTGAATTATTCATGTATATGATATTCCAACATGTTAAAAAGTGTTGTCTTTCCAACACAAATATAAGCTCTTAAAGGTAAGGAACTCATTCCCTTGTACCATTAATTTTCTTGGCATAGTGCTGAAATGCTGTGTTTTATGTAGTATGTCAAGCAAATTAATAAATAGGGACATGATAATAAAAATAATACCTAACATCTATTGATCCTTTATATTAAGCTTAATGCCAAGGACTTCACATAAATTACCTTGAAACAAAAGATTTGAGATGGGTAGATACTATATTCCCCATTTTACCGGTGAAGAATCAGAGGCAGATGAGGGTGAGTAATTTGAAAAAGTTCGTCGAGCTAGAAAATGATAAACCTGGGATTTGATGTCTGACTTAAAGCCAATCGCTCTTAACCTTCTTAAACATTTGTAGCCTAAGTCTAATGAAACTGTGATTTAAAAAAGTATTGATTATAAGATTCTATTGAGTGAACACTCTCCCATTGCTGTTGGCAGTTTTTCTGCCTGATTGTTGCTGTCCTATATGATTACTCACCAAAATGAAAGTCTGGCTTGTCAAAGACAGGTATGTTGAAACTCTTTCAGTTTATAGGCTAGTTGTAAATAGTTTTGAAGAATGGAAAAAAAAAAAAAAAAACATTTCCACAACCCACTTACATTTGGAGGATGCAAAACCTCACACTGTTTTTGCTTGTCTAACATGAGGAGGATCATTTTGGGTAAAGATTTAGGCTTATGGACAGCAGCATGACATATTTTAAATGTAACTTTGTACTGTTTGTTTTTAGAAGACGGTGCCTCGAGAGCGGGAAACGTACTGTGGGTAATGGGAGAACTAAAGACTTCATGAGACTCTCAAGGTTTTATTGTTGATCTTGGACTTATAGATTGAAATTCTTGTTTCTTGCTAACTGTTACTAGTCAAGTCATAATTGCTAACAAAATGTAGATAATCCAATGTTTGGGTGGAGGTAGAGGGAGGCTAAGTTATTAACATCATTTTTCCTTTTCTGATTCGTGTCTAGGCAAAGAAAAGGAGGCCTGAATGAATGAATACCCCAGTATAGTTTCCGAAGCAGCATGACTGCATCCTTTAGGAAATGTTCTTAAGCAGAGAATAAGCAGAATATTTATCATGACCACTTGCTCAACCACTCTCCTATCACCCATTTGTTACACTCCCACTGGGAAGTCTGAAAACATCACACTTTTCTTTTTATTTTTACAAAAGACATACGCATAATTGCCTAGCAGAGCATGTTGCAGGCCACTGTGGCTGTCTTAAATTCATAATGTAGTTATTCTCTAGCATATCTGCATGAAATACAACAATTCATACAATGATTATTCAGTTTATAGCTTAATTTGTGTTCATTGAAGATGACCTGATGCTTGCCAGAAATAGAAAATTGGCATTAATTAAGATTTGTTGGAACAGGTTGTTGTCAGTGAGGTGGTTTAAAGAATAGCTCAGATCTTAATTTCTTAAATGTTAAGATTAGCAAGGCTCACTTTGAAGCCTCCTCTCCCACTCTCCCCCACTACAAGAAGGAAAGTACTAAACAAGAATACAGGGAGTACTAGTAGGAATTGCCAAAGTTTTTATGGCTTACTCTGTTTTTATTTAACTTTTCGAAATTTTAACTTGATTGCTAAGATGAGAATTATTTATTATTTTTCAATTCTGTTCTTTTTTTATTGTATTACCAAAAATAAGTCATCCAATTGTAACTTAATTCCCAAAGTTTTATAAATTACTTTTTATAGCAGGTAGAGTGGTAAAGTCTTCTCTCCTTTTCTTATAAGAAGGTGATGGGGGATTATGAAATAGTCTCTGAAGCATTTTGAGTAACTTGGAGCAGATAGTTACTTAAAGTTTTAAATCCGGTCTTCCGCATACCCGACTTCCAACCACCTAGTTTCCCCAACAATTTCTCGTCTTTATTAAAAGTGTACGTTTGTGATAAGAGGATAGGGGGATACATAATTTTTAATAGCTAAGGAGTTGTGTCCTTTGGCAAAAAGAAGGCCAGGACTAGTTTCTACATGGACCATTTACTGTTGTTTATTACTATCCCAATTTAGCTTGTGAGAATTGATCTGAGAGCAAACTTCCTTTTCAAAACAGATCATTCAAAACAGCCCCTACTGCATTAGGATGCAAACTAAGACATGAATGAGGTTTATCTGATAATTATATTTTGTTTCTGGTAAGGACATTTTAGATCATATACTTTTAGACTTTTGTTTCACAAATCAATAAACTAAGGCTTAGAAAAAGTGAGTGAGTTGTCCACAACGATAGGACTAGTGAATATCTGACTCATCTTTAAACTTAGAAGAGGCTTATTGTTGCAAAATTGAAGAAGAATGTACAAAAGCATATTCAAAAGTAAGTGAAGGCTGAACCCTGTGTAAAGAAAGAAGGATCAATGTTCTGTTCTTAGGTACTATTGAAATGGAACTATTGAAATAGTTCTCAGGTACTATTCAGTGGGTTTGGGTATTGAAAGGAATGGCAAAAACCACAATTTCTTTTGCACCTACCTAATAGTAAATAGTTGTAAAACTGTTGGCGGGAGTTAGGGATGCAAGAGAGATTGTACTATATACTTCAAATAGTGATCTAAAATGTTTGATTCTGGTCTCATTGGCTTCCTGTTGCCACCAAGACCTCACCCAAAGGAAGACTGAAAAGAACAAGGAAAGGGCTGTGACTGCCTCATATTTCCGCCATGCGTTGATGGAGAGAGCCATTGAGTTCAGTAAGGCATGGTGAGCCAATGAAGACCTCGCAGGAAGAAATCATTGAATTGAGTATTATTTTTCAGTTTTTGTTTGGAATGCATTTAACTATGGGATATGTGAGACAAGGGCCAGTAGATTTGTCTGTAGACAATTTGATTAAGAGGGTTTGTCCAACAGCTACTCTCTTTTCAGATTTTCCCCATGGACTTACAACCTACTCTGTTTCTTTACTTGCATTATATTTTATGTTTTCTGATTGAATTTCTCTTCTGTTCTCTGTAAATAATAAAATGGATAGCAATTAAATATTTAAATATAATCACAGTAAAACATAGTGGTCTGAAAAGTCCAATCAGTAAATGAAAACATTGTGAAGTAATGTGAAGTGACAGTGAAAATCAAGTTTTCATTTACTGATTATTTTTTCTGGCATTAGTAACATTTAAATTTTCTTCATGAATGGATCTTTAGTGTATCAAATGCAGTATATAATATATGTAATGATTATTTTACTGATTAAAAGTGGCTAAATCCAATATAATTCATAGTATCAAATACTTTGTGTAATTAATTCACTATGTGTTGTCTTATTCATCACATGTAAAATGGTGATATTGATCCCTGACCTTCCTATTGTCTAGGCTTGCTGTGTAGACTAAAATTAAAACATGCATTTGATAGCCTGTTACAAGTGTATGCTGCTGATTTTATTAAACCCTTTGCAGTTAATTTAAATATTTTCAGATTGTTTTTCTTAGGTTTGGAGAATCGAGATCCAATAAATTAGCTATTCACTTTATAGCAGAGTCTATTCTATAAGCTGATGTGTAAGTTTGCACTGGTATCGTGGAGTCTCAAAATTTAAGTGACATAATCAAATAGAAGTTCACTTTGCATGTTGGAGTCGGAAGGTGGGTAGTCCTATGAGTTATGAGATAGCTGTTACTCCAGGATATCAAGGAAGCTAGGTCCTTCTATCTTGTTGCTTTGCTGTCTCTAGGATTTTGTTCTTATCTCAGTGGTCTGAGATAGCTTGCAGCTGGAAGAAAGGGCATGCATAGTCCCTTTAAAGACATGTTCTGAAAGTTGAATAAACAGTTCTCCTCATGTCCCATTGGTCAGGCATACACTTGCAATGAGCTGAAAGGTAGGCTAGAGAATAAATCTTTATTTGAGGAGGCATGTTCCAAGATAAAAAGTGGAGGAGCTTAACTGTGGGGAAGGGTCCTTCTTGGAGAACAACTACCAGCCTCTGCCATATCTGTTTTTTCATTAAATACCATGTGTGGGCTTGATTTCTTTTAAAGATATATTATCACTTTTTCATTTGAAAAAAATTACCTATATAGTTTACACAGACACTCCTTATATTTTTAGGTCTCTGTGGCAATGCTGAGCCTATAATGGCCTTCATCAATTTTTGGTCTCCACCCCCACCTTCAAGGCCTAATTCAAATCCACCTCCTTGTGAAGAATTCTTTCACTCCTTTAGCTTCATTACTTTATCCTTGCAATTTCATTTTAATATATGTGTGTTCCTCTGTTGCAGTATCTAATAAACTGTCTCAATTTTTCTTGTAATAGGACTGCAGTTTCCTTAATTGGTAGAGTTCACGTCTCATTGATCCTTCTCTTCCCCATGGTGTCCTTGTTAATACTAGACTTGGGATATTTTCAGATTGAATGAATGGAAAATTGAATTCTAGCTCTGTTTCTGCTTTGAACGTAATGTGTTATCTTGGATAAGTCACCTAGACTATTTTTCTTGTCTTTCCAGTAAAACAGGTGCAATCATAATTCTTGCATCAAACTATTATAAAAACAGAATAATTTGCAGAAACTTGAAAAAATGTTCTGTCAATTGTAAGATATTTAGTTTATGAGATGTCACTGTTTGTTGCCATTGTTAGAAATTTGGAGAAAGCTAATCAAGATAGAATGAAATCCAATTTATATTCTAAGATATTTTATAGTAGTATTTTGGCCTACTGGTACCAAATGCTTCATGTTTCCATAAGACGTATTAAAATATATAATATTAATTTTTTATCTAAAATTTCATCAGTAGTTAGAAAAGGGAGTCTAGTTAGTGTTCTTTATTCAGATTCTATGACAAAATATAAAACTGTTACTTAATGAAGCAGAGCCTGAGTTGTTTTTAATATACATTAATGACTAATGTTGGGGCCGGGTGTGCTGGCTCATGCCTGTAGTCTCAGCACATTAGGAGGCCATGGTAGGAGGATCACTTGAGGCCAGGAGTTTAAGACTATCCTTGGAAATATAGCAAGACCCCTTAGGTACAAAATAAAAAGAAATCAACCACGTGTGATGTGCATACCTGTGGTTCTAGCTACTCGGGAGACTAAGGTGAGAGGATGGCTTGAGCCCAGGAGATGGAGGCTGCAGTGAGCTGTGATTGTGCCACTGCACTCCAGCCTAGGTGACAGAGTGAGGCCTTGTCTCAAAAATAAAATTAAAAAAAAAACTAATGTTGGGACTCCAATATCAGGGATTGGGATTTTCCTGATGTACACTCTACCTGTAAGTAAATTATCCTTTATTAACTGAGATGCTTTATTTGGATCTTGTTTGTAACTCAGAGGGCATTTTTTTTTTACTGTAACATTAAAACTTTATTTAGCAAATTATACCTATTGATATTTCCTAATTTGCCATGTTTGGTATAATGACAGTTCATTTACAATAAATCCTAATTCATTTAACATACTAGTGCTCAGGTTTGTTGTTGTTGTTGTTGTTGTATTTTGGTGGGGGCAGTGGTGTATTTCTTTAGCTGCTTAGGTCACTTCAGTCTCCTGAATGTATATCAATGTAGAATTTCCTTTACTTTCCCACCCTCCATACTCATAAGTGTTAACAGTAGTATCCCGACAGTATCTCTGCCCATTATCTGATGGGTGTGTTTTGAGGGAAAAGGGATGTGTCTTAAAGTCCTGTGTCTGCACCGTCATCCAAATTTTGTTTGAAATGTGATTATGAAGCTTCATATACACAAGATGGAAATTTGGAGAAGAGACTTTAGGGAACAAAACAAATTTGCTGTCTCTTAGGAGGTGCATATGTATGTAGGAAATAATTCTTTGGAAAATCTGTGTCATTATTTGTGTGCTTCTGTCTGAGATCCTCAGTTTAATATTTATTGAACATTCATTGTGTGCTAGGATTTTTCCATTATACTGCAATAACTTGCCGCCTACTAAACTAAATACAGCATATAATATATTTTAATTATGAATAGTAATCTGGTTTCTGATATTCCTGTAAATTGCACATACATACACTAATGCTTTAGCCTCTGTTGGTTATTAGGATCACTGCCACCTTAATACTCATTTATCACTTAAGATACAGATTGTTGGTGCTCCCCAAAGAAATATGGTTTCTTCTTTTGTATTCCTTGGGGGAATTTCTAGTGTATCACTATCACTTTTTTTAATAACTCTCTCAACTAAACTATGAATTCCAAGATAGCTGGTGGTATACCTTACTCATTTGCACATCCTGTATGATTCCTAGATCATAGTGGCCATCACAGCAAATGTTTATTTGACTGAACATATATTACTTAGACAGCCAATATTTGTATAACGAATGGTTTGAGAAGATTCTTATACTTGACTGTGGTTGGAACTTCAGGTTGTGCAACAAGAAGTCAGTATGTCAAACATGAGAATTTAAAATTTTAGGAAGAAAACTACATCATATTACTAAGCAACCAAGTGAACTCTCTCTTGCAAAATAATGTTTTCCGAGTTTTATGCCTAGGTGAGTCAATTCTTTGCATTATCCTTAGTGAGAGACTTATTATTCTTTATGATATACAGTAAAGTTAGTAAAGATGTCCAGAAAAACATAATGAGTATTATGTTTGCTATCTCAGGTCCAAATATATCTAAAAGATTTCTAGGTATTTGACATCAGCAGAATAATTGACATAGGAACCAAAATATATACCAAGTAGGTAGGGGAGGCAGTATACCAAATGGGTATTTCCAAGTTTTCTTTGTTTTAATATAGATAGAAAATAACTGACAAGGATGGAATGAGTCTGGCTAGTAGAGCAAGTTAAATGGAGATAAGAAGACAGAATTCTATTAACCTTAAATGCAATTATATGTGATGAGCATTTTTATAGATAGCAGTTTGACTCAAAAATAATTTAGGATAAGTACATAGAAAATAATACTGCAGTGATTTACCCCACTTAATTTTGTTTTAGATGATTCTGGAACTAGAGGAAGTTGGTAAAATTTGGCAGTAGGACTAAAAGTTTCAGTAGTCACTATTATATTAGTTTAGGTGAAAGGGGCAAGCAAAAAGGAAATAGTCCTCAATCTTATAATAAAGGACCCAAGGGGGGGAAAAACAGTGAATTATCTGGTTAAACTTTAAATACTCTATGTAATGTCTATTACTTTGTTTTTTAAAAGCCTATTCATTAAGGAGAAGGAAAACTGAAATTCTTTTAGTTGGGTTGAATTCTTTTTGCTTTTTATGTATGATAGCTGTTGGAGCTCCATTGATCATTTAAAAAAAAAAAGTTCTTACCATTTCAAGTTGTTGTTCTTTCTAAGGTTCCTGGCCCTGCTCCATCATAAGCAAGTGCAATCAGTCTAGCGCTCTTTGATCAGGAGGGAGTCAGATAATGCTGTCAGGGTGATGGTAGTTAGGATTATGAAAGTGGTGGGATTCAGGAGGAGTAAAGACACATTTGATAATATCAAACAGACCTTCAAGGGTTAATCTGGCATTGCTATTCTATCTGCTGAGTCAAGGCTTTTTTTTTTTTTTTTTTTCTCACTCTCTTTTGAACACTGATTTCTGTCCACCCTGTTTAGATTAGCCTTGGAAACCAATATTGTGTTTTCTTTCTTCCCTTCAGGACAAACTATTTTCCATTTGGGATCACCTCAACTACCTTAACAGGCAGCACCAGGTCTTCATATGCTTTAAGTTTACCTTCTGCTATGGAAAGGATCTTTCCTTAAATGTTCATATTTTCATCTTGAGAAGGCAATATATATAGGATTGGTTAAGCAGCTGTAAATAAATATGACAAAGTAGAAGAGTCATAGAAAGTGGTTTGTGGGAGTTTTACTATATATACACATATATAATATTTTCCAGTCTGGTTTCAGACCCCGGCATGGCTTGGAGACAGCGTTGGTGTGTATGAAGGATCTTCCTCCAATGAAGGATTTGGGACAACTTTCCATGATGATTATATTAGAGCCTCAGCTGCTTTCGTGTTGGTCATGAGGTGATGCTGAACCGAATGCTTGAACTAGCAGGAGTGGCTGGGATTGCATTGGAGTGGTTCCGTTCATTCCTTCCGGGTAGGTACCAGCTAGTGACGTTGGGTGAAAATGGACATTGAGGGTCTTCCCGTATGGAACCCCATAAGAGTCACTCATTCCCCTGTCATTTAGTGGGCATGAGAGGACAAATGGACACCTGAAGGTCAGGCAGTGCGATTTGAATGACTGGGTAGAAGGTTATGAGAGTGATTCCCAGATTGGTGTCGCTCACATATGTTATTTCTGTTTTGTCAGTGTGACAGTGCAGACTAGAATGGAAAGTGAGAAAGTGTGAATTGTTGGAAAGTGAAAATTCAAGAGACTCTGGTGTGCTTTCTAATTTCTCTGTCTGAATTACAGTTTGTGTAAACTGTGGCCATATTATAACCACAAATTTATCTAAACGTGAAAATCCTATGTAATACTAGATAGAAGCGTTTTATTTTCCTTTCTTGTATATATCCAGAGCCTTTTTCCCTGTGAACATTGACTGCATCTCCATGATCTTTCTTGCTGAAGTTGTAGTCTCCTTGTTCACTCTTTTGCTTGGGACCCTTCTAAACGAAGTGGCATGATGACATTAATAAATATTCTTGAGGCTGATTTTTCCCAGTGACTGTTTTATCTTCACTGAAAGCACTTCATTATTCTGATTCTGCTTTACTAAGAATCAAATTGGGTTGCAGTTTTAAGGAATTTGCAGCATAAATACTGCCTCTACTTTGCCTTAAACTGCTCATGCATTTTAAATTATTACAAGAAATATACTAGAGTTTCTCCAAGTTTGAACATGTTGCTTAGAAATGTGGTGCTTCTTCTTGGTTATTTATTTATATAATATGATTTCAGTATTTTCCTTTAGAGTAATGAAAAGCTTGCTGAGTGTTGAACATGGAAGAAGTTTATTAGGTCTAAGAGTAGAATACAGGTAAAGAACTGAAAAGAAAACCCAGATGTATGTATCCGTAAATATCATTAGAACTGTCTGTTCAATGTCATTTTGGCAAAAAGGCAGGAAACTAACATTTATGTAGTAACTGATCAGTGTCAGGCACTGAGCCAAGCAGTTTCTATTTTTTTTTTAGCTCATTTATTCCTCATGGTAACATTGAGAAGTGGGCGCTGTTTCTTCATTTTACAGATGAGGAAATTGGTGCTGAGAGAAGCTAGGTATCTTGCCTAACTTCACACAGTGATAAGTGGAAAGATCTGTTATCTGAGCCTGAGTCTCGCCCATTCCAAAGCTCAGTGTTTCCGTCACTGTGGGCCACAGGCAAGCGTTAGACTTGAAGTGAGGTCCCTAGAGAAAAGATTTTGAAAAGAAGAAGAAAATGATGGTTAGGAGACATGAACAAACCAAGGAGGAAATGAGAGACGTAGGAATGTATTAAGATAATGTTTATTTTGAAAATTTCCAGAGTTTTCCTCACACTTAGTTTGAAAAGCCAAGTGATAAAAGGAACAATTTTAAGATTATCAAATGAACAAGTTTAGAATTTTGGATTTTCTGTCTTTGTTCTGACATTTCTTCACTGTCTGTGCTGAAAATGAAGTAAACATACCCCACGTCAGATCCTAGAAACTTACTCTAAGGATCTGTGCATGGAAGGCAATCAGGTGGTTAGTAATTATCTGAGGAAAGATAGCATTTGAAGACAAATATCAGGTGTTTGCTGTGTATAAAAGCTTTTTTGTTTTTAATGTGTCTGCAAAAATTTTTCTACGTGGAACTTTGGCTTACCACTGCTTTTAAGTATAATATGGTACATATGACAGAGATATGGTGAATTATTGTGTTCTACTTAAAGAGTAACTTGTCTGGATTTCAGTAAATAGTTGTTTTCATCTTTGGATGAAGTTTGAACTCATTCTAGTAGTTTTCATTTTATGTTGATGATCGCTGTCTCTCATCATTACAATAGATTTATTTCAGGTATAGTCAGAGAGAATGTTGTTTCTGTGCTTATAAACCCACGTTGACACTAGACAGGTTAAAGCTGTTACTGTTATCCTAACATCATGTTGTCTTTACCGATTGTTACTGGTATCTTAGAAAACAATCACCCCACACCCCCAAAAGACAAAGCCCTTTAACTGTAATGATTTTCAGTGTCAATGCTACATTTTATCTACTATCAACTCCTGAAGTAACATTTATAATTGAATTCAGCACCTTAAGATTTCCTGACTTAGCTTTAGTGAAATATTGATTTCATGAAATTAGGTGGCAGGTGTATCCAGGAACTATTTCCTGAAAGCTTTAAGTGGCAATATAAAAGACCAAGAACATTAATTCAAGTTAAATGAGTTGGTTGGAGTTGTGCTTACTTAAATAAGATGCTTGCCAAATGGCCAGAAGCTGTGATATCCCAAGTTGTGTTTTTAGGAAGATTGAAAAATGAAGGGAAACAGAAGAATATTTCTCCTTTTGTTACATAAACATAGGTAGTTCTCGATAATTTTAGCAATGGTTTAATCAGTTGCCATTTCGTTAGTTGATTAAATAGGGGCCCAGGTTTAAGATAATTTTTTCTTGAACTATTACCTTGGCTCTCCAATTCTCTTTTCTACCCCGATTACATTTACATATTCTCCTTTTTCGTTATTGGAATTGTTCTCTGGAGAGTCTCTGTGTCTGGTTGGAGCATTGATATTGCTGTCAAATAATGCACAGGAAATCTTATTTTGTTTATAGATACATTTCTTCTCATGGGTAATCAAAATGCACATTTTTTCCTAAGGAAGGTATTTCTGTAAAACAAAGGTAATATTTATATAACTGATTAGTAGCATTGCTTGTGGAATTTATTAATATGTATGTATAATTTTATAAATTGTAAAAACCATTAGCTTGCAACATTGTTATTTATTCTCTTTAAACATTTACATTGATCCTAGTCATCTTGACCTTTATTTTACTGGTTTTAATGTATGGAAGAAGAGTATTAATATTGGCTTGTAGCAAGTGTAAGCATTTCTGCGACCCCCTGCTCTGAACTTATGTTTCTCATGAATCATATTTCCCTGAGGGTGAAATTAAAACAAGAACTGGGTGTATTGAATTTCTTTTAGGCCTACTACTGTATTCTTAAGATGTATTTTTAAGTGTTGCATACTAAGTTTGGGGAAGGGAGGGTGCTTAAATTCACTGCTCTTTCTATTTATACATCCTTTCCAAAGCCTTTTGTTTCCATGAGAGGACTTACTTTGAAATTGGTCCTTTTGTAAAGTTTGTTTTTACTTCATAATTTTATCTGTATTTTACATATATATATTTCATACCACCTTAAATAATTATGATGTTTGAATTTCACAAAACTTACAGTTTATTATAGAAACCTATGGCTTTTTTTTTCTAGAAAGCTATGTTTTAAAAAATATATTTCTATGGTAGCACTTCTAATCAAAATGGAAACCACCAGTGGACAAAGCACCTTGAGAATATAGGTGGATAAAGAAAGAGGAGGAAGGGACAGGAGAAAGAAGCTAAATTAAATTGGCACTTGTCTTGTGTTATGAATGCCAGTCTTAACACTAGTGGTTAGGTTAGTTATTTTTAGACATTTCCTTTATCAAACATTTAAAGGTAAAATTTTTCCCATAGCCAGAAAAAATGCTGACCTGAATTCTTTTGACATTCTGCTGATCAAGGAATTTCAGATGAGTAGTACCAGAATTTTCTGGAGAGAAAGGGGTAGGAGGATGAATCAAAAATTAGGTAATGAACAAGGGAACTGTGCTGTTTTTTTCCTGAACCATAGAAAACAATTACAAATGATAACTTTTTCTTCAACATGTAATATGCTTTTCTTCAACATGTGATTTTTTTACACGTTGAAAATAATTTTTTCTTTAACATGTACTATGTGTTTTATGTTGAGAAAGATAGAGACGCAATTGAAATGTAAATATGAAAAGTCATACCATTAGAAAAAAATTAGAAAAAATTTAAATGTAACATTTAAATCCACCTCTGACAGGGAAATAACTTTTCACAGTTAGAAGCTGTAAAATAAGCCACAAAGGAAAAGATGGAGATAATTGGCTATATAACATTTTATATGTTGCATATGAAAAACAAAACATTAAGTCACAATCAAACAATGGAGAAAATATTTTTAGTTAATATGCTAGAGGAATTATATAAAGAGATTATTAAAACAACAAGAAAAAACAATAACCCTCTAGCATCATGGTCAAAGGACATGAACAGCAGAGGAGCTCCAATGCATAAAACTAAGGAATAAACAAATATGTGGATAAGCATTCAGTCTTACTAATAATCCTAAAAATCAGAGTTAAAGCAACCCTTGAGAATTGTTTTATGGTTCCCTAATAAATTAATCAGTCTTTGCATTTCATTCTTGACTCCAAGTGATGCGTCTTGCTTATATACTGCTGGTGAGAATGTAAACCAAAACAACACATTGAAAAGTCAGTTGGCATTATTCACAAAGGTCATTGAATAACCCATATCTCATAAATTAATAATGCCACTCTACAAACCTAACATGAAGTATTCTTGATTATAAGAAAAGAATATAATATGCATTAAGATATTCATATCAGTGCTAGTTTAATTGTAATTAAAGGACAGTTTAAATGTTCCCTACTGATATCAGTGACTCTCAAATTTGGTTGCACATTTGAATCATTTGGAATGATTTAGGAAAACACTGACACCTCAACCACACCCAGATATTTTTACTTAATAAGTGTAAAGTTGGCCCTGAAATTTGCATTTTTAAAAATTTCCCTAAAATTGTAACATACAGCCAGGTTGAGGACCACTAACTTGAAACAAGTTCACAGAATATTTTAAACCGTTTGATGTGATATTTTTGATAGGTTTGTGATAGTATGTAAAAGGATATAATAAATATTGTTATTCAGCATTTAAATAAATAATAACTTTAGAATGGAAAGAATTAGGCTGGAAGAAAGTTTACATAGTGCTTAGAGTTATATTCAGGAGTTGGTATTTTGAGTGATTTTTCTCATCTTTTCTTCAATTTGCGTTTAGTAATGTTCTTGTTTTACCAAGAAGAAACTGTATTTAAAGGAATGGTTCCTTCTGGCCAGATCTCCCAGATAGCTTCCTACTTACAGGTTATTTCTACCTATGAGTAGAGAGATTTATTCTGGCTTATAAAACAATTATATACTGATGCTAGAGTATACATCATATTATAATAAAATTCTTATAGGATTTTTTTCCTTTCTTTGATCTTATTAATATTTTCTCATACAGTTTTCTGAAGTTTGGAATATAATGAACTCACATCAGTCATTTTTCTCTTATTACTCTACAACTGTGTTAATCACTTGTCACCATTTTCTAAATACTGTCTATACTGGTAGCTGCCCCAGTGTTTATCCTGAACACCACCATTAACTCTCTGATGCATGTACATATCTGAATTTTGGATGCATGCTTTTAAATCACTGAGTCCAGAACTAAATTCATCATACCGTCAAGCTAATCTCTTCTGTATTATCCATCTTAATTATACCACCATTCATCTCTAGTTCTCAGTCCTAAGCTCCTTCTCCTTTTATCTCACACATTTTGTCAGTGTCTTTGTCCAAAAAACAACAAGAAAAAACAGCCTACTGTTTTGTTTTGCTTTTGTCTTAGCATGTATTTCTTGACTTTATTCACATTGCTGCCTACCATTAGTTCTCTGACAAAGCTTGCTCCATCTTCCCTGCAGGCCAGTCCTGCAGACTTCTAACTGGTCTGTCTTCTAGGTGTATCTCAGTTTAAATCTATCTTTGTGCTAGTAAATGGACAAGAGCACTTTCCTTGTTAAAGTCCTCTGGGGCTCTCTGTCATCTCCTGCATGAAGAATAAGCTCTTTGCCATGGCATTTAAACTGTGGAACCAAATGTCATGCGCCATGAAGTGGTGTGGACCTTCCCTTTGGAATCTGATTCCTATCCTATTCTCTCTTTTACTCCCCACTCTGGAATCATGTTCCTGCACACCACATTCATTTCTGTCCGTTTGTGCTGCCCTCATGCTGCTCCTCCCACGTGGAATGGCCTCTTCATCTCCACTCCTCGAGTGAAAATTTAAAGATTGATACTATCCATCATTAAGTAGTTACTCTCATTAGAAGGTAATTTGGAAGTAGCTATTAAAATTTTCAAAGCACTCTTCCAACTGGAAGTACAATCTTTTTATCTATTGTAGGGAGATGGTTGTACATACACAAAGGGAACACTATATAAAAGTCTTAATTGTAGCGCTTTTTTCATGGATGAAATTAAATGCAAACTAAGTGTTCTGTAATAAGGAAATCCTTATACAAAATTATGATAGAGTACATATATTTTATAGACTCTTAAGAACATTACATGAATATTAAAAACATCCAAAATCTTATAATTAAACTAATTTGCATTTTTGATATGTTACTTTTTGGTAATGTCAAATTACATTAATGCCTTATACATCTTATCAATTTTCCACTATTTGTAAGCAGAATATACACTTACAAAAAAATTCATGCAGGGCGTGGTGGCTCATGCCTGTAATCCCAGCACTTTGAGAGACCGAGGAGGGCGGATCATGTGGTCAGGAGATTGGGACCATCCTGGCCAACATAGTGAAACCCCGTCTCTACTAAAATGCAAAAAATAAATAAATAAATAAAAAAAATTAACTGGGCGTGGTGGCGTGCGCCTGTAGTCCTGGCTACTCGGGAGGCTGAGGCAGGTGAATCACTTGAATCTGGGAGGCAGAGGTTGCAGTGAGCTAGGATCACGCCACTGCTTTCCAGCCTGATGACAGAGCAAGACTCCATCTCAAAAAAAAAAAAAAAAAAAAAAAAAAAAATTCAAGTAACAATTAATAAAGTAAAATGTTAAAACACTAAATTCTATAGAATATTAAGAGAAAAATTGTTTTCATTTGTGTTGAAAATAAATGTAAAAATCTAAACCATAAAGTTGAGTATATGCATAGATAGGAATGTAAATACAAAAATATCTGGAAGAAATCATGATTGACCTTCTGAGGCAGTGGATGGGATTGAGGGGAGTTAGGAGGACTTTTAACTGGGTATAATGATGTACTTTTACACTTTCCATGTAATTACATTTGCTTGCATGAAAACGTTAATTGAATCAAGGGAAGTATCTGATAGAATTAGAAAAAACTCACATTGTGAGGAAAAAAATAATGAAGCTTTTTTTTTCTGCTTTGAAAATACAGCAGAGTACCCACGTTCCAACAAACAGTAGCTGGAATTAGCAGTTGTGGACTGCTTGTGGCATAGTTGCTTCTTTTTTTATATATATATAAAGTCTAACAGAAAAAGCTGAAGTTGCTTTGATTTCCTCTTCTTTCTCCTCAGAAGCAACAATGTCATAGATTTGCTGGGTATAGTCATAGTTCAGGATTTATACTTTTATTACGAATCTATAGGAGAAGTATATCTAAATCTGTAGCCATAACCTATTGAACATTTAAGTTATTTACAGTTTATTTTTCCTATAACTAATAATGTCTTTTTGTGAAAGTATGTGTTTTTCTAGGGTCTGTACCAAAAAGTGGATTGCTGATCTGTAGAGCATGCACAGTTTTTTAAAAAACTGGATCTTGCCAAATGCCTTTCCAAATTGGTTATATCAGTTTATGCTCTCACTGGAGTATTTAATATTTCCCATTTCTGGATGTCCTCAGCCAACACATGGAATTGTCAAGCTTGAAATTTTGTTTTCTGTAAATGGTAAAATGTTAGCTTGTCAACAAGCCCCTGAATGTGTTCTGAGTGCTCAAATCTCACAAGGCACTATGAGGTGAACACAAAGAATCTTTATTTAAGTCAGAGTCCTCAAGGAGCTTGTTGCTGTCAAGCAGTGTGGTGGTAGACTGCAAAGAACTAAATGCTACAATAGTAGCATGGGCTGTAATGCCTTTGGAAGTGCAGAGAACATCATTGTGGACTGCAGAGGTGATTAGTAGCTTTTAGGAGGTGAAGGTGAGGGGATCTTGACAAATGAGTAGGAAGAGAGGAGAGCTGTGGGCATTGAGGGAGAGAGAAACATGCTGAGAGGCAGCCTGATTGGAATGGACTTCAGAAAGCTAATAGTCGAACTATTACTAATTGCCCTTAAAACCTTAACCAGAAATGGATTAATTGAGCCTCAAAACGCATGTATTTTAAACTCATTATTTTATGGCTAAGTAAATGAGGCCTAGAAAAATAGTCAGCTTGTACAAGTCATATAAGCTCTCTCTTCGGCGTCCAAAATAAAACTAGTTAGAGACTTATTGGCTTATTTAACTTGGACGTCTGTCAGGTTGATCTTCAACATGACCAGACAATGCAGGAGTTCCCATGATCTTTTCTCCTGTTTTCTTTCCCTGCTTTACTCTGCTTTCCTCTGGTTAGCTTTATCCCCTTCAGACCCTGGCCTTGTGGAGGCAGAGATAGGCACCAGCTTTTCCCTTTTATGTCTTTATAGCTAATGTTATTACTGAAAGATAATTTATATTCTTTCCTTTTTTTTCTGTATCCGTTTTTGAAAAGATACTCAAACTTCCACCAGCTTACCAGTTTCTGTGACCAAGTAGATAGTTTAATCTGGCCAGCCTTACTGGTGGGGAAATCAATCCTATTTTTTCGATGGATACTGGAATCACATCATTATGAAAGGGAGAGTCCCTAAAATAAAAGAATGCAGGGTGTGCGAATGTAAGATGGCCACTGCAGCCTTTTGGTGTGTAGAGTCCTTCACAGACATGATTGCATCTATGAATTTAGAAAGAATTTTGGTGATGCTCATTGCATGTCTTTTATGTCTACACATCCATGATTGTAATAGCTTTTATTGCAGTGATTAAATTTATTTCAAGAAACAACTTTCGAGTACATTGGTATTGCTTGTCAGGCAATATAAAAATAAATATGTCTATCTCCTGTGGAATTTTCAAACTTGTTGGAAGTAGTAAGGGCAGGAAAGTTAAAGATGTAAACAATTTTCAAAGAAAATAAACCATGAAAGATATGAAAAGTATTCTGATTGTTCTAGAGGAATGGGGATATCCTAGGTTGTAAAAGTCTTCCCCATACAGATGGTAGCCAGAGCAGACATGGGAAACTGTAGAAGGTTGGTGATTTACTGAGTTGGATTGGATTATAGGAGAGTGTTCTGAGAGTTGGAGAAGATGAAAATGAGGTAGATGGCAACTGTGTTGTAGATGACCCTAATGCTGGCCTGAGGACTTTGTGCCTCCTTTGGTGGGCAGTGAAAACCACTGATTCAACAATAGTGAATGGCATGGCTAAGAAGCAATCTGAGCAGTGTTTCTGTTGTTGTTTTAAAATAAGAAAATTATCTGGCACCGGTGTATAGGATGAATTGGACTTGGGAGTTGAAGCAGGGAGACCAGTTAGAGATTATAGAATTGTCTTGTGAATGAGGTAAATATTTTTTGAAATAGAATGTAATAAAGTAAACATGTAAGGTTTCAGGTGAACTTAGTTGGGGCTTTGTGATGCATCAGTCATGGGATGGGTACTGGAGGAGGAAGATTATACCCACGGCTGAGTGAGGCTGGTGGGGATCAGGAGGAAGATCTGCTCTGAGGAGATGTGTGAGATGATTTTCATGTTATACATGGCATCTGTTGGGTAATATAATGCAGGTTGAGTTTCCCTTATTCAGAATGTTTGGGACCAGAAGTTTCTTGAATTTTTGACTTTTTAAAATTTTTGAATATTTGTGTTATACCAGTTGAGCATCCCAAACCTAAAAATTTGAAATCCTAAAAGGTCCCATGGCTGTTTCCTTTGAGCATCATGTCGATGCTCAAAAAGTTTCAGATTCTGGAGCATTTCCAATTTTCAGATTTGGGCTGCTCAACCTGTATTGCAAATACATAGTATTTTTAAGTACATAGAGATACTGTTTGTAAATTTTCAATGCTATTTACACTTCCTGGATGTGTTTTTCAATTTTATACACTTATACAGGGAATATAATAATCACACTGTATTTTTCACAGAAAAAAAGAGAGCTTTTGCACACTTTTGAAGTAATCTTTTAACATTTGCTTAGTAAAATTAAACATTCCTGGGAGTGCTGACTGCTAGGCGCTTTATTCTAGTTATCCTAATCATGTAAATATGGTATAACATTTCTCTAAGTATACTTTTTGGCATGCCATGATAGGAGATGTTGTTTAATCTTATGGTGGAGAGGATTCTTTTATTGTATATAATCAGGAAACACAGAATTAAATAGGATTTTTCAGAGACTTCAATAATACTTATTAATGTATTTGATGAGTTTGCAAAAGGAGAATGCAACATACATTTCCCAAACACATTTGAGAATGTTTCTGAGCAGCACTTGGGACAGATATCCCACAGAACAGATTCTGGAAATGGTAGAGTATTAGCTATTGCTAATTCAATGGGTGAGAATGAGTAGCTGCAGGTTGAATATAGAAACTTACATTTTGGTATGAAACTACCTCATACCAGATATAATTACAGTGTCTATTCTTTTAATATATGAAATTTACTGTTTTATTTTGTAAGATATAGTTTTTGACCTAATTGGAAATAACTTTTTTGAGCTTGCAGGGCTAGGGAAATAGGATAAAAGTCCTGAAGAGCCACCTATGGCCATGGGTTGACTGCCTCTGCATAGGAGTCAGTGACATGATATATTTGTACATGATCACATCTCAGTCATCTCCTTGGAATAAACTAAGGATAACATTTAAATTCCAAATGGTTTTCTCTTGTTTGCAACATGCCTCAAGGCTGCCTTTCTGCTGAGTCCCCTGTCATTTCATATGTATTCAGAAAATTTAGTTCAGTTCAGTCTACATTTCTATTATGTGCAAAACACTGTTGGAGTACAAATTTATTTCAAGATCAGCTTGACATACATACGTAGTGTGCTCAATAAATGTTTGCTCAGTAGAAGGATTGTGTTTTCTCTTAATGACACAGTTTGATAAAGAGGCATCTCAATTATGGATCTGAATTCTCTACCACACATATATGTATATATGTGCATGCGTATTTTGTGTGTGTGTGTGTGTGTACCTCTTGTGTGTGTATATATCTTATTTATGGTTTATATATATATATAATATATATATTTATCAAATACACAGATATATATATTTGTGGAGATAGGGTCTCACCGTGTTGCCCAGACTAGTCTCAAATTCCTGACCTCAAGTCAGTCTTTTGCCTTTGCCACACATAATGTTGGGATTACGGGCATCAGCCACCATGCCCTGCCTCTATCATATTTTCTTTAAGTTTCTTCTTCCTTTGTTTTCATTGGTGACATTATCAGAGGAAGATAACCAACAGTGTCATCTTCTGCAGCCTAGTTCTTTATATTTGAAATCTACTCTGGATAAGTCATTGCTATATGCAGTATTGAAAATGAAGTAGGTCACCTTATCATTTAGCAGCATGTGGCTTTAAAATGTATTTCCTCAAAGTGCTAAATATTTGCTTAAGTGTTTAAGTTAGATTAAATGGAGGAGGCAGTTCTATGGAGAGAGAATGTGAGATAGTGGAAAGAGCACAGACTTTGGAATCAGATTATAATTTAGATTTCAGCTGTATCACTTAGTTGTTATCTGACTTCAGTAAGATTCCTCATCTCTGAATCTCAGTCATGTCTGTAAAACTGGGAATCATGCTTACATTTTGGGGTGGCCATGAGGAATATAGATAATAGTTGTGAAAGCCCAGGCACATTATAGATGCCCAATAAATGATAACTATAGTAATAGATGTGTTGCTATCATTCTTCTCCCTGTCCCCTTTCTAAGTTATCAGTTACTTTTAATACTATCCACATGTGAGAGACTATGGACGAGCTGTGTACACATGCCCATGTCTTCACTTATTTTTGATACTGAGATGAAAATGAAATTAGAAATTTAAATGTTTTTAAAAATTAAAATATTACCTGAGCCAATTCTTCAAACAAGCTGTGAAATATTAATTTCTTTCCATTTGTCATTCTTTTTACATTTAGATGTTGGTTACTATGGTTAGTAGTGGTAGTATTAAGAAAATAAGACAATTTTTGAACACTTACCACATACCAGACACAGTTCTAAGTGCTTTATATATTGTAACTCATTTAATCTTCGGATTAGTTCTCTAGGACAGAGTGAGTTTTATTCTCCACATTTTAGATCGAGGGACCTGTGACCTAGAGAAGTTAAGTCCAACATGACTTAGCTCGTTGAACTCAGGCTGACTGGTTCCAGAGCCTGCAGTCTTCCTCGCTGTTCACCACTGCCTTCCCCAGCATAGGAGTGGTAATACAGCATGTCATGACATACGTCGTTGTAGAAGAACAGCTGTCAGTGTCTAGGTGTGTATGTGGCATGTTCTTTACTAGATGTCTATAATTAAAGATAACCACCTCACCTCCTATTTTAGTTAGGGTCTTTGAAAATTATGATATAGATCGTATGTTTTGGTTTATACTTATATAGGGATATTTCTTAATTTCCCTCTAGATCCTGCTTTAAAGTACTACTAAGCAAATGTTTGTCCTTGTATTCATGTTTTGGAATTTTTGATTCCTAAAACAGTAGGTCCATTTAGTGAGTGTGACTGTATGAATCGCTATAGTCTACCTAATGATGTCTTGATGGGTTTTTAATAGGATAAGGGTTCTAAATTCAAATGTCTATCTCTTATTTGTTGTACAGAGAGACATGTTCATGCCAACCAGAGATACACATCGAGGTCTGGAGTTCAAAGTTCTTTCTCTAAATTTTTAAAGTGTACAGCATATATTATTTGATAATTATTTTTTGTCTCAACCCCTCCTGATAAAAAGAGTAACAAGGCTGCATTTGAACATTACTCTAGAGACCTATTGAATATTGAAAACCACATGGATATCCTCACATAGCAAATCACAAAATATCTTCCTTTGAAATGTGACCCATCTCTGATTTGATGGGTTATTCCCATTTATGTTTATATTTTCTGAGTCTTTGTTATTCCTCTGTTAGTGCACAATAAAAGCTTTCGTTAGTGATTGTAGAGAGACCATGAAGTCTGCAACACTGTTTCTTCACTATCCAATTTGAGGCTTAGAATAGAACATTTTGTATTGGAATTATTCAGATAACTTATATAACTACACATATTACATACATATAGATATCATTCAGGTAACATATATAAAGGACTCTAAATTTTAAAGTTTTATTTTCAGTCATTTTAGAGAGTTTCTTATTGATAGTAATATTTCCCAAGAGTAATAAGTTCATTTGGCCTTGATTTTTCTAGGGTAGTTTGTTATCATCTAGGTTACTGAGTTGTCAATTGACATACGCTGGGTTACTATGTCTGTTTAGGAACCATCCCCATTCTTCTCCACTAGTAGGTACATGCCCATTAAATAAATAAATCTAAGGGTACATTATTAATTTTTTAATATCTAAAAAACATTTTTTGAAGTATATGCAGAATTTAGTCTACAAATTCTAAACAGTTTTCACAAAGTGAACACAGATACTGTATCAAGAATTAGAATATTACCTGCACCCAAGACCCACCTAACTTACTCTTAAAATATCTTCTTTATATTTTCTCAAAGCTAATATTTGAAGTGCTTGAAAGAAGCGTTTATTAATTTTTTTGAAAGAATGAGCATATAATTGTTTATATTAATTTGTATTAATAGTACTTAGCACAGTAACTAATTATGATGTTTAATAACTGCTTGAGTTTGTTGAGTTTTTATGCTTTTGTTGCACTGGACTAATTTTTTTACATTCCCATATTTTAAAAATGAGATTAAAAGAAATGTTTGCAGGAAATAGATTACATCTGAAATTTTTATTAAGACGTAACATTAATATAATAAAATAGTTTAATATTTGAATTACTTAAATATTATAAATCATTATGTTATATGTAAAGGAATAATGGCTCACAATTATATTTTCTTTGTCATGCCTGCAAATAGTCTTCCAATTGCATTCCCCAGGTATTCTGTCTGGTTTTTAAAATTATTTAATAGATAGGCCTTTCATTCCTTTCACTAAGTATTCACTATCGGTAAAATTGTGTGTGTTCCATCAGCAATTTGATAATATAAAGCAATAGTTTTTCTGTATTTCACACAGCACTGGGCTCTGTAAAGCATCTCTAGGGGTTCTTTGATGTCTAGACAGTTTAAATTATGCCTGCTCCCTTGCCTCCAAATTCCACCCCTGTTCTGCTTCAGGGGTTGTGGGAAATGAAAACAAACCAGAAGGGTCCACAGCCTTAGAGTCCAGGGGGAAAAACAAACAAGTAGAATAAGCTGTATATCTACCCTGGCAGGTGTGTAGGAAAGGGCCCAATTATAGGGGATGGGATAAAGAAAAGAATTGGGGACAAATATTGTCCTGCTTATTTATTTCTAGTTATATTTATTATATGGAAATACATGGGCTTTGTGAACAAAATGAAAACATCATAGAAGTATTAGGGGAAAAAAATCAAAGTCACCTTTCAGCCCAGTGCCCCAGTTTTTTTTTTTTTCCCAACCTCCCCATAGGCAGCCAAATTTGACTTTGGTGGGTTTCCTGTGCATTGTCCTATTTGTTGAAATGGTAAGATGAAGAATTGTGTTTTAAGTTGGAAAACTAACTTTTTGTTTTCTTCCTTTCTTTTTGTTTTCCTTCTATAAATCGGGATATCGCGGTTTTTCCAATTCATCTTGTTAGAAAGTAAGTAAATTTGAAATTTCAGAGATTTTTACATTAAAAGTTTGATGTTTTATTATTTCATATATACACACATATAGTTACGGGATTTCAGACCTCTGAATTCCGACTGAGGTGATGAGCTTTTGCATTAACTGTGAAGAAAATTTTGTTGAATAAATTAAAAAGAAGAACCATTACATAGAAGGTGATCAGTTCTATCTAAGAATACAAACTTTTATAGCATGTACATCTGCCTCGTTTTTTTACCCACAGTTAATCTTTATGTTGAAGATATATATATGTATATACAATATATAGTATACATGCCAGTTCTATTTTTTCTGAATATAAAAATAATAAAATGACACGAGACTTTTGTTTATTTCTGTTCAATAGCAGTTAAGACGTTTCTGCAGCAAATGTAGTCTGTTTTCTGTGGTTGGTGGAATTGCTGGGGATGACAGCAGTAAGGAAATGGTGTGAAATGTTTCTGAAATACATTTTCCTGTGTATATTTTACGCTGGATGAATCAGTTACCTTTTAGCAAGCATTTAGCTCTTTTGATGTGTCTTTTTCATTGTTTTTAAATAAAATGGACCTGGATAACTAGTTTTTCCATCATAAAGTGTGCTTAGAACTAAGTGACTAATCAGTGAGTGATTTTAGTGGTGAAATTTGCATTTGATTACAAATTGTTTTCTAATGCAAATGTTGTATAGTTTTGAAATAAAACAAGTTTCTTTTGGGAAAGATTTATAGAAATTGCAATAGTCATTGAGACTTTGGAGATGTTGTGATTGTGAATTACATATTTTTAAATTTTTCCATAGTAAATCTTGTGTTTATTGAGTTACTAAAAAGTATCATTTAATAATGTATTCATGCTTAATAGAGCTTATTATTTGTAGAAAACTGGGTGCTTATCACATATGTTTGCAGCAAGCACAGCATTAAATTGCTATTTAATAGCCAATTTATCTTCTACAATTATCTTTAGCTTGCTATACCTTAAAAAGGAAATGTAAATTATAGTCATGTTACATTTGTTTTGTACTTAGTCATTGCCTTTAAATCTGTATTATTATTTAACATGCTGAATCTGAGTTCTTGGACTCATATGGATTAGGGCCTTAGGAATAAAGAGAAGAAACAGCATTGTGAGGTTTCATATTAGGTGAACAGTTTTATTAAGTTATAATTTTAAAATTCTACATTGTGTCATTTTTATGTATTGGATTCTGTTTTACTTGCCGTGTTAACATCATCTTGCCAAGTCCCTACGGAAAGTCTGTATTTCTGACAGTTCCACTAAATTAAAACTCCAAAAATCTGGCATAATCATTCTTAGCTTCAAATTTTCTATGCTTTTGTCTGAAGAGTATAATGTAAAAATATGTATTTGCAGTGTTCAGTATAACATGTATTGCGTGATTTATTTGGAATTGATTCATGGAAAGACATTTCTGGGGAGATGAATATATTTTACTTTATAGGTATGCCTGGGCCCACTCTAAATGTGAGAAAAATCTTTTGTGAGAGAAAATAATGAAATGAGGTCTGCAAAGTTGTAGGAGCTTCATAAGGAAAGATATTACCTAAACACAACATTATTTCCATGTGTACTTTAATGTTACAACCGCATTGTTCTGTGACTGAATTTATATTGATTCTTGTTTCCTATCAAATTCAATGGAGTCATATTTATATGTTGGCAAAGAGAAGCTGCTTCCTAAAATAATTGTCTTTGTAGGATGATAATACTTAAAAATTCTTATGACCATGATGCATATGTATGCTGCCTTGCTATTAAGTGTGTTCTGGCAATTCGGCATATTTGACTTTTGCATTTTACTGGTGAGTTTTCATATAAGAGGTTTGATAGTCTTGGTCTTTAGAAAACTTTTAATTAGGAGCACAAATTATGTTTTTACCCTCAAAATTTAAAGTTAGAATTCGGAACTTATTAATTCAAAGTTTGAAAGCTTCATATCCTAAAGGCTGTATGGTCTCAGAATATGAATTAAATACCCATAATTCCTCAGAAGCATGTGAGGGTAGTGGGGGTAGGGCTTTTAACTAAAGTTGGTTTGACCAGATATTGATGTTTTGGCATTTTAGGAAGTAAAATGTATATAGGTGTATAATTTAGAAAGGCAATAATTGTAGCTCTAAATTCTAGCTTCTAAATAATTAGTTTGCAATCAAAAATTTGTTCTGAATTCTACCCCAGGAAATACATATGTACTTTATATTTTATAAGCATCATTCAAGTATATGAACTCATTCTAATAATGTTTATACATATGTCCTTTGATATTTAGTTTAATGCTGTTTGATTTCTTTAAAAAGTGATCTTATATTTCAATCACTTGCATGTTTACTACAGAATTCTGTTAGCTGGACAGAATTTCCCAATACATATTTCTTTGACATATCTAACTGAGAAAAGGATGTCATTGTAGAGGCTGTATCAGAGATCTAAACACATATGTACATTCTTATTTTGCCATGTGAGAAATGCAGTCCTGTGAGTAACTTAAATACTTATAATTTCAAATCAGTTCTTCCCTGGTTTATTATTCTTTTGTTGCTTTTAAACCTATGGGATGGAGCTGCTCTTGAACTTGGTGGGTTTTTTTTTTTTTTTTTTTTTTTTGATCATTCAAGTGCAACCATCAAGTTGTCTGTAATATTTAAAAGCTAAGGCTTCATGGTGTTATTTGTAAAATAACACCACATAAGTATTTGGGCTTTGGTGTCTGTAAAATACAGTATTGGTTACTCTATGAATAAAAGCATAATTTCAATTCAAGAGACTTTTGCCTGAAGCCTTATAAGACAGATGCATCTGATTAACTTTGGTAAAACTGGACTGGCCCTTTATTGTAATGTAGATGTTTTCAGGGTTGGGAGGGTATTTTTAAAAGGCATGCAAAGAGGTCTTTTTTTTTTTTTTTTTTTTTTTGAGAGAGAGAGAGAGACTCAGAGAATAGTTTTGCAATAGAAGCTGTACCTCAAACTGCTTCATTTGTGCACACTTTTATTTTCTAGTGGAACCTCTCCATTAGCCTGTCTGAATGCAATGCTTCACACTAACACTCGAATAGGGGATGGAACATTCTTCAAAATCCCTGGAAAGTCAGGCCTGTATGCTCTCAAAGTAAGTTGCATTGTTCTGCATATTGTTATTACTATGTATCATGCATTTTTTCAGACATGTGAAGGTAAACAAAATTAGATTTGGATGAAGAGTAGAAGAATGACTCCTATGCCTTTTAAATGTTTACAGATGTCTTAAAAATGATTTCATATTAAGAATAAACAATGACATTTTTCTTTAAGTAAAGCATATCTGTGGTTTCACTCCATGACATATGGTAATGGTGAATAGTTGTGGCTTCCTTAAAATTCTTGATTCCTTAAAATTTATGGGGAGGAGTGTCATGGGTCATCGGCCAGGAGTTTAAGATGATCAGAGTTACCATGGACTCTTTGACTTAATGACCGTCAGTTGATACACAGGCTTCACACCTGTATACCCTTATCGTTTATAAAAATAAGACATTTATTCATTTTGCTTGAAAACATTGAATTGAATCTAATATTCAATTTTAAATGGGGATCTCAAGGAAGTTTTACTAATGCACACTTGTATGAGAAGAAGAGAGAAATAAAAGCTTCAGATAACTGAGTCTTAATTATTTTAGTATAATTTTTTTAAAGGCATTCCCATTTTTATCTAGGGGAAATGCCACCTGAAATGCAAAATTCCAGAAGACAAAAGCTTATAGTCTACAAATCGTTGTGTAACTTGGAATAAGTAAATTCGTTGTGTTATTTCTTAGAAATTAGAAAGAAGTTTCTGCCTTAATAAGTCATGGATTATATTTAAAGTTCATTAACTACATATAAGGTGTTTTTTTGTTTTGTTTTGTTTTGTTTTGTTTTTTATGTCAAAAGTTATACCTAGACAACAAAGCAAGGATTCTTCTTTAGCTACTAAGCATCAGGCTGTGGTCCACCGTGTGTGTTTCAGAAAATAACACCGGTTAGTTAATCAGAAAGACTTGTAATTTTTCCATTGCTCTTTGTAGCAAGTTGGGTATTTAAGTAACTGATTAAAATTCTGAGTTGGTAAGCCATTTCTTTACATGAGGAAAAATGTAGAATTGAAAAAAAAATGGAAACAACATATGTCAAAAGGAAACTTTTTTTGGGTATAGATTTTAAAAGTTTATCCAAAAAAAAAATCAACAGTAGCAATGGGCTTTACCCATTTTTTTTTTTAACCCAAGAATGATTTTACATTAAAAGGTAAATTAGTATGGAAATGTTAAATCACAAATAACTGATCATACTTAGGATTCTGCAAGTATTTTGAATGTTTTTAGTTGCTAATACATCTTCTCCATAAATCATCACTTTTCAAAATAATATAGAAAGAGGAGTCGTCATGCCCAGCAGATGGCACGTTGGATTTAGTCTGTGAATCTGAATTGGATGGTACAGATATGGCCGAGGCAAATGCCCGTGGAGAAGAAAATGGAGGTAAGTGTGATGAATTCCAAAATATAATCCCTTGTTCTCTTAAAAATTATATAGAATGCCAATGATTCATTAATTGAATTGCCCACCGTTATCAATACAGTTGTCTTCCAAATTTTTACCCCTGAGATTTATCAAGGTGTTTTGATTCAAAAAGGATAGCATCTAAAAGAAGTATATAGTTCTTTGCTTTTGTTGTTTTTTAACAGTACATATTTCCCTGAATAATTTTCTTAAATACTTCTTTAAGTATCCGTATATTTCTCCTGCAAAGTGAGAGGGTTACTGGGGGTATCTAGTGGTTTCATTCTTACGGGAGGATTGAGAATGCTAATGTTTTATTTCTGATTGTGCTGATTTTTTCCTGTAATCACAAGTAGTTTTATAATAGCTTTGTTCCTTGGTTTGTCTTTTGCAAATGAAGCTCAGTGTTACCATTCCTCACAGTGAAAAGAGGGCCAAATAAGATATTTTCTTGTTAGACACTTTTGAGAAGCGAGTGACCCTTCCAGAATTTTAAGGGGGGGCATTTTCCACCTCTGAATTTTATCCTCTGAATTTTACATGTGAACTTATTTTTATCTTCCTCAAGACAATTATATTGTGATTCTTTTGGTGTACATAATTCTGCACTGCAATTTTGGCAAATCTTTGTCCCACAATAGCTGCAGTGCTTTCTTCTACTGTACCCACTGGTTCCACAAAGGGACCCAGATCATGATTTGAGAGAAAACTGTGTAATTAAAGTCTCTGTCGTTAGACTCATAGGAATCAGTAAATTACCTTTAAACAAACAAACCTTAAAGGATGTTTGCAGAAATATCGTATTTCAGTAATAACCCAAAGTCATTCATTTTATTAATGGCCATGGAGTCCCTTTGTTTGTCCTCTGCATGCTCACTGAATGCTCTTGCTATTTAAACTTGTGTGCTGATAGACCCTGTAAGACTGATACTGCTTCAGTTCCTTTCTGATCTGTAGCAAAGCTTGTGAATTTAATATAGGAAAAACACAGCTTATTGTCCTAAGGAAATTACAAGAATGGCTGCAGACTGCTTTATGGATGTTTTACTTTTCATCTGACTTGTTGTCCCTATTCCCAGGCTTTTTGAGCATCCCCCCAATTGTTGTGGTAATGGTGTGAACCTTGGCTGGTCCTTGTGATTAGAGAGGGGAAAAGGCAGAGAATCACAGTAATTTCTGGCTTTCAAAAAGGGGAGGTGAGTGGGGCATACTTTTCCCTTTCAGGAGGGTGAAGGAGAATCTTATTACAGTTGCTCCTCGTGTGGCGCTCGTGCCTGGGTGAGTGCTTGTGTGCTCTCTCAACATATATACGGAGCTTCTTTCACGTGCCAAGTACTATTCTTGACATTGCAGTTACAGTGGTGAAAAACAAAAGCAAATC
Source organism: Macaca mulatta (assembly GCF_049350105.2). Lineage (NCBI taxonomy): Eukaryota > Metazoa > Chordata > Mammalia > Primates > Cercopithecidae > Macaca > Macaca mulatta. The sequence goes on along the minus strand of NC_133423.1, from coordinate 58,828,766 downwards.
TCTCATGAAGCTTATTTTCTTTGAGAGAGAGAAAATAAGCAAAATCAATATCTAAAATGTATAGCTTATTCAGTGGTGACAAGTGATACAGGGCAAAATAAGGGAGTGGGGGAGGAGGGTAGAGGGTTTTATTTTGGAAACACCTGAGGAGCATGAGAGAACAGGTGTTCAGGGGAGAGAACTCCAGGTAGAGGGAACAGCAATACAAAGGCATTGAGGCAGGAGACTGTCTGATATATTCCAGAGACAGCAAGAGGCTGGTGTGGCTGTGAGGCCAAAATGAACAAGGGAGAGTATGGTAAGAAACAAAGCCAGGGAAGTTATGGGGGCCAAGTTATATGGTGCCTTGATGCTGGCTTTTGTTTTGAGTGGGAAATTAAGCCATTGTAGAGTTTTGAGCTAGAAAGGCAATGGCCACATGTAGGTTTTAGCAGGATCACTAACTATGAAAAAGATACGAGAACAAGGAAGAAAACAAGGACACCCATTAGAAAGCTATTGTCATAATCTAGAGGAGAGGTGTTGTTGATTTGAAGGCAGGTAGTAGCAGTGGATGAGATGAAAAGTGATTGGATTCTGGTAGATCCGACAGAAGCTGCTGACAGATAAATGTGAGTGTGAGATAGAGAAAGGAGTTGGGGATGACTCCAGAGTTTGAGTATGTGAGCGTGTTGAACAATAGCATTGTCCTTAGTTTAGATGGAAGAATCTTCAAGGGAACCAGTTAAGGGCAAGGGTGGTGTTGATCAGGAGCTCAGTTCTGGACATGAGATTATTTTTCAATATCTAGATGAATGTCGTAAGTAACTGATTTTATCTGTCTGAAATTTATGGGAAAGATCCTTGTTGGAGATACTGATTTGGAAGTGGCCAGTTTATAGATGGTAGTTAAAGATGGGAAACTGGATGACATTACCAAGGAACTGAAGGTAAATAGAAAAGAAAAAAGGCCCAAAGACTGAGCTCAGGGGCACTTGAATTTTAAGAGCTTGGAGAGAGTGTAGAAAACAGTGAGACTGAAGGTAAATGGACACGGTAAGATTTTCTGTCCTGGAAACCGAATGAAGAAAGTATTTCTGAGGGTGAAGCGACTCAAATGTGTCAATGCTTTTGATAATGTGAATTCATGATGAAGATTAGGAAATTACCACTGGATTTACCTTTATGAGGGTATTGATGAACTTGACAATGGTAATTTTTTGTGGAATCGTAAGACCATAGCTTGAATAAAGTGGGTTCAAGAGAATGGGAGGAGATAAATTAGAGACCACAAGTGTAGACAATTCTTTCAAGGAATTTTGAGGTCAAGGGAAGGAATGGAATGGGAAAATGACTGGAAAGGAAAGGATCAAGAGACAGTTTAAAAAATGGGAAATGGTTATTAGAAAATTATTCACTAATGGGAATATTTCAGTTGAGGAAAATTGATAATGTGGCGGGGGTGTTCTGTTGTCATGCCTTGCTTAGATGAGGGAGAATGGGACCTATTCAGCAAATGGAAAGATTGGTCTTAGCAAGAGATGTAGACAGGTGCTCTAAAGGAGGCAGTAGGAAAAGCGAGGGTATTTCAGTAGAAGTGAAGGTAGGCGAGTACATGTGGAAGGGGCTTGTAGAAGTGTGCTGCTGTGTGTGTTATTTTTCTCAGCGAAATAGAAAACAAGTCCATCAGTTAAGGGTGAGAATAGGGGAGGTAGTTTTGTAGACTTAAGGAGAAGATACAAAATATTTGTCTGAGAGAGTCTGACAGCATTAAGGACATTCTTAAGGTTATTCATCCTGAATTTACTAAGAGACCAGCCTACATGGTTGTCCATTTTTCTCCAGTCATGTTCAGGACCACTCTACAAGCGCAGAGGAGGTGTATAGTGACTGACCCTGGGGTTTTGCCAAATGTGATGATGAAGCAAGCAAGCAAGAAAGAAAGGAGTTAAGGGTATATGAAGTGGAGTAATGAAGGCAAATGTCCATAGAATTTTTTTTTTTTTTTTTTTTTTTTTTTTTTGAGACAGTCTCGCTCTGTCGCCCAGGCTGGAGTGCAGTGGCCGGATCTCAGCTCACTGCAAGCTCCGCCTCCCGGGTTCCCGCCATTCTCCTGCCTCACCCTCCTGAGTAGCTGGGACTACAGGCGCCCGCCACCTCGCCCGGCTAGATTTTTGTGTTTTTTTAGTAGACATGGGATTTCACCGTGTTAGTCAGGATGGTCTCGATCTCCTGATCTCGTGATCCGCCTGTCTCGGCCTCCCAAAGTGCTGGGATTACAGGCTTGAGCCACCACGCCCGGCCGTCCATAGAATTTAAGCCGATGTGGAGGTGACTGAAGGATAGTGTGAAGAAGGAAGTCTCATTGGTGTGAAAAGGTTGTCTGATTTGGTGTGCTAAAGGAAATGAGTTGGAAGTGTAAGTGATGTGAGAGTAGAATGCATGGATTGAATTTAGGATACTATTATGGGATGTATTTTCTGAGCTGATAAGAAAGAAGGGGGTTAGGTTTCAGGCTATCAAGAGTGTGTAGGCCATGTGTGCACTCAAGAGTTGCCTGGATGAGGTGGCATCAGTGGTTGAAATTCAGCACCCCTCCATTTGCCCGGCCTAGTGCTGTGGGATGGGACTGGGTCCACCTGGAAAAAAGATTGCCTTTTCCTTTTTGCACAAAGATGTTTTAAAGGCTGGTGGTGACCCTTGCATAAGATATTAGAGAATCATCAGCATGGATATTGAAACAAACAATTATAGTAGAACTAACATTGACAGGATGTCATATTAGCAGCTAACATATTCAAAAAATGAAAAATAATCAAGAATTGGCAGATAAGTACAGTAGGTTGAATAGTTAGTAATATAGTCTGATGACATGAGATACAATGCTGGGGGCATCATAGGAACCAGGGAGGGAAAATGTTTTGGAGGGAACAGTGAGGGGAATATAGGTCACTTATTCTATTTCTAGGCCCAGTGGTACAAGAGGTGTAGAAAAGAAAAAGGCTACCACCTGAGAGCATTCCAGAGGAGCCAGTGTCCTGGCTGGGAAGACAGCCAGATTTTATATATTAAGAAGTAGAGGGAGTTTTCAGAGAAAATATGGAGGCTGCAGGAGATTTTGATAATGACTAATCCTAAATTCCAGAGAAACCATGGGAGTTTAGTAGCTGAGAAAGGGTGACAAATAGCATGAAAGCACTCGGCCAATAGTGAAGCCAAAGCAGGGATAAGCAAACTTCCCTCATGTAAAATGTGAGTAGGCGCTTCACCAAATAACACATACCCAAACATTTCCAGCTAATGTGACACAAATTAGATTTCCTGACCTCTTCTTTGAAGTTGCATTCAGGAAATAACTTTGGGAAATCACTGAAAGAATAGTAAATAGCTTATTTCCTTGAGTATTCCTTGACTTGCTCACTTTTGTATCTTATTGCAAACCACAATTGCATCTCCATGTAAGTACCCTGTACCTCTGGGTATAGCTTATTAATCTAGCCTCAGGACACATTTTCAAACCTAGATATTGAAAATGTATTGAGTACTTTTATTTTTACCTGTGAGGGAACAAACTTAGATTAAATGTGCCATCCAAATTGCAAGCCCAGGTGTGACACCAAAGGCCAGGCTCTCCTTACTCTGATACCTTGCCTGGAACCACAGGGAACGCTTACTAGCCAGTCATCACTGGTACAGTTTGCCTTTCCAACGTTAGTACACATCTATTATGATCCTAAAATTAAGACATTGACAAAGAGGAACCCCTGGCTTATCCCAATAAAGTAGTGGCATACCACATGATTTCTTGATTTCTTGCAATTCAGTGATAAATGTCAGGAAACTCTGCTTTAGGTGATTTCCTTGCTTACTCTGTTTCTAATATATATTTGAACCAAAAGTTAGAATGAATATACTTTCCACACTTCCCTACAGCTGTACAAATAAACTTTGAAAATGTGATCAGAGAGAGGAGGTCGGGTATATGAGTAGATGTGTGTGTGAGGGAGCAAGAGAGAGGGGTGTGGGAGGGAAAAGTAGGGGAGGAGGGAGAAAGGGAGTGGGGGATGACTACATCATCTGTTTTGCTATTTTGTTCATCTTTCCTTCTTATATTCATCCTTTGGGATGAAAGACTGGGGAGTATTGAGAAGAATATTAACCATCAATTTGTAACATACCCTTGATGCGTTGAAAGAATAAGCCTCTGCTACCATAGTGTTATATCAGATTGACAACTATTTATTGGCACTTGCTGTACCGTTTAGGGGATAAGCATAGAAGTATTTGAGAAGAAAGTATTTTGTAAAAACTGACAAGAAAGGAATTTTAGCAGTTCGATTCCAGTCATTAACACTTGAGTCCTTAGGCAGAATTAAGATAATGATTATAATACTTTAGTCCTCTTCTTGGAATCAACTGGGCAGGGAAATATTCCTTTAAAATGGGAGATGTGTTGCCAAGGTACTTTGTTACAAGGTTTTGTTGCAAAATTTTACAATGTAGGAAAAGTGGTATATTATTAATTGTGGAATTTACAAGACAGAGAACTATGTTTATGTGTTTCTCTGACTTCTGAATAGTCTCTCAAGTTAATAAGAATTAGACTTGAGAATGTAAACTGTTGACATTTTAAAAGCTAAACTTTAGAGATCAGAGAGTGATTTAGGTGAATTACTCGATATATCTGTGTTGACAACCCATGACCATTTATGCCTGTATAAGTATAAATCTGTGTCACCCAAATAAAATATTATAAATTTTATGGTCTATTTTAGTCAGAGATTTATGGGTATGTTTGTGTCTGAGTTGTTATCTGAGCATAATACATTGATATATCATGAGTTTCCTAACACATATTAAGTTGACCCACAATGTGTTGCTGGTCTGCAGAATTCATACATATTTTATGTGAAATGATACCATCAATAGGCAGTCTTCACCCTCTTCATCCTCTATAAATTGTTATTAACAATTTACTAAGTTTCTCTTTTTGTGGCCCTAATATAGTTCACGCTTAAAATCAACAGTAACCATCCTATATATTTCTTTTTAAATGAGGAAACTAGAGATTGTACACATTTCATTCACAGAGATCAAAAAAGGTTCTGCTTGCTCTTAACCCTAATGACTTTCAGGGAGGAAGCAGCACTCTAGCAAGAGAATTAGTATTTTAAAAGTCTCTGTTGGGGGGAAAAAGAAAAAAAAAAAAGAATCTTATGTTTTAGACTTTAAATCCCAGGGCAAATAATGATTCCAACATTTGAAGAATTTTATGGAGTCCTTTTTCATTATTCTTTATGGCCAGTTTTATAAGTAGGTTTCTGATTGTGTGATTCTTGGCAGAGTTGTGTTAACTTAATGAAACGTTACTCAGCTCACTCTTTGTTTTCATTGGCTCAGAGGATACAGTTTGAGGGGTCTTTTATCAAAAGTGAAAAGTGTGTTAAGGAGGCCTGAAGTGTGAATATAATCTCAATTGAGACATCAGTTACATGCAGATGAGAAGCTTCATGGAGAAATTGGGGCATACATTAAAAAGGTCCAGACACCCTGGGGAGTAGTCACACTGACAGCTCATGAAGCGGTTTTATACAAGACTACAAAAAAGGAAAATGAGGGTGACCGTGGAGTTGTGCAGGGAGTGTTTTGAGTAACTTTGGAAGATGTTGCTCACCTACTCAGTGTCGGTTGGTATTCCTGGTCTCGTTTTGCTGGAGGTTTTACAGTAACTTGCCTGTGAATGCTCCAGTGTAGTTTTACATTGGATGGTGTGTGTCTGCATCTTTGTGTTCAGGAGGTTGGGGGTAGGAGAGCGCCAACAGGCTTCTACATGATCATGGAGAAAGGTAACACAGCGTAACCAGCTACCCGGCAGCCATTCCTAAGAATCTTGCAGGTGACAGGAAGGATATTCCTTCTATGCCTGAACCAGTTCCCCTAATTTTGGGGGGTTAAGCTAATTTGTCTTTCATTCAACAGCTCTGTATTTTAGGCAACAGCTTTGTTAGCTCATGGAGACACCTGCTCTACATTGGTGGTCTACAGAAACTTAAGTATGTGAAAATTATGTTGTTTTAGTTACACATTGAAGAAAACACAGAGGAAAGCGAATAATCTTCAGAGTCAGAAATGACCACTGGCAGGATATAGAACTTCCACTGCCCCCTCTTTCTCCTCCTTTCTTTTATCCCAGCCCCCAGATTATACAGTTCACAAGAAGCATGAGGAACTTCAAAAGATCCTGAAGCCCTAGTTCCTCTCTCCTACCAGTGTTTTTCTTAAACCAGTCAATTGAAGTAGACAATGTTCTACTAGTATATGATCAGGTAGATAGAAATCACACAGTCACCTTTATACTTCTCCCTGTGTTCTTGATAACTTTTATAGAGAAGAATTTTTTCTTTATGTTGAAATCTTTTATGCTTTTAATTAAACTAATTTCCTTCTTTTTTATTTTTTCTGTGCTCTGATGATAAACAGATGGTCACCCCTTCATCTTAACTTCTCTAAACGACTTATCCCAACTCTTTCAAACATTATTTACAGATACTTTTCATTTCTTTTATCTTTTAGAGACCTCTTTTTCTTACGTATTTCCTCTTGAACTGTGAACTTCATTCTTGTCTAAATGGATTTTGGTCAGTTTTAACAGTCCAGAGTCATATAGGAAAAAGTTTTCTTTTTAAGTGCGACAAAGTGACCCATTTAAGCATACTTTCACCTCTCTTCTTGAATTGTGAGAGAAATATTTCATAATATACAGATCGAGAACAGAATATGATCTCAAAACAACAAACTCCTCAAATAAAAACAGAATTGAAGGTATTCCCTCAATTATCCGTCTTAACTAGCCAATACTCTGTTTGATTTATATAATCTGTCACTGTACATATGAACAAAACACTCATGTTCTTTAAAAAAAGTACTTTTTCATTGATGCCAGATAATTCACTCTCACTTTTCTTTACAGTTATATTGTATAAACATTTCTCAAACTGCCTTCTGGATAGCTAACCTGATTCCCCTTTATCGTACATTGGAGTTCATAGTTTATATGGTAAAGTATGAAGTAATTAGTAGTGATGCCCATGAATGAAACACTTAACCTTAACCTGTACCAACCTTTTGCTGATCTCCTTCCTGTCCACTTTTTTCTGTTTCTCATTTTCTAGGCTGATTGCTTTATTTCTCTGCAGATGTTTCAGAAACCTGATGCAGTGTGGAAGATCACAGGGGTTATACCAGTATAAAATAAGTAGCCTCTGATGTTATTTTTCCCACACAAACAGCATATAGTATTATTAATCTCCATTACCCTGTGAGCAAAATCCTTGTTGGTTCTATGGTAGGAGGAGGTTAGGTGGCTAAAGACTGATAACTACAATATATGCTTTTCCTACTAAATGTATTTATTTTTTGGTTTGAGTTTTCTCTCTTCTGTGTTTAAGGAGATATTTTTATGAATATCCAGAGATAACAGTATAACTAAATTGGCCTGGCTGGTAAATTGAGTGCTTGTAGAAGAGATTCTTATAGCTACATCTTTAGTGTATACAATGGTCTTCCTAGTTACCTTTGGAGCTTCAGTGTTCTAATCAAAATGTTTGTGAACCATTTGTAGCCATTGTAATGAGATGGTGGCATATCCATTTCTGTGGCAGGTGAATGGCATTTGCACCATATGATATCAGCCACCCAAATCACTAAGGTCTCTGGCATGATGACATTTTGCAGCAGCATGTTCTCACTGATATATAGTTGGTATAATTATTATCTGGTTCAACATTCCTCTTGGTTTATTTTGCTCTTTTTTTCTGAAAATCTCTTCTGAAGAAGAGGCTTCATTGGGCTAATGAAGTAGGTTATAAAATACAGTAATCATTCCAGTTATATTAGGTATATTTCATTATAGAAGATATTCTAAATATTATCAAGAGCATCAGTGCTTATAATTTTTAGACTCCTGTCCTCTGAAAGGGTCTTAGGAAAAAGTTGCTGTTCCCATTATTTTATTGCTAGTATTACTAGCAATTTATTAATCTATTTAATTACTAACTTTTCTTGGCAACTTATATCCTTTGGATTTTCTTTTAATGTAACAAGGAAATTTGCTTAAACCCAAATACCTATACCTGTATTGAAACAAATGTTTTTAGAAAAGGCAATTCTGCGTAGGCCGAATGCAAAAAGGATTTTAAAAATGGAGTTCAGGAATGATTTAATTGGAGTCAGATAGTTTTCCCTGTTCAAGTCTTTTTAACAATTTGTAGCATGTATTTTCTGGCTGTATATATCCGAAATATATGATTTACACAATTTCAAATGTAAATACTGTACATAAAACAAAGCATAACCCAAGCATAAACTTTTGTGATTATTTGCCATTTGGGGATATTTCTGAATTGTCTGCTTGTTGATCTTTCAAAACAAATTTGTTATTGTTTAGTTTTCATCCGTGGTTTTCCTCAGGTAGAATTAATGGTCTATTGTTCATTGAAAACAGTTTTTAAAAATCCTTATGGCCTCCAACTCAGGTATTGGATCTTTTTCACTGTTTTTCCCCCAGCATCTTATACAGTGATTGGCATGAGGGAAAGTACTCAATAAGAGTTGTGCAATTGAATGAATGATTAATCAATAAACCAATAAACTTCCTCTAAGACCCAGCCCTCTGTTCAGATTTTATTGACTTCTAACAGTGTACCCACAGTGTTATTCCTAATATACTATGTATCCTTTGAGTTAAATTTTTTATTCATTTAAGTTTTCTTTAAGCCTATAGTGTATGTCAAGATCATTCATACAGAAAACTGTTGTGATTTGAGAACATCTAGTCTGATTATTCACAAGAATGAAAGAGAGTGTTTGGAAAGAGAACTTACAGAAATGAAATTGGTAAAAGACTGCTCCCCTCCTTGTCTTTATTAGGTCTTTGAGCACCAGTTTCCTCAGATAGCTTGTTACTTATTGGGTGGCTCAGTGGGACAGAGAGCAATTAATAGTACACAATACCTATTTTGCAGCGACTATATAATGTACAGATCCTGGTCTGTGTTGTGGTTCTGCACCCACACAGCTTCTGCCATTTTATGTAAGCATTGTGATTTCTAATTTTGACTTTAAATTTTATTTTTATTTCCCCATGCAAAAGCACAAAACTGTGACTTTACTCGTTAAATAAGGCAATGAGTAAAGATGGCAAAGAGAAATCTATCTATAATTAGTGGCAGGTCGTGCAACTTCCTACTGTCTTTCATAGGAAATTCTGTCATTTGGCTTTCATATTATCCCTAATTGACTGTAGAATAATTTGGGAAAATAATTTAAGAAGGCTTCTATTTTCAAGTTTACAACAATTCATTTTATATGTACTTTTTCATAAAGAAGAGCTCTGCTGACCTCCACTTTCATGAATTATTTTTAAAAATCATAGTTGAAAGTTAACTTCAAAAATACTCTAAACAAAATTTTTGAATTTGATATTTTAAAATTTGATTTTTAAAAAATTCAGTGAACACTAATAGATTGACTGCTCTGTGCCCATCTTTGCATATAAATCCCTGAGTTTCTGAGCCTGTGGCTGCTGAGGCAGACAACAGCACCAGCATTGCAGGGACTGTCATGAATTCGTACACTAAATTCCAAGACAGCATGGCTAGGGGAGGAGCAAGTCTACCTCAGAAGCTGGGATAGTCAGAGAAGCTTTGGGGGAAGCTGTTTAGAATTTGGACTGCCAAGATGAGTTTGCCAGGCAGAGTGCTGGGAAAGGATATTTGGAGAAGGGACAATCAGACCAAGTACAACAAACACAGCAAGTAGATGTGTTCAGAAGACACTGAAGAGTCTCCAGATTGGCTGGATTATAGAGGGTGAGAATCGGGAGGTAGGCAGGATGTGAGACAAGAGAGACATACCAAGTTTGCCTTCTGATTGCTCCTTTATATCCTGGGTTGTAGGTCACAGTTACAATTGTGGGTGTCCTCTTGTACATCTGTCAGTGGATTAGTACTTACATTAGGAGGGAATACCAGCCATATCCCCTCCCTAGCTTGCAGCTTTAAAAATAGGAACTCTAATCTACATTTTCTAGTTCAATAGTATTTTCAAATTGAATGGTAAATTAAAAGGAGAGAGAGACAACTTGGAGACACTGAAGCCCACAGGTTTGCTGGAGCAGTTACCACTTCTGTAGCCTTCAAGGCTGTCTCATGGTTACCTATAATCTCCCACCTCCTTTTGCTCCCAGGTCTTCTAAATAGAGTATTATGAGGGAGGGTTTGGGGAGTAAGAGTGGAGGTATTGAGAGGCAAATTTAAAATCAGCAGATTAGCTTTTAACTATCCTTTTGGCTTGCCTGTTTTTGGTAGGCAAGCAAAATGTAGACAGAAATAATATTTTTATACCTTTTAAAAAATGTGGAATGATAAAAATTCTTGGGAGAACTAGTCTCATTTTGTTTCCTCATCTTCAATTTGAAAAGGATAGACTGTATTGTGGGATTTCAAGGTATAAGGTCCTGGCATTAGTTTTGTGATCATGCCAGTACACCGTTAGAAAAGATAGCTCCTGTTCTGTTCTCAATGCCAAGAAGATATCACTTTCTAAACTGCATGTCAGTGTTTGATATTTATTGGATAAAACATCTGTCCTAATTCTTCAGTTTCCTGGCTCCTGTTGTAATTTTACATGCAAGGGATTTTCCCTGATCCTTTCTTTAACATTAGTTTTCCTTTGGCTTGTATTTCAGAGGCCAAAGTCAGTCTGTTAGATAAATATTCAGGCAACTGTTTAAAATGAGTCCTTCATTATTTATTTATCACATCTATTATTAAGAAAGCTGCAAGAATAAGTAGAAGTGAAAACCTTGCATTTTGTCAGAATATGAATCTGCATGAACCTGCACAGGCCAGCTGCACTCAGTGAATTAGTGTTTTTAGATTCAGCTATTTTCACGTCATATGCATGGAAAACGAATGAATAAAGCAACTTAAATGTCCATGAAAAAAGGTCCATATTTGTCAGTAATTTAAAAATGTATATGAGCACACTGAGTGAAGCCTATGTGTGAATTGCAAATATGTCCCACCCATTTTTTCTTTCCTGATTTTTTTTTCTTAAAAATAAATTATTCAACCCAAAGGAACAATCACATATTTTTTTTTCTGTTACATTTTGCTTTTCTTTAAGGTTCTATAGTTATTGTGTCAATAAATAATTAGGGAAGTAAATAATTAGGGAAATATGCTTTGATCTGGAGAAATAACGTCAGGAACAACTTCCAGAAAGAGGGATTAGGGAGAAAATTGACTACCTCAGACAGGTATTCTTGAGGTTTTTCTTGGGTCTAGAATGGAGTGTAAGATAAAGCAGTGAGTTAAGGAAAATGAATCATTTTTAGAACAAACTGCATGGTATTCCTTAATGCAGTTTCAACTGTTGTCCTGCCCTCCGTCTGAAGTTCTGGGCTCTAAGTTGAATAGAATCTTTCTTTTGGATACAACATACATAAATAGGTGTCAATCACTATCAACATAGTGCCATAATGAATTTAACCAAAATGATGCAGTGTATATGCTGATACTGAAATAGGTATCCCAATTATCTGATGGTTTCTTAGGTCAGAAATAGAGCAACTGGTGAGCTATATAACAGTTACCCTCAGGAAGGACAGATGATTGCATATTGCTTATTTTCTTATTCAGAAAATAAGAGGGATGCGAGGCCTCAGTTACATGTACACTGGGTCAGAATTTGTTATTGTTTAATCCTGCTGAAGTGAAGTTTACCTTTGAAAGACATGGGAATAATAGCATTTTCTAAACAAATTGGAAGTGTATTTAGACGCCCAGTATGCAGAAGCTTTCTCATATTTTCCCTAAGTTCCTTAATATCTCTGGACTGCATTTAGTTCTCCTTTAAACGAACTAACCTGTAAGTTTCCAGTTTTCTGGGTATAAATGCCATTATAAGAATGTGAAAGTAATAAAACATATTCACTAATGCACACTTTACATTTGGCTGGGCGTACATGAGATCTGTTCATTTGGGATCATATATTCTATCTGCCATCTCTCTGTCACCTCCTCAGTTGGTCACATTTCATAGACTTCAGAACATTGAAAAGACTACCTGTGTTATCAGTAAATACTATAAATTTATGTTTAGACTATAAACTGATGATTATTTATATTTCTTGATAAATAAGCTTTGGCAAGGTGTTACAAATTATGCTAGTCATTATTTTAAGGAGAGAAGCCTAGGAACCATAGTTTATGTGATCAGTGTAATAAACTGTTTCTTTTTTTTTTTTTTTTTTTTTTTTTTTTTTTTTTTTTTTTTTGAGACGGAGTCTTGCTCTGTCACCCAGGCTGGAGTGCAGTGGCCGGATCTCAGCTCACTGCAAGCTCCGCCTCCCGGGTTTACGCCATTCTCCTGCCTCAGCCTCCCGAGTAGCTGGGACTACAGGCGCCCGCCACCTCGCCCGGCTATTTTTTTGTATTTTTTAGTAGAGACGGGGTTTCACCGTGTTAGCCGGGATCGTCTCTCGATCTCCTGACCTCGTGATCCGCCCATCTCGGCCTCCCAAAGTGCTGGGATTACAGGCTTGAGCCACCGCGCCCGGCCAATAAACTGTTTCTTAACTAGAACATTTAGACCGTCTTAAGGAAAAAAATCATATTAAGCGAAAAAAGTCATCTGATCTTTAATTCAGTGACTTTTCTCACTATATTCATCCGCAAATCTTTTTGCTACTTCAACCATAGTACTTCCTAGACCCGTCACTTACTCACAATTCTCAATTTTTCCTTGTCGGCGGCTGAGTGACTTGTTTCCCCCTGCCTTTGTTAACTTCTAGTTTCCGTATCACGCAACTAAATTATGCTTCTTTCGATATGATATTTTCTGTATCAGATCTTGACTTTTGAAACCAAATATTGTAAGTGGAAAAATCATAGGTTCTGAAGCTAGACTAAGTTGGCCTTGAATCCCATCTCTGCAGTTTCATTGGCCCTATGACCATGGGCAAGTTATTTCACCTTTCTGAGCTCTAGTTTTCTTTCTCGAATATAGAAATATGTACCTTATTGTGTTACAAGAAAGCTGCAAGGATTAAATCAGATCATGTGCCGGAAGTGTCTGGCATTAATAACTAACAGTTATTTTAGTTTCCTAAATTTGTTCATTTGTCTGATTACTTTCTGTATTAACAAAAAATTTGATTATTTTTTTCCCAAAATTGTCTCTCACGGGCCGCATGATTATTTCTAGGCAAGGTGTGTTTGAGTCTATCAAAAGCTACTTGAGTGTTCTCAAGGTGCGTATGCCTGTGCTTCCCACTTTTTGCTGCAATAATTTTTACTTCTTCACCTTCTTTTAAAACTCAGGTCAGAAACCTCTCAAGTTGCCATCACTTGAAAAGTTTTCTTGAATTAGCATTAACCCTGGTGCCCTTAAAAAGTCATGTTTTGAGCTTTTTTACAATATGTTCTCAAGTTATTTTCTTCTGACTTCCTCTTGCCTCCTGCCTTTGACATATGCCTCCATTCTGTCGCTAATCATAGTACTTCCTCATTTTGATTTTCCAAACTCCTTCTCCCCCAGTGTATACAGAAAAGGGCCTGCATCTGTGCTCCTACTCAAACCATTTCAGTGTTAAAGTCTCTCAGTTTGAGGAGGAGTCAAATGAGGACTCAGAAGTCTCTCAGTTTGAGGAGAACTAAAGGTAGAGTTCTGGCTCGAACATGGGTTTCAGAGAGCAGACACTGCCTGTGGGCTCTGCTTGGTCACCCAAGTCAGTGAGACGTTGATTCTCCTAAAAAGCAGTCTTTTGGAAGAAAAAGTCTTCTATAGAATAGACAACATGCAAGCCTGACTCTGATAAAAATGGGCAGTTGTATTGTAGTCTGTGAGAGCACCCTTTTCCTCAAAATAATTATCCTGAGTTGGTAACAAGCATCTCAGATTTCTTTTTTCCTTACCCATGCTTTATGACTCAGCCCGTAGGAGAAAATAAACATGTCCCATAGGTCACAGATTCTATAGTAGTAAGGCTGTGAAGTAGAAGAATCATAATACCTGTGAGGCTGGGTAGATTTAAAACAATTGCATTAATTTAGATTTTTTTTTTTCAGAATACTGTGCATTACCCAATCTTCATATTCAAATTCAGATAGTACCTACTGACTCCCAGCTCCTGAGGCAGATATTGTCTATTTTTTATGTCCATACAATAGTTCAGTGACATGGAAATTATCATCAATTTGCGGGTAAGGACAGGAAGGCTTAAAAAGGTTAAATGGAACTGTGGCCACACAGTTATTAAATGATTCCGTTTCTTCATATCTAGATACTCTTCTTTTTGCTGTGCTATTTTGCTTTATTTTAGGTATCCATTTTCAATTGGAGAAAAGCTCCAAGTGTGTAATTACAGTGGATATAAAAAAAGGAATTCAAATTAGTAATATCATTATCTCTTTCTGTTTCTAGTTTGTTCAAAGCAGGTAACTGATGAAGCATCTTCCACTCGAGATTCAAGCCTTACTAACACAGCAGTGCAAAGCAAGTTAGTGTCTTCCTTCCAGCAGCACACCAAAAAGGCTCTTAAACAGGTAAGATAGCTGCCATTTATTCTTTGTCCTTCAGTTCTGTGTACTTAAGGTAATGTTCGTTTTGCTGATCAAGTAGGTAGGAACCTAGGAATCAGAAAGCAGAGTTTTCCTGAATTCAACCCCATCCATGATATTCAGTTCAATAATTTTAATCTTTGATAAAAGAAAAAAACTAGGAGAGACTTGACTGAAAATTTTAATGTAAAATAGAAGAAGGAATATGCATCCACTGAAAATACATAAAAATTTGTATTAAGATTTTGTGTGTCTATGTGTGATTTATAGTAGTAAATCTGTTGGGTTCATAAATGCATTGCATATTTAAAAAATAACATCTATGTTTTTTGTGCTTATCTGATAGTATAAAAATAAATGATAATTTATTTGTTGTTACTGAGATACATTAAGTTACAAATAGGAAAAATAGTGAGTGTTGCTTACTTATATCTGGAGTATTCATCAATGAGTGTTGTTTGGTGCTGAATGGCAGTTAAAGTTGCCATATTATTCTGCTGTCACAGAGGCAGTACGGGCCTTTGTGGCCTTGCACTGAGATGGTGCAAGGAGGGGATATTTACAAGGTTGGGCTCTGGCCGCTGACATACCCTGGTTTAAATTCTTGCTACTCACTTGCTGTCTCTAGGCAAGCTACTTCTCCTCTCTGAATCTTAAATTCCTTATATAGAAAATGTGGAAAATAATAGTATCTTGCTCCTGGGATTGATCTGAGAATTAACTGAGGAAATAGGATGAAAGCACATGGTAGAGTGAGTGGCTCATAGAAATAATAGTGACTTCTGTTATACTGGCAAATGCTAAATTGTGCAGAGAAGAAAAGGAGGAGATGTTATGGTTAGATGGAGCCATCGTATGATAACAACACAAAGAGTGTCAGTAAATGGAAGGTTCACGTATTTAGCCCTGAATTCATAGTTTCCCCTTAAGTGCTTTCCTCTTGTACATTCTATTTTGATCCTTCTATAACAACTCCCCCTTCAGCCACCCAATGATGACCTTTACCAGATCCAGGATTAGAGGTATCAGTCTAGTGATGTATTTATCACAAGGAAAAGAAAAATTATATTTTCTAAAATAGTTTTTTAAGTTCCACCAACCATTAAAGCTTCTTAATGTGCACATCCAAACTTCTAGACTTAGAACATTTCTACCTGTCTTCTCCTGTACCTCAGACAAGAAAACACAGGAAAGAAACTTAGCATGTTTATGCTGAATTATGTCACCTTCCTATTTCATGTTATTGACACTGCAGCATTGCCATTCATTGGTTATTATATTGAAGGTAGTAGCAGTATATTTCACCCTGCATAGGTCAAGTACCCTTTGGAGAGCTTGCCACTTACTGCATTTGAAATGTTTTAGATGCCAGAGAACAAAACTGAAATCGGTGTTGAGATCCCTTTTTAAATTGATGAAATAAAAAATGGATGTAGGTAGCAAAGCCTGGGCGACTCATTCAGACAGCAAATAAGATGCAGGTAATAAAATACTAACCAGAATAGAAGAAAAGATACAAAAATGGACACTTGTGGCTGTGGTATTTAAGAAACATAAATGGGATCATAAATGAAACATACTTGTGAGGTTCAGTGAATTGAAAAATGTGCACACCATGAAATCTTCCTGTATATGAATAGAAATATAAAGGTACAGCTTTCTGTATTGTTCTATATCATTAATTTGTACTTTCATCATTTTGGTTTTGTGTTATTGGAACATTTTTTTTGCAATTACTAAAACATTACACAATTTTAAGGGATTTTTTTTGTTTTGTGTTTTTTGTGGAGCATATTTTCATGGGAACTGCCACTGCTTGCTTAGAGTCTAAGCTTTGTTTTAAGAATCCTGTCTTGAAAGCTTCTTAATGTCCTGAAAGAGTTATTAATTCATTTCTTAAAACTTCTATTTTATAACCTATAGCAAATTAGTAACCAGGAGAATATGGCTCAATATAGAGCTAATGTGCTAATATTTGATTAATAATCAAACTTATATTGGAAACATATTTAGAAGAAAAGCTGTTCTTGCAGAATTTTGCCCAGATTCCATGTAATTGCTGAATTTCTTAAGACAGCATTGCAAAAATTGACTGAACATGCAGCATTTTAAACTGTAGCAACCTCAGCAAATCTACAGCTTTCTTTTCTTTTGGATAGCTGAATGGCTATGACCATGCAGAATTCTTTCTAAGTGTGTTATATACATATATATGTATATATTTCCATGTACATGTGATCTGTGTTTGTGAATATATGTTTCACGTGTATGTATACATGCACAAATCATAATCATATGAACCTAGGGCCAGGAGAATGATCTTAAAAATAATTACATTAGCTGATAATTAACTGTTATGGTTTCTAGACCCTGTACTCTCCATTTTACATGGGATATATTATTTAATTCTCATGCAAATGCTTGGAAGTATGTACTTATATCTCCATTTTTCAAAGGAAGAAACTAAGACCCAAGTTAGGTAACTTGCCCAAGATCACCCCACAAGCAAGTAAATCTTAGAGATGACGTTTGAATCCAGAACCGTAGTTTAGATTCTGCCCTCTTCACAAATGCTGCCTTTCAGCATATGCTATGTAATAGTATAGATGAATTTTTGATACTATCCAAGAAAATCTACATACTTGAGTTGTTATATAGCATATGGAAAGCAATACAGCATACTTATTAAAAATAGCATTTCTGAATAGAGGCTGCTTATCTTCAGTGCCAGCCCATATTGATAACACACACTCAAATATACGTCATTATTATTTTATTAGAAATATGTTGTGATTCAGTAGGACTTTAGTAGTCTATACACTAACCAGTGTAGACTCTTAGAAAGAAGTAGATTTAAACAAATTCCTAAAACCAAATAGCTTTATAATCATAAGTGGAGTTAAAAAAATAATTTAAAACAAACTGTCTTACAAAATATGCCAGGCATAATTTCTTAAGTCTGAAGGCCCCCACTTTCTACCCCTGCCTGAAGCACGTTGCTACAGAAAGTGGGCTCTTTGATGTCATAGCGCTGTTGATTGCAGTGTAACTGTAAGCTGGACAATCTGGAAGCTATAATGTCCCTTGACTGTTGACATAGAATACTTTTATTGCTCCCAAATATTTGAGTCCCTTTTACTTTCTAATCCTCAAAATGTTAGTTAACATCATATGTGGGGTATAATTGCATGAATAATATAGTGTTATTTCAGTAGTTGTCTTTTTTTTTTCTGCATAAGCATATTCAGAAGCCTCTGGAGAGCAGCAGATTGCTGATTATTACCTTGTTCCCTGTCTTCTTTCTGCCTGGGTATTTTAGTTATGATCCTAAAAAGTGTGAAAAGATTAGATTCTGCATTTTAAAATATAATTCAGGAAGATTAAATTTTAGAAATTTTAAACAGCCACAAGATAATGAAAGGTTAAAGAAGGATGAGTTCTCTTACAGCAAGTGACATGGTAGTGAACATAACCTTTCTATGTTGTTTGTGTTGGTTTATTTGACTTCCTTCATTATTTATTTAGGGTAGTAGAGTTTATTCATAAAGTTGCAGATGCATTTTCTTTTTGATATTGCAAAGCAGATCTATTCTTGGTATTTTGCTTTAGCTTTATATGTTTGACCAATACTGTGAAATTCCAAAGGTTATATTACATGATAATAGTTTCTGAACATGGGCATTGACATTTATCACACTAGCGGCAATGCAAGTTGTTGGTGCCTGAAACAGCCCACTGTTTTCTATATGTATTTCTAATCATTTAACTTTTAGCATTCACAGCATGTGATGTTTTCAGATTTTCAGTGGAAGAGTTACTGCATTCAGTGCATTCTTAAGCTACATTGCTTGTGTTTTTGCGTTGTTAAAATAAAGCAGGCATTACTTGCTTAAAATTCCAAGTTAACACAAAAGCCTCTGATTTGAAGTTTTATTTTATTTTTCCATTAGGATAGGAATGAAAACGAATCCATATTTTTAGAACTATCTAACAGGCTTTCTGTCTGAAAAATCAAATGTTTATTTAAAGGGTTTTTTTTTCCTCTCTCTCTTTTTGCAAGAAAGTATTGCAATATGTCACTGGAGAAAAGCATGCACAGTCAGCATCTTTTGATTTCTTTCCTTGCACTTAGAGCCAGAATTGAATTGATGTGAGTGTGATGTGATCTTTACTTTTCCTAGACTGGGTTAGCTATGTTGTATGTGTTTCCTTTGAAAAGTGCATTCATTTCCAGGGTTAAGCTTGTAAATTTCTTTCATATTAAATAATACCTGAAAGCATTAAACTTGGTAAATCCAATTATACTCCTTCTCATAACACCATCAATATTGAAATTGTACTGTGTGGTTTGGACAGTGGAACATTATACATGTGACTGGCTTGAAGGTACATTTCTTCATAGTAGACTGCATTTACACTCACCATCTGCTTGTTTATTTTGATTTTGATATTGCTTCTTTCTGGATTTGAAAGGACAGGATTTAAAGTTGTTCTACAAGATAGTCCATTAGCATTCCTCAGTACAGCTAAGGCTTGAGACAGTTGGAGGTGTCTCATTTATATCCTTCCCTAAAATGAATCTAGGCTCAAATAGACTGATTATGTAATATCTGTCAAAATAAATCACATTATAGACAGATCAACAGGGCCACCACTAGCTAATTAAGACTCTAATGTGTAATAGAAAAAGCTGCCCTTTCTAAGTTGTCACAACAGAAAATAACATCCCCTCTTTTAGGGTACCCCTGTATAGGACACAGCATCCATAACAATCTAAAGTGATCCTCTTAATCCTATTTTCTTAATCTATTCCATGAATTTATAATATCTAGGCTGTGAGATACCCAAATACAGATAATCACAAGTTAATTTGCAGATGATTTCTATTATATATGTAGCATAATGTATAATAGGAATTTTCTTGTTTTCCTAGAATTTCAGCAAAAGCTCAAAGCTGCAGACAGTATGATACCAGTAACCCTGTTTGGAAGAGAGGTGTTAGACATAGCCGCAAAGGACTAAGAGGAGACCAGATGGTCGATTGAACAACCCCCAACAGATGTATAAAAAATAACTCAAGATTTGGGGGTGTGTGTTCTAAACCTTGTATTTTGAAAGATTATGAGATTTGTTAAATCAGAGGGCTGACCATAATGGCTCGGCTACACATTGTACAGTGGGACAAGGATGCTGACTGTGCTTGTATCCTGAGCAGGTGCTGAACAGCTAGTCAAGCGTGGGGAATTTGTAAAGACCTTGCCTAGGAAAGCTGCCTACTTAGATGAGAGGAACGCGGTACGTAGAGCCTGCACTGAGGGGAAGTGCGGAGGTCAGCTGGAGAGAGCGTGGTTTATGTCAGTGTTGAACGTAGTTTCAAAGGCCTCCCAGCAAAAGCCTCTTATGCATCCACTAATGCAGGCCATACAAATCTAGCAGTTGGCCCTCTGCCTCCCAAAAGGTTATGATGTCATGGCTGTGACAACACTGGTTAAGACAACTTTGCTCTAGTCTTTCATTCCTATTCTCAATCCTAATCCTGGGGAACTCAGGAGAAAAAGAGGAAACAAAGGAATAACAAAACCAGAAAACCCTTCCCCAGTGAAATTCCTGATTTGAGACATAGGCATGGTATGGGGAGGGTAGAAGGGAAGCTTTGTATTTGACCTCATGTTTTTCATCCTGAATATAAGTCCTCCGATCTTTATAAAGCCTTGGCAACCATTTTGGAGTTCTTTGCTTTCTCTGTAAACTCCCTACTCCTTTTTTTCCATCTACTCTGTTTTGTTTTTGTTTTTGTTTTAATTTCTGTAGTAATCAAAAGTTATCCCTGCTGGTGGATATGATACTATTTTTTTACTTATTGGAGACCCCACAATTTTCACACAACCAGTTTCTTCTTGTCATTTATGTCTCACCTCCTTTGTTGCCTCCAGAGAGGCCATTTCTGACATCCCACTCTAGATTGGTTCTCCCCACCCAAGTTACTCTACTTCCTCTTGCTGGCATAATTTTCTTAGCACTTGTATGTGAGTGAAACACTTATATGATTTCATGTATTTCCTTGTCAATCCTTTACTAAAACGTGGAATAATGAAAACTACTCTCATGTTCACCACTATGGATCAGCAGCACTTATGCTATCGTATAGCTGAATAGGGTCTCAAAAATGCGTTGGTTGCAGAAAGGATAAGTTATATAAATAACAAAAAATGACATTTGTTGAGTATTTACTATGTGAGGTAAACTCTGATAACCACTGTTGTGCAGATTTTCTGTTTAAAGCATCTTGCCTGCGCTGCTGCCTCTGTTTTGTAGGGACATTGACCCAAGTCATTTACCCAGCAGCTAGTTAGTTAAATCTTTCTCTGACTCTACAACTCCTTAACCACTGCATCACACTGCCAATTTTTCAGAAAATTCTGAAATTCTGTAAAATTCTTCTGTAATCCCAGTACTTTGGGAGGGAGGCAGGGAGATCGCTTGAGGTCAGGAGTTCAAGACTTGCCTGGCCAACATAGTGAAACCTGTCTCTACCAGAAACAAACAAACAAAAAACTAGCCAGGGGTGGTGGTGCAAACCTGTTATCTTTGCTACTTGGGAGGATGAGGTGGGAGGATTGCTTGAACCCAGGAGGCGGAGGTTGCAGTGAGCTGAGATTGCACCATTGCACTCCAGCCTGGGCATCAGAGCGAGACTCCATCTCAAAAAAAAAAAAAAAAAAAAGGAAAAAGAAAATCTTTTTATACAGTAGGCATTTAGTTTTGTTTGCCTACAGACACATAGTGTGTGTCAGGGCTTTTAAAAAATATTGTACTGAGAAACAGTCAGGTGGTCTGATCAGGAAACATATATTCAAAAAACATCATACAAACAGACTCAGTGTTAGTCACCTTCCTTTATCCTTGCCTTGTCTTTTTAAAATTAAAAATTGCTACAGGTTTTTATTCTTACATTATTTTTATTATGGCTTTCTTCTGATTACTAATTTTTCTATAGCAGAGTCCTCTCAGCTCTAGAAATTGAGGTCAAAATTTTCGTTGCTTTAATTATTATTTACCACAAATGCTCTAAAAAGACATGCCAGCTTTGACTTAATGATTCCAGCTTCTAGTTAGTTCATCTTTTTTTCCCTAAATATTTTCTAAAATAAACTCTCTAACCACACACACACACACACACACACACACACACACACACACACACACACACAGTATTTTTAAAATGCCTAATTTTTTTCTCCATGAGAAGTAGTTTAAATATATGCTATAAAGGCTCCTAAAAATTGATCACTCTTTGTGCAGGCTTAATTGTTTTGTGAAGTCTTACATAATGGGGAGAGATGGACTTAATTGTAATTTAAATTGCTATGTTGCTGTGTTCTGTTTTATTATTGGATTGTTAGGTTAATTTCTATAAAGTACTTTGAATCCTTATACAGTGCTAGACAGATTGATTCAATTATGTGCAAAATTTATGTGCAATTATGTATACATCTTGAAGAAAGAGTAAATGTCTTAAATATTTTATAACACATATGTCCTCATTAAATGTATTATTGGCAGCAGGCTAAAGGTGAGAAGGAAGGCATATTATTAATCTTTGTATTTTTTGCCCCTCTCCCATGTATAGTAGCTGGGTACTTTATGAAAACTTAGTAAATGTAAGAATCAAAGAAAAGATGTCTTATGTTATCATTAACAACCATATCATTTGTAATAGATTTCCCAAGCTTTTACTTTCTCATCAGGCTTTAAATCTTATCTGAATAAGTTGTATGCATAATTTAAATGCTTTCTCTCATTTAAATGGTATTTAATTTTCACTTCTGTAATTATTTGGTTGCTAAATCTTATGGTTGACAAGTTGGACATTGGCTAATACCCTTTGCAAATAAAAGGACATCGGTTTTTGACAGCAAGGGAAAATACAGTCAAGGCAGTCTTTCAGGAGATTCTGACAACTCTCAGTCAAAGAACATTAATCAAGTAACTGGGATGTTGTAAAATTGGTAGAAATTACACAGAAACTAGGAATAAAAAGGATTGAGACCGTATGAAGCCAGCCTTTTAACCTTTTGAGGAGTTTTAGCATTCCTATGGCTGTGAATTTAATGGCTTTTCAGTTTCGTGTGCTTAAGACCCTTTTTATTACAGGTAATTTTCTATATAAAGTGATCAGCTAGATAAGCTGTATTTCAAAACTTTTAAATGTCTTTTATTACATTATCATCACCGTGGTCGATTCATTTATGAAACACAAAGTGCTCCCATTTGGAGAGATTTATTCTCATATTCATTTTTTCCTGGATTTGCTAGAACCTGTCATGTTCGTGTTCTGAAGGTTAATGCCCAAAGTCAAGCAGACAGAAGCCAAGTGCTGCAAGGTTTCCAAGATTAGGACTGATTCCCTTCACAGAAATAAATGATTCCTGCCATGTTCAGTGATTTTGTGCAGTGCTCCCCACGGCTGAGTGAGTGCAGCAATACTGTAGTCCTTACATGCTGTACATACTGATGACACTCAGTGTTAACTTGATTGACTGAGCGGTGCGCTGGAGAGGACGCACCTGCGAGAGAAGTGCAGACACATATATTTTTATCCTGGTTTCGAAACATTTATTTTACATTCATTTGACTTGGGAGCCATAGTTTCAAATTCCATGGACTCTCAAGCCACAGTGCTAAGGTAGAAGAAACCATTAAGTGCTGCTTTGTTGTTAGAATTATACCGAAAATGGTCTCGGGCTTATACCCTTTGCCAAAGCCTGATTTTATGCTTTTAAGGGAAAATGACATGAAGGTAACTATTAAGAATCCTGAGAAATTAAGGGCTCTGTGGAATTTAAGTCTCTTAAGAGGTTCTGTCTAATGATGGGCAAATGAGTCATTTAATTCAATTATGAGCAATTATTTTGGCTATATTTTTATGTCATATCTTTTGATTATGTTTTGTAGGCTTTGAGGCAGCAGCAGAAAAGAAGAAATGGAGTCTCAATGATGGTAAACAAGACTGTTCCTCGTGTTGTTTTGACACCATTGAAGGTGTCTGATGAGCAGTCGGATTCGCCTTCAGGTAAAGAGCTGAAATACCATATGCTTGGCCAGTTTCTTCCTGGAGGAGACTTCCTCACTGAGAGAGATGTCATGATTTTTTTCTGAAACTGAGTAATACTTCCACTTAAGGTTTGGTTTAATTTTTTTATACCTTTGACTCAGTGATTCAAAAATATAGACTATTTCCAGTTTAGAAAAGAAAAATGTACCAGCTTGCTCGTCATCAGCAAATGAAGACAGTAGGTGTAAGAAAATGTGTAGGTGAATTTTGTGGTTGCTGTTGCTTTGGCTTTTGTTTGAATGTTGAACTTTAAGGGTGGACCACATGCTGATGTATAATACCATCAAAAGCAGTTCTTTGTGAGTGTGAATTTGGTCTTCAGTCCTGTGCTGCAAAATCAGAAATCCTTTATTAGTTTTTGTGTTCTGGCAGCATTCTTCTCACCCCAGTGCAGCCCTGACCTTTTCTTCTAATTTACCTTCTGTCACTTTATCAGTTATGTACTATTCTATTTATTGTAGATTAACGTTTGTATTTTTTGTTCCTACTTCAACATAAAGTTATTTATAAAGGTATAATCTCTCCCTCTCTTCAAGATTCCTTTCTTCTTCATCTTCCTGTCTCTGTCTTGTGTTGTCTCAAAATGGCATAGTATTGTTCAAGCTTATTCGTGTATTTTACAAAGACCTGACTCTATTTCTTTTAAAAGCTATCAGATCAGTGAACGTAGTTTTGACTCCACTATTAGGCCATCTGTTCTTGCTTTTTGTTCTGTTTGATTGATTTATTGGGCTTCTTTTTTTATATCCAGTAGGGGAATCAGATTGTGGCCAAAGGTAGTATATTAACTCTTAGAAAAGGAGATTATATCTACAGTTCCTCAAACAATTTTAGATTTTTCTTTTCGAGGACAGCTAGAGAAGATAATGACATAATAACTATTTCCTTTTTTAGGATCCGAATCTAAAAATGGTGAAGCAGACAGTTCAGATAAAGAAATGAAACATGGGCAAAAATCTCCCACTGGAAAACAAACAAGTCAGCACTTAAAACGATTAAAAAAGTCTGGTTTAGGTGAGTGTTTAATAGACTATGCCATTTCACATTTTAGAAATTTATGTTTCTTCAAATAAATTATCTAAAATTCTCAGAACATTTTTTTAATGATTAAACAAGGAAATTAAAATTTCCCTCCATTTATCAAAACCAAAAAGGGTGCTAAATAAGGAAACATTGTAGTTACAACTGAATGGTCTTAAGCCTATTACTAAATTTGTGAATGATAATATTGGATGAAGCAGAGGGTAAAGATAAGAGACTTAAAATTGATACATGTAAAATAATTATCTGCCGGGTCGTGATTCTATCTAATGTGTAGTGCTTTGTCTGTGCAGCGAGGTTATACTTTATTGGAATATGCTGTATTGGAAGAAAAAAATGCAACCTTTATAAAGGGTTCACTGAACTGGAGAGTACATTGTCCGTGGCGTCTGCTGCAGTAAAATTGCTCTTCCTTGCTTTTTGTCTATGCTTCTTAAAATATTTAGTAGTGGCTCTCTGAAAAAATAATGTAAAATTGCTGAGAAATGTGGGAGGCACAGGCCACAGGTCTTTCAAGTCAGCACCAGGTTTTCTTCGACATACTTCTTTCCTGATAACTTTTCATCAGGAACCCCCAACAGCATTCAGGCAGAAAAGAGCATGAGAATTAAGACAGAAATAAACATATCCTGGTTTGAACACTAGAATTCTCAACTGCCACTGCCTTGTTGCTGCACCTGGATCCTGATGGCTTCATTTCTCTCTCTGAGTTGTTTTACCTGTGAATAGGGTCATGATAATAACCTGGATCATTATAATATTTTGTAAAATGTTTGGCAGAAACTACAGATTTATTGATGTGAACTGTATTACCTGTTCGGCCACTTACTTTCTTGGCAACTTGAGATAATTCTTATTTGCAGAGTGTATCTGTTTATAAAATTCAAGATTTTATCTGATTTTTTTTTGGTAAAGTTCTTTCAATTGTTACTATATGACAGACATATTTGCTAAATCTTGGGACATACTTCCAATAAAAAGACTTTAAATAGGATTTATTTATATTTAAATAAGAGACCTTTAGGAAAGCAGAATATTTTTTATTTAAAATCTTTAAATACAGCATAATTCTCTGTTTTGCATTATTTTCAAGGCTAAATAATTTTAGTTATTCTCTAGCCCAAAATAATGTGTGTTTGTGTATAACCATACTTACCTATACATTGACATATTCTTTCCTAGTACTCTGGGTGTTGTAAAGTAAGTATTTTAATGTAAGTAGCTTCTGAAATAGAAAACTATAGTGGGAGAATGATATATAAAGAATATACCAAAAATCCAAAACAGTACCACATTATCATACACTAAGGAATTTAAACGTCAGTGACCTTTAGTTAAAAACAGTCGGCTGCCAACCTTCATAAAGTTAGTGCCATGTAATGAGTGTATGAAAATTTAAGGCACAGGGGCATCCCCATTTATTTCCTTAGTTACTTCAGTACTGAAAGTTACTAAGGTGTGCCATTATCAGGATCCTCTCAGGGGCTCAGATCTTTAGTCATTCTTTTTTTATTTTTTTTTCTTTTTTGAGACGGGGTTTTGCTCTTGTTGCCCAGGCTAGAGTACAGTGGCACCATCTCAGCTCACTGCAACCTCTGCCTCCCGGGTTCAAGTGATTCTCCTGCCTATTCAGCTGGGATTACAGGCACTGCCACCATACCCAGCTGATTTTTGTATTTTTGGTAGAGACAGGGTTTCACCATGTTGGCCAGGCTGGTCTCAAACTCCTGACCTCAGGTGATCCGCTTGCCTCTGCCTCTCAAAGTGCTGGGATTGGGGAGTGGGCCACCATGCCCGGCCCAGGATCTCTTGTATTCTGATTTTTGTATCTTGAAGTCCATGCTCAATGAATTAGAGAATCAGAATTTGTTTTAATACTGAAAGTCAACTGAAAGATATAAAGACTGATACACAAGTCTGCTCTTAGGAAATCCTGCATGCCACTAAACGTCTTATATGTTAGATATCGTGTTGCTGAAGGATTTCGGCAAATTGTTAGCAAATTAAAAGGTAATGAAGGAGTGCCCCCTGATATTTCAAACCTGCTTTGTTCTAGACTATAAAGTAATGGAGATAATGAAACTAATGGAGGAATGGAGAAGTGAAGTCACATTCACTGGCCATATGTAATGGAATGGTCTAGGTATTTTAACATAAGTTATGTCTTTTAATTTTACTTCAATTTTGTACAGTAGAATGACGTCTGTTTTACAGCCGAAGGAACTGAGATCCTGAAGGTTTAAGGAGGTTGCATGAAAATGACACAACTAAGTGATATAGGCCAAGACATATCTAACTCCAAAGTCTAAGCCGTTCATTCTGGATAGAATCTGAATGTTAAATCATCTAACCTATATTTTAGACCTGTAGGCGCCACTCAGGGAAACACAAGAAATGACGTGGTGAGACTACCATAGGTGTTAAAGTGCAGGTCTAACTACACATGGAAGGAGAGCTAGCAATTGTAAGATTTCTCACCCTATTCTGCATCAAACACAAGGAGGAAGAAGGTGGGATTTAAAATAAGCCAGCTGAAGTACAATTCTGTCAAAGGTAAACTGCAGGTGTTTACTGGGTAGGAACTGTGACTGGCTGACTAACCTATCCAGCAGCTGAATGGAATGGCTTATTTTGTGTAAATGAAGTCAGTAGTATTTTCGAAGTTTCCAATATATGCCCAGCAGTAGAAAATGAAAAAGCATGGAATGAAAGGACGGTCCTTAAATATAACCATGTCCAGAAAATAACCCTTTTTTTTTTTTTTTTTTTTTTTTTTTTGAGACGCAATCTCGCTCTGTGGCCCCAGACTGGAGTACAGTAGCACAATCTCGGCCCACTGCAAGCTCTGCCTCCCGGGCTTCACCCCATTCTTCTGCCTCAACCTCCCGATTAGCTGGCATTACAGGTGCCCGCCACCACGCCTGGCTAATTTTTTGCATTTTTAGTAGAGACAGGGTTTCACGGTGTTAGCCAGGATGGTCTCAATCTCCTGACCTCGTGGTCCGCCCACTTCGGCCTCCCAAAGTGTTGGGATTACAGGCGTGAGCCACTGTGCCTGGCCGCCAGTGTCTTTTTTAGACAGTAATGTTTTTAATGCCCTGTTAGAATCAGACTGATATTTAATACTCTGTAAGGCATACTTACATACATTCTGCTCTTTGCCATTAAGTTGTTAACTCCTTGGAACAGTGGCCTTTCTGTCCACATCTGTAGTCCTTACTACAACCATCATAGCCCTTCTGTTTAGTAGGTTCTCAATGAGTTTGGAATGAATGACTGATTCTAATTAACTGAATGACCTAGAAGTTTGGATGAATGAATGACACATTCTAGGGGGTCCAGCATAGTGAAGTTTCTCCTATCTTCTTGAATGAAAATGGTCCTGTGTTTGTGGAGAAGGTCATTCTTTGTATACCAGCGTGTAGCAGATCCAAAGGAGTGATCCCCCCTCATATCCTTTAGCCAGCCAGATAGAGACAGCCTGTATTCCCTATTCTATTTTTTTTCCACCTGAGTTAGACATCTAATTCATATGGTCTTGAAATGAGGTTTTTTACTTTACTTGCTTTCTCTAGGTAGTAGTGGGTATGTATAAGTCCTAACCTGTTGAAACCATGCTGAATTAAAACAAATGCTGTAAGTCTGTTCTAATTTAAGTTAATAATTCTGAAACAAAATCCAGTGAAAACCAGAGTTCAGGGTATAAGTGTATAGTTTTTTTCTCATTGTGATATTTTCCTAAAAGGATACAAAGTTCTTCTAATTGTCCCCTAAGTGCCTCCTCTTGATTTCTAGCAATTAGTTGCTTTATCAGATTGCAAGATATTCACTCTGTGCAAGGCATGGGTTTCACTTGGGCCTTACATCTAAGGAGTGTAGCCCAAGACACAATGGACCCCAGTATGTTCTCTCAACACTCTTCAGTACAGGAGGCACCATAGGCCCCCTCAGACTCTCTCATGCTCAGCTTCCCTAGAGAGGGTTAGAAGCACACAATAAAACAAGAATAATAATAAGAAGCTTCAAAATTTCTCAACCTCAGTTTTAATCTTAAGTTGAAAATAAAAGAAAAAAATTTCCTCAGTCATTGTAATTCTGATGGTAATCTCAAAGTTCTCCTGAGAAATATACCACCCAGCTTGGGAAGCTACAACTGTTGATGTAGGTTTTTGGTTTTGTTCTGTTTGTTTGCCCACGGCCAGGGTTATGCATGAAAACTATGATGATATTTCTTTGAGTAGCCCACTGATTGAATAGACTTGGTCACGGGGTGAGTGCAGTTGAAAAATATAGTGCTTCTAAAATGGTGTGTATTTCTCTGATGAGGTTATAAAGAAACAAAACAAAACTTTGGTGGTCCCTTTCCTATTTCTTAATCAAGTACAATAGAAAACACTGTTCTGATATGCATAAAACAAATGCTAACAATATCTACAAGGACTCCTTTATTATAGACCTTGAAAATTATTATAACAGTAAATGTTAAACTACCAAATAACCAGGCAGTAGAAACTTCATCTGCTGGGATGAAGGGTAGGTGCCAGCTGCAAATGCGGTTAGAAGCATATGTTTTTCTTGCCTAATCAGTTGTTTAAATAATACCCTCTCTCCTTGCCTTACCAAAGGATAAACCACTTAAAACCCTCTCCCATGAAGATTTCTGAGACAATCCTAGTACATTATCATCTCACTGTCTTCATGGCACTTAGAACACAGATTTGTGAATACTTTAAACTTTCTTTAGTAATATACTCTTACCACTTGTTTTCTATATCTTGATATCTTACAATTTTCCCTAACTAAAATGTAAGTTCCTTGAATTCAAGGTCATTGACCTAAAGTAGTTTTAATTATACTTCTTCCTACGCAATCACGCAATCACACGGTAAGAGTTTAAAAAGTGCTTGCTAAACAAATGTAAGCTTCTAATGGATGTCTCCAAGGGGGGTTTAATACATGTCCGTGGTGGGCTTAACTTCTGGGATTCATTCCAATGTATTTTATTTGGTTTAATGTTTTCGGAGTGAAGAATTATAGCTTTGTTGGTTTATAAAATGGTACATACTCTTTAAATAAACCAAAGCATAAATATAAAAATAAAGTTTGAATAATAACTGCATATCTTTTCATCCAAAATAATTATCTCCAGTGCATTATAAACGTTATTTGACATTTCTTACTGTGTATCTATAGCCAGAGATATTAGAAAACCTGTATTACACCATTTTAATTAAAAGTACAAAATTTAATTAATTTTATATTAAATAATAAAAAAGTAAAAGTAAAAAACAAAATTGTTAAATATTGCCACAAAAAAAGTTTTCTCCAGAGTTATTACAAATATGAGAAACTGAAATAAGAATGATTACCTTTTTAACTACTCATTTCAACTTTGGACAATATATTATAAAAAGATAGGGAAATAATTACACTACAGAGCTTCCTACCTGCATGTTTTTGTTACAATATTTTTTGAATATCGAAGTTGGTAACATTTATGTTCTATTTGTTTAACCATAATTCCTATAGCTCATTAACCCTGGTACTATATTTTAATGGACTCAGTGCTCCATGTAGACTTTTTACACAATTTCTTCATTTATGAAGACTACATTGATTCATGTTGTATATTGATTAGATTTTGCCCTCTGATAGATATTTTTCTCATTAGATTTTATTCTTTGGAAGCTGATTTTTCTTCTCTGAGCGCCACTTAATTTAATTTCATCTTAGAGACATAGTTTCGCTCTGATGTGCAAGCTGAAGTGCAATGATACCATCATAGCTTACTGCAGCCTCAAACTCCTGAGCTCAAGAAATCCTTCTGCCTCATCTTCCCAAGTAACTGGGACTACAGGCATGCGCCATTATGCTAGTGTGTGTGTGTTTGTTTGTTTGTTTGTTTTAGATACAGGGTCTTGCTGTTTTTCAGGCTAGTCTGGATCTCCTGGCCTCAAACAGTCCTCCCACCTCAGACTTTTGAGTAGCTAGGATTACAGGCGTGAGCCACTACACCTAGCAGACCTGTTTGTCAGAATCGTTCCTCTCTAATTTCTTGAGATCGTGAGGAACTCTTTGGGTTAGAACTCTGTGTTTGAGCAGTGCTTCTTGTCTGCCTGGTCTGCCTTTTGCGTGTGCTTCTCTATGTGAGTGTGTCTGTGTCGCTGTGTGTGCACACTTCATGCATAATCCTTGTATGGGCTCCCTTCTGGGAAATGTGAGTCTGGAAGCCAGCAGACTACCCAGTGATCAACCAGTGTTCTGGAGCCTGCAACTTTCACAGGTTGGTGGTCTTCGAACTCCCTGTGGCCAAATAGAGAATTTCCCTCACCCTAGTGGAACACATTCCCCATGAGTTTTATCATGAGATCAGTCGGGTGTCTTCTTGTATAGCATAGACTGTGGCAATGTAGCAATTGTTGCTTCTTTTCTCCTTTGCCCTACCTCAGACCCTCTAGGCCAAGTGTCTGGGAATTAAACGCTAAAATGACTACATCTTTTTTCCTTCTCTGGGTACTGTTGGGAGATATGAGGTACCAACTTTAATGAGATAAGACAATCATATATAATTGGATTGTTCTTAAGCCAATTAAGAGTACACGTGTAAGGATAATTAAAATGGAATTAAACATCCTTTGTGGCAAGAAATTTAGTTCATCTTCTCTGTCTTTGTTCCAAAATCATAAAACGTATTTTTGCTTAGGTGGACATCTTTGAAATAGTTCTTCTTTTGACTTTGTCATAAAAGACTATGTGCCTCTCTGAAGTGTCTTTATTCTGATATTCTTAAACATTTCATACCATACTAAATAATAGCAGTGTAAGTTCCTATTTCTCACATTGCTCAAAACATGTTTCAGAAGTAGAAAATAAAAAGTTTTACATTTTTCTCAGTTTTCTAACGTTTCCTCCAATCAGAGTCACTCTCAATAAATGACCTCAACTCTGTTACATGAGAATATTTATGCCATTTAATAAGAATTAAGCAAAATTTTTTTCATATATATGTATTTTTTAACATTTTTGACTCTAGGTTTGGCCTTTGCCTCTACTTCTGAGAAGAGAAGCTTCTTCCTAATTCTGGTGTAAGGTTTTTATTGTGAAATATTTCAAACATATAGAAAAATACATATGCTAGTAGAACAGACACCTGCATACCCGACATCTCAACTCAACAAATATTAGATTTTTTGAATAGAAACAACTTGTAAAATTTTATGTATTTGTGAGATTGGCTAGTACAGTCTCTCTCATATCGTCCTGCTTCTCTTTCTTTTGTAATAAATGTTATATTATTTTTATAAAGTCAGTTGAAGAGGTTTTTTCTTTTTTTCTGAAATATGTATGTAATGAAATAGGGAGTTCCAGAGTCAAGAAAGTAAGTCTCCCTCCCCACATACAATTTATCTTTAGAGCCGTTTATAATTTGTATAATTTGTGCTTTGTGTATTTGTGGGAAAGAGGGCACAAATTCAGTTTTTAAAAAGTTTTTACACATTTATCTTTCTCTTTTCAGGTTAAATTTGGAAATGTATAAAACTTAAAATAATTTGTCTTCAATGACATTGCAAAGAGTCATAATAATATGCTTTTTAAAATCTACTTTTAATTATAATTACATCTACCTTTAAATATGTACTCTCTCAAGTATTGTGTCCTTACCTTTCATTCCTCTTCACATTTGTTTATACCATCTCAGGCCAGAGATGTCTTTTAAGAGCTTAATAAAAAATATTTTTTATTGTTGATGGTTTTCATTATTGTTTTCTGTTTAATGAATGTCTGCTTTTTTCTTTTCATCTTTCCTTCTTTCTAATTATTCTTTAGTTCATTCATTAACTTCATTATTTTTACATGTAAACTTCTAATTTTCAGTTTTCTTCTACCCTCTAATATATGCAATTTACCTTGAAAATCAGTTGAGTGGCATTTTAAAAAATTTGGTACCATTAAAAATTCAAATACTTTATAATTTCCGTTACAGTTTTTTTTTTTTTCTGTAACGTGTAAAGTACATACAAGTGTGCTTTTGAATGTCTAAACATATAATGGACGTGTGGGGTATTAGATAATTGATACCTTTGTAATATGGTACTGTATTTAATTTCTTTTGGGGCAGAAAGATGAGGCTTTCGATTATTCTTCAGTATCTGTTGAGACTCACTGGACAGTTGTGTTATGTTTTGTTTTCTTGTTGCTTTTGAATGCTGGGGAAAAAACTCCTTTCTCTAATGGCTCGGTACAATGCCCTGTGTTAAATTTGTTGGTTCAAGATTGATTATTGAGTTGTAAAAGTCCTCTGTAACCTTAAGACAATTTTTTTTTGATCCAATCTATCAGGTTTTGGTAATATATGTTAGGACTTTCTGTTCCTAACTGAATACCCTTGATTTCTTTCTCTTGCCTAATTGCCCTAGCCAGAACTTCCAACACTATGTTGAATAGGAGTGGTGAGAGAGGGCATCCCTGTCTTGTGCCAGTTTTCAAAGGGAATTTTTCCAGTTTTTGCCCATTCAGTATGATATTGGCTGTGGGTTTGTCATAAATAGCTCTTATTATTTTGAGGTACGTTCCATCAATACCGAATTTATTGAGCGTTTTTAGCATGAAGGGCTGTTGAATTTTGTCAAAAGCCTTTTCTGCATCTATTGAGATAATCATGTGGTTCTTGTCTTTGGTTCTGTTTATATGCTGGATTATGTTTATTGATTTGCGAATGTTGAACCAGCCTTGCATCCCAGGGATGAAGCCCACTTGATCATGGTGGATAAGCTTTTTGATGTGTTGCTGAATCCGGTTTGCCAGTATTTTATGAGGATTTTTGCATCGATGTTCATCAGGGATATTGGTCTAAAATTCTCTTTTTTTGTTGTGTCTCTGCCAGGCTTTGGTATCAGGATGATGTTGGCCTCATAAAATGAGTTAGGGAGGATTCCCTCTTTTTCTATTGATTGGAATAGTTTCAGAAGGAATGGTACCAACTCCTCCTTGTACCTCTGGTAGAATTCAGCTGTGAATCCATCTGGTCCTGGACTTTTTTTGGTTGGTAGGCTATTAATTATTGCCTCAATTTCAGAGCCTGCTATTGGTCTATTCAGGGATTCAACTTCTTCCTGGTTTAGTCTTGGAAGAGTGTAAGTGTCCAGGAAATTATCCATTTCTTCTAGATTTTCCAGTTTATTTGCATAGAAGTGTTTATAGTATTCTCTGATGGTAGTTTGTATTTCTGTGGGGTCGGTGGTGATATCCCCTTTATCATTTTTAATTGCGTCGATTTGATTCTTCTCTCTTTTCTTCTTTATTAGTCTTGCTAGTGGTCTGTCAATTTTGTTGATCTTTTCAAAAAACCAACTCCTGGATTCATTGATTTTTTGGAGAGTTTTTTGTGTCTCTATCTCCTTCAGTTCTGCTCTGATCTTAGTTATTTCTAGCCTTCTGCTAGCTTTCGAATGTGTTTGCTCTTGCTTCTCCAGTTCTTTTAATTGTGATGTTAGAGTGTCAATTTTAGATCTTTCCTGCTTTCTCTTGTGGGCATTTAGTGCTATAAATTTCCCTCTACACACTGCTTTAAATGTGTCCCAGAGATTCTGGTATGTTGTATCTTTGTTCTCATTGGTTTCAAAGAACATCTTTATTTCTGCCTTCATTTCGTTATGTACCCAGTAGTCATTCAGGAGCAGGTTGTTCAGTTTCCATGTAGTTGAGCGGTTTTGATTGAGTTTCTTAGTCCTGAGTTCTAGTTTGATTGCACTGTGGTCTGAGAGACAGTTTGTTATAATTTCTGTTCTTGTACATTTGCTGAGGAGTGCTTTACTTCCAATTACGTGGTCGATTTTGGAGTAAGTACGATGTGGTGCTGAGAAGAATGTATATTCTGTTGATTTGGGGTGGAGAGTTCTATAGATGTCTATTAGGTCTGCTTGCTGCAGAGATGAGTTCAATTCCTGGATATCCTTGTTAACTTTCTGTCTCGTTGATCTGTCTAATGTTGACAGTGGAGTGTTGAAGTCTCCCATTATTATTGTATGGGAGTCTAAGTCTCTTTATAAGTCTCTAAGGACTTGCTTTATGAATCTGGGTGCTCCTGTATTGGGTGCATATATATTTAGGATAGTTAGCTCTTCCTGTTGAATTGATCCCTTTACCATTATGTAATGGCCTTCTTTGTCTCTTTTGATCTTTGATGGTTTAAAGTCTGTTTTATCAGAGACTAGTATTGCAACCCCCGCTTTTTTTGGTTCTCCATTTTTTTGGTAAATCTTCCTCCATCCCTTTATTTTGAGCCTATGTATGTCTCTGCGTGTGAGATGGGTCTCCTGAATACAGCAGACTGATGGGTCTTGACTCTTTATCCAGTTTGCCAGTCTGTGTCTTTTAATTGGAGCATTTAGTCCATTTACATTTAAGGTTAAGATTGTTATGTGTGAACTTGATCCTGCCATTATGATATTAACTGGTTATTTTGCTCGTTAGTTGATGCAGTTTCTTCCTAGCCTCGATGGTCTTTACATTTTGGCATGTTTTTGCAATGGCTGGTACCGGTTGTTCCTTTCCATGTTTAGTGCTTCCTTCAGGGTCTCTTGTAAGGCAGGCCTAGTGGTGACAAAATCTCTAAGCATTTGCTTATCTGTAAAGGATTTTATTTCTCCTTCACTTATGAAACTTAGTTTGGCTGGATATAAAATTCTGGGTTGAAAATTCTTTTCTTTAAGAATGTTGAATATTGGCCCCCACTCTCTTCTGGCTTGGAGAGTTTCTGCCGAGAGATCTGCTATTAGTCTGATGGGCTTCCCTTTGTGGGTAACCCGACCTTTCTCTCTGGCTGCCCTTAAGATTTTTTCCTTCATTTCAACTTTGGTGAATCTGGCAATTATGTGTCTTGGAGTTGCTCTTCTCGAGGAGTATCTTTGTGGCGTTCTCTGTATTTCCTGGATTTGAATGTTGGCTTGCCCTACTAGGTTGGGGAAGTTCTCCTGGATGATATCCTGAAGAGTGTTTTCCAACTTGGTTCCATTTTCCCCCTCACTTTCAGGCACCCCAATCAGACGTAGATTTGGTCTTTTCACATAATCCCATACTTCTTGCAGGCTTTGTTCATTTCCTTTGCTTCTTTTTTCTTTTGGTTTCTCTTCTCGCTTCATTTCATTCATTTGATCCTCAATCGCAGATACTCTTTCTTCCAGTTGATCGAGTCGGTTACTGAAGCTTGTGCATTTGTCACGTATTTCTCGTGTCATGGTTTTCATCTCTTTCATTTCGTTTATGACCTTCTCTGCATTAATTACTCTAGCCATCAATTCTTCCACTTTTTTTTCAAGATTTTTAGTTTCTTTGCGCTGGGTACATAATTCCTCCTTTAGCTCTGAGAAATTTGATGGACTGAAGCCTTCTTCTCTCATCTCGTCAAAGTCATTCTCCGTCCAGCTTTGATCCGTTGCTGGCGATGAGCTGCGCTCCTTTGCCGGGGGAGATGCACTCTTATTTTTTGAATTTCCAGCTTTTCTGCCCTGCTTTTTCCCCATCTTTCTGGTTTTATCTGCCTCTGGTCTTTGATGATGGTGATGTACTGATGGGGTTTTGGTGTAGGTGTCCTTCCTGTTTGATAGTTTTCCTTCTAACAGTCAGGGCCCTCAGCTGTAGGTCTGTTGCAGATTGCTTGAGGTCCACTCTGTTTGCAGATGACATGATTGTATATTTAGAAAACCCCATTGTCTCAGCCCAAAATCTCCTTAAGCTGATAAGCAACTTCAGCAAAGTCTCAGGATACAAAATTAATGTGCAAAAATCACAAGCATTCTTATACACCAGTAACAGACAAACAGAGAGCCAAATCAGGAATGAACTTCCATTCACAATTGCTTCAAAGAGAATCAAATACCTAGGAATCCAACTTACAAGGGATGTAAAGGACCTCTTCAAGGAGAACTACAA
The DNA here is from genome assembly GCF_049350105.2 of Macaca mulatta. Taxonomy (NCBI): domain Eukaryota; kingdom Metazoa; phylum Chordata; class Mammalia; order Primates; family Cercopithecidae; genus Macaca; species Macaca mulatta. The sequence continues at coordinate 58,792,076 of NC_133423.1, read as the reverse complement.
ACCACTGCTCAGTGAAATCAAAGAGGACACAAACAAATGGAAGAACATACCATGCTCATGGATAGGAAGAATCAATATCGTGAAAATGGCCATACTGCCCGAGGTAATTTATAGATTCAATGCCATCCCCATCAAGCTACCAACGAGTGTCTTCACAGAATTGGAAAAAAATGCTTTAAAGTTCATATGGAACCAAAAAAGAGCCCGCATCTCCAAGACAATCCTAAGTCAAAAGAACAAAGCTGGAGGCATCATGCTACCTGACTTCAAACTATACTACAAGGCTACAGTAACCAAAACAGCATGGTACTGGTACCAAAACAGAGATATAGACCAATGGAACAGAACAGAGTCCTCAGAAATAATACCACACATCTACAGCCATCTGATCTTTGACAAACCTGAGAGAAACAAGAAATGGGGAAAGGATTCCCTATTTAATAAATGGTGCTGGGAAAATTGGCTAGCCATAAGTAGAAAGCTGAAACTGGATCCTTTCCTTACTCCTTATACGAGAATTAATTCAAGATGGATTAGAGACTTAAATGTTAGACCTAATACCATAAAAATCCTAGAGGAAAACCTAGGTAGTACCATTCAGGACATAGGCATGGGCAAAGACTTCGTGTCTAAAACACCAAAAGCAACGGCAGCAAAAGCCAAAATTGACAAATGGGATCTCATTAAATTAAAGAGCTTCTACACAGCAAAAGAAACTACCATCAGAGTGAACAGGCAACCTACAGAATGGGAGAAAATTTTTGCAATCTACTCATCTGACAAAGGGCTAAGATCCAGAACCTACAAAGAACTCAAACAAATTTACAAGAAAAAAACAAACAACCCCATCAAAAAGTGGGCAAAGGATAAGAACAGACATTTCTCAAAAGAAGACATTCATACAGCCAACAGACACATGAAAAAATGCTCATCATCACTGGCCATCAGAGAAATGCAAATCAAAACCACAATGAGATACCATCTCACACCAGTTAGAATGGCGATCATTAAAAAGTCAGGAAACAACAGGTGCTGGAGAGGATGTGGAGAAATAGGAACACTTTTACACTGTTGGTGGGATTGTAAACTAGTTCAACCATTATGGAAAACAGTATGGCGATTCCTCAAGGATCTAGAACTAGATGTACCATATGACCCAGCCATCCCATTACTGGGTATATACCCAAAGGATTATAAATTATGCTGCTATAAAGACACATGCACACGTATGTTTATTGCAGCACTATTCACAATAGCAAAGACTTGGAATCAACCCAAATGTCCATCAGTGACAGATTGGATTAAGAAAATGTGGCACATATACACCATGGAATACTATGCAGCTGTCAAAAAGGATGAGTTTGTGTCCTTTGTAGGGACGTGGATGCAGCTGGAAACCATCATTCTTAGCAAACTATCACAAGAACAGAAAACCAAACACCGCATGTTCTCACTCATAGGTGGGAACTGAACAATGAGATCACTTGGACTCAGGAAGGGGAACATCACACACAGGGGCCTATCATGGGGAGGGGGGAGGGGGGAGGGATTGCATTGGGAGTTATACCTGATGTAAATGATGAGTTGATGGGTGCAGCACACCAACATGGCACAAGTATACATATGTAACAAACCTGCACGTTATGCACATGTACCCTACAACTTAAAGTACAATAGTAATAAATAAATTTAAAAAAAAAGACTTTCTGGTAACATTATGTGATGTTAATTTCTTTGTTATTACCTGAGTTTGACATTTTGAGGCTGTGCTATTTAAATGAATGTAGGTTCAAGGTCACTATATATTTGCAGTAGATTAATCCTTATACACTTAGGGAATGATCTTTCTCATCCCTAATAATAGATTTTTTTACCTTTGTTTATCTGGTCTGATGTTAGTATTGCAGTTGGCTTTTTTGTTGTTTTGAATTTCTGATTAGTAGTTTTTAGTTTATTGTTCGTTTTCTAATTATTATTCTTTCCATATAATTTTTATTTTAAGTGTATTTCTTCTAAGCAGCAAGTAAATGGATGTTATTTTTAAAATCTAATGTGAAAATCCAGCTACCTTTATTGTGATTGTTTTGTGCTTAATTTTATTTAATTTTTTCCTCCTTTTCTGCTTTCCATTTGATTGAGTTTTTCCATCTATCCATTTATTTGGAAATTATAATTCTTTTTTTTTCTTCCAATAGCTATATACAGTTTTAACAAAATAAAGAACTAGTTCATATGGCTGTTCCCAAAGCATATCAGAGTTTTATGGTGCTCTCATTTCAATTACATCTTACCATGTTGCATATAGTTATTGTGAAGTATTTTATTTCCACTTTGTTTGATTCCTCCATAAGTCATTAGTATTATTTTTTACAATGAATGTTTGTTTGGATTTACTCATGTCTGTTATTAGTCTCTTTGCTTATCCTTGCCTCTGCAACCATTGCATTTCTTCTTTGATAAAATTTCTTTATTTGTTAAGAACACACACTAGTGGTTATTTTAGCAAGATTCTCTAAGGGATAGAGTTTCGGTTTAGGATACCAAAAACATTCTTATAATTGCCGTCATTGTCATTTTTTAGAGACATAGTTGTAAATGAAACTCTAAATTGACACAATTTCTCTTGCCCTTTTGAAGAGATTTAACTGTCTTCTTTATTGATTTATTGATAATATTTCTGTTCATCTCATTGTAATTTCTTGGAGATAATCAAGTTTTTGTTAAAAATGGTTTTAAGATATTCCTTTTATTATTGATGTTTGGTGATTTCAACACTAAATGGAGGAATGGGTATTTATCTCTCTTGAGATTCGGTATGTAGCTTTTATTTAAGAACTTTAATCATTATTTCAATTCTGAAAAATATTTAGCTATTCAAATATTGCCTCTCTGCTGTCTATTTTTTAAAAATTCAGAACCTTCTATAAATATGCATTTTGACTTTTTATTACATTCTTTGTATTTCTTCCCTATCACATTTTGACTCATCATTTTTACACTACCCTCTAATTATTCCCTTAAGTTTGTATCTGACTCAATAATTTTTTTCTCCACTGAAACATTTTTAAATGTCTTAATTAAATTTGTATTTCTAGAAGTATTATTTGGTTCTCTTTAAAGGTTGACTGTTTTTTATTATAGTATCCTATTTTTTCATAATTAAAAAAATTCACTCTTTTATCTTTAGTTATTTAAAACAAGGATTGGCAAACTGTTTCCGTCAAGGGCCAGTGAGTAAATGCTGTAGGCTTTACAGGCCAGATGATTTCTGTAACAACTCTTCAGCTCCACATTGTAGTGCAAAAGCAGACATACACAATATATAAACAATTGGACACGATGTTGTTCTAGTAAAACTTTATGTGGTAAAAACAAGCGTTGGACCAGATAGAAATCATGAGCCATAACTTTTCTGACCTTTGATTTAAAACACACTCTTTATAATCACATTCAAGTAGTTATCGTAGCTCAAGTAATGGAATGATAATTCTTCTGTCTGTGTTTGATGCCTCAGTTGATTGTCCCTTATTGTATGTTATTTTCTTGTGTGTCATGATTTTGAGATGTGAACTCTACATTCAGCTTTCTGTTGGAGGTCAGTGTGCCTTGAGTTGTGGAATTATCCTGCAGAGCATATTTGCATTTCAGGCATAGTGGCTAATTTATTTTTATTTTTTATTTTTTGAGAGTTTCACTCTGTCATTGAGGTTGAGTGCAGTGGCACAATCATGGCTCATTGCACTCCTACCTCCTGGGCTTAAGCGATCCTCCCACCTCAGATTCTGGGGTAGCTGGGAACACAGGTGCATGCCACTACACCTAGCTAATTTTTTAAAAATATTTTTTGTGGAGATGTGGTCTCACCATTTTGCCCAAACAGGCCTTAAACTCCTGAGCTCAAGCAAGACTTCTGCCTCAGCCTCCCAAAGTGATGGGATTATAAGCTTGAACCACTGCGCCCAACCTAATTTTTTTTTTTTAAATGCTTTTTAAATTATCACCCGCGGAAATGCCTTAAATAGGAACCTTCTGAAATAATCCAGTGCTTAGTGCATTGCCTGACACATGAGGAACACACAGCTATTTTTGCTATAATTATCCCTAATAAAATTAACAGTACTGTTGTTTCTGTTATCACTAATCCTAGGTCTTATAGAACTTACATGAATGGTAGTTGTTACTGTTCATGCATTTGGAGTTTTTGGAAACTCTGATTAACTGGAAACTCACAACTAATTTTTTTTTATTGGAACCTGGTGCTACTTTGAGCTAAAAATATAGAAGATATTGAGTGAAGTATACATTATGAAAACTAAAGATAACTGAAGCCAGACAGAAACATAATGGAAGAAGCTTTGGGAATTTCTCTTCTGAAATACCATTTGTAAAAGGGATAGAAAAAAAACATATAATTGAATATACATGTTCACTAGATATACATGGCTGTGTTTGTGTGTACGTACATACACATTTCCCTCTACCTGTAGTAAATTCATGCCTCTTGCTTGTTCGTCACAGGGCACTTGAAATGGACCAAAGCTGAGGACATTGACATAGAAACCCCAGGATCTATTCTTGTCAACACTAACTTGAGGGCATTAATAAATAAACATACGTTTGCTTCTTTACCTCAGCATTTTCAACAATACCTCCTGCTTTTGCTCCCAGAAGTGGATAGGCAGGTAAGTAGAAGTTTTAGACATTTGATATCAGCCACTAGTTACATTATGATGAAGAGGCAGGGCTGTTATCAAAGATGACTTATATACAGATATAATATATTTCTGTAATTTATGTGTATTTATTTATTGCTGTCATTAGCTTATTTAATCTGCTAAAACAGAACCATTTTTATTCTTAATAGTGAGCCAATTTACATTTTAAAATACGGTACATTGTGGTAGAGTGAAAACTATAAACTTACATTGGAAAGGGAAAACAAAGAAATCAAGCATTCCATTATCAAATAAATCTTTAGAGTAGCTGCTCCTTTGCCCAGAGGGAATATTGAAATGCAGCAATAAAAAGCCAGGGTTTCTAAGAAATTATGTAAATGTTTTCATCCTCAACTATTTCCAAAAGGCATTTAAAATTTATGTTTGCAATTGCTCTCTGAGAGTCTTATCAGTATGAATATGATTGCCTATAAATAATCACCTTTTACCATTTTTAAAATATATCTGGAAATGCTTTAAGTGTATTTTTATATTTTTGAAAAGCTTCTAAAATAAGGAAATACAAATATAGATGCATAATAGCAGGCATCAATCATCTTTTAAGGCTGTTTGCTTAGGAAGGAAAAGGAAAAAAATTTCATCACATAAACTTTTATTAAATTTCACAAAATTTATAAACTGCTGTCTATGAAACATTCCCTTATGATTCTTATTTCAGTAAATTCTGAAACTGTGTATCATTTTCAATTGATGGACTTAATGCATGTATATTTATGAATTTGTGTCTTGAGATGATAGGTACATCCATGAATTGAAGTGGACAAAATTCATTCAATATTTCCATATTACTTTGAATAAGTTTTCTTAGCTTTTTATTTGATTCTGTTTTCTACCGACTTATCCATCTTCTTTCATACATATTTAAATATGATAAGCAACATATATGTATCTCTTTGGTGGTGATTATTGTTCATATTTGGAAAGAGATTATTTTGATTTTGGGTACATTTTCATTTCAATAGGAGTTTTTCAACAACATTTACTTAATATCTACCCTGAATATGATATGTTCTAGGTGCTTTGGAGTAATAGCAAGACAGTAAATGCTTATTGAATGAGTGATTAAATGTACTGTAGTTGGATACATAAACTATGTTTGTAAATAACCAAAATATGAGTTAGAAACAGGTAAGCTTGAGGGGAAAAGTACAAAGTATATTGCACTTTTATATGCAGAAGGGAAATATCAGAGTCAAATTTAAAATTCTTGAATTGGGCCTTGAGATACAGAGGTAGAATTTGAATTAAATGAATGGAAAAGTGCCAAGTGAGAGTCCAAGGGTACAAAATCAAAAGCTAATTTGGTGGAAGTCTGGATTGTAGGAAGAATGGTGCAAGTGATTTTGGAAGGACAGATTGGAAGTTGACTTTGGAATATTGCTTGAATATGAAGCTGAGGAGTCTGAATGGTGTTCTCCCTGCATCTGTAATACAAAGCCATTGAGGGATTTTGAATGGAGCTATGATGTAATAAGACCATTACTTTTTAAGGAAATTATTCTAACAGTACTGAAAGAGAATGACAGGCATGGGAAACATGAAAGTAGAATAGTTTTAAAGGAATTTTAGTTGTTCCCAAAAGGTATAATGAGGGCTTGATTTTGGAGGATTGAGTTGAAATTAAAGAGGAGGAGAAAAATGCAGCTGTCATCATCCTTATCCTCATTCTCCTTCACCACCTCGTCCTCCAATAGTAACAATTTTACATTTTGTCAAATAACACTTGAAGCAGGTATAGGAAGGAGCCACTGATGACTCTTCAGTTACAAGCTTGTGTGACTTAGAATTTAGGGGTTAGAAACTTTTGGGGGAGAGATCTGATTTATTAGCTTATACAACAACTTCCTCCACTTCAACACAGGTGTAGTTTACAAATCTGTCTCCAGCTTCAGAAATAAGGTTTGGCATCTACAGCTGTGTTAGTCCATTTGCATTGTTATAAGAATGCCTGAGGCTGGGTAATTTATAAAGAAAAAAGACTTGTTTGGCTCATGGTTTTGCAGGCTATACACAAAGCATACTGTTGGCATCTGCTTCTGATGAGGACCTCAGGAAGCTTATTCTCATGGTGGAAGGTGAAGTCATGTCATATGGCAGGGGAGGGAGCAAGAGAGAGAGGAAGGAAGTGCCAGACTCTTGTAAACAACCAGATCTCTCTTGAACTCACAGAGGGAGAACTCACTTACTGCTATGAGGACAGCACCAAGACATTCATGAGAGATGTGCCCCCAGGAGCCAAACACCTCCCACTAGGCCCACTCCCAGTATTGGAGGTCACATTTCAACATGAGGCTTGGAGGGGATACAACCCCCAAAACATACCAACAGTGTACTCAATACATATTTTTGTAATGACGAAAGAACAGATTGTCCTAGTTTTAGTAAAATATTGGTGGCCAGAGTCTAAGCCTAATATTTTCTTCAACCTATAGCAGTTTGTGTTACTCAGCTTTTTCTAGTCGCTGTGAGAAATATAATTGAATAAGGCACGATGCTCGTCCTTGAATAACACTTAGTCCATTGAGAAACTTATTTTATTCAAAAAATATTTACTGAGCATATATTGTGTGCTGTATGCAGGAATGGATCTTGTGGAGGATACAAGAATAAATCCTGTGGAAGAATAACAGAAGGGAGGAAAACAACTTCCTATGGAAATGTAATACTCTGTTCACTACTAGAAAAGAAGTTTAATAAACGGATAAGTGTTTTACCAAGTTTAGTATAAAACCAGTTAGAATCTCATAAATGTCATAATAGAAGTATAAAGAAAGTCTTTTGAAGATGTAGAGGATGAAGAAGTTTAATCTGAATGTAGTACTGGAGAAGATGTTTATAGTAGAGAGGATGCTTAAGTTGAACCTTAAAGGACTGGTAGGTGTTTCTTAAGTAGAGCCAAAGAAAAGTGAATTTTACAAAGGAAAGGCCTGCTATTTACAAAGACATATTGCTTGTATGTTCCAGAAGATTTAGTATCTCCGTATGACTGGAGCCACCTAAAAGAAAATGGGGGGCTATTCTGCTGAAGGGGAATATGGTCTACAACCTTGATGGCCTGATTGTAGGCTAAACTCTGAACTTTTTCTGACACCAGTAGGTACCATCAAAAACTTGTCAAATGGGAAATGACAAGAAATAGTTTAAACATGTATTCTCATGCCTGGGCATAGGAGAAGGGAAGAGAATCCAAAGGATACATAAAATACAGTCCTTATTTTCTTTTTTGGGAGCAAGTATCTCTGTGAATGATGGGTTGGACAGCAAAAAGATAAGACACAGACAGGCTAGTTAGGAGACAGTTACAGTAGTTGAGGTATGAGATAAATGTTTGACCTTGGTATTGGAGTTGGAAATGGAAGGAATGAATTCCAGACATATTTTCTACCAGGATGAATAGGAATAAATGACAGCTATAAAATGGGATTGTTAAAGATCTAGAAGGCAACTAGAGATTTTTTCTAGAGTGACTTAAGAAAGAGAAGCTCTGTGGGCCTGTCAGCATTTTATAGCAAGAAATTCAGAGCTAGTATGCTCTTCCTGTCAAAGGTGGACTCAACCTTCTTTTCTAGCAGAAAGGGATAGGTGACTTGGTGCAACAAACTAGCAAAACTGCTGCTGTTTTAGTCTAACTTATTGCAAATGTCCAAATGAAGATGAACACCATTATTTCATGGCCATAATGAGTGGAGATGGCATGGGAATGGGAATTTGATTACATAGATTTATTAGAGCCAGTGGAAGGTCCTACAATTATGGGAAATACCTAAAATTTCAATTATGTCTTCACATAGTTTACAAAATCTGAAACTCTTCGCTTTCTTGTTTTGCTCCTTTGACTACCCCAAGTTTCTCCTGTTTTCTAGTATGAAGTAGTCCTAAAAGGACCTCCTACTCTGGACCCATGTGAAACGGGTTCATTCCAGTATTACATCCTCAAAATATGGGAACTGAGTTTCACATTTATCTTGACAATGCCGGCTGTTAAGGCAGTCTTTCTGAGTGTTTTGTTTTCCTATATTTGTACTTCTCATTCTGTCTTTTAAAGTTCTGTTTATCTTAGATTATGTTTTAAATTTACCCCAGTTTTATCACATTGCTGTATCTAGTTTTATACTTAAGTTTATTCTTCATACATTATACTGCAAGTAAAAGAAAGTCCAACTCAAAGATTTTTAAGTCATAAAAGGACATTTGTTGGCTCAGTTAATTAGAAGATGGAAGTTTGAGTGGGCTTCTTGTTGTTGGTCCTAGGTCTCAGTTATTATTGAAGGTCCATTTAATTATTTAAATAAATACTTCCTAAAATCTTCTGCCTTGCTGATATTTTCTAAACCCAAATCTCTTTGTGTAGGATGGCTACCTGAATCAAGATGTGAGCACTTGCCTCAGTGCATGGGGAGAATACTAGTATTTCAAGCAAAATACCTAAGATTCACACTATTGGTACCATTTGGATCACATGATCATTTCTTAAACAATGACTGTAGCCAAGGGAATGGAATATACAAATTGGCCTAAACCAAATATGCCTGTCCTTGGAGCTTAGAGAGTGTGTTCATCATCTCCTGAAGTAAAATGGTGCACTTACCGTAGAGGTCAGAGATACTGTAAAAATCTGTTTTTTTACAAGTTTTACCAGGGGATATGCTTGGTAGGCAGTTAACAGCACCTGTTGAAGAGGAGTCGAAATTAAGTTTTATTTTTGACATGTTGGATTGAAATGCTTCCACTATTTGAAATGTCCAGAAAGTCATTATGTATGCAGGTTTTAAGACAGTAGAAGATGGAGTTAATGATAATATATTCATGGATTATTGTGTCTGCTATGGGATTTGATGAGATTGGGAGATAGCATAGTCATCACAGAGAATTACATGTATTTGTGGAGAGTGTGGATAAGAACGAGGATGGGAAAGAGCCAGAGAATAGATAGAAAATAACAAATCCATGAGAGATCATCAATGTGTCAATCATATACAAGCAGTAGTGTCAAATGTACAAAGGGAAGTCACTGGAGACTAAGTAACATATCTTTCATTTGTTCCTTCATACCCACACTTCAGTCTTTGTGCTGCTTTTCTCCAGAAGGCTAGCCTGTGTGTGGACTACTGCATCAGGAGGGCCTGTGCCCTCCATCATCTTTTTAAAAAAAATGTTGAAATAATCATAAACTTTTAGAAATGTGAAGGCGTTTGAGAATAAGTCTGCAGCCAGATGATCCAGTGTCACTTTCTCTCCCAATATATGATGACTTGAAAGGTGTATTTTCTTTTCTTATCTTTTCTTTTTTCTTTTCTTTTTGACAGAGTCTTACCCTTACATCCAGATGTGCAGTGGAGTGATCTCAGCTCACTGCAACGTCCACCTCCCGAGTTCAAGCCATTCTCCTTCCTTAGCCTCCTGAGTAGCTAGGACTATGGCTGCCTGCCCCCACACCTGGCTAATTTTTTGTATTTTTAGTAGAAGTGGGGTTTCGCCATGTTGGCCATACTGGTTTTGGACTCCTGACCTCAGGTGATCCACCCGCCTCGGCCTCCCAGAGTTCTGGGATTACAGGCATTAGCCACAGCACTCGGCCGAAAGGTATCTTTTCTATAAACAAGGACGTGTTGTCTTACATAAGCACAGTGTAACCAGTGAAAATCAGGAAATTAACAGTGATGATTATCATGTAATTCTTAGATTCTATCCAAATTTAGCCAGTTGTCCCAGTAGTGTCACGTTTAGCAACAGCATCCAGTACTAAATCTGTCACTGCATTGAGTTGTTATGTCTCTGTAGTCTCCTTCATTTGGATGAGTTCTTTAGTCTTTCCATGATATTCATGACCTTGACACTTTTGAACATTATAAAGCAATTTGAGTTTGCATAATGTCTCCTACTCAGATTCAGATTATGTACCTTTGGGAGAAATAAAATAAATTATGCTGCATTCTTCTTGCGTCCTGTTAGGTGGCACACAACTTTGATCTGACTCAATACTGGTGCTGTTCACTTGATCATTGTATTAAAGTGTATTTGCCAAGCTTTTCCAGTGTAAACTTGCTCCTTTCCCTTTTGTAATTAAATAGTATTTTGTGAGGAAGTTCTTTTAAACTGTGTAAATATCCTGTTCCTCTTCAAATTTTCAGTGTATTAATTCATATACAAACACACACAGACACACACGTGTGTGTGCATCTATATGTATGCCTTCATTATTTCCTTTTTTCACTAGGCTATTATGCTTAAATTGTCCCACATTTGGTCCACAAGAGCCCATTAAAGCTGGCTGCTGTGCCCTCTGACATGTCTCCATTATTATTTATTTATTTTTATTTTTTTTTAAGAGATAGGGTCTCACTATCTTGCCAAGGGTTGTCTTAAACTCCTGTCCTCAAGTGGTCCCCCCAAATTCACCTCCCAAAGCGCTGGGATTACAGGTGTGAGCCACCATGCCCAACATCAGTCATTCTTTGATCACTTCCTTATTTTGAAGCATGTTAAAGTGTTCTGATCTTATAGTATACTTTCTCTGCCCCAGTCCAGGAATGAACCCTTTCTTCAGGGAGCCGTGGTTCCCATTAGTGGAAGATGTCATGAAAGGTGTGCTCTTTTTTGTTAAGGATGTTGCTGCTCCTAGATCTAAGAGAGATCTCAGAAAAATACATTTATATATATGTATGAATACCCATGTACATGCACCTGTATATGTGTGTGTGAATGCTTCCTTAACTTCTCTGTCTTGGAGACAAGGAACATCATGTAGAAGAAAGTGTGTGAGCCTATTTACATAATATATAAACATAACACAATTTATATCTACATTTAGTTCCAGATATCTCTATCTTGTAATCCTGAGTTCACTAATACCTCCAATCCTAATCTAATAACCCGAATCCTAATCTAATACCCCATGGTCCATTCTAGTTTCCTCTTTCCATAGATGTCTCTTACCTCTCTGACAGTGAGAAACCAGCTTATCTTACTCTTAATATATCTAGATATTTGATTATTGTAGGTAGCCAGTCTTCCATTTTGGCTACCATACCGCCCCCATGTGGATGATCTCCTCATTGCACACAGGCTGTGACTCGATGACAGGCCACCCACCTTGCTTGGACATTTTCTTCTTCCTGTTAGACTTCTGACACTGCACATCAGGCTACTCCTCAGTGCAGGTTCCCTCCTTACTGTGGTTGGACTCTAAAACTCCTCTCCAGGCCACCTCTCCATGCTACCTCACCCCACTTTGTTCTGTGATTCCCTTCCTGGACTGTCATGATCATGGCTGCACCCCTCTCCCCTTCTCTAAACACTTACAATGCTTTAAGCATCATACCTAAATGTTCGGAAGAGGGAAGAGAAGGGTGTCTGGATTCTAATTCGGTTCAGCTATTGGGAAGTCACAGCAATGGATTGAATAGAGAAAGAAAAGTGAGATTGAGCATCATATCCTCCCTGCAATGACAGCATAGTCTTCATTCATTGGCCAGCTCCTACCAGGATGTCCTCTCCATACAGTTCTCTCTCTGCCTGTGGTCTGATAAGCTCTGCCTCCCCTCACAATTCATGTCAAACACTAGCTCCCATTATTAGTTCTAGTTTACTGCACTGTCCTCTGGTGTTGCAGCCCCTGGGCCATACCTTTTTAAGTCATCACTTTACTCTCCTCAAATGATTCCAACTTGAAGGAGCTGTTTGTGCCTGCTGGGACTCTTGACTAGCAGACCTTGTGAGGAAGTTGAGTAATAGAGGTGTAAGAAAATTATACTGGTTTGGGGTAGGAATGGGATGTATATTTCATTTCATTTATTCAACCAAAGCGTATTTAATGCCTACAATTCACCAGACTCTGCTAGCTCTGATGATGTAACTGCTAATAAGTTACAGTTCCTGTCCTGAAAGAGAGAATTGTTCTAGAGGGGAGAAAGAGATGTAAAAGCCTATAATTACACAACAGTGCTCTGATTGTAGTATATGTATCATGCTATGGGAACATAGAGGAGATAATTACATTGTCCGTAAGGTGGCTGGGCGCGGTGGCTCACGCCTGTAATCCCAGCACTTTGGGAGGCCGAGGTGGGTGGATCAAGAGGTCAGGAGATCGAGACCATCCTGGCGAACACGGTGAAACCCCGTCTCTACTAAAAATACAAAAAATTAGCAGGGCCTGGTGGCGGCGCCTGTAGTCCCAGCTGCTACTCAGGAGGTTGGGGCAGGAGAATGGCATGAACCCAGGAGGCGGAGCTTGCAGTGAGCCGAGACCACGCCACTGCACTCCAGCCTGGGCGACAGAGTGAGACTCTGTCTCAAAAAAAAAAAAAAAAAGATTTAGAGAAGGCTTGAAAGGGGAGGTGTCATTTGGGCTGGGTCTGGAAAGATACAGGAAGGTTATCAGGTAAAGAAATGTGGAGGGATTCCAGTAGAGGATATGTGCCAGTAATGATGATGAGGGATAATGCTGGGTCTTCTGCATATATTATCAGCAGTTCTTACCATAATGTTCTAAACAGTATTATCAACCCCACTTTCTATATGTAGAAGCTGAGGGTTGGGGAGGAAAAAGGTCTAACCCAACTTTCTCCAAGTAAAACCATGGGAGTGAGAATGGAAACACAGGTTTGTCCGACTCCCAGCTCATCCTTTTTCTCCACATGATGTTCCTTGTCCCCACGATGCAAAGGCAGAAAAGTACTTTTTGTCTGTCAACACATTATTTGAAATGGCTGGGATATAATGTGAGTAAATTGAGGCTACAAAGGTAGGTTAGAACAAGCATTTTTCTAAAAGGCTTCAAATGTCAGTAAGCTATGTAGAACATACCAGGATTTTACATTGGTACATGGCATACATGTATTTATGTGTTTGAAAAAGAGCTGTGATGAGGGACTGAAGCGTAGAGCAGAGGAGGAGTCGTCCCAGACTCCCCACCTTGCTCTGGGGGTTAGCCATACCCTCCTTCCTCTTTCTCAAACCCAAGCCTTTTCTGTGTCTTAGCTTCTGTGCTTCCTAATAGTTCTGCAGGGATGCTTTCCTGACAGGGATGCCTTTAGCAAGACCAGCTCCTTCTCATCCCCCACAAGCTTTTCACAAAAAGCTTTTCTTGCCTCCCTTCCCACCTAAAACACCTTCTTTAGTAGTTTCTTGACTTATTTTTCTGTTTATTTCCTTCCTGGCACTCCCTATAGTCTCTAATTAACTTGTTCATGTGTTTGTTTCCTCATTGGAATAATGGCCTCAGGACAGTCCTTTGTTTCTCCTCCTCATTTTGCCTAGCACATAGTAGGTGCTCAGTAAAGGTTTCCCAAAGTGGTGATTGAGTGAATATAGACTGGGAAATTACTCAGCAAGCTAATTTAACTTGTCTAATAAATGTAAGAACCTTAGCCACAGATACTATAGAATAGAAAATAACTGTTTATCAGTCTACTCACACTGCCATTACAAAATTCTACAGCCCCAGTGGCTTACAACAGAAGTTTATTTTCTCACAGTTCTTGAGGCTTGAAGTTTAAGATAAAGGTGCCAGTATGGTGGGATTCTCCTGAGGCCTCTCTACTTGGCCTCTTGGCCTAGGGCCTTGCTATTATGACCTCATTTAACCTTAATTACCTCTTTAAGAGCCTTATCTCCAAAGAAAATCATGTTGAGGTTAAGGCTTCAATATGTGAATTTTGTGGAGGCACAATTCAGTCCATATTGGACATTTTGGAAGTAGTCATCCAAACTTGGCAATTGAATTTGGGGGAGAAGGAGGTGCTGAATACATGTTTTTGGCATTATGTTTATTGTGCATTTGAGAATAGCAAAAGATTGGTAATATTTTAAAGCTGGGGTAGACTTAAACATGCTTTTGGCTTAAAATTGAGGCAGTTAATTGGAGAAATTTAAGATGGAAGAGAGACGATTTGATTTACTGACAAAAGTTTTAGAATACATAAGAAAGAATTGACTTAAATTGGACATAAAGCTTATTTAAGAAAAAGAAAAAGGGTATTGATTTCTGAGATCAGAGGGAAGCAGGAAAGAAAGAGTAAAAAATAAGTAAATATGGAAAATGCAGTAGGAAGTGAAAGTTTTCACCTGCATGGTGCTGTATCTAAGCGTCTGCTAAGAAACTAGAGGATCAGGGATTTCAGGAGAGTAAAAAGGTCATGAAAAGTGGCTTGGTGGATTTTCATAGAGAATTTCATCCTGCAGAAAAAAGTGGTTGCTGAGAATCATTGAGGGCACATTTGAGCAGAGATGGCAGTGGACACAGTTGGTCTATTTATGTTTTTCACCCCAGCAATGCTAAATCTTTATGCATTTATCTTGGCTACACATGTGCCAGAAGTTAGACTTTGTAAAAGTAGAGATTTACAAAGGCTCAAATTTGAAGGAGTTGAAGGATTTTAGGAGACTTGTAAGGTTCTTGTTGACTGATTAGATGTGGTTGATTATGAGTTTCAGGCAGCATAGGAAGGAAAGTAAGGTTGGAGGAGCTGGGCCGACTTGAGCGGAGAGGAAAATATAGGTTGGAAGGAAGGAAAGTGTGTTGATAAATGAAGTGTTATGGGGTACTAGAGTAACACACTTTTGATATGATCAGGTTTAGGCAAACACATGGGTCAAAGTCATCTTCTTGACCACAGCATTTTGGTTCAGAGATGAAATACAGAGAAACCAAGAAGTCAGAGCAGGATTCGTCAGTGGTAGCAGATAGGTAGAATTACAAGTAGTTCTTCCCTCAATCCCCCATATGGGAATATTGGCTTAATAAATTCACTGCTCGGGTTTGTAGCCAGACATGCCTTTGTGCATAGCTCTCTGCAAGATGTGCTTGGAGAATTTTTAGAACCTCCTCGATTATACATAGCAGATCTCTCCTTTCTTTAAGAATTTGTACTTTATAAACTGTGTCTACATAGAACAATGTTGTGACCTTTTAAAAAATATATGGCAGCTGGTGGAATAAATGTCAACTAAAGTGGAGTCCTATTAAAGTTTTTATTACACTTTCAAATTGAACCTCACTGATGAATAGGTTGTTGTCATTTCTGTCATCGATACCATTTTTGCTTGATGTTCTTCTCTGACTCCCTCTATGTGGTGCTATCAGGGCTGACGGGGCTATCTCTGCAAATATTTATAAGACTGTCCCCCACCTGCTTCTGAATAAGTTATGCCTACTATTTTTTTTTGTCCAAATGGTAATTGCAGCATTTTAGTCAATTTTTACTAAACTCTCAATTCTTTTCGCATTATATCTATGTTGTCTATGGTCTGTTAAATAACTAGCCACTGAAGGGTAGGTACTGTGTAGGCTCTTTAAAATCCTATCTAGCTTTGTGTTCCTCCGGTTCTGCACTCACTGGCAATAATGCACATGATTTTAACTGTGGAGAATGTCATTAAACTAAAATGGAACATTTACACAGTCCCTTTTGCGGAGAATTTTGGACTAGGAAAATGGATGTTTGTGTCAGACGTTTTACAGCACAGGAGAATGTGATTTATTGATTTCTGATGGCTCTGTTGGCGTCAGTGTATATATTTAAAGAAGTCTTGCAGCCTTTATAAATGCAAATGCGAATGGGCTTTCCGTCTTTTTCCTCTGTGGAAATAGCTCATACATTTTCGATAACTCAGGCTCCTCTTAGAGATTGCTCTATGTACTGTATATATTGATTTAAAAATTATACTGTTATTTTATTCTACCAATAGTTTATATAATGAAATGTCAATTTACTTAAAAGATTATAAAATTCAAAAGTATTAAATATATGAAAAATACTAGTATCTTAAGCCTTTAGATAAAAGTAAGTGTGTTTGAAATGTAATTATTTTAATGGAGCTGACACTTTGGCTTTTTCGCTGAGTCTGAAAGCATATCTTAAAGTACTTAGAAGATCCATTATTTCTTCTTGCCTAAGTCACTTACTGGTGATAGTAAATCATACATAGCCAAAGATATTCTGGCCAATCATGCTTGAATATTTTCATTCTCACCATTTGGGCTTCATGGAGGGTACGGAGGTATATATAATTTATTTAATAAGATGGAATTTCTTTATGGAGGAAAGTAATTTTACCTATATATTATTCATTTCTTAGCTAACTGATATTTAACATCAAATCCTGTTCATGGGTATCTGCTTCAGTGTATGTAAAATAACTATAGACTCAATTAATTAGAGATTTTGAAGTAATTGCACAGAATAGGCAATCCAGCAAACAGAGCCGATTCTAGTCCATGCATAAGGCAGTTAATAGAGAAACACAAAATCACTTAACCTGAATAACATACTGTTCTGTGCATTAAACCACTTTCTTTCTCTTTTGTACAGGCTACTAAGCAGCAGCTTCATAGCCTGGAAGGGTATCTTTGGCCATGTATAATCCACTATCACTAGCATATTGGATTACTAAATACTTAATATTGCCTTCTAATATTTACATAATTCTCTTTTTGTTCTCTTACATAATTTACTTAATAATATATGTATGTGTAATTCTTAGCTGCCTGTTTATCCAGGAATGATAAATGACTTAACATTTGCTTTGTCCTAAATATGAAAAAGAGACAGTTTGAGGGAGAGAATCATGCATGTGGTAGATTACACATTAGTGTCTGTTCTTTTAGTAAGGAGCATTCTAAGGCCAGGGTCACCACTGATCATTATGAACAGGTGTCATACAGCGAGTCTCCCCTAAATTAGGGTCAAAGTTAGAGAAAAGAAAACTGATTTCACTTATAAAGTCATTTTTAGAACTCCCAGTAGTTATTAAACCCTATTCAAAACATATAGTTGCCCGAGAAAATACTGTGATTCCAGTTGTAAAATTTGTTAAAGTTCATTGTAAAGGAATAAAAGAATCAATTCTAAGCAGGAAATCAACCGTGTAATGACGTTTGAACCTCTGGATTAAAGCGTTAGTATAAATATGCATATTTAATTCCCCTCACCACTTCCAATTCCTCATTCAAGTGACATTGGCTTTTCCCCATTAATATATTTCTTTATCAGTCATGGAACCTAGGGGAAGAATGCCATCCAGATGCCAAAAACTGTGAGGAGTTTCTGCAGGAGATAATGAAGGTGAGATTAGATTAACCAGAGGGATGATGGGTGGGAGTGACTGTCTCAGGAGGAAACTCTGTGGGTTCTGACTGATGTTACTGAAGGGACTGCTGATTTTTCCTGCCCAGAACTAGCTCTGAGTGATGGGGGCTGGAGGCAAGGGTGGAGCAGTCAGGAGGAGCACATCTCAATATCATTCTTGCTTTCTGGGAGTGTTCATCAGGATTTAGCCTCTATAACAGCAAGATCCCATTGCAGAAAATGTTTCCAGGCTGAGCTTGCTATGGAGTTGTCTTGCATTCTAGCTAAAGCCTAGCTGACCTGCTAGCCGAAGAAAGGCTCCACCTCAATGATGTATCACCAGATATATGGGTAAAATGTTATTTGTTGAAGAATCAATCTGTGCTCCTCACAACTGCCAACCTCAACTTGGACAAATGTCATCTAGAGTAAACATAAACATGTACTTTTTCCTGATTGTTTATTTGCGAATGAAAGATTTGTGCAGGATCCAACAGAGTTTCTGATGGAAGCCGTCTCAATGTCTATGAGTGATCCAACACCTACTGACTTCACCCTCTTAGAAGGAAAGGACAGAAATCAATAACTAGACATAGGAAAGATTTGGCAGTTTAAAAAAAGAGACCCCCGTGTGACAGTTCAGAGAACATGACTCTTTATGTGTTACTAAAATAGATTGAAAATGATCGGAACAGTGTCTGTTAATAAAGTTGAGTTGATTCAAAAGAATATACTTATTTTACAAATATCAATTGAAATTGTATGATGGGCTATGCAAGGTTCTAGACATTGGAGATACTATGTTACATGAGATCGTTGTGAGTCCTGCCTTCTCTAAGCTTATAGTCTAACAAGAGAAACAACATTAGAAGTAGTGAACATGCACAAAGCCCCCTGGAAATACAAATTTGAAGAACAGAAAAAAGAGCTTCTGAGCTGGCACATGAATGAATTTGATGCAGTTGAAGTTTTGGAAACGATATGATACTTTGGAATCTTATGATATCTTAGACAGAACCAGATTAGTGCTCAGTCTATAGTGAAGTCTTCCCCACCACTGAGGCATATGATTTTCCAGTCTGACTAATGAGAACAGGCGCTGTTCCTGGCCCTGTATAAGCACAGGACACTGTTACCTCTATTCATTTCAGGTGGTTATTGCCCAACCTCTGGTAATTTTCTCACACTTGTGGGCTGATCAGCATTCAGCTGATGGCCCAGCACATTGGCTCATGCCTGTAATCCTAGCACTTTGGGAGGCCAAGGGGAAAGGATGACTTGAGCCCCATAGTTGGAGACCAGCCTGGGCAACATAATGAGACTCTGTCTCTCAAAAAAATCATGATAATTTTAAAAAACATTCAGCTTAAGAACTCCAGAATTTTCTCTCTATGATACTCTATTCTCCTATTCCCTTCCTGTGAACTATAACTACATTGTTTTCCCTGACTCAGCTTCAGTGTATTGCTAGCCCAGGAGATGGATAGTGGTGCCATTAACTGAGATAGGTAAAGCTGGAAGAATATGTACTATGGTTTGAATGTAAGTATCCCTCCAGGATTTAAATGTTGGAACTTGAACTCCAAGCTGATGTTACTAAGAGGTGTGGGGCCTTTTGAGAAGTGATTAAGTCATGAGGACTTTGCCCTTGTGAATGGGATTAAACCCTTATAGAAGAGATTTCAGAGACCTGCCTGGACTTTCTTTCACTTATAACAAGTGAGGACACAGCAACATGGTGCCATTTTGGAATCATAGAATATCCTTTACCAGATATCAACTCTACTGGTGCCTTGATCTTGGATCTCACAGCCCCTAGAACTGTGAGAAAATACATTTCTGTTCTCTATAAATTACCCAGTCTTGAGTGTTTTGTTTTAGTAGCACAAATGGAGAAGACAGCATGTTTTCCATTTTGGACATGCTGCATCTGAGGTGCATTTGAGAAATCTATGTGGAAATAATGAATAAGTAATTGGCTCTACAGGTCTGGAGGTTAAACTTCTAAGGTGGAGTTAAAAGGAATTGGGAACCATTGATGTATGCCTGTTAATTAAAACCATGGATTTTTATAAACACAAAGGGCTATAGAATAGATTTAGAAGAGGGCTTAAGTCTGAGATTTCCAAATTTTAATGGCTGAATAAAAGAGAATGAGCTTACAGAAGAATCGGAAAAGTAATCATCAGTGAAGTGGGGTAGCATAAAACTAGAATTGTATCATTGAATACACTTCCAATGCTATTTAGGAACTGAGTATTTAGGAAGGAGGGCATGATTTATTTTTTAGGAGAGGAAAGGAATACTCTCTGTCTCTGAGGAAAATATACTTTAAGTCATTACTACACTTCACTTAGCTATTCATAATAGTTTAACAGAGGGATCAGGGAAAAGGGGAGTTCCAGGGTGACTGTGCTCATGGCCAAGGCTGTGCCTCTTTGTGCTGTAGGGAAAGTTGCTTCACTAAAATAATATAGCCAAATCTCTAACCAAGTTAATAAAAAGACAGCCATAAAACTAAGACTTGAAGAAGGCAGGGGAGGGTAACAGTATATAGAAATGCTACAAAATATAGTCTAAGATATCCACTTTTCAAAAGAGAGACAGAGAGAGGGAGAGATACATATATATGCCAAGAAATAGGAAAGAATGACTCAGGAGTCTAGAAAACAGTCAGGCAAGAAAATCTTCTATGAAATGCTCTAATGTTAGATTGAACAGAAAAAGACTACAAAGCAGGCATTGTAATTATCTTCAGATATCTAAAGGAAACCATGCTTACATAAATTAAGGAATGTATAATGACAGGGTCACACCAAATACACATCATCAATAAAGAATAGTGACAATGAGAAGGAATCAAATGGAAATTCTGGGTTGAAGAGTAGAATAAAATGAAAATTTCATTAGAGCCGCAGTAATAAATTTGAACTGGCAAATGAAAGAATAGGCAAATTTGAAGATGGAGTGATAGAGATTATTGAGTATTACTCATGTATTGAGTAAGATGGTGATTGCAGGTTTACTGTCAATTTCACCTATGTGATTCACTGCTGATCTTGACAGGCACAATTTTGGTAGCATTCTCGGGGTGAAAAACTAGTTTGGAGTGGTTTCAGAATAGACTGGAAGGAGAATATTTCATAGAACTCTTTCACATTCCCCTACAAAGAACATGAAAATGTAACGTGTGACATGAACAACGAAATGGAGCATTAGATCTCAAATTTTTTGCTGAGTATTTTGAGGCCACTGTTCTTTTTAAAATTGCTATAATACATGGGGTATTTTATTTTGTAATATCCTTGTGTTTTGTGTATGTGAAAGCTATTTTTTTCTTAGACCATTTTACTCAATTTTTGATAATTGTAAGTTTTTATTTGATATTATTGAGTTTTTCAGATAAATATATCACTTGTAAGAATGATAATTTTATCTCCTTTATAATTAGCATATTTTTTGAGAACCATTTCATTTATTTGTTCAGGAGAAATCTAGGTTGGAGTTAAATAAGATGTAAGTTAGAGAAGAAAGAAGTTGAGAATGCAGACTTGTCTTTTTAGTAAATTTGCCTGAAAGTGGAGCAGGCATAGGGGTAACTGGAACAACATGTTAAGGAGAGAGATGAGGTTTTGTTTGGTTTATTTTTTCATGTGGCAAAGGATTTAATATGTTTAGAGATCAAAGTGATAGAGGCCCTAAGAGAGGGAGCAATTAAGTAATCAAGATAAAAATAGAAATTGGTGGCTTACTGTAATGATCCCTGAAGGCAGGGGTGGAATAGATGGTTATTGAGGCACTGGTGGAGATATTTTTTCGTGGAAAGGGGACAGAGGACTGCTTCCAGAAAAACTGGAAGAGAGGAAGAAAGTGGGTAAATGTATGTGAAGTTTCCTAGTGGAAAATCTAAGGCATTCCTGTCTCATCACCACAGGTTCTTCCCCCCCCCCCCCCCCACGAAAATAGATATCAGGATTATGTACTGGTAGTGATAGGTAGGATGAGGGTAGGGAGGAAGGTAAGAAGCTTGAGCAGAAGAGAATAAAGTTTGAAATAGCAACTGAAAAGAGAGTGAAGTTTGAAATAGCAACTGAAGAGTGAGAAAGCAGGTTCACTGAAAGAAGCACATCAGGCTACCTTAGAGAGTGATAAGGGCCCTGAAATTGAATGCTTTATTAACAAACATCTCTGCTTAAATTTTTCCAAAAATGTTGGCTGTAGAATGGAACCATCCACGACAGATTGAGCTTTAGCCATATGGATGTATTCAAAAGACAGGAAGGGCAAGAATCTTGTTGACGTGATGGACCAGAAAAGCTGAACTTGAAAAGGAGGAGAATGAAGAAAGAACAATGGACTGGGTAAAAGTAAAGGGTTGAGTAGACACAGCGGGTCACAAGTTCAAGAATGGTCATGGTAGGAGCAAGTTAACATGCTAGCGAGGTCAGAGAGAAGAGCATGATGAGGGTTAAAAGTTACAGTAATAAAGCAGTTTGGGGCATTTTACACGGTATTTTCCAAAAGATTGTTGTCGTTTGTCTTTTTTTGAAGTTATTAGCAGCTATACAAAAAAAAAGTGAGCTTTTTCTTTATGATTTGGGTTTTTCAGTCTAGTTAAAGAATATATTCCCTACATTAATAATATATGAATATCCTCCAAAGTATTCTAATCTTTTTATATTTAAAATTTTTCCCTTCAGATTTTTATAAGTGTGAGTTTTGCAATTTTGCTTTTCTTTTTCAAGATGGTTTTGTCTATTCTGGGTCCCTGAATTTCCATAAGAATTTTAAGATAAGTGTGCCAATTTTTATCAAGAAGCCAGATGGAATTTTGATAGGAATTGCCTTGAATCTATAAATCTCTTTAGGGAGTGTCATCATTGCTTAACAATACCAAGTCCTCTGATCTGTCCACAGAGGATGAGTTTCCACTTATTTAGATCTTTAATTTCTTTCAATAGTGGTTTTTAGTTTTCAGAGTATAAGTGTTATATTTTTATTAAATTTATTCCTTACTATTTTGTTCTTTTAATGTTATCGTATATGATTTTTTTCTTCACTGAGTTTTGGGTTGATGAGAAGCAAGCTGTTAATATTATTATAGTTCTCTTGTACATGATAAGTCATTTTACTCTTGTTGTTTTCAGAATTTTCTCCTTGGCTTTCAGCATTTTTACCAGAATGTGTCTGGGTATGAATCACTTTGCATTTATCCTGCTTAACATTTGTTGAACTTTGTAGGTAGTTTTTCATCAAATTTAGAAAGTTAAACATTTTTTATTATTATTTTATTCTCCTTTTCCTCTCTCTTATCACTTCTACTACCCATAGTAGTACTTGTACCCCACATATCTATGATGTCTGTTCCTTATTTAAATTATTTCTTCCCTTCTTTGGAATGCATAATCTCTATTACTGTATCTTAAAGTTTACGGATACTTTCATCTGCTAGTTCAAATTTACTGTTGTGCCCCTCTTAATGAAATTTTCATTTTCGTTATTTTACCTTTCAATGCAGAATTTCCATCTCACTCTTTTTCGTTGTCACTCTCTCTTTATTGATGTTCTGTATTTGATGAGACACTGTCATTATACCTTCCTTAATATATGTAAACATGGTTTACTTTAGATATTTAAAGATATTTAAAATGCCTACTTCAAAAACCTTTTCTGTTAAATCCAACATCAAACATTTCATAGAAGATTTTCTTGTCTGATTGTTTTCTAGACTGAGTCATTCTTTCCAGTTTCTTTGCCTATCTGTATCTCTCTCTCTCTCATTCTTTTTGCAAGTGGATATTATAGGTTATATCTTATGGCATCCATGTATACTGCTACTCTCTTCCTTCAGGAATTGTTTTTATTGTTGTCTTTTTACTAATTTGGTTCGCGATTTGACTGTATTATTTTAGTGAAGCTACTTTCTCTGCAGCATTAAGAGGCACAGCCTTGGTCATCAGCACAGTCACCATGGACCTTCCCTTTTCCCTGATCTCTCTCTGTTAAGCTATTATGAATGGCTAAGTGAAATGTAGTAATTACTTAAAGTATATTTTCCTCAGAGATGGAGAGTATTTCTTTTAATTGTACCTTTATTTTATCATTATATACCATAATTTTTAGGAGTTTGTTTATATTTGGTTTGGGGAATGGGATAATTAATTTATATTAGGTTTTCAGTGGTCACAGTAAAATTACATTTGCCAGTCATAAATTAATTTATATTAGGTTTTCAATGGTCACAGTAAAATTACATTTGCCATTTATGAATTAGGTTTTCAATGGTCACAGTAAAATTACATTTGCCATTCACAGTAAAATTACATTTGCCATTGTGAACCTGTTTCTAAGTCTACTATTTCCTTGATAAGCAATGGGGATAAAATTATTAAGATAATAATCACTGCTCAAGATTTTATAATCTGCTTTCCTATCACACCCAGACCTT
The DNA here is from genome assembly GCF_049350105.2 of Macaca mulatta. Classification (NCBI taxonomy): domain Eukaryota; kingdom Metazoa; phylum Chordata; class Mammalia; order Primates; family Cercopithecidae; genus Macaca; species Macaca mulatta. The sequence goes on along the minus strand of NC_133423.1, from coordinate 58,767,825 downwards.
AGGTTCATTAATTGCTGCCTGATTGCTTTATTGTTTTCAACAATGTGCTGGGCATAAATTGCTCCATAGTCTGATAAAATTAAATTTCAGTTCCTTTGCAGTGTGTTTTTTAGGCCAGTTTTTGAGGTGGTTCAGGTCCCAAGGGAGCCCCTCTTATTTATCTCTTTCCCTGGTTCTCTCTGGTACGTTAGTTGATTTACTTTTTAGCTTGTTACGTTCATAAAGCTACCAGTCTCCTCTAAATTGCTCATGACCAAAATCTCCATTGGTTTCAAGATCACTCTTAGGCACAAACTTCCCTATACTCTATACTAAATGGTTGCTTTAGGGAGACTGTAGAAACTCTCTGTTCTTACCGTCTTCCTCTTTGCCTGTACAAAATCTAGAGTCACTGCTCCAGATGGGGACAGAAGTAACATTTTTGCTTTAGTAGCAGAGCACTGGGTGGGGTTACTCAGCTTGCCTCTTCTGGAATGAAACATCCACCCTATGAATGAGGTGGGGCAAAGGCCCTAGTATTCTTGGCCTGTCACTCATGGGGTGGAGCCATCACCCTAGAGTGGCCGCTGCCCAAAAGAAAGGAGCCCTTGACCTCTTGGTTGTACTTGCCAGGTATTTAGCCTTTGGAATTCGAAGCTGGAAGGAATGAGAAATGCTGCAGACCTGCCTCTTCCTCTCCCATTGATTACTGTGTCAATTAACTGGGAATTGAGAGAGGAGAAATCATGCCCCCACAACTCCCACTCCTGTCCCTCTCCATACTTTTTGGCCAAAATTGCCTGGAGAGGAGCTTCCCTCACATGAATCTATAGGATGGAATGGATGGATCAGAACTTAAGTGACACAGATTCTTGCAGTAGTTTCCAAGATTTAGCAGAATTTTTGAATAACTGTTTCTTCATTTGTTATATGCCCTTAGGGCGAATTTCCAGATACTCTTACCTGAGTAATTTTTAAAATATTTTTTGCCATTATGATTGATTCTCCGGGGAACAGTTGCACAGAGCTCCCCACACCACCATTCTGTAAGAGTAACTACTACCTTTAGATTTTTTTATGTAACTTTTTTATATGGTAATAAATTTTGGTTTAAAGTTGTTTTCTTCTGCTAGATTTCCAAGTATGCCAAAGGCACTTGTTAAATAAACTGCTCTTTTCCAAAAAGTGACATAGTAGTAGTGTATGTATATTTCAATATGTGCTGTAATGTAGTAGGTACTCAATAACTGTTTTTAAATGAAATTCATATTAACATCTTATTTCTGTTAGTAAAAACACCTCATGGAAACTTCTTTATATTCTTTCCTGTTATCTTAAGTTACACTTCACATTCAAGAAAAGTTGCAGTTTGCCAAGCTTTTTGATATTACAGATGCCTCTAAAGAGAGCATTATATTACAGATTGTCATTAACACAGGGAGGTTGACAGTTTCCGTTATAAATACCTATTTTAATAAGTAATTGTTTAAAGTACTGTTTCCTCAAAGAAGACCATTTCTTTGATTTTTACCTTTATTTTGTCATTATTTTGGTAGGTTTTCAGTGATCACAATAACATAAACTGCATTTTGCTACTTGTAAGTGTCCCATTTCTTTGACAGCCATTGGGGATAAAAATGAGTAGATACAGTGCCTGTGCTCAACATTTTATAATCTAGAAGCAGTCAGATACACAAACTTAGAAAATGGTACAGTACTTTAAAACAGAAGCATTGCCATTGATAATGTGTGAAGTCAAAGGTGTTAATGATATTTATAATATGATTTCCTTGCCTAGAGCAATGTTGTATTAAGCCTTTACAGATTAGTTTTTATTCATTGATATTTTAGTACCAAAATCCTGATTATTTAAATACTGTGTTTTATACATTAGAAGTATCATTAAATAAATGGTGAGTATAGAAAGTCTGTTTCAATGGAGGGTTGAGGAAATGTTTTAAGTGATTCAGTTTACCCAGTTTCTTTAATTTCCTTTTGGGATAGTTTCCAGAGTGTTACTTTCTGTCATCTGTGTTCTTAAATTTTTCTTCTAATATTTTATCCATTCAGAAATTCCGTTGACAGGAAAGGAACAAAGCCAAGAAAAATTGGTTAAAATTGAATATGCTATTATTTTCAGATATTATTTGACATATTTAATAGCTTAGGTATATTTATCATGTTAATATATTTTAATACTTCAATATACAGTTGATTCTTAAGAGATAAATATTTTTGTTTTCTGGATATCTTAAAATGTGCATGCATAAATTTATATTACAGAAGATAGCATAACAATGAAGCTACCGTTTATTATGTTTTCAATATCTACTACATATTTATTTCACTGGGGAAGAATAAGTACTGGAATACCAGCCCACCAATTTTATATAGACTCATTTCCAAATGAGGATATTATGTGTTTTTTTTTAATTTAACTGAAAATATTTTCCTTATATCTAATGTGTGTGACAGTTTATTACATTTTAAAGCATGATCAGTTAACTACTACAAACTTCTAATTTATATCAAAAGAGACATTTTCAGCAGCAAAATCAAGTATGAACTCTATTTTTTTTTATTTTTAAATACATACCAAGCTGCAGGTAACTGCAGAAAAATATTAGACCCACATTATATTCAACAAGCTCCAAATTTTCCCTCCAAATATCCCTCCATGATACTATGGATGCCAGATGTTCCTCAACTACTGTATTTATCTTTCTTGTTCTACAGATCAGTTATAAAATTGAAGAAATTATGGAAGGAAAAAATATTCATTAATTTTTGTGTGAAAGTTTTATTGGAACGCAGCATGCATACAGATAAGTGCCCACCTGATAGCTGTACAGCTTAATGATTTTTTCTAAAAAGGGAGCATAGCCTTATAATGCATCCAGATTTTTTAAAAAGAGAGAACATACCCTAGCATTTTGGAAACTCCTGTTGCCCTTTTGGTTAATACCCACACAAAATAACCTACTTTCCTGACTTTTTTCACCATCAGCTACTTTTGTCTGTGTTTGAACTTTATATACTGGAATCATTCGGTATGTACTCTGTTGTATTTAGCTAATTTTGTTGTCTGTAGCAACAGTTCTCATTGCTGTGTAGTATTTCCATTGAGTGACATCATAATTCCTTATTCTCTTGATGGACATTTGTTTTTGTTTTTGTTTTTGTTTTTTTCATTTTGGAGTTACTTTTAATAGCTGTACTTTTAGGAACATTGATATTATTATTCTAAAATTTCTATGAAAATACAAAGGGCTTCTAATAACCAAGGAAAAAGATCAAAGATAGTGAGCTACCTCTACAAGTTATCAAGCTACCAATAATCAAGATAACATGGGCATTTTGGTATCTATGATTTTGCTTCTATGGACATTTTAGTATCTATGATTTTGGTCCACCTAAATATAAAATTTTTTGAGATACATGCCTACAAGTCTAATTGTTGAGTCATAGAGTATGCATAGATTCAGCTTTTGAAGATACTATGAAACTAAAACAGTTTCTCAAAATAATTACACCAGTTCACATTGCCACCAGTGATATGTGAACATTCATGGTATTCAGCATCCTTACCAGGACTGGATATTATCAAACTTTACAGTTGTTCACAGTGGTTTAGTTTGCATTTATCTGATGACTAATGAGGTTGAGCAACACTTGACACATTTTTGGATACTTGGATATTCCAGTCTTTAGTGTGCTTTTTTTTATTGGGTCACCTTTTTCTTGTTGATTTGTGTCAGTTCTTATAAATTCAGAGTATAAGTCCTTTGTCAAATATATTGTGGATATATTCTTACATTGTGGTTTGTCTTTTGATTCTCTTAAGTGTTGTCATTTGATGAAGAGAAGTTCTTAATTTTAATGTACTCCAATTTGCTTATTTGTCTTAATATATTAAGTCTATTTGCATCTTGTAAAGAGATGTACTTATGCTACATTTAGATTTATATCTGCAAACCACCTGAGTATGACATGAGATAGAGATTAATTTGTTTTAGGTGCATATCCAGTTGACCAAACGTATCTTATTAAAAAAGCCATTCTTTCCCCCGCCCACAGTGTAATGTTACATTTGTCATAACAACTGACCTGATATGTGAGCAACTATTTATAGACACTGTTCCTTTGCATTAGTCTTTTTGTCTGTCTTACACCAAAACCATGTTATCTTGATCATTGGTGGCTTGATATCTTGTAGAGATAGCTCACTATCTTTGTTCTTTTTCCTTGTTTAGAAGCCCTTTGTATTTTCTTAGAAATTTTAGAATAATAATATCAATGTTCCTAAAAGCACAGGAATTTTGGTTATGGATTGCATCTAATATATAGAACAATTTAAGGAAGAATTGAAACTTTCACCACATTGAATCTTCTAAGCCATGACCGTAACTTGTCTTTCCATTTATTTAGGTCTTCCTTAATTTCTCTCAATATTTCATAGTTCCCTTAGGAAAGGTAATACATCATTTGATCAATTTGTTCCTGTGTCTTTGCTGATTTTTGCTGGTATTATAAATTGTTGCTATTTTTGTTGATATACAAATCAATTTTTACATATTGATTTTTCCAGTGAATGTGCTAATTTACTTATTAATTTTAATAGTGTATAGTTTTTTTATCCTCTCAGTCAATACCCAGAGTTATGTTGTTTATAATAATTACAGTTTTACTTATTATTTTTAAATGCTTATACCTTTCTTACCTTACTTCACTGGATAACATCTTTGGTATAGTGTTGAAGAGAAGTGATAGGTGGCATCTATATCTTGTTTTTAAACTTGGGTTTAAAGATTTTATTTCATCTTTATGCAAGATGCTTAAAACAGATATATTTTGTAGATGCTTTTTGTCATATTAAGGACATTTCCTTCCATTCCTAGTTTTCTCAGTTTTAATCACAAACAATACTTTCTGTATCTATTAGGATGATTATTTTCTTCTTTATTATGTTAATGTGATAGATGACCAATTGTTTTAGATATTAAGTGATCCTTTTATTCCTAGAATGAACTTATATACACATGCCCGTGCGTGCACATGTAAATGCAGTTTGCTAATATTTTGTTGTTTACAGTTTTGATCAAGTGGAGATTGGCCTGTAAAATTCCTTTTTAAAAATGTCCTTGACAGTTTTTGGTAATACAATTAATGATGCTCTGTTAAAATTAGCTAGTGAATATTCTATTTGATGCCAAAGTTTCTGTAAGATTTATATTATATCTTTTCAACATGTTAGAAAAACTATACTTGTAAAGTTAACTGAACTAGAGATCTTGTTGGGAAAACTTTTAATTACAGACTCAATTTGTTTAATAGTTGTAGAACTTTTCTGTCATCTCAGTTTTCATAAATTGTTTCTGAGAATAAAAAAATTAACAGCTCTATTGATGTAAAATAACACTCATATTGAACATGTACATGTTGATAAACTTTGACATATAAACACACCGATGGAACCATAATCAAAATCAAAATAATGAACATTATCTTTCACCCCAGAGAGTTTCTGTGTACACTCTGACATGTATACAATATTGAGTCTTCCAGTCCATAAGTTCTATATAACACTGTCTCCCATCTACTGATTTTGTAATGGATAATCCTCTGTCGTGGGGGATGGACTTGGGGATGGTTACCTGTCCTTATAGGATATTTACCTGCATACCTGGCCTCTATCTACTAGATATACCTTGCATCCCCTGCCTACAGTCCCTAACAATCAAAAGTATTCTCTAGAAATTGCCAGATGGTTCCAGGAGGACAAATTCCCCAAGGCTAAGAGATTGAAGAACCACTTATGTGGAGTGGTTCTCCACATCATTCATTTGAATTTGCTTATTCCAAGGTATTTTTCATGTGGTTATGTATAATTTTCCAAAATTTAATTTTATATTTGGTGCTAACATTTAGCAATGACATTGACTTTAATCAATCAGTGATATTTTGATTCAACAATTTTGCTACAGTTGCTCATTAATGCTAATAATTCCTATCAGTTGGGAAAACATACATGAGGTAGCTCTTCATAAAATGTCTAAATGGCCGATAAACATATGAAAATTTGCTCAGCTTCATTAGTCATCAAATAAACATAAATGAAATCACAGTGTAATACAACTGCTTGACCAGGAGGATGAAAAACACACATTCATAAATATAAAAAGCAAATATTGACAATAACAAATGTTGATGAGGAAGTGAAATAGAACTCTTATATTGGTGGGAGTGAACTGCTTCTTTGAAAAATGGTTTGACAGTATTAATTAAAGTTGGCCTAGCATATAAACTCTTCCCTATGTTTATACCTAATGGAAATCATTGATATGTTTACCAAAAAAAAAAAAAAAAAAAAAAACAAGAGCAAAAAAGTTATAGCTATAGTGTTGACAATGGCCAAAACCTGGAAACTACCAAAATGCCTATCAACAGCATAATGGATAAATAAATTGCTGTATAGTATTCCAGTGTTTGAATTTACAATGAGAATGAATAAATGACGTCTACATGCAACACCAGGGATGAATCTCACAATATTGAGCATAACTGCCCAATACAAAATATGTGTACTGTGTAATTCCATTTTTGTAAAGGCCAAAAAAAGCAAAACTAATCTGTGGTGTTAGATTACCCTTAGTGGGCCGGGCGCGGTGGCTCAAGCCTGTAATCCCAGCACTTTGGGAGGCCGAGACGGGTGGATCACGAGGTCAGGAGATCGAGACCATCCTAGCGAACACGGTGAAACCCCGTCTCTACTAAAAAATACAAAAAACTAGCCGGGCGAGATGGCGGGCGCCTGTAATCCCAGTTACTTGGGAGGCTGAGGCAGGAGAATGGCGTAAACCCCGGAGGCGGAGCTTGCAGTGAGCTGAGATCCGGCCACTGCACTCCAGCCCGGGCGACAGAGCGAGACTCCGTCTCAAAAAAAAAAAAAAAAAAAAAAAAAAAAAAAAAAAAGATTACCCTTAGTGATTAGTACCTGAGAGGGAGCACTTCTGAGTGTTGTTAATGTTCTGTTTCTTAATCTGGTTGCTGATAACAAAAAAGTATTCATTTTGTAAAAGTGATTCGAGCTATGCTTATGATTCATTTGCTTTCTATATATGTTACACTTCAAGTAAAATATGTCGCATGTGCAGAAATTAAAGAAAATGACTATTCTTCCGCCCTAACTTGTTTGGCTCTGCAGTGAACTGTCTGTTCTGTCACACATGCAACTGGAGTTATGTTTCTCCCCACTCTGACCACTGCTTCCTAATCACTTCCACTCCCACCATGACACCTAGCTCCTTGTCAGGACGTACAGTAAGTCTAACTTAAAAGCTGACTGATGGGCTGGGTGCAGTGGCTCACGCCTGTCACCCCAGCACTTTGGGAGGCTGAGGCGGGTGGATCACCTGAGGTTGGGAGTTTGAGACCAGCCTAACCAGCATGGAGAAACCCTGGCTCTACTAAAAATACAAAAATTAGCCAGGCGTGGTGGCACATGCCTGTAATCCCAGCTACTCAGGAGGCTGAGGCAGGAAAATTGCTTGAACCTGGGAGGTGGAGGTTGCGGTGAGCTGAGATAGCACCACTGCACGCCAGCCTGGGCAACAAGAGCGAAACTCTGTCTCAAACAAAACTGACTGATGGTCACTGATCAATGTGTTATTTTTCCCCCACTTGTACCTTATTTCTTTGGCACTTTACTAAGGCTAGCTAGGAAACTGTAATTAGCAATAGTTTTAGTTTAAGAAACTATGACAGCAGAATGTATGGGCTAGAAATAATTGTCCATAATTAACTTCATTTTTCCATTTGAGTTTTCTCTTTCAGTGGGTCATAGTTCACGTAAAGGAATGCTTTCTGAACATGTTCTTCTGAATGTGTGCTTCTGAATATGCTCAAAGACATAAAAATTAGACCATTTCTTTTTATCTTATTAAAGACATATATCTTTCTGGGCACTCTTTTAAATAGGATCGATTCCAACCAATATCAATTTTTTCTTGAATTTTTGTCCTTAATGATCTAATTTAGAATTTCCTACTTATTTAGATGTAAATCTATTGGTGAAGATGAACAGTTTTTACTTTCTCTTCTTTCAAACAAGAAAGAAGTGTACATCAAGCTATCATCTTTAAACATATAGTTAAAATATATGCATTTTCATTTCACTTGGTCGTATTAAACTTCTAATTTTATTTCTTTACTGAATTTTTATGAGTTTTTGTTCGGGGAAAAACAAGGCCTTTATTTTATACAATGCTTGAAAAATGTTATGATAAAATAAATTTGCATACAAAATACTGTTGTCTTATGAATATAATTGTACTCTTTTCTCTAAGGTTGATTTTAAAATGTTATCACTTTTTTATTTTGCCAGATTAATTATTTCATTTAGATTTTCTATTTAGTTTCCTATACTTTAGCCCCAGAGTCCAATTTTGTCATTTTAGAATGAATGTAGATACCATGGTTATTCTTGCATTGATTTCAAAATAACCAAATTACATCTTCCTTTGTAAACAGATGTTTGTATTTGTTTTATTGCTGTAATTTCTCTCTTCCTTTTGGTGAAATAGACAATTTTTTATTTTTAATGTCCATGGCATTCACATTTGCTGTCTCTTTTTTATGCCTTTATGTGCAAATTTGATGAATGTTCTTCTCATTTAATTTTATATTTGATTTTGTGCAATATGCCTTAAACTTGCTTTCAAAATACATGTGATCTTCTTCCAAAATTTGGTTGGACTCCTCTTGTCCACATTTTTACAACATTTATATTAACTGCATTTTATTCCTCTTTATGAGGTGGGAATCATATTATGGAAAATCTAAATTCCCAAATGACTAATTGTTAACTTCTCAGTGTATGGTTATTATTTAATTAAATGGAGACATTTTTCAGTTATGATAATGAATTGTGTCACTGGTAACTGATTTTTAAACAGCTTGGAAATTTAAAAGCCATTCCTCCCCTTTATCATTTGAATAAATTAGATGGTTGATTGTTTGTGCATAGATCCTATGAGTCCTGTGGGTGAGACCATATGGTGTGATTAGATCACTCTGTGTCTAGGAGAGCCTATGGGGATCCCTTGCAGAGCCAAGGCTGTATTGTCATAGCAATTGCCTCCCTGCAAATTTATCTCAGGGGCTCACACTCTTACATTTTTGGTCTAATCACTTATATATCACTCAGCAATAAAAAAACTGTGTCCAAAAGATAAAAATGTTAGACATTCCTGCAATTGCTGGAAAAAAATGGTGATAATGTCATAAAATATGCAATCTTTATTTCTTAAATGTTCATGCTATATGAAAATAGTTTCATGTACTCCTCCAATTTCTGGTTTACAGACAATAGATTATATTTTAGGTGTTATTATTTGTTTAAGATGAGATATAGAATTAAAGGGAAACTAGATAACATATTGGCAGAAATTTGAGAACTGTTGTTGATCCTCTAGTTGCTATTATTTTACAAAAATTCTTTTGTATTTGTTTATAGTAGTTAATCATAAAGTATGATTTTGGCTGTTTGTTTTCCACCTGATATATTTATTTATTTATTGCAGAATATATTTGTTTTAAAATTTCATCTTTCATTACTGACGGAAAGAGTACATGAGTGATGGTATTTTAATGCTTTCTGTCATTTAAAAAAGAATTGTATTATAGTTTTAGAGTCTAAGTGATTGTTGCTCCTGGCATTAACATTAACGTACTTAAATAGATTTTGACACTCATTGAGATTACTTGCTTGCAGGCCTGAAAATAAAGATGAGATATGAAAGAATTTAGGTTATTAGGGAAGGAGCCAGTCATTTAATCTGTTTTGTATTTCAGACTGCTCTCTTATTTCACCTGTAGTTTACAATACTGGCTGATAAGGTGAGTATTCCTGTGGTTGTTCTGAAACAAAAGTTCGTCTGATGATTTTAAAGCTAGTTTTCCTAAGATGCTTTTTAGCTACCCCAATTACTATAAAATATTTAGCTCAGAATACCAAGAAAGGCTTCAGGGATTCAGGATACCTCTGAAACTTTCTGCAGTATTTTGCATGTGTGTATGTCTATATGTTTGTGTGTATGTGTGCATTTGTTAGTTGGTTTTCAGGGTGCGTTAGTCAAGGTAGAAGCTATGTTACTGTAAGAAAGAGTCCCAGAAAATGGTGGCTTAGACCTGATAGTGGTTTTTCTCTCAAATAACAGTCTGCAAGTAGCCAGTGCATCCATGAGAGTTTGGCAGTTGGTTGCATAGTACTTCTGTTTCTTCTTTTTATCCCATCTGCTGCTAGGCTGTTGCACTCCTTCCCAGTGGTTGACGCTGGCTCATCCATGTTTTAGCTAAATGACTGGGGATATACCAGGAGTGCACAAGTTACATACATCACATGTGCTCACATTCCTTTGTCAAGAAGTTGGACACATAGCCACCAGTAACCTCAAGGGAGTCTGGGAAAGATCATCTCTAGTGCAGCTCAAAATCAGAGGTGGGGTTTGTTACTATACAAGAATGAGGCAGAGAATACAGAGAGGCAGTTAGCAATCTACCACATCGAGGGTTTTGTTTGTTTGTTTTGTTTTTGTTTTTTGAGACAGGGTCTCACTGTCGCCCAGGCTGGAGTGCAGTGGCACAATCTTGGCTCACTGCAACCTCCACCCCCTGGGTTCAAGCGATTCTCCTGCCTCAGTCTCCTGAGTGACTGAGATTACAGGCACCTGCCACCACACCTGGCTAATTTTTTGTATTCTTTATAGAGATGGCCCATGTTGGCCAGGCTGGTCTTGAACTCCTGACTTCAAGTGGTCCACCACCCTCAGCCTCCCAAAGTGCTGGGATTACAGGCGTGAGTCGCTATGCCCAGCCTGAGTTTTCATTCATTGTCTTCATCAAATATATGTCATATACTATATAAAAGGAAATGTTTAATATCCAAACCTTAAGTGTTCTAGGATGTCAGTGGTCAGGCATGAGCATCCATGTTGACATAATAGGGAGCAGGCCATCTGGATAACTGCATGCATATATCAACTGACCATGATTGCAAGAGCTGCAGTTAGAGACTGATACATATATGTAGAATATTAATGGAAATACCACAAGTGGTAACTTCCATAACATAATTTTCCATGAACAACAGTTATAAAAGTTCTAACACAGCAAAGTGCAGTGTTCTACCAAAATTCAGGTTAGGTACATTCCTAGAAAGAAAATTCTGTATGTGTTAAAACCCATGCAAAACTTCGGTGTTACATGCTGGTCTCAAGTCATCATAGTGGGTGTTTAACTTGCATGTGTGTCGGTGGAGGCATTTGTATGGCATAAGAGGTGCTGGCAATTCCTACTGGTGGGTGAATATGTGCACATGACAAGGCCTCTGTATCTTTCCTTTTTGCCCACAAAAGGCCAGCAATCCACCTTAATTGTGGAAACTGCACCTCCTTCCAAGACACATTTCAAGTGGTATTTCTTATTTTTATAAAGTTTTTCTCCAGGAAGTCATCACTGTCTTTTGCTTTTTCTGCAGTGAAGAAAATATTTAAACTGTGTGTTCATACTTTGTGTTGCTTTGCATCTCAACAGTGTCTCTCTGTTACATTTCAGCACAGCACATTGCCAAGGGCTCAGATTGAATTCAATATAGGCAGGTCCCAGGATGATGGAATCACCCCTCATCCAGCAGCACTTAGGTCCTTCCTAGCTCCATTTCACCCTCTTTCCATTAACTGCTGCTTCGTTGAACCTAGTTACTGTCATTTTTTCCTTTGTTCTACCTATGCCATAGAACATTAGATCTTGAAGGAACATTAAAAGATCTTCTATTTTAATCACTTTCACATTAACACTAACGTGCCCCAAAACACATGGTTCTTTCTAACTCTAAAACAGGCCATGGGTATTTCTTATTGTTCTCATATTTCCCATAAGAAGCAAGCTCCTTTTTCATTCTGTCCAAGTTTTCCCCAACTCAGCTTTAGACCATCACTCCTTTCTTGAGTTGATGACATCCTCTAGACCTGTGGGGTACGTGTTCCACCAGGCCCCCAACTCTTCCCCCATTCTCCACCCCAGGTCTTTCTCTCCATGTGACACACATGAATTCATACTAGGGCAAGAACCTGTGCCTGCTTTCCTCTGTTACTCTGCTTAAATTGGCTTATTAGTGTTATCTGGAATCCATTTTGGAGTGGGAACCTTTTCATACCCCTTGTCCACTTTTTCTTGTGGACTGGTTTAATTCAATTTGTAATTGGTAAAGTTACCTATCTAAGGACAGCTGATTGCAAAGCTTCAAATCACACTGAGAGTGAATGAAGGTGTAGGTTGCTTCTAGTTGGTAGAAGGCCCCGCTCCTCCCTCAGTTCAACCCCTTCAGTAACCGACTCAGGACAATGGACATGAAGGTCACATGAGGCCTCTGCATTTTAGTTTCTGTTTTACTTTATTCTTGCTTTGTGTCATTGTGTCCACACTCTGGGGCTGAATATTATGACTAGGTTGTGCATGTGTAGATGTGTTAATTTATCTTGAGTCTACTTGACCTTATTGAAACTTCCCAAATTCCCTGTTCCTTCAAGAATGTTGTTCATTTACCTGCTTCCAAACTAGCAAGTTCTCCAAAAATTCAACAAATTCATTCTTTACACTCTAAAGCCAATCTGGCATGTGCAGATCTACTATATATGTTAGCATATTAAAAAAATAGTAGGCTACATATTCTGCTGCTGTATCATCACTTTGCTTTTCACATTAGCCTTTTTTATTTTATTTTTTTGAAACAGAGTCCCACTCTCTTGCCCAGGCTGGAGTGCAGTGGCGTGATCTCGGCTCACTGTAAGCTCCGCCTCCTGGTTTCACGCCATTCTCCTGCCTCAGCCTCCTGAGTAGCTGGGACTACAGGCGCCCACCACCACGCCCAGCTAATTTTTTGTATGTTTAGTAGAGACAGGGTTTCACCATGTTAGCCAGCATGGTCTCGATCTCCTGACCTCATGATCCGCCTGCCTCAGACTCCCAAAGTGCTGGGATTACAGGCATGAGCCACCATGCCCGGCCCACATTAGCCTTTTTAAATGTCACTTACACATTATACACATTCATCTTAGCTTTCTGTTATCCCTCAAGCCACAGTAACTGGAAGGAAGGGTGATTTTTCTGTAGAAAGTGGGCCCAATGATGATTTGTAATTATTGAAAAACTCAATGTGATTACTGTCTAAAACATCATATTTGTGTGACTGATATTTTTGTCACTAACAATGATGTTTCTAATTTTTATCTTTAGTTTTGGGAAGGGTAATGTTTTAAATCAAATATCTGCAGAAAACCTGAGAGTATTCAAATTTGCTTTTGTTACTTATGATCTCTTTACATTTAAAAATTGAGGGGGCACATATCAAAAAATAAAATTTTTGGCACATAGGTAAAGAGACAAGTGGTGAGTAATAAAGAGAAGGGGATAGAATGTACCCATTATGTCAGAAATGCTCTTGAATGGGGGCCCTGGATGTGAACACACACTTATTTCAGAGGTTCCAGACAGCAAAGGTAAAAGACAAACACAGTAAGTCACATAGACCTCATTTTTTAGTAAAAGGAGTCATTGGTTTGAGTGTCAGTCATGCCAAGCAACATTTGAATAAAGTCTCAATGGCAATTTTGTTAAAAGGGCAAAGACCTTGTTCATAAAGGCCAATTCTTATTCTGATCCTTAACGGTAAGTTGAGAGTTCATTAAACTGAGTTTAGCAAGACATGTCAATTCAGGGATAGAGTGCAAAAGTAGATTATAGGTTTATAATTCTCCAGTGCTCTGACCTATAGATACTGTACAGCAACATTTCTTACAGTGAACACAATCTGTAGAAAAGCAGACCCATCGAATATAGAGAGCAGTGTTCTGAGCTTTCGTGAGTTTGGGAAATGCTAATTCATTTGCATAGTAAAAGTCCCAGAGCTCTGCAGTGAAGAAAACATTTCAACTTTGTATAAATAGTGTTTCCCAAACTTAATTGATCTTTAAATCCTTTATTTCCTTAGGAACTTCTCATCAGTTGCTATGATAGAATCTATTTTGGGAAACAAGGAAGTAAAAGTATGAAGGTTTGACATGTTGCTAATTGTGGCATAGGTGTTTCAAAAGTCAGATGACAGGCTTTCTCTATTACTAATGAAAGAGGAGAGTTGTATGTTTTAGGATTTTTGTCTAGGTGTTTGGGATTGGTGTAATTTAGGTGGCATGTTTGGCATTTTGTTAGGAAAATTTAAAGGTTGGTTTGCAGTCTTTATGAAACCCTACCCATATAGGGTTCTATAAAGTGAACTGTTGGCTTGTAATTACTTTGCAGTCCAACTTTTTTCATGGTCTTAGGCTTTCTTTGCAAATGGAATTCCTTTCTTCAATGAACTGTATACTGTCTTCAAGGTGGAAAATGTATAATAGATTACTCAGTGTAATACTTTCTGGTTGTGTTACTTTGGCCTTGCTCAGATTGTAAGAAATGGAGATTTGCTGGTTTGAAAAAAAAAAAAAAAACAGTAATTGAGTGGGAAGGTGATGTTAAACATGCATTTACATTTACCTCTGTTCTTTTGTTATATATTTCTAGGGTATCTGTTCATGTCACAGTGTCTCTTCTGGTATCCCAGATTCTCTTTCCCTGTATATCGAGGAGGTGATTAATTAATTAAGTTATGTAATATGTCTCTGGCCCAGCTTTGGCTCCAATTCTGATCTCTAGGTCAATCAGCTAGAGCCTGAGTAATGGGACTGATTTTGCTCAAGGCTAAAGAGCTGATATCTCAGTAGAATAACAGTGACAGTAGAGGTCGGGTGACCAGCCAGCACTAGAGCAACAAAACATTAAACTCTCCAGTTGTGATACCTAGTTTCAAAGTAGAGTCACTTCTGATTGTTGCTTCTTAAATATCATGATATCTGCCTTCCATTTTAATGGCATATTTGAGAATGCTATGATTTAAAGGATCACAAGCTAAGCACTTAGTATTATTATATATTAATTTTTTTAATGTTTACTCCTCATATGTTAGTATATTAGGTTATCTGCATTTATTATTTCTAATTCATGTAACAGCTTTGCAAGTATGCTTACTTCCTCATTTGAATAATGAGACAAACTGCCACTCAAAGCTGTTAAGAAATTGGAGCATCTTCAGACAGCTGTGAAGATACAGAACTGGGCTTAGTAGACCAATTTGCTAGCTTTAAATCAAGCTCTCTTTCCACTGTGACTTGCTGGGTTACTTAAGGAGACTACCATGGAATGTCTTGAATACATCAGAAGGATGCTTTGCGGGTTGGGAGAGGCTGGGCGTTGGTTTGTTGTTTTTGTTTTGGTTTGGTTTGGTTTAGTTTTTTTGGCCTTAGAGGATGTTAGAGGAACCAGAATATGTAGAAATTTAAATCATACCAAATTAAATGAAAGGAATTTACCTCCCATTTTCTCATTTGTGCACAGCTAATTGATTTAATAAGAAGCCATAAATTGCACTTTGGAAGGTTGTGTTACAGTAACATAACTGTAGCATTGATAACCCCTAGGCAAAAGCTAAAATCCATTGTCTTCTTTCTCTATCTCTTTGTTACTTTACATCAAAGATTAAAAGTAGCTCCTACTACCTGTATGTTCCTTATAAAATCTGTTGTTTTTACACCTTAACAAATGTATCACAAACTGGGTTGGGTTAAGTAGAGGCACCAAATAGTGATACAACTAAATCATGGCAAAACGAGTTCCGTCAACATTAATTAAGTTTCTAATCTGTCATGCTGTGCAAATCCCTGCCTTCATGGAGATTATAGTCTGCTCTTTCTAATCTGTCTTCTTTGGCTTTTAGTACTGTGGGAAGTCCCTTATTATGTATCCCATAGACCCATATCCCACACACTCAAACACACCCAGCTCATGTACGCATATAATTTTGTCTCTCAACTGATAAAGAAAGGAGTAGCAACCAAGTGAGTTGTTCTCACCTTCCCTGTATTAGTTTTCTGTGCTGTGTAACAAATTACCACACATCTATCAGCTTAAAGTAGCATGCCGTTGTTATCTCTATAGGTTGAGAGTGAGTTAGGTTAGTTTTCATGGTCAGGAGTCTGGGCACAGCTTTGCTGATTCTTCTGCTCTGGGTGTTAACATGATGAAATCAAGGCACTGACATCTATATTCTTAACTGCAGCATGGGGTCCTCTTCCCAGCTCATGCAAGTTGCTGGCAGAATTCATTTTCTTACAGTGGTGGGGCTGAAGCCCCCAGCTCTTAAAGGCTACCCACTTAGGCAGTTTACAATCTGTTTTTTTTGTTGTTGTTGTTGTTTGTTTTTTGTTTTTTGGTTTTTTTTTTTTGCTTCTTCAAGGCCAGCAGGAGAATATTTCTGCCCCTTTTGGCTAAGATGACATTTCATATAATATAAAAAAATCAAGGGAGTGATAGCCCATTACCTCCTCCGTTTTCTATTGGCTATAAGAAATTCTACAAGTGTGTGACTCATCAGGGGCTCCTAGAGTATGTCTGCTACACCTCCTACCAAATAATAAATATTATATCTCAGCTTATTGAGAACTTTGTGTAAGCTAGCATTATTCAAAATATTTTACATATATTTATTCATTTAATCCTCACAAAAAACTCTGGGAAGGTAGGTAGTTTGTTATTCATAGTTCACAAATGAAACTGAACCATGGAGAGTGGATTCTTGTTAGCTAGGAATATCCATCCAAAAAATAAAACAGGAGGAAACAGCAGCAACAATTGTGATGCCACAGAGTCCTTCAGCTACCACACTCTCGCATCATTTCCCTTCATAACAAGACTTCTTACCTCCCTTTTCAGAGCTGTGGTTGCTTTTCCTTCTGCCCTTACCCTAAGGCTCTTTCCTGCCCTCCCTTCACATACAACTCTGCTTAAAAGTAAATGCCTTGGAGAGTCCTTCCTCCACATGCATGCACCCAGAATTTTCCCTTCTTGTACTTCTGTTTTCTTCAGAGACCTTAACACAATTTATAGTTACAACTTGATAAAACGGGAGCATGCCTTTCTTTGTTCATTGTTGTATTTCCAACATCTAGCACATAAATTTTTTCAATGGAAGAATGAATGCCTGCATGTGAACTAAAGAAAGTCATGTGGTATAATAGAAAAGGTATTATTTTAGGGAGTCAAATCCTACTTTGCTGCTTACCTACTGCTAGAGTCTGAAGGTTTGTGTTTCCTCATAATTTATATGTTGAAATCCTAACTCCCATAGTGATGTTATTGGAAGGTGGAACTTTGGGAGATGATTAGATCATGAGGACAGAGTCTTCATGAAAGGGATTAATTCTCTTATAAGAAACACCAGAAATCTAGCTAGTCCCTTCCACCATGGAGGCAACAGCAAGAAGACATCATCTGTGAATCAAGAAACAGGCCCTCCCCAGACACTGAATCTGCTGATACCTTAATCTTGAATTTTCTGGCCTCTCTAGGAGTGAGAAATAAATTTTTGTTGTTTATAAGCTGCCCAGTCTATGGTACTTTTTTATTGCAGACCAGACAGACTAAGGTACCCATCTTTAGGGTTGTTGAAGGCACTCAGTTAATGATAGTCTTTATTATTGTTGTTATCATTTTTATGGAAGAAGAAGTAGATCAGGGCCAACGTTAAAGGGGAGAAGAGGATAAGACAGTTACCTTTGGGCATAGATATTACCAGGCTACAAGGGGGAATTAAAGATATGTTAGATACCTAGACTTGGGGACTCTCATAGCATCCTTTCCTTCTCTAGGTATGCCCCATGCCATTAAAAAGGACATTTTACCCTTTACCGCTCTAGGTGCAAGGCTCTTGGAGCAGCAGAGGCTGTCTATCTGTTTCACAGTTCCTGGCACATAGTAGATGCTGTGAAATGTTTGTTAAAGAAAGGAATGACTAATAGATAGTCACTTAAACACAGCTGTTCAGTGTATTACAAATGGAAACAGTGATTCATCGATTCCCACTACATTATAACATAACCTTATTTTATCTATACAAGAACATGAGCTTGAGTTTCACTAAATAAAACATTAGTATTCATGACTGGGTACATTGGAAGTCCCTCCCCCCCCATCCCCCCGCTCTGCTACACACAGAGGGAACATTAAAGAAAATACAATTATAAAAGGTTCTCTTTTAAAGCATGCACATTCTCATATTTGCTACTTGTTCCAATTTTGAAAACATCACTTCTCATCGAGGCCCAGCAGAATGTCCCAAGATGTGGCCAAAGGTCCTCCACAAGTTTGTCATAAAGTAGATATACTGTGAACATCAAACACTTCTCTAATTGTGGAGAAGCTGATGAAAGCGTGATCTGTCAGAGGCTTTATTTTTGCCTTCAGATGTCTTTATTTCAGTTATTTTTACTGATTTTGCCACAGGCTACATCTCTTCTGAGCAGGCTGCTGAAGAATCAGAAATTATAGCACTTTAATAGCAATTCCTGTCTTTGGAATATGAAAACAGATTGATTCTTAGAAAAGGTGTCAGAATTTTAAACTGTAGAATAGTATCATTGGAAAATAGTTATTGTTTTAACTAATATTGCATGAAAGCTTAAGGGAAATCCCATGTAAGCACAGTAGTTGAAACTGAATACCTAAAACCTTTCGAGAATCAATATTAATATTCTCCTTGTTTCATTTGCTTTTAACATTGCATACATCCCTCAAATATGGCTTTCCTGATTATATATGCTGAAATCCTTAGCAGCAATTATAAGAAAACCCTTTTGTCTTAGAACAAGAGAATTGTTTTCTTTCTTTTAATTGGGGCCTAAGAAATTGCTTTCCTACAGTCTTATTCTAAGGAATAGCCTCCCCAACATCTGACAGATTATCTCCTCTGCTGATTTGGAAATGTAGACAGGTCATGTGGTGGGATCCGGAGGATAGTTCTCATTCTCTTGAGAACAGCAAAAGGTTCCACTTGAAAGGAGACCATTATTTTGGCCAAGTGGTTGGATTGACTAAAAATTCTATTTGCAAAGGAAAAAGAAAAAATTATATGTACACATATACATATATGTACGTGTGTATATAGATAATTGCATAAATGTGTATGCGTGTTCCATGTATGTATATTAAAGTACATGTGTATATATATGTATAGATGGATGTAGAGAGGTACATATATACACATATCACAAAAGCAGTAAGTAGTAGAAAAGGACAGCTTAGAGGAAGACAGGCTTTTATTATGACATCTTCTTTAAAACTCCATCGTAACAATAATGACAAAAAGCCTTCCACATTTCCATGTAAGTGCTGCTTTGTTCAGTAATATTTTCTCTCTAAAATTTACTTTGTGTTCACTTTTGCTTGATTCCACGCCATACTTTTAAAACTTACTTGGAGGAAGGTTGAAAGCCATGTAGGCTTACCTTGTTTTAATTTACTTTGCTTTATTGCACTTCACAAATACTGTGTTTTTTGGTAAATTGAAAGTTGGAGGCAACCCTGCACTGAGCAAGTCTATGGGCACCATTCCATTTTTCCAACAGCATGTGTTCATTTTGTGTGTCTGTGTCACATTTTGGTAATTCTCATAATATTTCAAGCATTTTTATTATAATTATATATTTCAATATTAAAATATGATAATGTATTATTATATATATGGCGATATATCATCAGTGATCTTTTTTACTATTGTATTTGTTTTGGGGTATCACAAACCATGCCCTTATAAGACAGTGAACTTAATCCATAAATGTGTTCTGACTGTTCACTGAGCAACTGTCTCCCATTTCTCTCCCTTTCTTCAGGCCTCCCTATTTCCTAAGACAGAGCAGTATTAAAATTAGGCCAATTAATAACCCTACAATGGCCTCTAAGAGTTCAGGTGGAAGGAAAAGTTGCATACGTCTCACTTTTCAATCGAAAACTAGAAATGATTACATTTAGTGAGGAAGGCATGTTGAAAGCTGAGATAGGCCGAAAGCTAGGCCTCTTGCACCAAATAATTAACTGAGTTGTGAATGGAAAGGTAAAGTTCTTGAGGGGGATTAAAAGTTCTACTCCTCTGAACACACAAATGATGAGAAAGGGAAACAGCTTTATTGTTGATATGGAGGAAGTTTTAGTGGTCTGAATAGAAGATCAAATCAGCCGCAATATTCCTTTAAGCCAGAGCCTAATATAGAACAAGCCCCTAACTCTTTTTTATTCTCTGAAAGCTTGGAGGGGTGAAGATGTGCTAGAAGGGAACTTGGAAGCTAACAGAGATTAACTCATGAGGTTTAAGGAAAGAAGCCATCTCTATAATCTAAAAGTGCAAGGTGAAACAGCAGTGGTTGATGTAGAAGCCGCAGCAAGTTATTCAGAAGACCTAGCTGAGATTATTGATGAAGGTGGCTGTGTTAAACAACAGATTTTCAATGCAGATGGAATTGGAAAAAGATGTCATTGGGCTTTTATAGCTAGAGAGGAGAAGTCAGTGCCTGGCTTGAAAGGATAGACTTACCCTTCTGTTAGGTGCTAATGCAGCTGGTGGCTTTAAGTGGAAGCCAGTGCTCATTTACCATTCCAAAAATCCTGTGGCCCTTTAGAATTATGCAAAATCTATTCTGCCTTTGCTCTGTAAATGGAACAGTAAAGCCTGAATGACAGCACATCTGTTTACAACATGGCTTACTGAATATTTTAAGTCCACTGTTGAGACTTACTGCTCAGAAAAAATATCCTTTTCAAAATATACTGCTGATTGACAATGCACTGGCTCACTGAAGAAGCTGATGGAGATATAAAAGGAGATTAATGTTGTTTTCATATTACTAATGCAATACATATTTTGCAGCATATGGATCAAGGAGTGATTTCGACTTTCAAGTCTTATTATTTAATAAATGCATTTTTTATGGCTGCCATCGATAGTGATTCCTCTGATGGTTCTGCACAAGGTGAACTGAAAGTCTTTTGGAAATAATTCACCATTCTGGATGCCATTAAGAACATTTCTGATTTATGGGAGGAGTTCAAAATAGCAACATTAACAGGAGTTTGGAAGAAGTTGATTCTGATATTCATAGATGACTTTGAGGAGTTCAAGACTTCAGTGGAGGAAGTCACTGCAGATGTGGTGCAAATAGCAAGAGAACTAGAATTAGAAGTATAGCCTGAAGATGTGAGTGAATTGTTGCAATCTTAGGATAAAACTTTCATAAGTGAGGAGTTGCTTCTTATGTGTAAAGAAAGTGGTTTCTTGAGATGCAATTGACTCTGGGTTAAGATGCTATGAACATCGTTGAAGTAAAAACAAAGGACTTCTAATATTCCATAAACTTAGTTGATAAAGCAGCGGCAGGGTTTAAGAGGATTGACTCCCATTTTGAAAGATGTTCTGCTATGGGCAAAATGCTATCAAACAGCATCACATCCTACAGATAAGTTTTTTTGGGAAAGGAAGAGTCAATCAATGCAGCAAATTTTGTTGCCAGCTTATTTTAAGCAATTATCATAGCCATTCAAGCCTTCAGCAGCCACCAACGACCCTGATCAGTTAGCTACCACCAACATCCATGCAAGACCCTCCACCAGCAAAAAAATTATGACTCACTGAAAGCTCAGATTATTGTTAGCATTTTAAGAAATAATGTATTTTTAATTAAGGTATGTAAATTGATTTTTAGCATAATGCTATTGTACAGTTAATAGACTACAGTATAGTGATAGCTTTTATATGTACCGGGAAACCAAAAAATTTATGTGACTTATTTTTTTGCAACATTCACTTTATTGTTGTAGTTTGGAACTGAATTTGCAGTGTCTTTGTGGTATGCCTGTATAACAGTTTTTATTTAGCCCTCATGACTAGATACAGTCTTGATTACAGCATTATAATCACAATACTTAAAAAATTATTACATATATTAGGACTTTTTTGACAGTGGTTGCAAAGAATTGTTTCCTTCAGTGGCTTTGACTTGAGGTTTTCAAGCTTGTAGGTTAAGGTTTATTACATTATCTTTAATATTTTTTCACTATTTATTCTGAATACTTAGTTCTCACAATATTCTCAGAATAGAAACTTATATTCATTTGTTAAAGAGGGACATAATCTCTAGCATGGGGAAATTCATTGTCCCATGTTTATCACGTTTGGCTGTTTCTGTCAATGATACTTTTACAACGCTTATTGCATCAGTTCCCAAACTATATTCTGGGGAATAGTTGTTCCATGAGATACTGATGGTTGTTCTGTGAGATGATTATAAAGTTTAAAAGTTTGGGAAATACTGTATAATTTATTCTTCAGGATTTAAAATAAATTTTAGCATACTAGATAATACAGTAAATGAAACTACTTAACCATATTTAGTACATGCAGGCTATATTTATTGTATGGAAGAATGCATTTCTTTTAGATGGATTTATCTATTAAAATACCTGTTTTTCAAAACACAATTTTGGTAATATTGTCTTACTGCAATTTTGGAAATAACTTTGAAAACTTATTTGCAAAATTGTCTTTGGCATACTGCTGATCTATCTCCTTTAGGGAATCCCTCCCTCTTAATAGCCTTCTTTCATTTTTATGCCTATCTTTATGTTATTCTAAAGGATAACATTTTCCCTTGTGGATAAATCTTGAGCATATCATTCAGATCTCCTGGGCCATCTGAATTATACTTAGTGGTAAGGAAAAAATTAAAATTTACCTTTTAAAGAGAGTCAATACCCTGGCTTTTATTCGTACTGGGATGTAGACTACAAGGGCATTGGGTGCTTGATCATGCAGGGTATAAGTGGCTCAATGATAACATATGATAGTTCATATGCTCATTACTCTCTTATATTGTATTGGACTCCTGATTAGTGTCTCACTGTCTAGGTTGTCTTTGCTGTAAAGATCCTATTGATTTTTGTATTGGACACAGCAGCTAACATAGTGTACTGCACACACTGTTTACCTTAGTAATGCTAAAAGGCTTGATAGATATTAGCACATCTACAATACAGATCACCTTCTGCAAGCACATTCTTCCCTTACACCTATCAATATGATGCCACCTGCTCTGATTTTCTTCCTACCTCTTTCTGCTTTTTCTTAGTCTTCCTAACAGGATCTACTTTACCTCCTCATTCCATTTACATTAGTATTCCTCAGGACTCTGCTTTAAGCCATCTTCTCTTTTGGTAAATATTCTTCGAATGTTCTCATCTATACCCATGTTTCCAACTACACTTTATTTGCTAATCGTTCCTATTTGGAAAAATATTTACCATTGAGCATCTTGCCCTATTCTCAGTTAATGACATCAACATATCCAAAGCCTTCATTTCTTATTTCTAAATACTGTTTCCCCCTTGTGCCTTTTCCTGTCGTGATGTTTGGTGCCAGCCTCTACCCAGTTAGCAAGCCTTATTCCTGGGAATCATCTTCCACATCTTTGTCTCATCTTTCTTAACCCCAGTTATCTCTCAGTACCATCAATTCTGGTTTTTATACTTCTCTTGAATGTTCTCCTTCCTCTCTGTTTCCACTGCCTGAACAATCTGAAAACTTTTCATCATTGGTTCTGCTGGCTCTTGATGTTAGTTAACAGAAATACCTGTCTTAGTCTTGCCTTTTTCCAGGGCATCCTCTACACTGTAGTAGGAGTAACATATCGAAGACATCTACTGGGAATTATAATCAGCATCCTCACCTGCCCTCTTTCATACCACACATTTAATCTATCATCAAATTATGCTGGCTCAATATTTGGGATGTAATCAGAACCTAACCATTTCACGCTGCCTCCAGTGCTGTTACCCCAGTCCAAGCTACTATCATTTTATTCCTGGATTATTGAAAACCCTATATACTAGTGTGCCCAGTAGATCTTTATCTGCTAAAGCTATGCTGTCTAGTACAGTAGCCACTAGCCACTTGAGGCTTTTGAGCACTAGAAATATGGCTCACTAGAATATGAAGTGAGATGTGCTATTAAAAAGATAGACTGGATATTGAAGAATTCGTTTTCAAAGAGAATGTAAAAGACCTCATTAGCAATATTTTATATTGAATATATGTTGAAATAATATTTTAGATAGTTTGGATTAAAGAAAATGCATTATTGAAATTAATTACCTATTTCTTTTATTTTTTCCAACACGATTAGTAGAAAAAATTGAAATCACGTATGTGACTCACCTTTATATTGCTATTAGACAGCAGTACTCTAAATATTTTTCTAAACACAGCAATCAGAGCTAACCTTTGGAAATGTCAGAACTTATCATTCTTTGGACCAACACCCTCCAAAGGCTTTCCAGCCCCCCCGAGGGAGAAGGCAGTCTGTACAGTGGGTGACAAGGCCCAGGGGATCCTGTCCCCTCCGCTCCTCTTCCTCCCACTTTCTGCTCTCTCGCTCCAAGGGCCTCCTTGCAAGCCCCACCTGAGGGCCTTTGCATTTACATTCTCTTCGCTTGGCTAACTCTTTCCCAGCTGGCTGTGTGGCTTGCTTTTGCATTTCTTTCTGCTCAAATGTCTCTCGTTAATTCTATTAGAGAGGCTCATCCTGCTACCCTCTGTACAGCAGCAATCATCTTACCTGCACATACTCAGTGTGAATGTTTTCTTCATGTTTTGGCTTTACTTTGAATGACTCCTCATTGCCTGTAGAATGAAGTCCAGATTACTTAGTATTTCTCGGTGCACCATTATTATTTAGACACTTTCTAACTCCAAAACTCACTGTTCTCAGCAACTCTCATACCATGCAGTTAGAATCACTTGCAAGAAACACAAAATAAGAAAACAGTGGTTTAGAAAGTAGAGGCTTAAAGGATTATTATCAAATATAAATCTATTCTTGCACCCAATTAACATGCATTCTTCTTCAAGCGTTGTATGATACGCAAGGAGGACAGTTTATTTAACCCTTTGAATTCGAGTTGGCACCCATTCCTTAAAATGTATGTTAATAGTATCCATACCAAAGACACATGATATACTTACCAAGAAAGAGTATACACCTTTGTAAAAGGATCTCTATGTGAGTAAGTTTTCTTTTAGTGTTTATTTTCCTTTGGAACAAAGATTATGTTCAGAATTTTTCTCCTGCTAATGAAATAGGAACTATAACTTATCAATAGTTAGATACTTCATTATAAGAGAGTTAGGTGATTTGGGGAATGAACATTTCTATTTTGGGTAATCAGGAAAACACATTATAGCTTAGGAATAAATCTTTCAGAAATGTTTATCGTTCCAGTTCATTCAAATATATCTTTCGGACAGTATTTCTTAAAACCCATAAAATTAATGGTGTATTTAAAACATTTCATTGGCATTTATTTCCTAAATCAAATTCAGCACTAGTATTTAATTGTACTGTCTGTCACAGCCTGGGGATCTGGCAGTTAAAATTATTTTTCTCTTTTAAAATAAAAATATTTTCCTCCAGCGCTAGCTTTCATATTCTTGAGTGTGTTTATGTCACACTGCCTTGTATTTCCATGTGCTGAGATCTGGAGAATCTGTCAGAGCTAATCTGGATCTGGTATTTATTTGTATCTTAAAATTATGCTGAAATTTTAATTACTCACCATGCCCCTGGCTTGGTAGGATATATGGAACTCAACTTCTGTATGTCAGCTACTGGAGTTAAATTTTAAATCCTTCACTACCCAAAGCAAGGGCAGTACAATAAACTTACTTACTCTCTGCAAGATGCTAAATGTTACACTGACTATAGAAGTTTATAAGGCAAAGTCTTAAGTCCTCAAATGCAGAATAATTCTAATCCACCATGCCTTCTATGCATGTGCTCCAGAGTGAGTAACTTTCTCTCCCTCTTCAGAGAACTTGCCTTCCACCTATTAGTCTTAATTGAAATCTGTCTTTACAATATGAATACCTTTTCCCTTTTAATCTTTCTAAATTGAGTTGCCATTTTCTCAAGGCTCTGGAATCACAAGGACATCTATTCAAAGTTAATATTTGTAGAAAAATGTCAGACTTCATAGAGGCATATCATTTATATGACTATCTTGTCCTCACCCTTATTGGCTTTACTAAAACTCCTTTATAACATTTCTTGAAGACTTGTACTCAAGGTTGGCCATCATTTCATCCACCCCATCTCCCAGAATCATCCTGAGCAACTTCGATGTCTCCTGAAATGTTCTCCCAATGACTTTACCTTCTTAATCCTGAAGACCTTCATCCAGTCATAAATATATCTCAGATTTGTTTTTCTTTCATAGCCTTTTACTGAAATACTCCAATACCCTTTCTAGCAATGTCTCAGTTTCATTTTTCCTTCTCTCTTCTGTTACACAGCTACCAAAGTCATCTTTTTAAACACATACCTTTTAGGTTTTTTCCTTGGCTTCAAAAATTTGATGTTTCCCATTGCCTAGAGTGGCGCTTCACAACTTTCCACCATCATGGCTTACATTGAAAAAGGTAATAAATATGCGTGAGTAAACTGAGGGGGAAACTTGGACTAACCTGGGGCCTATGGTATATTTACTGGGCTGCTCCCATGTGAAGCATAAAGCCCAAGCTCTTTAGGTTTGGTGTCTTACTTAGGAACCTCCTCACCTTTTCCCTCCTGAAACAGGACTGGAACAAGAACTGGAGGACAGGTCATTTTAGAGCCAAAGCCAGGTGTTAAATAGGGTGAGACAGGGAGGAGAGAAGCCCTTTGGACCACTGTGGCTCATTTATTGGAGAAAATGTGTAGAATGAGCCACAAAACTGTTCCACAGGAGGACAGCAGGAGAATGAAGCATTTTTCTACAGTCTGTTGTCTCTAATAAATTGGGAGTTGCACCCAGGGACAAACTCTGCATCTCCAGGCTGTACCTGCAGGGGAACTTGAAGTTCTTTTTGTTTCAGAGAAAGTCTTAGAGTGTTACAGGCTTAGATTGGACCTAAGTGGATTCAACTGTAGTGGATTCAACTGTTTACCCTCTTTACTCTACTCATGTAGCCAAGATGATATAAAGTGGAGTATCAGAAATGTCTGGTGTAGACTTCCTCTTGTACCACTCAGATCTTGTGCCTCACATTAAGCTCCCTCTGTCTTTAACTCTTTAAAAAGTAACTGGTCGTAATACTAATATATTGGAAAGAAGAAAAAAATGAAAATAACAAGACTTATGACCAGAGGGTTAGTGGATCAGCTATAGGCTGTGCCAGTCTCAAGCTGGTTTTAAGGATGTGGTTGGAGCTCATCATCTCCCTCCTTTGATACTCATTTCTGATTTTCTCACTCTTAGCACTTCTAGAAGTGACCCCGACCACCATCCCTGAGGAGTTTGAGCCATTGGTTGTCTTGCCCTGTCAGGATGTCAATCACGAGGCACGAATAACACCAAGAGATGTCCCAGGGAATCCCCGGCATTCCCAACACCCTTCTGTTCATCCCTTCCCTGTTGCAGCAGTTTTATTTCCTCATGATGGTTAGGGCTGATTGATTATCCTATCTCCTTTCTTTGCCTACTGGTCCAAGAGCATGAGTAATACAAAGTAACCAGACAAAGCTTTGGCTACAGTGGGACCCTTACATTATCCACTAGTGCAGTGGTTCTCAACTAGGGATGATTTTGCCCCCACGGGACATTTGGCAGTGTTTGGAGATGTTTTTTGTTGTTACATCTGATGGGGAATTGCTCCTGGGATCTACTGGGTAGAGTCCAGGGATGGTGCCAAATATCCGACATTACACAGGACATGCCCCCACTAAAAAGAATTATCTAGCCCCAAATGACAACAGTGCCAATCTTGAGAAACCCTGCTGTAATAGAAGTGATTCCCTGCTGGGAACCTGGACTTCTAATCCCACAGAGTCTAGAGCTATGGGGACAGAATGCATGCAGTCTGCAAGTGGTTGTTTGGGAATGATAGTGCAAAGGTTTTTTCATTCTATCCCTTAGTTCCCAGATCCATGTATTCTAGCCATTGGGAACATAGCACCAAACAGCAACCATTTGGTTGAGTGCATAAACCACACTGCAGAGATAAGTGTGCGAGAGTTGTCCAGTCAAAGGATGGGGAAGCTGAGACATTTATTCATTCATGTATCAGAGCTTTGGTAAACCTATGAGGTGGGACATTGACATGGTGATGTAACTGTACATCAGTCATGCTGAACCCAGGTGGGTAAAGGGCGTACAAGGACCAAAAGTATCTGTTCTATGTAGAATATATTCAGAGTATAAATACAGGGTATTTTTCTTTATTGCCAGTGAATTTCCAGCACCCATACATGTGCCCTGAACATAGGTTCATATGAGTGGCTTAACAAGTTTCTTTTGAATAAGATGAAATAATTGAGCATGAATAAACAATAAATCAATGAATAAATGAAATATTGCCTGAAAATTTTCAAGTGTATTGAATATTTTAGTGTGGTTACCAGTGCCATCTTAAATGAAGACCCTCACGATCTCAAATCTGTGGCCTCCCTGTAGATGTCACAGCGTCAACAATCAGCGTATCTTGCATTTGTTCTCAGTGTCTCTCTTTGCTGGCTTTGATTAGCTATTATCCACTTTAAGATAATACACTTGCTTTTTATGTTCAGTATTCTCCTTTGCTCCTGAATGATGATTCAGCTGAAACATTCATGAAGGCATTATTTGAGTTAAATTTTAAAAGAGTGATAGTATTTCAATAGGTGAAAACGGAGTGTAGAGAAGATCAAAAACAAATTTAAAAATGAGGATAAGAAATCTCTAAGTGTGTTTTCAGGTAATTATAATCAGTGCTTAGGATATATGAATTCTATATGTGGAAGTAAGAGGAAATCTTTGAAGATCTAGTTGGGTTTACAGTTTGCCAGGCCTTTTAGTACCAGATGAAAGCATCTTCACACCTTCATAAATGCCCCAGTTACTGATAGTTCATTATGTTCTGCTTCTACAGTAATGCTCATGCTCGTTGACAGTATACGTTATGCTTTTATCTCTAACCATTCTGTCCAGATCCTCTTAGACTCTCATGAGGCTGCATCAGGTTCTTCCTACACTCTCATGTCTACATACATATATTCTCCGAGCTTTTACATTTTGAGCTTCTTAATTCTCACTCACCTAATGCTTGACATTGTTTAACTTGTTATGTGTTTTAAATTCACTCACCAACTACATAAGAAGCCAGCCAAGGACAACACTAATTATTTCTGTCTCCTACACATCAGCAAGCAGAATGCATACATCTAATCTCCTAGTATTCATCCCAGGAGACCAATCTTTTGTTGGGTCGCTTTCCTGTCTTCCTCCTACCCTGCACATGCTCTCACTGGAGCTCCTGCTTACTCTCCCTTCTCCTTTCTCTGTCTCCTTCCCGCCTCCTCCCCCTCACACATACACCACCAAACACCACTCAATTTTTGATTCTTTCCTGCATACTTTTGCTTTGAGTTATTCCTGATGGAACCTTGTTTTTGTCGGCTTATTTTCCTAGATGGGAAGTGATGGAATTTTACGCCTCAGTACTTCAGCTCTAAATAATGAATTCTTTGCATATGCAGCACAAGGGTGGAAACAGCGACTGGCAGAAGGTAAATTTGTATTTTCTATTATTATGTGACCTATTGGAGTACACATACTGTACTGAGCTTTGTACCTTTCTCTGATTTCCCAGTCTTTTTCCCCCCACAGTACACTTTAATTTAGTAAAAACTCATATCCCTTTCCAAATGAGTTCACGAATTCTTTTGTTATACTTGACATTATTGATGTCAGATATTTTTGAAGAAAGCATAATTTTATCTTGAACATCGTAAAATTTTTGATGCAGCAACATTTTCTTGGGGATGGTAATTTTAATGACACTGTTTGATCCCTTATGCATTCTCTTAAGCATTCTGGCACCTAAAGAAAATTCACTGAATGATCTCTTCCCCGGATGTTACTGCTTCACCTGATTCTTGCTTTAGTCACCAAGTTTCTTGAAAGACTAAAAAGTGCCCAATGCTACTATATTTTTCCTCTTTACACACTCACACTGTTACAGTCAGGGTGGGCCCACTCTATATAACTGAAATATTCCTCCTAGAGAAGAATACTAGCCAGGCGTGGTGGCTTATGCCTATTATCCCAGGACTCTGGGAGGCCTCCGCAGGCAGATCGCTTGAGCTTAGGAGTGAAGACCAGCCTGAGCAACATGGTGAAACTCCATCTCTACAAAAAATACAAAAATCAGCCGGGCGTGGTGGTGCATACCTATAGTCTCAGCAACTCAAGAGTCTACAGTGGATGGATCACTTAGGCTCAGGAGGTGGAGGCTGCAGTGATTGACCTACTGATCATGCTACTGCACTCCAGCCAAAGCAACAGAGTGACACCCTGTCTCAAAAAAAAAAAAAAAAAAAAGAAATTACTAATGGCAAATTCCAATTTACTGTTCTCAGTCCTTACATTTCAAGTTCCTTCACCAATATCTCATTTGTTTTTTCACCCCATCTGACTTGAAACCATCTACTTTAGATTTTAAAAACAGAATTTAAATTATTTTTCTGGGGCTGCATTTCTGCCAGCCCTTGCTCAGCTTTCCTCATGATCCCCTATTCTTCCATCTGATGCCTCCAACATTTTCTTTTCTAATCATAGTGTTCCCTAAGCTGCCTCATTCACCACCTTGGTTTTAGCTATTGCGAGCATGCCAAGAATTTTCAAATCTGGCCCTCACCCCCTTACCTAATCCCGCCCCCCACTCCTTCCCCAGTGTTTTATTTTCAAGTGCTTAGCAGATCTCATTAGCTGATAACAGGCAGTTTAAACCAAAATGCCCAATATTAAATTCACTAGCTTCTCTTCCCTCTCTACTCCTTCTTCTGTTTCCTCTATTTCTATAATGTCACAACTGTCCTCATAGTTCCTCAGTTTGAAACCTTACCGATGTCTTTGATCCTCTTCCTTTTCTCCATGCCTATCTGGTCATGAACTGTTACTTGATTGTACTTGATTCCTCTTCAACATTCCTGCTGCTACTGGCCCAACAGTATCTCCACCTCTCCTGTGTGCTATTCAGTAGCCCTATAGCTGCAGTCCTCCAGTTCTTCACTCTGTTGTCAGACCTGTTTTTCTAGACAGCTTATTTGGCCATGTTCCTTCTACACTGAATGCCACCAGAACCTCCCCGTGTCTCTCATAGAAAAGTGAAGAACATTCTTTAGAACATCTATTGGGTAACTGACCTCAGCTTTTATTTCCCATTTTATTTCTTCATATGTTTTACTCACAATTGGCCACTCAAAAGACCATAAATATATGGATTCATACCTCTGGCCTTGTGATTTAATTACTTTATAAAAGCCTGAGTAACCTTCAAAATTTAACTCAAGAATCAGCTCCTATATGTGGTCCTCCTTAATCAACGTAGGCAGAATTAAGCGCTTTACTTTCTGTATTTCACTACATTTATTATTATGGCCTATACAGGGCTTTATACATTATAGTATAGTCTATTTCCAGCAGACTGATTTCCTTAAGGACGGTGAATATACTCTCTTTTATTTGTAGCCCCTAGCATGTAATACATTTGCTAAATTCTTTAGCGTTCTTCTAAAGCATTTAGCTTTAGCATTTTTATGAACATCTTGAGTGATGTTCATAAAAAGGGAAGCTGTAGAAATGATCATTATTTGTCCTAGTGCTTTTCAAGATCCATAAAAGTTTACTCAGATGAATTATATGTTTTCTTTATTAATTGGCAAAAGATGTGACCACATTTACTCAATACATTAGCATTTTCTTTTTAGGAGAGTTTACCCCAGAGATGCAATTGCGGATAAGGCAAGAAATTGAGAAGGAAAAGAAAACAGAACCTTGGAAAGAAAAATTCTTTGAGAGGTTTTATGGAGAAAAGTAAGTACTAGAGTATTTTTTCTCATTTCTCTGAGAAGGGAATGAAAATGTAATTCTCTGCTTCACATAGCACACTCATATGCTGTAAAACTTAATAAACCTGTGATAAAAGGCAGTAGTCCCTCAGTGTGCAGATGAAATTATAGTGGTATATCAGCACTTAAATTTTTAAAAAATGCATTTTCAAGGGTTTATAACTTGTTCATGAGATTTATTTTGGTCTGAAAGTAGCACATGAAATCTTAAAGAAGTCACTT
This sequence comes from Macaca mulatta, assembly GCF_049350105.2. Taxonomy (NCBI): domain Eukaryota; kingdom Metazoa; phylum Chordata; class Mammalia; order Primates; family Cercopithecidae; genus Macaca; species Macaca mulatta. The sequence continues at coordinate 58,735,735 of NC_133423.1, read as the reverse complement.
TTGAATTTCTTAACAGATTTGAGTAAAATTCTCCTGTTTTCAAGTATGTTCATGGATTAATGCTTTATAGATAAGTAATTTTAGGCACGTGTTTAATTCTCACATTTTTCTAAAAATATTGACTGTGCCTAATGCATTTTAATCTTTGTTTAGTCCTTGTTTTGGGGAGAGCCTGAGATATTATCTTTTGCTTTATCTTCCTCTTCAAATGTAATCTGTCTTTAATTTATGTGTGTGTGTGAGCTGCTTTTTTAAGTAACACGAGCCTTTACATCATAGTGTGGTAGCAGATGAACTAACCCTGAGAGCAGTTTCACCTTTGCCTCATGTTTAGCAGAGACACATTCTGCTTTGGCAATATTAGTGTCTTAGAAAATCAGATCCCTAAAAAAGGAGGGGTTTAAGAACTTACTATTGACGGTCACTTCAGATCCCCCTTAGAGGAACTTACGCTCCACCTCCCACATGCAAATCAATGCTTGAAAGTTGTTATTTTGTGTAAAGGACACAGGTGGTTGCAGGTAACAAGACCTATGTCATGTGATCTCATTTCACACAATTACACCTGTAAATGGGGGAAAGACAGACATGCCAGAAGGAGTCTCACGTGAGAGCTCTTCATGTAAAGAAATTAGATACTTAACAGACCACTTGGAGTAGGGTGCTCAGAGTATGCTGGCCTTCATGAATTGTCCTAAATGGCACTCCGTAGTCCTCTTGAGTAGGAAGGCCTGTTTTTAATTGCTGTGCCAGGATTTCTGTGTGTGTGTGTGTGTGTGTGTGTGTGTGTATTTATATACTATATATGTATATATTTATATATATACGTATATATACACACATATATATTAAACAAAACCAAATAAAGATAATTAATGTTTTTTCTCAAACATTAAAAATGTGACAAGCTAGTTATATGTCTTCACATGAAGTCACCAGCAATATCACTCAAGCCTGGCTTAAATCAAAATCTAGGAGTTGTGCCCAGGGGTCTGTGTTTTAGAAGCTTGCCAGGAGTCATGCTGTTGCCCAGCAGGATTAAGAACCCTGGAGGATAAGATTAAAGACCACTTAGGAGCCTTCTTCCCTCTCCTTTTGCCTGTGAAAGAAAATGCTGGGAGCGCTCTTTTTAGTAATGGCAGAAGCCTAACTGAGATAGTACCTCCAAAGCATTGGTTCTTAATTTTTAGTGATAGATCCATTCTTTTATTAAATTAATGTATTTATCTAACATCTCCTCTGTGCCAGACACTCTCCTGGATGCCAGGGATGCAGTTGTTTGTAGGACTACCTAAGCTCTACTCCCAGAGAACCTCAGTTCAAGGGACTTACATTACAGAGAACTTTCTTTCATGTAACAAATAATCATTGAGTATACACTGGCTCTGATATGCTTCTAAGAGCTTTGCAAATGTTTCACTTAATCCTCCCAACAATTTCATAAGATGGATACCATTATTCATAATTTTTTTTAATTAGGAAGCTGAGGGAAAGTGAAGCTAAGTAATTTTCCCAGGTTTATAACAGTGAGGTTAAGTAACTTGCTTGGGGTCTTAATCCTGCAAATCCTTCTCAGAAAAATTCACACACAGGCATATTTTTTGCATGAAATTTAGAGGCTTTCCAGATTCCCTTAGATATCAGATCTAGGGCCCCTTCCCTAGAAGGTGACAGCTATGATATTGTTAATAAACACTAACAATTAAGCTCTTGCCGTCATTAAGCTCTGAATACAAAACATACTTCTACTTAGCCTTTTTTTTTTTTTTTTTTTTTTTTTTCTGCTGTAGTTTATCAGTAGCTTTTGTCCTCTCACATCACTGGACTTGTCTCTTGATCTTTTCTGTCTTTCATTACATATTGCATGCAGATATATTTTGAATATTTCATTGACTGCCCTTCTCATTTTGTTGCTCCCAGGTTACCTTTATTCCCCTACCACCAGACAGTTTGTAGTTGACTGACACCATGTGCCTTTTCATTGCTCTAAGTTTTTTTTTTCAAAAATGTGTCTAAACATTTATACTAGTGTCCAGTTAAGATCTGTCTTAGTTTTCAATTTTTTTAGGTATTTATTATGATTCTCACTTGCCTAATTTCTTTATAATATAGTATTATTCTATATTTGTTTTACATCATTTGTATAAATGCTAAGTATTACAGGGCTTGGCTTGTGAATTTGTGTCTAGATTTCTGGAGGCCAGGGTTTTCCTTTGCATAGTATGAGGAACTGTGAATATCTTCCTCCTCCTATGCCTTATGCAATCTTAAATCTGTTTTTCTGTGAAAATAAGAAAACGTTGACATGGGCATATTTTATACAGTGCTGTTGTGTATATAAACTTACCTATCTGCGTGTTTAATAATATTATTAACCACCTAGCAGAAATTTGGCTGCCAGTGGATAGATTTCTGTATGTTACGTACTTATTCTAGTATCAATGGTACCTCTGCTTGACCTAGTCCCAGGGAACCTTATTTCTGGAAGATTATTCTGCTTTAAATTTATCCGTAATGTTGTTTTTCTGATCTTCTCAGTATATAGTATAGTTATAAATTGTAGCTTAGTTTGAATTCATCTTAGAGAACATTGAAAGGAAAGAGAATATTTATGAAGGCAGTATTTTCTACCTTTTCAGAGATTTCTGAATTTAAATAAAGAAGGCAATGGCCAAATACCCAAAAACTGTATTCAACGTTATTTCCCTTTCACATTGAGGATTTTTAAAAAGCAAAGGTTAAAGTGGTTTTCACTGAGGTGTTGTTTGCATCAATGTTACTATGACTATATTTCTTCACTTAAATGTGCTTTTTCCTCTGGAAATGTTCTCTCTCCTGCTTATCTTTCTCATTGCCTGTACCCCAATTTAACTTCATTTAGAGCAGCATGTTTCTCTACCATCTGATGCTGACAATGTAAATTATATGACAGAAAACAGTGATTTACAGTACCCTTGACTGTAACTCTGTTTAGATTTGCCTTAAGACCTGAACATCATGCTCAATTATTTCTTGATTTTTCGGTACCTGTCATGTATGGAATGTCTTCACAGTAAGAGATCTGCATGAAAGAATTTAAAAGTCTTGCTTCACACAAATGTCAGCTGGTAGAATAACTTTGATAACCCCAAATATGTTCTGTTATTATTTAATGAAATTTCCATAGACAGATGCCAAAATAAGGTGATTGAGTAATACTTCTTAGATTAGTTTAAGAAAACCAATCTTTGGAACTCATTTCAATTTCAGAATTTGATGAATTTCATTCATTTTCCATTGATCTTAATTTCTTGGTTCTCTTGTATCCTCCAAAAACTATATAATTTTCTATTATAAGAGCATTTTTCTACTTCTGGATTTAAAAAATATATATCCTATCTGTTATTTTGCTTTTCTGCTCATATTTTCTAATACTTTGTTGTATGTAATTTTCTTATTCCTTTACTAACACTTGGTAAGGCTCATATCTCCTTATTTTACAAAATAAAAATCTAGACTGTTCTTAACCAGAAGTAGAGTTTTAGTTGAGATTATAAAAGCAGCAAAGAAGTATCATCATTATAAACTGGTTTACATAAATTAAGCATGTTAGTGATTATAAATATTTTCTAATACTTTGTTGTATGTAATTTTCTTATTCCTTTACTAACACTTGGTAAGGTTCATATCTCCTTGCTTTACAAAATAAAAATCTAGACTGCTCTTAACCAGAAGCAGAGTATTAGTTGAGATTACAAAAGCAGCAAAGAAACATCATCATTATAAACTGGTTTACATAAATTAAGCATGTTAGTGATTATAAATGTAATTTGATGCACTTACTTCTATTGAACACTGCATTCCTGAGAGATCCCAGTTGTACCTTTCATGTTTTGTGGTTGAGCAATAATTTCTTATCTCTAATTTCTGTACAGGCTGGGCATGTCAAGAGAGGAATCTGTGAAGCTCACTACTGGACCAAACAATGCCGGAGCTCAGAGTAGTTCTTCATGTGGGACTTCTGGCCTTCCAGTTTCTGCACAGACACCCTTGGCAGAACAACAGTCAAAAAGCATGAAAAGCCCAGCTTCTCCAGAGCCCGGTTTCTGTGCTACTCTTTGCCCTATGGTAGAAATTCCAGCTAAAGATATAATGGCAGAATCGGAGTCAGAGGATATCTTGATCCCTGAAGAATCTGTAATTCAGGAGGAAATTACAGAAGAGGTAGAGACTAGTATCTGTGAATGCCAGGATGAAAATCATAAGACAATACCTGAATTTTCTGAGGAGTCTGAAAGTCCAACCAATTCTCATGAAGAACCCCAAACAGCACCTCCTGAAGATAACTTGGAGTCCTGTGTTATGATGAATGATGTTTTAGAAACTTTGCCTCATATTGAAATTAAGATAGAAGAGAAGTCAGAATCGCCCCAGGAAGAAATGACAGTTGTTATCGATCAGTTAGAAGTCTGTGATTCTCTTGTTCCTTCCACTTCATCTGTGACTCATGTCAGTGACACAGAACGTAAGGAGTCAGAAACTGCGATAGAGACCAGTACCCCCAAAATAAAAACAGGGTCATCTTCTCTAGAAGGCCGGTTTCCAAATGAAGGAATTTCTGTAGATATGGAGCTACAGAGTGACCCTGAAGAACAGCTTTCAGAAAATGCCTGCATCTCTGAAACGTCCTTTTCTTCGGAGAGCCCAGAGGGAGCCTGTACCAGCCTGCCTTCCCCAGGAGGGGAAACACAGTCCACATCAGAAGAATCATGTACTCCAGCCTCCCTTGAGACAACATTTTGTTCTGAGGTGTCTAGCACTGAAAATACAGACAAATACAACCAGAGAAATTCCACTGATGAAAACCTTCATGCATCTTTGATGTCAGAAATCTCTCCAATATCCACTTCACCTGAACTATCAGAAGCATCTCTTATGTCCAATTTACCATTAACATCTGAAGCATCACCAATATCCAACTTACCTTTAACATCAGAAACCTCACCGATGTCCGACTTACCTTTAACATCAGAAACTTCTTCAGTGTCTTCCATGCTTCTCACCTCTGAGACCACTTTTGTATCCAGTTTGCCACTTCCTTCAGAAGCGTCTCCAATTTCTAACTCTTCCATAAATGAGAGAATGGCACATCAGCAAAGAAAGTCACCTTCTGTATCTGAAGAGCCGCTCTCCCCGCAGAAAGATGAGTCTTCCGCCGCTGCCAAACCTGTGGGAGAGAACCTTACCTCACAGCAGAAGAATCTATCTAATACTCCCGAACCCATCATAATGAGTTCTTCTTCCATTACTCCTGAAGCATTTCCGTCTGAAGATTTGCACAATAAAACCCTGAGTCAGCAAACTTGTAAATCCCATGTTGACACTGAGAAGCCCTACCCTGCTTCGATTCCAGAACTTGCTTCTGCGGAAATGATAAAAGTTAAAAATCATAGCGTCCTGCAAAGAACAGAAAAAAAAGTGTTATCTTCACCATTGGAATTATCTGTCTTTTCTGAAGAGACAGAGAATAAGGGAAATGAGCTTCCATCTGCTAAATTACAGGACAAGCAGTATATCTCATCAGTGGATAAGACTTCATTTTCAGAAGGCTCTAGAAATAAGACACACAAGCAAGGGAGTACACAGAGTCGGTTAGAAACCTCACATACTTCCAAGTCCTCAGAGCCCTCCAAGTCACCTGATGGGATGAGAAATGAAAGTAGAGATTCAGAGATATCAAAGAGGAAAACTGCAGAGCAACACAGCTTTGGAATCTGTAAGGAAAAGAGAGCTAGGATAGAAGATGATCAGTCAACCCGGAACATATCATCTAGCAGCCCACCTGAGAAAGAACAGCCTCCAAGAGAGGAACCAAGGGTTCCCCCTCTCAAGGTATGGTATTAAACAAAAGACAATTCCGTAGATAGGCTTTTCCTATTTAGAAGCCTAATTTTTCAAGAATAATTAGATTTTCTTCCTTCTAGGTTTTATGCAGCAATTTATAATATCATCCTCTAATAGTAAATGATCTTCTTTATGACCTTGTGTTGAATTCATAAAAGCAGTTTAGATACATGCATATGTTTAGACCCAGCATTAAAGAAAAACGAATTAAAGAAAGAGATTAGGGCTGGAAATGTCTCCAGGCCACTGAGACCCCTGGGTTTATGGGGATTTCCAGGTGTAGGGCAGAGGCCTGTGTGAACCTGGGAACATGTGAAAGATGACGTAGCGTCCTATGAACGTTCTTGAGAGAACTTACGGCATAAACCCAGTATAATTTTTTTTGAGTTTCTACCCTCTGTCATTTATACTGACTTGATGCTTTTATCTAAGTGCATTTATACTGTTGTACTGTAAAGTGGATTATTCCATCATAGCATTGGTCTAGAATTATAAACATCTCAAGCTTCTTGAATAAAAAAATATGCTCTATCTGTAGATATAAAATGTATGAAATTTTCATTTTATATATGACTCATGTTCTCCACAGGCTGACTTTAAAAGTATGGTTGTACTTACTCTTTTTAATAAAGCAACCTCTAGTAAGCAAGATTCTAGAGGTCTAAAAGATGAGCATTAAGTTCAATTAAAAACTCACTATGCATTTTAATTTCTGAAGCAATAGAAATAATAATAGAAACTTTTCATAGGAGATATTTTTAAACATGCCAGTCTGTCAAAAGCTAATTTTCAAAGTCATATGGACTTTATGTAAAGATAGATAGATAGATAGATAGATAGATAGATAGATAGATAAACAACATGAGGGAAATTTGTAGTCATGGAAATGTTCTGTATCTTAATTGTATCAATGTCAGTATCCTGGTTGTGATATGTCAGAATCTTGCAAGATGTTACCATCTTGCCATATTATTGAGCACATAGTTAGCAAATTAAGCACTGTGAAGAAAAGGTAAATACTACAAGAATATTTGATGTTTGGTCTTAAGAGCTCTTGCTTAAGGATATTTAATTATTTAAAATATGTTTAATTTTTTACACTAGGAAAAATATTAAAAGAGCAAATTGAATCTTCTCCCCAAAATTATCCTTTCTTTTCTTGGCCTTTGGAATAGAAGAGAGACTTCACAAGCAGTTTGAAAATGAGAAACAAATGGGTGCAGCACACCAACATGGCACAAGTGTACATATGTAACAAACCTGCACGTTGTGCACATGTACCCTAGAACTTAAAGCATAATAATAATAAAAAAAAAGAAAATGAGAAACAAGATAGCTCAGGAAGACAATTTCATCTATCAAAGTTCCAAAGCATAATTCTAAATTGATATATATAATCTGGAAAAAAGGGAAACAGAATACATGGAAATAGCACCGAATGAGAAGCCCAAAGGCTCTAGTCACTCACTGGTTATATGACCGCAGGACAAACTGCTTTACCTGCACAACCTCAGTTTCCTGAACTGTGAAATGAGGGATGTCAACTAGAGTCTTTCCAGCTCTACACAGCCATGTCTAAGAATGCTTTTAGTGACTAGAGCAACACAGCCTTGCTATGGAATGCTGGCTGTTAGACTTTGTGCCTCATGAATTTGGTGATGAATCTGTGAGTCTCTTAATTACCAAGAATTGGTAAACAGTATGGGTTGGGACATTTACAAAATTCAGCAGATTGTGGATTACCAGTATCAAAAGAAACTGCCCAATGCATAAATTCTTTAGAGGCAGAAAATCAGAGTTTCCCTTGCTTTTATGCAAATGTAATGATAATACAATCCCTTTGGAAAACAGAACACTCTGACAAATGTAGTTTCATTCCATCTTTAAAACAGCTCTTTGAAGGAAATAGACCAGAAATAACTAGTCTCATTTTACAACTGAGTTTACAAACTTCTCTTGTGTTCTTATGATACATGTATAAAGCAGCATGCAAGGTAGCATGGGAGTGCATAAAAATCATACAACATGGCACATGTATACATATGTAACAAACCTGCACGTTGTGCACATGTACCCTAGACCATAAAATATAATTTTTAAAAAAAGGAAAAATCATAGAGTTCTTGGCTCAGAGAGGTTATTGGAGAAACTGAGGTACACAGTGATTAACCTAGGATCACAGTTCCTTTGTGTAAAGTCAAAATGAGAGTTCTAATTGTATCTCAGTCAGGGCTTTTTTCTTTGGGTCAAATTAAGACAGACAAATAGAGTTGAAGTTCCAGTTTTTTATGCCACTAAAAAAGATAATTTCAAAATTAAATATCTTGAAGTCTTTTTAGCCTGCTGTAATTCTAGAAGCATGAATTTTGTATCCATTTATATGACGCATTAAGAAGATGCTTCATTTCCATTCCAAATGAAGTTACAATGGATGTTTTTGTAGATTAAAACAGATTAAAAACTTAATTTTTTATATTCATGCTACGTTTCTTGTTGCTTTATACCCTAAAGGCACATCCAGGGATTTAGGTGTAGTTCATGGCACATTTTGAGATTATCTTTTCCCTTGCATTATCACCCTCTACGTGCCTCCTCTGTGATCATATATGAAGCACATTATATATTTTTTTTCTCTCCTTTTAGATTCAGCTTTCCAAAATTGGGCCACCTTTTATAATCAAGAGCCAACCAGTCTCCAAACCCGAGTCTCGAGCATCCACTAGCACATCCGTCAGTGGCGGGAGGAACACAGGAGCCAGGACCCTCGCAGATATCAAGGCCCGGGCCCAACAAGCTCGGGCCCAGCGAGAGGCTGCTGCAGCTGCTGCCGTAGCTGCTGCAGCGAGCATTGTCTCTGGAGCCATGGGAAGCCCAGGAGAGGGTGGAAAGGCGAGAACCCTGGCACACATCAAAGAACAGACAAAGGCTAAGCTCTTTGCAAAGCATCAAGCTCGAGCCCATCTCTTCCAGACCTCTAAAGAGACCCGGTTGCCTCTTCTCAGCTCAAAGGAAGGGCCTCCAAACTTAGAAGTCTCTTCTACCCCTGAAACAAAAATGGAAGGTTCGACTGGTGTCATTATTGTCAATCCAAACTGTAGATCTCCTAGCAACAAGTCTGCCCACCTCCGGGAGACCACCACTGTACTACAGCAGTCTCTTAACCCAAGTAAACTTCCAGAAACTGCCACTGACTTATCTGTGCGTAGTTCTGATGAAAACATACCTGTGTCACATTTATCTGAGAAAATTGTTTCATCTACCTCTTCTGAAAATAGCAGTGTGCCCATGCTTTTTAATAAAAATTCTGTCCCTGTATCTGTTTGCAGCACTGCTATATCGGGAGCAATTAAAGAACATCCCTTTGTGAGTTCTGTTGATAAATCCTCTGTCCTAATGTCTGTTGACAGTGCAAACACTACAATTTCTGCTTGTAATATAAGCATGTTAAAAACCATCCAGGGAACTGACACTCCATGCATAGCCATTATACCAAAATGTATTGAAAGCACTCCCATTTCAGCCACTACAGAGGGCTCCAGCATATCAAGCTCCATGGATGATAAGCAGTTACTAATATCAAGCAGCAGTGCTAGTAACTTAGTCTCCACTCAGTACACCTCTGTGCCAACTCCCTCCATCGGAAACAATTTGCCAAACCACCTCTCCGCTAGCTCTGTCTTGATTCCCCCGACGGGAATTAACAACAGATTTCCTCCTGAGAAGATAGCCATACCTGGGAGTGAAGAACAGGCCACTGTATCCATGGGTTCCACTGTGAGAGCAGCCCTCAGCTGCAGTGATTCCGTAGCGGTCACAGACTCTCTGGTCGCACACCCAACCGTTGCAATGTTTAGTGGAAACATGCTGACAATAAACTCTTATGATAGTCCTCCCAAGTTAAGTGCTGAAAGTCTGGACAAAAATTCAGGGCCTCGAAACAGGGCAGATAATTCTGGAAAACCTCAGCAACCACAAGGGGGCTTTGCACCAGCAGCCATAAACCGATCAATTCCGTGTAAAGTCATCGTTGACCACAGCACCACGCTGACCTCCAGTTTGTCTCTGACTGTCTCCGTTGAAAGTTCAGAAGCCAACTTGGACCTGCAGGGCAGGCCAGTGAGGACAGAGGCATCCATACAGCCCATGGCGTGTCCTCAGGTCTCTGTGATTAGTAGGCCTGAGCCAGTTGCCAGTGAAGGTGTAGATCACAGTTCCACTTTCATTGCTGCTTCGGCAGCAAAACAAGAGTGTAAAATATTGCAGGCCACCTGCACAAGTCTCCGAGAATTACCCCTTGTTCCAGATAAATTAAATGAGCCAACTGCTCCTAGTCATAACTTTGCTGAGCAGGCACGTGGCCCAGCTACGTTCAAAAGTGAGGCAGACACAACCTGTAGCAATCAGTATAACCCAAGTAACCGGATTTGCTGGAGTGATGATGGGATGAGGAGCACAGGACAGCCTCTGGTTACTCACTCGGGTTCAAGTAAACAAAAAGAATATCTAGAGCAGAATTGTCCAAAGGCTATCAAAACTGAACATGCCAGCTACTTGAACGTGTCCGAACTTCATCCCAGGAATCTCATAACAAATGTCGCTCTTCCTGTGAAATCTGAACTTCATGAAGCAGACAAGGGCTTTAGAATGGACACTGAAGACTTCCCCGGCCCTGAGCTGCCTCCTCCAGCTGCAGAGGTAGCCTCTAGTGTACAACAAACACAGAACGTGAAAGCTTCCACCTCGAGCCCCATGGAAGAGGCTATTTCCTTGGCTACCGACACCCTGAAAAGAGTCCCTGGTGCAGGGAGCTCAAGCTGTCGCCTGTCCTCTGTGGAGGCTAACAACCCGCTGGTGACGCAGTTACTACAGGGCAACCTGCCTTTGGAAAAAGTGTTGCCGCAACCCAGATTGGGAGCCAAGCTTGAAATCAACAGGCTTCCGTTGCCTCTTCAAACTACCTCAGTGGGTAAAACAGCGCCAGAGAGAAACGTTGAAATTCCGCCCAGCTCTCCAAATCCAGATGGTAAGGGCTACTTGGCAGGGACTCTTGCACCACTCCAAATGAGAAAGCGAGAAAACCACCCCAAAAAGAGAGTAGCTAGGACTGTAGAACACACTCAAGTTAAATGTGAACCAGGAAAATTGTTGGTGGAGCCAGATGTTAAAGGGGTGCCTTGTGTCATCAATTCTGGCATGAGTCAGCTGGGACACAGCCAGACATTTAAGCAAGAATGGCTAAACAAGCACTCCATGCAGAACAGAATTGTTCACAGCCCTGAGGTCAAACAGCAAAAGAGACTGCTCCCCTCGTGTAGCTTCCAGCAGAACCTATTTCATGTTGACAAGAATGGCGGCTTCCACCCTGACGCTGGTACCTCACACAGACAGCAGTTTTACCAAATGCCTATGGCTGCCAGGGGCCCCATTCCTACTGCAGCTCTATTACAGGCCTCTTCCAAGACCCCAGTGGGGTGTAATGCATTTGCCTTCAACAGGCATCTTGAACAGAAGGGATTGGGAGAGGTTAGTCTTTCCTCAGCACCTCACCAGCTAAGGTTAGCCAACATGTTATCCCCCAATATGCCCATGAAAGAAGGTGATGAGGTGGGAGGCACTGCACATGCAATGCCAAACAAAGCGCTAGTACATCCGCCGCCGCCACCGCCTCCCCCTCCCCCTCCCCCTCCACCCTTGGCTTTGCCCCCGCCTCCCCCCCCACCACCTCCACTACCTCCACCTCTCCCTAATGCAGAAGTCCCATCCGATCCAAAACAACCTCCAGTTACCATGGAAACCACTAAGAGACTTAGTTGGCCACAGTCCACGGGCATATGTAGCAATATAAAATCGGAACCTCTTTCTTTTGAGGAAGGTTTAAGCAGCAGCTGTGAACTGGGCATGAAACAAGTTTCCTATGACCAGAATGAAATGAAAGAACAGTTAAAAGCATTCGCACTAAAAAATGCAGATTTCTCTTCCTATTTGCTTTCTGAGCCACAAAAGCCTTTTACCCAATTAGCTGCTCAGAAAATGCAGGTGCAGCAACAACAGCAGCTCTGTGGAAATTATCCAACAATACACTTTGGTAGCACGAGTTTCAAAAGGGCAGCATCTGCAATTGAAAAGTCCATTGGGATTTTGGGAAGTGGCTCCAATCCTGCCACGGGCTTGCCTGGTCAGAACGCTCAGATGCCCGTTCAGAACTTTGCCGACAGCAGCAATGCAGATGAATTGGAACTGAAATGCTCTTGCCGGCTGAAAGCCATGATTGTGTGCAAAGGCTGTGGGGCCTTCTGCCATGACGACTGCATAGGTCCTTCAAAACTCTGTGTAGCATGCCTGGTTGTACGATAAGAGATGAGTGAAAGATGCAGTATCCCTTTTCCACACGGAAAAGCCAAATAGCATCAGCAGCAACACATCGAATAATGCAGTGGTTTCTATCATGCTAATTTATTTTGCTTTGAAGCAGGTACCTTTTCTCTATGGCATTATTTTCTTGCATTTCTCATAAAGGGGAGGATGCATTCCCAACTGAATGGCTCACTGGCATGTCTTTTACATGTTCAGCTGCCATTCCTAGCTTTGGAAAGTTTCTTTCTGTCCATGTGTATACAAGTCAATGCCCCATTTTTGCTTTTCTTTTAACCCCGGTGTAGATAGGAAAAGGAAATTTTTAATTACTTAATAACCAGAAATGCAGATATATAAAGAGAATGAGAGGAATGATTTAAAGTGGTTATGCATTTTTCTATAGATGAGCCATTACAGCAAGGAATTTTACAGTTGACTTTTCTGGACCTAGCTTTACCACAGTGATTAAATCCTATTTAGAAAGGGGAGTCTGATTTAAATGTGTGATTCCTTGTATTTACTCCTATCACAAAAGATATATGAAAGGAGGTATGCCATTGATGAAATCCACTATCCTGAGTGTTACCTTTCCTCCTGTTTTACTCTTTCTCAAAGACTATGGCAGAATATCTGGATCTTCCTTGGATTTTGTACACATATTGTAATGAAATGTGTCCTACATCTGAAATTGCAGCATGGGACTCATGCCCAGCAATCTGGTTCTAGCCCTTTGACACCTGATCATATGAAATCAATTGGTCAGCCAATAGCCATAAGCCCAGAGGATTTTAGAGCTTCATGTATGGCTTTTAAGAGTAGGTTTGGGGAAAAAAAAAAAAAAAGGCCCTAAAATTCAAAGCAAGGAAATAAAATGCTGTATATGAACACATAAATGTGTTGATAATGTAAATATCCTATTCATGGTAATCAATTACTAGATATTAAAATGGGGGGGTGGAAATCATTGTAGCCCTTTATTGATGACACCCGTGCATTCTGGCTTCAGACCTTGCAGAGGTTGGCCCTCTCCTTTTAAAAGTGTCATTGATGATAAGAGGGACTACCCAAGGCTAAAGCATCAACATTTTTCAGAACAATTATTTTTCTCATTATTTACAACCTATATAATTCAACCCTTATTTCAAAAAAAAAAAAAAAAACTGTTCTAGGTATGGCATGTTTTGTTTTTCCCTCAGGTATATTCAATACATTCTTCATATTTAGGGGAACTGCTTTTGAAAAAGGGATACTGCATCTTAACAGTTATCTTCTGTGTGCATCCAGTAAAATCTGCGTGTTGAGTATTTGAGCTACATTCCATATACTTTGGCCACCCTCAAACCAGAGGACAGCCGTAGTTCAGGAGGCTCTGTTTTCAAAAGCAAGTTCAGAAGCACATGCACATTGAGGAAAGATGAAAGAAAACAAAAACCAACCACGCCCATTTAACTTCAGATTACAGAGCACAAAATGTGGAGTGCCATTAACCCATTGATTGATTGTGGCTGTAGAATTTGAAAAACAAACGTGGGGGGGTGGGGAATCATCTGTATCCAGGGTAAGAATGACCGATATTTTCACATGGGATCATCCTAGTCACTGTAAACTTTTTGACATTCCCGTAAAACACGTCTTAAAAGTTGACTGGAATGAGCAGAAATTACATTCCTGAAAACAAGAACACTTGTGATTTTTTATAATAACAAACTATATGATATGTTTTTTTCTCCATATTTATTGTGATGTTGCCAAATTTCTTTAGGTGATAGAGACATCATTTCGAATAACAAATTGCTGATAGTGAGAGGTACTTTATCTTAGAAAGAAAAGAAAGGCCTGCTGCTGTAGCCATGATTTTGGTGCTTCAGTACTGTCATTTCTGTTTTTCACAGTAAAATTGGCAAAACTAATGACTGAGAACGTTAGCAATGCACTTAACCAGCCTTTCCCAAGGAATGCAGCATAAGTTCCAGCGGATCCTTAGTTTTCTCTTCACTGCACGCCAGGTTGTGTTGGGGTGGCATCCTTATCAGTGGTGTCTTTTGTCTGCCTGGCTCTGATATCATCCTGATTTCAAAGATCATGCTCTTAGTCTCACAGCGGGGCACCCTTATAATATAGACACTTGCATGCCAACTCCTTCCAAACTCAATCACTGCTTTACCAGTGTCAGATACTGTCTACACCAGCAAATTGAAGCCCATCACATCAGTAACTGACATGGTGTTGGAAGAAACTCCAGTCTACAGAACCTTTGAACTCGGTATGTGAGGTACAATTGAGGCTGATGAGGTACTGAGCTCATTACCAGTTCCTTCATTATTGAATACTGCCTGCAAGTTGCTTATTGGGAATAAGGAAAAGTGTCCTTCTGTATGTTTGATTTTTCACATAACAGGCTTGGAGAATCAGTTGTTGATAGTGCATGGATTCTATCATCCAGGTCCGATTAGCATAATTTTTCTGTGCCCTTGCTTTTTTGTTTTGTTTTGTTTTGTTTTGTTTTTTTGCTCCAGTTCAAATTCCTAGTGTTCTCACATGGTTTATATTACTGAAAAATTAGTATCTTTAAGCTAAAATATAAGGGAAAGGAAGAAGAGAAATTTAGATGTAAAATGTGGATCAGATATTTTATAGGTTTCCATTTGAGATATATATACACACAAAAGCCAGTATATTTGAATTGACTGAGTAGGTTCTTAGTTTTCTGATTTCTACATGTGTCTGCTATGTGCAAATGGAGTATGTTATTTACTACATGGTTATTGTGGTGTCGTGTGCAAATGTTAGCACGTGCATTATCCTGATTACTGGACACAGTTTTATTCTTACCAGGAATAGAACTTGCACATGTACCATACAATTTTTTTTTTTTACTCACAAAGGATGTATTTCCCTAAGTAGCACTTTTGGAGCAGGGGAAGGAAGAAAACTGCTATTCCCTAATCCTCCTCCTATAAGATATGCATATGCCTGAGGTGTATAAAGACATTTAGGTTAGTTAATGGGCATGTTAATAAGAGCATTCTGATGCAAATTCATTTTCAAAATGAAAACATTTTTTCTTCCCCAAAGTGAGAATAGCAGAAATTTTGGTGAACTGAGCACCATAGTTATATATTTCCCTGCGAAGGTCTAGTTTGAAGAAAGCAAAACTTGAAAACAAACCTATGAGGTTGAGCCTGGTTGCTATAAAGACTTTGGGGTGGTGTGTGTTTCTGGGATGAGCTATATAGAAGGTTTAGTTGACTGCTGGACCTTGGATATTCTTACTTGGTTCAAAATAAACACACAAAAACAAGCTGGTGCATATGGTGCTTTATAATGCAGTGGAGAGTAAGAATACACATTGCTGTAGCCCCATTTCATTTACAAACCCTCGCACAATTTCAAAAGTGGAAGTTACCGTGGCCTCTGGTTTCCCAGTTCCTCCGTGGTATAATGAAGTCCCAGGTTTTAGAAGCTGAAGCCAAGCCTAGGGTAGCATCGTCTGTATGGTGGTGAGGCCCAGCACGGCAGTAGCTGCCTAGTGGGAATGACCCCTTCTGAGCACGCAGAGCCCAGAGTCACTGTCCATCTCCATTCCCAGAGTACAATTGTGAAGAGTCCTAGAACAGGAACTCGGAATCAGACTGTCAGGGGCCTATGCAGCCAAAATGTTACTAAATATAAAATTCCTGTCGTCTTCAGTCTTCATGCTTTGTCACTGTAAAGCGAACAAAAAGCATTTTTACTATAATTTAAAGGAGCTGCTTTTTTATAGCACATACTATTTCGCTTTGTACTATATTTGATAGTTGCAGAATAATTTAGACTGTAGAAAAACTTTGTTGTATTTGTACTGTTCTTGAATGTTTCAAAGAAAGTGCTTTACTTGGTTGCCATAATTTTCTTGTACTGCTGTATTCCCCTCCGTCCCCTACTTCATGGAAACCTGATATGGTACATGTTTTCAGTAGTTTTTTTTTTTTTTTTTAATGTGTGTTCGTTTGTACTTTTTTTTTTTTTTTTGGTCAGTATTCTGAATGTTTACATCTGTTTGACATTAGCCATTTAATGCCTTTTTTAAAGGCGGTATTACTCCTACAGTGTAACAGCAAAATGTGAAATCAACCCAAACATAACATGCATGACAAACACAGATTGGGGGCGAAGGCCCTGAACCTACATAGACATTTTATATCAGCATACAGAAAAGTAAAATCCTCCTTCAGTCCTCTACCAAAGAATATATTATTCCCACAGGAAAAACTCAGAAAAGGTGTGTAAAATCCTCAGAAGGGGGAGCAGTTGATTCAGTAAGACTGCAACAATTTAATACTGTTACGCTTGCTTTGATACCTGACTAAATGTGACTGAGTGCAACAAGCATTTAAAAAAATTTTTAGACAGTGTTTTGTTTAGAATTCAGGGATCATGCATTCTTTAATGGTGCTGTTTGTTTTTTATTTCTTTTCTACAAAGAAAACAAGTGTTGCCTACAAAAGTGACTGCTCACAATACCATAAGTTAAATGAAATGAAGTGTTTGTCTCTTCATGTTTCTCTGTCTTTCCCTTTCTCAAAGTAACAACTTGGGTTTCAATATTAAGATATTCTGGAGAAAATAAAGAAATTAAACATGAAATAATTGTCATTTTAATTTTTTAATAAAATGAAGTAATTTATATATGTTAAATGTACTAACAATTGAAAATTCTATTTTAAAAAAGTATAGGGACAACTTAAACCGTATACTGTTAAATTACTCATGCTGCTTTTTGGTAATGGTGACTTGTCAACATATAGTTATAACTATGTTTAAAACAGGAAAAGCTAAAACTGAAACTTCAGAAATGAATGGTAGCTGTTAATGCTTATCATTTAAGACTATATTTGAACTTTCTGTTTTCATTAAGGTCTTCATTTTTTATACCAAAAAGCATTCAGTTAAACAAATTGTTACTATCACATGTATTTTTAACTTTCAAAATGAATAATTCAGAAAATGATCTCTTAAAAGAATTGCTTTGGTTAATTTTTAAAAATCCTACATGAAATATTATAGCTAGAGTTATTTGAGTGAAATGCTGTGAGCCATTAAAATAAAATTGGCTCAGTTATATTTACCTAGGTTAAAGAAATATGCATATCTTTTCAGTAAGATGAATCAAAGCATTAAACACAGTTGGCTATTAAATCTGCTGTTTTTTCATCTACACAGAAAATGTTGTGTTTAGCCACCAGATGGCGAAAGAGGATATTTACTTTTGTAGGGGAAAAAAAAATACTTTTTCCTCCTCCAAAAACCAAATTTAATAGTAATACTAAAAGTCCAATTTATTCACGTCAGTAGAGGATGGGTATTTCTAGGTTAATTACATTATTTTCACTACAATGATGATGCTTTTTCCACGATTTTTTCTACTAACATATTTACAAAATGCTTTCTTAATTTTATTTTGAATTGCAGAGTTTGTTTTTAAAATTGTTTCTCATTGCATTACCCCACAGGCATTATCTAGTCCAAAACCTATTAGGATAAAACTGAACAGCTCAGCATTCTCTAAGCTGACATTTAGTGAAACTTATCCGAATGCTCTGTGCGTTTTTATTTTAATAAAAGTACAATTACACAATTTTTGTATAAATGTCCCATTATTTTTAATACAATAATGTAGCCTAATTTAAATAATAATTTATGTTAGAATCTAAAGTATTTATTTGTATCCATCATAGCACTTATCAAAGAACAAGTGATTTATCCGGTATTTACCACATAAATACTTCATTGTAATAGAACATAATTATGTTATTTAGAAGGATCCCAGCTAGCATGTAGTTGATACAACAGTTTTGGCCTTCTTTCTACAGAAGACAATTGAACAGAAATCCTAGAAAGTGTTTCACATCCCATAAAATTATTTGAAGTCTATAGATCGCCTAGACTGAATATTTCAAGCGAAGATCACACACAGTGCTTCACAGTGATCTGCAAAAATGATAAGTTGAAATAAATGTCACAACTAATTTAGAAGTCTAAATTGAGTAATGAACCCAGTCCTCATCCCTATAGAAACTTTTACCCAAGTTGCCAATGTAATGACCATAGACTCTCACTACTTAGAGGAAAATCGCTTGAGTTAAGAAAACAAAGGTTGAAGTATTGACCATTTTATTTAACCAGTTTTAAGTTTTGCAACTATAGTAAATATCCCATTGTGCTATCTATTTAAGTAAAGCATGTATTAAAAATATTTGACAATCTTTGAAGGGTCAACCAACCAGTCTAAGCACATGCTACACAAAAGCAATGGCCCTATAAAAACACATCAGCGAAGACTGGCTGAATGGCAGTTCTGTGAATGAAGGAACCCCTGAGTCTGCTTTTATCAGCAGTTAGGATTTTTACTTAGTACCTTCATTGTATTTATGGGAAAGTCTGTTTCAGAGGTACTTTGTTTAAGCTAAAATTACCATCTAAAGTCTCATTTTAAAATTTTTATTTCTTCATTGTAAATTCACAAATTATAGTTGTACATATTTATGGGTTAAAAAGTGATGTTACAATTTATGAATACAATATGGAGTAGTTAAATCAAGCTAGTGAACATAGTCATCATCTCAAATACTTGTTTTTTTGTGGTGAGAATATTTGAAATGTACTCAGTTTTGAAGTGTACAGGTCCTCATTTACTAAACTCACCATGCTGTGCAAATGGACACTCCTCATAAATAACAACTTGGCCCGAGAGTAGGAGCACCAGCTCCTTTAAAACAAGGTCTCGGACACTTGAAGTTATATATGTTCCATCTCATTTTCTATAGGGTCATCACAAAGTATTTTGTCAAAAGTTTTTAAATTGAAAATATATTTCACTGTTGATTCAACTTATATCTGTAGTTTCATATTATGATTTTCTTTCAGGAAAACAGTGTGTCCAGAATCTTCATTCTTCAATGAAGAAGGGACACAGAGGGACCTCAGAGGAGTGCAGAACTATGGTTCCATTTTCCTTGATTCATTTCAGTGACCAATTCTGGGATGTTATAGCATCGTCCCAGATATAGCAAAGTATGACTGACCTCAGTAACGGTAGGAAATGTGAGCTTTTCCTGGGTTTCTCTCTCCTCCTATAGAAGTGACAACATTTATGTGTATCCATTTATATATAAATGAAACATTTCCTAGTGTAATATGAACATCATTTGCAAATCAGTTTGTCTTAAAATGAGGATTTGAAAGGATTGGCGTAGGAATAGGGACAGTATTCTATAATGGTTTCTAAGTGGAAGCCACTAAAACATTTTATACCCCTTCTTCCTTTAACCTGTAAGTTCAATGTAGATTTCTTTGTTTCTTTTGGTGCATATTTTTGATAAAATCTTTACATCTCCAGGAAGAATAGTAAAAGCTATGAAAAATTAGCTGGTAGCTTAGAAAACGTCAACAAATTTAAAAACTTTTACAAACTATATTCAGAGTAGGACTTTATGAATAATCTATTACCTCTCCTGGATAAATACTGAATGTCCTCACCTTTTGTTCATCAGAAAGACTGTGAGATTGGTAGCAGCCAGTTTCTTTCTTTTTCTTCTTCATATGCTGATATTGGAAAGAGTCTTTGGTAGAAACTTTTCTATCCAAAAAGATTTGCTTGGCAGCAACTGGGAATAATCAAAGCTACCAGTCCTTACAATTCCAGTTTTATAATTGTGACTTTCAGTAATATTATTACCTTAAAAAATAAGCCTAAAGAAGACATTATGATCTGAATATGGAGGAGATTTTACAAATTCCCTTCATATCGATAAACTTTTAAGAGTTTTCAGTGTATACTACAGCGATTTTCCAGAGCTGTTCCAAAAAGGCCTTGTTAAAAAAATATAGCATTCATTTAGAAATAATTGATAACGTTAAAAATAATTTATTAAATTATTTAAAATAACAGTTAAGATAGCATGATTTTAAAATTTCTATTAAAAATAAAGATTAAAAAGTCATAGTTGATAACATTATTAAATGTATTAATTTTAAAATAATAATTGATAATATTAGTGAAATGCAGTGTAACAAGTGCCACAAAGCATTTTACAGGTATTATCACATTTATTTTTTAAAAACGTATAAAGCACCATCTTTGTATCTATAATAAATAAGGAATCTGAGGCTTAGAGAGCTTAAAGTTAAGGACACTCAGCTAAGATTTGGGGTATAAAGATTTATCAGAAACAAAAGCTCATCCTCTTATTTGCTAGAAGATGCAATGACTGCTACACAGATTTTGCTAACTCCTGAGGATGCCTAGAAAAATCAGAGGGTCTCAGACCTTGAAAAAATATATAGGTTAGTGGGAAAGACAATAAAATAATTTAGTCTGACAAAAATATAACCAAGATATGTGCAAGGTTCAATGAGGAAGGAAGCAACCAAGTGGGTGAAACTATGTAGGGTTGCCAGTGGCTGAGAATGAGACCTCTAGAAGGACACATATTCCTCTCATCTGCCATGGTTTAAGGGCAGTACCACGGGGCAGGAGAGCAAGTTTTTCCCCATCAGTATACCAATTGCTTTCCTGGAACAGGGTTCATCAATAAAGAGACTGTTTTTTTCTGATAATGATCTTTTTAAGTTTTTTGACTGTCCACTAGAGAAAAAAAAATCAAGCTTGTAAAGAATTAAAAGTTAGTTTTCTTCAGAAGTCTTACTGGGGACTATAGACTCAGGACTATAGCCTTGGAGAGATCTTTCAGAGAGGTGCCATAAGACTATTCCAAAACTGTTTTGGCTCATCGCTTTTATACAGGCAGTGAAGGTTCAGTACGTGCAAAATCATACCAAATTCTGGGTGCAAGAGTACATCTGGTTATAGATTGTAGAGGCATAATCACTGACCCTGCAGGCATTATCTTATTGTAGGAATAGGCAAGGCCTAGGGTCATTTATCCTTTAAGGAATATAGTGACTCATTCAAGAGATGTGGGGACCGTG
Source organism: Macaca mulatta (assembly GCF_049350105.2). NCBI lineage: Eukaryota > Metazoa > Chordata > Mammalia > Primates > Cercopithecidae > Macaca > Macaca mulatta. The sequence goes on along the minus strand of NC_133423.1, from coordinate 58,714,528 downwards.
TGCTCTATCCAGTTTTGTCTTCAAAGCATTCTTCCAGAGAACTGCATCTTGTCACAGAGTCAGGGGCTTTGTGAAATTATGCTGGCAGGCAGACATGAGCAAGCGTGGCTTTCTATATTTACTACTTGATCCTTTACATAGTTCAGAGCTCTGTCCCTAAAGCCTTCTTTCATGAATCTAGGAATTTGTTCAGATGTTGGTAATGTTAATTGACATTTTAGAAGTTAACATATTGAAACAATATTTATGGTGCCTGATGTCCTTGGTGGTCGTTGACTCTAATACTTTTTAAAAAATATAAGACATATTCCCGTATGTAAAAGTCAACTAGTGTTACAGAGACTACTACAGAAACCAATGGCAAAAAAATGGAGTATCTTGATATAAATTGCAAAGTGAGCAATTAATTTTTTTTAAAGGAGAAGAAATTGCTTCTGACTATTCCTGTTACTTAATAGGATTCAAATAAGAAAACAAAGAGTTACACATGCAAGCTGCAAGTTTGGATTGAAGTCAAGGAACTTATAAATGTGTCATCCAGTACTTTTGAGAAATAAAAGCTCCCCACTCTGCTGGTGATCACAGAAGGAAAATATTTTCATCATTGGAGAAAATGAAAGCATACAAGAGTCATCCAGCTGATAACACCAAGATATATATAGTGCCAGAGATTAGCTTCACCTGTGTCAGTATTTTTCCAAGACACGCTTGCCTGGTTAAGTGAATCCTACCACTCTCTTAATTCCACGCTGGTGACTGAGGACACAAGCGATGACTGTCACTCCACAGAGAAGCCTAGTCTGTAGCACCAAGTGGTCCATGCTGCGTTGTCATCCTGCCTCAGCTGTGAGAGCGTGACGTTGGGTGATTCACATTCCTGCTTCGTGTCTGACTCATCATCTTGCCCACAGGCCAAACCCATCTTTTATCACCTCTTGCTTGCAAATATTTATCTTAAAGCCATCTGGCAACCTAATGTTTTAAGTATCTTAATAAGTATTTATTTGAAGATAATGTGCAACTAAGAAATTTATAACTTTACATTTAGTGAGAAATTGCATTTTCCTATTTTCAAAAAGAGATTTTAACTTCCTTTTCTACTTAAGTAAAACGTGTCATCTCACTGAATTTAAAAAGACCTCACTCCTTGACCTTTAATAGTTGTCAAGGGATTCTAAAGATGAAGGCACTTTCGGTGCCAAAATTCATCCAACATTCAATAAGCAAAATTTTTTCTATCACCATCTCTATGCTAGGCCCTGAATTACACGGAATACAGCGTTTTTCTGGTGACTTGATTTTTCAAGAAAATTTGTACCATAAAACATTATCATAAGGCGGAAGAAATTTATCAGAAATGCTATTCAAACATACCTTTCTGGGTCATCCTATTTCCCAGAACAGCTTGCGTATGGATGGAGAGAATAACTGAGGAATGCAAGTTCTGAAAAGATGTCTCTTTTGAAGTTATATTTAATTTCCAGACTGCTTTATCCAGGCTCAGAGTCAAAATATTTAGCAATATAGTAGAAGATGCAAAATAGTTTTCTGCATCTTCTATTGGAGAAACTATGCTTTCTAATATAAAATGGGGAGAAAGAAAGAAAGAAAAACTCCCATATATGGAGAATGGTTTGTCATCAAATTTGGCTCATCTGGAGAAAACAGCACAGATGGTCTAGCTTGCTTCAGGATTGCAGTTTCGTGCCATGCATGATTCACCAGAGAAGGTAAATCAGCATCTGTTCATTTCATTTTGTGTTCACTGTTGTAGTAATAGGTAGTAATGTGCATTAACATTCTTTTGTTGCTAGACCTTAGCACGCAAATGAGTGTTATTTTCTAGCTAAATTAGACATTATTTTTTCTATAGTTTTACATTCAGATTAATGAAGTGATGCTGAAAAAAAATAAAACCACCTTTCCAGGTTACTAAGATTTGGAAACTCTTCGGTTGGAACACCCTTTCGTCAAGACCTAAAAGTAATTTCCTTCTTTTTTTTTTTTTTTTAAAGACTATCAAAGTAATTTATCAGAAAGAAAAAACTGGACTCTGTATTCAGTTATTCTTACACGTGGTTTATTAAAATATGGTCATGGGACATTTCTGTTTATGACTGTGAAGGTGAATTTTAAAACATCCTTCCACACACAGATTTGACCTGTTTTTATGTTTCATAGTAGGCTAATATATTACCAAAAATGAACGATAACTTTAATAATGGAAAAATCTGATTTCCTGACTCATAGTTTAGCAAATAGATTTATGCAAATCTGATGAAGTTAGTTTCTGTGTGGAAAGCAAATGTCTTTCTGGACTGTGCACAACACAGATCCCTATATTCCTTTTTGGTCATTCCCTGAGTGATATCTTATGGTTACAGGGAGCTGTAGTTCATTTATGGTGAGCCTTATATATCTCTGGACTAAAATTTACTGAAGAGAAGGTGTAATATCTCTTCTACTTTGGTATCTGTAGTTGCTTCCATCATGCATAACATGGGGATAATTCATTAATACACAAAATAAATATTTGTGTCATAGATTTCTCTTTGCCAGGGCATGGCAGAGATGCTATGGGTACCACAATGAACAAATTGTCAACATTCTTGAGCTTTTGTTCCAGTGGATGGAGACAGGTAACAAAGAGATAAATACAAAACACATATAGTATATTTGAAAGTGGTAAGTGCTATGAAGGAAAACAAAGCATCGTAAGTATATAAAAAATATCAGAGCATGGAGGTTGTAATGTATAAAGGGTTCCCAGAGAAGGCCTAGCTGAAAAGGTGCTATGAACTGAAATGTGGCCCCCCTACCAAATTCGTAAGTTGAACCTCTAAACCCAATGTAACTGTATGTGGAAATAAGACCTATAATGAGGTAATTAAACTTAAATAAGGTCATAAGGGTGGGACTGTAATCCAAGAAAATTGATGTCCTTATAAGAAGAGCGAGACACCAGATCTCTGTCTGTCCATGTGAACACAGAGGAAAGACCATGTGAGGACACAGCAAGAAGGCTGCCATCTGCAAGCCAGGAAGAGAGACCTCTCCAGAAACCAACCCTGCTGTCACTTTGATTTTGGACTTCCAGCGTCCAGAACTATAAGAAAATAAGTTTCTATTGTTGAAGCCACCAGTCCATGGTATTCTGTTGTGCAGCCCAAAACAACCGAGAGGGAAAGAATATTTGCATAGAGAATGGAAGATGTGAAAGTGTGGGACCACGTCAAGTGGACAACAAGCGGAGAGGCCTCCTATGCAGAGGCAGAAACAAATGTAAGGCTCTGGATCTCAGTGTACGATGGTAGGTAATTAAAATAAAATTATCTCTCATTCTCAGAATCTCCTATTAAGAAGAGGAGGCTCCTATACAAGGTAAGATAATGAACTTGTAAGGGTTTCTGTTTATCAAGGTTCTTGCATGAGTGATGAGATCAGCTATTTTTGAAGACCCAACTTGACAAAAAGTGTAACTTTTTCAGTAAATGATTTAAATTATTTATTTTTCCTTTGCCCATGTCCTTAGACTTCTAAGAAAAAGTAGGATTATTTATTCACCAAGCAAGATAATAAAGGGTCTTATGTATTAATCACTTTATCTCAGGCTTTGCTAGATCTAAAGCCACCTATGAGAACTAAGAAGGTGGTTTTCTCATTTTCAGATAAGGAAAGTAAGAGTCAAAGTTATTAAGTCAGCTGAAAGAACCCACTTTCTCCAAAGGTGCTGCCCTTTTAAACTATGCAGTTTTAGGTAAATTTCAGTGTGCGTGGACTGCTCCAGTCTTCTTTGTTGTGAATAGCTGTACTTTTTTTTTTCTTTTTTCTTTTTTATTATTATACTTTAAGTTCTAGGGTACATGTGCATAACGTGCAGGTTTGTTACATAAGTATACTTGTGCCATGTTGCTGTGCTGCACCCATCAACTCGTCAGCACCCATCAGCTCGTCATTTACATCAGGTATAACTCCCAATGCAATCCCTCCCCTCTCCCCCCTCCCCATGATAGGCCCCGGTGTGTGATGTTCCCCTTCCCGAGTCCAAGTGATCTCATTGTTCAGTTCCCACCTATGAGTGAGAACATGCGGTGTTTGGTTTTCTGTTCTTGTGATAGTTTGCTAAGAATGATGGTTTCCAGCTGCATCCATGTCCCTACAAAGGACACAAACTCATCCTTTTTTATGGCTGCATAGTATTCCATGGTGTATATGTGCCACAATTTCTTAATCCAGTCTGTCACTGATGGACATTTGGGTTGATTCCAAGTATTTGCTATTGTGAATAGTGCCGCAATAAACATACGTGTGCATGTGTCTTTATAGCAGCATGATTTATAATCCTTTGGGTATATACCCAGTAATGGGATGGCTGGGTCATATGGTACATCTAGTTCTAGATCCTTGAGGAATCGCCATACTGTTTTCCATAATGGTTGAACTAGTTTACAATCCCACCAACAGTGTAAAAGTGTTCCTATTTCTCCACATCCTCTCCAGCACCTGTTGTTTCCCCATTCTGTCACTCAGGCCGGAATGCAGTAGTGTATCATGGCTCACTGCAACCTCAAACTCCAGGGCACAATTGATCCTCTCACCACAACCTCCAGAGTTGCTGTGATTATAGGCATGAGCCACTGCACCTGGCTAGCTGTAAATTTTAAGAAAACTGTCAGTAGAGATATGTTTTTGTTTAGTGGAGTATTTTGTTACTTTTTTTCAAAACTTCTGAACACTGTATACACCACTTGACCTGTACTTGACAATTAAAAATGCAAAGGCTTAAAAAATCCAAAAAACATAAATTCAAGGTTTACCTTTCAATAAACTCTAAAAGCATCTGCTCTGAATACTCACTTGCCATATTTAAGTACCATGGGGAAGAGAGAAACCAGTAAGCATACAATAACTGTGTACTGAACCAGGAAGAAACTTCGTCTGGCTGGCTATACCTCTACCTTTCTGTATATAGCCTGACAGAATACTAGAGTTGAAAGAACACAGACCATAGGACCAGAAAGTCTTGTTTGAATTCAGATTTTGGTATTTACAAACAATGTAATCTGGGTTACTTAACCCATCTGACCATCCAAGCTTACCTATAAGATGGAATTACGGTAACCTGCAAGATTGTTGTGAGGGTAGAATACATATATACTGCTTAGCATAATGTTTGTTGTTTGTTATGATCACAACATATGATCTCTAGTATTCAAAGAGTCATATTCTTCCTAACAGAGTCTTCAAAGCCTGCATTTTGAAATTGGAAATGAACTCTTGATAAACACCATTGTTCCCTTAGTATTACCCTAACGTTAGGATATATCATCATTTCCACTTAGTAAAGGAAGAAATTGAGACAAATGAAAGCTAAATGTTCTTCCCAGTTTGTGCATTTTCTAGTAATGTTATTGTTGAGGTCCTCAGCCTATATAATTTTATTCAGATTGCTAATGGTTCTGAAACTTCAAAGTGCATTGAAATGGATGCTGAATTCTGGCCCTCACCCTTGAGGTTTTTATGTTGGATCACTCTAAGTGATTCTAATCAGAAAGTTCTAATCAGAAAGCAACAAACACATTGTACCAGAATCTTTCTCTATATAAACTATTAATTTACCACTTAATATTTTGGAAGGGTGAAAATCATTGGCTACCTAGCCTTCAAATTTCACAACAGTTATCTGTAAGAGTAAATATTAGAAAAATTGGCAAATATTTAACAAAAGAGAACCGATTATATAAATTGGTCTAGCCATGTGGGAATAATATGCAATCACCATATATAATATTGAGAAAAATAACCAATGATATGATATGTAATTTGTACTATGTTGAGTGAAAAATAGCACTTAAAATGTTATGTAAAAATGACCTGTTTATTTATTTATTCTCTTTTTTGAGACAAACTCTCCCTCTGTCACCCAGGATAGAGTGCAGTGGTGAGATCTTGGCTCACTACAACCTCCACCTCCCATCAAGCAATTCTCATGCTTCAGCCTCCCAAGTAACTGGGATTACAGGCACCCACCACCATGCCTGGCTAATTTTTGTATTTTTAGTAGAGTCAGGGTTTCACCATGTTGGCCGGGCTGGTCTCAAATTCCTGACCCCAGGTGATCCTCCCGCCTCAGCCTCCCAAAAGTGTGGGATTGCAGGCATAAGCCATGACACCCAGCCAATTGTTATTGCTGAGAAAACAACTCTACATCAAAAAAGAGAATATATATAATTGCAAGTGACTGTTAATGTTTAATTCTAGGTGTGAAGATTGTGAGTAATTTTATTTATCTTTTCTGAATTCTTCAACATTTCTTCTCTGAATATGTGTGACTTCTGTTATCAGATTTCTATGGCTATTAAAAGTAATAGCAACTTTTAAGTACTGGAAAAGCAACTATGCAACTTCACAAAGCCATTCTAGGTAATATTAAAAATTATATTCATAGAATATTAGGTAGTTAAGTTAGTTTTAAATGTTTATTTTTCTCATAGTTGAATATGCTAGTTTATATTAGAGAAATTAATTAGTTGAATATTATCTATCATATAAAATAATACTGTCTTACAGCATGCTAAATGATAAGTGATAGGATTAAACAATAAGATAGTACGTTGATACAGGGTGTTTATTACATTTCTGCTGCCACCCAGTGGCTGCTCCATCTGTTTTATATATATTGCTCATCTAGCTAATTGTCCAGTAAAGTTGCTCACAAAGAGCTCTCTTGTAGGTAGAATCAATTTGCTCTGAAGCAGCAGTGATTTTGCAGGTCTAGGAATGACCAGTTAAAGCGTGTCAAGTCAGAGAGAAATCTTTCCACAGAACAACACTAAGATGTTTTGGGTCCACATGACTAATCTGCTAACGGACATTATTTGTTCCACAGATTCTAGAATCTTTTTCTTGCTATAACAGGGTCCTTCTTAAGCTAATTTTTCATAAGTCCTGTGCAAAGGACAGTTGCCCCACAGTAGCAATCGCTAACACCTGCTTGCCGAATTAGATCCAGTCACCTTTAACTCAGAGAAGACAAAAGCTGTGGATGAAGCCAAATTATAATAGTTGGACATCCCTCCGGACCAGCAAGAGAGGACAGCCAGATGCAGTTCATCAGGAGCACAGCCACACAAAGTCTTTCAGGTCTTCTAATAGCTGAGGCAAGGCCTCCAGAGTTTGATTTAAATGAAAATATATAAAACCATGAAGGAAAAATAAGAAAATACATATCTGAACAAGTTCCAATTCTAAGAAATTCTCCAATTTACTAAGATATTTTAGAAAACAAACCACATCTAGAAAACCAAATGAGAAATACAAAGATTAGCTATGTAAGTCAATGTTTGCATACATTTGCAAAAGCCTTGACATAAGAATGAAGAAATACACACCCAAATATCATCAGTGGTGGTGGCATATGTGTGGGATAGACAGGAAAACTACCTTCCTGCTCCTCTCTAGTTTTTGAATTGTTACAGAGCATACACACCAATAAATATAATGTTTAAAGCCTATGAAATATGTATTGTGAGATAGAAGGAAAAGATAATTAAGCACTGGGCTAGTGGCTCCTTTTTGCATTCCTTTGGGTAGAAGGTAAAATCCCAACGACCTGGAATAGTCTTCAGGCCTCTATAGGGGACAGTTTTCCAAAAGAAGACATGAATTTCAGAAGGGATGAAGATTGAGATTCCTCAACACAAAACAAGACAATTTGAGGCCCAAAGAGCAACCAGGTCAGACAAATGTAAAACAGAGACGTCTTTTGCTTGAAAATACAACTCACAAAGTTGAAGCCAATCTTAAATCAAAAGTTTGAAAAGCCACTGTCAAAAAGTAATTTTGGAGCTAAAGAAAATGAATACAAAAGCACTAGCATGAAACAATAGCAAATTTCAAATTCTGATTAAGCCATGGTTGTCTACTATGGTTGTTCTGAATACAGAAGACTGGAAGACCCTTCAGTAATTGTGAAAATCACACTCATGAATGTTGCCTTATAGGTTATTAATTCTAAACTAGGGAAGCAGGCTTTGGAGGATTTGAAGGTAGGGCAAAGAAAGGTCAGTTATAAAGACTTGGATCTCAGGGTCATTCATTTCTGCAGAGATCTTTCTTTGGGACCAGCCTGTCATTTTAAGGTCATAGGGGTAGGCATAATTTTCACTTTTTTGTGAAAAAACACTTTTTGTTTTTCCTTTGGTCACAGGGCTCTTACCTTTATGTCACCCTTTTGGTATGGCTTGCTGTGTCAGATTTTGACTTTGGAAGATTGTTACCCTAATGGCAAATTGAGATCTGTCATTTATTTCTATCTCCTTAGAGAATTAGTGCCTTATAAACCTGAAAAGAATAAATTCTTGATTGCACTCTATTAATTTAGAAACATAGTGATTTATATTGTGTTAAGAATGTGTAAAATGACTTGATGCATGTTTGTTCTAATTATGCTTCTGAACTCATTAAAATCAATCAAAATTTTTCTTTGTAGTTTCAAAACAATAACAGTTGATATACATTTCTATTACTGATGAAACTGTAAATATTGAGTAAACAAGACAGGAAATACATTAAGACCCATTAAAGTATTTGTTTCTATGTCTTTATAAGATTAAGTGCCTGCTGACCACTGGTATACAGTAGGCTTCCCCATTCACTTCTCTCTCTTTCACTTTCCCTGCTTCATTTTTCTCTGTAAAATTTTAACCGTTAAATACAAAGCTTGAAGAATGACTTGGACAAATATTAAAACACAGTAATCATTTAAACAGCATAGATACGATACTTTTATATTTTTCAAATCTCAAAGTCAGCATAATAAGTGATTGTTTCACTTTTTCTTAAGAAAGAAAAGGAGGAAAGAAGTGTTATTTTCCAATACAAATTATCTTCAAACAGTACTGAAATCCATTTGTAATGTATACATATTACTATTATTTAATTTATATTGTGATATTCTTAAAAATATTTTTATTTAACTTTGTAAACAAATTCAAGTGTTAGCTCATTAAACTTTTGTATCTTATGTTTCCATTTTTAGTTCTTATTCGGTAATTATATATCTTATACTGTAATCAATTTTGTTAGTCTGGAACAAAGATTCTCAAGTATTAGTGTGCCAATAATTCATACAGATACTTGTCAAAAATGTAGATTCTGGGTATCCGCCATCAGAATTGGTATATCAGAATGGGACCCAAGAATCTACATATGTAATAGGCAACTCAGGTGAGTCTGATATATATAGTCTAGAGATTTAAAGTATGTGATTGTCATCTGTCATTACAGTATCCTTACATGTAATATAACTGTAATAATCCCTTAAGAACTTAATATATCCTGGAGAGGAGTGGACAGTGAAAGCCCTATTATGAATGCCTCTAGAGAGGTGACCTTACATTGAGAAGAATAATTTATTCATTTTGTGGGAAAAAGATATGAGCTGGGACTCGGTAAACACATAAAATGAGCTCAGCGTCCAGTATAGCACAAAGGCAAATGCTATTTCTCCTTTCCTTTGCCTTTTTAATTTAGTGTCAGCTCCAGGGTTTCTATTTCTTCCATTTTACCTTTTACATTTATTTGACTGTTTTCCACATAGGCTATTTGAGTAGGGGGATAAAAGCAAGTTTTTGACAAATTAAAATCCACTCCATGAATTTTAATGTACTTACTAATTATACTTTATTAGCCTTTTCACTAAAGAGCATTTCACTTGAAAAGAAAATGTGTCCTGCTGGTTAAAATGAAGGCTTTTTGCTTTAATTTATTTTCTAACTTATTATCAGCCCTTATGCTGAATAAACTAGAGTTATGTAATTATTTATTTCTTCTTGCAAAAACCAGAAGGGTACATTTCTTGAAGGAAATTTCCATCACTGAACAAGTATATATTATTCTCAATATCTTGTAGCGTACTTGTTATATATACGTGAAATCAGATATTACAAATTTAATATGGAGTTAACTTTATTGCATTTCATTCATAGGATTAATCTATTTATATTCTTAATGTTCTTAAAGTAACTTCTGAATTTTCACACAGTTGATCACTAAAGATTTTGGCTAATTGTGTAACACTTGCCTTCATGAACATTTTGCTAATGTACAATTTTACAGTATTAAGTTTCTCTTCTGTAGCTTTCCTAATCATGCTGTGGAAATAAGTACTTGTGGTTAGAATTTTAAAAGAGGATACTTCAGATATTGGATAAATAACTACTGCAATGTTAAAATGTGACTGTTGTAAAGTGAACTAATTACATTTTTTACCCTCTAGATTATCAAATAGTAATAAACCATAAAACATTAGATGACAGGTGAGGCCTTTAAGCTTTTGATCCACATCAACCAAAAGACCTTGGACAAAGCTCATGAAAGACACAGTAATATTTTTTTAATGTGGATAATTGAGTTTACTGTGTTCTCTTTTATTTCCTGAGTGTGGATCTTTCAATCATTACAGAAGTGAATTTGACTCGTTTTTTTCACTATACATCTTACGTATTCTATGTCCATAATATGGTTCTGTCTGTACCATCCTCCTGAAATATACTGCCTGGGTTTCTCAGATCACCTGAAATTTACTATTTAACATATTTAAATGGATCTGTGATAAGTATAATGTAGCTTCTTTGAAAGAAAGACTGTTTTATTTTTGGTTAATTTCCTATGGTGCTTTGCACAGGTAAAGTTTAAATAATCTGGACTTTACAGTCTGGGATCAGAGGTTCAAGTAAGAGCTCTACCATTAGCAGCTTTGTGATTCTTAAGTCTCTGATTCTTAATTTCCTTGGTTAATTTGCACATACTCCATCTAAAAGTGCAAATAAAATGCTTCCTTATGTTCTAGCTAAAGCTCACTAACATGAGGGAAATTCAAAAATTAAATTTAGCCAAGTCTGGTAACCTCAGTCTGATCCAATAACTGTTACTTTTAAAGTAACACCCATATATATATATATAAACTGTTCTCTATATATAGTAATATAATCTATATGTAATATATAATATAAACTGGTCTAATAGATATTATATTCTAATATATATTCTAATATATGTTAGAACAGTTTATATTATATATAATACATATTAGAATATAATATCTATTAGACCAGTTTATATTATATGTATCTAATATATATATAAGATACATATATATAAACACAGTTTTAGATTTAAGTAAAATTGAAGAGATAATACAAAGAGCTCCCATATGTAGTTTTCCCTGTCATTAACAAATTGCATTAGTATGGTATATTTAGTATAATTAATGAAACAATATTGATGCATTATTTTTAATTAAAGTCCCTATTTTATTCAGATTTACTTAGTGTCACCTAATGTCTTTTTCTGTTCCAGGATCCCATCTGGGATATTACATTACTTTAGTAATCATATCTTCATAGGCTCCTGTTGCCTGTGGAGTTTCCAAGACTTTCTAGTTATTGATGACTATAAGTTTTGAGGAGTACTTTTGAGGTATCTTCTCAGATGCATCTTTATTGGAATTTATCTGATGTCTTTTTCATGATTAGACTGCAGATATGGGGCTTTGGGAGGAAGGGAGATAAAGTGAAATCCTCATCACATCAACATGATTTGTCACTGCTGATACTGACATAGATTACCTGACTGAAGTGGTATTTATTAACAACAGGTTTCTCTACTGCAAAGTTACTCCTTTTTCCCCATTCCATCCTGTACTCTTTGAAAGGAGTATCACTAGACACATTCCACATTAAAGAGTGGGAATGTGCACTCCCTCTCCATAATAGTTTCTTAAGGCCACTGTAACATATTTCCACAAACTTTGTGGTTAAATGACAGAAATATATTTTCTCACAGTTCTGTAGACCAGAAGTCTGGAATTAAGGGGTCAGTGGAATCATGCTCAGAAAGTTCTAGGGAGAATCCATTTTTGTGTCTTCCACCTTCTGGTAGCTTCAGGCATTCCTTGGCTTGTTGCTGCAAAACTCTCTCTGCTGTTTTCAAAAGGCCCCTGTCAGTCTTTCCCTCTTCTTATAAGAACACTTGCTACTGGATTTGGGCCCACTTGGATAACCCAGGATGATTGCATGTTAAGATCCTTAACATCACTGCATCTGCAAAGACCCTTTTTCAAAATAAAGTCAAATTAACAGGTTCCAGGTAGACGTATCTTTTGGAGAGCCACGCTTCAATTCACTATATGTTCCTTGAGAACAGGGTATCTACATAAATTATTTCAAGACAGATTGTTTATCTTCCCCCTCATTTATTGATATATTTATTCAGTAATTCATTTATAGCAGTATGGACTCATGGATATTTATCTTGTATTTTAAAGTATAATCCGATACTTCATTTTCTTGCTCAAATTGTTCTGCTTTTGGCCATTGGGATCTCCTTCAGTTAGCTCTTGTGTTTCTTTGGAATATCCACATCAATGTAGAGTGTTTGGGCAATTTTTAATTTCTTTTTTTTTTGGTCTTTAAAAAAATTTTTTAACACTTAACTTTCTGTAATAGCAACACAGGATACTCGAGGTTCATAGTGTATAATTCAAAGACTTTCTAGTTATTGATGACTAATTTTTGAGGAGTTACTTTTGAGGTATTTTCACAGATGCATCTTGTTCATCTTGTATAATTTCTGCCCTGGTTTTAAAATCAGCTGTTTATCCAAGGAGCCCTATTATTTTTAATTGGAAAATGGTATTAGAAACCAATTGTATTAGAAATCAACATCTGGGTACTAGATGGGTTTCTTGTTGTTGAGTTGTCCTTACTTCTTGGCCTTTTCAGTTGAGAGAATAAGGCAGTATATGTGGGTCTACTTATCTATGTTTACACACCTATTTATATAAGTAAGCATCTATGTCTCTAGGAAGTTAAACATGAATTCATAATGTCTTCAACTCTGATCCATTACTATATAGAGCTCATCCACCTGTCCTTACCTTGCTTATCTCCAAATTCCCACTCCATAGTGAGAAAGCTTGCTTCCACCATCCACCATTCATTTATTTAATTGTTCAAGATCAGTATAAATGTGTAGCAATATCAGAAGGTCAACCTATACCACAATGGGAAATAATTTGTATCAACTATGGTACAGTACTAACGTGGAGTTCCTCTTGCTTTTAGTTTAATGAATTTCAGCCACTCCCAAAGTTACTGAAGTCAGCACATATTCCCACAACTCCCATCATTGAGATTATTAATAAATTTATATACAGATAGGTTCTCTTGATATGTCTGCATTCCACCCTGCAAGCTCCTGGCCTCCTAAACAATTGTTTTTAAATTTGCCTATATTAATGTTATCCTCTGTGCTGGAAAGTTCTTTGGGTTTTGACAAATACATAATGTCGTGTAACTACCATTATGGTATTATACAGAATAATTTCACTGCTCTAAATATATCCCGTACTTTACCTATTCGACCCTTCCTTCTCTCCCCAAACTCCTGGTGACTGCCAACATGTTTACTGTCTCCAGAGTCTTTCCTTTTTCCAGATGTTGTATAATTGAAATAATAGAGTATGTAGACTTTCCAGAATGGCTTCTTTCACTTAGCTAGATACAGGGTCATCCATGTCTTCACTTAGCTTTGTAGCTCATTTATTTTTATCATTCAATAATATTCCATTGTTTGGAAGTACTACAGTCTATCAGTTTATCTACTGAAGATCATCTTGGGTGATTCAAGTTTTGGTAATTATGAATAAAGCTGCTATAAACATTCATGTTCAGGTTTTTTTGTAGGCCTAAATTTAAAATCAATTAGGTAAATACCTTGGGGCCTGATTATTGGGTTGTATGGTAAGACTGTGTTTAGCTTTATAAAAACTGCCAAACTGTATTCCAAGACAACTGTGACATTTTGCATTACCACTTGCAGAATGAGAATTCTTGTTGCTCTCCATCCTCACCAGTATTTAGCATAAAGTTGAGCCATTCTAACATTTGTAGTGGTATCTTATTGTTCTTTAAATTTGTAATTCTCTTATGACATTTTCTGTTGAGTATATTTTCCTGTGCTGCTTTGTGATTTGTATATTTCTTTGGCAAGTCCTTTATCTTTGGCCCATTTTTAAATTGAGTTGTTTGTTTTTTTATTGTTGAGGTTTGAAAGTTGTTTGTATATTTTGTAAAAGGTGAAAGATTTCTATTATCTGAAGAGAAACCAGGGTTGTTTGTATATTTTAGATATATATACTTTATCAAATTTGTATTTTGCAAATATTTTCTCCAAAACCATCACCTGTATTTTAATTATCTTGTAGTGCGTTTTTACAAGGTAGAAAATTTTGATTTTAATAAAGTTTAGCATTTTTTTACTTTCATGGACTATGTTCCTGATGTTGTATCTGAAAACTTATATGCAAACCAAAGGTCACATAGATTTTCTTTTAAGTTTTTTTCTGGAAGTTTTATACTTTTATATTTTACATTTAGGCTTTGATTAATTTTAAGTTAATTTTTGTGAAAGAAATGGAGTCTATATCTAGTTTATTTTTGTACATGAACATCCAGTTGTTACAGTGCCACTGTCCTTTCTCTATTGACTTTCCTTTGCTCCTTTGTTGAAGACCATTGAAGATATTTGTGTTGGTAAATTTCTGGGCTCTTTATTTTGTTCTATTGATCAATGTGTCTCTTGTTTTGCCAATACCATGCTGCCTTGATTGCTGCAATTTTACAGACAGTCTTAAAGTCAGGTCATATCAATCCTGTAATTTTGTTCTTCTTCCTCGGTGTTGTGTTGTTTCTTCAGGTTTTTTGTTTTGTTTTGTATTATTTTTTTGCCTTCCCATATAAACTTTAGAATTAGTTTGTCAATAGCTACAAAATAGTATGCTAAAATATTGACTGGGCTTGCATTGACTCTATAAATGAAGTTAAGAATTGATAACAATATTGAAACTTCTAATCCATGAACATGGGATAGCTCCATTTATGTAGTTTTTTATTTTTTAGAAGTCAGAGTTGTACAGTTATCTGCATATAGATAACGCTCATATTTTCTTAGATTTATACTTAAGTATTTCACTTTTTGTTCCTATTATGAATGATTTTTGTGTTTTTAATTTTTTAATTCTACATTTCAGTTGCTCATTGATGGTATATAAGAAAGCAGTCGGCTTTGTATGGTGACCTTGTATGCTAACTATGATATAGTTGTAGGTTTTTTGTAGAATTTTCTTTTTAATAAAATTGAGGAAGTTGCCCCTTATTCCTGGTTTTCTTGAGTGTTTGTATTGTGAATATGTACTGGATTTTGTTAAGTGCTTTTTATGTATTAATGTGATTGTATGCTTTTTTTTTTCCTTTAGCCTACTGATATGGTGGATTATATTAATTAATTTTTAAATGTTGAACCAGACTTGTGTACCTGGGATAAATGCCACTTGATCTCTATGCATAGTTCTTTTTACATACTGTTGGATTAAATTTGCCATCATTTTCTTAAGGAACTTCCCATTTATGTTCATGAGAGATATTCATCTATAGTTTTCTTCTAATACTGTATTTATCTGATTTTGGTATTAGAATAATTCTGGGCTCATGAAATGAGAAAGTGTTTCCTCTGCTTTTATTTTCTGACAGATATTGTAGGGAATGGGAATTACTTCTTTAAGTGATTGGTAGAATTTAGCAGTAAAATCATCTGGGGCCTCATAATTTCTCTTTTAGATTCAAGTTCTAGTGGTTCAATTTCAGGTAATAGGAAGTGAGATAGAAAGGACTTTAAACTGAGATTTTATGTTAGCCTGGCTAGGCGTTGGGTTGAGCTTAATGTTTTCTAGAGTTATGGTGACTAGATGCTTAACATTTCCCTAAACTACAGTCCTTATTTTCTTTTTTCTCATGGTCTTTGGGTTTCCCTAAGAACTTTTTAAACACAGTCTGTGCTTCAACTCTAAACCACTGTTTTTATACTACAGCCTTGTTTATGTGGTGGTAAGAAGTCATGGAGAGGAAACATTCTATAATCTTATAATTAAAATCTCATTTTTTCTTGGGCCTGAGTCCCTGGACTATAACTTCTTAAGTGTTTCATAGATTTTTTTTTTTCTTCCCCACTGCTTAGGTGAGACAGGAATTAGGTGGGTAGCATTGTTTAATTGTCCTCCTGTTTCCTAGGTAAGATAAGGCTCTGGTAAATTCTTTTCTCCAGGAAATTTGGCATTTATTATGGAGAATTTACTGAGAATATTTCAAAGTAACTACTTTTCTCTTTTCCCACTAGATACATGAAGTGTTTTTTGTTTGTTTGTTCGTTTGTTTTGGCTATTTTCAGTCATAATCTGGTCCCTCTTTGTACAATTTATGAAACTGTGGGTGCCCCGAAGACTCTGGCCCCCAGGAGTTTCTCACTTTGAAGCTAACCCAACTTCCAGCAGTGTTTAAAAATTACCATTTAAGTATCCCTGTAAGCTTCTGGTTCCAGTCACTTGTGCTTCACATAAGTAGACCTTGACTATGTTTTCCTGTGATGTCAGTCCTCTCATTGATCCAAGAAAATTCATTGATTTTTAGTTTGTTCAGCTTTGTTGCTGTTGTTGTTGTAGGACAGTAATCATGACTTACCGGTTTTTTAGATGTGGGAGCTAAATACAAAAATGCAGTTACATCCTCTTTTAAGTAACTGTCCCCATCTCAGATTTCCCTTCTCTGTCTCCTGTTCTTCTCTAAGATGACATCTGATAATCTGAGAGAAAGGGTACATGTGATCTTATGGTGGAGGTGTAGAAGCTATCCCTTCCATATGTCCCCAGGTTCCTGTTCTGCTCTTTGTCTTATTGGGTCTTTTCAGAGGTGTTGCTGGTTAACACTTGCTCAGCAAGTGTCCACAGCTGAGTCCATGAACTTTTCTCTCCTGGCTCTGATAGTTCCCTCTGCTTATCCAGCCTCACTTTGACCTGCTAAAACTGCAGTCCCCACAGTTATAGCAATGCATCCCATTTAATTTACCTCTGATCATCCTTTGTGTACCTCCTCACCAGGGTAGGGGCCATTCTGAGAGACAGGTCTCTCTCAGAGTCCCAACTAGTCAATAGTACAAAAGCCCCTTTACTTTTAACTCTGCTCTCAACAAATGTTTTCCTTTGGAATTTTAGCTCCAAAGGAAGGGAGGCCATGACAACCTTGTGTCTCCCCCAGCTGTTGAACTTAATTTCCTTCTTTATCTCACTAACCACTCAAGGCCAAGAAGGAAGGACTCCTTGCTCGTCCTCGTTTGCCATGGCTCCACTAAACATCATGGCCTCTTCTTTCCCATCCCTTTCATTTTTCATCCCCTTCCTTTTTCAGAGGCTATGATGGCAAAAACAGTGTGCAGAAACATGACTACATGCAGGGAATAAAATGCATTGATTTAATATTCTCAATGGATTCTCATCTTTACATATACAATATAAAATTGGTATATTAATACTTATCATAAGGGCTTTTCTAAAGATTGGGATAATATATATGTAAACCATGCGGAAAACTGTACTCATTGTACAAATGTGGTATTTTAATATATGATACTGCTAATCACTGTCCTGTAAGCTAACACTAATACTTTAATTCAGAGGGATATACTATGTAGATTTGAATAATAAACTTTTAGCAGGGAAGAAGCTGCCATCTTGAACTATGAAGATTCTTGGCTAATTTAATGATCAAGGAAAAAAAATGGTAGTAAATATGAGAAAATAATTTCAAAAAAATTTAGCTTATTACTCATTATAAAGTTCTTTGTTTTCCCTTAAAACATTAATATGGATGAACATATATGGTTATTTTATTTCTCTCTTGGAGAAGTATGCATTGGGCATCATTGGGGGCATCTCAAAATAAACCTAAGAGGAGAAACAAGAGATCCCAAATAGGAAACCCATAGCAATTTATTCATGATTTGTTTAATTATTCCAAAAGTAATCAAAGGAACAGTATGTTGTTTTGGGAATATTGTGAATTGCCCATCTGGTTCAGCTAAACTACAGAACTAGACTCATTTTTAACACAAACACACAGAACATATTCCTCAAGACCAAATCTGTAATGGATATTTCAGCAAAAATTTACTGTGTCTGTCTGACACAGGCCTTGTGGTAGGTTTTGGAGATAAACAATTAATTAACAATGGTTGCTGTGCTCAAATATCCTTTAGTTTCAATGGGAAGATGACATCTAAATGGAAATTTCAAAATAATGTGACAAATGTTATGACGTAGGTAGCTATGAAAGCACAGAGAAGCATCTCTTAGTTCAGATTAGGGATTGAAAGAAGGCTTTTAGAAGAGCCATGCTGAATCTATACCTTGAATATTCATGGAGTAGGACTTATCCAAGCAAAATGAATAACGCTAAATATTTCAAGCAGAGGGGGAGTAGAAGATATATGAGTATGGCATAGACAGGAAATTTTAAGCAATGTATTGTTGCTGGAGCACAGAGTGTGAGTAGGGCATCGTGGCATGGTAGACACTGGAGGAGGTATATCGGGGCAGGTTATAGAGGGCCTCCTGTCCCACAAAAAGTGTTTGGGCTTCGTGCCATAGGTGATAGTGAGCCACTGAGGGAATTTTAGCAGGGCTGATATATGGTTAGTTTTATATTTTGTATAAACAACCCTAATGCCACTGTAGAGAACAAGGAGAACAAGGAAAGCCAGACACAGAGGTATTTGTGAGGAGACTATTGCAGTAGGTCAAGAAAGAGATGTTGAGAATCTGATCCATAAGGGCAGAGATGATAGAAGATGGATTTTGGAGATGTATAAGAGCAAGAATAAAGAGGATTTGGGAATCCCCTTATGGTGTGTATAGCAGGGAGGGAATAGATAAATGACGGGGTAAAATTAGGATAACCCTAGTTTTCAATGTTGGGTGTATAACAGTACCTATATCTAAGTTAACAAGCAAAGGAAGAGAATACCATTAGGAAAACTCTGTAAAACTCAATTTGTGATATATTGACTTTGATATGCTAGTGAGACATCAAAATTGTAATTGTAGTAGGAAATTAAATAAATGATTCTGAAGCTTTGGGAAAAGATGTGAGCCAAAGATAAATATTAGAGTGTTATAAGCTTATACATGCTACTTCAATGACTGGAATTAAGGAGAGTGTTCAAGGATAGTGTGTAGAGAGAATGAAACAATGGACAGAGGACAGAACTCCAGGATAACCCTATATAATGGGACAAGATGCACAAGTGCATTCAACTGTGACTAAGAAACAATACTTGAGAGAGAAAAAGAGTAAGAGGAAATACAATGAAAGGCAAGCATCAACAGTATCGTGTGCAGCTAAAAGTGCTTGTAAAATTCAGGGACTAAGGGATCCTGTGTATTTGAAATCATGGACTTCAGAACTTCCAAGGTATGTTGTGATGCTTAATAAATATGTTAAATAACTAAATGAGTAGAAAAATTAAGTACTGCAGTAATTCAGATTCTTTGAGGAGTCAGAGACCACCACACATGCAGTTAAAAAGAGAATTCGACTGGGCACGATGGCTCACACCTGTAATCCCAGCACTTTGGGAGGCCGAGGCAGGTGGATCACGAGGTCAGGTGTTCAAGACCAGCCTGGCCAATATAGTGAAACCTCGTCTCTACTAAAAATACAAAAATTAGGCAGGTGCAATGGTGCGCATCTGTAATCCCAGCTACTCGGGAGGCTGAGGCAGGAGAATTGCTTGAACCTGGGAGGTGGAGGTTGAAGTGAGCCGAGATCGTGCCACTGCACTCCAGCCTGGGCAATAGAGCAAGACTCCATCTAACAAAAAAAAAAAATTAAAACTGAGAAATTGGACACAATAAATACAGACAAAACTCGGAACACTAAGAAAGGTGAGGAGACAAAAAGCAATAAAGAAAGGGTGATGCAGAGTTAGGTTGTGTATTGTTTCTGTTTTGCTGTTTTTTATTTTAGAGTAGAAGAGACTTTCACATATGTGTGAATTGAATTTTCTTCAGCCAGGACAGACAGACGTTAAAAATATAGGTAAGTGAGGAAAATACTGGAGGAGCAAAGAACTGGAGAAAGTGCCTTCAAATTGTACTGAGAACACTGGACTTTGAAGGGACTAGATTTGAGAAAAAGGAGTTGGGATAAGTGCAAATATGGACAGAATGTTGGGCCACAGTTAAATCAATCAGTTCCCCCACGGTAGGAAAAACATGATTTGCTGAGAGCGAGGGGGTTGGCCATTGAGTGTCTATGTACATTTTTCATAAATCTTGCTATTAAACCATTTAATTAGAAGTGCTACTGAATCAATGCTTCAGAGCTCTGAGACTTTTTGCTCTCAAAGATACCCCAGATTGAAGCCTTGTATATGAATTGTCAGGCAGAAATATAAAAACAAGCAGTCGCAATATTGACTTTGCTTCCGATTAACAGCCCATAACATTAGAGGGAGGAAGAAAAATAGAATTATTTGGGGAAGCTCTTTGTCCATTGCTCCCTGGGCTGTATTGTATCATCTGTTTACTTTTCCTGGCTCTCCCACTATAGACCGTGTGTTATAGTGGGAAGAACCTGTGCTTTGGAGCCATAGAGACTGGGTTTCCTTTTACTTTTTCCGTTTAGTAGCTGAATGCCCTTGGGTAAATTATATCTCTGAGCCTCAGTATCCTCATTTATAAAATATAATTCATGAACCTACCATAAAGGCTTGGTGTAAGACACAAATGAGGTAACTCTGAACCTAGTGCTTGGAATTCAGCTATCAGTTCCCTTCCCAGACTGAACTTCTAAAAGGCCGGAAAAATCTTAGTCCCTGGTTCCCCAGTTCTTTGCACAGTCCTGGACATGCACACACAAACACACACCCCACATTTAGTAAAGGTTGATTGATTATTCAAATAAATAAATGAAGAAAGTTCTACAACACATAGTAATTTATAATTAAAAAGAAAATCTTAATGAGAACACAATATATGCTAATATATGCTGATTCACTTGCGAAGCCATTTAGCAGTAGCTTTTCAGACTCCCGACCTCCTCCCATGCCCAGTATGGGAAACTTATACCAAAGGGCCTTTGGCACCTGCCAAAAAATAATTGGCCATTGCCTTCTTTTATGATTTTTGTATATTCTCTGGTAGAGTAGATAGTGTATAATGCAAAGAAGAAAAGCAAAGAAATGCAAAGAAGAAAAGATACAGTATAATGCAAAGAAGAAAAGCAAAACAGGTACAGTATGTCTCTCTAAATAAAAGTTGACTACTGTATTATGTCATTCTTGCATTGCTACAAATCCCTGAGACTGGGTAATTTATAAAGAAAAGATATTTAATTGGCTCATGGTTCTGCAGGCTTTACATGAAGCATGGTGCTGGCACTTACCAGCTTCTGGTGAAGGCTCAGGGAGCTTTCAGTCCTGGTGGAAGGTGAAGTGGGAGCAAGCACCATCACATAGTGAAAGTAGGAGCAAGTGAGAGTTGGGGCTAGGGAAGGGGCCACATACTTTTAAATGACCAGCTTTCATGAGAACTCACTATTGGCAAGACAGCACCAGGCCATGAGGGATCCGCCCCTGTGATCCAAACACCTCCCATCAGGCCTCAGCTCTAGCATTGGCAATTACAATTCAACAAGAGATTTGGTTGGGGCCAAATATCTAAACCATTTAAACTATACATATGTCTGTCTCTTTTTCTGTGTAATTTTTGTCATTATGAATTTTCCTTCCTGTCCTACAAGATGATGCACAGTTCTCTGCTGGCTTTGTTTTAAAAGTTTCTCAAACCACTGTAAGTTAGGGCTTCCAAAATAAGCTGATTAAAATCTAGCTGTGTTAAAAGCTCCTGTTCCTGGATTATCAGAAAACAGATGGGGTAGGAGGCCTTTCACATACAGAGGGATCCCTTTTCATAGCAATAGAAAGCACCAACCCTTGCAGAGAACAAACATTTTATGTATTGGCTTCCTTTTCCATAATCACAGCTGATTTATTTATCCCTTACACACAGAGAAATCCGGTAGCTATACGGTCACCTTCTGAATGGTCGTTAATTGTGTTTTCCGTGCACAGAATGAGGCTGAACGAGAGAGACCATGGCATTAACTTGTAATGGCCATGTCTGGATCTGCTTCCCAATGTTTGGACACACAAGAGAAATCTGACGAAAACTGAAGTTTGGGTTCCGATACCCTTTTTCTGCTCCCACTAAAGGAAGCTGGGTGGATTTGGCACCTACATCTAATTTTCCATAGCCCCTGCTCAGTCTGTCGCCTCAGTTTGTAGTTAATTAACCTGTTCATGAAATGTAAATGATAATAGACATTCTGTGTGCAACATAGGTGCTGGTGGAAGAGAGCTGTCAGCGTATAATACTTGCTCAGGAAGCCTCTCTCCCTTCAGGCGTGGCAGGAACATTTGAGCAATATGGGCTTTGGTGGGCAGGAGTGGCCAGCTGAAAACGTAAGGTGTTTTCCCCACCTAATAGGGGACTACTAGTAGGTTATTTAGGATTCCTCCAACCACTCTGTCTTGTGTGGTATCCAAGGGAGCGTTACCACATGGCCTTATTTTAGGAAATTTTCTTTCACTAGGTCATTATGACTCTGTTCTGTACAGGGAGAAAGTTGCTGCATCACTGTTCAAAGAGTTAGGATTTTGTAAGAAAATTTCTTTGAATCTTTTTAAAGATAATACTATGTTAGAAAAAGAGACAAACTGTAATTGATTTGTTTGGTTTTATTTTCTGTAGCTTAATTGGCCAGTACAGTATGAAACTGCGATATGCTGTTTTTTGGTATTTGGGGAACAAAATGACCTCTGTACATAAGAACATCATTTATTTTAAGATGTCTCACTATTTTGCCAGTCATCCCCCTTTTCTGCCTCTGAGACAAAAAGCTTAATGATCCTCTTTGGAATGCACTTATCCCCAAAACTCCTTTTCTTTACATAAGAGTTTTATTTATTTTAAATGTTCCTCTCCATCAACAAAAAATGATTATGCAATATTTCAATTTACTTTCTTTGGTATTGATGTTGACCACCTCAGAAATGTAAAACTGGCATTTCATTCTCCTGGAGTTTTTTTCTTTTTCCATATGATTGCTCTGATTTTTATCTGCAGACATTATATTAGTTGTTAATGACTAATTTTTGTTAATTTGATTTTTTTCTAGTCTCTGTTTTCTTTTCATTGTGATCAATATTTCCAGAATGAGAATGATAGTAGCTAGGAACTGCTGTGTATATACCTACTGTCTAAATGCCTAAATTCTCATTTAATCCTCACAACAACTATAAAGCACAGAATTGCTACTGTGCTTACTTCACACCCTGAAAGATGTTACACGTGGCCACTACACGGCAGAGCTGGGCTTCACGGCCGCACATGGCTAACAAAACCCCTGTCCTTCCCTCTGTGTTTTACTGAAGCGTTTCAAGTGTTTATGATTCTGTATTAAATATTTTTAAAACCAAACACTTTGGCCAAAAATAAAGATTAATCACAGTCATATCTACAATGACAAGTACATTTATATAAATCGCTACTAGGTAGAAAATATAAAAGCTAAACCATGAAATCAAATACAATAGCTTTACTTTTATTCTTGAATGTTAAAAGCTGTCTTTCGTCTACTAAAATCTATATTTCTTAGGAAACATTACTTTAGGAATGTATGAAGATATAACTATAAGAATATTGTCTGTACAAAATATTGAAGAAACCTAAATGGCTATCAGTAGAGGACTGTTGCTTAATACTGGTTTGGCAGTGCAACAGTATTCTCTATATCAATGAAAAAGAACAAGAACTTATGTATTTTGATTTGGAAAGATGACTGTGAACCAAACGTATTACAGTGCAGTATGTGTTGAATTAATCAATTTTTTGAATAAAAATACATATGTAATTATATGTATATAGGGCTCTGCCTCTATAAGTATAGCAAAATATCCAATGGGGAATCGTATTAAATTGTATTCACCAAAATGTTAACAAGTAACTCTGGAGTCAAATCAGAGAGGCGTAGTGGTAATTTTGCTTTTTAATATAAATAATTAAAAAGGAACAATGAGATTAATGGGTATTTTAATATTTTTGTTTTAAAAATTAACTTTTATTAATTTGTTATCTGACCCTTTTCTTAATAAAGGTATTTCTCTGTGCTTAGACATGGATATTCTCTCTCTGTGGGCCATATATAATCTTCACATATACACCTTGTTCCCATTGAAACAACAAATCACCAGGTTAGAAAAAGTATACTTTCTTCAAAGCAAATGAAAGGCTGTGGATGTTTAAAAATCTAAAAGAACTAAACTTCAGAGGGATGAGTCTTTCTGAGAAACAGCTCAGGGACAGCTGATGTTTTCATACTTGGATCCAATTGTTGTGGGAGGCAGCAGGGCTGGTAGAGAATAGATTCCAAACAGTATTGGCTTGGAGAGAGGCAACCCGGCCACCTTTTAACAAGCCCATGGATTGGAATGCTGCAGGACCCTCAAAAACAAAGACAATTCTTTCTGTGAAGTAATTCTCTTACATAGGAATTTTAGTGAGTAACAGAACCTGAGTGTAGGCTGGGAAAGCAGAAAGAAAACTCAGATTCTCCAAGTCAATGTCTGCAGCCTTGTTATCTGTATTCCTACTGTCTTGAAGTCTCATAGTCCCACAGTCTCATGCTTTCACAGATGGGCAGTTCTGAGGTCCAGCAGTCTTGTGATTTGATCCCAGGGTCCCAGTCTAGGGAGAAGGTAACTTCAAACCATTCAAAGACAGACATGAGTTGAGTCTTACCAAAGTCATAACTGAACTCCCACCCAATTCAACTTCTGATGAGATCAAATATATCAATACTGAGGTGGTATACAAAGGTGGGGCTAAAGAGCAAGGACAGATTTACGAAACTCCCTGTTCTAATTCCAAAGCCCTCCTAGAGGAATCGAAACCACAGCCTCTGTCCGAATCAGCTCAATCATTGATTGAATCAAACCAAACAGCCTCTCACCCTAATTCAGCCTAGTGACCTAACACTGATAGAGGAAAGTGTATTCCTTATTTTTAGAAAGAAACAAATAATACACGCATATTTTAGACATAGTATCCAATATACGACAGAAAATAATAAAGAGGGCAAAAAGGCAGGATGACTCATGGTTAAAAAGAAAATCATGCATTAGATACAAATGCACAGATGATGAAGATATAGGAATTATTAAACAAGATCTTTAAAATAGCTATAACACAAATAATAATAAATGTGTTAAAGAATCTACAGAAAAACATGATATAATGAGTGAAAAGATGGAGAGTTTCAGGAAATAAGTTGAAGCCCCAGAAAGGACCAAATGGAAGCCAAGAACTGAAACTGATTAATATAGTTTTTGCAGTAACAACATTTAATTGGGGTGGGGGGGTAACACCGGACTGGACAGAGGAAGGATCATTAAAATTGAAAACAAGTTAATAGAAATCATACAAATTGAGAGACAAAGATTGAAAACATAAGAACATAACCATGGTAGGATAACACCAAATAGTTTAATATTCATATAATTGGAATACTAGGCAAAAGGAAAAAAAGAAGGAAAAATAAAGCAATACTTGAAAAAATTGGATAACATTTAAATTAATTTAAAAAGAAAGCAGTAAATCATGTGTTCAGAATAAATACAAAAAACAACCACCACAAAAACAAACATATCTAGGCACATCGTAATGATACTGCTGAAAAATCAACAATATAGAATTTTAGAATTTTTTTCTGGTGCTAATTCTATCTCAGCAAAAGTTAAAGCAGAAGAGAGAAATCACACAGTAATTTTAACAGGGAAAGTTTCATATTCATAATTATTATTTTTTAACAGAGGACCAGAGAAATGAAGGTTGGACTAGGGAGATACAAAAAGAATTATTTTTACTTATCTCACTACATCTAGGGCAGAGAGAGTGGTCAAAAAAGAGACACCCATTCTCAAAGCCCAGCCCCAAACCTTTGTGGATGTGGCCAACTGTGGCTCACTGAATGGTAGAGAAGTCACTGAGATGCTGAACCAGTGGGACCTGATGGAAATCTATCCTCTGTGGTTTTGGGGTATGCTGTTCACAAACAAGTACTTACTATTGAATGTACTGCAAGGCCTCCTATTATTGCCAGGACAGACTGCTGACTGCTGGACACTGGAAAAGCCACATCATGCAGGCATGTAGAGAGAGGAGCACTGTCTTTTCAATACTTTCTATTGCCTAAACTTAACATTGTGTGTGTCAGCTGTAATAAGAAAAATATTAACAGATCCAGCTATGCTATCACAGAGCAGTCAAAGAAAGGTGAGTCTGGAACCAAGAGAGTCAATAAATTGATAAGTGGCGCAGGAGAAAATCGAAGTGAATTCTCATTTTGTATACAAAGTAGGGTACTCCATGACAGTGGACTGTGACAGTTTCCTCCTCTGGTGCCTTCCTCTGCTT
This sequence comes from Macaca mulatta, assembly GCF_049350105.2. NCBI lineage: Eukaryota > Metazoa > Chordata > Mammalia > Primates > Cercopithecidae > Macaca > Macaca mulatta. The sequence goes on along the minus strand of NC_133423.1, from coordinate 58,688,103 downwards.
GAAAACCCTTTGGTAACTTTAACTGGAGCAAATGGTTTGGAAATGTAAATGCTTGTTCATGCACAAAACTAAATACGTAAATAAACCAGAGAAGAGATAAAATGGAATCATAATAGTGCTGAATTAACTCAAAAATAAGCAGGAAAACAAGAAGTAGGGAATATTATGAATATTATATATAACATTATGCCAAAAAGCTTGACATCTTAAATGTAAATGTAGTCCACAAGTATTTGTATTTAAATGTTTCTGGCATCTTATTCACAGTAGCCATACAATTGATAACAACCTAAATGTCTTTTAACTGATGAATAAATGAACAACTTATGATACATTAACATGGTGAAACACTAGTCAGCAATAAGGATGAATGAACTACTGTACACAGAATCACGTGGATGACTCTCACAAACATTCTTGGACAAAACAGCCTGAAAAAAGTATATATGCTGTATGCTTCCATTTCTATGAATTTGTATAACAGATGAAATTAAATATAGTTTCTGAATTTAGATCAGTGGTTGCCCGCTGGACAAGAAAGGAGAAGTGAGGATTATTGGCGTGAGAGAACTTTCTCTTGTGGAACGAAAATATTGCATATCTTAAGATGGTAGTTATATAAGTATATACATTTGTTGAAATGCATTCAGCTGTATATTTAAAACCCATGCATTTTCTCATAGGTAAATTATACCTCATTGAACCTGACTAAATTTTTAATGCAACAATTATTTAGGCTCTGTTATATATAAGGCAAAAAGCCTTAACATAACATCATTTCATGGAACTTACAAAAGTTCTTTCTTTTCCATGTAGATGTTGGCCTCCCCTATCAGTTATCTTTAAAAAAATATTTGAAACTGGTTTTGATTTAAGGAAGAGTAATATCTTTACAGAGATTTGTTCTTTTGTTGGTTTTGAAAATATGTAGCCTCAACTATGTTTAAGAGAATTGGCACATGCAGAGATGGACAATAAGCCTCGAGCATTCACTCTCATCCTTCTCAGATATTTCACACAGTAGTCTCTTGAATGTCAATTTATTTTCTTTGTACAGATGAAAACTTTGAAGCTTGGAAGGCTATATAATGTTCTCAGACTCACATACAAAGGCACAAAAACTCTGGGATTCAGGTGTAGTAATGCCCCCCCTTTCATTTTTATGAATAACTAGTTTTCCTTGTATGATTCTATTTATATACCTCAAGCACTTGTCCATATATTTCAGGAACAGAGAGTGTACTCCTGCCCTACTCCTTCAGAAAACTCCCTAGAGTTAGGTATGTTTTAAGTCCTACTTTATTGCTGATTATAGATAGATTTAGAGGATAGCAAGAAGCTCTTCAGTTTTTAATATACATAAGATTTTTTAAATGATATCAGCGACAATAAATTGAAAGACACCTCAATTTTCTAATTGTACACAAAACTATTTTAGCCTATTTGTTCTTTATTTTAAAATGTGTACTTCCATAGGATAAAATAAAAGGGACATTACATAACACAAATAAAATATTTTAATGCTTATAAGCTCCAAAGACTCCTGAATCTTGATATAATCCAGATCATGATACTGGCATCTTCTTTCAACCTTAAAAAAATGTTTTTCTTGTGATATTGCTGCAGATGTTAAAAGAGAGGATGGAGGAAGAGGAAAAGTTGGAATGATTTTTGCTATTTTCTTAACATGTCATTTATATAATCTATAGATCTTGGCTAAAAGCATCTAATTGTTCTTTGGAAATTTGAGAGCCTGGATTCAATGAGCCACTAGAGATTTCCCCATCAACTTCTTAGTACATTTCTCTCAGTGTGTATATTTTGGTCTTTTAGTGGTGGGTATGACTCAAGAGATAGTCTAAAATGGAAAATTTACATTTTTATCATTTTTCTTCAATTATTAAGTATGAGGCACATAACTTATATGTTACTTTGTTTAAAACATATGAATATATAAGCTTGATATAGAAAATTGATCAGCTGCATCAAGAATGGTATAAAATATAGTTATTAGGTTTAATAACAACTTTGGAGAGTTGTTACATAATTCTTAGAAATGTTAAAGTGGAAAAAGAAATATACTTTGATTTTTCAGAAACACTCTAGCAAATCAATATTAATAAATAATTAACTTATTTCATTGGAAAAATTCCTCAACCTCAGACTAACTCACAATTGCATTATTCTTTTTGATCAAATGGTATAAACAAGCCATAGGCAAAACATTCTGTTGGCTTTAGGATTTGAAACAGATTTTTGATCGTTTGCCTGCAGGCCTATCCAATCTTTGTTCTACTGGGTTAAGAAATCAGTGTGTTTATGATGAAAATGAAAGAACCTAAAACATATTCGAGTACATTTTCACCCATGGTTCACAATATTCCATTTATCTCTCTCCATCTCAAGGCTCAGTTTATACTGTTTGCATGTTTTTCTTTGTTGAAAATATACTTTCTCTCTGATAAACCAAACCCTCTGTTGTATCACTTTTATAAACCAGCCAAGTCGCAAGAAGACTTGTTCTGGGAATTAAACAACACACAAATAAATGCATGCTAAAACCCAGTTGTATTAGCCCGTTCTCACCCTGCTAATAAAGACATACCAAAAACTGGGTAATTTATAAAGCAAAGGAGGTTTAAAGGATTCACAGTTCCATGTTGCTTGGGAGGCCTCACAATTATGGCAGAAGGCGAAGGAGGAGCAAAGGCACATCTTTCATGGTGGCAGGAAAGAGAGCATGTGTAGGGGAACTGCCCTTTATCAAACCATCAGATTTCATGAGACTTATTCACTGTCAGGAGAACAGCATGGGAAAACCTGCCCCCATGATTCAATTACCTCCCACTGGGGCCCTCCCACAACATATAGAGATTATGGGAGCTACAATTCAAGATGAGATTTGGGTGGGGACACAGCCAAACCACATCACCAGTTAATTGTCATCTGATGTCATTGAGACTATTACGTCATTTGCTCTATAAAATCACCTTATAATTTGTCTTTCCCCACCTAGAAGTTGTGATATGCTTGTGTGTGTTCCAGTCAAATCCAATGCTTTATCCACTAGGAAGGACTTCTACAGTTTGTAGAAGTTATGAACAAGGGGGAGAATGGTCATGAATGCTCTGGGGCTGTATTTCTCCATTGCCCCTTGCTTCTCCATTTTTCTGGCCTATATTCCCTAAAGCCTGAACTGTGTTTCTTACTGTGCCTAGGAACTGATCCTGCTAAATAAGAACATCATATGTATGTATGTGGAGGGTGAGAAGGACTTTCCAGTGAGAGTCAGAGTTAAATTTGACTTCACTGTTGCTTGGCTGTTATAACTGAGTTTCCTGGTCTCAGTACACAGTAAGGAAATACCCATCCAAGGCCATGAAACACTGAAAATTATATTTTTGAAAAACCCAGCTGTTATATTGTATATAAAAATATTTTGTTTTATCTTCTCATTTTTTCTGTTCATGGAGGCTAAAAGGTTGGGTCTTTGGTCAGTAGTAGAAAGTTTATTTGCTCTAGTCCCATTCTTCATTGTGGGCCTCTAAAAAGGAATCACTGATAACACAGATTACGGGAAGTTAGAGCCAAGTCATCTTTTCTTATTAGCATTCTGAAAAGAAGACAGAGGAGGGAAAGAGAAAGAACTAGAATGAAGTGGCCATAAGAAAAATTTAACTCTTCAAATTTTCATATAAAGGGGCTGAATTCAATGCCCTCAAAAGGCAACTAAGGGGCAGATATTACATATCTGGGGGAAGGATCAATACTGAGGGACTACTGCTCATCTCCTAGGCCACTCGCATTAGGACGAGCTGTCTAAGTTACACGGGGGTCACCTGATTGGCCAATATTAAGGTCAGGATTTTGTTCCAGCAGGTGCAAAACCTGTTGTTTACTTAACAATGTTGGTAGCAGCTGCTGCTGCTGCTTGTGCTGTTTCAAAGCAATTAAAGAGTGTGCTGTTTTTGAGGAGGTTGCCAGGTGCTGGCTGCCCTGTGTGTTGTGACAGACGGGGTGAAATTTCATGGAAACACCTGCCAGCCTCCAAGACAGACCTGTACTAACTGGCTATTATGTACATAGCATTTAATCTTTTGTGGGTTTAGCTGACAGAGCAGGAAGTATGGCTACACCGTCCTCCACCAAGGACTGAAGTGATACGATATGTAAGCACTTTCTTACTTGCCATTGTTGACAAGCATATTTTGAGTAATAAGAGAATTTTATGGCTTTACATTTATCACCTATGTTTGGAGAACATAGAAACACCTCAAATAGAAAAATAGTGTTATTTAAAGACATGTTAGTTATTAATAATCAATTACCAAACTGATTTATAAAACATTGCTATCAAACAATTTTCTCCCAATGCTGAAAAGCTTCTCACTGTCTTTCCCTTTATTAACAACTTTCTTCTTAGAATAGCTGACTTGGGAAAAATACCTTAATTCTCATACTAGAAATAAAATAAATAAAAAGAATCACCACAGCTTTTGACTTTGTTTTGGGAAATATATATGTGACTTGGGACCTTTAGTTTCCTTTTCACAAGCAATAGAGAAGTCCTTGTGGAAGAAATAGAAACTTAAAAATTTTCTGAAGGTTAGATCACAACTTTCTTTTTGGTACAGTAATCCCAGATGAACTCAGGAGACACATATAGACTTCCTTTTAAAACATACTTGCCAAGCCTTAGCCATCTACCATGAAAATGCTTTTCCATCAGTTTTAGAATTATAGTAACTCAATGAATTCAAAAAAGAGGTCCAACGATGCTATCTTAAAGCTGTGTCCTATTTTTTTTAAAGTTTTTCACTGAAAATGTGCTTGATACTCTGTTCACAGACAAGGGAGCCATGCAGGGCTAACAGTTTGAAGTATTTGAAATGTATCTTCAACCTACCTACCCTGTATATACCCCTTTCTCCCATTTACTTTCCTCTATTAAAACTGCCCCCCCCAGAAAGAAGTATAATAATTTATTCATCCTAAAGTATCAATGATAGATATAGAATATTCTGTTACCATTCCCTAAAACATTTGCATTTTTCGGAGAAAATAATATATATTAATTCAAGGGTAAATATTTTTTTAAAAAAGAAACATAATTCCGAAATGCTAAGGAGAGTGCAGAGAAAGGAGGTATTTGGGAAGCAAAGGTATTTGTGGTTTGCATGCACATTATTCATAACTGGCCCGTTTGTATCAATCTCCTTGATGAAGTCAATATGTCTTACCTTGGGAGAGACTGTGTGTTGCATAGAGGAGCAGTAACTTGAATCCCAGTTTGGCCAGTTGCCAACTGAATCAAGCTTCTTAAGCCTCCATTCCTTCATCTGTAAAGATAGAGGTAACAATATCAACACCTTCAACAGAAGGCTGTTGAGGAAATTTCAATTAAATGACAGTATATGAAAACATCCAGGATAGTACCTCTTACGAGTAAGGCACTAGAAAAAAACTGTGATATTTTTCCTTTGGTTAAATTCAAATATTTTTGGGCAGACCAAGTTCATTCTAGGAGCACCTTTGTTGGTTCACATTCACTGAGGTGGAAAATGGCCACATCTTGGCATTTATAGTTGTAGGTGACCACACAGAATATGATTTATTACTTTATGTGGAAAAGGCTTTTGTGTGAAACGTCTTTTATGCCCTCCTCCCCATCGTTCAAGGAAATAGTTCATAACCATCTGATTTAATGCTCATGAAACTCAAAGTTAGTTTTATTAACTATATCAAGCTTCATGTAACCTTCAGCTTCCCGTTTCATCAGGCACAAACCTTCGTTACTGTTCACCATTGTATTTAGGTAGCATTTTAAGACTGTCACAAAATAATTCAGAGGTTATTATACCTGAGGAAAAAAATGTGCTACTATTTCCAAGTTTCTGCTAGGATTCTGCATTGCCTCTATCAAAAAATTGTAAACCATGTTGAGAAGCTGATTTTTTTAATCAGGAAAAGTACCAGGTGGCAAATACACATTTTATATAAAATAGAACTGACCTTTTGCGTTGCTGAACACCGAAAGAGAAGGATAAAAGGATATGGAGTTGAGGAAGATAGAATGCATACGGGAAAAGATAATTCTCTCCTCTCGCAGTCTGATGATATACCCCCTTAGGGCTACTATAAGGAGTTAATGTTATCAATATGGGATGGTTGATGTATGGAAAAAGCAGAACGGTGTTTTTATAAGAAATAACATAGCCAAATAAAAGTCATTTTCTTTGTAGGAGGTCAGAAGGAAAAAGAATAACAAACTAACTACATGGTGAGTAAAAATATTGTAAAGAAAATATAGAACATGTATGTCAAGAAAAATATTTAAAAATGCATTTAGAAGACTCCTACACTATATTCGCCAGTGCTGGGAACAATGGAGAAGTTGTTCCTTGTTTATTTTAGGTTTTAGAAAAACTCAAGGACGTGGGTTTGGCATATGTCTGGTTTTGATGATCATATTACAATTTGAGGGTTTTGCTTTGTTGTTTCATTGGTATCAGCTGCAGGTAAACAAGTATACTGGATGTGAACTGGATAATACAGTATACTTGATGGAAATAGGATATTGGATGGTTTAAAGGTAAGATTAAAAGGGCAGACTTGAGCCAAACGGTCTAGCTTTGATTTGTTTCAATTCCAGCTGTGTGCTCTGAGTGAGTTACTTACTTTTTCTGTTTATAGGTTTTGTCCTTACTAAAATGATATGAAATATTATACCTCCCAGCGTTACTGAAAAGATTAAATAGATAATGCAGGAAAACTCCCTAAAGCCTGGCTCTCAGTAAGTAAACTCTAATTACTATCTATTGCTGATAGCTATTAAGATTAGATTATTACTCATTTGTTTTCTTTTAGTGGGTAATTTTCTTTAAAGAAATGATTTCTTTAAAAATGTAGAACAGTTATTTTCTTTTTTCCCAAGACAGTCTTGCTCTGTCACCCAGGCTGGAGTGCAGTGGCGCGATCTCGGGTCACTGCAACCTCTGCCTCCCGGTTCAAGCCATTTTCCTGCCTCAGTCTCGCAAGTAGCTGGGATTACAAGTGCCCACCACTGCGCCCAACTAATTTTTGTATTTTTAGTAAAGATGGGGTTTCACCATGTTGGCCAGTCTGGTCTCGAACTTCTGACCTCATGATCTGCCCGCCTCAGCCTCCCAAAGTCCTGGGATTACAGGAGTGAGCCACTGTGCCCGGCCTTTCTTTCTTGCTTACTCTCTGAACTCCAAAATCCTGTATTTTTAGATATAAATTTGAAAACTTCATATTGCAAATGTATAATAGTTGTATCATGGTTGTTTTCTCTTCATGTACTAACCAATGAAGATGAAACCTAAATTTATATTTGAATATTAATATCTTAATGTTTGTGAACTTTCCATGTCAGGTAGTCAACAATAAAAAGAAATCAATGTTGAGAAAAGTGATTATAATAGCTAAAAGTCTGATAGTAGTAATGATTAAGAACATGTGTGCATGGGTGAAAAAGAACAGCTAATTTGACTAGATATAGTACATCTTCATAAGGAAATTACTATCCAAGTTATCTCAACTATTTTTGATTTGCAGAAGAAAAAATTCAAGATTGTGACAAAAAAACACAGAGTGTGATTTTTGTATATGACAGTGAAAACATTTTGCATTGAAATGGGATTGTGGTCTGCTAGAGGCACTATTATATTTTGTTTGTAATATATAGACCCAGGGCTCTGAGTGTTCTTCTAACAGAGTAGCCCACATAATTTATCTGTTGATACATAAGGATGGTCAGTTTATTTTCAGTTTAAATGAAAATTTTTCATTTCCTCTAACAAGTATATTCTGTATACTAAATTAAAAATACAATGTTTGCATGCCCTATGAAGTTTGAGTGTTCTCTTCCCAGGAGATGAACAAGAACTATTTAATGTCTCAAGAAAAACAAACACCAAACTAACTTGCAATTCCCACTGAGTATCTCCCGAAGATTAGTGTTCTGTTTGTAGTATTATGACTAAGACATAGCAAGAGACAGAGCCTTCATAAATTTAAATAGGACCTTTATCCTTTCCATCTTGTGTCTTAGCATGTACATTGCTTACTCTATGATCACTGAATGTAATATAAATATTATAACCTTGCAATCATAAAAATTTGAAATACCAAGGAATTGGAAAATAATATTCTTTCCTACCAAGCTTATAAAATACTTTTGTGACTTATAGTTTGCTTTAATTTTAACAACACTGGATCAAAATTTTAAGACTGTAATTTTATTCTACAAGATGTGAATATTAAACCCTTGTAAAACTTTAAATGTTATGCAATCACTCAAGTGCATAACCAACCATCTAAGAAAATCTCTCTCCTTCTTCTAGAGAAACCCAAAATATGGAATCAAAGCCAAGAGTTTACAACTTTGGATCACAAGGGAAGAGTTAGGAAGCTCCTCTTTAAGATTGTTAACTAATTCCAAAACAAGCCAATCTTTTTCAGACGTCAGATTCCCTCCTTGGTGAATCTTTCTGCATGAGGTTTATTGGGTGATATTTATGATTATACTGGATAAATATACATAGGAAAGAAAATCATGAGACTTTCAAAAGGGTGCTATAATGCTATTACAGAAATTACTTTTTCTAAGAGTTCAGGTTCTTGGGTAGCTGAACCATCATTTTGTCCACCTCTTCTATCTACTGCCCACAGATTCTTTAGTCCTGTCTATATCAACAAGTCAATCAAAATGAATTATAAAGGAGAAGAAGGTGTTCCTCACCTTACTTCAGTGTTGCAGTTTTGGAGCGTTGAGTTTCTTTGTTTCCCTGCTTAGTCCTCTCACTTTCTCCTTTTATCCTTCTTCCTTACTAGCTCCCTCTCCCCAGTTATATACTATTAACATATATAGAGTATAAGCATTTTAGGAGAGAGGAACAATGCCATTTAGTTTTATTGCATAAATAGTAAATACTTCTTGTAAAATAATCAAACAATACAAAAATAGGCAGAGTTGAAGCTAATTTAAAAAAATTCTTTCTCCCCCAAACTGTAACTGTCCTCCTAAGAGGTAACGATCACTAAAAGTAAAGTTTGCTATGGAAACTTGTTGTTCTTTATGTATATTATATCCACATATATGCGAACATGCTCGTACCATTCACATGATTGCATGACTTGTTTTTTTTAAATGATACTTTAGTGATCTTTCCAAGTCTATATATATTATTTCACTTTCTTCATTTTGCTAGCTCAATACTATCACAAGGTATGGATATACATTTATTTGACAATATTTAAGGTAAAAGGTATAAAGAATAATGGTTATAAAATCACTGTCCAGTTTAAGAAATAGCATATTACCAACATTTTTGGCACTGTGTAACCCTCCCTGATTCCATCACACTCCCGCCCTGTCCTCTTCCCTCCTCTATTAACTCCAATCCTGAATATGTAATGTATTATTCCTTTGCATTTCTTTATATTTTCTTTATATTTTTATTACATATTTATGCATCCTTAAACACAATATAATATTGATCTGACAGTTTCTAGCCTTTATATAAATAGTATCAAAATGAGTTTACTTTTTCCCTCAGAAAAATATTTATGATATTTATCATTATTGAGATAGAAAGTTCTAGTTCATTAATTTTTAAATTTACTAACGTAAAATAATTTATTATATAAGTATAACACAGATGTATTTATTCACATTGCTGGTAATGAACATTCATGGATTTTCAGCTTTTAAAACTAAAAATAATATGCTGAGAACTTCCAGTTTCTGTTCCAGCATGTGAAAGGTTTGGAAGTTGTCATTCTCATCTTCACAAAAGAAGATCAAATTGAAGACCCACAACTCTTCTTAGATTCATCAAAGAATTGAGGCCACAAAATCAATCACTGCCACCAAATATGGAATATCATAGCCCATTGGAGCAGAAATTTTGGTGCTGAAACATCCTCAGAAACAAGTATCAGGGTAGAAAAGTTAAACTGTAATTGATGAATTGCTGGAGATTCGATATTGACATATATTGAAAGTTAGAAACTCTAAGAGGGAGCCAGACTTAGTGGGGCGTCCTATGCTTTTGTGACTTTTACCTCCAAAAGCCCTTCCAGATTCTCAAAGTAAAGATTAAACACATACTCTTGTGTTTATGGCAGGAGAAGGGGAAAATTTGCCATATTAAAATATGCCCAAAGCATTCTGTTCTTAGCAAAATCTTCCCTTGAAAGAAATTATTTTACCAAAGGCAAACTAACAGGATTTTTTTTCAGAGTCTAACTGACCAAGGGTAGGATAAATTCCTAACTCCAACCCCTCTAGACTTTCTGTCTCATATAAGGGGGCACAAAATTGAAAGCACTGGTTAAGGTTACAGACTAGGGGCACAAGTTCATTAAAAGACTGAGACTTAATTTTAACCCTGTAGAATAGTTCTGTGCTCCCTGTGCCTTTCCACCACATCAATAGCACTTCAGTATAATAACAGGAACAACAAGGAAGAACTGTATGTCTCAAAGTTTATTTAAGAAGAAGTCTCTAGGGAAAAACCAAAGGCAATAGTGGAGACAGAAACAAGGACACCCATGAGAAATTTCAGCCTTTGACATCACAACTGCAGCAAACAGGAAGTATAGCCTGTTAGCCTGATCATCATAAAACCGAATGCTAAAGACCTATTTACTTGAGTTCATTTTACTCAATACATTATGTCTGGCTATCAATAAGAAAGCAATGTCAATGGAAATTTCAAAAACTAAACTGCAGAGATAAAAAAGAACGAAATAGAACAGAATATCCAAAAACCATGGGACAATTACAAAAAGTGTAAATATGTACAATGAGACTAACAGAAGGAGAAAAAAGAGAGGAAGAAATATTTTAAGCAATTTCTGAAATTTAAAAAAGTAATAGACAGCAAACCACAATCCAGATAGCTCAGACCACAGCAGGATAAATGCAAAACAAACAAACAAAACCACCTACGAATATCACGTTCAAGCTGCAGAAAAACAATTAAGCCAGGTGCAGTGGAGACTGAGGTGGACGGACCACTTGAGGCCAGGAATTAAAGACCAGTCTGGGCAACACAGCAGAATCCTGTCTCCACACAAAACAAACAAACAAAACAAATAAACAGAAAATATTAACCTGGTGTGGTGGCATGTTTCTGTAGTCCCAGCTACAAGGGAGGCTGAGATGGGAGCACTACCTGAGCCCAGGGAGGTTGAGGCTGTAGTGACCGATCATCGCACCATTGCACTCTATCCTGGGTGACAAAGTGAGACACTGCCTAAAAAAAAAAGAAAAAAAAAAGGACTGAAATATTTAAAGTGCTGAAATTAAAAAAAAAAAAGAAAAAAAAACCTACCAACCTATAGGTTATCCCTCAAAACTGAAGAAAGAAGGAATAAAGGATTTTTCAGACAAAAATTTCCCCGGGACTTTATTGCCAGTAAACCTGCCTTGCAAGAAATGTTTAGAAAGATTTTCTTTAGAAAAATAGAAAATGATATATATAATATATATCATCTCAAATCCGCATAAAGATGGAAAGAATTTAGAGAAGAAATAGAGAAATAGAGTATTATATTTTTCTGATTCTTAGCTGATTTAAAAAGCCAATATTTTGCTCAAAATAATAGCAGTGATGTAGAGCTTATGGAGAAGCGAGATTAATGTCAATGATGTTATAAGATACAGGAAAGGGGATTGGGATGTTACTGTTTGAAGGAGGAGCTGGATTCATTGCAAGTGTATATTGCACACTCAAAGGCAATGACTAAAAATTTTTTTGAATAAATTATTTGGTATGCTAAGATGGGGAAAAATAGAATTACATAAACTATCAGTTAATATCAGAAAGGGCAGAAAAAAGTAAAAGGCAACAACAACAACAAAAAATCCCACAAGGAACAAAGACAACAAATAGAAAACAATAAAAGCATGATAGATGTAAAACCAACTATATCCATAATCACTTTAAATATCAATGGTTTAAATATGCCAATGAAAAGACAGAGACTGCCAGAGTGAATAAAGAAGATATAACTATAGGTTTTCTACAAGAAAACCACCTTAAATATAAACTCACAGGTAGATTAAAAGTAAAGTGGGTAGAGAAAGTTATATAATGCTAACACTGAAAGACAGCTGGAGTAACTATATTAATTTCAGATAAAGCAGACATCAGAGCAAGGAAATTTTCAGGGATAAAGAGAGGCATTACATAATGATAAAGTGGTCAGTACTTTAAAAGGCATAACAGTTTTTAATATGTATGTACCTAACAGTACGGTGTCAAAATATATGGGGCAAAAAATGATACAAGTGCAAGGAGAAATAGATCAATCCATTACTATATTTGGAGACCTTATCACCCCTCTATCAGAAATGGACAGATCAATCAGGCAGAAAATCAGTAAGGACATAGTTTAACTGAATAATATTAATTAACTGGATCTAATTGATATCTATAAAACATTTCATCCAGCAACAGAAAAACACCCATTCTTCTCAAGCTCACACATAACATTCGCCAAGATAGACCATATTCTGGGGCATAAAACACATCTTAACATATTTAAAAAATATATATCATATAAAGTATACACTCAGACCATTTGTTAGTCCATTTTTGTCTTGCTACAACATAATATCTGAGGCTGAGTAATTTATAGGGAAAGGAGGTTTATTTAGCTAATGATTCTGGCCCCTGGCAAGTCCAAGAGGATGACGCCAGCATGTGCACAGCTTCGGGTGAATGCCTTGTGCTGTATCACAATATAGCAGAGAAGCAGAAAGGTGAACAGGTGTGTGCAAAGAGCCAGGGAACAAGGAGGCAGACCTGCTTTATAGCTACCTGTTCTTGTGGGTAGGTCGTCATAAAGTCATAAAACAAGTCCATTCCTGTGGGAACTAATCCAGCTTCAGGAGAGCAAAAACTGACTCACTACCCGGAGCGTGGCATCAATCTATTCATGCAGGACCTAAACACCTCTCACTAGGCTCCACCTGCCAGCATGCCAAGCTCCATGGCACTGTATCTCTAGGGTGACCGAGGAAAAAAAGAGAAGGTACAAATTCACAAATTTCTAATATTCAAAATAAAGGGAGTGGCATCACTACGAATCCCATGAACATTAAAATACTATGAACCACTCTAAGTCCGCAAATTTAATAACTTAGATGAAATAGACCAATTCCTTGAAATATACAATCTACCAAAAGTCACACAAGAAATAATCTCAATAAGTCTGTGTAAATTAAATAAATCAACTCTATACTTAATAACCTTCCAAAACAGAAAGCAACCAGGACCAAATGGATACCCTGGTGAATTCTGTCAAACACTTAGAGAACAAAGTATACCAATTTTCTACACTTTTTTCCAGCTAAAAGCAGAGGGAGTACTTACAACACATTCTATGAGTCCAACATTACCCTAATACCAAAAGCAGAAAAAAAAATTACAAAAAGGAAAACTACAAACCAGTATCATTCATGAACATTGATGCAAAAATGCTCAGCAAAGTAGTAGCAAACCAAATCTAATAATATATAAAAATATTTATACACCATGACCAAGTGGAATTTACTCCAGATATAGAGGGCTAGTCTAACATTTGAAAAAATCGGTTAATGTAATCCACCACATTAATATGCTAAAGAAAAAATATTATAATCATATCAACAGATGCAAAAAATGGACATCTAATATCCATTCAATATAAAAATTCTGAGCATATAAAACTGGAAGTAAACACCCTCACTTGACAATGAATACCTACAAAAACCTAAACGTCAGCTGTTTTTGGATGATGGGGTTCATGGTAAGGCAAGTGAAATTTGAGGTGGTTGCATTGCCAAACTTCTTTTGCCATTAAAATATCCCAAGGATAAAGCTGATGTAATAGTTTGGGATGTCATAGCAAAAATATCATGAATTGCATAACTTATGAACAACAGAAATTTATTTCTCACAGTTCTGAGAACTGGGACATCCAGATCAAGGCTCCTGCAGATTTTGCGTCTGGTGAGGGCTCATTCCTTATAGACAGTGCCTTTCAGCTGGGTCCTCATACGGTGGAAGTAGTGAAGAAGCTTTCTTAGGTCTGTTATATAAGGGCATTAATCCCATTTATTTGGGCTCCGCCTTCACGATCTAATCACCACCCCTCAAAGACCCCACCTCATAACACCATCACCTTGGGGTCTAGGATTTCATCATGTGAATTTGGAAGAAAGGGGGACAAAGAATCAGACCATAACAGATGATGTTGTGTGGGACACCATGGCAATACATAATACGTTTAGTCACTTTACGTGCAAAGGTCTGGCAAGAGCATATTGGAAAGGAGAGGCAAATTCATGTCTAGAATATATATTTATTCTCATGAGAAATGCAACCACTGCCAAAAGTGTTGCAAGGCAGGGGGAAATACCCTAATCTCTCTCTCCTTGCAACTCTCCATTTCTTCCTGTGACTGGCACTAGCCAAACCCACATGGAAGTCAGAAAGTAGAGCTACCAGTCTGCACAGAGCAATGCAGAGAAGGGGAACATGGTTCAGGAGGGGTGGAAAACAGAATAATTAAACATGTTCACATTCCTATAGTCTTCTACCTTCATAAAGAATATATGTTGCATTCTGAATCTGTTGATTCAGTTTCTAGTACTATATTGGGACAAGTAAAACATTACTTCAAAGAGGAAAAGGGACCAGGCTTCCTGGGTATAAATTGTATGCCAGGCAAACTAAGGGAAAGAAACATGTCTTCCCTGATTGTTGTAGTCAACTGTCAACAAGCGTGTTGCCGACTGGAGCTGGCCATAATAAATACAAATAGATCCTTCATGTAAAGAAGTGGGTATCATGGACCCAATATGGTTATTGATACTTGTTGCCTCTTTCAGAATAACCAAGTGCTAGAAGTCAAGTGATTGCTGTGAATGGAAATGTGTTTTATTCACAATCAAATGAAGTGTGGTAGGCCCAAAGCCAGAGAATATTCTCTGATTAGACTCACTTAATTGCTCTAAATTTAGCTAGTTGAATTTTGTTAAGTATCATCATTTTCAATTTTTGAAATGGAGGCTTTGAGGTTTATCATAAAATCTCAGTTTTATTGCAGAGATATCATAAGGCTCTATAAATATTTTCACCAAAAGCATTCTTTTTTCTTTCAATACACTTAGCTTGTTGTGGATTCCCAGATTATGTTCTTATCAACAAGTTTCCCTGGCTGACAGAAATATTTGGAACCTTGAGAGGAAGTGGGAAAAGCAGTCACAAGTTGCCAGCAGTTCTTCTCTAGACAGAGGCTTCAACTCCCACTTTGGATAGACTTTTCTTTCTTGTTAAGAAATCCTAGGAATTATCCTTTTAGTTAAAGAAATATAAAACATACATCTATAGACTATGAGGCAGAATATCATTTCTGGCACAAGCATAATACAGTTATACATTTATCTTGGCAATATATCATTTAGTGTTGAACCGACACTGAGGAATAAAATGTTTTTGATGTTTATTAGTCAAGTCCCTATTTTCCATAACTCCTGCAGTCTTCTAAGGTGATTAAAAGCACCAAAAGCTTTATATTTTGAACTAATTTTAGACTTAGATAAAAGTTGGAAAATAGTACAGAATTCCTGTGTATCCTTCTAGCAGTTTTCTCTAATGTTAGTATCTTGTGTAATTATAGCACAGGTATCAAAATTAAGAAATGAACCTTGGTATAATAATGGGTAAGCTACAATCTCATTTGGACTTGGATTTACCAATTTCCTTATGAACATCCTTTTCCTTTTCCACTATCCAATCCAGAATCCAGAATCCAACATTGTGTTTTGTTGTTATGCCTACTTAGTTTTCTCCAATCTGACATTTTCTGAGTCTTTTCTCAATATGTTTGAAGAATATTGGTCTGTTTTTTAATAGAGTATACCTCAATTTGAGTTTGATGTGTTCTGATTATCAGATTGAGGTTACACATTTTTAGGAAGAGTATCACAGAAGTAATGTGACTTCCTCAGTGCCTCGTCACATCACAAGTCATATAAGGTTGATATACGTTATAAATGGTGATAATTAACCTTGGTCACTAGATGAAAGTTGTGTCTGTCACATTTCCCACTTCCTAGTTTGCCACAATATCCTTTCTTCTCGAACTTTCACCCTATTATGGGATCTTGCCTATAATAATTACCATTGCTGTGTTATGTTAGTGATTGTCCATTTCTCTTATACTTTTTACATTTATCAATTGGCCTGCTAACGAACATTAATAGAGACTGAATGCTTAGCCATGGGCCATCAAGCTACCATGTGAGCTGAGCTGCCCACATGAACTGGGTATCATATGGTTACCAACCCTTGAAACTGGGCACATATAACAGCATTCTATCATCAAATCAAAGTGGTATATATGTAACTAGGCCAAAGCTGGCCCTGAAGACACATGTACATTAAAGAGTAGCACAAATACCCATGGTCCCCATCTCTGCAATGTGGCATTCTCTCTCCCATCTGGCCCCTATGGCCTCATGGACATTCCCTATGATCAGTTGACAGGTAGAGACAAGACTTGGGCCTGGTTTGTGGATGGTTCTGCATGATATGCAGGCATCACCTGAAGCTGGACAGCTGCAGCACTACAGCCCCTTTTGGGAACATCCCTGCAGGACAGTGGTGAAGGGAAATCCTCCTCATGAGCAGAAATTTGATCAGTGTCCCTGGTTATTCACTTCATTTGGAAAGAGAAATGGCCAGACATGTGACTAAATACTGATTAGTGGGCTGTGATCAATGGTGTGCCTGGATGGTCAGGGACTTGGGAGAAATATGATTAAAAAGTTAGTAACAAAGAACTCTGGGGGAGGGTTGTGTCAATTGACCTCTCTGAATGGGAAAAAAAAAATGAAGATATTTATGTGCCATGTGCAAGTTCAACAAAGGGTGACCTCAGCAAAGGATAATTTTAGTAATCAAGTTGATCAAATAACCTATTGTGTGGATATTAGGCTTTTTCCCTTAGTAACTTTGCTATGGACCAATGGGCTCATGAACAAAATAGCCATGATGGCAGGGATGGAGATTATGCATGGGCTCAGCAATATAGACTTCTACTCAACCAGGCTGACCTAGCTATAGCCACTGCTGAGTGCCCAGTCTACCAGCAGCACAGACCAACACTGAGTCCCCAGTATGACACCCTTCCCCAGCCAGCTACAAATCAACAGGTTGATTTCACTGGACTTCTACCATCATGGAAAGGGCAGTGTTTTATCCTTACTGAGATAGATACTTAGTCTGGATTTAGATTAGCCTTTCCTGCATAGTGTTTCTGCCCAAACCACCATTCATGGGACTTACAGAATGCCTTGTCCACCACCATGTTTTTCCACATAGCATTGCTTCTATCAAGAAACTCACTCCACAGCAAAGGAAGTGTGGCAATGAACCCATGCTCGTGAAATTCACCGGTCTTACTGTGTTCCCCACCATCCTGAAGCAGCTGACTTAATAGAGGGCTGTAATTGCCTTTTGAAGACTGAGTTACAGTGTCAGTTAGGTGGCAATACCTTGCAGGGCTGGTGCAAGGTTCTTCAGAAGACTGTAGATGCTCTGAATCAGTGTCCAATATATGCTCTGAATCAGCATCTAATATATCAGCTTTCTCTGATAGCCAGGCTTCATGGATCCAGGAATTAAGGGGTGGAAATGAAAATGGTACCACTCACTATTACCCCAGTGACCCCTAGGACCCACAGAGGGTAGTTAAATTTTTGCTTCCTGTTTCCAGAACTTTATGTTCTGCTGGTTTAAATGCCAGAGGCAAGAATGCCTTCACCAGAAGACACAACAGTGATTCCATTGAGCTGGAAGTTGAGACTGCCACCTGGCCACTTTGGAATCCTCATGCCTTTGAATCAACAGCCAAAGAAGGGAGTTACTGTGCTGGTTGGGATGATTGATCCTGACTACCAAGGAAAAATTGCACTGCTACTCCACAACCGAGATAATAAAAAGTTTGTTTGGAATACAGTGATCCCTTAGGACATCTCTTATTATTACCAGGCCCTGTGATTAAGGTCAATGGAAAAACTACAAAAATCTAATCAGCACTAACAATGGCCCAGACCCTTCAGATATAAAGTTGGTTATATCTGAAGGATCTCCCTACCAGGTAACAAACCAGAACCAGCTGAGCTACTTGCTGAAGATAAGGGAGTAAATAATGGGTAGTAGAAGAAGGTAGTTATAAATATAAGCTCTGGTCATGTGACCAGCTACAGAATTGAGGAGAGTAAATCATCATGAGTATTTCCTACATATTTTGCTACAAATATATATTTGTGTGTATATATTTATATGTACAAAGAGATACCTCTATCTAGTTATAGAGCAAAATCTATATATAGACATATGTATATAGATAGATACAGAGGTAGAGCAAAATATTTTATTTCCTGTTTCCTTATTATGTAACATGTGATGTATTAACTTTATGTTATAATATTTAAATATTGTCAATTTTACATAATAATATTTAAGTTACAGTATATCAAGGATAAGAAAGAGTAAACCACTCAAGGACATTGCTTCCTGTTTGGGGTAGGGTATTAGTGGGTTTTATGTAGTAAGTAGGATAGTCATACAATGCTAGGAGAAATTAGGACCTTGTTTGTGTCTTCATTTGAGGCTAAAGTATGGTTTAAGTAGATGTGTACGGGTGCCAAATTGACAAGGGGTAGACTTGGGGTGGTTATATTAATGTGTTAACTTGACTGGACCATGGGGTGGCCAGATATCTGATCAACATTATTTCTTGATGTGACTGTGAGAGTGTTTCTGAATGAGATTCGTATTTGAGTCCATAGACTGAGGGAAGCCAATTGCCCTCCCCTTATGGTGGGCATCATCCAACCTGTTGAAGGCCTGAATTGAACAACAAGTAGGATAAGGGATAATTTACTCTCTCTCTGTCTGTTTTCAAGCTGAGACATCGCTCTTCTGCACTTGGACTGGAACCTACACAATTGGCTGTCCTGGTTCTCAGCCCTTGGGACCACAAATGACTGGCAGTCCTGGGTGTCCAGCTTGCAGAGGGTAGATGATGCAACTTTTCAGCTTCCGGAATCAAATAAGCCTGTATCCTGTGGAGCTGATGACAGCCTAGGCTCAGTTCCTGAAGTCAGAAATGGAAAAGCTGGGGTATCAGAGATCTCTCTGATTTCTGCTTCCCAATTGAGCTCACAGGGAACAGTCTTGAGCCTTAGAGAAGGTGAAAAGTTTTAATTTTAGGTAAAAATTTTAAAAAATAAACCAAAAAGAGAAAACAAGAAAAGAACTTACAGGACTGTTTCCACCAAGGACATTTGGCATACATTTTGCTACTTCGGATTCTAGTAGACAACAATGCAGCTGGAGTTGATGAGATGCCCAAACTCACCCACTGCGTATAGAATGTAATGTGGCTCTGGGACAATAAAGAGTGAAAGAAAGGCAATGCCACACCAGGAACTCTGCATCTTTGGGTCAGCAAACCAGGCACCAAGCATGGACATGATGAGAATGAGAATGAGCACCTCTCTCGTGGACTTTGAAGGCAGCCAGCACAATGTGACTTAAAGTGGACAATGAGGAACTCTCCACCTCATTAAACACATTTGAAACATCCTCAGGCTCCCCTGGGAGTTGTCAGTGTGGTCCTGTAGTGAGGGAGGCATCAGCTTAGTGTCATCCTCATATGACCTCCCTCTCATACCCAGCAGCTGAAGAATCTGGTGAAACCTGGGTTAAACCTGGATAACCTGGGTTACTCTCCACTGCTAGAGACATTGGCTTCTCACTGGAGACCTTGATAGAAATATGTAATGATTAATTGTACATGTCAACTTGACTGAGCGTGTTTGTGAGTATGTTTCCCGAACAGAGTAGCATTTGAATCAATAGACTATGTAAAGAAGATCTGCACTCACCAGTGTAGGTCAGCATCATCCAATCCATTGAAGGCCTGTATAGAACAAAACTTTACCCTTTCTTTCTGAGCTAGGCCATTTGTCTTCTGCTCTCAGACATTGGCACACCTGGTTCTCAAACATTTGACTTGATCTGGGACTTACTTCTGTCTCTCCCGTTTCCCCTCCCCCATCTCACCTTCAGACTTGACTGAATTATACCACTGTTTTTCCTGGTTCTCCAACTTGCAGATGGCAAATCATGGGATTTCTCCACCTCGATAATTCCCATAATAAATTATAATGAGTCAATTTCCAAAGTAAATTTCTGCACACACACACACACACACACACACACACACACACACATAGATGTATGTCCTATTGGTTTTGTTTTTCTGAAAAATACGCCTAATGAAAAATGTGTGTGTGTGTGTGTGTGCGTGTGTGTGTGTTTAAATAAATTGTAAAGGCCAGGCTCAGGAATTAATTGAAGAACATTTCGAAAGTTTCTATTTTATATATATAAAAAATTTAAAAACACTCAACTTCCCAATTTATTTACATAAGCCATATCTCAATGACCTTCCATTTTCCGTGGTAGGTATGTTTCCATACCTCAGATCCTTACACACAAAGCTTTTTGCTCTTTCTGTAACAGCATAATCTTTCTCTCCAGGATATGATAGTAAAGTTGTTATGAAGGTCATGTGACCTCGCACAATTTGCATAGGCCAAGACTAAATATGGCCAAATGTCTTCATTACAATAAGTCAGAAAGTAAAGCTTTCATTAGTCATGTCTTGTGTAATTACAGGGAACAGAGAAATGATTGGCAACATAAATATGAGGCATGAGTGTTTTGTTTTTACTTTTTCAATCTGAACTTATTCCAATGAGAAAGCTATAACAAAAGCCTCAGATTCAAATATTCATGCGTCAGAAAGAAAAGCCCCCTTTCCGGCTGCTTTCCTAATAATGCATGTCAGCAGCAAGTGACTGCGGTTTAGCCTATTCTCCGAGGGCTGCTTTCATAAGCTGATGCTCTGAGTTGACAAGAATCAGCTGTTCGTCTTCCTCTTCTGCCATTTTTCCCCTTTCCCCTACCAATATCCAAAGAAAAGAAGTGCAAGTTCCTTATCTGGCTGGATAAACTGAAGGCTCTTATGTTTCACTGGGGAGTACAGTACTGGGGAGGGATACATTGCTCTACTTTAAAAAGTTAGTTCATCATAAAAGCCCATTTCAAATGTGTCACACTGGTTCTCATGGATGCCTGTGCCACTAAGGAATATAATTAATTTCAATCAGAAGGATGACCCAGAGTAGCAACGATGATTTCCATTCTTTGACTTCCTTTCTGTTATAAAGTAACAACATGGTTCAAGTAACTATGTCTGGGACATTAACAAAGCCAAAATCTTGACTATTAGGAAGATGTAATGTTGAACGTACTGGTTGCAAGCTCCCTGAAATAATGGAGAAATGACAAAATAGAAAGTTTAATAGAAAAGTATAATTAATGGTAAGAATAGAAGCAGTTTATATTTCTTGACTATTAATCAATGCCAAGGGTGTATATTCAGTCTAGAATGTATAGCCCTCAATATCTGAAACTCACCCTACCTTTCACCCTACCTCACCCTACCCTACCACACCCTACCTTATTTCCCAAGAGATTTCCTTCCCCATAGCTAAACCTTCCATGCACAGGGTTCTTGTCAGCCTTGACTATTCATCTTTCCTACACTATTCAATATTTCTGGATGTCTTATATCGATTATGCCTCCTCCTTGCCTTCTTTTTCCTATTTTGTTAAATTTTTTTTATATATTAAGAACCATTTTTATGACAGTGAAGTCTTTCCCGTGCCAGTCAGAATTGCTTTCTCTTTCCTGTGTTCACCTATTACAGTTTGTTTATACTTCTAGTTTATTATTTAATATTCTTTTCTTCATATTAGTATTTCTTATTGTGGTAGAAAATGCTTCCCAGTTTCCATATTTACCTTCCTCCTCAGTGTTAAAATTTCTCAATTTTTAGGGGTCCATTTTCTGATTACTATTGCAGCTAGGAACAGCTTTGTGGCTAAGTTTTGTCAAAGGGAAAGAAGTAGAATTGGTGTGTGAAAGATCCAGAAAACGTGCGTCTTTTTCTTAAAAAGGAAGGAAGTGTACCCTCCTTCCCACACCCCCATTTTATTTTCTTTCTGCTGCTCAGGCTGGCACAGGAGTAAACCTACTAGAGGGACCCTGTGATCTTAATTATTGCAGAACTCCCATACTTGTGTTAAACTTCATATACTTAGGAGAAAGTCATACATTTCAGTCTTACTTGATCCTCTGCTCTTTTGGGCTTTGCCATTTGCACTGAAATCTAATCCTAACAATTAAACACTTGTAAAAGCATATCTTTCCTGCTAAACTGTGAGACCTGGATGGTAAGTTTTATGACTTCTTTTGCACTTCCTGGCAACTAGCACAGTGCATGGCATACATCAGTTGCCAAAAGAATGTGCTAAAGAAAGGGACTTACAGTCCACACATATTGTACTGGTTATTTACCAAAGAGAGTTCAGTTGTTCAGTTGTAAGTACAGCTCTTGGCACTGCATTAGGAGCATTTAGAATGTTTTTTTGTTTGTTTTTGTTTGTTTGTTTTGTTTTGTTTTTTTGAGACGGAGTCTTTCTCTTATCTCCCAGGCTATAGTGCAATGGCATGATCTCAGCTCACTGCAACCTCCGCCTCCCAGGTTCAAGTGAATCTCCTGCATCAGCCTCCTGAGTAGATGGGATTATAGGCATGTGCCACCACAGCTAACAAATTTTTCTGTTTTTAGTAGAGATGGGGTTTCACCATGTTGGCCAGGCTAGTCTCAAACTCCTGACCTCTGGTGATCCACCTGCCTTGGCCTCCCAAAGTGCTGGGATTACAGGCATGAGCCACTGTGCCCTGCCTTAAAGTCATTTTTAAAGAGATATAATATGTTTATTGAGGTATATGTGTTAGTTTATTTTATCAGTATACATTTGTTATTTTGGGGTGCTATAACAGAGAGAGGGATAGATTAGTAAAGAAACAAGTATGGCTGTACTCTCATGTAGAATGTAGTCTCGTGAGTGAGATTTTTATTAATTTAAAATTCCTGCAGAAAAAATATAAATTATTACTATAATAAGTGCAGTGAAGGTCAAGTATGTGAATCCTATTGGAATGCTGGAGATAGCATTGGCAGGCTTTCAAATCTATCTTGGGAACGAGAACCAAGCTTGGTGTTGGACTGGTTGAGATAAAGAAATGAAAAATACCTAAGATGGCATCTAGTTGCCAGGGTTGTGCAACTGTAATAATGGTGGTACTGTTCACCAGAAAATAAGAATGCTGAAGCTTGAGAAACAAAATTTTGAGTTAGCTCTATATGACGGTAATGGACACTGTGGGGATGAATGAAATAAGAAATAATTTAGGACCTGGTAGTGAATGATTTCATTAAAAGCCAGGCCAAAAATGATTACTCTATAAAGGAGAAATAAGGGGAAAGAAGTGGCCAGGGGAATAAGAAGAAAAGACTTCCTAGAGGCCAAATAAAACAAGGGTCCAAAAGCAAGGAGGAAATAGTCACAAGCACCTAACCATTCAGCTGTCAAACAAGATGGAGACTTAAAAGCAATCTATTGGAATTTATATCATAGAAGACGTTTTTATCTTCAGCAATAACCATTTTGGTGAAGACAAGAGAGTGGAAGCCATATTAGAGTAGGTTAATAATTGAACAGAAAACAAGAAAATGGAGCAGAAAAGGAGAAAATGGTGCCTGTAAATATGGATACTTTTTTAAAGTGCTTTGCTCTACAAAGAGTGAGAGAAATAATAAAGTCATGGAAGTGCTGTGGAAATCAATAAAGGTTTTTTCCTTTTTCTCTTTATTTAACATAAGATGGCTTGAGCATGATACAAGGAAGGATTGCATATACAAAAATGGAATGATACAGATAATATAATTTTTCCAAGATAACAGGAGTAGATGAGATCCAAACTATAAGACAGAGGCTTAGATCTTAGTAGAATAGAGGTAATTTTTCCACAGGACGAATGATGATAGGATGTGAGTGGATACGTTTGTTATTAATTGAATCTGGCTACTAATATCTGGAGGTAATTGTGGCATAAATCAGATTAAAATTTATTTTTTTAATGTAAAATATGTTTGAAGATTGCTTACCCTTCTTAACTCATTTCTACCACTCTCCATGTCACCTCAAGGGCCTAGATAGCTTCTGACCCTGAAGCCATCAATTCCATGTTTCAGGCACCAAGAAAGAGGAGGAAAGTGAAGGAAAGAAGGAACAATTATCCAAAATTGATCAGCAACCTTTCAAAAAATGTATAGGGAGTCTTGGCCAATGGCTGCTACCTACATCTCACTGGGCAACTGTAACTCCAGGAAGAGTCTGGTAATTTGCCTCTGTGAATAGAATCATAGCTTTGCTATGAAGGATTGAGGACAAATCAAATGGACACCGGGCAGGCAATTCTTTCACAGTAGTTGCAGATAAGTTGTAGATGATTTCGTTTAGAAACATTTAAGAATATCATACAGCTGTGGTATGGAAACATCTTGAGACAGGAAGAGAGAATATATGAATGGGGGGAGCTGGATTTTTTTTTTTTTAAATTATGAGAAGGTTTAAAAATAGTCATTGTGAAGAATCGGAGAGTGAACTGATGATGGAAATTTCCTTCCTTGTAGTTTTTTGAGTCCCATTTCAGGCCGCCATGAATTTGTTGTGGGGCCAGTCTTTGACTGCATGTAACTTTCCGCACCAGATCTTGCCTTCATTGATCCAACCACAAAGAAATTATATAGATATATTCACCTAGGGTTGGGGCTTTGCCAAATAGCTAAGACAAAAAGACAGATGGATCAGTAAATTATATTATTAAGTTATTGGCAATAATTATTTAAATGATCACTGAAGGAGTTTCAGCTATATAAGCTATAAAGGAAGAGTATGGAGGTTTAGGAAAATGAAAATGTTAAAGAACTGGAAATTCTTATGAGTTAAAATAATGGCTACAGTTTGATCAGCTGTACAAGAAAGCAATATCAGGTGACTAGAGTAAATAAACCTTCAAACATTGAGTGAAGGGGATTGAGTGAGGGAGAAGGACACTTGAACTTATGATTTTAGTGGTAAAGCACTGAGAGACGATGTCAACAGCCAGGCTGTGACCATGGATTTGGGAAGCTTCGCTGGAGAAGAGACACTTATTGGGCATGAGAGGTTCAAGAACCAGAGTGTCCTGAGCACCAAGAACATTAAGTGGGTAATCATGGTGATGTCAATATCACTGAAGATGATAGAATGTGAGGGTGTAGAGGAAGATGCAAAACTGGGTGTCTTAGTCTAAAATAAATAAGAAAACTGACCAAAAACCTTGATAGGTAACCATAGTGATGAGAGGGGTATGAAAGATCAGAGTGGAGTACTAGAGATCAGAGTGGGAAATTGTGTGTGTGTGTGTGTGTTTAATTCTAACCCTAAAGTTCTAAATGTTCTAGAATAAGCAATTACAAACGTCATGCCTAAAAATTTCGTTTTTATTCTAAGCTTATGTGAAATAACTGTCATAGATAAAAACAAGAAGCAAAGATTTCTTGGAAATTATAATTTTTAAATTATGATGGTAATGAGAAGCACTGATTATAATTCTTCTCAGGGTAAGGAGTTGAAAATGAATTACAAAACTGAAGTTCTAATTTCCACTTTTCTCAGGTAGTCCTGTTTAGTCTCAGTTGGTTTGTGAATACAAGTACTGTAGTTCTGCTAATGAAAGTTTCTGTTGTAGTCTTTATAGTACAAGATAAGACTTTAGGACAGAAAAAGATTTGAAGATATTAACAATTTATATCATATTTGTTGCACATATTGTTCATTTATCATTTTTCCTTTTAATTTTTTATACTTTTTGGTGAAGAGAAATTTATATTTTTACTAAGCCCATCTTTTTTTTTCTCTATCTTCTTCCATAGAGGGCCACATTTCAAAGTGCTTGTTCTGCCTATGCAGATTTCTCAGAGACCCTGTTCCAGCCCAAAGTCTGGTTAGCACCAGCATGAATTCCCCCGTCATATGTGACCACAGCTGTGTTGGTAGGGATGAGCAGTAGACTAACAGACAACCAAACTTTGGCTGGCTCATGACAGGCTAGGGGAAACATTAGCCCCTTTTTGCCTGGGACAGCCCCATTCACAAATTGAGCATGC
Source organism: Macaca mulatta (assembly GCF_049350105.2). Lineage (NCBI taxonomy): Eukaryota > Metazoa > Chordata > Mammalia > Primates > Cercopithecidae > Macaca > Macaca mulatta. The sequence goes on along the minus strand of NC_133423.1, from coordinate 58,661,879 downwards.
TTTTGCTCTCAAAATTGTCCTGGTTTACATGAGAAAATACATCACCCTCTGGATAAGTGTTACCGGCATCAAAAAATATGAGCGAAGTCATATGACCCCCTTTCTAGAAATTCAAAACAGATGTTTTGCAGGTCACTCGCAGGAACTTGAGCTCTTAGGTATGTTGTGTATAGAGGAAGCCCACTAAAGTTATTTGGGATTAGAACTACAAGGAAGCTGGTGCAGAGTAAGAAAAAAACAGCAGATGCACAGCAAGCACTAGGTGAGAATTTGTGTAACTGTTAGAGGGAGAGAGGTAGGACACAAGATTTGAGTGTGGAATTCTCAAGTATGAGAGGACAAATTATATTTCATTTCCTCTTCATGTATATATGTGATAATTTCCACAGTATACTGGAGCTTGCTGCTGCTTCTATATATAGGCTAATTAAATTTTTCCTCTGTATAAAAGTCTTAAGTAGAGAAGGACCCATCCCAATGGCAAATATTTTCTCCTAAAAATTGTATGCTTTGATTCCTCTTAAAGTACCTTTCTTAAATTCTGCAGAATTTGTTTGTTTCATCATGGGAGGAAAGAGTCTGCTTTATTTTTTTGTATATATATTTAACCAATTTTCTCAACCTCATCTATTAAATTATTTCTTAATTTATTTGTGATGAATCTTTGTTATTTGTGGCTATTACATATATTACTATTTCAGAGATTCATATATTTTATCTCATTAATCTATGTGTTGACTTTTTTTTGCCATTGCCACATTATAATTAATGAAAGATTGTGATCTGCATTGATATTTGATAGTGAAAATTTTTATTCCGTTTTTCCCCAACATTTATTTGTTCCTCTCACTTGTTTATTCAGCTGTGGTGACTTTTAAATAATTTTACCAGGTGACCAAAAAAAAAAAAAACTCAAAAAAATTTTTAATCTTAATTGCATTAATACTATAAATTAATTTGGAAGGATTTAACATTTTATAATATTGTCTTCCTCTGCCATAATGTGGCATATTCTTCCATTTGTTCAAGTATTAAAATAATCTCTTAGCAAAGCTGCACAGCCTTCTTCATAAGGGTTCTTTACATTTTCCTCTGAGGTGTTCTAAATGAATTAATGTTTTCTATTGATATCAAATAAATATTTTCCCTTTGTAGTCTTTAGTTCTTTATTGCTTGTATGCACAGAAGTTATTATTAATAATTAATAGTTGAGCCTTTTCCTTGTGCCTGTAGAGTTTACTGAGCTCTCTTTTTAATTCTTAGAGTCTTGGAATTTATTGTCATGGCTTCTCTGACTACAATAATTTATTACGTTTCCAATAATTATGCTTCTTAAGGTTATTTTCTTGTTCTTAGTTCATTGATTAAAACTTAAAACAATAGTAAGTAGTAATACTGAGATGTGGATGGGCATTATTCTCTTGCTGCTGATTTTGAGTTTAGTGCAACATTGCTCAATATGTGTTTTATGGAAGAACAGTCCCACAAGATAATTTGTGAAAATGAAATCTGAGGATTTCATAACTTTGTTAAACACTCTTCACTGTATTGACCCTCCTTGAAATCAGCTGTTTGCCTCCTCTATCTCCTCAAAAATCTTCATTAAAATATATTTTACTAGAAAGTGATTTTGTACTTGAATTCAGAGGGTTTAAACAATTTTTGTGGGGGAGATAGAAAAATGAGCTGATAGTGTACTCAAAGGAAGGGAGGATGAGCTCACAGGGGCAAACCAGGAGGCCCCTGTCACTTAGAGATGACACAACTGATGTTTTTTTTAAAACAGACATCCAAGTTGGAATGAGATGCCATGTTTTAGGAACCCTCAGTCTTTATTAATGATGATTTTACCCAGTTCCTCTTACATGGTTTGTGGCAGAGGGCACATGCAAAGAATGCAGGCATCACAATACATTCCCATAGGTCAACACATTAGGACTAAGATTTGTCTCTCTTTGCAAACCCTACTTTATTTGTTAATATAGCCTACTGGAAATTGAGGGGGATCTGGAATGATGGCTTAAGAATATACACAATGAATATATAATGGTACTGTACCAGTGCCTTTTTAGGTTGCCTGTTAATTACCGAGGGATCTGAGCCTTTTCTCACTTCAATTTTTATAGCTTTTTACAACTTTATTTGTCCTTGCCCTCAAATAAGACTTTTAATAACCATTTCCCAGAAATAAAAAAAGTTTTCAGATCATGTAATTAAATGTTTTTTGAGGAAGAATGAAGTGTTTACTGTGGATAAGGAAATATTTTTCTTTTTGTAAATTAAAATATTTGATATTCATTCCATGTTTATTGGAAGAATAAAGCAAACAGATCCTTCAACAGCTCTAGGAGAACCTGCAGGGGTTTTGTAATTGGGGAGCTTTGCAAGTAATCATCAGTTGATGGCAAGGACTGGAACAAATGATCCTTTGAAATAGATTCCAACTCTAGGATTATGTTTGTCTGTGAAATGATGAGTGTAAACCACATCACAATAATAATCCTTGTTATTTTGCTGGCAATTAATTAATGCTCTTCAAAGAGTGACAGGTACTATAATGACTATGTGACATAAGAAATGGTATCAAAGAATGACAAAGCCATAGTGACATTATTGCTCTTTCAGTGTGGTTCATAGACAATGAGGCAGCTATAAAAATAACTTCATCAGTGATTAAAGGGATAAATGCCATTTGGTTTACTGTAAGTGATTAGTATAATTTTTTCTGCAAATAAGTACACTTGGAACTATATTGATTCATTTATTTGTGTTACTTTATCTTATTTTATAAAAGGCTTTAAAGTAGTTCACAGAGATCCATAGAGTATAGCATGATAAAAAATAAATGGAAAATCAAGGAAACAATGAGGTAAAGGGAAACTAAGTTTAAATAAAATGAATTCAGGATAGTGTGATTTAGTGCCCAAAGGCATGACATAAAGTGCTTTCTGGGGAACAATAAAAAGAGGGAAAAATCAATAGGTACACGAGTAATAGGATCCATAATTTATATTAAAAAATCAGTTCCTAAGGGATGCAAAATTATATCTGATACTGTAAACTGATGCCCATACATGCTGATAGAGAGGGCATGTTTTATTGTAAAGACCAAAGAACTAGAATGATATCATTAGAGTAAACATAGTAAAAAATTTCACAGGACTATCCTATGTTTAACTAACCTAAGTCCACATTTAAATACTAATCTCTTTTTGTGCAGTGCAGGTACCTTGTAACAGCATATTCCTGGTTCTCTTCTCTCAATCTTATGACACTCTTAGTATTCATTTCATTTATCCATATGTTGTGATCAATAACCTCATGCATTATTACTGTTATTATTTTAAACAGTTATCTTTTGATCTACTAAGAAATTAAAATATTTGACTTTCATGTATCTCTTCTCCAGTGCTCATCCTTTATTTAACTAGATCCAAGTTTCTGACCTATGCTGTTTTCCTCCTCCTTGAAGAAATACTTTTAACATTTCTTAAAGGGCCAGTCAGCTGGCAATGATTTCTCTCAGTTTTTGTTTTTGTTTTTCTATCTAAAACAGTCTTTATTTATCCTTCGATTTTGAAAGATAGTTTTGCTATACATATAATTATATGTTGGGATTTTTTTTCTGTAAAATCTTTCAATATTTTACTTCCCCTCTTCTTGCTTACATTTTTCTGACAAGTATACTTTATTATTCTTGTTCCCCTATAGATAAGGTTGTATTTTCCTCCTCTGGCTTATTTCAAGATTTTGTCTTTGTCTTTGTGTTTTCTTTTTACATTTTTAATATATATGCCTACCTGTAGTTTAAAAAAAAAAATTAGGCTGGGTGTGGTGGCTCACACCTGTAATCCCAGCACTTTGGGAGGCCGAGGCAGGTGGATCACGAGGTCAGGAGATTGAGACCATACTGGCTAACACGGTGAAACCCCATCCCTACTAAAAATACCAAAAATTAGCCAGGCATGGTGACAGGTGCCTGTAGTCCCAGCTACTCAGGAGGCTGAGGGAGGAGAATGGAATGAATCCGGGAGGCAGAGCTTGCAGTGAGCCAAGACCGCACCACTGCACTCCAACCTGGGCAACAGAGTGAGACTCCATATAAATATATAAATATAAATATAAATATAAATATATATACACACACATATTTACCTCTTTGGTAAATCTGTGTTTCTTTATATGCTTGTATCAAGCTATGTGTATCTATGGTTCGGTTTCTGTCATAAATGTTGGAAAGTCTCAAGTCATTATTAATACAAATACTTTTTCTGCTTCATGTTATTTTTCCTCTCATTCTGATACTCCAATTATATGTATGTTATACCTTTTAAAACTGGTCCATATTTCCTACACTTTTTAAAAAATATTGTTTGTTCTTGTATTTTAGTTTTGGAAAATCATCTCATCTGTCCAATCTTCAAGTTCACTGTTTCTTTCCTCATCTGTGTCCAGTCTACTGATAAGCCTGTCAAAGACTTTTCCATTTTTCTTACAGTTTTTTGACATCTGGCATTAATTTTTATGCTTTTGTAGAGTTTCTACATCTCTGTTTACCTTATGCTTTTAGTCTTTCATAATGTTTTCTTTATCCATTAGAGCTGTTAACATATTGATCACAGTTATTCTAAACTCCCTGTCTGTAATCCCAGCACCTTGGGAGGCTGAGTTGGATGGATCACCTGAGGTCAGGAGTTCGAGACCATCCTGGCCAACATGGCGAAACCCCATCTCTACTAAAAATACAAAGATTAGCCGAATGCAGTGACGTGTGCCTGTAGTCCCAGCTACTTGCGAGTCTGAGGCTGGAGAATCACTTGAATCCAGGGGGTGCAGGTTGCAGTGAGCTGAGATTGCACCACTGTACTCCAGCCTGGGTGACAGAGTGAGACTCCATTTCAGAAAAAAGATAATAATAAACTCCTGTCTGATAGTTTGAACTATCAGACTATCTGATTTGTTCTCTGAGTTTTGTCCTGATGCTTGTTTTGTCTCTTCAGATTGTGTTTTCTTTTCGTGTTTTCCTTGCCTTGTAGTTTTTTGTTGAAAGCCAGACACATTTTGTTGGGTAGTAAGCACTGCCTTACTACATTTGGGTTACTATAACAAAAATGACATAGACTGGGTGGCTTAAAAAACAAAAGTTTACTTCGCACATTTCTGAAGATTGGGAAGTAAGAGATCAAAATGCCAGCTGATTTGATTCCTGGTGAGCACCCTCTTCTTGATTTGCAGACAGGAACCTTCTTGCCATATCCTCATATGCTGGTGTGTAGGATTATCTCACTTGTGTCTCTTTTTATAAGGGTGCTAATCTTATTCAAGAGCACTGCATCCTCATGGCCTAATTACCTCCCAAATGCACCACCTCCAAATACCATCACATTGAGGTTTAGGGCTTCAACATATTAACTCTGGAGGATACAAACATTCAGTCCATAGCATGAACTCAAGTGAATAGGCTTTTAGTGTGAGGATTTATTATTTGTTTAGAAGTCGGATCGCATTTAATGTTTGTTGTAACTGTGGATATCAGAAGCTTAAAACTCCTCTAGTATCTTTGCCTTTTTTTTTTCCTTGATGTGGGGTTTCATAAGTTCTCCTCCATTGAATAACAGTCTATCTGTTGTTTGTTTAGCTGCACTCAACTGTTGTACTGAAACCCTATTGGTAAGTTAGGTGGGAGAGGGGAACATTCTTTAATGTTAAGATTAAATCTTAGTCTTTTAGTGGTCCTTTGTCTCTGGGCTTTAATCTTCACAAAGCTGTATGGTGCCCCTCAACTCTTCTCCAGCTGTATAGTGTCCCCTCAACTCTTTAGTTGAGAGAGGAAGGATGAGGGTGTGAAATGGCAAGAATGTGCCTTCCCCAGTTGAGATAAGTCTCTGGTAAAGATTTTTCTCCTGAGGAGGAAACTGTTGTCATGAAGAACTCCCTGCTTATTTCACAATGGTTACCTTCCTTTTCTTCCTGCCTAAGACATCTGGGGATCTTGCGTGGATCTTCACCATGAGAGCTGAATGGGGCTACTGGAGAGAAAATACCTGAAGGTGGGCCCTCTCCTGAGTGTAACCCCTAAGATTTCTCACTGGTTCAGTCGTCCACATTTAGCTTTCAGAAAATTGTCGAAATTCCCATTTAAGCATTTCTACCAGTTTATGTGAATGGCTTCTGCTCCAGATAAGCAAGTCTTAGTGATGGCTTGTGTTTACCTCTCTCTTCAGGTTACTGGGTAGAAGTTAGCCTTGAGTTCTTTGATGTGTTCAAGGACAGTCGCTGATTTTCAGTTTGTCCAGCTTTTTCTTATTATACGTATGGAGGAGTGACTTCTAAGCTCCTTATATATTGTGGCTGAAACTGGAAGTCCTTGGCCTTGAATTTTATTTGTTTGGGCTTTTTAAAAAATTATTTTAAAACATTTTAACTGACAAAAGTTGTATATATTCAATGTGTACAACATGATGAGTTGATACATGTGTACACTGTGTAATGATTACCACAATCAAATTAATACATTCATTACCACCCATAGTTACCACTGTGTGAGTGTGGGTGTGTGTATCTGTGTAGGTATGTGGTGAGGTCACTTAAAATCTGCTCTCTTATCACATTTCAAGTGAACAACACAGTATTATTAACTTTTTTCTTACAAGTTTCACTTTTTAAATTAATTCTTGCTTTACCTCACTGGCCCTAAGGGGGCACTCCTTCTCTTTGATCACAGGGTCCAGGTATGGAAATAAGACAACTGGTATCCTTCCTTAATGGAGACTACTGGAGCTTTGAAACAAGAGTTTTCAGAAGACTTGAGCATAACACAGGGAAACAGTTATCACAGAAAGATTATGTGGTTTACAGGATACACATTATTTCATTAGAGCTTGGGGTTACCTAAGATGACCTCTTTGCCTAGCTTCTAATCTGCTTCTATGTGGTCCATGTTGTATTTCCCTGTAACCTGCTGGATCCCAGGAGGTCATTAAATGTGTGTGTGTGTGTGTGTGTGTGTGTGTGTGTGTGTGTGTGTGTGTGAGAGAGAGAGAGAGAGAGAGAGAGAGAGAGAGAGAGAGAGTCTTTTCACATGATGGTTTCCCTCAATGAGCAATTCATCCTTTTACCTTGCCTTTTCCCAAGATCTTAAGAGGTTGGACCTCCCAAAAAGGTAACAGTTTATCTTAAAGGAGCAGAAAATTAGGAAGAAATAAACTTTTATGCTTGCTGGGTAGTAGATACCCAGTAAGCATTTGCTTAATCAATGACTAAATGACTCTAAGTCTAGGAATTTGAAGTTGAGGAAAATAGATTCAAAGCAAGAAATGGATTGACTTTGAATGGTTTCTGATAATATCATTCTTTTAGAATACACAAGAAAAACTGGAGAAACAAAGAAAAAAAAGGCTAAGGAAATGGTTGAATGGTTGTTACCATCACTTGCCTTTCCTGAAAAAAGGAATGCAGATACTTTCGGACATTTGGAATTGAGGATTAAACTAAAGCTGTTTTTTTAACAATCATAGTGGCCTAACTTATATGTTTACATCCAGCACCACCACCCTACACACTTTTTGACCTCCTCCAATTTGTCCTCCATTGCTCACTTTGGGTGAATTTTCCAAAATATAAATTTGATTATATAATTTTTGTGCTGAAAATCTCTAAATTCCTTTTACTTAAAATTGATCACATGTATTTATTTGGCATTAAAATCCAATTTATTATTTTGCCTCAATTTTTTTTTGTTTGTTGTTTTGGTACATCACTAATCATTCTTCCTCAAATAATCTGTCCTTCAATAAAACTTCTTACCATTGTCAACCTAAACAATGCATTGCCTGTAGTGATAGTGTCTGTTTTCCTTGTTGAACTGCTTATATCTCTTAAAACTCAGCTTACTTTCTATGTAAATACTTTCTTGAAGAGTCCCAGACTTTCGAAGTTTCAGTTGTACTGTGCCATAACTATTTTATTACTTAATATTTTATAGTATAAAAATCAATTTATAAACTTTTGGCCAGGCTCGGTGGCTCATGCCTGTAATCTCAACACTTTGGGAGGCCGAGGCGGGCAGATCACTTGCGGTCAGGAGTTCAAGAGCAGGCTGGCCAGAGTGGTGAAACCCCATCTCTACTCAAAATACAAAAAAATTAGCCTAGTATGATGGCATGCACCTGTACTCCCAGCTCCTCAGGAGGCTGAGGCAGGATAATCACTTGAACCTGGGAGGCAGAGGTTGCATTGAGCCAAGATTGCACTGTTGTACTCCTGCCTGGACCACAGAGTGAGACTCCATCTCAAAAAAATAAATACAGGAATAAATAAAAATAAACAAATAAATAAATATGATATTATAAGTTTTTATTGCTTCCAATGGTTTCCCAATTACACAATATAAATAAAACCTAACCTACTGAGTGTTTGTGAGGATTAAGTGAATTGACCTTTAGACCAGTGTTGGCTACAAAAGTACACACAGTAATGTTTGCTATGGTCAGGACCATGAGGATCATCACGGTGGTGATGATGATGTAGAGATGCAGACTTGAGGATATTGTTTGATCCATAAATAGTAGAGACACTTGAGGTTTGAGAGGGGAATCCAGGAGACAGGAGACAAAATTTAGTGAAGTTAGGAAGATTAAAAACACACTGTTGATAGTATAGGGAAAGATGAATTAAAACAAACAAACAAACAGGCACATCTGGTTAAAACTTTTAAGTATTTTGTTAGTAATTCTGTGCTGTAACTTCCCCTTGTCCCCATATTCCAAATGAGACTGTGAAGTATGATTACAATTAATCATACTGTAGAGATTACAATTAATCAGGTTGTAGAGATTTCCTTCTGGGTTGTGAGAAGAGGTACTGAGTCCTGCTTCAGTGTGGTGTAGGGAACAAATAACATTTACAAGTGGGGATTGCTGACTTTACATTGCAGACTGCCTCTTCTTCTAACAAATGAGTCCTGCGAGGCATATCTTCTTTACAGCACTTACCATTCCAGCTTTCACCACTGAAGAGGGAAAAATAACAAGGATGATAAATAAAAATAAAAGTATCAGCCCCAGGACCAACTATACAGACACCTCCCCCACCCCTCAACACAACCACCAACCTTTGGCCAAAGGGACCCAAGGAAAACCTTAAAACTGAGTTCATGGCCATGAGACAGAATGGGAGGCCCAATACATCTTGTCATCGTCTCCCCTCTCCCCCTGACTAACATGAGGTTTTCTTCCCTAAAAGCTAAGCAGAAACCAGCCCTTTTCAAGAGATTCCACTGTGGATATCAACCAACTGCTTGGCTACTGCCCCTTCTTTTGCAGTTTTGGCAAAAGAAACTTGATAAGAGACTATCAAGAAGAAACTTCTTGATAAGAGACGACCAAGGAAGCAGTAGTTCTGACCAGTCTTCAGAGGATGCACAGCGAAAACTTTCCTCTTCTGCTTCACTTTTTGACATCAGAGAGCCAAATACTCTACCCTTGGATCATGTGAACTCAGCCGTTTCTTGAACATTGGAACCACATGAGACACGAAGCCCAGTTGTACATTAGCATGTTTCTCCATTCATAAATATTCATGACTCCTTTTATAGATGATTGAATATGTATATTTGCCCACCCCATTCAGCATAAATCCCTGTCCTAGTTGGCTCAACCTCAGCATATCTGTTTCTGGCTTCTGGCCAGCGGCTACACTTCCCAGACTGTCAGAATGGCCACCCTGGGGGCTGCAACACTTTATGAGAATCAAAGCTCTCCTTTCCAAGTGTATGAACCTCACCATTTTTCAGTTGACAAAGAATATTAGAGTTTGTCTCTGAACCACCAAAAGTGAAGCCACTGCCATCCCAAGACTTGATTTTTCTTTTCTTTCCACTCCTAAACACATTTTTACCCTATGGGTATTCCTGACTGGCATTCTGAGCCACATTCGGTTTACTGATAGTCAACAGGGATAATGCATGCTTTTTTGCTTTCTTTCTAAATTGCTAATCCCATTGCCATCCCCACTCAATGTCTCCAATAAAACAGCCTTGTTCCCCCAACTTCTGATGCCTCTTTTATTACAACTCTTTATTAACTTACTTTTTCTGTCTCAGGTGCTTTCCCTTTGAAACTTGGGACACTTCCTTAAGGCTGATCTGAGAAAATAAAAGTAATGCTTTTTGTTATGCAGCCCAAACGTTCCCTCTCCAGCAATTAAGTACTCAAGGCAGAGGCCTTGATGAGTTATCTGCATTTATCTGGAGAAGGCACTCCCCAGGAGGTAAAGCTGGTCTTTGTTCCTCATTTGTGTTTGAGAGCTTAAGTCCTGGAGTTATCTATCTATTTCAACAACTTTTATCCACATTTCTCCCAGGAGGCTTCTAAGAGTCTCCAGCAAACCAGATCAACCTGTTCCGATGAACTTGCACTCTGCACTGATTTCCCTCTTGCACCTTTTTACTAGAATTGGGCTTTGCAGAAGAGAAGCTTGATTTCAAATTATTCCCAGCACAGTGCCAGTAGAGTATAGCTGCTCTCTGCTCCATTCCTTATCCATGTGAGTCTCAGTGAGCATGGAAACCTATCAACATATTTGACATGTTAACAGGTATCTCTTTATATGCATGTATTAAACTGTTAACACCTATATGTCATCCAAGAAGTCTCATAGGAAGACAAGATTTTTTTTTTAAATTCTGGATTTTCATGCACATAGAAGATGTATATTCTAAGATGTGCTTTCTGAAATTGATGTGACCTAATTTAGGAGTATTTTATAAAGCAGAAAATTAAGTAATCTGGACTGAAATAATTGACCAAAGAGGACAAGTTCAGTTTAGTCCACCTAATAAATAATTTCATTCTTGTTCATTTCCTTAAAATAGTTCATCAGCTTATATTAATAAAAATGATACGAAACAGAGCAATGATAATAAATAAGTAAATTGAGGGAGAGAGAGAAAGAAGAAGCAGGTGTCTGGAATCAGTTACAGCAGAAGAATTGACATGTAGCTCTGAGCCTTGTGTCAACAGAGTCAGCTGCAGAAACAAATTTGGGTTGCAGCTGACATCTCTCAAAGGCTATGTGCCAGGTCTGGTTCCAAGGGACTTTTTACATATGAACTTCTTTTACTTTCACAATTGCCCTATGAGGCAGGTACTATTGACACCCACATTTTACAGATGAGGAAACTAAGACAAAGGAAGTTAACATAACTAGCTCAAGGTAACATGGTACGAGAGAGCTGGAATCTGAATTCAGGCAATGTGACTCTATAGTCTATGCTATTAACCATAATGGTTCTTCTTGCTATCTAATAAGAGTCTACCAATAGATAAAAGCTTTTCCTTGTCCTGATTCTAAGATAACCTTACTTGGTAGAACCTTGGACTGGGTAATGTAATGGAAACATGGAAATCAAAAATATGATGCTGGTTTTCCAAAAGAAATGATACATTCTTTACATGCAACTTCTTTTGTTACTCCTTTAAAGTTAGAGAGAGAGCATTACCCTATAGTTTGGAGGCATAGACACTTTGTTTTGTGATGTTGGAACTTAGCACAGGGTCAGAATTTAAAGGTACTGGAAGATATCTCGGTTACCTGTCTTTTAGACGGTCTTGCTCATATTAGATGTTTTCAGCGAGATTTTGGAAGCGCCTCCTTCAAATCAGTGTATAGTTGGCTTATTTAGCTAATGCTTTAAAAGATGTCGTGCATATTGTTGATTAAATAAAAAATTATATACTGGTAGAGGTCAGTATGCTGGTTTATAGGATGGTGTCCTTATCTAGGTAAGCACAGGGTAACGGGATACGGATAGCTTGCTTTATCTTGACATACGCGTGAGGTTTGGTAGGATGAGCTGTGAAACTGGAAGGGACAAGGAGGCCAGAAGAAAACATTAAGGTCAGGTGTAACTAATCAGTCTTCTCTACAAAAGAAACTTCGTATCTTATACAATAGGCATTTTTAAAATCAGGGACTTTATATATTTTCTTAGTATCTTTATCATATTAGACATGACATTTACTCTATGAGTTAAACGTTAAAGATATTGCACTAAATATGAGTTAATACAAGTAAATATGAATATATGCTACCTCTAATTTTCAGAAGTTTAATTTTTAGAAGCTTAATTTAGATAGCCTTTCCAATTATATTCTTCAACAGAGTGCCAGATGATAAGAACTGAGGTGGAGAGTTAATTATTAAACAAATCACACTTTAAAATTACTTCTACATAAACAAAAGATTAATTTTGTTTTCAAAACGTGTCCTATATATAGGTTTGCTTTTCTCTTTATTTTACTGGTAGCCATCTTATACTCCACTTGCTTTACTATTTATTTACTTTGGAAGTAGAAAGGAATGTGGGGCAGGGAAGAGCAGTTGCAACACGTAATTTACTCCAGCAAAAAGAAACATTTTGTTTCTTGGTAAAAAAGCTTCAGTGCTCTTGCTAGTCCCTGTTTGTCATTACTCTCTCTTCCAGTAGGGGGCAGGATGTAGCAATCTGTGAACTCACACTTCTAAGGGGTTAAATGAGGAGCAGTATCATGTTCTTTTCGAGTTGCTGTTTAAGTGATTAAAAAGCTGCTGTTGTTGTTGTTGTTTTCGTGGTGTATATGATCCTGGTTTATTCCACTGAATTCCCTAAAGAGATATTGTGATAATTTTCAAAATGCTGCATTGCAACAAATCAACACCTACCCCAGTTCTCCTCTAGAGTGCTTCCAAGGATTTCAAAAAAGAATTTTCCATCGTTGGCAAATAAGCAAGACAAATTTTGCTATGCATTACAGTCTCTACTCAGATGTTGTATTTTAAGACAAGAAGACAATATAAACGTTTATTATTAACTAAGGAGCCACAGAGCAAATGCTTGCTGAACAGTGACACTTGTGCCTGGCACACTCCCAGCTCTTGGGCTACAGATGCAAATTGAAGAAAAACTCTGCCTGCAAGGATCCTGCATTCTACTGAGAGGAGAAAAACAATCCACAGAAATGGCCAAATAAATAAAATAATTTCAAGCACTTATAATTACTGGAATAAAAATGAAATAGGGTACACGATGATGGGGCAGCCAGATTATCAGGAAAGAATCTTTAGGGACTGAGAGTCAGTTCCCCAAATTGCATATGGGCTGCTTTCCCATAGCACATTTCTTTAGAGTCATGTTTTTATCTAAGAACAATTTTTCCCATTAAAAGTGTAACATGGTGATTATATCCCTAGCACAGCTCATAAAAGACTCGCAGTCAGAAAACAAACAAAATACTGTTTGAATTCTGGATGTCTGCTTTATTTTTTTATTTTTTTTGAGACAGAGTCTCGCTTTGTCACCCAGGCTGGAGTGCAGTGGCACCATCTTGGCTCACGGCAAGCTCCGCCTCCTGGGTTCACGCCATTCTCCTGCCTCAGCCTCCGAGTAGCTGGGACTACAGGCGCCCGCCACCACGCCCGGCTAATTTTTTTTTTTTTAATGTATTTTTAGTAGAGACGGGGTTTCACCGTGTTAGCCAGGATGGTCTCCATCTCCTGACCTCGTGATCCGCCCGCCTCGGCCTCCCAAAGTGCTAGGATTACAGGCGTGGGCCACCGCGCCCGGCTCTGGATGTCTGCTTTAAACAGATCCCTTGACCTGTCTAACACTCCTCCCCTGCATTATCATGATCATAACAACTGGGAAGGTTATTGAGAACAGTAAAGATAATGTACAAGGGACCCAAGTAAAGCACCTGGCATACAGTAGTGGTAGAGAGCTATAATCTATAATATAATCCTCTAGACAAACATTGTTCTGTAAAGGACTAGATAATAAATATTTTTGGTTTTGTGGACCATATTGTCTTTCTTGTATCTATGCTGTTATTGCGTGAAAACAACTATAACCAGCATGTAATGAATGAGCATGGTTGTGTTCCAATAAAACTTTATTTACAATAATGGGACGCAGACTAGATTTGGTCCACTGGCCTTAATTTGATGACCCTTGTTCAGAATATATGTATAGTTATGACTATATTGATAAAAGTATAAGTAATTAGAGTATGTTATAATGGAATTCAGCTCCCAAATGTAGCAATAACTGTGTGATAAAAAGCATTTACTGATATTTTTCAATGTGCCAAAAATATGTCTCTACTCAGTCCAAGAGGTAGGAACACTCCCAACCACCCAGCGTTTTCTGTTATAAACCAGAAGACATTTACTGCCTGGGCCATCCTTTCCTCACAGGGTTGCTGCTAAGGGATAGGGTGGGGTCTCTGGGAAGACAGCTGGGTGATTTATTTGTGAGAAAAGTAGGAGTCATGGATCTAAGAGCTTCTCCGCAAAATAACTTTCTAGGAACATGTCTCAATTCTGGGCTCTCAGGCCATCACTTCATTTTTCCTCAAACATATCCACTTATTGGCCCATCTCTTCGCTTTCTCTGGTCCAGGTTAGAACTTCTAAGGCAATCAAGTTGCCTCAGCATCACCTGGGAGAGCTTAGCTTACTAAGATGAGAGATTGCTGTGCCCTAACTACACTATCATGCCCATCCCCCACCCCCACCTACCTCCTCTCTGATCTCAGATACAGCTGTGATGGCCCTCAGGCGTCTAAACTTTAACACATACCACCCTAGGTCCTCCAGCTGATACTGATAACTACTACTCCAGGATAAAGAATTCTTTGGCATCATGGGATGTAGATTAGCATAAAATGAGGAAGTGAGGGCTGCTTTGGGAGGCGGAGGTTGCACTGAGCTGAGATGGCACCACTGTGTTCCAGCCTGGGTGACAGAGCAAAATTCTGTCTCAAAAGAAAAAAAAAAGTGAGGGATCCTTCTCCTGAATGAGAAGCAAGAATCACCTGCCTTCACCAGGTAATTCTGCCACCATAGACACGTCTCATTGCCTGAACTATTTAGCTGGGCACCCAGAGAAGCACACGGGGGACGTGACAGTGATAAGAGAGGATGAGGAGAAAGAGAACTAGAAGCCCACAGAAAAAGCCTGTGGCCTGCTGGGCTGTCTTACCTTAATTTGTCCTTGAGACTTGACCCAGCCCATAGTGTCTGGCACAGTGCTAGGCGCTATCTATTAGTTGTGGCTGAAGAGTGGGGGTGTTTTATGCTAGTGAAGAGAGAAAGCTTAACTATTTTCACAACTAAGATATGCTTATACCACACACTTACAGCTGACATTTTGTGAGAAATACTGCTTTAGGATAAAGAATTGTTTAGGATCAGAGAGATATAGAATGGCATTAAAATGGCATAATTTTAGAATTAGAGAATAAATGAGATTTGGCATGTGTATTTATGTTCATGTTGAATTTGTTTTATTTTCTAATCATAAGTTGAAGCTGTATATAAATGTTAGGATTTTTCACTGATAAGCAATAAATTGTTAGAGGAAGGATAGCCTGGAAGCTAAGTTCATCTGTAATATGAAAACAATGCTACCTCCCTCATAAACATGATAAAGGTGTAAGAAGTTCTACCTGCTAAAACAGCGTAGATACATAGCAGTGCACAAGGAATGCTAACTATTGTAAACCAGTAAGTGTCTGAGACAGGTGTCAATCAATTTAGAGGTTTCTTTTGCCAAGATTGAGGATACACCTGGGAAAAAAGAGATGCAAGTTACGGTAGGATCTGTGGCCTGTGCTCCAAAGAAGGTTTTGAGGACTTCAATATTTAAAGGGGAAAAAGCAGGCAGGAGGAGAAAGAGAAACAAACAGTTAATTATTCATCTATCACTAGCTCAGTAAATCTGCATTTTACGTATGATAAACTCAACATAGAGTAGAGGAAAAAGTCAAATATGCATGTGTCTCGGAGTGGGCTGAGGGATGATTTCTAGCCTTGTCTTTTCCCCATACCTGTGAAAATAAGGTGTGCATTTACACTGCCAGGATGAGGGAGGCTACCTCGGGCGATATGTGGCCTTCTGTCTTGCAGCTCTCTGTGTACGAACAAAACGAGGGCAGAGAGTTTTACATGGCTCCGTTTTGAAGCTGAACTTTTCCTTTTTGCTTGGTGAGTTTAGGGTCCCAAGATAGTGGTGTATGTGTGTGTGTGTATGTGTATACATATATATATATATATAATTATTTATTTATTTATTTATTTATTTATTTATTTTGAGACAGAGTCTTGCTCTGTCATCAGGCTGGAGGGCAGTGGTGCGATCTTGGCTGACTGCAACCTCTGCCTCCTGGGTCCAGGCGATTCTCCTGCCTCAACCTCCAGAGTAGCTGGGATTACAGGCATATGCCACCACGCCCAGCTAATATTTTTTTATTTTTAGTGCAAATGGGGTTTCACCACGTTGGCCAGGATGGTCTCAATCTCTTGACCTCATGATCCGCCAGCCTTCGTCTCCCAACGTGCTGGGATTACAGGCATGAGCCACCGCTCCTGGCCCTGAGATTTTATTTACCTTTCATGCTATTATGGACCAGGGCATCAGACTCTTACCTAGCACTCCTCTCTGGTAATGCAGAAAATGTAGTAAATCCTGCATTATCTCTACTTTTTCAGTTAAAACAGTGAAAAGAGGTAAGTTTTTATTGTCTTTGGTGGGAGCTCCTTATACAAATATGGAATGCATTGGGCGTGTGTTTGAAGAGTAACCAAATCATGGCCTCTATATATGGATGGCAAGAGCTAAAATCACATCTCCACCACTTACTAGTGTGCCACAATGGACAAGTGGTTAAGCTGTAGGTGCCTCAGTTATCTCATGGACAAAAATAATGAGAAAAAAACCCACATGGGATTTAAATGTGAAAGAAAATTTTAGTATTATAGTTTATATTTTTTTCAAATGTTCCTTTCTCCCATTGCTAAATGACCATGTCCAAAATAGTGAGCAGATTGAAAATTAGATCTGGTGCAAATTTTAAAATAAGCCTATGGCTTTGTTGTTTTTGGTGTACCTGGAGTCCCAATAGGGACCTCGTGTAAGCAACTTTTGGAGCATTTATGCATGTCCTCTGCTGCCTAGGAGTGCAAAGTAGGGCTCAAATGCATGTTCCTATCAAATACTGGAATAAGCTCATAAGTCTTTTGCCTTCATTTGGTTATACTGGCCAGTGGAGATAATTGTTCTTATTTTCTAAAATTAAACAATGTATCTGAGAGCTTCAAGTGGAAATGCAAAAAAGAAATAGCACTCTGGGAATCTATTTATTCAGTATGTACAGCAAAACCTTCTGCTTTTATATTTACTGCTTTTATATTTGAGAAAGAGCTTACTCTCATTTTACACATGGACAAACAGATCTAGTTCAGTGGCTGTTGGTATAGGGCCTGGTGCCAAAATACTCACTGGTGACTTACAGATCCTTCATAAACATAGATTTCTTTTCTATCTAATCTCCCACCTCTGACTCCAGAGAAGCATGGGGTTCTGCAAGTTAGAAGCATTTAATATATACTGGTTGAATGACTTTCTTAATGAATTTTTATTATGAAAAAGACAAAAAAAAAATCACAAACACAAAAACAACAAAAAACCTACAGGTGAAGGGGGAGAGAAAACCAAAAATTCCTAGGTTTAAAAATCTCCAACATTGTAAGTGTCAAAAAGTGAGTATCAGACATTAGTAGAAAAACATAGATAGCGTATGTTTGTGACATATAAAAGCAATAACTCTTAGAAATGCAATGTGAAACAATAAGGCCCAGATGGAGAAAAAACAGTACCTCCCTGTCTTCACAACAGGTCTCCCTAAGTAGAAAATTAATCAGGACTTGCCATTTTGTGTGTTCTCCGGCAAGAAAAGAAGGGCTAAAGAGTAAAGGTAGGAGGATGGTGGTACCCAGGGAAAATTTTCTACAAAAATAAACAGATCTCAGCTGGGACACCTCCCTTCCTGTCTCATCCTCTTTCTTTTCTCCTCTACTGTGACCCACCTCCCCACCACTCATCAACAACACAGGGGCCAGAATTCATGAGTTCAGCTTGTCTTATTGTATCTTCCTTCTGACAAGGAGGACAACAGGCAAAGCTACAGAGGGGGAAGGGTTAAAGGATTAGGAGAAATATATATTTGGGTCTTACTGCCTCTATCAAAAGCAAAGCTTCTAAGGGTCTACCCAGAGAAGGGGAATTTGGGAATCTGAAGGCTAATTCCCCTTCCGCAAATAAGATCCCACATAGTCCTGCCCAAGTGGAGTGAGTTCTGGACTAACAGCAAAATGGCAGAAGAATATCAGAGACTATAGCCCCAGACTCAGTGCCGGAAACACCTTCCATGCCTCTGCTCTCTGGGCATAGAACTCACATACCCAACACTTCAACTGCTAACCTGAAAAGGAAAGGTGTACATTTCAGACAGGGGGAAAAAGATGTCAAGGAGAGTTTAATCGTACCGCATTAGGACAAACAGTAAATTAAACAGAGCATGCCCCTTAAATATAAACAAAAGTTAAAGAAACAACATGACACGTTATAGGAAGAAAGGAAGACAGACAGGGGAGAAGAGTTCACAAAAATTCAAAAAAAAAGAAACTATACTTAAAGTATCTTCCAATAATACATTTTTTTCTTCAATAAATGCTGTGCTTGCTAAAATAAGCCACAAGAGCAGGGAAACACGTTTTCACCTCATTTGACAACCCTATATTATAATGATGTCACCTTATGGCAAATCTTTAATTGTAAGCATTCTTTCTCAAAGGGTTCCTAAAAACAGAGCAGTCTATTGTTGCACACATTTTCTATCCGCTACAGCAATGCAGGGTGGGTGCCTTATACACTATGCCAGCCCAAGACATAGTGGGGCCCCTCGGAAGACTGGAAGAAAAAAACTATCAGAGTTTCCTTAGTGGTGTAGGAGAAGGACTAGTTTGGCAATGAAGCTGCAACCTCATGATATGGTATTCACGTTGGCTTTTAGTTTAGTTTAGTTTGGTTTTACTAGTGAAATGACAGTTCCTCACGGGTAGTGTTTTCTTTGGAAGATGGGACAAGGTGAAACATTGCATCACTCACAGTGTACGCATCCCATGCAGACAGCAGAGTAGTGCTGGACCTTAGATCAGCAGGAATTCTACGGCGTGCCTCTGCCACTCCTAAAGCAATTATCCTCCTTTTGTTCATTAGTATTCAGCCTAGCTGCAGATACTGCCAACACCAAAGGTCAAATTCAAATTTCTATATATTATCTTAGAATTCAATCGGAAGTTGTACTCCTGACTGGTGCCTCCAATGTCATATTGGTACAGGATTTCTCACAGAAATTTTCCCCCGCCAGACTTAATTGGTGTATCCTTTCCAAAACCACTTATAGGCTAAGAACCTTCTCTCTCTCTCTCTCTCTCTATATATATATATACTTATGAGCAGACTTGGATTGGTTCGCTTTTCTTGAGCCCTCAGGTGGTCGCAGTAATACGTGGCATTTTCTGACTTTTTCTGGCTCCCACCATATAATGCTTATAGCAGAAAGACCCTTCCTTCCTTCCATGTGAGTATGCTGCTCATGCAATCATTTTTGTTTTTTGTTTTCCCTTTTGGGATTTTCACTTTGGGTGATGGAAGGAAGGTTCTATGATGCAGTGTTACTTCATCTTACTCCAGAAGTTTCTGCTCAGATCCATCATGCAATATTCTACAAAGGGACCAACCCACATTTGCCACTCCACTATTTAAAATATGTCTGTTCCTCTTCATCCTCTACAGGGCATATCTGGCCCCTTTATTCTTCTCCAGGAATCTCTTGTCTTCAAACTCTACCCTCCAGCAACACTAAACTTGAGTGACTGTGCACTTGTTATCCCTTGCCTCCTCTGTACCTCGCATTTTGTTGCTCCTGCAGTTGAAACATTCTTCGTTTGACACGTTTCTCTCTTCTCCTATTCTCTCAAAGGATGCTCAACATTTGGCCAGGTATTCTCTAATGATCCAGTCTTTATAATGAGCTACACCCTCCCTTCACCCTTCTGCCCCCAAGACCGGGTCTGTGCCCTCCCCTGACCTCTCTGGCACAGTCCTATCATTGCGTGTTGTATTCTTACACTTCATCCTTTTGTATTATACCAACTGTACTTCTGTCCCTCTTTTCCATTAGATATTGACTCTTTGAAGCAGGAATTGTAATTTTTCTGTATCAGAGCACAATGCTCAGCACCTAGTAGGGAAAGAATACACAATGATTAAATGAATGAAAATTAAAATGAGCTAAGAGGTTTGCTTACTCTATGGGTTTGGCTCAGAGCAGATCTCTGAGTCCTTCCACCAGCAAAGGAAATAAGAATAAATAATCTATTGTGGAATTTCTGGCCACTGTATTATCACCTTGATGGAGTGCCTTAAATAAGTAGAAGACATTTCTCATGGGCAGCCCTATCTAATCCACTCCCCAATAAACAGAGAATATTAGAAGTTAAAACTTTCAAGGGAAAAAACTGGTACCATTCCACACTTTTAGTAACAGCATTTGGTCTGTGTGGTCTATGCTTTACTGTATTTTTTCTCTCATAGTATTAAAAGCGGTCCTGAAAATTATCTTTAATTTTCTCTTATTTCAGCCAATAGCCTTGAATGGGGAAAAAAACATAGTAAATGAGATGAAATACAATTTTTAATGTGCAAATAAAAAGGGTTTTAGCAAAGAAATCAAGGGAGAGATTTAATTTTTAAACTCACTTGATCATCCTAAATTCAGTAGATATGTTGTTGCCAAACACTCTCTTTTAAAAGAAATGTCATCTAATTACATCTAACATTAAATATATCTTTTAATTGTTCAGAGTAAATAAAATGCCACTGGTAATTACCACAAGTTTTATGAATGTGGTTGGATTGCTTTCTGAATTTAATTAAGCTTTGGATTCTCATGTACTCTTCTCTCCTAATGAGTTGGAGCCTTCTCAAACATACTTCAGGAAATCTCTTGGGCAGAAACACCTTCTAAGAACCAATGTGGAGGAAAGGGTCCAGAGGTATTTCTGCTTTATTTCCCTTGAAAGTCTTAGTTGCACTTTTATCATATTTGTTTATTACATTTAATTTGAATGAGAGACATTCAAGAAAAATACCATTAAAATAATTACCAAAGATCACACCCTTTATACAAAAGAAGAATTATAGGTGCAGCAGCTAACAATTATTCGTAAATGTTTGTGCTGCTGACTTAAGATATTTTCTACAAGTGAATGGAAAAATGCAACTGGGTACAGAGTGGTTTTTAAAAGAAAAAACGAGAAATTAATTACAGAAGTAAGCAGAATAATAGCTCCCCAGAGACAGTCACATCCTGATTATAGAACCTGTGAATATGTTGTGTTACATGTCAGATTATGGAATTAAGTTTGCAGATGGATTAAGGTTGCTAATTAACAAACCTTAGTAAAAGGAGAGTATGCTGTATTATTCAGGTGAGCCCAGTATACTTATAAGGATCCTTAAATGTTTTTGAAGAGGAAGAAAAGGGCAGAGTTATAGAGAGGTTTGAATACATTATGTTCCTGGCTTTGAAGATGAGGGAAGAGGTCCCCAGTCAAGGAATATAAACAGCTTCCAGAAATTGGAGTAGGTAAGGAAATGGATTCTCCCCTAGAGCCTTCACAGAGGAGCAGAGGCCTGCCAACACATTGATTTTAGACCAGTGAAACACCTAACCTACGGTTGGTTATGTAATACATTTGTTGTTTGGGGTTTTGAAGCAACAGTAGAAAACTATTACAAGTACACTCCCATAATGTCACACTACACAATCACTAAAGTAATTTAAGAAGAATGCCTGATTTGGAAAATATGTATGGTATATAATTAGGTTATGATAAAAGACCACATATGGTAAAAAACAAACAGAAAAAAATATGTATATACATTTTAGATAAAATCGGAAAGATACGCTACAAAATGTTTCTCGTAATTCTCTATAGATGCTGACATTTAATTCTTCCTTTATTTTTATTTCTTATCTTTTTCTTGTACTTCCCAAGTTTCTTTTGTAATCAGAAAAAATTAAATGTTGAACATGACTGATGTTAAAACTGGAGACAGGTTACTTTATTAATAGCATTTTACGTCCTTACAGATTTTTTTTTTTTAAGAAAGAAGACAGCTAAAACTAATATAGTAAGTTTCTGTAGATTAGCTTGTGTTCAATTTACTTTACTGAATATCGGCATCCCAAACACACTTCAAAAGATATGATAACGTCTACCTACTTTATTTTTGAATTTTTTTCTATGAACTACATCTTAAAACATGGGCCACATGAAATTAGAAAATATTTTTGCCATAGAAAGTTTAATCTTTGAATGATATTTGTGTTCATGCTGTCAGGGTTAATGACAATAGCAGGATAGCACCTGTATAGTGTCTGGGGCAAAAATCTCAAGTGAATGAATTTTTCTATACGGGTTCAACTGGATAATCCCTTTTACTTTTCCTTACAGAATTCAATACTGGCCCCCATTGATAAAAAGTCACTGCCTTTCTCTTTCATGCTTTGTGTACTTGATTTTCATTAGTGGTGGGTTTTATGGTAGCTTTTAATATTTGTAAAGAACGTATCGCAAAGGAAATTACATCTTCTGTAGGAGAATAAAATTGTGTTTAGTCAAATAATTGGATAAGTCACGTGCATTTTTAAATAAATAAATATGATTAATCTGTACATACAAAACTTCTAAAATTCAGTGTAAAAGCTTGGTTCTAAGCGCAGAATTTAATTATTTAGTACCCGTGAAGGAGCAGATGACAGTGACCAACAGGGTGGGCTCTGACATCAGGTATGCCTGGGTTCAAAGGACGGCTTCAGCTTTCACTGTCTTTGTGCTTTTGATTACTCATTTCCTCTTTTGGAGATGACTTTGTAGAATGGAGAGTGACTACGCTCATCTCAGGTTATTATGAGAAGTAGAGGAAGCAAAATGCATTTCCTTGGTAAATAGTCCTTAAATGGTGGCTGATACTATATCTTGAAGCCCTTTTCACTGAGTATAGTTATTTGTACTACACAATTTAAGATTCAGTGACTTTGTGCTTGCATGTCTATGGTTATTTCAAGGCACTTTTTAAAAGTATGATAAAATAATACATATGTGGCAAGAAACTGGTGTTGTATGATAAGCTAACTGGCAGAAGTGACAGAGGCTTCCTTTTATCTCTGTGTTAATGATAGTTTCCTATTTTTTAATCACCTATTTTGAATGAGAGTATGAACCTTCACTCAGTTTCTCCAAAATGCTTTATAAAGAAATGTGATCTCTTTATTCTGCTGTGACAGAGGGTAAAAAAAGGACCAGGCTGTTTTTCAGGTACAAGTAAAGAAAAAAATGGACTTCATTTTGACCATTGTACTCTCCCAGGAATGATGAGAGTCCCAATATGCTCATTCTTTTGAACAAATGTGCGGAACACAGATTTTGGGTATTTTGACCTTGGTGAGTGAATGTGGGAGTCATAACTGAAGATGAAAATGAAATAGAAACAAGAGCACCTTTTTGGAATTTAGCTTCTTTACTCCCTTTGCTTCTTAACCATCAAGAATTTTTGACATATATGCTGAATTCAAGCCTGAGTGTCAATTTGCAAAATAGAAACCCTGTCCAAGCCTTTAAATACTATTATAGCAAAAGGAAAAGTATAAAATATGCACTTAAAACAAGCACGTGTTTCATCCAAGATGTTAAATCAGGAAGAACTAAAAAACAGGTTACTCCTGAAAAAAAAAGTAATAAAGTATACAAAAATATTCTCTAATCATATTTGAATAATCAGATGAAGCAGTCTTGGCTTCCTAATTTCCTTACCCATTCTTGGAATAAATCATTTACTAGAATGAATGTTGAGACCCTGGGGGATATTAGGATATTCTTGAGAAATAAATTTGAAGTGCCAATTTTGTGCTAAATGTAGGTAGAAAATAGCCTTTTAGATTTTAAAAGTAAATGGCTAAAAATTAAGCATTATATCCCTCAGAAAGTTTATAAGGTTTGACAATCATTGTTTTAACACAGAAATCTGTTTATTAAACCAAACAAAACAGAGAAAATTATACCAGCCCTCAATTTTTGAATTTTCATTTAAATAAGCAAACTCTAAATCCACATCTTAAAAGATGTTTGTGCAGCTATGTATTCCCAAAATACTCATATTTCAATAAGATTTTCACATTATATTCACCAACAGTATCACAAAAGTTTTTTTTGTTTGTTTTGTTTTGCTTTTTGTTTACGTAACTGTAAGGAACAGTAATTCTAGAAACACTAGAAGAAAAAAGCATAGCAATGTCCACAGTTACAAGAAAAAGTGCACATTACTCGGTCACAATCACAGTCATTACTTGAAAAACTATATGTAACAAGTAGATAAGAAATACCACTGATGCTTCAAACTCATGGTCAAAAACTGAATGACATAAATTTTACATGAAATAAGGCAAATTCAGGAATGCACAAAGAATTTGTAATCCAACCAAAGCTAAACAACAGAAAAAAGTTGTACAAGAAGCATGAACGAAAGTACTTCTCCCTAAATATTTTAAAAATAGGCTTGCCTCAGTGCACAAAGAAAACACCACTCATGTGTATCCCACACTATAAAATAAGAAACAAGGATAAAATATGGGGAATAGGAGGGCACAGTTCATTGTAAGTTGCAGCTGCATCCACTGAGAGTTCTTTACATTATTTTTAGCTAGAACTGAATATTATACAAATCATATCAGGAGATGTAATGATCTTTTTGGAAACTATTTCTGAGGGAAATGAAAAGAAAACTACACACAAGAGTGCAAATTTTCAGATTGTCACTTGCAACCTCTTAACATTCAGTCATCTACATCCAGTTGCTGCTAGAGGGATGCCTGGAGACAGCAGCGGCAATCAGGAACGAGCAGCTCTAAGAAACCAAGGTGTGATTTTTTTTCAATGATATGTCTTGTCTTAACATTAAAAAAATTCTGGGATGAAAACTGCTATGATAAAGTTGCAGTGTTGAGTGGGGTTTTTGAGAACAGCATGAGTGCAGAAATGCAGGCTTTTCTTGGAAGTAGTTCCTGATGTGATGATTGAAAGAACGTAGGCAAGGGTTTTTCCAGCATCAAGTGTTATTTTTGTAGAAAGAATTTGGAAAGAGGAGAAGGCAAGGGATGTGGAAAAGGTACTTACAGTAGTTTCTCAAAACAGTTTTCTTTTAGGACCTATGAAAAAGTTACCAAAGTAAAAATGACAAGTTTGAATGAAAAACAAGTTTTCTTTTTATAAAAATTACATATATTTTTTTAAAATACAAGATCCTTTTCATTGTTGTTATATCCTGTAGCAACAAGAAATTTGGCTTTTTTTTTTTTTTTTTTTGCCAGGTACTTCAGCTTTCAGTCCAATGAGTCAGTAGCAAATTCCACTAATATTTCAGCTGAATCTTGAACTACTGTTTTATACCACAAGCTTCTTCTGTTTTATCCTTGAATTAAGAACAGATAGCCTTTTATGCCCCTGATATTTATGCTGACACACTAAAACAAAAAGCAATAGGCTGGACATATTAAAGTATCTCAAGTACTTCAGAGGCCAGAGTTCCTTTGAAGCACCTTAACACATCACTTATGGATCAAGGACAATGTGGCATAATGGAAGTATTTCTCTTAAAAGACTGCAGTAAGACCAGAAGTATCTCTGTTGGGAAATCAAAATGTCATTAGTGGAAACTGCAAATTTAGACCTCAGTGAATATGGTGGTTGTCTGTCTCAGTTCTGTTGTAAAATGAGATTTTCCAGTTCATCTGCAGATCGCAATAAAAATGCAGCTGACTCTCGATATCCTGCAACAAGCTGTCTCACGGCATTGATTTCAGTTGGACTCAGCTGGGGTCTGGAGTTTGAGCTGCTGGAGGATCCTGAGCTAGTCGCCAATTGCCTCTTCATGCTGAGATCAGTGGGTCCTAGAAAGAAAATCATCACAAAATTAGACATAAATATTATTTGTTCTAGCATCTTGGATGTGAGCATTCAATAAATTATAGTTGAAGAATTCATGAATTCTTCCACGAGAAGCTAGTGATCTCTTTAATCAAATACATCTACTCTCAGAAAGATTAATGAGCAATGTAATGGTAACTGAGTGGCTTCTCTTTGGACTTCTCTCAGATGCCCGAATCAGCCTCTGGAAATCACCTCTTGCTGCGGAGAGATGGTGAAAACTTTCTTGGAACATGTGTCTTTTGAAAAATTCAATTTTAAATCTGTCTTCCATATGTTGTAGAAGCTTCTCATAGTAGCATAAAATGATGAGAATTACAAACATTTTTCATTTGTTACATTCATTAACAGATAGCTTAGACCCCATCAATTTGCAATTTAAAAAAAACTGTGATGTTAATGACTTTAGAGTACAAACTAGTCAACTTAGAAAAAAGGAAACTAAGGACTAAATGACTTCAGAAATATGTTTAGAGTTTAACAACATTTAAGTGGCACAATAAGGACTTGACTTAGGTATATTATTATTATTATTATTATTCCTTTCAGGCAGATGTTGTTTACCAGGCTGATTAGTATTAAAAGTGTTGACATATTACATTGGAATTTGTTTTAGAAGTGCAATAAGTAAGTGATTACTGCAAACAATACCACAGAGAACCTAGATATTTGGAATACTGACTTAAGTGTTTTTAATGCCGTCTCTGTATTTATTTGCACAAAACACATTCATGTGCCGAAACCTTCTTTTCCTACATATTTAAGCCATCTGGTGGGTATGCTTTTTGACAACATTTTGTAAATTTTTACTTAAAAATTATTTATAAAGGTATTTAAAATCTTTCATTCAGTCATTTGTGTTGGGAAGATACTTCTTTCAATTATTAAGTGTTCACTTTTATAGTTCTTAGCTGACATTATTTACTGTAATTATTAAAATTGCAGTATTAAATTTAAATCCTTGAATAAAACAGTACTAAGCACATAACTAAACATGTGCTCCAAAACTGTAATGATTCTATAACTTGAAAATGTTTTAACAGATTTTTCCAAACCATGTGTAAATTTTCAGATAATGGTATTCATTTCGTGAACTAAAACAAGAGATGTTATTTTATCCTTTTGGTTCTCCTTGAAGCATGATGGAGATAGGTCAAGATCCAACCCCCTCCACTCTCCACCTCCACAAAGGAGATGAGATGTCCCATGAGAGGGAAATAGCTTCACATGGAATTTAATTAGAGCAGAGATGAGACTAGCACACAAGAACTCTGACATCTGAGAGAAATGTATTTCCACTTCTGTAGTGGCCTTTCAAAGTTTTGATTTTTCTAGCAGGACTTAGCTTCCATTTGTTCTGCTATTTACAAAATCATGAGACTGACATGACAACCTGGAAGAGAGATGTGCAATGTCACATTTGCAAACAGAAGTTACTGAACCTGTATTGAGGAAAATCATTAACATCATTGAGTTTATTTGGAAAGTTCTGAGTGGATTAAAAAGGCATAACAGAAGTAGTGGTCTCCAGATGAACCCACTTTAAGTTTTTTCTTTATATTTAAGAGGCCCAGTACCAGGATAGATCTTTATAACAGATATTGAAAGGGTTTTCCTCTCAGCTGTGTAGTTATCTAGTATCTGGTTGGCTGACTATCATTATTTCATTACAAGGTGTAACATTTTGATGGTTTTTGCTGTCAATCCAAGTTGATTGACATCCTTAATTAGAAATGAGAAACAGTTGAGGCAAGGGCGCCAATTCTTTCTGAAGTGAGGGAGATTGATTTTATTCTACTCGGCAGTTTGTGAATTACACTCTACCACTGGCTCAATGTTCTAAGCTTCCAAACCAAGACCCAGCTTTCACTTTCCTTCAGACCTTTGTTAGCACAGGCATAGTCTAGAGAAAGCTCTGCCATTTAGAGGCTATTCACACCTCCAAGTTATTATTATTCTTTGTCTGGAAGACAGTTGACATCATTATCCTGGCTTCTTTCAGATCTGCAGGATCAGGATAGAGTGCATAAACCAAAACTATAAGTAGTCCTTTAGCTGAGTGTTTGTTATTCATGTCTTCACTACTATGGGGTTGGGTGAGGAATCAAGCTAAAATAAAAATATTTGCAAATAAACAAGATATTTCACTAGTGACCAAATAGCCCTCACTGATTTGTCACTACCATTCATTTCTTCCTCATTGAGTGAATCCCATACTTGACTGGTTTGGCTTAATCAACCCCAACAATATGATCTGATTAGAATGCATATCAATTACAAGTAAAAATTCAAATTTTATAAAGATGCTAAATTTAGTGAAGTCTAGGAAAGTATTCTTGGAGACCTGCTTAAATCTCACAAAAGGCTACTGAGAAGCATGGTTCTGGAAAAGCTGGACCAGTTAACAAGAAAATGACCAAGGATAATGACACAAAAGATACTTCAAGAGAAATGATTTTGATATCCAAGGTTAAAGGCAAACACCAAGGCAACTTGCTAGGTCCACATTTATATAAGTGCGCACATTTTTACCAAAGTGATGCAAACCTGCTTTATGATCATTCTGAAAAGATAAATAAGAGATAAAAGGTATTTCATGTTAACATACAATGCTGTTTGAAAAATTAAGCTCCACATATCAAAACCAATTCTTTATTCATTTTTTTGAGGTTTGAGGGATATTTAAGTTACAAATAAATTTCAGTTAAATGAAAATGTGTATTTTCATTTTACTTCTTCATTTTCTTTTTCATTTTCTTTTTCAAATTATGAGCTGAACATTTCTCCCCTATTTATGGTGCATTTTTGGTTGTTGTTTTAAATAGACTTGTTTTTGTGATCATATTTTAGTGTCATTTATCCTTAGGTAGTAGGGCCCCTTAGGACAAAGTTTTGTTTTTAGCAGTGTAAATTCTCTTTGAAAGACTATGGCATACATTTATATTTATCAAAAATTAGACTGAAGGTAAGAATGCAAGGCCCATAAATGCAGGCACCCTTTGTGTCTCATTTACCATATCATTCTATGGAGCTGTGTTGGTGCCTGGCACAAAGGAAGCCTCAATAATAATCAGTGACTAATCAATGTTTGTATAATCAATAAATGAGAAGTGCCAGATTTTTCTACAGCCAGTACTTAAGAAATAGGAAATAAGTGATGTTATTAATAACACTAGTTGTGGTTAAAACAAAACTAGTTAGACATAAAACACAATGGTTTAATGTGACTTACTGAAGTAAAGTAACCTCTAATATATGGAAATATTATTATTACCATAAAAGTCATCTAAAATTGTAAAAATGTAATTGCTTGATTACAGTGATTTCCACATGAATCATTGCTGATAGAGAAAAGTAAGTTATTGTCCATTTCCTAATTAATCATGTTTGTTTTGCCACTAAATATTACCACGGGTCCTGAGTTGAATATAAAATCATTCCTAGCTTTATACAACCTTCTTCTACATACCCTTCTTCAGCTAGGACCTCCAATCCCAAGTAATAGACTACGAAATGTCTGGATAACTGGCAATTAATTTAACAATTTTAAATAAGTGAAGAACATTTTAAATTCATTCTTTACTACAGGGGGTGGTGAAATTTTTAAACAAAGAACAAGGTAGTAAATATTTTAGTCATCTCAGGCCAAGAGGCAGAATTGCCGATATTAATAATATGTAGGTACTTACACAAAAAGAGAGAAACCAGATTTTTACAACATTCTCATGGACAAAATTCAAACTATAACAACAATTGAGTCTTTTTTAAAAAATAAGGTTTACTACGGAGGAGAGTAAAATTCTTTTTCTAGGAAGGGGCTTTTTTCTTAATTGAGCTTCACTGTTAATGTTCCCTTTCATCAAAATCAATTGCAAATGTTCATCTGTTAATGAAGATTTGTAGTGATATTTTATGTGTTTCATCTTTGAAAATGTCTTTTTGTGCAGATATGTATTTTCAAATACTTTTATCAGGTCACAACCATATTATTTTAATTGAGCATATTCATCACTTAAAAGTCATTATAGAATTCTATTAGATCCTTCTCCTGATAGTTACCTTTTATTAGGTCAATACATTGCAGATTAATTACTTCCAATTAAAGTTTAAACTGGAAGCTCCTCAACTGAACAGTGAAAAGGAATTTGAAATATGAGAATTTACTTTGCGTTTGCATCAATGTACTAAAATATTGCTGAGTCTGTGGTATGTGCTCAGAAAATATATTCACTGCAAATTTGCATGGGAATGGAGATTTTACTTCTTGTTTTAACTTCCTATAGGACAAGAAGTTTATAAGCAATTTGCTATTACTGTGATTCAAACAGTATTAGCCATCATCAAAATGACTTTACCACAGCATAAGCTTTGCATATAAGTACTGTTTTATCTTGTAATTTCAGATTGAATTCAACAAGAAACATTGCCAATTCTGCAGCAAAAACTAATTTCCAAAACCATTGAGTGTTTACTGATACTGTTTGAGGGCAGTTCTTACTCAGAAAAAATTTAACCTTAGCCCTGATCTGAAAAAAAAATTGTAATAAAATTTTACCAGGAAGCCATCAAACTGCTGTGTGGTAGGACAACTCAGTATATTCAGATTCTATTCTGACAAAATTTCACAGTAATGAACAGGGTTAACTGATGAGAACAAATGAAGTTTAAAGATGATACTACTGTTTTAACCATGAACGAAATACTGAAGTGTTTTCCACAATGCAACTGCTAATGGCTCTTTCAAGGAATAACCATATGCTTTATGTTTTAACAAACTTTGTAAGTATGTCCAAGTAACCCTCTTTGTGCTTCACACCTCTTAGAAAGTTCCACTTCAGATTGTATTGAATTACTTTTTTTGAAACTTTGAAAATATTCTCGCCTATAGGTGTTCCACACTCACTATTCATAGAGGCTGTTTGTCACTTCAAGCTTATCATTGACTCCTCCAGTAAGCAACAACAGGGTAGTATTAGTACCATCTCAAATCAAGAGGCAAGGAAAACTACTGGAAACTACAGTTACCTTGTTTGTTAGCTGACTATTTATATTACCAATATTTCAATTTCCTCAAACTTTCAAGCACTGTTCTTGCCATAATGCTAATAGTCTTGAGAAGGCTTATTTTTCTGGACACAATTCTTTAGCTGTTGCAGTAAAATGTGATTTAATAAACTTGCTATCAGTAAATGAAGTGATTTTCCCTGGTTGGCTAACAATTTTGCCACTTGAAAACTTTGTTTGTAGGCCATTTCATTTCTTATTTTTGTGATCAGATGTTTAATCAAGGTATTCATGATGATATTGTAGTACTTTTGCCAAAGAGAAAAAAATTCAACTATGAAACCTCAGGATCTTAGCTAAGTTAGCTAATATAGATAAAGTATCCATCCAGCACAACGCCTGGTTATAGTAGATATTCCATAAGTGGTAATTTCTTTCTCCAGATGACTGAATATTTATCAGTGGGCTAAAGATATCTAAAATATCACACTAAATATACATTGTTAGATTCAACATGCTAATGAGTTTCATTTATATTCACAAGTGTGATTACACTATAATTTGCCTTTCTGTTTTTGATGATAGAATTATAGTAGTATTATAAAATGAGCTGGAGTACTCTCTCTTCTTTTATCCCTTTTTCCTTTTAGAATTGTTTGTCTAAAGTGAAGACTACCTAGCCTTTGAAGCCTTGGTAAAAATTTGTAAAACCATCAGAGTCTGAAATTTTTTAATGGGCAGATTTTTATAATACTGATTCAATTTATATAATGGTTACAGGTTCATTTGGAATATCCATTTTTGAATTAATATTGGCCAATTATGCTTTTGTAAAACATGGTCTAATATCTCTAAACTTTCAAGTATAATCGCATAAAAATACTAATTTAATACTTTTTAATCTTTGTTTTTTAAAATTTCTATTATATTTCTTCTGTCTTTATTCATCTTGTCATATTTTTAAAAAATCCCTTTCAAGAATGTTGCTTTTGCCTTTGTTAGTCTTCCCTATTGCTGCTTTGATTTGTATTTAACCAATTTTTCACTTATTCTATTGTCTATGGGTTTTCTCTGTTTTAACTTCTCAGGTTAAATCATTAGTTCATTAACTTTCTATTTTTTCTAATGTGTATGCCAAAATGCTAAATTAGTTGTATTCCATAAATCCAGTTATGTAGCATTTTCATCTTTGATAATTATAAATATTTGTCCACACAATGCTATCTGCATGTTAATGATTCTTTGTTTTTTTCCATTTGCTTAGGTGGTCAACATATGTGAAAGAATATGTATTGTTAGATATCTGGGAGTCAGATTCTAGATATAGCTATTAGATTAAATTTTAATTATTTGTTTCAAATCCAAATGTTTTTCTTTTGTATCTTTTTTTGTTTGCTTTTTGTTTTTCTGAGAGACTTGTGTTAAAACTCCATGGCTATCATTATGACTTTCAATTTCCCCTTGCTATTTTGTTACTTTTTCATTTAATTTTGAGGCTTTGTTATTGCGGTACATGGTTGTATTAGTCCATTCTTACACTGCTATAAATATGTGAGGCCAGGCATGGTGGCTTATGCCTGTAATCCTAGCACTTTGGGAGGCCAAGGTGGATGGATTACTTGCGGTCAGGAGTACAAGATCAGCCTGGCCAACATGGTGAAACCTAGTCTCTACTAAAAATACAAAAATTAGCCTGGCATGGTGGTGGGCACCTGTAATCCCAGCTACTTTGGAGGCTGAGGCAGGAGAATGGCTTGAACCCTGGAGGCAGAGGTTGCAGTGGGCTGAGATCATGCCACTACACTCCAGCTTGGGGGACAGAGTGAGAATCCGTCTCAAAATAAATAAATAAATAAATAAAATGAAAATACATACCCAAGACTAGGTAATTTTAAAAAGGAAAGAGGTTTAACTGACTCACAGTTATGCATGGCTGGGGAGGCCTCAGGAAACTTATAATCATGGCAGAAGGAAAGCAGGCATATCTTACAAGGTGGCAGGCGAGAGAGCACATGTGAAGGTGGAACTGTCAAACACTTATAAAACTATCAGATCTTGTGAAAACTCACTACCATAAGAACAGCATAGGGGAAACAAACCCCATGATCCAATTGCCTCCCACCAGGTCCCTTCCAAAACATATGGGGATAATGGGAATTATAATTTGAAAGGAGATTTGGGTGGGGACACAGAGCCAAATCATATTCTGATCCTGCCTCCTCACCAATCTCACATCCTTTTTAAACATTTCAAAACCAATCATGCCTCCCTGACAGTCTCCCTAAAACTTAACTCATTCCAGCATTAACCCAAAAGTCCAAGTGCAAAGTCTCATCTGAGTCAAGGCAGTGCCCTTCTGTCTAGGAGTTTGTGCAAGTTAGTGATTGTGGTTTTTGCCATTACTTTTAATTACTTTTGTACCAACATAATAGTTACTTCCAAGATACAGTGGGGACACAGGCACTGGATAAATGCTTTCATTCCAAATGGGAGAAACTGGCCAAAACAAAAAGGCCACAGGTCCCATACAAGTCTGAAACCCAGTGGGGCAGTCATTAAATCTTAAAGCTCTGAAATGATCTCCTTTGACTCATGTCTCACATCCGGGGCATGCTGATGCACAGGATGGTCTCTCACGACCTTAGGCAGCTCCCTCATGGGCTGGCATTGAGTGACTGAGGCTTTTTCAGATACATGGTGCAATTTTTCAGTGGATCTACCATTCTGGGGTCTGGAGGATGGTGGCCCTCTTCTCGGCAGTGCCCCAGTGGGGACTCCATGTGGGGACTTCAATCCCACATTTCCCTTCCACACAGCCCTAGCAGAGGTTCTCCATGAGGGCTCCATCCCTGCAGCAGACTTCTGCCTGACCATCCAGGTGTTTCCATAAAGCCTCCAAAATCTAGACAGAGGTTCCCAAGCCTCAATTCTTGACTTCTGTACACCAGCAGGTGCATCAACATGTGGAAGTCACAAAGGCTTGGGGATTGCATCCTCTGAAGCAATGACTGAACCTTTACCTTAGCCCCTTTTAGTCACAGCTGGAGCTGGAGTGGCTGGGATGCAGGGCACCAAGTCCTGAGGCTGCAAGCACCAGCAGGGTCCTGGGCTTGGCCCAGGAAACCATTTATTCCTCCTAGACCTTCAGGCCTGTGATGGGAGCAACTGCTGCCAAGATCTCTGACATGCCCTGGAGACATTTTCCCCATTGTATTGGTATTGACATTCTGCTCCTCATCACTTATGCAAATTTCTGTAGGTGGCTTGAATTTCTCCCCAGAAATGGGTTTTTTCTTTTCTATCTCATTGTGAGACTGCAAAATGTTCTAACCTTTATGCTCTGTTTCTCTTTGAAACATAAGTTCTAATTTCAGATCATCTCTCTCAAGTCAAAGTTCCACAGATCTAGGGCAGTGACAAATTGTCACCAACATAGCAAGAGTGACCTTTGCTCCAGTTCCCAAGAAGTACCTCATCTCCACCTGAGACCACCTCAACCTGGACTTCATTGTCCACATTATTATCAGCACTTTGGTCAAAACCACTCAACAAGTCTCCAGGAATTTCCAAACTCTCCCACATCTCCCTGTTTTCCTCTGAGCCCTCCAAATTGTTCCAACCTCTGCCCCTTAACCAGTTCCAATGTTGCTTTCACATTTTCAGGTTATCTATATAGCAGTTCCGCATTGTCTGTGGTGCCAATTTTCTATATTAGTCTATTCTCACACGCTATAAAGAAATACTCTGAGACTGGGTAATTTATAAAGGAAAGAGGTTTAACTGACTCACAATTCTGCATGCCTGGGGAAACCTCAGGAAACTTACAATCACAGCAGAAGTGGAAGCTAACACATCTTATATGGTGGCAAGTGAGAGAGAGTGCATGAAGGAGGAACTGTGAAACACTAATAAAACCATCAGATCTCATGAGAACTCACTCACCTTCATGAGAACAGCATGAGGGAAACCATTCCCATGATTTAATCACCTACCAACATGTCCCTCCCTCTACATGTAGTGATTATGGGGATTACAATTTGAGAAGAGATTTGGGTGGGGAAACAGAGCCAAACCATATCAATAGTACCTAGACAATGGTTACCTTCTGATGAACAGTTACTCTCATTATTAGTTAATAAATATTTAATTCCCCCAAGCTTTTGTATTAAAGTCAATTACAGTGGTTTCTCAATATCCTTGGGGACTTGGGTCCAGGATACCAAAATCCAGGATACTCAAATCCTTTATATTAAATGATGCAGTATTTAGATATAACCTATGTGCATCTTCTGGTATGTTTAAAATCACCTCTTGATTACTTATAATACTGAATATATGCAAATGCTATATAAATATTTGTTATATTGTATGTTTTCATTTGTATTATTTTTATGTTTACTTTTGATTTTTTTCCAATATTTTTTTTTTAATTTATTTATTATTATTATACTTTAAGTTGTAGGGTACATGTGCATAACGTGCAGGTTTGTTACATATGTATACTTGTGCCTTGTTGGTGTGCTGCACCCATTAACTCGTCATTTACATCAGGTATAACTCCCAATGCAATCCCTCCCCTCTCCCCCCTCCCCATGATAGGCCCCGGTGTGTGATGTTCCCCTTCCTGAGTCCGAGTGATCTCATTGTTCAGTTCCCACCTATGAGTGAGAACATGCGGTGTTTGGTTTTCTGTTCTTATGATAGTTTGCTAAGAACGATGGTTTCCAGCTGCATCCATGTCCCTACAAAGGACACAAACTCATCCTTTTTTATGGCTGCATAGTATTCCATGGTGTATATGTGCCACATTTTCTTAATCCAATCTGTCACTGATGGACATTTGGGTTGATTCCAAGTCTTTGCTATTGTGAATAGTGCCGCAATAAACATACGTGTGCATGTGTCTTTATAGCAGCATAATTTATAATCCTTTGGGTATATACCCAGTAATGGGATGGCTGGGTCATATGGTACATCTAGTTCTAGATCCTTGAGGAATCGCCATACTGTTTTCCATAATGGTTGAACTAGTTTACAATCCCACCAACAGTGTAAAAGTGTTCCTATTTCTCCACATCCTCTCCAGCACCTGTTTTTTCCTGACTTTTTAATGATCGCCATTCTAACTGGTGTGAGATGGTATCTCATTGTGGTTTTGATTTGCATTTCTCTGATGGCCAGTGATGATGAGCATTTTTTCATGTGTCTGTTGGCTGTATGAATGTCTTCTTTTGAGAAATGTCTGTTCATATCCTTTGCCCACTTTTTGATGGGGTTGTTTGTTTTTTTCTTGTAAATTTGTTTGAGTTCTTTGTAGGTTCTGGATATTAGCCCTTTGTCAGATGAGTAGATTGCAAAAATTTTCTCCCATTCTGTAGGTTGCCTGTTCACTCTGATGGTAGTTTCTTTTGCTGTGCAGAAGCTCTTTAGTTTAATGAGATCCCATTTGTCAATTTTGGCTTTTGCTGCTGTTGCTTTTGGTGTTTTAGACATGAAGTCTTTGCCCATGCCTATGTCCTGAATGGTACTACCTAGGTTTTCCTCTAGGATTTTTATGGTATTAGGTCTAACATTTAAGTCTCTAATCCATCTTGAATTAATTTTCGTATAAGGAGTAAGGAAAGGATCCAGTTTCAGCTTTCTACCGAGTCTCTTTTCCAATATTTTTTATCTGCAGTTGGTTCAATCTGGAGATATGGAGCCCACTGACACAGAGAGACAGCTGTAATGTCATATACCCTCATATAAAAATTCTTTCAATACTTCTGCAAGATTGTATTTTATCTGGGTCACTGCTATCAAAAAAGAACTACATTTTATTTATGCATCCACCTGAGAATTTGTCCTTTAACAAATGGTGGATAACAACAGAAGCAAATATGAGATGTAAGTATAAGGTCTTGGAACTCTCCATCTTCAGATAACTTACCCTTTGATTAGAGAAAAGATTGATACTACAGTTTAGTGGTAACTATTTGTCTCTTCTGTAGTCTATGTCAAACCGAAGTCATTTTTAAACCAGTTAGGTCTAACTGTAACCCTAATATGCCTAATATGATTGTACATTCAAATACTTCACTCCTCTTGATGTCATTAAGTTTACACTTCTCTATGTAGTTAACACTGATTAATCAACATTAGGTTACCAATAAATAGTATACTTCTCTACAAAGTAACAAGTTGCTAAGATACATATTGTACACATACTTAAGAAAATACAAAAAGCAAGATATGTTTCAGTGTCAAGGCCAAGTAACTGTTTAAGGCATTATTCAAGGGAGAAAAGATAACCTTATAGATTGTACTCCCCCACCAAAATTATAAGACTTCTTTCTAGCAAAGCTAAGGATCAAACATTGACAGCAATTGCAGGTTAAATTAGATCTCCTTCATAATATATTCCTGGACTGATTTGAGGGCAATTTTGACTGTTTACTTAAAAGGTTAATTTTAGTTGAAGACTGTAAATATCAATCTCCCACACATTTAAAAAATTACTGCAAAACTCAAATCTCTTGGATCTGCTTTTTCTAAATTCTAAATTTTTACACCAATTAAAACATTTTAAAATCTTCTTTTCCCACTGTCTTGATCCATTTGTGTTTTATTTCATTTTTCTGATCTAAATTGACCTTGTTTAAAAAAAGAGAGAAAAATTTCTGTTGAACATCTCAGCACTTTTGTTTGTTATCTAAGGGGGTTTTCTACACAGTCAATTTAAAGAGAAGCAGTTATTTGCCACATTGGCCTTTCTAATCTTTCCTCTACTTTCATTTGCTAATTCCCAGTACTCAGCTATGTAAACTGCCTGAGTTTGCCCAGTAAATGACCTTTCTACTCAAGCTTCAAATTCAGTATTTTGTGGAGACCTAACTGATCCTTTGATAAATCACAGGATAACTTAAAGTGAGAATCAGTGTCCCAGCAGTTTTAAAAATTTGTGAAGGGAAAGACTCCTAGCATGCTTCTGTTTCCAGGCAATTTTTGGCTTCTGGGGAAAGATACAAATACTGCAGGAGAGAGAAGAGTTACTTTTTAACTTAAGCTGAACAAACATACTACATAAGGGCATAATGATTTATTATATCATTTGTTTATGTATATATTTACATACATGTATACATTTTCAAATAACAGGAAGCAATCCCTAAAACCAGAAAGAATAAAGCATCAATTTATTATTCTTCAGAGAGCCCATGAGGTCAAAAATATCACAATTGCTTAGACCATTGGGTTCTCCGGCCACTGCTAAAGAGAAGAGAATCTTATGATTTGCGCTCCCCCACCATTCATAATTTAACTTCATTTCTCCTGTTTCAACAAGCTGACAAATAAACTAGAAAAATAGTATTATTTACAGTTTACTTGTAAATACCAGGGGGTTAATCCTTTGCTTAAATTCACATAGCTTGGAAGTTTCTACATTAGGATTTGAACCGAGATTTTCCACTTGCTAATCTTACTATCTGATAGCTGTGTACTGCATAATTTTTTTCTGTATATTAAATGATATTTCATCAATTGGAGATTAAACTTGTGTTCAAGTTCAAACTCATTAGTAAATTTTTACTATTTTCTTGAGTTATCAGTGCTCTAACAAAGCTGGAACATTTAATTTACATCTTTAAAGAGTCTTCAAATATTTCTGGAAATAGATTGAATAAACACAAATGTACAGATAAATTTTACAACTGACAGTAAAAAATTGCAGCCTATTGATTTTCTGTTCCCTTAAAAGTGAAATAAAATAAATTTGTAAAATAATAAAACTGTGTACTATTTCCTCAGGGCACTTTGGAGGTTCTCATCATGTCCCTTGCTTACCACAATACATACTAATCCCTAGAAATTCCTGGGAAGTTAAGACTGTAACATGTCACACACACACACACACACACAATTCCATATATATGATCAGGACTCACTGCAGCCTTGACCTTCAGGACTTGAGTGATCCTCCCACCTCAGCCTCCCGAGTATCTGGGACTACAGGCCACGCTACTACACCTGGGCACCTGGGGTTTTTTTTTTTTTTTTTTCTTTCAGAGATGGGGATTTGCTATGTTGCCCAGGCTGGTCTTGAACATCTGGGCTCAAGCAAGCCACCTGCTTCAGTCTCCCAAAGTGCTAGGATTACAGGTGTGAGCCACTGAGCCCAGCCTGATTCAAATGTTAATCTCATACAGACATACCTCACAGACACATCTAGAAAAATGGTTGGTCATTTGTTGGGCATCTTATAGCCCAGTCAAGTTGACACATAAAATTAACCATCACATTTGTATACTCTATTTAGGAGAATTCCCTTACAATATCCCAAAGGGAAGGTATTCTAAATCACATTCAATATTTTGAGATAATTACTAAGACATGTTCACTATAACATAGATGCCTGTTATAACAATACAATATTTAATAGGAGTTGTGTTTTGTTCTGTATGCTTAATGGTCGTATGAAATATTTTAAATTCCTGTATTTCACACACACACACGCATGTGCATTTATCCCAGAGTGATTAAATTTGGTAGTTTATTCCACTCCTTTAAAAACAGGACAACGAAAATCTATAACAGAAACACTGATGCCCCATGAGGTAAGACACATGAATTAATGAAGAATTAGCTCCTCTGGAATTGAGTTTACTAGTAATTAACAATGAAATTGATAGCTGATAAGGATACTATATTAGTATTGTAAAAATCCAATACAACCCTCAGTTTAGTCATTACTATATTGGAAAATATTATTTTAGTAAAAATTTCTTAAGGTGCTGTGAAATAATTTGTCTCACTGTTTTAAAGTACAACATTAAAAAAATGGTCCTCTTTTTGGCAATTTGCTTCTTCCTATCACTATCAATAATCTTACAAATATGTAGGTACCTATGATATGTCATCTGTATTCACATATTTTAAATCCCTCAAATTTTAAATTTTAAGTAGATAATAATTATAAAAATAATCTTATAGCACATAAGATATTTATATAGAATACTATAAATATAAGTTCATATTTATAAGTTATGTATTTATAGGACAAAGTACACCTGATATGATTTAAGTTTGACCCATTTGTTTTTAAACTTCTCAGAGACTGTTCTGTCTCACTTTTTGTCAAATGAGACTCAGCAAATTTTAATCAACTTACATATTAAGATTAAGTGTTTTATAGACAAGTAATTTTAATATTTGTTGCTTTGGAAGTGGCGATGAAATTGGGGTGGGTAGATCCTGCTACCTCTAGAGTATCCTTTTTGCTCTTAGAGTCTAATAATTTAAGGTAAGGAAGAGAAAAACAGGCTCTAACTTTATAAAAGAATAAATGATGGAAGTCTAGCAAATAGTAGACTATAATTAAGTTGAATCACTAAACTAAACCAAAGGTCAGCAAGCATGGATATTCTGCATATTAAAAAAATCACATTTAATCTACAATCATCCAAAACTACAAACATAAGATTTTTTTTTATGTTATGAAACTGTGACTCATATGAAATATAGAGTATTTACACTGAAATAGCTACTTCTTTTATACTATTAGTCAGTAAGCCATGAAGGTAAAATTACAATTTTAAGGAATAGAAAATTTTAAGAATCTGTACTTAGATGTAGACCACGTGTGTCTGC
Organism: Macaca mulatta; assembly: GCF_049350105.2. Taxonomy (NCBI): domain Eukaryota; kingdom Metazoa; phylum Chordata; class Mammalia; order Primates; family Cercopithecidae; genus Macaca; species Macaca mulatta. The sequence goes on along the minus strand of NC_133423.1, from coordinate 58,621,319 downwards.
TTTCTCTTAGTGATTTCTTATCAAATATTTACATTGCTTCGTCAAACAACCAGAGGTTTAAAATAAGGCACAATCATTTTCATGAACCTAGACAGCATATTTTCTTGAATATGATGAAAGGCAGGGTTGATGGATTTCCATTAATGTTAATGCCTGTCTCCTTATTTCTCACCTTTGTTATTCAGTTGCTTAGAAAGCAAATTAGTATTTTATTCAAATTTATTTTTAATTAGCATAAATTGTATGTATTTATCATGAACAACATGAGGTTTGAAGTACACATACATCGTGGAATGGTTAAATCTAGCTAATTAACAAAAACATTACCTCACCTAGTTATAATTTTGTAGTGAGAACATTTTACATCTACTCACTTAGCAGTTTTCAAAAAGGGCATTATATTAAGTGAAATAAACCAGAAACAGAAAGACAGATGCTATATGATCTCATTCATATGTGGAATCCAAAGAATTTGCTCATATAGTGGAGAGTGGAATGGTGGTTGCCAGAGGCTGGGGTGAGTAGGGAATATTGGGGAGATGTTGGCAAAAGAGTGTAAGTTTACAGTTAGATTAGAGGAATAATCTACTTAAATCATAATCTACTGTATGGCATAGTTAATGCTGATATATTATATTCCTGAAAAAAAAAATTAATATTTTACAAGAAACAGAAGAAATCATGGGAGCAGACCATAGTCGGACAGAGTTTTGTATCGAGAATGGCTTTTAAAGGATGTAAACATGGAGAGCTGAGTATATTATAAATGTACAAAAGGTATGTCTGATTTGAAAAAACACAATGAAAATAAACATAGTATGACCTCTTTTACAATTATGGATAAACTGCTCATAAATATGCTTTCAGGAATAAAATGTAAAAGAAATTATTCTTGTAATATTGTCCCAAAGAACACAAAAGACGTAACAACATATATCACCAGAAATAGGCACCAACAACAACAAAAAAATCCTAAATTCAGAAGACTGTACAAGCTACTTTTAGATCCATTCAGAACACACAGAGGATTATATTTCCTAATGGATTTAAATTATAAGAAGTAATTTGTTTCTCTCTGTGTCCATTTAGATATTGGCCAGAATGTTCGTCAATTACAGACTTAATTTTGTAATCAGTTTTAATTCTGAATTTTAGTGAGTAGATCAAATAACAACTCAGGAGGCAAAACTTGCACTGTGTGGACCCACATTTAATGTATCTACTTCCACTAGTTCTAGCAATTGTTCGTGGATGAAAAAAGCGTTTTCAGAAAAAGCATTTTTCAGTGAGTTGAGCCAAATGACATTTAAAAATTAACTTGTGCCTTGAAATCACAAAAGAAGATGTTAGCATAATAATTGTCATCATGCTCAAAGACTGAAGATTTTATGAAGAGGGGAAAACGAAAGCACATTTAGCATGACTACACTATTGGAATGATTCAAGTAGACAGACCCAAGCTCTTTAGTGGAGGTAGGAAATGCTTGGTTCCTATTTCTGGAAGGTCCATCAGTACCCGAGCCCAAGAAAGGGTCATGTGGACAATGGCTAGCTCAATGTCCATATAAAGAGTGAGATTTCTGACTTCCTGAAAAAGCAGAACATTCTGAGTTCCCAGGAGAACCCCTTCCTAAGTGGCAGAGGGCTGGTGAGACCAATGATATTTAACCGGTTTGTTCAGATAGCTCCCCAGAGGATGTGTCAAAGTTCAAAGGAGGCTGTTTAAAGAAAACAACCCAAGTCAACCATAATGAGCCTATGTCACCTGGAAAGACCCTAAACAGTTTACTAGCAGACTCAAGAAGGAAGGTCCCAGGATACTTTTCATTCCTTCCCTTCAGCGAGTAGGCACAATAAAAAATTCCCAAGAGGTTCTTAAGAGTATGTAAAGATCCATTTTACTGTACAGTTAGAGAACAGGCTTTTAGGAAGCTGCTGCCAGAAAAGCCTGATCAATGTTGAACTATAAAACCAATTACAAGTGCTGGATAGTTCAGGGAACACACAGGGTCACTCACCTCCCTTTTCAGAGCCTTTCTTGGAGGCTTTCTGCCCTGCAGTAAACCAGTGAAAGATGTGAGGGCTCAGCCAGATAAACTGAAAGATGCTTAATTATATTTGCAGATAATTTTTCACATAATTTTACTTTCAATTTTTCAGCAAATGATTAACATAATTTTAAATCATTAAAATTTACAAATAAGCATCATCTCTCTGAATCTATGTATCTCTATATATGTGTATAAATAATTCACAATCTCAATCAAATTATAGGTCATTATCATACTATTTGTGAAAAATCTGGAAACAAAGAATGAGCTCAGTGTCAAAAATGTGGTCATATTTAAAATAGCTTGAGTTTAAGCTTGCTTTCCTTAAACATCACACAGTTTCATATTCTGTCACAATTAAATTCTTTTAAAATTTGTTTTGTTTCTAGTTTTTAAGTAATCCCAGCTTATGCCAACGTAGTTTTCAATGCCTACATTATAACTCACATTGGGATTAGTTCTTCTCAGAACCTTAACATGAGTGGATGGTATTTAAAAGCAGGCAGATTGAACTAAAAGCATTACTATTTAAGAATCAGCATTAAGTTTCTATAAGGTTGTTCACTGACCCCATTTATCTCATTGAGGAGTGAATGATATAAGACAAATGATTAAATACAAAGAACCTGATGGAATAAACACAGAAAAGGTATTCTGCAATGACAAAACGACCCAAAGGCCAATACAATAATGTGAATAAGGTGAGAAGAGTTGAGTTTGGAATCAGCCCTGTAAAACTGAAACTTCTGTGATGAATGGGAATGTTTCTCCGTGTTGTTACATCAGTAGCCTCTCACTATTTTGGCTGTTAAAAACTTGAAATGGATCCCGTGGAGGAACTAAATTTTGAATTTTGTTTAATTTTAATTTCAATAGCCACATATGGATAATGGCTATAATGTTAGATGGCACAGGCCTAAATAAAATTATATTTTAAAGAAAGAGAAAACAATCAATATATGGATACAAATTAATAGAGTTTAAAATAGGAAAATAAGTCAGGTCATCAAGGAAACACAGATGGGAGAGCTTGAGCAAGCTGCACACTGGTGGAAAAAAATCCTAAATATAACACATTGTTTCTTTTATAAACAAAGTTTCACTGTGTGCTGCAGAATGTGCTTTGACAACTCACTCAGGTTTCATTGGACCTTCTTGGAGATAAAATAACTGCATAATTCCAATTATGTTTACTTCAGTTAGATCACAGAGTCACTTTTCTTCATAGTATGTTACCACCACGCAGATCTTCCAATTGTGTAAAGGTCATACAAATTCATCATGGGGGATTGCTTAGCTTCCATGAATGACTTTTAGGCTATACTCTATAAAATTATTATCTACAAAGTTCTACATAATAGACTTTATGTGTTTTTCACATAACGGAAACATCCAGCTGGTCTCCAGGAGCAGGATGACAATGGTTCCCTCCCCATACATCTGCACTACATCTTTGCTTATGGTTAGTGAGCCAGAACAAGTTATTGAGAGTGTAAGCTAAAGGAGAAAAGCACACTTTCCTATGACCCTGCTTACTTATGTAAACATGTCTTTCCTGAACTAGGGGTTTAAGCTAAATAGATTTTGAAGCAGAATTTAGGTATTTCAAGATATTTCTCTGAAATGTTTGATATGAAACATTTCCCTTCTTCCAATATTGTGCTCTTCAGGGTATTAGGATAAAAACAGAACAAACTTTAAGAAGACATCCTTAACTCCAAGTGATTATCTCCATGGTCAATTGGATTTAGTCAAGATCCCTTAAGAGGCATAATATTTTACTGAAGCAATTTCTTTCACTCAGTCATTCATGTATCCATTTATTATGTATTGAACACTCATATAAGGCAGTTACCTACTAACACTTGGTGGTAAGACAGTTTTAAAAATGTCACCTTGCCTGCCCTTGTGCATAGTCTATAGTCTAGAAAGGAGCACATAACAGACAGGTTAAATAATATGAGATATGGTTAGAATATCATGGGAACACATTGGAGGAAAAGTTAGCCAGAAAATTAGCAAGGCAAACAGAAAAGGTATCATAGGGAACACAATAGCTGATATGAGGCAGGTGCAAGGGAGGGTATCTCTGCATGAGATAACCCCAGAGACAGGTAATAGTATGCATGGGGATGAAGAATTCATTTTATCAAATCAAATATTAGATTTATCTGAATGTCTAGATCATGATAGAGAACTGGATATAAAATCTGAAATTTAGGGGAAAGATTGGGGTCATTATGCACATTTGGGAGTATTTTCTAGTCAAAATTGTAAGTGCTATGAGTTCTATCTTGGTCATTGTGCAGAACATGAGTATTAAAGGGAAAAGTACAGGATGTTGAGAGAATCCCAGCATGAAGGGGCATGAGTAGAAAAGAAATTCTAGAAAGGTAGCAAGAGAAAAATTATCCGAGAAGCACAATATACCATGAGAATGAATGTATTTCAAGAATTTATGTATTTCAAAATATTTCTCTAAAATGTTTGATATGAAACATTTCCTTTTTTCCAATATTGTGCTCCTTAGGGTATTAAGAGAAAAAGAGAACACACTTTAAGAAGACATCCTTAACTCCTACTGACTATTCCCATACTCATTTGGATATAGTCAAGATCCTCTTGGGTGGACATTTCAACGTTCTAATCAATAGATTCAGATATGCTTAAGAAATCGAGTCAAATAAAGAACAAAAATCCATCTTTTTTTTGGCAATAAGTGAAGTCACTATAAACTTAGACAGACCAGTTTCAGCAAAATGGTGGGGAGAAGTTGGTTATAGTGCAATGAAAAGTATAAGGGAGGTAAGAAGTAAAGGCAGTGAATTAATAAAAATGCTCCTTTGAACATTTCAGATGAAAAAATATGTTTCAGAATGCTGGTTTCTGGCACTATCAACATACACAGTCAGTCACACCACTGTAAACCAGTTCTAGTGTGATGGTGAATCTTATGGCCAAGTTTCCTTAGGCTCATAATTAAAGGACCTGAGCCAAGGAATCATTAAAGCCCAAACCCCAAATATTAATGAAGAGCAAGAAAGCTAATGAATGTAAAGAGCTGGGAAAACTAGAAATTGCTATACAAATGTTAGTGATTATGGTCATTATTACTACAATTTGGTCTTGATAGATTTTGGTCTGTATATCAGCCCAGTTTATAACAGAGTTGAAAAGTCTCCCCCCCATGGAGTTTGTAGAGCGGAAACATCAGTAGTTAACTTATGCATTATGCATATAATTTAGACTCAAGAGATCCAGTGAATAACTGCGGTGAACTACAATTGCCCTCTTTAGACAGCTCAATGTGAACTTCCTGATAGAAAGAAAGCAGTCCAAAGTCCTATGTAAATGGTGTGATAATAACAGGAGGATTGGCTGCTTGCTTGCCTCTCATTTCAGTTGGATAATTTGAATAAATTCTTTATACAGATTGTAACTGCTGTCATTTTGATAATACTCCAACTTGAAAATTTGGATTGTTGGGTACAGCCCCTTGCCAGCTCCAAACAAATGGAGGTTGGCTAATGATGGATTTGAAGGGCACCCTGGCATCATTGGTAGACAGAATATTTCCTTGCTATGAAGTCTCCAATCGGGCAAGATTTCCTATTGCTATTAAATAGGAGTTTATAAAACTCTAAAACTGCTGTAGACCCATAAACTGATGAGTGAACTGGAGACTTCTTTTTTCACACATAGAATCTCCAAGTTCAGTTTAATCAATCTCCTTGCCTCCAATCGTTCTGATTTATCTAAGATTAACCCTTCCCTCCTGCCATCCAAGGTACCTAATTATCTCTGTAGCCTTTTTCCTTTTGACATCATTCTATTTTTTTCTAAAGATTCACTTATTAAGCAAATATTATTGAGCACTTACTATATGTCTGACCTTATTTAGAGGGATATAACAGTGAACAAGATGAAGTTTCTGCTTTCAAGGAATGCATATCTATAATGGGAAATTGTCTTGAAAATATATCTCTCAATTCAATGAGATAGGTATTAAGACGCCTGCAGGGGAATGATCAATCTTCCAAAGAGCGGAAGGATGATGAGGTAGAATAGGAAAGTGTTTAATCAGAGTCCTAAAGGATTTTGACATATAGACAAGAAGAGGAAGAATATATCTCTTTTTGTTTTCTTGATGTCATTGATTCTGCCTTATCCAACTTTGCTTCTCTTAAAGTTACAAAGATTTGAACATGAGAACTCCAAAATATTTAAATCAAATTCAAATGCTGCTAAGGTATCCTCTTTTATTCTTCTCCCTACAAATTTGTCTTGAACATGATATAATCTGCATGGATGGTGTTATTTTAATTACGTTTGTTTTAAAGGTTCTAGAAACATCATTTTTCCCTTCAATCTTTGCACTCCTAATTCTACTGCCAACCTGCATCATACTTCACAACTTCTCCAGTGAGTGACTTGAATTCTGATTATTTTCATCTATTTTATAAATTAAATCATATGTAAGGTTATAATTCTACTTGATCTCTTAGAAGTTACTGCTCCCTTCCACATATTTCAGATCTCTACAAATCCTAAAATCAAGAATTCTCAAACTGAGATTAACTGAGATTAACAAGAATTCTCAAACTGAGCTCCCTTCCATATATTTCAGATCTCTACAAATCCTAAAATCAAGAATTCTCAAACTGAGATTAACTGGAGTTGTCATCCATCAGCTATGATGCTGGCATCTAACATAATGCTAATCTTCAGTTATGTCCTTTTTAGCTCTCAAGATTTATGCATAAGTATGTAGTTTCTTTCTCCAGAGCTCCAAAACTGTTACAGGGAATGACTATTTTGATGTCTCAAAGATGAAGAAATGATAGATATGATAATGCCATTTTAAAAAGTTAGACCATTTGGAATTTCCAGAATTTATGAAGAAAGTACCCAAATAAAGGATATTGTGGGCCCTATCAATTTAGCTGCCTTTCTGTGATTAAAACAAGCAAAAACTAAACAAACAAAAGTCAAAGAGCAGGAGACAATATCATTGTTACAGGTAGTATACATTTTGTGGGTGAAGAATACAAAACTGGTATTTAGAGCTGCTTTATAACAAGGGAAACATCACTTCTCTTGCTACCATTACATTGCTAGACTCCTTTCTCAAATGTACACTAGACAAATCTCTTTGGTTTGAGACTAAAGCTGTTGTTTGCCAAGATTAGTGTTTTGATCTTTGTTGCTGTTATTGCTGTTGCTTATTTAAATTCATCTACACTCAGACCAAAGTCATTGCTAAAAGAAATTCACATCATTTTTAATTTTCTGCATGCCATACTGACTAATCTGTGACTTTTGTTTCATTTGAAGTGAACACAGACAGCCTGAAGTGTTTGATGTTATTGGTTGCTGTGTTCTTAAGATATCATCATATAAGAACCAAAGCAGGAAGGTTGCTTGAGCCCAGGAGTTCAAGACCAGCTTGGGCAGCATAGTGAGATCCTGTCTCAAAAAATAATTTTAAAAAATCAAGTTAAAAATTAGGCAGGTATGGCAGTGAGCACTTGTAGTCCCAGCTACTCAGGAGACTGAGGTGGGAGCATTGCAGTTGCACCCCAGCCTAGGTGACAGAGGGAGACCTTGCCTTAAAAAAAAAAAAAAAAAAAAGAGCCACTGCATGTATTAACTAAACAACTCCAAAATCATTATGCATGACCTTGAGCAAGTCACATAAATTTCCAGCCCTGTTTCTTTCTTTGCGGTCTTTACACAATGAAGTGGTTGCTATCAAATGATTTCTCATGTCCCTTTAGCCTCTGTCATTTTATGATAGGAAAGTTTTGGGGGAGAAACATACAGAAAAAGTAGACCTCAACATAGTACCACAGCATCTATACTCAAACTGTGCATTTATAAAACGTGCTTTTCTAAACACTTATATGGCTGCATACCTGAGATTTATACCAAATTTCCTATGTGGCTTTTAGGCACCACTGAAAAATATAATTGAGGAATGGATACCAATGCTGCGTGATTGTGTGTGTGTGTATGTGTATGTGTGCGCGCGCGCGCGTGCTGTCATACATGCTTCAGAGGATAAATTGAGGATACTGTGAGAGTGTATATCTATACCTCATCTAGACTTGGAGTTTTGGATTTAAAGAAAGAGCATGCAATAAATGAGGAGAGAGTGGCGGAGAAGCAGGTGAAAGAAAACTTCAGGTGGGTAGACCTTGAAGCTGGAAGAGCTGGCTCACATTCTTTCCCTAAGAACAATGAAAGCCCATAGAAAGTTTTAGATGGTGAAGTGATGTGATCAGATTGGCCTTTTTAAAAGAATTATTTTGGTTCCTCTATGGAGAATTGGTTGAAGGTCAGGAAGGACTTAGGGAGCCCTGCTCACTGACAATGCATAACAAAACTTTCTTTGGATTTACTATCAATTATTACCCAGGATATTGGTAGCTGCCCCAAAGTGCTCTCTGTTCTTCTCAAAAAACTCTTTCAAAGTGTTCTCACTTGTGTATTATCCTTTTCCTTATTTGTATACGTTATCTTTCTTACCACTGGTAGCTCTCTGCCTTTAATGACAAAACAATGCTTTCCTCTGGCTTACTAAGTGAAATAAAAGTGCAAAGTGGGTCATGAAATGTTTGTGGTCCTACAGTACCATGTGCTTCGAAAAGTTCCAAGCTTAGGTTAATACTCTACTGTCAATGCCTTAAATTCTTAAGTTTTAAACAAGAGGCTTGATATTTTCATTTTGCATGGAGCCCCCAGAATTATTTAGCTAGATATGAAACATACTTCCAGCATTGTAAACTAAGTGATTTCCTAGAGTATAAACTCAGACTAATAATGCAATTTCTCCCAAAATATAAGCTCACCCAGCCTGATTAAAAATTTTAAATTCAAGTTGGCCGTGGTTTCCAAGCATTTCCAGGAAAAAAAAAGATACATTTTGTGTTTTTTAAAAAACAAACAAACAAAAAAAACATCATCAGTTCCTACTGGTACTACCAATTCAAATACAAGATTACGGAGTTTTTGCTTAAATGTACTGATTTTACATCTGTGTCTACTTTGACCCCTGCTGAAAATGCTAGCTTTCACTGACACCCACATAACTAGCAATTTGCTTTTAACCACAATACATAGACAACAGTCCCCAAATAATAATATGATTACTGAAAAATACTTTAAGGTTTAATCACTGGCTTCAATCTTATGGAGTCAAATTATGATTTTTGGAATCACTTGGACAAGTTCCTCTATGTGAGGCTATGCCAACGACTCATTAAACAATTGAGTTTATTTGCATCATTTTTCTTTTAATTTGAAGAATTTTAAAAAACAGTTTAATAATTACATAAATGTATGTTGTTCCAAAGTTAAATATATAAAACAAAGTGTAAAAACCAAACATATTAGGAATATTCTAGCTTTTATTCCTGCCCCTTATACTGTTCTCTCCCCACTCCCACATCTACATAAACTTTTTAAAAAAAGTTATAGTTTATGCATCGAATTGTATAAATCCTTATTCCATGAATGTTGGCATTCTATAAGTACTTTTCACTACCTGAAGATCACTATATAATAGCATATAAAGGTATTTCCTGGATGGGCATGGTGGCTCACACCTGTAAACCCAGCAGTTTGGGAGGCCAAGGTGGGCAGATCACTTCAGCTCGGAGTTCAAGACCAGCCTGGGCAACATGGTAAAAACTTTGTCTCTGCTAAAAAAAAAATAAAAATACATTAGCCCAGCATGGTGGCAGGCACCTGTAAGTCCCATCTACTCTGCAGGCTGAGATGGGAGGATCACTTGAGCCTGGGAGGCAGAGGTAGCAGTGAGCCAAGGGCATATCACTGCACTCCAGCCTGGGCAACAGAGTAAAACTCTGTCCTAAAAATAGAAAAGATAGTTCCTATTACTATTTATACTCTTTTGTTTGGATGAGCTATAATTTAATCAGTAAGCCATATATTGCTGGGCACTTTTATTGGCAACCATTTTCTTTTGCATTTATAAATAACAGTGCAATAAATAGCCTTGAACATGTCTCTTTCTGTAACTTTGTCAGTGTGTCTTTGAAATAGATTCCTAAGAGAGAGATTGCTGGGTCAAATGGTAAATGTGCATTCAATTTTTTCTATTAATATATACTGTCAGATTCCACTCTAACTTTTTGCATTGAGCAAGGCATGATAGTACCTTTTTAACCACAGTCTTGTTAAAAAAATTCTGTTAAGCATTTGGATTTTTGCTAAACTGATGGGTAGAAACTGCATTTCTCTTATTAGGAGTGACTGGGGTTGAACAACTTTATAAATATTTAAAGAACATTTGCATTGTCTTTCTGTGAATTGTGTGTTTATTTTCTAGCATTTTAATCATATGATTTTGGGTATAGTTTTTCCTTTATTTTTAGAAGACCTTCATATATTGACCTGCTAACTCTTTGTGGTAGAGTTAGCTAATACATTTTCCAGTTATCTTTTTACTTTTTTATGGTGTTTTTTGTCATGCAAAAGGGGTCTGTGTGTGTGTGTGTGTGTGTGTGTGTGTGTGTGTGTCTGTGTGTGTTTGTAATGAAACTTTCCTCCTGGATTTAAAGTATAGTTAGGAAAGTTTTTCTTGCCACTCAATTATAAGAACATTATCCATGTATTTTTTTCCTCATACATGCATGGATTTATATTATACAGTTAAATTTCTGACTCCTTTTGACTTCAACCTGGTATATAAGTTCAGAAAATTCCTAAAAATTTACCAACCAAGAGTCAGTACAGGCTGGCTCCAACACAACACTGCTGATAGAGCATGCCATTGACATTGACAGACTGTCTTCTGGAGACCCATGCGTCCTTTGCATGTGTTGTTTCATTTTGTATGTTCTTAGTTATGACTGTGTATGTTTCATGAAGTTGGAAAAGTTCCTGGTGCCTCAAATTTTCCAAGTCAAAAGCCTCTTTGAACATGGAAAGAATATGCATTACAGCATTGGTGGCAGAATGAATCACTATTTAGAAAAAAAGCTTTTGCTATTTCTCTAGTTGAGATTTTTTTTTTTTTAGTATAAACAGCAATCATGCAATTGTATGAAGTGCTGCCACTTTCAGAGACAGCAACACAAGCGGGACAGACAGTAGAGAGACAATCATTATGTATTAAATGGCCTTGTTTTTATTAATAGCAGATTGGCACTGATTATTCTTATCACAGTCTATCCATTTTCTTCTCTCAAGTTTAAAAAATTTACCACCACCTCCCTTCACCAAAGAAAACAAACAAACAAACAAACAAACAAACACTATCTATGATAAATACTCACCACTACTGGAAGCATCATTCAGATTTAGCAGACCCCCTCCGAGCCCTCTGTAACTATGGTAACTATAGGTCCCATTTCCGTTGATGTACAGCACATCCTGTGAGCCTGGAACAGCTGATGTTGAGTAAGTGGCCTGGGTCGCCTCTGGTTTACACTGTTTGTCAGCTGGAGCAGACTCATCCTGCAAGGACAGACAGCATTCCATTATTTATCACCTCATTGTGCTATTTCACCTTGAACAGGACTACTTTGTTGTCATCTAAATATCTGCATTGAATAAGAAAAAATATATAGTGAATGTTAAGTAAGCACAGATGCCCATTTTTAACATCTTCGCTAAAAACTAAAATAAGGAAAGCAAAATAACAATGTGGGCAGATTGGAGATGCAACAATTGACAGTTTTCAACTGAATATAAAATGACATGAAGAAAGTTACTCACAATAACCAAGAGGTGGAAGCAGCCTAAACATCTATTGACAAATAAATGAATAAAGAAAATATGGTACATACATACAATAGAGTACTATACAGTTTCAAAATGAAAGAAACCCCATCATACTACAGCATGGATGAACTTAAGGACATTGTGCTAAGTGATATAACCACAAAAAAAACAAATATTGCATGATGCCACTTATGAAGTATCAGAAGTAATCAAAGACAAAGAAACATAAAGTAGAATGAGCGTTTTCAGCACTTGGGGAGGAGCTATTGCAGAGTCTTCTACAGGTATAGAGTTTCCGTCATGAAGGGATGGAGGTGGAGTAGTTCCGGGGCACTACTGCACAGCCATGTGCATTGGCTGACAATATTGTACTGCACACTTGGAAATTGTTGGAAGGGTAAATTTTATGTTAAAGTTGTTTAAAATAACTTGGCTAGGCTTTAAAATTTAAATGAAGAGATATTACAATGGAAAATAAATATTGAATAAAAGTTGGGTTCTTGAAATCTATTTTGCACCCTTTTATCTTCCTTTCTCTCCTTCTCTGTCATCTCTCTCTTCTTCTGTGTATGTGTGTGTGTCTTTCTCTTTTTATCATTTTATGTTTACAGCAAAATTTGAGTGCCGACTCCAAGCTGATTCCATTACATGCATTACAACAGACTGACAAGGACGTGAATTCATCCAAACCTTTCAGTTTTTTATTTGTTTGCTCATTTTTAAGCTATGCTAGTGTTCACAAAATTTTCTTCAGTCCTTCTAATCATGTCAAGTTGTGAGGAAATAAAATGTTCAAATTGCAATAAACTGTATATACTTTCAATAGCAACACAGATTGAATTCCCCTTCAGCTGTGAGTTTATAAGACTTAAAATATATACATATATGAATTCACTTTCTTCTGCATTCTTCATCTTTTTTTTTTTTACTTTTTGTTGGGAAGTAAAGAATTAATAGAAAGAATTATAAAAAGATTTCTAGTGAGTTCTTCAGAGAGATTTTTGGCACAATCAGAAGTATTTGGCAGCTCTCAAATGTTGAGTATGTGGTTAATGGAACAAGTAACTTTTAAATATATTTTTTGTGGCCCCAAAGGGATGAAAATGAGGAAATATGAAATTAGTTTGCTCTATGGAAACAGCAGTACTGTTATATTGAAAATACTATGACCATTTATATTGTGAAATTATTGCCACGACTGTCAGCATAACACAGTTACGGTTTTACTCTTGTTCATCGAACTGAATCCACTATAACTGACCCATTCAACTCTGACCATTATACTCAGCTGCACACGTGAGACACATAATCTATAGGCTTTCAAATGTTTTCATTTATAGTAAGACTATAAAACAAACAGCAAACTATCTCAAAGTAAATTGAAGTAAAAATAAGGAAAAAAAAAGAAAATTGAAAGGAAAACACAGGACAATATTTTAAAAACTTGAATGTAGATATAAATTTATTTTTAAAGCATTACTTTTTTAAAAAATCATTTTTCTGAGATATATTTAATGCAAACATTAATTGACTGAAATTGGTGTATGAACTAGAATGTCTAATTGTAATTTAAACTCTTGTCATTTAAATCATAGAAATCCTAACACCCCTCAAGCACAGGCAACAAAAGCAAAAATGGACAAACAGGATCACATCAAGTTAAAAACCTTCTGCACAGCAAAGGATACAGTCAACAAAGTGAAGTGGCAACCCACAGAATGGGAGAAAATGTCTGCAAACTACCCATCTGACCAGGGCTTAATAACCAGAATATATAAAGAGCTCAAACAACTCTAGGGAAGAAGTCTAATAATCTAATTTAAAAATGAGCAAAAGATTTGAATAGACATTTCCGAAAAGAAGAAATACAGATGGAAAACAGGCATATGAAAAGGTGCTCCACCAACATGGCACATGTATACATATGTAACAAACCTGCACGTTGTGCACATGTACATTAGAACATAAAGTATAATAATAAAAAAAGAAAAAGTGCTCAACATCATTGATGAACAGACAAATATAAATCAAAACTACAGTGAGATAACTAAAAACTACAGTCTTACCTCATTTAAAATGACTTATATCCAAAAGACAGGCAATAATAAATGCTGGTGAGGGTGTGGGGAAAAGGGAACCCTCGTACACTGTTGGTGGGAATGTAAATTAGTACAACCAATATGAAGAACAGTTTGGAGGTTCCCCAAAAATCTAAAAATTGCACTACCATCTGATCCAACAATCACACTGTGGGCTATCTATCCAAAAGAAAGAAAATCAATATATCAAAGATGTATCTGCACTCCTATGTTTGTTGCAACACTGTTTACAATAGCTTAGATTTGGAAGCAACCTCTGTCCATCAACAGATGAATGAATACAGAAAATGTGGTACATATACACAATGGATTGCTATTTGGCCATAAAAAAGAATGAGATTCAGTCATTTGCAACAACATGGATGAAACTGGAGATAATTATCTTCAGTGATAAACCAGACAGAGAAAGACAAACATTGCATATTCTCACTTATTTGTGGAACCTAAAAATCAAAACAGTTGAACTTATGGACATACAGAGTAGAAGGATAATTACCAGAGGCTAGGAAAGGTAGTGAGGGAATGGTGAGATGGGAGGTGGGGATGGTTAATGGGTAAAAACAAAAATTGAAAGAATAAATGGCTGAATGCGGTGGCTCATGCCTGTAATCCTGGCACTTTGGGAGGCCGAGGTGGGTGGATCACCTGAGGTCAGGAGTTCGAGACCATCCTGGCCAACATGGGAAAACTCCGTCTCTACTAAAAATACAAAAATTAGCCGGGTGTGGTGGTGGGCCCCTATAATCCCAGCTACTCAGGAGGCTGAGGCAGGAGAATCACTTGAACCTAGGAGGCAGAGGTTGCAGTAAGCCAAGATCATGCCACTGCACTTCAGCCTGGGTGACAGAGTGAGACTCCATCTCAATAAATAAATAAACAAATAAATACATAACTATTAACTATTATTTGATAGTGCAACAGGGTGACTATAGTCAATACTAACTTATTTTATACTTTAAAATAACTCAAAGAGTGTAACTGAATTGTTTGTGACTCAAAGGATAAATGCTTGAGGGGACTGTTACTCCATTCTCCACAATATGCTTATTTCACATTGCATGCTTGTACCAAAACGTATTATGTACCTCATCTATCTATCTATCTATCTATCTATCTATCTATCTATCTATCTATCTATCTATCTATCTATCCGTCTGTCTGTCTGTCTATCTATCTCTACTACGTACCCACAAAAGTTAGAAATAAAAAAGATTTAAAAAAATAAATAAATCACAGAAATCTCTGGAAGAGTAAACTACTTTAGAATACATAATCCTAAAAGAAAATGTCTTAAAGAAGGAACCTTGAATCACATTTTGTTGGTATTAGATTTGGTAGTCAGCAAATTGCAGTTTATTATTATATTTTAATTCTGAAAGTTATTCTTTGCTGTTAGAAAGTACCAAAGAAGGTGAGTTTTTTTTTTTTTTAATTATACTTTAAGTTCTAGGGTACATGTGCACAAGGTGCAGGTTTGTTACACAGGAATACATGTGCCATGTTGGTTTGCTGCACCCATCAAGTCCTCATTTACATTAGGTATTTCTCCTAATGCTATCCCTCCCCCAGCCCCCCATGCACCAACAGGCACCGGTGTGTGATGTTCCCTGCCCTGTGTCCACGTGTTCTCATTGTTCAACTCCCACCTATGAGTGAGAATATGTGGTGTTTGGTTTTCTGTGCTTGTGATAGTTTGCTTGGAATGATGGTTTCCAGCTTCATCCATGTCCCTGCAAAAGACATGAACTCATTCTTTTTTATGCCTGCATAGTATTCCATGGTATATATGTGCCACATATTCTTAATCCAGTCTATCACTGATGGACATTTGGGTTAGTTCCAAGTCTTTGCTATTGTGAATAGTACTGCAATAAACAGGCATGTGCATGTGCCTTTATAGTAGCATGATTTATAATGCTTTGGGTATATACCCAATAATGGGATTGCTGGGTCAAATGGTATTTCTAGTTCTAGATCCTTGAGGAGTCGCTGCACTGTCTTCTACAATGGTTGAACTAATTTACACTCCCCGAAACAGTGTAAAAGCATTCCTATTTATCCATATCCTCTCCAGCATCTACTGTTTCCTGACTTGTTAATGATAACCATTCTAACTGGTGTGAGATGGTATCTCATTGTGGTTTTGATTTGCATTTCTCTGATGGCCAGTGATGGATGATGAGCATTTTTTCATGTGTCTGTTGGCTGTATGAATGTCTTCTTTTGAGAAGTGTCTGTTCATATCCTTCACCCACTTTTTGATGGGGTTGTTTGTTTTTTTTCTTGTAAATTTGTTTAAGTTCTTTGTAGATTCTGGATATTAGCCCTTTATCAGATAGGTAGATTGGAAAGATTTTCCCCCATTCTATAGGTTGCCTGTTCACTCTGATTATAGTTTCTTTTGTTGTGCAGAAGCTCTTTAGTTTCATTAGATGCCATTTGTCTATTTTGGCTTTTGTTGCCATTGCTTTTGGCGTTTTAGTCATGAAGTTTTGCCCATGCCTATGTCCTCAGTGGTATTGCCTAGGTTTTCTTGTAGGGTTTTTACAGTGTTAGGTCTTACATTTAAGTCTTTAATCTATCTTAAGTTAATTTTTGTATACAGTGTAAGGAAGGGATCCAGTTTCAACTTTCTACATGTGGCTAGACAGTTTTCCCAGCACCATTTATTAAATAGGGAATACTTTCCCCACTGCTTGTTTTTGTCAGGTTTGTCAAAGATCAGATGGTTGTAGATGTGTGGTGTTATTTCTGAGGCCTCTGCTCTGTTTCATTGGTCTATATATCTGTTTTGGTATCAGTACCATGCTGTTTTGGTTACCATAGCCTTGTAGTATAGTTTGAAGCCAGGTAGCCTGATCCCTCCAGCTTTGTTCTTTTTGTTTAGGATTGTCTTGGCTAAATACCAACAAGACAAAGCAGGAAAGATCTAAAATTGACACCCTAACATCACAATTAAAAGAGCTAGCAAAGCCAGAGCAAACAAATTCAAAAGCTAGCAGACGGCAAGAAATTACTAAGATAAGAGCAGAACTGAAGGAGATAGAGACACAAAAAACCTTCAAAAAATCAATCAATCCAGGAGCTGGTTTTTTGAAAAGATCAACAAAATTGATAGACTGCTAGCAAGACTAATAAAGAATAAAAGAGGGAAGAATCAAATAGATGCAATAGAAAATGATAAAGGGGATATCACCACTGATCCCACAGAAATACAAACTATTATCAGAGAATACTATAAACAACTCTATGCAAATAAACTTGAAAATCTAGATGAAATGGATAAATTCCAGGACACATACACCCTCCCAAGACTAAACCAGGAAGAAGTTGAATCTCTGAATAGACCAATAAGAGGTTCTGAAATTGAGGTAGTAATTAATAGCCTACCAAACAAAAAAAGTCCAGGACCAGACGAATTCACAGCTGAATTCTACCAGCGGTACAAAGAGGAGCTGGTACCATTCCTTCTGAAACTATTTCAATCAACAGAAAAAGAGGGAAACCTCCCCAACTTATTTTATGAGGCTAGCGTCATCTGATACCAAAGCCTGGTAGAGGCACATCAAAGAAAGAGAATCTTAGGCCAATATCCCTGATGAACATCGATGTGAAAATCCTCAATAAAATACTGCCAAACTGAATCAAGCAGCACATCAAAAAGCTTATCCATCACAATCGAGTCAGCTTCATCCCTGGGATGCAAGGCTGGTTCAAAATATGCATATCAATCAATGTAATCCATCACATGAACAAATCCAACGACATAAACCACATGATTATCTCAATAGATGCAGAAAAGGCCTTTGACAAAATTCAACAGCCCTTCATGCTAAAAACTCTCAATAAACTAGGTATTAATGGAATGTATCTCAAAATAATAAGAGATATTTATGACAAATCCACAGCCAATATTGTACTGAATGGGCAAAAACTGAAAGCATTCCCTTTGAAAATCGGCACAAGACAAGGATGCCCTCTCACCACTCCTATTCAACATAGTTTTGGAAGTTCTGGCCAGGGCAATCAGGCAAAATAAAGAAATAAAGGGTATTAAATTAGGAAAAGAGGAAATCAAATTGTCTCTGTTTGCAGATGACATGATTGTATATTTAGAAAACCCCATCGTCTCAGCCCCAAATCTCCTTAAGCTGATAAGCAACTTCAGCAAAGTCTCAGGATACAAAACCAATGTGCAAACATCACAAGCATTTCTATACACCAATAATATACAAACAGCCAAATCATGAGTGAACTGTCATTCACAATTACTACAAAGAGAATAAAATACCTAGGAATCCAACTTACAAGGGATGTGAAGGACCTCTTCAAGGAGAACTACAACAAACCACTACTCAATGAAATAAAAGAGGACACAAACAAATGGAAGAACATTCCATGCTCATGGATAGGAAGAATCAATATCGTGAAAATGACCATACTGCCCAAGGTAATTTACAGATTCAATGCTATCCCTCCATCAAGCTACCAATGACTTTCTTCACAGAATTGGGAAAAAAAAACTACTTTAATGTTCATATGGAACCAAAAAAAGGGTGAGTTTTATACTGTGGTTCTCTATAAAACACAGTATTGGGCCAGCATCAAATTTACAGCTGATAATGAGAACTTTTTAAAATACATATTTCTATTTGATATATAGGCAAACAATATATGTTTCCTTTTGTACTTATGATGAACTTTTATATTATAGATAGTAAGGGAGTTTAACTTATTAGACATTAAAAATGATATTTCAAGAAATCTGTTGTTGCTGGAAGTGTGTGTGCTAATAAGCAGGTCAGAGGTAAATGATCACATTATTATAGTGCTACGGCAAACAAGAATTACTAATAAAGAAATAGTGGTAGAGAAACATAGGTATCATGAGGGTCTGGAACCCGATGGCATGTTACGATGACAGAGTGCGTGGGTGGAAAGTGGTCAAACCAAAAATTACTACACCTCACACACTGTCCATCAAACTTTCATAAAGGTACAATGAAAAATCTCCCATCTTGGAGAGCTAACCTTCCTGTCTGGAGAAAGAAATTTATATAATATAAAATATATATATATATGATATGATTACTTATATATTCCTCCACTATAATAGGCATGTCATATTTGGGTTAAGCTTAATAAATGAGTAAATCTTGCCAAAAGATTAAGAGATGAACTTGTGATGTTCACATGGATTAATTTTTCTCATGCATACGACTATTTCCTGTAAGCAGTTGATTTCAAGCTGATGTCCATGGAACTATAAGGCTTCTGGGGGAAATGACTCAGTGTCTTCCTGAGTTTATGGGTGAAGGCATATAAATATGTTTTTATGTCCTCTTTAACCAGACTAGCAGCTCTGCTTTATTCTGTTTTACACTTATAAAATCACCACACATAAAGCATTATGAAAACTACCAAGGTGCAAAGTATTCTTTCTGCAAATACTTGTAGCTATGGAAACTCTGAAAGAAGACACAATCTTCTATATTTCAAGGCAATTTTGGGGTCCTCGGGAAAAGGTGGCCTCAAACAGTCCCACCATTCCTGTAGTGGAAATAACTTGGGCAACATAAAACTTGAGTTTCTGGTTTTGGAAAGATGGTGGCTCTTCTGAAAAATACAAGTTGACTTCTTTGTATTTGGAAAATAACAATGAAATGTGCTTGCAGAAGAGTTTCTTATTGATGAGTAAAAAGGAGAAAGGGAGAAGGCATCATTGCCACAGTATTTTCTCTTTGACCTTTTGTATGGTAGAATTAATTCAAACTATGCGATATATTTTTTAAACATTGCCTTCTTTCATTATTAACTGGTATTCCAAACCACAGTAACTGCACTAAGTAGGCAGATAATTTATTCCATTAATAATCAACACTGGCCTTGTAGGGATTCATTTATATTCAGACATGGATTTGCATTATTAGTGTTTTTGGCAGTCCACAATATGTTGAGAAATACAATAAATGAAACTCCCAATAAAATCTGGTCCATAGTGACTTCTGGGCAAAAGTTTAATAAAAAGTTAATTCATATTTTTATCTTGAATGATTATTATTGCTGTTTTTAAAGAAAGGTGTTTAATGACATAAAAATTAAATATCCCTGGAGTCATATTTTCCACTTGAAGAAAAATTTAATAATCATTAGTTCCAGGGCCAGTTGCAGTCACTCATGCCTGTAATCCCAATGCTTGGGAGGCTGAGGTGGAAGATCACTTGAAGCCAGGAGTTTGAGACTGCCCTGGGCAACAAAGCAAGACCCTGTCTCTGCAAAAAATTTTTAAAAGTTGGTTGGTAATGGTGGAATGTGCCTGTAGTCCTAGATACTCAGGAGGCTGAGGTGGAAGGATCACTTGGGTCCAAGAGTCTGATACTATAGTGAGCTATGATTGTGGTACTGCATTCTATCTTGGGTGACAGAGTGAGACCATGTCTCTAAAAGTAAATAAATAATAAATAAATAAATGAAATAATCATCATTATGAGTTCCCAAAGTTCTCACAGCTGACAGCTTGCCTCCTGGGTTACCACAAAGATTGTTTTCACAAGAAGATAATATTATAATGCTACAAGGCTTCACATCCAGGCAATGAAACACATTTTATTCACCATAAGGTAAGTCTTCTTCTTCTTCTTCTTCTTCTTCTTCTTCTTCTTCCTCTTCCTCTTCCTCTTCCTCTTCCTCTTCCTCTTCTTCTTCTTCTTCTTCTTCTTCTTCTCCTTCTTCTCCTTCTCCTTCTTCTCCTCCTCCTCCTCCTCCTCCTTCTTCTTCTTCTTCCTCTTCCTCTTCCTCTTCTTTCTTCCTCTTCCTCTCCTTCTCCTCCTCCTCCTCCTCCTCTTCCTTCCTCTTCTTCTTCTCCTTCTCCTTCTTTATTTTTCTTTCGTTTGAGATGGGGTCTTGTTCTGTCACCCAGGCTGGAGTGCAGTGGCACAATCATAGCTCTCTGCAATCGCAGAGTCCTGGGCTCAAGTGATCCTCTTGCCTCAGCCTTGTGAGTAGTTGGGACCACAGGTGCACACTGCCCTACTGGCTAATTTTTTTCTTTTATTAGTTTTTGTAGAGACTGTCTCACGATGTTGCCCAGGTTGGTCTCAAACTCTTGACCTCAAGCTATCGTCCCACCTCAGCCTCCCAAAGTGCTGGAATTACAGGAAGGAGCCACTGCACCTATCCAGAAAATAATTTTATATCCTAGCTTTCATTAGACATATTTCAAATTTTTTATAATGTCATGAAAACAAAATTGAATCAATGAATGACCACAGACAATACACTAGATAATGCACAGAGTTGTTTTGATTAGATTTATTTGATTAATAATCTATAAGAGATTAAAGAAACACTTATGGTGACTTCTATAGTAAGTCTCTGGGCTTATCAATAAATATATTCTTGATGTGTATCAATATGTGTTTCATATATCCAAAAAAAGGGATTTATAAGAGGATTTGTGAGATTTACAGGTTAAAGGCAAGATTGAGAGTGGTTTAGAAGAGTATAGATGGCCTGCCATTGGCACACTGTTTGAGAAAACATGTTTGTACTCCTTTGTACTCTTGTCCTTAGAAACTGGACACAGACAAAACTTGCGTTTGCTAAACCTGATTTGGTCCCTGAGCCAACACACTGAATTCCTAACTTACTCCAGATGCCTAAGAAATGCTTTACCTGTATTGCAATATCTTTGATAGACATGTTTTTTATAAAATGAAGTTTGATTGATTCTATTCAACTTTTTGACAATAGGTTTTAATAAAAATTGCATATAAAATGTTTCATTAACTTTTCTAAATCTTCCAAGAATTCCACTGTTTAGACTTTATATTCTCTGCCATCAAATGAATGTTTTTATGTTTTCAGTAACTTTCTCTGCCATTAAAGGTGACCAGAAAAGTTCAATAAAATTACTGCTATATTCAGTAATACATGTACCTTGTTTCTGTTTGCATTCTACCTGATATTCTTATAGCACTTTGAAGTGTACAAGGCATTTTGGCATTGAATTAAATTTTGAGAATATCATGCTATGTGGTCAGGGCAGGTATTAGTGATTTAAGGTAAAGAGCCTTAAATTGAACTTCTAAGCATATTACCACATAAAATAGTAAACACGTGGATAATGAAGGCCTCAATTTGCCTTTACTATCGCTAAGATTTTCTACTGGATTTCTCCTGCCCTTACATGCTCTTTGTAATCTATATGGAAAAGTATTTTTGTTGAAGTTACTGCTGTAAATGTCTCCTTTGCTCCATTAGTACAGATGGGGCAAGGGAGTGCAATTTGTTTCGTGTATAAACTACTGGAAAACAGCTCTACCTTCTAAAAGCTTCTCTTCTTTCATTTGATAGCAAGTGTTCCAGAACTAAGTAAATTGCTGAGTTTCCAGGAAAATTCATAAAAATTCTGTGAGAACCAAAGCTCCCATTTAAAATGCTTTTCTGCTAAGAAAAACTGTCTGCACTCAAAGTGAATGTGATTATTATTTGGGATGTTACGAAGTGATTTTTGATGGCAGCAACAAAACACACTCAGATGCAGACATGCATACCCTCACATATACAACAACACACAGGAAATTTCTTTCATGTAGTTAGGAGCATTCTGTATAATGTTTTGTCCTTGCTGACCATACAAATGATTAAGTAAGCAACACAGAATTTTGTTCTTTACAAAGATGCTCCCAAACCCACTGAGACAGATAGTAAGTCAATTCATGTTTTGACTAAATCCAGAGAACCTAATGACAAGCTTTGAAATGACAAATACACCAGATTAAATTTGTTTCTGACTTGAGAAATCAAAGTCACAGCAGGATACCTATTACCAGAATTTTATCAAACTCTTCAAATAACAGGTTATTATTTTAACAAATTCTCTTTGTAGCAATATTTACTTACACATACCCATACTCATATGATTTTATAAACAACAAAGGTTTGATCTCACTTGTATGTGGAGCATACTAAAGTTGAAATCAGAGAAGTAGAGAGCAGAATTATGGTTACCCAGCCTCTTAACCAGTGTGGGGAGACATGGAATGGAGGGTTGTTGATCAAAGGGTGCGGAGTTTCAGACAGACAGGAGGAACAGGTTTTGTGCTCTATTGCACAGCAGGATGACTGTAGTCAATAATGATATGTACTTCAGAATAACTCAAAAAGTAAATTTCAAATGTCTCACCATAAAAAATGATAGGTAAGTGAAATGATGGATATGTCAATTAGCTTGATTTAATCATCATACGCTTTGTACATATATCAAAACATCACATTGTACCCTATAAATTTTAAAATTATGGTACAGTATGTCAATCAAAATAATATGAATAAATTCTTTTTTATTATTATTATTTTTTGTTTTGAGGCAGAGTCTCGCTCTGTCACCCAGGCTGGAGTGCAGTGGCCGGATCTCAGCTCACTGCAAGCTCCGCCTCCCGGGTTTACACCATTCTCCTGCCTCAGCCTCCCGAGTAGCTGGGACTACAGGAGTTTGCCACCGCGCCCGGCTAGTTTTTTGTATTTTTTAGTAGACACGGGGTTTCACCGGGTTAGCCAGGATGATCTCGATCTCCTGACCTCGTGAACCACCCGTCTCGGCCTCCCAAAGTGCTGGGATTACAGGCTTGAGCCACCGCGCCCGGCCGAATAAATTCTTTAAAAATGCATTACTGTGAAAAATACAAGCTTGAGAATGATTGGCTTAAAGAAAAATACAAAGTAAATACAGTAGTGATAATCCTTAACTAAATATATATGTATACATGACTGACAAGAAGTAACTAAATGCAGTGCAAAGTCATCTACTCTAAAACTTTCCTGATCAACACAAAGCTTGTTTATTAAAAGCAAAAATAGAGACTCAGCATTTTTTAAATTGCAGGTTTAAATGTAACACTTCGCCATTTAGTTATTGACCAAAAAACTCCACATTTAAAATGTAAATGTATTTGTATAGGTTGGTAACATTCAATTTGGAGTTTGTTATTATGACCAAATCGAAAATTTTAAATATTTTCTGGAGTTTCAAAAATACAATTACAGATATAAGTTATTTGATCATTGGTTTTATATGCATATCATAGTATTTTTCACCTCAGAAACATCTTTTAATTTTAACAAAGGAAAAAGATGGTGTCTTTAACATTAAGTCATATTACATTTTTGGAACAAGAAAAAAAAATAGCCATCTATGACAAACCCACAACCAATATTATACTAAATGGGAAAAAGCTGGAAGCATTTCTTTTGAAAACTGCTACAAGAATGCCCACTGTCACCACTTCTATTCAACATAGTATTAGAAGTCTTAAACAGAGCAATTAGGCAAGAGAAAAAAAATAAAGGCATCTGATTATGAAGAGAGAAATTCAAACTAACTCTATTTGCAGATGACATAATTCTATACCTAGAAAACCTCATAGTCTCAGCCCAAAAGCTTGTACAGCTGATAAATAACTTCAGCAAAGTTTCAGGATACAGAATCATCGTACAAAACACTAGCATTCCTATACACCAACAGTCAAACCAAGAACCAAATCAGAAAGGCAAGCCCATTCACAATTGACTCAAAAAGAATAAAATACCTACGAATACAACTAACTAGTGAGGTGAAAAATCTCTACAACAAGAATTGCAAAACACTTCTCACCAAAATCAGAGAAGGCACAAACAAATGGAAAAGCTTCTCATGCTCATGAATAGGAAGAATCAATATCATTAAAATGGCTCTACTGCCTAAAGCAACTTACAGATTCAATGCTATTCCTATCTAACTACCAATGACATTCTTCACATAACTAGAAAATAAATTATTTAAAAATTCATATGGAAACAAGGTAACCCTAAGAAAAAAGAAAAAAGCTGGAGGCATCTGGTTACTCAACTTCAAACAAGGCTACAGTAACCAAAACATTATGACATGGGTACAAAAACAGGCACATAGACCACTGGAGCAAAATAGAGGGCCCCCAAATAAGGCAGCACATCTAGGACCATCTGATCTTCAACAGAGGTGACAAAAACAAGCAACAAGGAAAAGACTTCCTATTCAATAAATGATGCTGGGACAACTGGCTAGTCATATACAGAAGACTGAAGCTGGATCATTTCCACAAAAATCAACTCAAGATGGATTCAAGATTTAAATGTAAAACCCAAAATTATAAAAGTCCTGGAAGACAACTTAAGCAATATAATCCTGGACGTCGCAACAAGCAAAGATTTCATGACAAAGACACCAAAAGCAATCACAACAAAAGCAAAAACTGACAAATGGGATATAATTAAACTTGAGAGCTTCTCCACTGCAAAAGAAACTATCAACAGAGTAAACAGACAACCTACAGAAAGGGAGAAAATATTTGCCAACTATGCATCTGACAAAAGTCTAATATCCAGCATCTATAAGGAACTTAAAATTTACAAGAGAAAAACAACCCCATTACAAAGTGGGCAAAGGACATGCACAGACACTTCTCAAAAGACATAAATGCGGCCAGTAAGCATATGAAAAAAAAAAAAGCTCAATATCACTGATCATTAGAGAAACGCAAATCAAAACCACAGTGAGATACCATCTCACATCAGTCAGAATGGCTATTATAAAAAGTCAAAAACAGATGCTGGTGAGGTTGTGGAGAAAAGGGAACACTTACACCTTGGTGGGAGTGTAAATTAGTTCAACCATTGTGGAAAGTAGTATGGTGATTCCTCAAAGAGCTAAAAGCAGAACTACTACTTGACCCAGCAATCCCATTACTGGGTATATACCAAGAGGCGTATCAATCATTCTACCATAAAGATCATGCACGTGAATGTTCATTGCAGCAGTATTCATGATAGCAAAGACATGGAATCAACTTAAATGCCCATCAATGGAAGCTTGGATAAAGAAAATGTGGTACATATACACTATGGAATATTATGTAGCCATAAAAAAGAATGAGATCATGTCTTTTGTGGGACATGGAGGCAGCTGGAGACTATTATCTTTAGCAAACTAGCACAGGAGCAGAAAGCCAAATACCACATGTTCTCACTTATAAGCGGGAACTAAATGTTAAGAACTTAGGAACACAAAGAAGGAAACAGACACTGGGGTCTACTTGAGCGACAGGGTGGGAGGAGAAAGAGGAGCAGAAAAGATAACTATTGGGTACTGGGCTTACTATCTGAGTGACAAAATTTTATGTACAGCAAACTCCCATGACATGTGTTTGGCTGTGTAACAAACCTTCATATGTACCCCGAAACCTAAAATAAAAATTAAAAAATAATCTATCCTAACCATATCATCAATGTATGTATGTTTCTTTTTTTTCTTTCATTAAAAACACTACATTTAGGACAACTCAAAACATTTTTGAAACCATTCCATTGTTTATAATTGGGCTCTATTTATTTTTGAAAATCTTCTTTTTAAAATAGATTTTTCTTTGAGACAGGATCTCACTCCATCACTCAGGCTGGAGTGCTGTGGTATCATCACAGCTCACTGCAGCCTTGACTTCCTGGGTGATACTCCCACCTCAGCCTCCTGAATAGCTGGGATTACAGATATGCATCACCATACCCAACCAATATCTTTTTTTATTTTGTGTAGAGTCCAGGCCTCCCTATGCTGGCCAGGCTGGTCTCAAATTCCTGAGCTTAAGCAATCCTTCTGCCTTGGACCCACAAAGTGCTACGATTACAGGTCTGATCTGAGTCACTGTGCCCAGCCAAAAATATTTCCTGAATTATTTTTTTCTTAACCCCTTTTGACACAACATTCTCTTTTGGTAAAATAGTTGCACTGTTTTAGCTGGTGATCACATGGCAGATGTGGTTTCAGTTACTATCTATATATAATAGTCACTCTCAAATTCTTACCCCAGTCTCAGTTTTCTCCTCTGGGGCCTGTGCCTGAATTGTCTATTATTCAGTTTAAATTTTGATATTAAATTTATTTTCTCTTCCCTCCAGACAGTCCTTGAAAAAATTTTTAATTAAAAAACAAAACAACACCCATTATATCACCAGTATTCCTTGTTCTAGTTAATGCATCATGCCAAGAATTTTTCTTCTCTTAGCACCACTTCTTTCAGTCGAATAATTTCCAAGTCCTGTCAGTGACATGTTGAAAATGACAATTATTGTCATCTGAGAAGCATTTATTGTCAATGCATAACTTCAGAGCTTATCATCTCTCATTTGAATTATTGTGATAACACACCAATTCTGTTTCCTTTTTCATATTCACATCTTAAGTTAATTTTTTATTCACTTATGTTAATTGATCTTTAAAAAGTTTTGTGACTTCTTTTCTTTTCCCGGAGAATAAAACCCAAAGTTCCTTGCATGCAAAGCTCTTCAGAGTTTGAAAACAATCTTGCCAGCCACATTTTCTGTCACCTGCCCTTATGCACTCTATACATCTAGTCAGACTATGACAGTGACAAGTAGGCTCAACATTACTGACTCAGTTTTGCCTGTAACCTCACAACACCCATCCCCACTCCACTGGTGTGCTATCTTTTAGGTTAAATGCTTTTGCTTATCTGTGCATTTAGGCCAAGTTAACCAGGGGAATAATTTCGTTTATTGTTTAAAGCAAAGATAATAATACTCCCTTCCTAAAACTAACCCCTGAGGAGATAAAGAGGGTGTACACACAAGTAACAATGTTGTGCTGAGAATTTGTGGGGGCATTGTGACCTGACCAAAACTGGAAAGGTTTCATGGCCTCCTAAGCCCCTCACTGGTGCCCAGATGTCTGCAGTCATCGGTCACCTCTTAATCTCAACCTCTTTCTTTTCACCCTGCTCTTAACATAATAGGAGTCTAAAATTTGTACTGACTTAAGATGGTTCTTTAGGATGTTAGTTCGCCATCTTTTCTGTTTGCTGACTTCCTGAAATAAAGTTGTCTACCTTCCTCCAACTCTTTGTCTCTCGATGCATTGGCTGTCATGCAGCAAGCAGAAATAGTTTGGACTCACAATTTGGGGAAGCCTGCAGCCAGGGAAAAGTTGCTCCTGGCCAGCTGGCCCCAGTTAAGGAATTCGTGGGTATGTCCCTATCAGCTGCTGGAGTTTTTTTCCTCCAGGGACCCCCACTAGTTCCCTTGGCAGTACTGGCTGTCTCTACGCATACTGCTGAAACAAGGTATTGAAAAATCTCTATGAGTGAACGGACTCAATTCAGAAGCAGGACAAGTTGCTCTGGTGTGTACAGCTGGCAACTCCCTTTTCCCTCTGTTTGGGCTCATTCTTTGAACCAGCCATTTTGTTTTACCTTGGGCTATCCTGTTGGAGAGGGGGAACAGTGTTGGACTTGTATCTGATTTGAGAACCAGTTCATTTGCATTTGTCTTTGTTTTTGTGGGCCCTGGGCTATATGTTTTAAAACATGAGAAAGTTCAAATGCATGCTAGGTTTTCTGGGATTACAGCTGGTACATATTATGGCCCATTTCTGTATACATTTTAAACTGATGGGCAAATTATAGCAAGAAAAATCAGAGATCAAATAGTTAACCTGCAACTACAGAGTTAAGTAGTGTCTTCTAAAACTCTCTATTAGTCCATTTTGCACCGCTATAAAGAAATACCTAAGTCTGGGTAATTTATAAAGAAAAGAGGTGTATTTGGCTAATGATTTTGCATGATTCTGGCTTCTGTAAAGCTTCTGGTGAGGTCTCAGAAAGCTTTCATTCATGGGGGAAGAAGGGGAAGCAGGTGTGTCACATGGTAAGAGAGACAGGAGAAGGTACAAGGCTCTTAAACAACCAGCTCTTGGGTGAACTAATAGACCCAAGAGAACTCATTCATTGTTGTGAGGACAACACTAAGCAATTCATGAGGGATCCGCCCCCACGACCCAAACACCTCCCATTAGGCCCCAGCTCCAACACTGGGGATGACAATTCAACATGAGATATGGAGTGGACAAATATCCAAACCATATCACTTTTTATTTCTCTCTTTCCTTACTGCCTGCGTTGAATTTCCCATTATTAAGCTACTAGTGTTGAGATAAAACTCACTTTTTATATAGCACCACTAATTTGAGGTTACTTGGAAGTTGTGTTTTCTTATGCAGTTCAGCAAGTTCTAGCTAAACTGTAAACACTGAAAATTAATTTGAAACTGAAGGAAAAAAAGATAAAACAGGTTTTTTTAAAAAAAATTAAACCGCCATGAAAACTGTTTTACCCTTAACTTTGGTCTACAGCCTTCATCAGATTATCTACTAGGGAAAATAAAGTTTTGGCATATGGACAGGTCCCATTTTTTTCAGGACTAATTTGGATCCAGCTATCTTTTATAGGCCAGCGAAAGTACCAAATGTTAGCTAACAGACCACAGGGTGGCATTTATAGGTCAGTGAGTTTGTGATGGTATCTTATGGCTAGAATTTTAAGGCAAAAACTATTGGATCTTGGCTTGTGTGTGTATGTATCTGTTTAGATGTGTTTATGTGTATGCACGTGCTTTATGTGTTATGTCTAGTGTGCTACCAAATTGGTTTATAAGTAAATGAGTAGTCGTACATTAAATAAGTTCAAATATTTTTCAAGTTCATATGAATTTAGTAATCTTTGGTAGATAAAAATGGTTTCAAATTTATTACCAAAATACAATAGAAATGTCTTTGGAATTTTCACCACACATTTTTGAGTTTATTGATTATTTTATATTTGCATTTGATAGATATTTTAAGATATCAGGGTCATAAGACTATATCAGGTCATAAGACTATAAACCCAACCAAAAACACAATAATCTTTGTTTATGTGATTTTTTTTGACAAATATGACTAATACAAGATCGTTTGTTCAATGAAAACTGCTGAATCATCTGAGTTATAGGCAAAATGTTCATGAGTTTAACTTTAAGGTTCTTACTTAGATGAACCCTGATGTTCACAGGCTTTAAAAATGGTTAATAGGGAAATAACTTTAAATGATGACTGGTTTCGTTTAATATCTGAGTTAAGATGTAAGTTAGGTAAACTGTCATAATTGAAAGAATTGAGTACATGCAAATAGGATAAATAATTCTAGGAAACTTTGTGTAATTTAAAATCTTAGAATTACTTTGAATTGAAAAATAGATGCTCATTGGATATCTGAGTCATTTTCAATTAAGAAAGGATTTTGATATGGGGAAACATGTTTATAAAAATTTTGGAGTGTTTTCATCCATAACATACTAATATCTGACAGATTATTCAGGATTTCTTGCTTGCTAGTTTTTCACTATAATTTAAGGTTACTAAAAGTAAGAATTCTAGTTGACATAATAATTCTCTGTATAAAGCGTGTCAAGGTAAGATGTGGGCTTTGAAGAGAGAATAAATTATAAGAAATGTAAAGCTGTGTTACTACTGAGAAAAAATATATTTATGTGATAGGCAGATTATTTAGAAGTTGTTTATGAAATAAGGTAGAAAGGAACCAGTAAGTAAGAGAGAAGTATGAAGAAGGCTATGAACATGAAGATGTATTTTCACTAGGAAAGTTTAAAAAGAGAATAACTGTGTGTAAGAAAGGATCTTACATGGTAAATTTTGGTCCTAAAGTAAAATGGCTAGTTATTGAGAAAAGAGGGAAGTATAGAACAAATCAGAAAGTCCAAGTATGCTGTAGATGATTTTATAAGTTGTAATAAGGTTTATGAAAAAATAATTTATAAAAATAATTTTGATGTGATTCAGTTAGCTATAATTAAAAGGGAATTATTTATAACAATTCTTCTACAATTGGTCCTCTATGCTAAAATAAGGTTTTCTTAAGGCACTGATTTACTCTTAATAAAATTACAAGAATTGTGATTTTTAATTCTATAACCTGTTTTTGAAAGTTTTTCAGATTCATATCTCAGAAGTTCAACTTTTGTTGTATCTCACTGCTTTCAGCTTTTTCTCCCATTGATAAGGCCTAAGATGATAACGCTCCCCTTCAACTTTTTCATCCACTTCTATAACTTTTTTCCTCCAGTTTTAACTGTTGTAGACTAATGTGGAAATGTTTTATATAGAAAAGCAATGTTTTCCTTGAATATAACTTGATTTTGTACTCAGCTTTTCTTGATATGTCTGAATTTTTCCATGTAACCAAAGAACTTCCCATGCAGTCACTAAGAGTCATGTATTTCTATGATATACTAATAACCTGGAACACCTTTTCCTGTGTTTGATTGAATGTGAGTCTTTTTTTCATCAAGTTTGACTTCGAGTCCTGTTTTCCTTAAGTTTGACTTCCAGGTTATCTAAATGAGTTTCCCATAAGGAGAAGCAAACACATTGCAGGTTTTTCTTTTCCTTTTTCGTAACTGACTTAAAAAACAAAGTTTTTATATTTTATCAAAATAATCCCTATGTTATATATTTATAGGTTTTTAATTACTTGGGCAAACTGAAATTTAAAAGGCTTAAAGTTTCTATATGTATGTAATTTTCTGTATTGATTTTAAAGCATTTTTTATTACACATTTGGTTAAATGAATAACTCTTATTCTGTTTTGTTCAAATATTTTGAGTCCTTTAACATCTTTGATAAACAACCTCAAAATAAAATCTTAAACTAAGTCTCAGACCTAGACTTATTAATGGAGACTTATCAAAGCTGTAAAATTAATCACTTAAAGGCTGCAGAATCTTTTTACAACTTCCAGTCAGATGATAAAAGAGAGTTAATTGACTCACAATTCTGTATGGTTGGGGAGAACTCAGGAAACTTACAATCATGGTGAAAGGTGAATGGAAAGCAAGGCATGTCTGACATGGTGGCAGAAGAGAGTGCACAGGGGGAAACTTCCACTTTTTAAACCATCGGATCTTGTAAGAACTCCCTCACTATAATGAGAACAGCATGGGGGAAACTGCACCCATAATCCAATCACCTCCCACCAGGTCCTTCCCTTGACACATGGGGATTACAATTTGAGATGAAATTTTAGTGGGGACAGAGAGCCAAACCATATCAATACTTATCAGGTGCTGTTAAACAATCATTGCACTGTTAAGTTACAGGGTTTTGACTCCTGGGTACACATATCTCATCTAAAGAAGGCACTCACTCCTGCCATTATCTGACACCAAACTCAAGTTAACAGGCCTCTATTCAAAGAAATTTGGATTCAATAATTTTATCTCTTTCTATATCCATGATGCTAGATAGTTTGAATGTTTAGCTACCTGTGAGCTTCCTTTTCCAGTCATTCTCATAACTATGACCTTTTTGCTTGAAACATTGCTAATACTTTATGTCTTGTTTTATCTTCAGAATTTAAAAACAATTCAATCCCACTAAGGCCAATCCATTTTGCACTGCAAATATGCTGCTGTTAAATTATACAACATCAACCACCCTCCCTCTATGCCCAGGGACCACTGCAGAAGAGAGGGGCACATGAAATTTTAAAGGGCCTGTTTTGAGAGCTAAAATTAGTTCAGATTCTCCAAATCAAAGATGAGTTCACAGATGCCCAAATGGCTGATGGTTCAACACACAAAACTTATAGATAAATTGATTTTATAATCTTGCATTTTGGCTTTTGGTTTTTGGCTGTTATGTTACTTAAAAAAGTTATAATGGTTAATGAGTATCTGCCCAATTCCATTCCCACAGATGCCTAGAATTATTAATTAGCTTTAAGTCATTTGGGTCTAATTTCTTTGCCACAGTAGGATAGCCACACTACCCCAGCAATAATATGGAAAAACAAAAAAGTTTGGCCATTGATGCTGTCTCTGGCATATTTTGACCAAAAAGAGGGTATGTGAATTGAAAAATTAAAATTCTATGTCCCTCACTAATTAAATGGACCTCCCTTGGCCAAGGGAGCCCCAGAAAAAAATCTTAAAAACTTAGTTCCCAGCCGTTGGAGGTCAGACATATCATGTTATCCCTCCTCCCTTTTATGGTTTAGAGAAAATAACTCACCAACCTTAATGATCATTAGACTAACAGAACAAACTCTTCATGGCAATAAGATACCAAATCATAAACAGGACATAAAGCCATGCTAAGCAAGTGTTAAGTCTTCACCTGAAGGTAAACATGGACCAGATGTTACCTGTATGTTTTGTAAATATGCCTGTGTTAGGACTGCCTTTATAAATATTCATAGATTCTCCTATAACCTGTTAAATATGTATGTTTAGCCAACCTGATATCATATCCCCATAGGAGTCCCAGTACAACTGATAGTGGGGAAGAAACTTATTGACTTTCTCATTGATGCAGGGGCCACAAATTATGTAGTTAACACCCATCTATCCCTGATTCAAAGAAGACTATGATGGTTACATGAATGTAAAGGGAAGCTGTAACTCATTCCTTCCTGAAATCTTTAAGTTGTCAGCTTGGAGACCATAACTGACAGAAAAATTGAAAAGATAAACCACAGTCTAAAAAGAAACATCAAAATTTTCAAAGAATTAATTTAACTTGGAATAAGGCATTGCCAGTTGCCCTGCTGTAGATTAGAGTAGCTCCCTGAAGTCTGCTCAAATTGAATCTCCTTGAAACATTATATGATAGGTCATTGCAAGTTTCAGCTGGAGAACCAACTGATGTTTTAAGAGATTTAGCAATTGCCAAATATGCTAACTGTAGGCACTGTACTAACTTCTGTTCATGACTTTGCTTCTAGCAGGATCATTCATCCCACAGATGTGGTCTCACATCCTTTTTGACCAGGAGGGGTCCTCCTAAAGACTTGGAAAGAAAAAGGACCTGAACACCAACTTGCTGCCCAGTGAATGGGACTGTTAGAGGTGCTGTTACCCACCCACTCATCAGTTAAACTTGATGGATTAAAGCCAAGGGTATATCATACTTGGGTCAGGTCACCCCACCATTCCAGAAACCAGAAAAACAGTGGGCATATGAGCCCTTGAAGGACCTAAAGTTACTCTTTCACAAAAGGATAAATGAAATAAAAATGTAAACCCTATGTGCCTTGCTTGTCCTTTGGGGATTTTCATATGTTTGGCAAGACAACTATTTAGTTAGGATTTCTCAGTCTGTTGCCACTTCCATTAACCCATCCCCCCACTGCTGAATTTGCCATCCTACACCTTGTTCAGTATATGAATTTCGAGCCCTTTTTTCATCAAGTTTGACTTCCAGGTTATCTCAATGAGTTTCCCATAAGGAGAAACAATCACATTGCAGGTTTTTCTTTGCATTTTTCATAATTGGCCTAAAAAACAAAGTTTTTACAAAAAGTTTTTACATTTTATCAAAATAATCCCTGTGTTATATGACGATTCTGATCCTATGACGATTGCTGTGTATAGGGTATATAGGCACAACTATAAGCTATATATCAGGAAGCATGCACCCAGAAGTTCCATGCTTCTTTCTTATTCAGCTTCTCATTAGACACTGCATGCAAAGTAATAGTGGGAACCCA
The DNA here is from genome assembly GCF_049350105.2 of Macaca mulatta. Classification (NCBI taxonomy): domain Eukaryota; kingdom Metazoa; phylum Chordata; class Mammalia; order Primates; family Cercopithecidae; genus Macaca; species Macaca mulatta. The sequence continues at coordinate 58,587,010 of NC_133423.1, read as the reverse complement.
CAAGCCTACAAGAGGAATATTTCCTTAGCCAGGTCAAATGGTTTTATTCCACAGTCATCCCTCACCAACCCCATTCAACAAATAGTACCCAGATGGGAGACAACATCCTATTGTTCTCAATTCCACAAGATTTTGGAATGAACCTTTGAGAGTGGGGAAATTGTAGCAGTGAAAATGAGGCCTAGCATGACTAACTCCATTTTGCTCCTAAACTCATCACTCCTTTTGTGGTGATATCTTTTAGGTTAACTGCTTTTGCTTATTTCTACATGTAGGCCAAGCTAACTATGAGAGGAATTTGCTGTATAGTTTAAAGCAAATATGATAACAGTTCCTTACAAAAACTAACCCGGAAGATACAAATAGTGTACCTACACATAACAATGTAGTGTTGAATATTTGTTGGAGAGTCATGACCTGACCAAGGATGGAGGTGTTTCATGGCCTCGCCAGAACAGACCCATGCTGGCACCCAGTTATCTGTGGTCATGGGTCACCTCTGGATTCCAACCCTTTCTTTTTTCCCCTTCCCTTAACATAAAAACAACCTGAAATGTTTACTGACTTAAGATGGTTAAGACATTAGTCCACCATGTTCTTACTTTGCTAGCTCTCTTAATAAAGTCACTGACCTTGTTCCAAATCTTTGCGGCTCAACTTACTGGCTGTCATGTGGTGAGCATAAATAGTTTGGATTCAGATACAAGACTTTAAAACCAAACAATTCCTACTAGTGTCATAATCTGGACCATGTGAAATGACCAAAATATGTAAGTTTCTCATAATTAATGGATGTCGTATCCTCTGATAATTTGTCATTTAATTTTTAATGTAATTTGCAAATCTTTAATATACATATCTGTAGAATAACAAATTAATTTTTTTCTTTGAAGTATTTTAGAACTTTTAAAACACTATGGTGTGAAATTGAAAAATGTTATGTAGATAAAGCAGGCTTAGATATGGCTTTCACCAAAAGTAAAGGAGAAAAAAGATGATATTTTTCTTTTCTGCACCCTTAGTGTTCCAAATGAACAGAAAATACTGTTCTTTTTAACTCTCTAATCTATCCCCCAGACACTTTCACACACAAAAAGCAGGCTCTGTTTGTTAGAAATTCTTTTATCTCTTCTCTGGTATATAATTATCTTTATAAAAATGCAATAAAAGCAAATAGTAAAACATATTTTAGGAAAAAATAAAGAATAAAGACTTTCATTGTATATACATTAGTTCTTTAGTTTTCAGATTGCTATAAAAGACCTTGAAAGAGGCCAGGCACGGTGGCTTATGCCTGTAATCCCAGCACTTTGGGAGGCCAAGGCGGGCGGATCATGAGGTCAGGAGATTGAGACCTCCTGGCTAACACGGTGAAACCTCATGTCTACTAAAAATACAAAAAATTAGCCAGGCATTGTGGCGGGCGCCTGTAGTACCAGCTACTCAGGAGGCTGATGTGAACCCGGGAGGCGGAGCTTGCAGTGAGCCAAGATTATGCCCCTGCACTCCAGCCAGGGCAACAGAGCGAGACTCTGTCTCAAAAAAGACCTTGAAAGAAATAATAATAAACAGTAAAGAAGGTAATCTTTACCAATGTTTATCTTCAGGAGAAGATAAACGAAATCTAAAAAGATCAACACAGTTGTATTTTAACAATAAGGAATTTCTCCCAAAGCAATAATCTAAGGATAATATTTATGTTAGTCTATTACCTATAAAAATATTACAGCTATAGTAAAAATTCAGAACAAATATCTTTGTTGTTAAACTTTTAGAAACACAATGGAGGTACTTTTTTTTAATAGGAGTTAACCGTTAGCTACTACATAATCCTATTAATGTGGTGATGCTGGAAGATCAAGGCTAGCATCTGCATAATGGCTGTCTAGAGGATGATGTTGGGCAGGGTGAAGAGCTGCATTATTTTATCTGCAATTTAATCAAATCTGTGACACATAAAGGAGCTTTATAAAGGGATTTAATTCATGTCTGATACTTAACAATTCTCTTTTGGTAATAAGACTACATATTTATTTTGCCTATATATAATAATATGTATACATTATTGGTCAATGCTAAAATAAACTCATAGGTGTTAAAGCTGTTTTGCCTGTAACATTTTATTTCAAATCAAATAAAAACAATACATGCCACTTTAAAAGACAAATTAAGGAAACAATCTGACTTTCTTTTCATTTGTTATCAACTTTCCCAGAGTGTAAGACAGGACCTACAATTCATGTTAAAATTGTGGTTAGATTTATTGTCACAAATGGTTCTATGGGCATGTCAGGAAAATTCAGTCCTGGTACTTCAAAAGTGTCTTCTCAGATACTATGCATTTTTCACAGAAGTCAATTACACAACATTGGTGTTCTTACTACTGACTTAAGAAAATTGGGCTCAACTAAGAAACAGAACTTTGAAAAATACAATTAATGTCTTACAAAAACCTAGCCATCACAGTAAATTTTCATCTTTTCATATTTCTTTTTGAGCAAGTAGATAAATTTGGACTAATGATGCTATTTCAACACTGACATTAGGATATAATCATAGATGGCTTTGAAATTAGAAACAGGTGTGCCAACATGGTTGGCTAAGCAGAATAAAGAACTATCCCTTCCTAACATCACTACATAATGGATTTCTTTGTAGCAACTTTTGATGAGCATTATGTTCAATCATATAGTAAATATAATTCCATCTGGATTATATATCTTGAAGGAGTCATAAAATTGAGATCTTAATTCCTACTTGTTGAGATTAAAGTTTACAGGTTATTGTAATTTAATTTAAACTTGGTGTAAAGATTGCCCATCTGCTTTGGTATTTCAAGCATATTAATTATGAAATAGTCAAACTAAGGTAATTAGAAAAGCCATCAATATGGTGATGCCTGAGTGATAATGCTCTTATATTAATGTGAAGTTAAATTTTAAGAGGAACATGCATAGATAACGTGAAATTATCTAAAGATAAATAATCTAGTGATGGATTTAAAACAAACTGCATAAGCCAGAATATGTGTGGGTGTCATATGGTGTATACATGAGGAAAATACTATGCTTTTTGTTAATATTCCCTTGTTTAATAGTACTGCTTATATTACTTTCAATTTAGCCCTATAAAGTGTTCTGATTTATCATATTGACTATACAACAGGAAGATAAATATCATTGTTGGCATATTTCTTTACACATTAAATATAAAATTTATAATTTTATTTCATTAAGAAAAATTTGTTATTTAAGAAGTTGTTAATTTTAGGTGTTCTCTACTGTAACTTCTCAAAAATATGCACATAGGCATCTATCAATGTTATTTAACACTACTTGAATTTGGAAAGTAGTGGTTTTATCTCCCTTAAGATATTGCAATATATTACTCCACCTCATGGTAAGTTTTGGTAGAAACGTATTTCTAAGCCTCTATTTTCCTTCCATTTTTATTCTCTAGGAGTCTTTTACTTTATCTGCATAATTTCCCTGCAAGATCTCATCTGTTGTTTATGACTTTATCTACCACTTCTTTACCAATGACTTCTAAATCAAAAATTGCAATTAAAAACTTTTCTTAAGTCCACATTTCCAAGTGGCTACTGGACATAACAACATGCATATCCCCAAATTACTTCCTAGGCATTATGTCCAAAACTGTGTACTTTAACTTCTCATGCAATCACTTCTCCAGCCATAATTTGCTGTTTCCTGAATTCCTGATTTTGATTAATGATGCTTTCATCTATCCAGTTTCCTGAGTTAGAGAATCATATTCAACAGTCCCCTTTTTTATTATCTCATGTCCATAACCCAGACCAAGTTTTATACAGTCTAATTTTGCTTATGAATAAAAACTTAATATTCTGTTGGATGCCTTCTAGCTACTAGGCCACACAGTCAGCTGGGTGCTGGGAATATATCAACAGAAAATAAAAAAGATCTCTGCCCTCATGGGATTTCATGCGGAGGAAGGATAGGCAAGAGGAGGGATACAATATATAAGAAATAAAAATTATTTCATGCAGTGATAACTATTAATAATGAAACAAAATTCGGTGATGTAAAGTAATGATTGGGGATGGGTGTTCAAGAGGGAAGGTCTTTCTGAGCAAAACATGTAAGCCAAAAAGCCATCAAAAGAATGATTTTTAAAAGGCAGTCATGTGAAGATATAAGGAAAGTGCATGTGTGTGTGTACATACGTGTGTGTCCACACTGCACAGAAATACATCTTACATTTGCTATGAAACTTTCCTTGTATCCAAAGATTTCTGACTATGCTCTTGAGGATTTGGTTTAATTGTGCCATGTAAGTATTCACATAATATAGAATAGAACTTCTTTTAACAACATGAAATTACAACACTATTTTTTCTGGCACAATTAATATTCTTAATTTGTCACCCCAAATGCACTCTCTAAAACTGTTTCCTGGGGGTATACCCACTGTGAACTTAAGGAAGTTGGGCTTACTTGCTCTCTGGATGCTAGGGTTTCAGATCAGTGAAACAAACTGACAAGAGTTTAGTGGTTGAGAGATGATAGTGTGTGGCCTATTTATTTCCTGGTATCCTTTCCTGCCATGTTATGGTCAGAGTGTTTCCAGACCAGAATGTTGTGTTTCCCAACAGCAGAAGCTGGATCCTGACAGATCCCTCCCCCAGGGCCTCAGTTCCCTCCCATTGCTCCTCCTAGCTCTCAGTGGTGAGGGTTCCTCTCTCTTGCTAGTCCTGTGTGCTTCACCATCTCATCTTGATTTCCCTAACCCATCCCATGCCTATGTAAATAGTCTCTTTATTAGATACTCTTCAATTACTTATTTTGAATGTTAATTAATATCTCTCTCTTGCTGAGACCCAGGATGACGGTGTTGTTCACCATTGAACCAACTGGTGAGCAATGAGTATACCTTTCCAGATGTTTGTTCCTTCAGTATTAAAACTCATTTTGGGGGGTTTGGTGTGGTTTGCCTAGTATTCTGAGCCACTACTACTAGTTCTTCCCAAATTCTCTAACAAAAGTATACAAACCTCTGGGAATATTTTCCATGTTGTCAAATATATTAGGTGTTACGTCACTTAATATTTCCCTGCAAATCTGCCTCCTGGAGACTTCTTATTCCAATCTGGGAAGACCGTTCTCCAGGCCTGCCACAAAGCGTCATTCTTTAATCTCCTTTACCTTTGGTCTCTCTCTTCTAGGATCTAATTTGGGTGAATAGGAATTTTATTCAGAATTTTACAGGCTTTGTATCCATAACTTTTAGTGTTTGGGACAGTTTTTGCTGGTTGACATCTTTGGCTTTCCGATTCTTTATATGTGTGCCTCCCCCCTACCCTCACCCTCTGCAGTGTTTCAGATTTTGCCTTTATTTCATGTGTTCCAGAACTTTCACAATAATATGACTGCCATGGTCTTTTTTTTTTTTTTTTTTTTTTTTTTTGCATTTACTATCCTGGTAATTGTATGTGCTCGTTCAGTCTGGTAGCACATCCCTCATTTATGAGAAATGTTTTCTCTCTCTTTTTGTTTGGATAATTTCTTTCCCTCTGCTTTTTCTCTTTCTCTAACTCTCATTAGCCAGATGTTTACCCTCCTAAATTGGCCCTCTACAATATATTTTTTACCTTTCTACATTATTTTCTATTTTTGTCTATTTAAAAAGAAAACTCAGAGTGATTTAACAAATGATCTTCCACTTATTTAAAAACATTCTATCATACACAGTATATGTTTTGATATCCCAAGAGTTCTTCTTTGTTTATTGTTCTTTTTCATGCATTTGTTATTTACTTCAAGGATGAAATACGATTTTGCTTTATCTTTCTGAGGATATAAATTATGTTTTGCTTTAAAATTTCCTTTGATTCTATTTCTTGCTTTTGATATTTGAGTGCCAGGACTATAATTTCCCCCCTCTGGCTTCTTCATTTTGAGGGAACAATTCTAGTCTTTTTAGTGGAGGACATAATCAGACTGTCTCCATACTTGTGGCTAAAAACTGAAAAAAGGCCTGCAGCAGAGATGTATAGCTTTCAGTTTGAATAATTTAATTTCTTCTGCTCATTTTTAGCGTATTTTTCCACTGTTATTGTTTCTGGTATTCTGAGTTTAGACCTTTTTGCCTTTATTTCACTACAGAATGAACCCTTCATTTCCTCCTTGGGTAGGAAAAGAATGTCTCCTGGCAATACAGAATTGGGGATGGGTCCTGGCTCTAACAACTTGCTAGATACACTTCAGTCATTTCTCCTATTTTCATAATTGTATAAGTCAATTCTCTATAATACGTAGTGCCTTCAGTTCTTAGACTTTCCAGGGTCGACAGAGATTGAGTGGCTTCTCATTGGCATCACCCTATAGTCAGTTAGGGGGCAGATTCTCATTTTCCAAAAATGAGTTGGAATGTCTCATCCTTTCCTGAGTCCTTCCTCATTCTCAATCTTTTTGTAAATCTAAACTTTATATATTCATTATAGTCATTATAGTAGCATTTTGGAAGGAAGTACAGATAAATGCAAGGATTCAATTTTCCATATCAAAAGGCATACACACTTTAAAACTTTAATATATGAATGAAATTATTGGTAGGACAAATTTTGTAATATAATATAGGTAGAATTGGGATAGGTACCTTAAGTTTTTATTTGTACCTTTTAATTTCAGCTTCTTGATATTTGAAAGGCTTTTAAAATGTGAGATGGTAAACTCCATCTGAAAACTTTGATAGAAAAAGATAATTTAAAATATGCAAACAGAAAGATTGCATTTTTTCTACCATGATGGCAACATAAGTTGTTAAACCTTTTAAAATGAGTTAAAAGTGTTGAGAAATGACAAATGCTAAACTCACCCCATTTTCTTTGTGATGGAACTATTAAAAAGGTGGACCATTGTGGTTTTCTAGAAATAGAACAAATCATTTGACAAAATAAAGAACTGTGTACTGCAATATAGTATCATTAGGATGGTTCACATCTCATGGAATGACCACATCCAAACACTGACAAATGGATTAATCTAACTAGAAAAAAGGTTTTGCATGGCATGTCATGGGCCTAATCTCTAACCCCTTTGTTACTCAATATTTAAATTAACGAGACAGATAACATATTGGTAGGGTACTGAACAATTGTGTGATAAGAAGAAACAGGGATATGAAGAGGGAAGGGGAAGACTAAACAACATGGAATGTTGATGGAAAGATAATTTGAACAATTTCATTACAGGCTGATATTTCACAAGACGAATTTAATAGGCCTAAAAGTATAGCCTAACACTTAAGTATAAAAGTTTACCTGTGCACACAAAGTGAAGAATAAATGTCCTAACTTTAGCACCCTTAAAAAATAGAGATATAATGAAATAAAACATTTATTAAATGCTTATTGAACACATATAATGAGCAAGATGCTGTAGTTTTGGTGAATAATAGAGAAAGAATACCTGCTTCAAGTGAGCTTTCATGTTAGCAGGGAAAACAGATAATACTTTTACAATTCATTATAATTAATTTTAATCTAACAAAAGAGTTATGATTGCATACAATGGGGACCTAATGCATAGATGAATTAGGCAAAATATATATAATGTCATCTTAGGTCACATGAATAAAAGTATATTATACCTAGTAGAAGAGAGTAGTATTTATTGAGCATTTGCTCTGTGTCAGAAACTATGCTGATTGTCATATTACCTTAATCCATACAACATCCCTATGAATCAGACATTATTAAACTCTGATTTCACAGATTGAAAAACAAAGGAACAAAAGGCTGCCGAGTGACTTATTCAGGGTCACACAACTATGAGCACAGAAACTGAAATCTAAACCTGTGAACTTCCACTCCAGAGTTTGAAGACTTCACTACTCTGCTATACTGAGCAAGTCAAAGACTCCTTGGGTACCACACTATGAGACACATAATAAACTAAACCTGTGTGTGTGAAAAAACCAGGTTCCTGGAAGATCTCAAACGAACCCACATGAATAGGAGGTTTTCAACTAGTGAAAAGAAGACAAAGGGTAATAGTCATTCATTTATTCTATTATATTTATGTAATGCCCACTTTGTGCTTGGTAATGTCCCAGTGTAGACAATAAACATAGCACAAAATGTCTTCTCTCAGAGGTTTGTCTTCTAGTGCAGAAGTAAACAAACATTTATTTACAAAGTAAATATTTAAAATATGCCTTTTTATAGGACAGTAAATAGCATCAAAAAGAAACAAAAAGCACGAAAGGAGGACATAAAATCTGGGGGAGAACGCTTTGGTATTTTAAATGGGGCGGCCAGGAAAGACCACACTGAAAAGGTGGTTTCTGGGTAAAGAAGGAAGCGAAGGAGCAAGCCACGTGAATGCTGGGGTGGGTATAGCATTCTAAGTGAAAGGAACAAGTGCAAAGGCCCTGAAACAGGATCATAGCCACTGTGCCAAAACCCTACAAGGAAGCCTTTGTGGTAGGAGATTATAGGAGAGGAGGTGAGACAGGTGACACAAGGTCAGTCTAAGTGTAGCCTTCTAGAGCCTAGTAAAAACTCTGGTGCTTTCTCTGAACAGGATGGAAAACCACTGGAAGGTTTCACTCATATAATGACATAAACTGAAATGTTTTAACAAGATTATTCCGGCTGCATATAAAGAATAGACTAAATGAGGGATAAGAGCAAGAGGAAGAGGAGGACTGGATAGGAAGTCATTGTAATAATTCAGATGAGTCATGATGTTGGATTGGAAAAGGACAAAGGGTGGGAACAGCATGGGCAGGTTGAATTCCAGACATATTTTGAAGGTAGTGCCAAAGGATTGATGTGTGATGCGAAAAGAAGGGGGAAGACAATGGTAACCTCAAGGCTTCTGGCCAGGCCAACTGTAAGAATGAAGGACATTAACTGGGTTGGGGTTGATATTGTGAGGCCTGTTTTGTACACATTATGTTTACTCCATTTAACATTCATCAAAGAGTACATGCTGAGGAAGTGGTTGGATACATGGATCTGGAGTTCAGGGAGGAGTCCTGGCTGGGCATATCAGTTTGTGAGTCATCACATTACAGATGGTATTGAAAGTGGTGGGACTACAGGAGAAAAGAGAAGAGGTCTAAAGTCTGGAGCACTCTAAATTTTAGAATTAGAGGACAAGGAGAAACCAGCATAGGCAAGTGAGATGGAGCTGTGAGGAAGTAGGAAAAAAATTGTATGTTGTTTTAAAAGTAAATTGCAGCATAAATTCTCAAGGAGGACAAAGTAATCAACTGTGACAAATGTCCCTGATAGTGCAAGTAAGACAAGAACTAAGAAACAGATCATTGGATCTAGAAATGTGGAAGTCATCAGTGGACTTTTAAGGAAATAACTTTGGCGATGGGGTGGTAACCTGACTTGGTTCAGGATGAAATCAAAGGAGAGAAATAGGCAATAGTCATTTAAGACGACATTTTTAAGGACTACTGTTGTAAAGGGAAAGAGAAATGCAGAAACTGAGGGAAGGTGTAGATAATATTTTATTTTTTTGCTTTTGGTTTGTTTGTTTTATTTTGGTTGTGGTGGGAGAAGAATAGTATTACACATGCCGATGGGAAGAATCCAGTGTAAAGGGGAAAAGTGATCCAAGAGGAGATAGAGCAGGGAGAATTGCTGGAATAGACAAGAGGTGATGGGATGCAGTAAATAAGGAGAGGGACTGCTCTGCTAGAGGCATGAAGTGCTCACCCTTAATAAGAGTGGAGAAGGTGAGATATATGGCTTCTAATAATTTATTTAAATATATGAAGAACTGTCTTATGAAAGAGGAGATACATTTATTTTGTGTCGTGAAATAGTGTAGAATATAGCAAAAGGGTGACTATTACAGGACGACAGAAATAAAGAAATTTCAATAAAGGATGTTTGGAACCAGTAAGGCTCTCCTTGAAACGTAGTAAATTCTCTCTCCTGGGAACCAGGTAACAAAGTCAATTCCTCCTCGGTGCTTACCCTGAGTCATGTGCTAGGTTATATGCAATGTATACATGATTTCATTTAGCTTTCACACTTCTGCAAGATAAAATTGATTCCCAAATTGCAAAAGAGGAATCAAAGTCACATGGATTGAGTTTCAACACTATCCAGCACAGAGTAGCACAGCAGTGGGGGAGGCGTCTAAGTGACTCCCAAAGCTATGGTCTGTGTAACAACAGTAAGTGACTGCACTTTGAAGGTTAAGGATGCAGTAGAGTAAGTTTAACTATTTTCAGGGAGAGTGTAAGAGTGATAGAGTAAACATTTTTCAATTTTTTGAAATGTTATGCTTCTATTTTCTGATTGAGGAAAGTTAGTCTCAGTTTCCCGCCTTATTCCAGGCTCTGGAATGACTCTCTCTGTTTCATGAGTTCTAAATAAATGATTAAATTCATCGTGCATATCCCAGATAATGGCCTGTATATGGGAAGCAATGAATACTTATTACATTGAATTGAAGATGACAAGCAGGTAACTCTTCAGCCTCTAGGGCTGCAATTCTGGCCTTTCTCCATCAGGGACCGGCTGCTCATCAGGGAGCAATCTTTATTAGGCGCACTCTGTCAAAGTCATCCGGGAACTCTTTTATAGGTGGCCAGGATAGGTTGAAGGAAAATGGTATCCAAAGCAAATCTTACCCACTCAGTGAACCACAAGTATAAATTAATTTTGTTAGGCAATTAAGAAAGCAAACGGCAAAAAAGAAAAAAAAAAATGTCTGATGACGTAGTTTTAATATCCATTGCTTACTTATTATAATGTAAAATCTGTGCAAATATTCAAATTAAACAGGTCCTATTTTCATATCTGTTTTGCTAGTAAACAAAAATTTGTATAATAATTGCTAAACATAAAGATTCTTTAGGCATGCCTAGTACTAAATGTATCTATTTTTAGGTATAACTTCAGATGCTTATAGGCAAACATTCAAACTTGTTTTTTAATCTTCTAAAATTTGCTATTTGTCCTAAAGTATAGCTTCAAGTAAAACTTTCAATTAGAGAGGATAGCGTGTTTTTATTCTAAAACAGTCATTAAACTAAAAGCAATCAAAGTGAAAAACAATGGAACTACATAGACTATTTTTAAATTCAGCATTATCTTTACTTGAAAACTTCTCTTTCACGGGATTTGTTGTTTGTTTTAACCCAGGCACTATGCAGAAGGCTGGATTTGCTGATAAGCAGGGTTTTTTTTTCATTTTATTACAACTATCAGAAAGGTGATTAATAATTTTTAATTACCAGGAGCCTAGATTATGCAAATGAACTATAACTTTGTTTCCTCCTCCTTTGCCTTTTGTGAGCTCTTGCAAAAGAAATGATGGGCACAGTTGTGTGTGTAGATCTGTGAACTGTAGGCAAGTATGCTGTACTACTGGTTAGCAGCTTGTCCAGAGCTGCAGTAAAATTTTGAACCCAGTACTACCTCCTCCTTTTATCCTGTTGTGTTTGGATGGATGAAAGGGTACAGTTCTATCTGACCTCAGGAATCCATATAAATGGGGTAATATTTCTATAAAGCTTTTTGAATAGTGTACAATGCTATACAGGTAGGGTATATAAAACAAAATCCAACATGATTATCTTAAACTCTATAGAAGGCTAATTTTAATTAATTAATTAATTAATTAATTAATGTTTTTAAGACAGGGTCTCACTGTTGCCCTTGTTGGAGTGCAGTGGTGCAATCGTATTCACTGCAAGCTTGAATTCCTGGGCTTAAAAATCCTTCCTCCTCAGTCTCCCCAGTAGCTGGGACTACAGGTGCATGCCACTATGCCTAGTTAATTTTTTTTTTTATTTTTTATTTTAATGCTCAGTAGAGATGAGTTCTCGCTATTTTGCCCAAGCTGGTCTCAAACTCCTAGGTTTGTGAAATCCTTCCTTCTCAGCCTCACAAGGTGCTGGGATTATAGGCATGAGCCACTGCATCCAGCCAGAAGGCTAATTTTTAAATAAGAACCTTATTCTGAAATATACACCTTTTGGGGGTTGCTAACTGAAGCTGTCTTTTCCTTACTGGGTTTTCTCACTCCTGCCTCAACTGCTTTAAACACATTTTATGAACTGTGGGTCTTTAGAACACTTAATCCCAGGCATTCTTCATTTTACATGATTTTATTTTATTGTTGTCGTTGTACAAACATCTTATTCTAGTTTAGGGACTCTGGCCCCATTTTAAAATTAAACCTATCTTTGCTACGGCTAAGCATGAATAATGTGTTTACCTATTAATATTTTGGGACCCAAAGGCTTATTTCCCCTCAGGACTTGTCAGGAATGACAGACAGCTCAGTTCAAAATGAATACTGATAGACTCATACCAAGAGGGGGAAAAATCTGCTCCATTGTTCCTCTTTCATGTTCTGCACTGAGCAAGGCTGCTGGTTTCAAAGCAGTTCACAGGAATCACACAAAATGTTGAAATTTTTAAAAAGAAGTACCTTAATTCAGTGGTTGGTTAAAGATGAGGTTCATAATTCAGCATGAGTTGGACTTACATTCATACACTCTTACTGGTGTATATTCATATATTTATTCATATGTTATTAATATATTCTTTCTGATATACATGTTATTTATAATAGAGCAAGTATCCTCTCAAGGGCAAAACCACACATTCACCCATGCTAAGATCTAGAGAAGGGAAGTATCAAATTTAAATAGCATTCTTATTCCTACTCTTTTAACATAATTTTCTATATACTAAAGAAACGTGTAAAGGAGGCAGTATCTGTGCATTTGTGCCCATTGGAAGAAGTAAAACATCTAAAGACTACCTTATTTTTCATCCAAATTATTTTTTGAAGAATCAGCAAAGCTTTAATTTTTAACACAAAAATTTTGGCATATATGTTTGGGTGATAAAACACTTGCCTAAAACTAGGTGAATCAAAAATCCTGTCAAACTCAACTTCCTCTACGGACCAACTGAAACTAAAGAGATCTGACTATTGAACAATAGGAAGTTATGAAGACAGTGCTAAATTCAAGAGCATTCAAATGTAACATTTTGCAACAACGTTCAGGCCAAATAAAACACTTTTGCCATTTACTACCCTATAGATAGATAGGTTAATAATATAGATAGATTAGTATCTATCTATTAGTAATCTATATGGAGAGACTACTAATAAATAAATGATTAAATAAAATACCTTTTATTTTTATGTATTTTATTTTTGCAGAATACTGGAGCAGTGTTTTTTAGGACTTGTTGAAGTAAATCATTTATCTCAAATCAAGGGCAGATTGAATTATTTCTGGAAATACTTGTAAGACCTAATGAGCATGTCATCTTTGGGTTGGACCCTGTTGCCATTGCTATAGCACAGCCCCAGGCACTCTTAAGTTCCTTGATATAAAAGCATCCACAGCATTTTTTACACATCTGAGCTTCTAAGAACAAGGGACCCTGATGTGTCACAAAGACAAAGATGCATGCCCTTTCCTCCTCGTGAGTGGAGTGCTCAGGTAAAAACTGAGGGAAGGAATTTGAACCCAGGCAGCCCTGGTGTTTATCCCCTGAGCCTTGTACAGGGCTAGATCTGGGCTGCTGTTGGGCTTGCGTTGATGCTAACTTGCATATAACTTTTCAGAAACCTTGCCTTGAGTGGTCACTTCCATAATGCATAAGTCACTGCTGAATATTTTAAGAGCTTTCATATTTAGAGGAAAGCAATAGGGTAAATAAACAAAAGACATGTATAGATTATTTTTAGTTTGACTTTAGAACAGAAGATATAATTTAAGGCTTGTTCAGCACTTTACAGCTATGAATGACAACACTTTTCAAGAAGCAGCTCCTTAGTAACTGGCTTCTTCAACATCATGAAGAAGTGCTTATTTGTAGTGTAATTACAGTGGGCTCCAATTAGAGGATATGTACAGGGTGTGTATGTGTGAATCACTGGGTAACAGCTTTGTCTCTAAGTAGACAAAGCCCTTTTAAATCTACATTGCATTCGCATCTTAAACTGAATAACCATGATTACAAGTAAGCAAAATATTTAGGAACAATGATTAAAAGCATTTAAAAATAGATGGTGTGTGTGTGTATGTGTGAAAATGTTTACCTTTTTAACAATAATGACATAATGGACTACATATATTTTCTACATTCATGAAAAAGCAATCATGTACCTATTGGTTCATGTTTCATCTTATTCTTTCTAAACGACAACTCCAATACTTATGCTCTTCACATCTATCATTGATTTTAGATTGCTGTAACTTCTTCATATTTTGATATAAAATTTCATATTGTGTAAGAGTTTCTCTATAGTATGTATGAGGGACATACAGAGAGGGAAGATGAGACAGAGACAGAGACAGAGACAGAAGGAGAGAGAGGTCCATTATAGTCTCCGGATGATAAAATGTGTAAAACTTAAAAATACAGGAAAAATGAATATATTGGCTCTACCTCAAATCTTTAAATAAATAAAACTCTAAAATAATATATAAGTAGTTTTCCCTCACTTAAAGAGAGTTGATAGTAGTTACATATTTTGCATCTGTAAATACACTTTAAATTATGTGCCTTCAATATTTCAGCTGGTAAATTCTTTTTAGGTATAGCTAATGAGCATAAAGCCATACATGCATTCTTCAAACAGTGCAATGTAAAAACTGAAGTTAGCTTATGTTATGGATTGAATTTGCCTACATGAAGGAACCAGCACTTGATGATTTGGAAAATGCTTCAGATAGCATGCTCTGAAAACAGGTGTGGCTGGCAACTGTATGCTAAAGAGATTAGGTATGTGATTTATGGGTCCAATCAATCATTTCAGTAGATTCCAGGAAGAGAGATGAGATTATTCAGGAAGCATGTGCAAAGAATCCTCATGTCTAATAGTGTAGATTACCTTGACATGCATAGGAGACTGACAAAGTTTTTGAAAATTTTATACCAGAAAAAATACTGTCAGCCCAGACTGAAAAGGGACAGAGATGGAATTGAATGGAACAAGAATGATTCCAAGGGCAAAGCAATGAGCCCAGAGGTTGAGGCCAGCCAGCTAGACATCATTGGCGAAGAGGTCATGGCCACTGCTGAGGCTGGCCAAGAGGAAGATGCGGCTGGCCAGGTGGGACAGGAAGACACATGGAGTCACAGATGATTATTCTCAGTCCTAGAAAACTAATGGAATTTACCCTGCTGAGTTTTAAACTTGCTTGAGAACTCTGATCCATTGTTTTCCTTCTCTTTTTTCCATTTTGGGATGGAAATGTCCATCCTATGCCTGTCCCACCATTGCCTTTTAGAAGCAGGTAACATGTTTTCTGGGTTTTACAGGTCTATAGATGGAGATAAATTCTGTCCCAGGATGGACCATATCCAGAGTCTTACCCATACTGGATTTAGATGATTTGAGGATAATATTTGGGACTTTCTGAGTTGAGTATTTTTAGAGGAGACTGGACTTATAGTTGATGCTGGATGAATCAAGATTTCTGGGGATGTTGGGATAGGTGAATATATTTTTCAAATTAGAAGGACACGAATTGTGGAGGGTGCAAAGAATATATTACTATGGGTTGAATTGTGTCCCTCCAAAGAGTATGTTGAAGTCCTAATCCCTGATACCTATCAATGTGATCTTAATTGAAAACAGAGACTTTGCAGGTATAATCTAATAAAGATGAGACAATACTGAATTAGGGTGGATGCTAATTCAAAATAACTCGTATTCTTTCAGGAAGAGGAGAAGAGACACAAATGGAAACAGGGATTGGAATTTTGCTGCCAAAAACCAAGGAATACCTGGGCTACCAGAAGCAGCAAAGAAGGATCCTCCATGAGGGGTTTTGAGGGAGCATGGCCCTTCCAATACTTTGATTTTGGACTTTTAACCTCCAGAATTGTGAGAGAGTAAGTTCCTGTTATTTTAAATCACTGAGTTTGTGCTACTTTGTGATGGCAGCCCTAGAAAGCCAGTACAGTCCATTGTAGTGAACACTGGTTTTCACTGGCTTTCCAGCATTCATCCCCTTTCCCCTTTTAGTAACTGTATCTGATCCTCCTACCCTACTCTCATTCCATGTGTTTTACAGAATTTACTCCACCAATGACTCCAAAACTAAATATGTGACCTACACACTTGCCATTTCTCTGGCCTCAGCAATTGCTTCAGGGATGAATATGTAACCCAATCATATGGGGAAGATGGAAGGCTGGAGCCGCTGCAGCTGTGTTGCTACTATGAGAGGATAACCTGTCTGACAATAGAAATAACAAAAATGGAGCAGAACCAAAAGATCTCTGAGAGAAGACCCATAATTATAAGACACTCAATCAACCATATGTAACCTTGGCCCTACTGTTAGAATTTTGAGTCACCCAAGATAATAAATTCCATTTTGCTTACACCATTTTTGACTACATTTTGTAACAGTTTCAAGAGATTCATACATGTTAAATCTGCCTACTCTTGACACTGCCCTCGTTCAGTTGCTTTCAGCCATCATTGATACCAGATTATTCTCTCCTGGTTTACTTCTAAACTTAAAACTAAAGTTAAGCCTTTGGTCAGGTGTTTCACTAATAACTTCATGAATGAAATAATTTGATTATTATCTACATAAAGTTATTTTTTAGGAAAAATGTTAATCAGATTTCCCATTTCTAAATGTGTACTTATAGTTGCTTTCATTTCTAGTCTTGCAGTCTGCAGGCTGTATTACAGAGACCTCTAGTCACCTGCATCTCAATGGCCTGAAAGAGCAGACAAGTGTCTATAACTCTTTCCTGGGGGAAAAATATACAAGAGCATCTCTTCATATTATATATGGATTTAGATTAGATTGAATATACCCTCAATTTTGTACTACTGAAACTAATACAGTTTACATTTTGAAATATATTCTTAAAGTTTAGTTTATATATTAACAAACTAATTTTTTAATGTTTACACATTCCTGCATCAAAATTGTGCTTCCAAATCTTTTAGAAAAATTTCCTAATTTTTGATTTGATTCATAACAGAAACAAAATGCACTTTTGATTCTAAATATCAAATTTAATTTATTAGGTATCCAGTGCAATTTATCATATATACATTCTTTTGTAATTATTGAAATTCCGTTTAAAAACTATAGAGTCAACATATTCATTTTCCACAAGCTTTAGGCATAAAAGCCATACTATTCATATTGTATATGTATTTTACATGTCAGCAGCACAATTTTCATACATTCAAGCAATTGAATGACAAAATACAATTTTAAAACTTCTCCTGTAAGTGGAAGTATATATTGATTGAGAAAGAAAGAATAAAACAAAGACTATCCTCATGGATTTGGATATACCAATCTTTTGTATTCCTTTCCTGATGTCTATTTCATAATTTCATAAGGTCATGATCTAGAAACTGATTTAGAAATTCCATAAAGTCATTATTTTGAATACATAGATTCTCTGTTGATCATACATATTATTAAAACTTTTATTCTTTTTGTGTTTTTGGCAGAATTATCATAGATTATCATACATCTTACTCATCACTGAAACAGAATTGTTTTTTGCTATTTTATACATATTAACAGTTTATCTGAGTGTTTAGATATTATGCATTATTAAGGATTGTAACTCATTATAAAAGATTATTTCATAATGATATATATCTTAATGTAGTCATTAAAACTTCAGTTTTGACAAAGCATTTCCACATTTATGCTATGTTTAGGTTACTAAAATAGAGGTAATTTTAAAAACATCAAATAATTACCTCAACAATGTGCCCAAAGTATTATTTACCATATTGACAAATACCTTCTTCTTTATGTGTACATAATGTATTATATGTGTTTACATCTTTTTATACATCACTTCAAATAGTCATCTTTTGTGTGTAATACATATAGAGGTATATGCATATCTTTACAAGCAAAAAGTAAGTAAGAACAAAAATTATTTACTGAGTATAGACAAAGTATATATAGTTTTTTAAAAAGCAACAGCCACTTTACAGAATCTAACCCTTTCTTTTGTCAGCAATACTGTTCAAAATATCTTCTCCCCCTGGAGCATTACTCTAGATACGCGGTATCTACTCTGGTGGATGGTGCAGCTAGTCCTCACGGGGCACATCATTATTGTTACCTATAAGCAGGGACTTCCCAAGAAACGAATACTTAAAAATTAGGTAAGAATCCAATAAAGGAGAAAGATGGCCACTACTAAGAAACCATATACATACTTGTATATTAATGTTCAAATATGTTGCATTTAGGACAGAACTTCCTCCAGTGTCTGCAGTAGCACTTGTATCAAGCTGCTCTATTCAGCCTGCTGCTATGACAACTATCCAGGGGCAAATGTCAGGTCAGCTCCCTGCAGCTGTGTCTTGGTATAATTGCTTTGTCAAAACTAATAGCTGCCTTCTTTTTCTCAGAACAGTGAAAGGCAACAGTAGCCAAAGAACTAAATGCTGAGACATTCTTTATCTGCTCCACTGCCTACACCCTTGGTTCTGACCATATTGTACTTGTGATTTTCCTTATTTGGTGCTAAAACTGTGTTTAATACGCTGTTGGACAATATTTTAAATTATGGCATTAATCCCAGTGAGGACCTCTCTACTGGGCCACCTATTACCATTCTCAGGCACCAGCATTCCTATTGTGTGGTAGGCTTCTCACTCAAAGCCTCTTCCCCTCCCTAAAAGTAAACTTTTTGTGATGCTACAAAAGAAGTTACATACGGATATTTATTACATACCTACGCTCATCCCAGTATGTAAATACACATATTTAGGGCTCACTGTGATAAAAAGGCAATGCTGTTTTATTCCTACAAAGTGATATCACATTGTCAAGTCAAACAATTGTTGAGTGCAAAAGACATCTGGAGGCCATTACAATGTTAGCGGGGAATATAATTGATTACTAAAATATGTAGTGCTGATAGTTGTTGCTGCAGAGAGAACTAGAAAAGGGACTTAATTTTGTGGACTAATATTTGGTCTAGGAAGTTGTTCTTAGAGCAGGCGCACTTTGAGATGGGTCTACAAATAAACATAGGAGTGAAATTAAACTGAGAAACTGCCTGGATAAAGACACGCTGGTGGAAAGAGCTAGAACAGCTGTGCCACACTCAAACATATCTCAATCCCCCAAGTATCATTTACACAGAAAGAAAACAGGAGCAACAAGGAGTAAACACATTTCTTACTTGTGTAAATTTCAGTCATAAATAATAATAGTGACAACGTATACCTGAGTTTTTGAAAAAATTAAATGAGAAATACATGTTAACGCAAATTTAAAATATACGATAACACACAAATATTAGTATGATTATGTATGATGTGCTATGCATACATGTCCTGATTTATTTTACAAATATAGTCAAAATGATACCTTGATAACTGAACAGTGAAGAACTTGGAATTGAAACCTGGATCTGGCTATTTGATAGTTTCAACAAAGTTTGTAAGTAGAATATACATTATCAAATAAATGGTAGTTGATAAAATTAATGTAAAGACCTATAGAAAGAATCTTGTATTTTAAAAAACTAGCTCAAATGTAGGATTCTGTAAAAAGATTTAAAGAAACCCATTTTTAATTGGACAGTTCCCTAGAAAGAAAATTTTCCTCACACATACGGAGGCTCAAAAAATCTTGACAGATTCATTGGACTTCTCAAATTTGCTTGATAGGCAATAATTAATGATATAAAAATGCAATTAAATTAAACTGATGTGACTTTCTGAGTTCTGCAACCAAAGTAATATTCAAATTCTTGCATGCTATGAATGTATGATGACATTAAGAGTTGAAATTTATGAAGCATTCTGATTTTCATTATCCAGAACATTACCCTGAAATCCAAAGGGAGCTAAATATTTTGCACTGTGTTGGTCTTTTTTCTCCTTTTTAAAGGGAAATTCTGTTTCCAGTGACATATGAAAAACACTTTGAAAAAAGAAAGGAAGGAAGGAAACAAGAAAGGAAGGAAAATCTATGCTGAAAGGAGAATTAACTTTTCCAGGCCTGTTTGTTTTATAAAATAAATTTGTTGAACTAAGTGTCCTGTAAAGTTCCCTGTAGATATAACTTTTTTAATGAGTCTAATATGTCCTGTAATAAATAATTTTATAATTTGAATAATTTGAAAATAAAGGATCCTCTTTTGAAAAGTTGTATGTTATCAATTCTCAAGTATAACAACTTTGTGTACATGCCTACATATGGATTTAAGGCACCTCAGGCTCACTGTGGTGGTTCATGCCTGTAATCCCAGCACTTTGGGAGGCTGAGGTGGGCAGATCACGAGGTCAAGAGATTGAGACCATCCTGGCCAGCATGGTGAAACCCTGTCTGTCCTAATAATACAAAAATTAGCTGGGCGCGGTGACACGCACCTGTAGTCCCAGCTACTTGGGAGGCTGAGGCAAGAGAATCGCTTGAACCTGGGAGGCGGAGGTTGCAGCGAGCCGAGATCATGCCACTGCACTCCAAAATGGCGACAGAGCAAGACTCTGTCTCAAAAAAAAAAAAAAAAAAAAAGACATCTCACTACTTTCAATTCTCTACTATATTTGTTATTTAAAGTCCTAAATCAAAGGCTACCTTTTTCCTCTGCCTTCTGAAAACAATCTCTTCCATGCTACATATGTAGCAAAGATAAAGAAATAACCAACATGAAAGACATTGTTAGAGCAAAAGGGTTTACTTCAGTTGCTGGGTTTTTAGATGGAAACAAGATTTTTGTTTGTTTGTTTGTTTGAGACGGAGTCTTGCTCTGTCGCCAGGCTGGAGGCCAGTGGCGTGATCTCGGCTCACTGCAACCTCTGACTCCCAGGTTCAAGCAATTCTCCTGCCTCAGTTTCCCGAGTACCTGGGATTACAGGCACCCACCAGCACGCCCAGCTAATTTTTGTATTTTAGTAGAGATGGGATTTCACCATGTTGTCCAAGATGGTCTCAATCTCTTGATCTTGTCGTCCGCCCTCCTCGGCTTCCCAAAGTGCTGGGATTACAAGTGTGAGCCCCGGGCCTGGCCAAGAATTTTTTCCTCCAGAAACTTTTCGTTCACATTGAGCTACAGTATTTTATTACTTAAGTTTATAGTTACAGCTATAATCATTTTATGTACTTCGGCTCTCCGTCCTTTTTCCAGAAGTTAGAACCATGAGTTTTATTAAATGTCACTTACATTTTCATAGAGGAGTTGGGAACAAGAGATTAACCACAAACATGATGAAAAATGTGATTGATCTTGCCACGTTCTGGGAGTTTCCTGAGTGCCAGAATGTACTACTCTGTTTTCTTAGGTAACAAAACCAAGAAAATCTACAATAAACACCTGGAATGTAACTGGAGAAGTGGTTTGATCTTATTGCAGGACTTACAATTAAACTGAGTCATCTAAAATGCTATTTTGATGATGTATTAAAGGCAAATCATTAAAAGGAACTTAAAAATAAATCTGACTTGGGTTTTGGTCCACATTCCTATCATTTTTCTCCTGATGAAGCTCTAGGTAAGGGCTCATAGAAAATAGCTTTGCAAAACTCCTAAAGCAATGAGAGGGCGTCCTCTTTCCTCCTTGTATCTCATTAACAGGGTGTAAATAAGGGCAAGTACAGCCTGTCCTGCAGTCATCTAAGAGTCAGTGGACTGTTGACACTCCCCCAGATTTAAAAATACATTATTGACAAACAAAGAGGAAACTGATACCACAGCAAAGATTGGGTTTCTTCCTGAGGGTGGAAATTTGAGAAATGTATAAGGATTTATCCACTTCAGGAAAGTTGATCTTTTGTCATGAAATGAAGATACATTGATTATATTTTGGAAAGATTTTAACTAAAAATACAAGTTTTAAAAAAGTACAATAATTTTAAATCAGTAATCTCCAGCCCTTTAGAAATTCCAGTTATGCAGAAACACTAATTCCCCAAAGTGCTAAGTAACTGAGGTAACAAGTATGCGTTCCTTGAAGCCACAAGTCTTACCATATGGACCACAGGAGACATGTCACACGTGACACACTGCTTCCTTTAGGAGGCATAGCCCGATTTCCCAAGCTGTTATATTATCTAACTCCATAATGAATCTGTGACTCTAGTTCAGTTTCTCTAATAGACATATATTGTTGTTTCACAATAACTAATGGGTTTTAAAATGGATAGATTGAGGAGAAAGGACAGGGCAAGGAATGAACAAATTATGAGAAATAAATTATAAAAATGAATCCACATGGCATAAACGAAATAATGTCAGGTCTTCGTTTATCCACTAAGCCTAAAAAATAATTGGTTTAAAAATAACATTAACAAAGATGTTGTCTTCATGGAGATGCCAGTAAACCATATGTTTCCCTGTCTTTGGCACCAAAAATGTATCAACATCGTAGGCTAAATATTTCTGTCTTAATTCAAACCACCTACTTGTATTCTGCTGATTATTTCCTTGAAATTAACAACATCCTGAACCAAAGATGTACCTCAAGTATTTAAAAAATCAAATTTTCTATATAAATGTGGGAGAATGCTTAATGAAGCCAGAAAACCAAACAGTAACGTAGAATGAGTAATGGAAAGAAAAACATCAGAAATTGTGGCTCATTTCCAACTTCTTGAAAAAACCAGGGGTCACTCAGAAGAAATAAAGTTTCTCGGCTTCAGATTCTCCATCCATGAGAGAGGGAAGCCATCTACATTTCTCACAGTACTACTGAGGGATCAATACAATGATATTTGTACTTCACCACTCAGATGTATATTGATATATCATTACATAAATATGTGCACTAAGGAACAATTTCAAACAGAAGTACTCTTATTCTAAATCTTTTTAAAATGCATTGTTTGATGAAAATAATAATGTCTGTTTATGCAGACACCATTAAAAAAGCAGTCTTTAAGATAGGAAGAATAGAAATCTTGGTATGTACTTACATAAGCTAAAATTATAGGACTACGTTAAACTTGAATTCTTAATTAGCTGAGCTAATGTGGCATGGAATAATAGACATTCCCAAATCACTCATGTTTAGCTTAGAAATACCCTGTAACCATAAGATTATTTTGTAGCAGTTAATATTCATAATTGCGTTTTGGCTTATGCTCAGATTTAAATATCATTGCGTTTAAATAGAAAACCGGAAACGAGAGGTGGATGGGAAAGTGACTCCCACAGTATCGGGACCTCACCTTTCCCATAGTCTCATCTATACCCCATTGTCTGTTTGCTTCTGAGACTTCCTAAAAATTGGGCATAGTCGTCTTCTTTACCACTCCTCTCTAGCATGTACTTAAGTCTACATAACTTCACAGGGCATAGAAGACCCCTGCACCTTTATGCCGAATCCTCTCTTCTTTGATTTCTTCACAGGAATCTCAAGTTTCCTCCACGAGAAACTGCTGTTTTTGATAGTCAAGGGTCTCTCTCATTTGGAAACACCTCATTTGTCTGGAATACCATCCTCTAGCTTTTCTGTGAATATCTTCATTTATCAAAAGGTCTGCCTTAACAGTGCCTCCTCTAGGAAGCCCTCCCGGATTCTTCAGGCAGAGTTAGCAATGCTTCCCCGGCTATCACAGCAATCTGATTACAGACTTGTAATTTCATTTACCATGCTAATTTCACTTATTTTTAACAGAATGTGAGTTGATTAAGGAAAGCCATTATGTCTTATGCATATTCATCTGCAGTATACAAACACCTGCTCAGTGGTGATATTGTCCGAATTAAGAATGTGATACTACAAAACACTAAACTAACTACAAGTAAATCTGGCACTTAGTACAAATTCTCAGTAAAAGTTATTCTTCCTCACTTGTTTTGTAGCTTCTTTACTGAGTAAAATATCTGCCATATGATGACTGCTTAATATATATTTGCTAAATAAGCTATTTTAGGGCCTATTTAGAGGTATTTTTGTCCTATTAATCATATTCCTTGTTGATACAGATATATTAAATACTTAAGAAAATAACTAGAGCAGTTCAAAAGCCATGGAAAAATTAAAAGTTTGTAACTTCTGTCGTTAAAAACTTATCTTTCAAGAACTCAAATTAGAATTAATTCATATTTAAAATCCAGCCACATTGGTAAGCTAATACTGAAAGAATACAAGTTAGTAAGGCAATTATTTTGCTTAAATATACCGGAAGAATTCAGGTCAAATATTCTTTCATGTAGAGCAACTACAAAATTCCAGCAAAATTATTTTAACTATGTTACTAAATATGATATAATGTGCACAATGAACTCAAGTTTTTAAATTAGAGTGTTAAAAGTCCATTGTAGATATTTACTAGTGATGTCTATCTGTAAAACATTTATATATATATATATAAAATATATATATTTGCATTTCCTTCATTTTTATGTTTATAACATTTCTATGTTTACAAAAATATAGTAGAACATATATTATTTCAATATCTTATTGTTTACAAATGTTATTATAACCATTCCCAGAGTCTGTTCTGGACTCATAAAGGTAAGATGGTAAGTTTTCAGAAATGATAATTTTTGTAATCAAATTTCTCTGTGTTGATTTTCTAATTTGTTCACCACTTTGTGATCACGAATGTAAGGTTATATTTTGATATCCACTTGTGCTAGCTGTTTCCTACATAGGGAAACAGCCATGTTGCTTTGGAAGATTACACCTTACCAAACAGTACCAGGAACTTTAGAGACCATGTGAGTAGATAGATGGTTGAGTGTAAATCCATCACTGAAACCAAAGAGCAAGTAAGTACACATTCTCCAATGTTGAGTAAACAACAAGTATATTTATAGGTTATTAAAATTGATAAAAGCACACTTTTTTTTTTTTTTTTGAGACAGAGTCTCGCTCTGTCGCGCAGGCTGGAGTGCAGTGGCTGCATCTCAGCTCACTGCAAGCTCCGCCTCCCGGGTCTACGCCATTCTCCTGCCTCAGCCTCCGGAGTAGCTGGGACTACAGGCGCCCGCCACCTCACCCGGCTAGTTTTTTGTATTTTTTTAGTAGAGACGGGGTTTCACCGTATTAGCCAGGCTGGTCTCGATCTCCTGACCTTGTGATCCGCCCGTCTCGGCCTCCCAAAGTGCTGGGATTACAGGCTTGAGCCACCGCGCCCGGCCAAAAGCACACATTTTTAAAGACTCTCCAGCCTGATATTTTTGTGCATTCTATTTGCAGCAAAATGTGGTATCTCTGTTGTGAATATCAAACAGAAATTTAATTTATGATAGCTTTTGAAATTAAAAATAATATAAATCTATATCAGGAGACACTTAAAATAGTTGAATGAAAAATAAAAGATGGAATGGTCCTTCAAGAATAAAACTGGAATTAGAAATCCTATGTGACTCAGTTTTTTAGTGGGGCATGATTATATGGCCATTGATACTTAATTGCGTTATCTTTGCTAATAATTCTCTTAAACCAAAAGCACCACATTAAGTAATTTTTATCTTATGCCACATCATTTTTAATTCTAGGCACTGGCAAATTAAGAAAAAAAGGAAAGGAAGAAAGGAAGGATGGAGGAAAAAATTATTTGACATAACAAATGCAAAGCCTACTGAAAATGTGAGGGTTTTGAGCCTCAAGTTCAGTCTCTTAAAAAATGGGAATAACAGAGGCATAAGGATTCACTATCAAGGAATTAATCTGGAAATTTAGGATTCTTATCCCTCTTTTCAAATCTTAAACTACTCTGCCCATAGCAGTGCTTCTCAAAG
Source organism: Macaca mulatta (assembly GCF_049350105.2). Classification (NCBI taxonomy): domain Eukaryota; kingdom Metazoa; phylum Chordata; class Mammalia; order Primates; family Cercopithecidae; genus Macaca; species Macaca mulatta. Next base: position 58,561,309 of record NC_133423.1, on the reverse strand, counting down.
TCAGTGATACTACCCCCTCAGGAACATTGGGGAACTCTATAGCAGGTGCCACTGACATTAAGTAGGTGGGGTGATGGGGACAAGTTTACTAGAAGCCCTGACATGTTCCAGGCAGTCCCATGTGACCAAGAATTGTATCTGTTCCCATGGGAATTTTTTAAAGTAGTGGTTGAGCACAGTGGCTCATGCCTGTCATCCTAGTACTTTGGGAGGCCGAAGTTGGAGAATCACTTGAGCCCAGGAGTTTGAGATCAACCTGGCCAACACAGCAAGACCCTGTCTCTAAACTGTCTTTTAATTAGCCAGGTGTGATGATGTGCGTTTGTAGTCCTAGTTACTTGGGCGGCTGATTCGGGAGGATTGCTTGTGCCCAAGAGTATGAGGCTACAGTGAGCTATGATCGTGCCACTGTTCTCCAGCCTGGGTGACACAGCAAGAATCTGTTTCTGAATAAAATTAAAAAGAAAAATAATAAAAATGAAAGTTTTGCTAGATATTGGTAAGAAGCCTTTTTAGAATTTTCTGAGCCTAAAACATAACCCTAGTTTGGTATAAATGCAAACTTTTTATGTGTGTATGATATATATATGATTTATATATATATAAAAATATATATATATTTAAATACATATATATATAAATATATATATATTTAAATACATATATATATATTTAAAACTGCTTTTACATATACATTGAATTATTAAAGGAATACTACTACCATGCAAATCAAGAAAATACTGCACTATGCTTTGTTTAGAACTTTACCAGCAGTTTCTTACCATCTGGAAAGTTCCTGTCACTGATCACTGTGAGTTGTCACAACATATACATTATCAGAGGACACTTTAGCTCTTGCATTCACGTTGATTTGCTGTATAGGTGCAAATAGTACCTGATGATTTTATTATATCTTCTAGTGCCATAGTATCCCCACATTTCCACATTGAAATACATATTATTTTATTACATATTACTTTCTTTAATGTATTATTTACATTAATATCAGGACATTATACATATTTTTAATTGTAGCCATATATAACTTATATTAATTATAAATTGCATTTCAGGTCTTAAGGTGGGACATTTCAAGGTAATTTTTGTAAAAATAATGCAATGTTTTTTAGGATTAGGAATTACTGGTTTTACGTCAAAGATTCCTTAAAGTTAAGACAAGCTTTTAATAGGCATATACCTATAAAATAAATTAAAATCCATCTTTTATAGGAAAAAAATAGAAAATAAGAACACACTACCTGTTTATTAAAACCTTTAAAAACCTTGCTGCTGTGTGACCCAGTAATTCTACTTCTCATAATTTATCCTAAAAAATAGGCAAGGCATCATTTTCATATGCAAATTATGATAAATAAGTAAAATTAGCACTTAATATTTTTTAAATGAGGTGGTGAAATTACTAGTAAAATTTCTTATTTATGTGTATTTCATTACTTCTCAATTATAAAAAAGCCTACATGATTGAGAAGAGTATTAAAAATGAAAATATTTTTAAAGTATGATTTTAAGATCATGAGGATTGGATCAAAATGGGATCCCTATCCTGAGCAATTCTGTGACCTGGAGAAATTTATTCAACTTTTCTGAATCCAAATTTCTATACTTTTATAAAAATTATGGCAATTATAAAAGAAAGGCTTGCAAAACACTTCACATAGTCTCACATTCATAAATGTTTCTACTGTGCTGTTATTGGCATTATTATTAAAGAGGATGTCAAGACCCATTAGAATGAAATGACTTGTAAAATACTTTCTATCCCAGGTAGTTTTAAAGTACACATGTTACACAGGAGATAGAACATAGTCCAAGAACTACCCCTGATGGTCCAGACATACCTCAGAGATACTGCAAGTTCAGTTCTAGACCACTGCAATAAAACAAATATTGGATTCAAGCAAGTAACATGAACTTTTTGTTTTACCACTACATATAAAATTTATGTTTACCCTATACTGTAGTCTATTAAGTGTGCAATATCATTTCTCTAAAACAAAACCAATGTGCTTACCTTAAACAACAACAACATAAAAACATTATTGCTTAAAAATGTTAACAATCATCTGAGTCTCCTTGAGTCAAAATCTCTTTGCTGATGGAGGGTCTTGACTCGATATTGATGGCTGTTGAATGATTAAGGTGGTGGTTGTTGAAGCCTAGCGTGGTTATGACAATTTCTTAAATAAAGACAAGAATGAGGTTTGCCACACTGATAGATGCTCTTTATCATGAAATATTTCTCTAAAGTATACAATAATGTTAGATAGTATTTTGCCTATAGTAGAGCTTCTTTCAAAATGGGATGCAATTCCTGACACTGTTTAATCACCTTAGTTTATACAATATTTTTAAAGCTTTGTTTTTATTCAACAGAATTCACAGCATTTTGACCAGGAGTGGATTCTATCTCATATACCACTTTTATGCTCAGCTATAGAAAGCAACTTTTCATCCACTGAAGATTTATCATGAGATTGCAGCAATTCAGTCACATCTTCTACTTCTAATTCTACTTCTCTTGCTATCCACCACATCTAAAGTTACCTCCTCTAGTAAAGTCTGGAACTCCTCAAAGTCACCCATGAGTGTTGGAATCAACTTCTTCCAAACTCCTGTTAGTTTTGCTATTTGACCTCCTCCCATGAATCATGAATATTCTTAATGGCATCTAGAATCACCATTTCAAAAGGTTTTCAATTTACCTTTTCCTAATCCATCAGAGGAATCCCTAGTGATGGCAGCCATAGCCTTGGGAAATTTATTTCTGAAATATAAGACCTGAAAGTATGATTACTCCTTGATCCATAGGTTGCAGAATGGATGTTGGTTAGCAGGCATAAAAACAACATTAATCTCCTTGCACATCTCCATCAGAGCTCTTGGGTGACTAAGTGCATTGTCAACGAGCAGCAGTATTTTGAAAGGAATCTTTTTTTATTTCCTGAGCAGTAGGCCTCAACAGTGGGCTTAAAATATTCAGTTAACCATGCTGTAAACAGATGTGCCATCATCCAGGCCTTGTTGTTTCATTTATAGAACACAGGCAGAGTAGATTTTTGCAAAATTATTAAGGGCCCTAGGATTTTCAGAATGGTAAATGAAAACTGACTTTAACTTAGAGTCATCAGCTGCATTAGCCCCTAAAAAGAGAGCAGCTGTCCTTTGAACTGTGAAGCCAGGCATTAAGTTCTTCTCTCTAGCTATAAAATACTAGGTAGCACCTTTTCCCAGTGATTCACTACAATGATGTAGTGATTTCATCTACATTATAAGTCTTTATTGTTTTAGTGTAGCTACTTTCTTCAATTATCTTAGCTAGATCTTCTGGACAACTTGCTGCATTTTCTACCTCAGCAACTGCTGCTTCCCCTTCCATGTTTACGTTCTGGCAATGGCCACTTTCCTTACATCTCATGAACCAGTCTCCGCGGTAACAGCTTCCAATTTTTCTCCTGCAGCTTCTTCACCTCTCTCACTCTTCATAGAATTGAAGAGAGTTAGGGTCTTGCTCTGGATTAGGCTTTGATTTAAGGGAATGTGGCTGGTTTGATCATCTATAAGACCATGAAAACTTTCTCCATATCAGCAATAAGGCCGTTTTGCTTTCTTATCATTCTTGTGTTCACTGGCGTAGTGTTCACTGGGTCTCACTCTGTTGCCCAGGCTGGAGGCAGTGGCACAGTCATGGCTCACTGCAACCTCAGCCTCCTGGGCTAAAGCAATCCTCTCAACTCAGCCTCCCAAGTAGCTAGAACTACAGATGCACCATGCCTTGCTAATCTTTTAAAAAACTTTTTTGTAGAGATGGGGGTCTCACTATGTTGGCCAGGCTGGTCTGGAACTTCTGGGCTCAAACAATCCTCCCACCTTGGCTTCCCAAACTGCTGGGATTACATGTGTGAGCCACCACACTCAGCTGAGTAGAATTTTAATATTCTCCAAGAATATTAAATCTCCTTCACACTTAGAACTTGGCTGTTTGGTGCAAGCCCATCTCGACTTTTCAACATGTGTTCCTCACTAAGTTTAATCATTCTAGCTTTTGATTTAAAGTCAGATACATGAGACTCTTCTTTTCACTTGAATACTTAGTAGCCATCATAGGATTATCAATTGGTCTAATTTCAATATTACTGTGTTTCAGGGAATCAGAAAGGCTGAAGAGAGAGAGACAGGGGGATGGCTGGTGGGTGGGGTGGTCAAAATACACACATTTATTAAGTTCTTTGTCTTAATTTTGCATGGTTCATGGTGTCCCAAAATAAGTACTATAGCAACATCAAAGATTACTGACCACAGATCACTATAGCAGATATAATCATGATGAAAAATTTGAAATATTGTCAGAGTTACCAAAATGTGACATAGAGACACACAGTAAGCACACGCTGTTGGAAAAATGGTGCTGACAGACTTGCTCACGAGATTGTCACAAACCTTCAATGTGTAATAACTGCAATATCTGTGAAGCACAACAAAGTGAAGTTCAATAAAATGAGGAATGCTTGCGCTTCATTTTTCCTATATAGTATATTTTCTTCTGTGAATGAAAGTGTCATGTTGAAGCACATTGAGAAACTCAAAGATACAGGGGTTTCCCCCTAACACATGTATATAAGAGAGAAAAATGCCAGGAGTAAAGTAAAAAGCTGATGATGATTGAGAATAAGTGTGAACTGGCAGGCCATAGAAATAAGTTTCAAGCCATATCTTGTTAATACCACAATGTCTAAATTTAAGAATAAAACTCTATTGAACGGTGTTGTTTTCAGTTAGGTATTTGTTAAAGTTTATAAATGTTATAAAAAGGACACAAAACTGCAGAATTAAATGTGAAAGAAAAGCTGTCTCTCATAAACTATGTCTTAATCATGGTGTGTTAGATAGTTTTTTTTTTTAGGTCTGTATTAAAATTGCCCCCACGCTTATGTGGCTACATTTTCAACCTCTGCACCTGGAATTACATTTCTTTAATAATATTCCAACTCATTAGTACCCTAATAGAACAAGGAAAAATCATAAAGAGACACAGATGACAGTGAATTCACCTCTACTAAGGGAAAAGACAGTTGCAAGGAATTACTTAGAATATTTAGAGTTACTAAATATTTTTAGGTCCTGAGCCATTGGGTTCATGCTGGTTAACTAGCAGTGATTTTATTATTATTATTATTATTTTTTGGTAAGTTAGTGACGTATAAGTTTTCAGTACTTTATTTTTCTTCTTCCTGACCTTTTATTACACCACAGGTAAGTAATATGCCATTTCCCCTTCCCTCCACTGTGTTCTTTTCAACAGAGTCAAAGGTGTCACATCACAACCATTGGTTTCCCCTGTGCTTTGCTACTGCAAAATCTGTCACCCAGCATTCCTGCTTTGTCCTTCTAGGGCAGTAACTGCTGGGCTCCTGCTGGGGAAGCCCTTAACTGGTGGTTTTATATGATCTCTTCTATAGAACTACAAACTAATTTAACTGAAAGCACTAAGGGCAGAAAATATAACAAGGAAACCCTCACATTCTCCAGAAACTTTCTACCTTAATCAGTCATCAAGCCTGTTAATAAAATGTTTGTCATCCCTCAAAACCAGCAAAAATCATACACTGATAGGAGATAAATCACCAACAAATAACTGGTTCTAATCCCTCTTACTTTTTGCCTCTTTGTCTTCAAATGAAATGTAACCAATAACTATAAGATCTTTTTGTTTTTAAGGAAAAAGGAATAATTACTAAATAATAAAGATATAGAGAAAATAATCCACAAATTTTGAGCTATGTCATAGAATTCTAAATGTGAAATCTCACTGCCCCTTTTGAATTGTCAAAGTGAAGAAGAATTTCCTAGATAACCTAAAAAACACAGATTTTATGTTAAATAAAGAAAAATGCCATATATATATTCCAAAACTGCATTGGGAATGGACTTTGTGAAATCTGATTCCTGATGAAGCAGTAGGCTCCTGTCCTTGCCACTGGCTTGCTTCAGGGCTGAGGCTGCATAATAACAAGCTTCCTCTGAATTTTGGAACAAAATGGACATATGGAATAAAGTATTTAACACATCCATACCACCTTTCATGTTCATAGCTCAAAGAGCTTTATCAAATCCAATTAATTCATCAAGCTTCATAAACTCTGGAAGACATACACAATTACATCTCTACATGTGGCTAACCACTGGCAGCAAGCAGCCAGACAAGTGGCTTAACAGAAAGCCAATTTTGAGTGTTCACGTTTTGAACATTTGTGCGCCTACAGAAAATTGGGGGCACAATGAAGAATCTCTGAGTCACTAGAAAATTCTAAGAATTTTGAGTTGGGTTAAGAATGCACACAGGAAGACTGAGCTCCTTGCTAACACGCAAAAGAACTCTGATTCTCTCTAGTTGGGCAAAGGCGGGTTTGATTCAATTAATAGAGGGATCTCTGCCAATTACATGCTTTGGTAGGAAGTAGAATCACTTGGTAGAAGTTTCTGGGTGGCATGGCTAAGGAAATCTATAGAATTTATAGTAAGAAAAAGTAGTTTCTATACTTTTGAGATACTAATTATAAACACTAAATTAGTGTTTACAGTGCATAAACAGCTCTCCAGATGAAGTGAAGCACTTTGGGAAGTTTGTAGCCTTTTTTAGGCTGATATCCAAGCAAACTCTAGATTGCTAGTTATGGGAAAGTACACAATCTTTGTAAATAAAGTAAACCATTTTCCAGAAGAAAACTGCACTGCCAAAACCTTATCAGCAGAGGCACAAATGATACAAGTCCTAAATGTTGTTCTAGGCTATGGGTTTCCCTCCATGAACATAACACATGAAAATGCATTATAGGATTGTGAAAAGATCTCAGGCATCAGTTTTATCTAATATAAACGCATATTCTGGATTTCTTGTGCAGCTGGTGACCTTGCACAAATCATTTCACTTCTCTGGGCCTCAGTTTTCGTACATGTAAATGAGAGTTATAGTATCTTTTCTCATGGGGTTGTTGAGAATGGTAAATGAAACTGTATCTAGGAATTGCCCAATAAGTTTTTAGCAAATCTTAGAGTTTAATTTAAAAAAAAAATGATTTCTTCATTTTTCCCCACAATTCCAAATTTCTTTGAACCCTTCTGGGTTTGAAAATAATATTTTTTTCCCACCAACCGTGTAAAAGCATTGCTATTTCTCCACATCCTTTCCAGCACCTATTGTTTCCTGACTTTTTAATGATTGCCATTCTAACGGTTGTGAGATAATGGTTTTGATTTGCATTTCTCTAATGATCAGTGATGCTGAGCTTTTATTCATATGTTTGTTGGCCGTATTAATGTCTTCTTTTGAGAAGTGTCTGTTCATATCCTTTGCCCACTTTTTGATGTGGTTGTTTTTTTCTTGTAAATTCATTTAAGTTCTTTGTGGATTCTGGATATTAGCCCTCTGTCAGATGGATAGAATGCAAAAATGTTCTCTCATTCTGTAGGTTGCCTGTTCACTCTGACGATAGTTTCTTTTGCTGTGCAGAAGCTCTTTAGTTTAATTAGATGCCATTTGTCTATTTTGGCTTTTGTTGCCATTGTTTTTGGTGTTTTACTCATGAAGTCTTTGCCCATGCCTAGGTCCTGAATGGTACTGCCTAGGTTTTCTTCTAGGCTTTTTATGGTTTTAGGTCTTACGTTTAAGTCTTTAATCCATCTTGAGCAATTTTTGTATAAGGTGTTGTAAGGAAGGGGTCCAGTTTCAGCTGTCTGCATATGGCTAGCCAGTTTTCCCAACACCATTTATTAAATAGGGAATCCTTTCCTCATTGCTTGTTTTTGTCAGGTTTATCAAAGATCAGATAGTTGTTGATGTGTGGTATTATTTCTGAGGCCTCTGCTCTGTTCCATTGGTCTATACATCTGTTTTGGTACCAGTACCATGCTGTTTTGGTTACTGTAGCCTTGTAGTATACTTTGAAGTCAGGTAGCGTGATGCCTCTAGCTTTGTCCTTTTTGCTTAGGATTGTCTTAGCTATAAGGGCTCTTTTTTGGTTCCATATGAAGTTTAACGTAGTTTTCTCTAATTCTGTGAAGAAAGTCAATGGTAGCTTGATGGGGATAACACTGAATCTATAAATTACTTTGGGCAGTATGACCATTTTCATGATATTGATTCTTCCAATCCATGGGCATGGAGTGTTTTTCCATTTGTTTGTGTCCTCTCTTATTTCCTTGAGCAGTGGTTTGTAGTTCTCCTTGAAGAGGTCTTTCACATCCCTTGTAAGTTGTATTCCTATGTATTTTATTCTCTTTATAGCAATTGTGAATGGGAGTTCACTCATGATTTGGATATGTTTGTCTGTTATTGGTGTATAGGCATGCTTGTGATTTTTGCACATTGATTTTATATCCTGAGACTTTGCTAAAGTTGCTTATCAGCTTAAGGAGATTTCCGGCTGAGACGATGGGAGTTTCTGAATATACAATCATGTCATCTGCAAAGAGACAATTTGACTTCTTCTCTTCCTATTTAAATACCCTTTCTTTCTTTCTCTTGCCTGATTGCCCTGGCCAGAACTTCCAATACTGTGTTGCATAAAAGTGGTAAGAGAGGGCATCCTTGTCTTGTGCTGGTTTTCAAAAGGAATATTTCCAGTTTTTGCCCATTCAGAAGGATATGAACAGACACGTCTGAAAAGAAGACATTTACGCAGCCAATAAACATATGAAAAAAAGCTCATCACTGGTCATTAGAGAAATGCAAATTAAAACCACAATGAGATACCATCTCATGCCAGTTAGAATGGTGATCATTAAAAAGTCAGGAAACAATGGATGCCGGAGAAGATGTGAAGGAATAGGAATGTTTTCACACTGTTGCTGGGACTGTAAATCAGTTCAACCATTGTGGAAGACAGTGTGGCGATTCCTCAAGGATCTAGAGCTAGAAATACCATTTGACCCAGCAATCCCATTATTGGGTATATACCCAAAGGATTATAAATCATTCTATTATAAAGACACATCCACACGTATGTTTATTGCAGCACTACTCACAATAGCAAAGACTTGGAACCCATCAAATGCCCATCAATTACAGACTGGATAAAGAAAATGTGGCACATATACACCCTGGAATACTATGCAGCCATGTAAAATGATGAGTTCATGTCCTTTGCAGAGACATGGATGAAACTGGAAACCATCATTCTCAGCCAACTAACACAAGAACAGAAAACCAAACATGCGTGCTCTCACTCATAAGTGGGAGTTGAACAATGAGAACACATGGACACAGGAAGGGAATATCACACACCAGGGTCTGTTGGGGAGTGGGGGGCTATGGGAGGGACAGCATTAGGAGAAATACCTAATGTAGATGATGGGTTGAGGGGTGCAGCAAACCACCATGGCACATGTATACCCATGTAACCTGCATGTTCTGCACATACATCGCAGAACTTAAAGTACAAAAAAAAAAAAAAAAGAAAAAAGAAAAAGAAAAAAAAAACAGGGGGAAAAAAAGAAAACAGTATTTTTTTTAATGTGGAGATATTATTGGGTATCTTCCATTCCCAGAAACAGAGCCTTGCAATAAATATATGAGGACATATAAAAAGGAGACAGTATGGGGAGCAGGGCCAAGGACCACTGGTCCTCATTCATTCTAGGCCCTACTCCTGAGGCAGGAGTAAGAAGTCCCATTTTTAATTATTTTTAGAAGTTTTTCTTCAGTGGATAGAAAGTCTATGAAGTAAATTTGAGCTCAATGTAAAGACCTTCAAAGACAATGATAAATCTCTGACAGTAGGAAAGAGTGTTAGTAAATAGCAGATCTTTAGTACAAGTGTGAGATTTGAGATACTAAAGCAAATAACAAATATATATTTAACAACATATAAACTTATGAAATATATAATGCTTTTATATGAATTGACTTATAAAATCCTCACAATAGCTCTATGAATTGATATCTGTATCTCCCATTTTACAGATTAGGCCCACAGTATTTAAGGGACTGGATCAAATATCACTTGATGACCAACTTTGGGGAATATTGTAGAGTGATATTATAGGTAGTATATAACATGAATAAGTCATTTAATTTTTATAACAACTCCACATATGATTAAAACTATACAGGGATATTCTAGAATGTAGACTAGGTGGGATATATAGCTAGACAACAACCAGGAGAGCCCTTTCAATCCCAGAATTCTACGATCCCAATTTCTAGAGCTAGCATCTGTTCTCAAATGGACTTTGACTTTGAAACTCCAATACCTTAGGTAGTGTCATTAATGCTTCTTTCTAGTTAACTGATATCAATCCAACGACAAAACAGCTAGACATCAAAGTCTTTTATATACTGAATTTATTGATGCTTGCTATGCACCAGGCAAAATGCTGAGTACATAACATGAATCTGTCATTTAAAGTTCTCATAATGACTTCAAAGGATGGGTACTGTTAGTATTGCTGTCTTTCATATGGAGAAACCAAAGCACACAGAACTGGAATAGCTTGCTGAAGTTTGCACAATTAGAAAAGATAGAGATGAGATTCAAAACCAGATCTCTTTAGTTTCAGAATGTGCTCCCCTAATCACTATGCCAGATGGTATTATACATAGTGTTATAACTCATTGTATAAGATACATTTTATAGATATAACAATAATAAAACTCAACAGAGGGCACATATATAAGAATCAATACTGGTGGCATGATTAGCACATTTTAAATTGACTTTTTACATGGTTTTTATCTGAGACTAATACTGTATTTTTCATTTAACTGAAGACTTCATCTTTTGTGGCATTTAGAATTATTAGCACATGACATTTTAATAATAAACACATCAAATCAAAGCTGGTATCATTCTGAAACACGTTAAAGAATTCTAAGCCTGAAATGAAAAAACTTTTTTGCTTTTTTCTTTGAAGTCCACTAGCTTACTGTAGAATCAAAATTGAACTAACTTATTTTAGTCTTGACTCACCTCATCCTCAATTAGCGATATAAAACATATGATTCATTTGTTGTAAAAATAATTTACAAATGAAAATGTGGCAAACTTTTATGCAGAATATTTAGTATATCACGTGACAATTTAGATTTTTACTATGGATACTTGAGAAAGGGGGTAGACAGAAAAAAGAGAAAGACATTTCTGGGATAAGAAAGAGAAACAGAAATATAGAGATAACCCAAGGGAAAGACTGAGGGAAACACCAGTGAGCAAAATACAAAAAGTACAAACATCTCCAATACACAGATGCCTTAGAAAAAAGATACTGAAATATGACATGCAATTGGCATAGAATAAATGATTAATTAATGAGAGAGTAAATCTAAGACATGAATTTTCATTATGTATATCCTCATTTTTTGACTTTCTACTCTTTCAAAGTTGTGTGGTACTGTCACCACTCTCGGCATCATGTATTGGCATGCGGTAGTAGACCAGAGGAAATTAAAGAGAGGTTGGTTCATTTTCATTCAAAATGAACACAATCAAGTCACTCTCATAAGTCATGAGGTAAATTTACAAAGGTGTTGGAAATGATCAGTTAGAACCTCTTAATAAGTAATTGATCTTTAAATTGGATACTAAATAGAATTATAACTCATTAGTTTTGCTATTCATTTTTGCCACAGAAACATTTTGTTCTTTGACCTTCATTCATCACAGGAACACATGTTTTCAATTTTAAATTCATATCATAAAGACACAAAAACTAGATATCTGTGTACTTTAAATCCATTCAAGAGCTTTTACTCTTCAACATTAATCAAATTAAATGAACTGCATTTGCTATAGCTGGTGTTCACCAGACCTCAAGATGCCTCAGTACCTGCTGTCTCTCCAGACGCATCCTCTTGGCGGCATTTCTACTCTCACTCTCACAAGCTGAAGCCAAGATACTCTCTGCAACTGCTGAAGTAAGGTGGGAAGGAATAGGTCGAGACTAAAAAAAAACAAAAAAAGAGAAAAGTATGAAAAAAATTATTAACAGTATCATTAACAGGCCAATGCTATTCTCAGAAGAGCTCTCAGGATCATCAACACGTGCAGGAGTATCCATTTATTTCAACTGAACTTATTTCAATAGAAAGAGGAAATGGAAATTGTAAAGATGAAAAATGAAAGCTAGTTAGAGATTAAAGCTATCGTTGCTACACAGATCCATCATTCATTCCCATAGATCCACTGTCACAAGTATCTAGCCTGGGCCATGAAGCTGGAGTTTGAACAGGCAGTGGCAAAACTGCTAACTGGATTTTGCAAATAAAACAAGGTCTTTAATTCTACTATAACATATGACATGCACAAAAAAACGAAACAAAAACAAGTGACAGGGCTGAAACAGAGTTTAAAAAAACCTAATAGACACTCAGACCATGTCAAACAATCTTAATATGAAATATTATGAATATTTACAGTCTAAATTGTGACCCAATTGATGTGATTAAAATGCTTTTAAATATAAATAAAAACTAAAAAGTCAGCCCTACAATGATTTTAATATATTAAAGGTTTAGTGCTTTAGATGTTAGATATGTTTGCCTATGTGTACATACATGTTTTGTTTTACTTATAAAAAATGAGCTGATAATTTCATAGATACATGTTGAAACCCATCTTCTATGTAGCCCATATAGAAAGTAATTAATTCTTCAACTAATTTCATAATTAACTGTAAATTGTTTGCAGCTCTCAATATCATTTGTGATAACCATAACAAATATTATGATTTTCATTCTTTTTTCCATAATTACATGCAAAGTCATCCAACTGAAAGATGAAATACTTAATGATATAGAACAGTTTTTTAAATTAAGATAAGCAAATGATAGATAAGAAATAACAAAACTAAACCAAATGAGGTAGTAAAATAATGTGAAATTGTGAAATTATGAAATAAATATATCTTTTGGGAATATAGCATATATAGTATATGCCACCTTAGGGTTTTCAAACCTCAGACTAAAATATGTGTGAATGCTATTTATTAGAAGCCTGAACTAATTGAGACCTTTTGAATTTTTTTCTAAAGGAATTGAAACATGGCTTTTTTATACATGACTCATTTTACCAACTCTGGTATGTACAGTGTGTCTCAGCAAATTGAACACAGGGCTTACATCTAAAATAACATTCTAGAACAGCTAAACTCAGACCACACCATTTTAACAGACACTCCATAGTTAAATTTGTACAGTGTAGACAGAGACCAGGCTCTGACCTTGGGTGAACTAGGAAGCAATTTCTGCAACTGCCTTAGCAGACTTCCTCACTACTTCCCCTCCAAAGTAGCCTCTGGAGGCAAAAGGTAGGAAAGGTATAGAGTACATTCTTCTCTGCTAACCCCATGGGACATCTCAAATGATGGTTTTACAACTTTGACAATAAAGCAGTAGGATATTTGGAATGTTATTTTTACAAAAAAGAAGAAAAGAGGTCCATTTGTGGCAGGAAAATAATGCAATGTCAGCATTTTGAGAAGGAAATTAGAAAGCCAGGACTGTGCATTTGTAATAGAAAAGAGGGTCAAATGAGGCAAACCTAAAATAAATTGTCATAAAGATGTAAGCATAATTTCAAAACTCACATTGCTTCTTCGTTTCATTCTCTACTTCACTGAGTATAAATAAAATATTGTAGTCCAAAGCCAAATAAATTAAGCTATAAAATCAGTCTCATTAAACAATGGTCACTCCCTGGCTCAAAAATGTAATCCAACTACATGGGAATTAGATACTCACTGATGCCTTTCTTGATTGAGCTAATTTTTGAGGAAAAGGTGTTATAGGAAAAATGGGAATAAGAACATTACATTATCAAAAAATAAAACAAATTATTTGATTGTAGTTAGCACTATTCAAATAGGAGCGAGAGTTTATACCTTTATAAACTATATTATTAGATCATTTGTTTCCATGGATGAAATTAAGGCAATCTAAATAAAATGTCAGCAACCTTCCTTTTCTTAATCCAATTATTGAGAGCCACATTAATCCAATTATTGAGAGCCACATGGGATTCAGAAGACATATTTCAGTTCTTCATCACCTCGATTTTTCTCTCTTTTTTTTTTTTTGCTAACACCATTAAAAATTAGGAATATATAAAGCTATAGAATTTTAATAAATTATATTGTATCAATAGGCACACAAGTAACTTAAATGCATAAAAGTTTGTTTAATAGGGAGAACATAATTATCCCTTCAATTAAAATTATTTCATAGCATTTTCTTTCAAATTCTTAATAATTTTTAAAAACAACTCTTACTACTCAACTTCTACTAAAGCAGTAAAAGTTGTTATGCCTAGTAATTTATGTAATTTCCTTTACAGAAAAGATGATAGCGAGAATTAGATCTTCCCTAGATGTGTGAAATCAGTTTTCTCAAAAACTAGAGTAATGTCCTGGCTAGATACATTTTAAGGTCATGTGATAACCTAATATTTAAAAATCAACTTCAAGATAAAGCAACCATGTACACACTATCCTATTGAGTGGAAAAAATAAGTAGAATCAAAGATGCATGATTCAATACTTCCCACAGATAAATAGTATAATTTCGAAAATAGATTTGTACTGAGTTTATTGTAGGATCATAAATTAACAACTCTCAATGGCCATAAAAGTCATCCAGTACAAGTTTCTTCTCAACTTTGAAGAACTGAAATGTAGGTAGATTAAGTAATTGCAAAAGGACAAACTGAACTAGATCCAGAACTCAGGTTTCATGGCTCCCAATTTTCAACTCTCACTTTCCTAAATTCTGTTCTATATTTAGTACTTTTACATAATTTGTCATTAATAAAACAAAAAATTATTTTAAAAATCCTTATATACAAACCATTGTTTTCAACTAAAAAAATAAGCAGAACAAAGGTAGCCATTTACATGAATGCATTATAATCATCCTTAACTCAAGCTCTTTGGAGAAAAAGGCAGAATAAATCATGAAATCTGTATTACAATCTAAAAATTATATTTGAAATGTATTTTTGCAGAGAAGGTACTATATCTCAATAATGTGTACCTCCAAATAGAAATCCAATACCATCCTAATTTAATTTTTAGATAAATGTTAATAATATCTAACTCCTATTGAGGGCTTAGGACATTCAGCTATTAATACCAAAAGCTGAGATTTATTATCAAATTTAATCTCCTAAACACTCTTTGAGAAAAGTACTTATATTACTCATATTTTAGATAAACTACATTGAAGTTCTGAGAGATTATGCAACTTGCTCACAAGTATGCAGTGATGTATGTGGAAATACCTGAATTCAAATCTAAGTCTGATGATGAATTGTGAGTTATAATCCCTAGTAAACTACTATTCACATTTTACAACAAAGTCCCCAGTGAGTTTAAATAAATCTATAATTCTTAAATACTACACATTCCTGTAAGGGAATTCAATCGCAGCTAACCACACGTGGCATTTAGCAAAGAATATATCAGGATCTCCCTAGCATCCTTCACTTAAATGGTTGAAGTTCTTTAATATATTGTCCTATAAATTCTATAAATTACAAAATGTACAATCTTCATTAATAGCACAAAGACAAAAATGTAACTTATCTAAGTTGTGTCACAAATTCTTAACTGATTGAATCTGAATTCATATGATTGTAATGTTTATACAGCCAGAAGTGTCAATAATGCTATACATGAACCATAATAAAGCTTAATTTCATGCCCAAAATGAGAATACAGGAGCCAGGCAGAGAAGTTCTTTCCCTCCTGTGAGGTAATCATGCTAAAAATCTCTTTGCTTCTGATATTAATGAGTCAATAATAAATGCCAATACTCTCCAATACACACAGGCTCAAGTGTGCAGCATTTGGTTAAAAGATATTAAAGATGAAAGTTTAAAAAAATTTCTCTATAATTTGGCTTCTATCCACTTAACAACTCAAAAGTACTAATATCAAGACAGTGAGAAGGAAATTAATCAATTTTTCTCCTTATAAAAGGAATTATGTTACAGAGAAATTAAAAACTGTGTTTAGTATGTGCTCTGAGAATCACCTCCTGCTGAACTCTCCTTTCCATCATTACATTTGACAGCTGAGGGCTTATTCTAATGTCATCACAGTATTGTCTTTCTAAAACATAATTAGCAGCATGTTAGGGGATATGGTCATACATTTCACCAGGAATGAGACTGAAAATTCCCTCTTACATTTGTAAAAGTGGCCATAAAACACAAAGCTTCCATGTAATAATTGGGGATAGGAATATTTTGATGCAAAGACCAAATGCAATTAATTCAATAGATAACTTATGAAAATAACACCTCTTCTGGCTGAAGATAGCTCAGTAAATACATATACTATTTGATATCTATCTATCTCTCTATCTTAGAATATTTAAAATAATAGTTAACAATGGATATAATTATACACTTTACATGATCTATACCTGGATTGGGAATATTTATTACATATTTGTATGTACATATTACATACATTACTTCCCTGTATATAACATAATGGTACCTACCCTCATTAATTATCTCTTCATAATTAACTGACATTCTAACTGGGATCTGAGTTGATCTTTCTCTAGCACTGTTCTTATTGTAATAATTATCTATGCTCAAATCAATGGCAGTTGTGTCATTAAACAGATGGCTAAACCGTCACATGGAGATTTTGGAGTTTAAAAAGTCACATTTTAATTGGGGACTTAAGATGTAATTGCTGTTGGCACGATGTAACTATGTCTTTTCTTAGATATGTTGGTAAAATGTACCGTCACATCAACAAACTATTCCATTTTTGTGGGTCTTAAAACTCTACATGAAATAACTTTTAGAGTCCTCTGAACTTCAGCTGTACATTTAGGATGCCACAGGATTTTTGCAATTATTAAAAAGTACAAAGAAATTTAAGAATGTTAGGTTTTGGTGATGGGTTAATGTGGTGATGCTCTCACACTCCACAGTTTAAGTGAAGCTTAATCAAGTTATTAGTTAAGGCCAGACTGGGAGCAACTGTGACATCTACCCAAGGTTGTAAGTAGAATGAGTGCTTTGAAGACAATTAAACAATTCAGCAGTGAGAGTTTAGGTAATGTGCTGAATTAAGATTATTCCTCCTAATCTTGTTACTTTATAAAACACATTATTAAGAATTCTGTAATTTGGATGGTATGCACACATTATCTCCCCCAAGTGGCACATCTATACCTAAAGGCATAATCGTTCAGGTTATATACACATATAAAGTTTCATGTTCTAAGAGATCCCTTCTATTAAGCAGGTGGTTTCATTCTTA
Organism: Macaca mulatta; assembly: GCF_049350105.2. Taxonomy (NCBI): domain Eukaryota; kingdom Metazoa; phylum Chordata; class Mammalia; order Primates; family Cercopithecidae; genus Macaca; species Macaca mulatta. The sequence goes on along the minus strand of NC_133423.1, from coordinate 58,544,017 downwards.
TACATCAGTGGAATAGAGATAGTTTGCAACTAAGTCATACTGAACTGATTATTATTCTATCACCAGTTACTTGCTATGTGACCATTTTTGCAATTTAATCTGCATCTCAGTCATTCTGCTAGGTATTATTAATTTTATTCTTTTTTTTTTTTTTTTTGAGACGGAGTCTCGCTCTGTCACCCAGGCTGGAGTGCAGTGGCCGGATGTCAGCTCACTGCAAGCTCCGCCTCCTGGGTTCACGCCATTCTCCTGCCTCAGTCTCCCGAGTAGCTGGGACTACAGGCGCCCGCCACCTCGCCCGGCTAGTTTTTTGTATTTTTTAGTAGAGACGGGGTTTCACCGTGTTCGCCAGGATGGTCTCGATCTCCTGACCTCGTGATCCGCCCGTCTCGGCCTCCCAAACTGCTGGGATTACAGGCTTGAGCCACCGCGCCCGGCCAATTTTATTCTTATAAATGACAAAACTGAGGTTCAGTCAGAAAATTATAAATAAGGAAAATAATCTCCACATTATGCAGTAGTTTTTAGAAGTCCATGTGAAATGCACATAAAATCACTAGCATATTTTATAAGTACTTTTTAATCTAACAGGAACTGTGCCAGGTTTAGAGATCTGAAGATATCAGTATGGTCTCTGCCATCATATAGCTTACTTGACAAGTTGGTACAATGCCTAGCACATAGGTTATAACTTTATAATGTACACGGAAGTGCATTATTAAAAGTGGATTTAGTAAAGACAACCTTTTGTGAGCAATTCTGAAGCTCTAATATTATATAAACTTAAAATATTTTTCAAAAGCTTGGGTTAAACTCAGCTGGCAGAAAAAAACAAACTGATAAATGAATGCCTAAGGTTTTACTTTTTCCTAATTTCTGTGAATATGCATATGTTTTGCTGCAGAAATACTGATATATTTGTATATGTGATGTCTTTCTAGGCCCCATTATGGGTGTTATGCAACAAACCTGGTATGTTCTCTGTGATTGTCCGGAGCTGCACGCCCCGGCCATAGCGAATAATAATTGAGGATTAAACGCCTGAGCTATATTCATTTCCACCCCACACCTTCTCCCTATCTTTGCCTTTTTTCCCCTGTACTAATACCTGATTAAAGATGGCGCTCTCCCTGCTTCTTCTTCACTCACTTTTCCCGTGCCCGGGAAAGTTGTTCCTTAGTAGCGCAAGCGCAACATGACGTCCGACCGGAGAAACCGAAACTAACCTGGCCACACCCTCGGCAATGAGACCATTTCCGCCTTAGCCCAACCCCTTCCCTTCCAAGTGTATATAAGGCAGTGCATTACCGCCCGTAAACGAGACTTGATCAGAGCACTGTCTTGTCTCCATTTCTCGTGTCTCTTGTTCCCCAAATTCCCACCCCCTCCTCCAGGGCCTGCTCTGACTATCCCGCGGGCCGGGATATGTGATGTCCCAAAATTGAAAAGTTCTGAATTCCAAACCATAGATAATCCAAGATTTCAGATAAACTGGTGAATGCAAACTAAAATAGTAGTTCAACTCTCCTTATTTCATTCCACATGGTTTTAATGGAAGTAATAAGGAAAGTTTCTTCCTCAATTAACCCTGGCCACCTGAGTTCATCCTGGGCAATCAGGGCACTCAACTACTTTGTTTCCAATGACTGATCCACGAAGGTGGACATATAATCCAAATAGGGCCAAGCAAAGTTCTTTCCTGGGAACTGAGACCTGGAGTTGGAGGATTGCTCTTGGGTTGTGGGTTTTAAGAATGGAGGCCTAGAACTGCTGGTGGCAACGTTTCCAAACAGGTAGCAAGAAGTTGTCCAAGATGTAAATCAATACACAAGAGAAGCATAATTAAGAAAAAGGAGAGCAGCAAACCCCTGACATTGGAGCCCGTGGATCCACTATATGTAAATTCTTGAACTTTGTAGTTGTTTGAGAAAATTCTCTTGACTAAAAGGGGTTTGAAAGTGTGTTTTAACAGAAGTGGAATATAAGCCAATTAAAATTTGTCTAGGCTTTGATTAGAAATATTTCATTTATGAATTAATGATCTGTGACTTGGCCTTATTTTTAGAATATTATTGGCCATTAATAATGATCTTTTATGAAAACATGGGGAATTAATAAGTCCTCTAGCTGAAGACTTAGAAACACAGTTTAGTTAATATCAGCTGACACCTCTGATCAAGACACAGGATCAACTAAATTATCAACTGAAATAACATGCTTTCATTTTAACTATACGATCCTTTATTTTAAATATATAAAATATATTTTGTATATCCTATATACACTGTATATATTCTGAAAGTTGAGTGTCATATATACTTATAATTACTGTACATTATGATGTAGTTTTCCTAATTATTTATTTGTGAAACTAAAAGTGTATACCAATTCCATTCATATAATTAATATCACTAGCTATTCCCACTAATTGCTAAATAGATTTAAATTTTTTAAATGTATCCTTTCTTGGCCTTTTGGTTAAGATCAAGTGTAAATTTTTTAACATTTTAATAGTTTAAAAATAGTTAAAATTAAACATTATATAACCATTTTCTTTTGTGAAAAAAACTCGCTAAAGATTTAAAATATATTATGCTACATTTTCAGTGAGTAGTAGTTTTTAAAATTAAAATACCAATTGCAAGATACTATGAAACTCGTATCACACAATAAAAATTATCTTATCTCTCAATTAATTTCTACCACAAAGAAGCACATTAGTAAATATCCATCCAGTCACTCAATCTTCCATTCAGTAATTTTAATTCAATTGAACTCAACATGAATTGGGCAACTTTCATGAGCAACTACTTGTATTATATAAGACATTGTGGGTGATACAGAGATGAACAAGTTAAGAAGCATAGTACTCAAGGAACATAATTTCTTCTTGAAGAGCTAAGGCCCATATATAGAGATAACAGCAATATAAGACAAGATAAAACTACAAAAGATGTACCACAAAGTACAATTTGCACATAGAAGAAAGAGAGATTTGAGGCTGCTGTTAGATAGCAGTGAGGATTAAACAGATAAAGACCTAGTTGATTTAGTCCTTCAAGTAGCTCAACAGATTGAGACAGTGCGGGTTTCCCAGGTAAAGGAACTGTGAAATTCAGTTTCAGATTAAATTGCATTTTATCATGTTTCTCACATGCAACAGGTACCATACTAGGCGTACCAGGTACTGTCCTAGGAGTTTTTACATTTGTTATTTCGAGTGCTTTTGGTTTTCATCTTTAGGATAAGAGCTATTACTTCCATTTTTCTTTTCCAGGGTGAGACCACAGCTCGGAGATAGAAAATCCACAAGCAGCAACTGGAAAAGCACAGACAAGAACCAAGGTTCACTGACTATCAAATCCAGGTGTTTTTCTTCAGACGCTCACCAATGCTGCCAATTTTTTTTTTTATTATTTCCTTTTGGATTCAGTTTCCTTCTTCTTGGATTATAGAAGCATTCCTCTGGAATCAGTCAGGTTGTATGAGTAGTAGCCTCAGAAATTATCTTAAGTATTTCTTTCCCCCTCACTCTGAAAGTAGAGCTGAGCTGCGCATTGATTTGTGAATTACAAGTAGTTTCTCTTGAAGACTTTTTTTCTTAGTACTTTGAAGAAATTGTTCAGGCTGTTTTCAGTTGTAGATAATGTGTTGTTTCCTTCTGGTACATTTAAGAATTTATTTGCTTTTCTGTGGTTTTATTATAATATCCATAGGTATGAGTTTTTTTTTTTTTTTATGTATACTGTTTAGGACTAATCTACTTATCTGTTATGGTGATTAAGGTCCAATCAATTCTGAAAAATTCTTCATCATTATCTTTTTCAATTTGTCTCTTTATTCTAATTTCTCCTCTGGAATGCCTGTTAAATCTGTCTTTATCATTCTCTTCTCCACCTTAATTTATTTTTCATATTTAACTTCTCTTTTTTTCCCGTGGGTAACTTGCATACTTCTGTGTTCCACTTTACTTTCTCCTTGGCTGAATATTATATTCTACTTAACTCATTTAGTAAAAGGTTTTAATTTCAATGCTTATAATGTCTGTCATGTTTATTCCTGAAAGTTGTATTAGGATATTTCTTAATTCCCCTTTCATAGAGAGGAAAATAGAGGACGAGCCTTTCTTGAGTCCAGCTTTACAAACATTTCTCAGTTTATGTGCCTATCTAGTTACAAACTAAAATGCGTGTATCCTGAACCTGGGTGGACATTCATACCCCGGCCCTAATCTGTCTGGGTCTACATTTACTTTTTCTATCTTTCTAAGTTGTTAACCAATCCAAAGGGCTCACAATTCTTGCTAAGAGTTTCCTATTCATTTCAGGTACCTGGAAATTTCCTTTTCTTTCTTTTGAGCTTAACTGAATATTTTTTAAATTGTTATGTTTTATTCAGGATTTGTATATGTTTGTGGTGGGAAGCTGGGTGGCGTGTGTGTATGCGAAGAGAACATACCCCATGAGGCTCAGGTCGACATCTTGCTTAAAGCAAAAGATGCAGTGATAAGTAGCTTTGAAAAATACATTGGCTATATTCTTTACAACCCAGTTATTCTTCAATTTTAATGCATTTAGTAAAAAATGAGCAAAGGGTACCCATAATCCCTGAGTCATAAAAAATTAGTGAACCAAGAGACAACCCATTGAAAGAAGGAGCAGCAGTCTCAAATGATGAACTACGGTGTGAAAGGAAATAATTTGAACATACTAGAAGAATAGGTAGAAAGGCACCATATTATATGCTATACATATACATACATGATCACATATAATACCCCAGTATCCCTATCCTTTAGAAGAGACTCAGAAACACTACGCTTGTACAGGAATTGAACTAAGCAAGGAATTGAAGCTAGGTCTCTCGGTTTCAAAAGGTCGTATGCTAAAACATTATAGAAAGAAATATGAAATTTGTTCTAAGATGACAGAGTTTCACACTTATCAAAGGCAAAATTGAGGAAGACTGCTCTAGGGGCAAAGGTAGATTTATCATGAAGTCAATAAAGTGAGGCACAGGATGCCTCGACTGGATGAGCCTCTTGAGTGCTGGAGTTCCTGGATGTTGTAAGCATTCTAGACAGGAAGGGAAATCCACTTTAAAATCCGGAAGCATTTATATGTAAGTATGTCTGAAAATTGTCTAACAAGATGTTAGAAGAAAAGTGTTTTAATCTTCAAGATTTCAGTGGTTTCTAAAATTTTTTGTGTATTATAATTTTAAACTGCAAATACACATTCATTTTATCTACCTATTTTTTTGCTCATAATTGTGTACTACTTTTCTTTTCAAAAAGATCTCAAGTCATATAATCTTCAGGTTTTGCAAACCCTATTTCTGCCTCTGCCTAGGCATAGTGTGTGTGAAGATTGTAAGAGGAAAGTAGGGAGTTGAGTTAGAAGGATTATGCAAGAGTATAGATATGAGGTGTGAAAGACTAGAACTAAAATAATAGCACATAAAAGCAGAAACTGTAATATTTATTTGGGAAACAGAGTAAAGGAGGAATAAGCAGAATTCATTAAGTGGTAGGATACAAGACACAAAAGTAGTCAAATCTCATCCTACACTTTTGAGCAATGGTAAAAATAACAATATGGTGCTATTAACAGTAGGCAAGTCAAGAGGAATTTACTGGTGGCTTGATAAGTGAGGTGGAATATCAGTGGAGAAGATAGGTGCTGGAGAATATAAAGAGTTCAGTGTAATATAATTATTGCCCTAGTGTCTGGCTGACATTTGGAAGGAAATACCAAAGATTTGTATATTTTGGGTATTGTGCTTTGAGAATAGGATACTGTACACAAGGGCAGACATTTGCAATTGTGGTTAGGGTGATATACAGTACGCGGCTGAACACAGAACTGTTGGAACTGCCCAAAAGCAGGTAAGAGTAAATAAGGAGGAAGATAAACAGCAAGCTTCAAGAAAATGAGCATACTTTAGTTGAATATGCAATCTTTGAGTTTTGTGCAAAGGTGGTCATGTGATCTTTATAAGAACTAATTGAGTAGAGTCATCCTTTGGTATCTCTGTAGGACTGGCTCTAGCACCTCTGAGGATGCTCAAGTCCATTACATAAAATGGCATAGTATTTGCCTATTACCCAGGCACGCTGTCCCGTACACTTTAAATTATGTCTAGCTTACTTATAAATCTTAATACAATGTAAATGACATGTAAATAGCTGTTATACTGTATTGTCTAAGGAAGGATGACAAGTAAAAAATGTCTATACATGTTCAATACAGGCACAATCCCCTTATTTTTTTGCCATGTATTTTTCAAACAGTTGATTGAATCCACAGTTGTAGACTCTGCAGATCTGTAGAGCTGACTACACAGTGGTGAGAACCACAGTCTGAATAATCTAAATGTGAGGGAGTACTGCAGGATCTGGTGGTAATAGGTATAATCTGCGAGTATAAAATGCTCTTTTGAGAAACCTGACAAAGAAAGATGAACTCAGATTGTAGAAGAAGAATAAGAGATGTAACTTTTTTTTGGTATCTGAGAACTTTTTTTTTTTTTTTTTTGGAGAAAGGGATTAAACGTTCCTCTCATTGAAAAGGGAAAACTGAACATATAAAAGAGTAGGGGTGGTTGATGGAGCAATGTTCTGAAGAAGGCAGAATTATATGGGGGCAGAGATGCAAGGTTTATTTATCCAGGGCAAATAAGAACAAGAGTTTTCCTTAGCCGGGCGAGGTGGCGGGCGCCTGTAGTCCCAGCTATTCGGGAGGCTGAGACAGGAGAATGGCGTAAACCCGGGAGGCGGAGCTTGCAGTGAGCTGAGATCCGGCCACTGCACTCCAGCCCGGGCGACAGAGCGAGACTCCGTCTCAAAAAAAAAAAAAAAAAAAAAAAAAAGAACAAGAGTTTTCCTCTGTAAAGTCACCAGAGAATACGTGAGTGAGAACATTTAGAAAGTTTTGAAATTTTTAATATTGGTTTTTCAGGCTCTTGGAGTGATGACTAAGATCAAGGTATATTCATGCTAATAAAGACTGAGGTGAAAGAGAGATCCAGATTCCTGAAGTGGAAAAGGTAAAAGAACTGTGAATCAACTTAGATATCAGAATTAATAAGGAGGATATTATAGGATGCAATTAAAAATAGATATTATAAATAAAGATCTCAGAGAATGTGAATGTAACCTGGGGGATGGTAAATGACAACTATAAGAAAGAGGGCAAGAGTTAGTACAGAGAGCAAGTGGAAAATTCAAACAAAATGTGTTTGCTAATTAGCATCAATTAAGTTAATTGGTGACAAAGAGAGAGAGACACATAGTTATACTCATGTGATATGAAGAATTAATAGCTACACAGGTATTATAAAGTTTTTATCAAGATCTTATATGAAAGGCTAGGTATATTTTTGATATAATTTTTAGTTTAAAGAATCACTTAATTCATTTTTACAATATCTCTATTTGTTAAAAAGTTAATAGCAAGTGTCACTGTAGCTATTCCAATACTTATGACATCAGGGAAACTATGTATTGAAAACAACATCTGGTACCTCTCCTGTGAGCTGTGTTAGACAAATAGAAGCAAATGATCGAAAAGTTAAATGCTCTAAAAAAATATATTATTTCCTAAACATGAAAGGCTTGCTTTCTGGTGTTTTCATAATTAGATTATTTATGTATTTGTTTCTCAATGTGTATCTCCTTTTTCCATTAAAAAATATCAAATCCACCAAGGAAAGCTGTCTCCACCAAGATAAATTAAACAGAAAGAAAATGGAGAGTTTGGCTCTGAACTCCCTGGCAGTAAGGCACAAAAGTGAATATATTAAGGTTTATAGACCCGCTGTTGAGAGCAGGTGAAAGCATTCTATTTCCTAAGGAGAAACTATTATTATTATTATTATTATTATTATTGCATTAAATTCTAGAAGAAACTTCTGAAATCAAGTTTTCTGTCGTGGACATTTAGCAGCCTAGTAAACAATGACCTTGACAATACAAAAACTTGCATGAGATTTATGTCTATGAGGGAAAAGAGTCAGTTGCATAATATTGAAAGCAATTAACTAGGTAATTTTTCGATAGATTGAGATTATTAAATTTAAATATCTAGGCTATTTGGTTTAACTTGGTACAGTGGCAAAACTTGGGATACAAGAGGAGCAAAGCGCTAAAAGTCTCCTATGTCTTCCCTAAATATTGTCATTTGAGTTTTACAGAAATACATGTATGTGTCTTGGTGAAAAAGTCTCATAATGCAAATTCAAGAAACAAAAAAGAGAAATCATGTCACCTATTGGAGATGATACTCAGTACGGGCCAACCCTACCTTGTTCATAAAGCTGTGCTTTTTATGGCCTTTTCTATCACTGTGAATTTAAGATCAGGACACCTTCTGGAACAATAAATATTCTTCAGAGAAATTGCTGAATTTGAGCATCAAAACCACACAATAGACTCAATAACAACTTGATATATTTATCTACCTATTAATTTAATGGTTACTTAACTCACTGGGTTTTTAAAATCTAATGAAAATGAAGACAGTATTTACTGATCAAACATTAGATTTATTAGACATAAAGAATGGCCTTTTATGTCCAACTCTGGAGATGTTATGATTTGAGATAATTGGTACAGACATACTCTGAAACCTCTCTTCTGTACACCAATTCTACCCGATCACATCTAATTAGATTCACAGATCACAAACACTAACAGCCTAGGCTTTTATGGCACCTTCTCAGATAAGATGAGAAAAAAATGGTTTCACAAAGTTTTGAAACTGTTCACATACATAAGAAATAAGAAAATGGGAAAGGCATACATTGTAAATGTGTGCATTATTTCTAGATGTAACAAGTAGAGCAAAGTGAAATAGAATAAAGTTTAAAAATCATTGATTTCTAATCTCTATCCTGTCAAGTAATCTAATGACAACATAATCTCATCTGTCTATAATGTCTACCTGAATATGAAAACTCTTGGTACCATCCACCAGCACACAAATAAACATATCCAGTACAACAAATCCTTATATTTCACCTAAGCATTTTCATTCTCTGCTCTTTGCTTTCAAAGCCTGCAATTTGTTAACCATTGAGATGAAAACGGTATTCCTTAGGTGGATCCATCTCTTTCCTTTTGATTTAGAGAATGCCATTCTTGCATGCCATCTCAAGCAGTGACTGGTGCTTCAGTTCACAACTTAAATAACCTCATGCCCACTTTAGTAGTGACAGAAAGAAAACAAATATGAATGAGATGCTGGTTCTCACTGGTGTTTACTCATATCACCTTCATTTTCTGTGACATGGTACCACGTGGTTCTGTGAGCACTGGACTCACAAGATATTCCTCATTAAATAAACAAAGGGAATAAATACTTCAGGAAGATGAAAAGGAGAAGGGGAAAAAACAAACGAGCAAACAAAAACCCCTTTGACCTGACATTATGGAAAAAAAATAAAAAAAGACACTAAGATGGAAAAAAAATAGTGTCATGGTTTACATGTGGGATTTTGATGGAGTCTAGGGCTGTGTTTTAATTCAAAACTCACCATCTCAAAACCACTTCTTTTCATCCGCCTGCAGGACTTGAGGTAAGTACGTATACGTTTTCTGGCACGCTCTTGATACTCAGGGAATTGTCGCCTGCATGAGTCAATGATAGCCTGGATCTTTTCTTTGGGCTGCTTAGAGATTGGGACCATTCGGTCCAAGTTTTCATCTACAAACAGCCTGACAAACATCTGTTGGCAAGAGGGAGACAGAGGAGAAGGGTTTGGAGGGCTGCTCTCTTCTGTTCCTAGCTTCCTGTCTTGATTACCGATAGGAAAATACTGTTTTCTGGTTTATGCACTGGAGAACTTTGCAATGGAAAGCCAGAAATTTTAAGCAAACACTCTTTAAAGACTTTCTAAATGGTTGGATTAAAAAATAGAGAGAGAAAGAGAGAAAGGCAGACAGACAGACAAACATACAGAAAAGAATAGACTATCGTGTAGAAAAAAATCAGGAAATAACAGTAGACTGTGACAATTGAGCACCCCATTACATTCTCTATTAATGATGAATACGACTGTTACATTGCTACACTGCACAGTGGACTAATCTCTGAAATCAAACAACTGACTCTTTTGTCATGCATAATTAGGTAAGCTAGGAAAGCAAAAGAAATAACAGATGACAGGCGTACTCTTCCGAGGACTAAGCTGAGGCCCCCTCCATCCACTAGGTAAACATGCATACTCACACAACACAACTCCAGTTTTCAGCTCACATTTGGCTTTAAAATTCTAAACAAAACACAGCAATTCTGGTGTCTGGTTGGCAAAGAGTGTTTCATGTACTTTTTAAATCCTTCTGTAAATTAAACAAACATGTCTCTAAAATATCCACATTTACCAACAAGCAACAACATGAAAGTGAAGTGGTAAAAATTAAACCACACTTGGAGTGTGGCAGGACTCACATTAAAAGCTTTCAGTCGCTCGGCTTCAACGCCGTCTGTCTCATTAACTTTCTCGGAATCGTCATGGTCCTCGTGGTCATCTTCGTCCTCATCTCCCCTGTTTAGTGAGAGGTCCTCAGCTCCTCGGTCCACACTCTCATTTTTGCCAGAGTCATAGCTGGAGTAACTATGTGCAGGAGACTGAAAAGAGAAGGTGAAATAACTGCTTTTAAATTCACTGCACAAGCTTATAAATTTGATGTCTCATCTTTAATTTCAACTGTTTCTCAACAACCTTGTTTATGAGTTGATAACTCTAGAGCTGTTGTGATTTTAGTTTAAATCAAAATTAATTCAAATTAAATTAAAATTTCATTTCCTTGGTCACGTCACACTAGTTACATTGCAATTGCCCGTTAGCTGCATGGAACGTCTCCATCACTGCAGAAAGTTTTATTGAACTTAGCTGTTCAAGAGCAATTACTGTTTCCTCTCAATATTCATATTCCAAATAAAAAAGCAATGTGTAATTGATTTTGCAAGAGAATCATTGTGTCACATATTCTTAGAACTTAATATGACCTCAGAGCTTTGTCAGTATTCATATTAGTATTACACTTTATATAATATTGTATTATATCATATCAATATTATACTAACTTTATTTGTATTCTTTAAACAGGTATAGTAACTGAGGGATGTTTAATTAACATCCCCAGCAAGAGCTATACAAAATATTATTAACTATTAGTTGTTAGTTAACATGCTTTGAAATAAATGTATACATTGTCTGTGAGTCTTAAGAGGGCATCTCATTTTGGTTTAGAAAATAGGAATCAGGTTTCTTCCTAATCCTCTGTGAAGTTTAGTGTTTCTGGATTCTAACACTATTCAAAAGACAAAATAAATTTAAAGCAAGAACAGTTAAATAATAGTGACACATATTTCCATGTAAAAACCATTAAACATCTGAAAACTTGAAAATGTTTAACTGTTCATTTTCACATGTTAACAGCTGATAGCCTTCTTAGAGCCTCTGCTGTCAGAATACAATGCGTAAGTATATCTACATGTTAATGGGGCTGTTTAAAATAAATTAACTGGCTTTGATCACTTTTCATTTTGGGATTACACCTATTCCAAATATTTTCTCTTGGGACCCTCTAGGATTATTCCAGAGTAAGTTTGGAAGAGTGACCTGGAAATAAAGAAAATCCAAATATATGGTGTGATAACGAGCTTGATTCAGCCATGGACAGCATAACAATAAACTATTTTATATACTCTTTGAGACCATAACATTGACCAATCTTCTTAGAATACTCTAGGTACTTTTGATAAAATACTAAACTAAGATGTAATCAGATTTAAAAAGGAGTATCCTCTATTTTTGTTTCATGATATAAAAGATATTTTGTGAGACATCAAATACAATAAAGCAAATAATGAAGCAAGTGAGAGGTAAAGAGAAGAAGTTAGTACTTAGAACAACTGTATGCCTAGTCAGTTGGTTCCCTTAAGCTTCATAGCAACCTGGTGAGAAAGGATTATCCTCCAGATTCTACAGATAAGGAAACAGCTGCAGAAAGTCTAAACAACCTCCTCTTATCTGAAGAATGAGACTATATAACTACTCTGTGAACCTAGGTCTGCCTAAGAGCTAAGAGTGATCAAATAAGATTTTCTTCTCAATATGAAGTTTTTCTAAGTGTGTGTGTGTGTATGCACATGTGTGTATAATTGAAAGAACATAAAATATGTATTGGTTTATGTACATGTTAATAGTTAAACAAAGTATTTTATAAGTGATTTCCCCTAAAACTGTTACTCCACCTAAACGAATTGGATACATTATTTACATTTCCTTACAGAATAGTAAGCTGCAATTTATAAATCTTGAGTAAGAAGAATTATCACTTGCTGTAAAATTTCCACATATAATAGAATCTATTTAAATAATTGAGTAGTGCTTCATACACAGTTTTACTTATTTGTTTTGCTGGATAAAGTAGAATAAAGATATACTATTGCAATCAAATGTAGATAATTACATTTTTTTTCTTTTTATTATTATTATTATTATTATTATTATACTTTAAGTTCTAGGGTACATGTGCATAATGTGCAGGTTTGTTACATATGTATACTTGTGCCATGTTGCTGTGCTGCACCCATCAACTCGTCAGCACCCATCAACTCGTCATTTACATCAGGTATAACTCCCAATGCAATCCCTCCCCCCTCCCTTAAATACAAACCATCCATAGAAGGAAATAGTGACAAGCTCTCTTTTTTCAACTTAGGACTAAACATTCTGGAATAAATATATTTATTTTAGGAAAAAAATATATTTAAGAGAATAAACTCTTAATAAACAGCAATAGTATACAACTTTTAAGACCAACATGGTTAGTAGTAATTTCTAAAAACTCCTGCTCCAACTCCAAGTATCTATCTCAAAGTCAATCATTTCTTCCCTCAGCAAACCTTTATTTACATTGAGTGTCACTACACATTTGGTGTTGTGCCAAGATACTCTGCCACAGAGCAATTTTCATTCAACAAATTATTTATGGGCATTTATTATGCATCAGGCACTATTCTAAGCTGTTTAAATATATGACTCATTTACAATGAACTGGTTAAGTGACTTTCCCAATGTCACGTAGCTAGCAAGTGAAAAAGGATCTGAACCCATGCAGTTTAGCTCTGAGTTCATCATCTTAACACTATTCTATGCTGTCCCTATAGGATGACTACTTATGAGGTTATTGTTATAATATCAGTAGAAATCAATTCCTAAGGCTCTGTATTTCTTGACACCAACTTTTAAAATAGAAATACCTCTGTGACAAGACATATTAGACCCATTTCATTATTTAACATCTAACTATGAATTTCCCTGTGCCAATCTGATAGAATACATGCATTTCATATGGGCTGGAGCCTATTTAATAATGTTTTATATTCATGAAGTGTCTTAAAATTTACATGGAGCTTTAATCTCAACATAACTTCACAGAAGAACTAGTATTAATATATTAATATATTTATATTATAAATGATTTCAAATATATACATAACAATAATAAATGATATTAATATACCTGATGGTTAGTTTTATGTGTCAATTTGACAGGATGACACGGTGTCCAGGTATTTGGCTATCCATTATTTCCAGGGGTGTCTGTGAGGATATTTCTGGATGAGATTGGCACTGAAAGTGGTGGAATCACTAAAACAGATGGTTCTTCACAGTGTGTGTATAGCGGGGGTGAGGGGAGGGCATAAGGGCATAATCCAGTGCCTTGAGGGCCTGAATAGAATGCAAAGCAGAGGGAAGAAACATTTGCCTATTCTGCCTGACTGCTGAGCTGAGAGACTTACTGGGAATTCTGAGTCCCCTGGTTCTTAGGGCTTCAAACTTGAACTGAAATCTACCACTGGCTATCCTGGATATTCAGCTTGCAGATAGCAGATGATGGCACTTCTCAGCCTCCATAATCTCATGAGCCAATACTTTATTCTATATATTATATATCTTATTGATTCTGTTTCTCTGGAGAACGCTGAGTAGTAATTATATTATTCACATTATAAATGACTTCATTAAGGCTCAGTTAATTTAACTTGATCAGATAACCTCAGACACTGAGAAAAGTGATAGAGAAGTTAAGTAGAGACCATCCATTCATCACTGGGCTGGTAACACTACACAGGATTTCAGCGTTGGGGGATCATGGGAGTTAGCAAAAGAAATGAAAATGTTGAGTTTCAGAATCTCAGTGGATTGCCAAAGTAGAAGGAGAAAGGCAAGTGTGTAAAGGAAGATGAATGCCAATCCAGACAATTTTCATTAACTTCTATAACTGTGTCCAAGACCAACCATGGGGCCTGTTGTGGTATCTCCTTCTTGTTTGCTGGCCCAGCACCTTTTTTCTTTCAGAAATGGCTCCTTGCTCTCCCAGGTAAAACTGCCAATCCCTTGGGTATCAACCTTCTCTATGCTAGGCATGCATCTTTGCCTCTAGGTGAGATGGCTGGCCTGAGTCTGAAATCAAGCTGAATCCAGCAGAGCTAAGAAGCACAGAGTCGTGATAGCATCATTTGTGCATCTAGGTCTCACTAACACTGAAATTAAGCCCCGGATCCTTAAGTTGTATAATACTATACATCCTCCACCCACCCACATGCTTTTAAATTTTGCTTAAATTTGAGTTTCAGTCACCTGAGATTGAATCTGGAGTGGCACAGCAACCAATCATTAGAAGCCAGATTAACAATATACATTTCACACATGATCATTCAAATACATAGATGGCCCCAGCCAAATGAATAATACTATCTTTGTAAGCAGCAGCAGATATTCTCAAATCTACCAACAAAGTAAAATGATAGTGAATGACCTTTATGAAAGGAAATTTTAAATTGACAGTGTTTAAAATTGCTCCCATGTCATGGTAACAAACGTGTAGCATGCTTTAAGGATCACACCAACATATTATAACTATATAATCAGTGGAGAAATAATAAAACTAGAACAGATCTCTGACATTAACAGTAAAGTTAATTTTAAAAATCAGCATAATATCTTTACAGTTCACATCATTAACAAGGTGGAATTACCTAATAAAATATATTAAGGAAAATATTCCATAGGTTTGACAAGCCTATCTTTTTAAATCTAAAAAGTAATAAGCATAATATATTTTTGAATGGCAACATGAAATATTTAAAAATGTTACAATACCCTTATTTGAATGCAAATATTCTGGGCTAATTCTTTCAATGCAGGTGTTTGATGGACACAGAACCACTTGAAACAGTGAAAAATGTATAGCCTTATTTACTCAAGTTTTAAAGAACGTGCAATCTTGCAGATCTGAAAATATTCAGGATCTAAATCTCAAGGATGATTGATGTTATTTTGCTTTACAAAACAAACTGAAATTTTCATAACTGAATTCTG
Source organism: Macaca mulatta (assembly GCF_049350105.2). NCBI lineage: Eukaryota > Metazoa > Chordata > Mammalia > Primates > Cercopithecidae > Macaca > Macaca mulatta. The sequence continues at coordinate 58,528,621 of NC_133423.1, read as the reverse complement.
CTTTTCAGCTGGATTATCATTTAGGACCTATCATTTAAGGCCAAATTAAGTTCAATTTCCAGCTTCTACCCTAGTCCACTTCAATCTTTCCCTAAACTGTGAAGCCAAGTTACTTAATTTGACACAGATTTAAACACTACCATGGCGCTCTACTTTCCATATTAATTTGCATTTTTCTTCAAACTAGTCTGAGATAAGAACCAACACATATTCCTCACAGAATCCAAGACATGAGCTTTACAGATTGCCATTCAAGACTGCCTATAATTTCTCTTTTTTCTATAAAACGATTTGGTTTTTATAAATGGCAGAATGTGAGTATTGGAATGGTATCATAGGCTCAGAGAATACAAATTACTATCGGTCTCCAAATAACACATATAAAATATGGCAGCCATTTGCCCCATAAACCTGCCTTGCCTTAATAAGAACTTTGGATGACCATAGCCTAGGAAACCTTCATTTCAGGTGCAATTGTTTTCTTATTTCAAGTATAAATCTAAAAAACTCCAAACCAGCACTAAAAAAAAATCCAAAGTTATTAAAGAACCCCAATTTAGGTCCTATACAAGATGGATACATGCTTATCCTCAAAACGCAGGTGTTGGCTTATGGGGATAAGGGTAGATTTTTGCCTTAGCTATATACTCTGCTTATTCCTCCCATGACAAAATATGGCTCTCCTTAGCGAAGAGCCTTCTGAAAATACATTTGCACTTTCCTTTTCTCAAATTTTCCCATCCCAATAGAACTGCCAGCTTTAGACCTTGAAAATTCTCACTTGGAGGAAACTTAATCTGTTTGCTTATCTGTAGTCAGAGCCTAGAATGGCTCAGATAGCAACACCACAGTGCTTGGTGTTAGACACAGCTGGGATTGGGAGCTGTGTCTGATATTTGCAGCCAGTGGAAACAAGGGAACCTGTGTTTCCTCATTATGTCCTAAATGAGGGAAGAACACATGAATTCAGTGTCAGGCATCCATGCTTTCATGTGCTTTGCATATCTATGTCACAGCACTGATTGTAAGATATTATGTAAATGAGTTTATATTTTCATATTCCATACAGTCTGAGAGTTACTTGAGGGGAGGGTCATATAGGCAACATGTCTCTTCCATCTTTATAATATTGCACAGTGCCAAACACATAGTAGAAATAAAGTAAATGTTTTCTGAGTGAGTGGCTGATTACACTTTTGAGTTACACTGAAGATGATTTAACTTTTTAAATTGCAATTTTAAAAACTATCTTATATTTCCTTTAAAAAAATCAGCTATTCATCAGTGAGTTTACAAGCAATGTCAGTATCATTACAAGTGTAACGATGTAGCACTGCGTGCCTTCTAATATGATATGAAATGAAGCACATGGCACTACTCAAGAAGTAAACTCACCATCAGGAAAGAAAGAAAGAAAGAAAGAAAGAAAGAAAGAAAGAAAGAAAGAAAGAAAGAAAGAAAGAAAGAAAGAAAGAAAGAAAGAAAGAAAGAAAGAAAGAAAGAAAGAAAGAAAGAAAGAAAGAAAGAAAGAAAAAGGAAGGAAGGAAGGAAGGAAGGGAAGGAAGGGAGGAAAGAAAGGAAGGAAGGAAGGAAGGAAGGGAAGGAAGGGAGGAAAGAAAGGAAGGAAGGAAGGACGGAGAGAGAGAGAGAAAAAGAGAAAGAAAGAAAAGAAAGGGAAGAAAGAAAGGAAAGAAAGAAAAGAAAGGAAAGAAAGAAAAGATAGGACAGAAAAGACAGAAAGACAGAAAAGAAAGAAAAGAAAGAAAAAGAAAACAAAGAAGAGAAGAGAAAAGAGAAGAGAAAGGAAGGGAAGAGAAAAAGACAGGAAGGAAGGAAGGAAGGAAGGAAAAGAAAGAGTGAGAAGCAATTGAACCCAAACTTCAATCTAGAAACAGTGGTTCCCAAAATGCATTGGTTGCCTAGCAGGATCGGCATCTCCTGGAAACCTCCTAGAAATGCAAAGGCTCAGCTCCCTCCCAAGAGCAACTGAATCAGACACTTTGGATGTAGGCCCAGCAATCTGTGTTTTAACATGACTTCCATGAGATTCTGAGGCACAGTCAAGCTTGACAAACATTTGTCTGGAGCTAAATTCCATTTGTGAGAAAAATGGCAGAGAGAGAAGTTAAATCACACCAGAGAAAGCACACAGGCAAATTCAAAATATGAGACATTGGGCAGGGCAATTGACCTTGGTCCTGCAACAATTTACTGATACAGAAATAAGATATATTAAAGGAGATTTAAGAGATATAATCAAACAAAATTTGTAACCCTTGCTTGTATTATGATTCAAAAAACACCCAAAGCAAGAGACATTTTTTGAGAAAAGTGAAAATATTTTATTATAGATGAGGATAATAGATAATAACATGGATTTATTAATTTTTGCTAGATGTAGTACCTTAACATTTGGTTAAGTAAATATTTATGTAAGAAAATATCCACACTTGTTAGAGATACAAGTTGAGATATGAAGAGATGATGTGACAAGAATGCTTGGGATATGCTTTAAAATACTCGAGAAGGTCAGGTTATGTCTATAATCCCAGAACACTGGGAAGTCAAAGTGGGAGGACTGCTTGAGGCTAGGAGTTTAAGACAAGCCTGGGCAACATAGTGAGACCTCCATCCCTAAATAACAAACAAACAAACCCAAAACCAAAAACAATTATACAAGCATGGTGGCATGCACCCATAGAAGTATACTAGGGAGGGTTAGGCAGGAGTATTTCTTGAGCCCACGAATCCCAGGCTGCTGTAAGCTATGATCCTGCCACTGAACTCCAGCCTGGGCAACAAAGCAATACCTCGTGATATGGTTTGGCTGTGTTCCTACTCAAATTTCATCTTGAATCATGGTTCCTATAATCCGCATGTATCATGAGAGAGACCCAGTGGGAGGTAGTTTAACCACAGGGGCGGTTATCCTTATGCTGTTCTTGTGATAGTCAGTGAGTCTTCGCGAGATCTGATGGCTTCATAAGAGGCTTTTACCCTTTTGCTCAGCACTTCTCCTTACTGCTGCCATGTGAAGAAAGATGTGTTTTCTTCCACTTCCATCACGATTGTAAGTTTCCTGAAGCCTCCCCAGCAATGCTGAACTATGAGTCAATTAAACTTCTTTCCTTTATGAATTACCCAGTTTCCAGTATGTCTTTATTAGCAGCATAAGAATGGACTAATACTCCCGGTCTCTTAAGAAAAATTAAAATACTACAGAAAAAAAGTTAAAATGTTAAAAAATATGAGAAAGCCTTAAGCACTGTTCTGTTTAGGTGATGAGTAATACTGGTTCATTGTATTCTCTATTTTAAAATATATTTTATATTTTCAAAATAAAATTTAAGTTTATAAATGTTATGATTGGTTTGATATCCCCTCTGTTTTGACTATTTCTATCATTACATTAATTTATTCAACAACATTGAAGAAGCACTACTTCATGTTTAGAGCATTGTTTTAGGTTCACATGATTGGATGAATCCACATTTTGTAAAGCCTGAAAGTTATAAAATTTAGAGAGGGGGCTGTTTTGAAACATTAGATTAAAAAGTTATTATTTACTTAAGATGAGGAAAATTACCACAAAATACAGAAATTTTTAAAGCTTCTAAATATATAAAATACCTCAAAATAATAACAGCCATCTATGACAGGCCCACAGCAAAAATCATATTGACTAGGAAAAAGCTGGAAGCATTTCCATTAAGAACTGGAACAAGATAAGATTACTCACTCTCATCACTCCAGTTCCACATAGTACTGGAAGTCCTAGCCAGAGCAATCAGACAAGAGAAAGAAATAAAAGCCATCAAAATAGAAAAGGAAGTCAAATCATCTCTCTTTGCAGATGATATTATTCTATATTTTGAAAACCTTAAAGTCTCCAGCAAAGGGATCCTAGAACTGATAAACCACTGCAGTGAAGTTTTATGATACAAAATCAACATATAAAAATCAGTAGCACTTCTATACACCAAGAATGTTCAAGCTAAGAATCAAATCAACAATGCAAACACCAATAATGTTCAAGCTGAGAGCCAAATCAAGAATGCAATCTCATTTACAATAGCCACACAAAAAAATGAAATACTCTAGAATACATATAACCAATGAGGTAAAAGACCTCTACAAAGAGAATACTACTTAAATAAATCAGGGATGACATAAGAAAATGGAAAAATATCCCATGTTCATGGATTGGAAGAATGAATCTCATTAAAATGACCATATTTCCCAAAACAAAATACAGAGTCAATGCTATTCCTATCAACTATCAATGACATTTTTCACAGAATTACATAAATCTATTCTAAAATTAATATGGAATTTTAAAAAGCTCAAATAACCAAAGCAATTCTAAGCAAAAAACAAAGCCAGAGGCATCATACTACCTGACTTCAAACTATACTACAAGGATACAGTAACAAAAGCAGCATGAAACTGGTACAGAAACAGACACGTGGACCAATGGAACAGAATAGAGAGCATAGAAATAATGCTACAACCATCTGATCTTCAACAAAATGACAAACACAAGCAATAGGGAAAAGATATCCTATTAAATAAATGGTACTGGGATAATTGGCTATCCATATGCAGGAGAATGAAACTGGACCCCTATCTATTACCATATACACAAATTAACTCAAGGTGGATTAAATGTAAGATCTCAAACTATAAAAATTCTAGGAGATATTATTGTGGACATCATCTTTGGCAAGTAATTTATCACTAAGTCCTCAAAAGCAATTGTAACAAAAACAAAAATTAACAAGTGGGACCCAAGTAAATGAAAGAGCTTCTGTGTGGCAAAAAAAATTAGCAGAGTAAACAGACAATCTACACAATAGGAGAAAACGTTCATAAACTATTCATCCAACAAAGTTCTAACATCCAGAGTCTATAAGTAACTTAACAATTCAACCAACAAAAAACAAATAACCCCACCAAAAAGTGGGCAAAGGACATTAATAGACATTTCTCTAAATAAGACTTACAAGTGGCTAACAAACATGAAAAAATGTTCATCATAATTAATTATTAGCGAAATGCAAATCAAAACCACAATGAGATACCATCTCACTCAAATCAGAACGGCTATTATTACAAAGTCAAAAAATAAGCTGGGCACAGTGGCTCATGCCTATAATTCTAGCACTTTGGGAGGCTGAGGTGGGCTGATCACGAGCTCAGGAGTTTGAGACCAACCTGGCCAATATGGTGAAACCCTGTCTCTACTAAAAATACAAAAATTAGTTGGGCATGGTGGCGGGCGCCTATAGTCCCAGCTACTTGGGAGGCTGAGGCAGAAGAATCGCTTGAACCCGAAGGCGGAGGTTGCACTGAGCCGAGACTGCGCCACTGCACTCCATCCTGGGTGACAGAGCAAGACTCTGTCTCAAAAAAAAAAAAAAAAAAAAAAAAAATTAACGGATCCTGATGAGACAGTAGAGAAAAAAGAATGCTTACACACTGTTGATAGGAATGTAAATTAGTTCAGCCACTGTGGAAGCAGTTTGGTGATTTCTCAAAGAACTTAAAACAGAACTACCATTTGACCCAATAATCCCATTGCTGCATACATACCCAAGGGAAACCAAATCATTTTACCAAAAAGACACATGCAATTATATGTTAATCACGGCACCATTCACAATAGCAAAGACATGGAATCAACTTAGGTGCCCATCAAGTGGTGGATTGGATAAAGAAAATATGGTACATATACATCATAGACTACCACATAACCATAAAATAATGAAATCATGCCACAACATGGATGCAGCTGTAGGCCATTATCCTAAGGGAATTAACACAGAAACAGAGAACCAAATAGCACATGTCCACACTTAGAAGTGGAATATAAACACTGGGTACATACGGACGTAAAGATTTGAACAACAAACTTTGAAGACTACTACAGAGAGGAGGAAGTGGGGTAGCGGTGAAAGGGTTTAAAAACTACTTATTGGGTACTATGTTCACCACCTGTGTGAGGGGATCAGTCATACCCCAAACTTTAGCATCACACAATATACCCATGTAACAAACCTGCACATGTACCCCAGGAATCTAATTTTTAAAAAAACTCTAAGTGCCACAAACGACACAAATGCAAAAATATATGACATTTTCCCATTTTTCTTGGCTGCATGCCCTTTGATTGCTTCTTCATATGACAGTACTTCTGTAATAATGTATTCTGTTGAGAGAATACAAAAATAATTCAGTCTTTATTCTGTCTAATGAAAATGTCTTTTATTCTTGACAGTTTATAATATGTTTTTTACTGTTCAAATTAATTATTGCTGAGATCATGCAAACTGTTAGATTGTTTTTAGTTTGGGGAACCTTTAATCAAGTTCCTTTCATGTCTGAACCATGAGATTTCAGGACATTTTAAGTTTCCCTGGGCAGTGACTGATGCCTTCATTAAAGCAGCATTTATGAGTTTTATGTTTTCTTCATTGATATGAATTTTTTTGTCAAATCCAACATGCAACTTAAATCTTCTCCCAATATGATAATATAATTCATTCCTCTTCATTAATTCTATTATTTCTTCCTCCTAAAGAAAAATTAACTTCAACATGGACTGAAGTTTATTGCAACTCACTTCTCATTACCAGAAAAATATTCTTTTTATTTCACTTTTCATCTTTATATTTTTCATATTACATTATCACTTTAGCTGAATGTGCTCTCAATCTTGTATTAAATAAATAGAAAGACAACAAAATGATGTAGCCTTCTTCATATATTTCCAAATTAGGAGTCTGTAATTTCTCACTTGCTTTTTCCAAAAGGTCAAAATTGAAATTGCAGATTAAATGTCATATTCCACTGTGTGAAGGGCACACAAGATATCTTTTTATTATTACTTAACAACTGCATGTGAATCTGCAATTATTCATTTGTATAACCATTCATTTGTATATAGTAACTGGTTTACTCATTTACCATTTTGTATATGCTTTTCCATTATTTACATTAATTCTTCTTAAACAATTTTGGACAAATAAGTCACATTTGACATTGCATTTTGACATTTTTCCAGTGTTTGTCCAAAAAAAGATCAAATTTAACAATTACTTTGAAGATTCCCACGAAATTGTCATTTGAAAATAAATCCTTTTATCATAACCTGTCAACAAAAATCTCTTCCACTCAATAATTTTTAAACCTCAGCTACTTTTTTACGCACTTCAAAATGATAGTGAACATTATTTTAGGACTTGTTTTTCAAGATATTGTCTGGGTAGGGCAGTGTTATTTTCATTTTGTCATGCTTTGAAATCGCCCAAAGGACTTGTTAAAACACAAGTTACTGGACTCATTCAGTAGGTCTGGAGTGGGGCCCAAGAATTTTGATTTCTAGCAAGAGCCGAAGTGATGCAGCTCCTGAAAGTCTGAGGAACACGCTTTGAATTCTTAAGTGTTTTTGTTTGATTTCCATGTAGTTCAAATAAGTATAGCCATTATGAGGTCCATGGAATCTTCATGATATTTAAGAGTTCTCAATATATTTACCCATTCTAAAAACCCAGGTATGTAATATTTGTCTTGTTGAAAATATTGTAGTTTGCAACAAAACAGTATATATGACCTTTGGTTTTTAAATAAACTGGTCAGCATCTCTTGTCAGTTTGACAATTTATTTTTATCTTTCCCATAAAATATGTTCGAAAAAATTGTTTATTAATGTTTTGTTGAATCTTTGACATACTGACATTTTTAAGCTTAGGCCAGTCTTTCATTTTTTTGGCTTCATCTGAGATACTTTCTGCTATGTGTGAATTGTAGAATGACCAATGATTCTGAAGAAATACACAAAATTAATAAAAAATTAGGGCCTATAATTTAAATAATAAGGCCTATACTTTAAAAATTAAAAGTTTTAAACTGTAGGATCACATTTTCTTCATAACTTATACAGATCACATTATCCTCATAACTTATACAGAGTGTTAGATAAATCTATATATGGAACTTTTGTTACTGGAAAACTTATTTATTCATGCCATTTTTGTGTATGTGTGTGTTTCAGTAGTAACTTTCCGTATTATTTCTTTCAGAACTTCCAGGCCTCATCTGGACAATTATATATTTGATACAATATGCTGAGAGAAATTCGGTAAGTGAGATGCATACAATGTGTGAAGAGTATTAGGTGTTCTCAGGCCTGCTATGAGTTTAAGTCATACAAACACAAGAATTCAGATAAAGCCTTTTGTGTGGGATTCCAGTAAAAGAAGGAAAAGGTGGTGTGCTTATTCAATATTTCTTCAAAGGACAGATCTTTTAATTTTAACTAGGTGTCGGTGAGATACAAATCCTACATTTTGTATTTTACATGTATAATAACTGGAAGAATGTGAAGGAATATTTTTCATTCCAAACTACAGCTGAAAACAGTTCAGTCTTTGTTTCTCCTGCTTCCATTTCCCTTATACTTTCATACCAGGAGTAACAGCACATGTTCACACCAGAATCTGTAATCCTAAATGCCTGTATGGCATAATGCAGTTATGTTTGTTGGTTGAATTATTTCTGGAAGTTAATCCTACATTGGGACGATTAGAAACAACTCAAATGCATACAGAAGTGACAGTGAACCTTCTCTTCCTCCATTGTTTTGTAGAAAGCATTCTATATATGATAATTTTGCAGTTGGATCTATCCTTTACAAGATGGAATAATGATGAAATGAGAAGAATAAAAGGACATTATTTAGAGATCCTAGACTTGAAACTGTTCACAATAACAATGAAATTTTGAGGTGATGTATTTTTGTAGAGGGGTCATATTTTCAGTTTATTCTTGTGAACTGCATTTTACAAAGGAAGCATTTCTAATTTTTAGAACCGTAAGTGATGTTGGGAGACATAAGAGAAAATATACAGTTCAAGGGGTAATTACTAGTGCTCAGTCTTGAAGTATTTCCATCAGGTAACTTCTGCAAAGTAAACCGGTGCACTGTTTCTGCCTGCAAAGGTTCCAAGCCTGATTCTCCCCACCTTCCAGAGATTATATAAATATTTTTTTTCTGCTGTAATCAGCCTGTTGTCTACAGCTAAAATTTCTGAATCCTACAAACATTAGACTCTTTGATGAGTAAATTAACATTTGAACCAAAAATACTTTTTTAAGGCTGGGCACAGTGGTTCACACCTGTAATCCCAGCATTTTGGGAGGCTGAGACATTGGATCACCTGAGGTCAGAAGTTCAAAATCAGCCTGGCCGACAGGGTGAAACCCCATCTCTACTAAAAAGTACAAAAATTAGCCGGGCGTGGTGGGCATCTGTAATCCTGGCTGCTCAGAAGGTTGAAGCAGGAGAATGGCTTGAACCCGGGAGGTGGAGATTGCAGTGAGCTGAGATCATGCCATTGCACTTCAGCATGGGTGATATAGCGAGACTCTCTCTCAAAAAACAAAAAAATTAAACAAAAAGTTAGTCCAAAAATTAAATCATTTATGGTATGCTGCAATTTTAAAAACTAAAGGTAAATATATAAAAATGCCTGCAACTCAACAATAAAAAACCAAATAACCTGATTTAAAAATGAGCAAAGGATTTAAATCAACATTTTTCTAAAGATGACCAAGAAACATATGACAAGATGCTTAGCCTTACTAATTATCAGAAAAATGCACATCGAAATTACAAAATGCTACCACCTCACACCCATTAGGATGGCAACTATATATGTATTTTTATAAAAGTGTTGAGGATGTTGTGGAAAAGTTGGAACCCTCGTGCACTGTTGGTGGGATTGTAAAATCATGCAACTAACAGAAAACAGTAAGGCACTTCCTCAAAAAATTAAAGATAGGACTACCATATTTTCCAGCAATCTCACTTCCGGATACATACAGGCATATATTGGAGATATTGCAGGTTAGGTTTTCAACCACTGCAATAAAGTGAATATCATAATAAAATGACTTACACAAATATTTTCGTTTCCCAGTGCATACAAAAGCTCTTTACAGTATAGTGTAGTCTATTAAGTGTGCAATAGCATTAGTTCTAAATAAGCAATGCACATATCTTAATTTAAAAATATTTTATTTCTAAAAAATGCCAACAATCATTGGAGCCTTCAGTAAGTCATAAACTTTTTGCTGGAAGAAGGTCTTGCCCCCATGTTGATGGGTGCTGACTGATCAGCATGGTGGTTGCTGAAGCATAGGGTGGCTGTGACAATTTCTTGAAATAACACAACAATGAAGTTGGTCATATTCATTGACTCTTCCTTTCATTAAAGATTTCTCTGTAACATGTGAGGTTGTTTGATACAGAGTAGAACTTCTTTCAAAATAAGAGTCAATCCTCTCAAACTCTGCTTAATCAATTAAGCTTATGTAATATTCTAAATCTTTTTTTGTTTGTTTGTTTCAACAATGCTCACAGGATCTTTACCAGGAGTAGATTCTATCTTGAGAAACTACTTTCTTTGATTATCCATAAGAAACAACTCCTTATCTGTTCAAGTTTTACCATAAGATTGCAGCAATTCAGTCACATCTTCAGGCTCCAGTTCTGATTCTACTTCTGTTGCTATTTCCACACATCTACAATGACTTACTCTACTGAAGGCTTGAATCTCGAAGTCATCCATGAGGGTTGGAATCAACTTCTTCCAAACTCCTGTTAATTTTGGTATTTTGATCTTCTCCCATGAATCACAAGTGTTTATTATGGTATATGGAATACTGTATTCTTTCCAGAAGGTTTTCAATTTACCTTTTTCTGATCGATCAGAACAATTAGTAGGTATGGCAGCTATAGCCTTGGGAACTGTATTCCTGAAATATAAGACTTGAAAGTCAACATTACTCCCTGATCTGTCAGCTGCAAAATGGACGTTGGTTAGCAGGCCTAAAAACATCATCAATCTTCTTGTGTATCTCCATCAGAGCTCTTGGGTGACCAAGCGCACTATTCGGGAGCAGTAATATTTTGAAAGGAATCTTTTATTCTGACCAGTAAGTCTCAATATTGGGCTCAAAATATTTAGCAAACCATGCTGCACACAGATGGGCTGTCATCTAGGCTTTGTTGTTCCATTTATAGAGCACAGGCAGTGTAGATTTAGCAAGTTCTTAAGGGTCGTAGGATTTTCAAAATGATAAATAAGCATTGGGTTCCACTTAAAGCCACCAGCTACATTAGCCCCTAACAAGACAGTCAGCTTTGAAGCTTTGAAGCCAGGCATTAGCTTTCCCTCTCTGACTATAAATGTCCTAGATGGCTTCTTCTTACTAATAAAAGACTATGTAGTCTACATTGAAAATCCGTTGTTTAGTATAGCCACCATCAACAATAATACTAATTCAATATTCTGGATAACTTGCTGCAGTTTCTACATCAGCACTCGTTGCTTCACCTTACATGTTTATGTTCTGGTGATGGCCTCTTTCCTTAAACCTTCTGAACCAACCTCTACTAGCTTCCAACTTTTCTCCTGCAGCTTTCTGACCTCTCCTAGCATTCACAGAATTCAAGAAATGTAGGGATTTACACTGGATTAGGCTTTGGCTTAAGGCAATATTGTGGCTGGTTTGATCTTCTATCCAGACTATTAAAACCTTCTCCATATCAGCAATAAAGCTGTTTTGCTTCCTTATTACTCATGTGCTCACTGGAGGAGCACTTTCAATTTTCTTCAGAAGGCTCAAGGAGAGGGAGAGAGATGGGAGAACACCCAGTCATTGGAGCAGTCAGAATACACACAACTTTTATTTATTTCATCATCTTACACGGGAGAAGTTCGTGGTGGTCAAAAACAATTACAATATTAACATCGAAGATCACTGATCATAGATCACAGTAACAGATATAATAATAATGAAAAAGTTTATAATATTGCAAGAATTGCCAACATGCAACACAGAGACACAAAGTGAGCACATGCTGTGGGAAGAATGGTGCCAATAGACTTGCTTGACACAGAGTTTCCCCTAAACTTAAATTTGCAAAAAAAAAAAAAAAAAAAAAAAAAAACAAAAAACTCACTATCTGTGAAGCACAATAATGCAAAGCACAATCAAACAAGGTGTGCCTGTATCCAAAAGAATTGAAAGCAGGATCTCAAAAAATATTTGCATACCCATATCCATGGCTTTACTATTCACAGTATCCAAGTGGTGAAAGCAATTCAACTAACCATAGATGGATGAATGAATAAATAAAATGTGGTATATACATACAATGGGATACTATGCAGCCTTAAAAATGAGGAAATCCTATCACACACTGCAGCATGGATGAATCTTGAGTTCATTACACTATGTTAAATAAGACCCTCACAAAAAAGCAAATACTGTATAATTTCACTTACATGAGGTATCTAGACCAGTCAAACTCATAGATATAAAAAGTAGAATGATAGTTACCAGTGGCTGGGAGAAGGAAGCAAAGGAGAATTCTTGTTTAATGGGTATAGTGTTTCCATTCTGCAAGATGAAAAGGTTCTGAAGATCTGCTGCACAACATTGTGAATGTACTTAACTGTACACTTACAAATGGTTAAGATGCTAAAATTATTAGACTTTTTTATAACACCATAAAAACAGAAAAAAAATATTTTCATTAAAAAATTACCATTTGTACAAGGAATAAATCTAATAATAAGGTAAGGAATATCTTCTTGTTTTCCTTAACTCGGATTAACTCTCATGTATTTGTTTTCACAAGACTGAGTTCACTATTCACAATACTATGGGGTCGTTAAAAGGCCAGGCACAGTGGCTCATGCCTGTAATCCCAGCACTTTGGGAGGCAAAGGTGAACAGATCACAAGGTCAGGAGTTTGAGACCAGCCTTGGGCAACACAGTGAAACACCCCCTCTACTAAAAATACAAAAAAATTAGCTGGGCATGGTGGCAGGTACCTGTAATCCCAGCTACTCAGGAGGCTGAGGCAGGAGAATTGCTTGAACCTAGGAGGTGGAGGTTGCAGTGAGCCCAGATGGTGCCACTGAACTCCAGCCCGGGTGTCAAAAAAAAAAAAAAAAAAGCAATTGGTGAAGAAATTAATAGACATGTAAATAAAATGCTCTCATGCCAAGCATCTCTCCCTTTTCTCTCGGTTAATGGTGGTCCTTTGCAGAACGCACTGTTGGACACAAGTTCTGAATAATAAGGCAAACATTGAGAACACAGCTGTCATGGATTTTTGCTGAACACAAAACTTTTTATTCTGATGAATGTAATTTGATTTATTAATGACAGGAAATCATCTTATGAGAAAGAGTTTTTGAGGATGGAGGGCTTTAGAGACAGGTAGTTCAATCATACAGAGAGATTAAACACTGAACAGATAACAATCTTAGACATTAAAAACACATTTCAAGGCAGAAGAGAAGAGAAGAGAAATACAGGTCAGGGGCTGGGGAGGGGCTAAGCCATCTTTATAAAATGGGTTTAGAACAACTGATCTTTGTGACTGTCTCACAGCACACAAGCCTGGTGTGCTATATGGTTATTGAAGGTTTTCTATCCGAGAAAAATTGCTCCATCATTCTGCAGATTTCATTTAGGAATAGAAGGCACATGTCAAAATAAATGCATTTTATTTGAAGTTATTACATACTTCCATGTAAAAGAATTTCTTGAGAGAGTTTAACATATATTTTAACCAATTTTAGTTAAAAATGTCAATCCTAGATTTAACTCTTCTTTCAGAGTTACAAACACAATTATTAAAGTTATTACCTATCATTCTGAAGTAGAAGTCCCAAAATGGCAAACTTCATTTTCTGATACCTCAGTTTAGTTTCCACAATTAAAATAGTAGAAGGTAAAAATAGACATCAGATCTCAGGATGCCTATTGTGAATATCATTTAGATTTTGGGAAAGTACTTTGACGTTTGATGATGAAAAAAATATGCATACTGTTAATGAATTTCCATAAGTCTGATTTTACTATACTGTTATCTCATATTTATAGAACTGTATTTTTCTCCTTTTAGAGTTAAGTTTGAGTTAGAGGTGAGCCTTGAAGGTGATTTGAACTCCCAGTGATTAATTTCATCACCACCAATTCAAATGATTATAATATTGTATTGATTTCAAGGCACTATTAATATTTTTATTCAAAAGGAAGTAATTTCATATAAATATTTATTTCACCAGCCTAGGTTTTAGACATTAAAAGACAATTTCTGCTTAACAATGGAATTGCGAAGCCTGGCATCTATTTTCGCACTACTCTTAGGTTGCATATAGAATAGTTTTGTTTCATTTGTCTTATTTTAAAAATAACTCTAGTAGTAAATGATAGCAACATCATCATTGTCATTAATAATAATAATAATATATACAATAATGATAATTTGGTCTTATAGTGTGTTTTTATATTCCAGAACTGTACTTAGTACTTTACACATATTAGAGTTCATTCTCACAAAGATCCCATGAGGTAAATACTGTTACATTCATTTTAGCAGTGAGAAAAATGAGAATGAATAGTGGAGCTCCAATTTAAACTCTACAGCCTAGTGATATTTGGCTGTGTACCCACCCAAATCTCATCTTGAATTGTAGCTCCCATAATCCCCACGTGTCATGGAGGGACCCAATGGATGGCAATTGAACCATGGGGGAGAGTTTTTCCCAAGGTTATCTCATGATAGTGAATTAGTCTCATGAGATCTGATGGTTTTATACAGGACAGTTCCCCTACATATGTTCTCTTGACAGTGCCATGTAAGATGTGACTTTGCTCCTCCTTCTCCTTCCACCATGATTGTGAGGCCTCCTCAGCCATATGGAACTGTGAGTACATTAAAACTCTTTTTCTTTATAAATTACCCAGTCTAGGGTATTTCTTCATAGCAGTATGAAAATGGACTCATACATCTGGCTTCAATGCCTACCCATCCATACCTACTATGTTATCGAATACAAGGTTTAACTCATAAAATACCTGGTTTGATATTTATTATGTTGACACTATGTGACATACAAATATATTCTTAAATTAAATTATACGTTCATATATGTACTGGTCAATATAATGCTAGCTGCTGTAGCAGACAAAATCCCCCCAATCTCAGTGACTAAACACAATCTAGTTATCATTCTCATGAAGTTTAACATGTTTTCCCTGACTGGCAAAAGACTTCACATGTGGTAACCTAGGCTCCTTCCCACTGTCGAAGTTTAGGCCTTGGAGACCTTTGTCTCCAGCCAGTAGAGAAGGAAAGGAGGATCATGCATGGAAAGTTGCTGTGAGCTGGTGCTGGAACTGCATTTTCTCTCCATGCATTTTCCATTGCCCAGAAGTCAGTCACATGGGCAAGGAAAATTTGGAAATGCTGTTTAACTGCGTGCTCAGGAAGAAGAGAAAATTGGGTTGGTGACCAGTTGGCTGGTATCTGCCAAATTGGTCTTTACTCATCTCTGTTAAATATTCTATTTATATTTTCTTATTCCAAAATTAATATTTATTGAAAGATGTATCTCTACCTTTTCTAGAAATTTCATATGCATATATCAAAGTGACTGATACCAGTACATACCAGTACAGACAAAGAGTCTTTCAAAGGTAGAGTAGGATAGGAAAAATGGCCAAATTCTGGCCAAAGGAGAGACCTTGGGTGTCAAGAGAAAGAGCTAGTCAGTGTAGTATTCCATCAGTCAGGTATCTACTGATGATACTTTTTCTCTTCCATAAGAAGGATTTATCGTCTAAGTTACTACTTTCTTATCTGTCCCAGTTACAAGAAATTAAGCTTCCTTGAGAACTTAAGAAATTCCTTGAGGAATTATAACTGCATGAGTTACTGATACAAAGCAAGCACCCAAGATATTCTGAGTTTGTTAATTAAGTATTAATTTAGATGTATAAAGTCATCCCTCAGGACCAGGGGAGATTGGTTCCAGGACTCCTGCTGATACCAAAGTCTGTGAATACTCAAGTCCCTTATATAAATGGCATAGTATTTGCATATTACCTATGTACATCTTCCTCTGAACTTCAAATCATCTCTAGTACTTATAATATCTAATATAATATAAATGCTATTTAAATAGTTATTGTATTTTTGTTTTTATCACTTTTATTGTTATATTGCTAATTTTAAGTTGTTTTTAAAAATATTTTTATTCGAGGTTAATTGAATCCGTTGATGCAGAACACGTAAATAGGGAGGTTCAAGTGTAGGGATAGAGCAAGTGCTTAATAAATCCTGGTGTATAATTGTTTGGGCAATATTGATGTTTAACTGTGGAGTGAAAAAGAGATCTGAACTATAAATTTAAATTAAATAAAGGCTAATAGAAACATAGACTATTTTACTTTTACATTTACTCTTGAAGGCAGGTTGTGAGAAATGGTTGATTGTAGAGTATTGCTTTTTAATATAAAATAGATGAATGGTTAGATTATAGAGGTAAAACCTTAGAAGGAAGATTCAAATAGACATTATCACATGCTTGTTCCTAAGGACCAGGACAAAATATAAACAAGGTCACCCTCACATTCAGAAGGATGAGAGGGCAAAAAGAAGACAACGATAACTAAAAAATGATAATATTCTTTACAGTTATTTTATCAAAATTTGAGATTTATTTATGCTTAAGCAACATGCCAGATACAATATTATACTTTAAAATTATAAATTAAATTTTCTGACTATATTTAATCTATTTATAAAATGTCCTAACCATATTATCTTATTCTACTTCTAGTTAAGTGCAAAATAATATACTAGTTAGTAAAGACACATCTTAAATTATGACATTAAAAATACTGTAACAGATCCACAATCCTTTATTTAGAGCTCTCGGTACCATAAATGTTGAGGAACTGAGAATTTGCTTTTTGTATTTAGAAATAGCACATGGAGTATAAATATGTGGTTTGAAATACTCCAAAAGCATTCTATAAAATATATTGATATTTCTCCAGAAAATTATGTGAGTATTTACACTAAAATGGATAAAGACCATAAATAACTTTCATTTTGGCTAGCTTTTGCCAAAAAATGAGTTTGCCACAAACTTACGCAAAAGTTTTAATTTCTCAGAGCCATTTGAATTTAAGAATTATGGAAAAAGAACTGTCAGCTCATAACACCATAAATTATTCAGCATTTAAATTAGATATTGTTTCTAACCTGCCTGACAAGAAAGCAATTTTAATGAATTACAATTATTTAATTGCCACAAAATTTTCAAACTATTATTTTATAGTATATTCAACACCAGTGTTTTTGGTGGTTTCCACTCCAACATAAAAGCTTAGTTGTTGCCATTCCATCCTAACAACTAAAAAGCTAAACAGTTGAAAATAAACAATTATTGGATTTGTCAGAGAAATGAGGTTCTAGGGCAGATTGCTATTCAAAAAATCAGACAGACAAACAGGTAGATAGAGACAAACACAGCTCACTAAAGCAGAAACCCACATCCATGGGAACCAATATTGGAGAAGGAAAACCTAAATTGTAACTGACAAATGTCTGGAATCTCAGTGTGGTGGACAAGCCTAAAAAGGAAAAACTCCAAGGAAACTTAGAACTTAATCATAGAGTTGTCCTCACAAGTCGTGAGGAATTTCTACCAAGGTTTTAACAGTCAGTACCAAACAAAAATCCCCTTAGGCTTACAGCAAAAGGAGGGGAAGAGTAAACATTTTGAAACATGCCAGAACATCCTGTTTTTTCCTGTTATTAAGAGAAATTTTTTTACCAGAGCCTAAATCGCTGTGGTTTTATTAGAGTCCAATTGAGTTGGAGGAAGAAAATTACCCAACTCTAGCCTGCTCTAGCCACCCTGTACCACCAAGAAGAGTGGAAAGACAATAAAAGAGAAAAACTGAGAAGCATTTGTGAAAGTCACAGTCTAATGTCCAGGTTTACTAAAAGACTAAGACCTAATCAAAGGGCTATAGAATGCTTGCCCTCCCATGCAACATCGTACAAATATATTAGTAAAGACCTGTTTAATCTCATTTCCTTTTACCAAGAACATCATGTGTTCCTTCTAACAAAAATTTACAAAGCATGCTAAAAGGCCAAAAGCATAGCATGAAGAGACAGAAAAAGCATCAGAACCAGGTGCAAGTATGGCAGCCATGTTGAAATTATCATGCAATGAATTTAAAATAATCATGATTAATATGCTGAGGAATCTAATAGAAAAACTAGACAACATACAATAACAGATGTATAATGTAAGCATGGAGACAGAAATTCTGGGATAGAAATTTTGAGAAAAATAAAAAAATGCTAGAGATAAAAAATATTGTAACAGATACTAAGAATGCCTTTGATAGATGGGGGTGCCAAGATGGCTGAATAGGAACAGCTCCAGCCTCTAGCTCCCAGTGTGAGTGACACAGAAGATGGGTGATTTCTGCATTTCCAACTGAGGCACCAGGTTCGTCTCACTGGGGCATGTAGGACAATCAGTGCAGGACAGTAGGTGCAGCCCAAGGAGCGAGAGCTGAAGCAGGGCCAGGCATCGCCTCACCCGGGAAGCACAAGGGGGAAGGAAATTCCTTTTCTCAGCCAAGGGAAACCGTGACACACAACATCTGGAAAATTGGGTCACTCTCACCCTAATACTGCACTTTACTAAGGATCTTAGCAAATGGCACACCAGGAGATTATATCTCATGCCTGGCTCGGAGGGTCCCACACCCACGGAGCCTCCCTCGTTGCTAGCACAGCAGTCTGAAATCTAACTGCAAGGCGGCAGAGAGGCTGGGGGAGGGGCACCCACCATTGCTGAGGCTTAAGTAGGTAAACAGAGTGGCCAGGAAGCTCGAACTGGGTGGAGCCCACCACAGCTCAAGGAGGCCTGCCTGCCTCTATAGACTCTACCTCTGGGGACAGGGCATAGCTAAACAAAAAGCAGCAGAAACCTCTGCAGATGTAAATGTCCCTGTCTGACAGCTTTGAACAGAGTAGTGATTCTCCCAGCATGGAGGCTGAAATCTGAGAACGGACAGACTGCCTGCTCAAGTGGGTCCCTGATCCCCAAGTAGCCTAACCGGGAGAGCCTAATTGGGAGTAGCCTAACTGGAGTGGACCTCAAGCAAACTCCAACAGACCTGCAGCTGAGGGTCCTGACTGTTAGAAGGAAAACTAACAAACAGAAAGGACATCCACACTAAAACCCCATCTGTACGCCACCATCATCAAAGACCAAAGGTAGATAAAACCACAAAGATGGGGAAAAGCAGTGTAGAAAAGCTCAAAATTCAAAAAATCAGAGTGCCTCTCCCCCTCCAAAGGAACACAGCTCCTCTCCAGCAATGGAACAAAGCTGGACAGAGAATGACTTTGACAAGTTGAGAAAAGAAGGCTTCAGTCGATCAAACTTCTCAGGGCTAAAGAAGGAACTACGAACCCAGTGCAAAGAAAATAAAAACCTTGAAAAAAGATTTGACGAATGCAGAGAAGTCCATAAATGACCTGATAGAGATGAAAACCATGACACGAGAACTATGTGACAAATGCACAAGCTTCAGTAACTGACTCTATCAACTGGAAGAAAGGGTATCAGAGATTGAACATCAAATGAATGAAATGAAGCAAGAAGAGAAATTTAGAGAAAAAAAAAACAGTAAAAAGAAATGAACAAAGCCTCAAAGAAATTATGTGAAAAGACCACATCTACGTCTGATTGGTGTACCTGAAAGTGACAGGAAGAATGGAACCAAGCTGGAAAACACTCTGCAGGATATTATCCAGGAGAACTTCCCCAACCTAGCAAGGCAGGTCAACATTCAAATTCAGGAAATACAGAACACCACAAAGAGACTCGTCGAGAAGAGCAACTCCAAGACACATAATTGTCAGATTCACCAAAGTTGAAATGAAGGAAAAAATGTTAAGGACAACCAGAGAGAAAGGTTGCGTTACCCACAAAGGGAACCCCATCAGACTAACAGCAGATGTCTCGGCAGAAACTCTACAAGCCAGAAGAGAGTGGGGGCCAATATTCAACATTCTTAAAGAAAAGAATTTTCTACCCAGAATTTCATATCCAGCCAAACTAAGTTTCATAAGTGAAGGAGAAATAAAATCCTTTACAGATAAGCAAATGCTGAGAGATTTTGTCACCACTAGGCCTGCACTACAAGAGCTCCTGAAGGAAGCACTAAACATGGAAAGGAACAACCAGAAGTAGCCATGGCAAAAACATGCCAAAATGTGAAGACCATCGATGCCAGGAAGAAACTGCATCAACTAACAAGCAAAATAGCCAGCTAACATCATAATAATAGCATCAAGTTCACACATAACAATATTAACCTTAAATGTAAATGGGCTAAATGCTTCAATTAAAAGACACAGATTGGCAAATTGGATAAAGAGTCAAGACCCATCAGTTTCAGGTGACTCATCTCATGTGCAGCGACACACATAGGCTCAAAATAAAGGGATGGAGGAAGATCTACCAAGCAAATGGAAAACAAAAAAGGCAGGGGTTGCAATCCTAGTCTCTGATAAAACAGACTTGAAACCAGCAAGGATCAAAAGAGACAAAGTAGGACATTACATAATGGTAAAGGGATCAATTCAACCAGAAGAGTTAACTATACCCAATACAGGAGCACCCAGACTCATAAAGCAAGTCCTTAGAGACTTACAAAGAGACTTAGACTCCCAAAAAATAATAATGGGAGACTTTAACACCCCACTGTCAACATTAGACAGATCAATGAGACAGAAAGTTAACAAGGATATCCAGGAATTGAACTCAACTCTGCACCAAGCGGACCTAATAGACATCGACAGAACTCTCCACCCCAAATCAACAGAATACACATTCTTCTCAGCACCACATTGCACTTATTCCAAAATTGACCACATAGTTGGAAGCAAAGCACTCCTTAGCAAATGTAAAAGAACAGAAATTATAACAAACTATCTCTCAGACCACAGTGCAATCAAACTAGTACTTAGGACTAAGAAACTTAATCAAAACTGCTCAACTACATGGAAACTGAACAACCTGCTCCTGAATGACTACTGGGTACATAATGAAATGAAAGCAGAAATAAAGATGTTCTTTGAAACCAATGAGAAAAAAGATACAACACACCAGAATCTCTGGGACATATTTAAAGCAGTGTGTAGAGGGAAATTTATAGCACTAAATACTCATAAGAGAAAGCAGGAAAGATCTAAAATTGACACCCTAACATGGCAATTAAAATAAATAGAGAAGCAAGAGCAAACACATTCAAAAGCTAGCAGAAGGCAAGAAATAACTAAGATCAGAGCAGAACTGAAGGAGACAGAGACAGAAAAAAACCCTTCAAAAAAAAAAATAAATGAATCCAGAAGCTGGTTTTCTGAAAAGATCAACAAAATTGATAGACCGCTAGCAAGACTAATAAAGAAGAAAAGAGAGGAAAAGAGAGAAGAATCAAATAGATGCAATAGAAAATGATAAAGGGGATATCACTACTGACCCCACAGAAATATAAACTACCATCAGAGAATACTATAAATACCTCTATGCAAATAAACTAGAAAACCTAGAAGAAATGGACAAATTCCTGGACAAATACACTCTCCCAAGACTAAACCAGGAAGAAGTTGAATCGCTGAATAGACCAATAGTAGGCTCTGAAATTGAGGCAATAATTAATAGCCTACCAACCAAAAAAAGTCCAGGACCAGACAGATTCACAGCTGAATTCTACCAGAGGTATAAGGAGAAACTGGTACCATTCCTTCTGAAACTATTTCATTCAATAGAAAAAGAGGGAATCCTCCCTAACTTGTTTTATGAGGCCAACATCATTGTGATACCAAAGCCTGGCAGTGACACAACAAAAAAAAGAGAATTTTACACCAATATGAACATCGATGCAAAAATCCTCAATAAAATACTGGCAAACCGAATCCAGCAGCACATCAAAAAGCTTATCCACCATGATCAAGTGGGCTTCATCCCTGGGATGCAAGGCTGGTTCAACATATGCAAATCAATAAACGTATTCCAGCATATAAACAGAACTACAGACAAAAACCACATGATTATCTCAATAGATGCAGAAAAGGCCTTTGACAAAATCCAACAGCCCTTTACGCTAAAAGCGCTCAATAAATTTGGTATTGATGGAACGTATCTCAAAATAATAAGAGCTATTTATGACAAACCCACAACCAATATCATACTGAATAGGCAAAAACTGGAAGCACTCTCCTTAAAAACTGGCACAAGACAGGGATGCCCTCTCTCACCACTCCTATTCAACATAGTGTTGGAAGTTCTGGCCAGGGCAATCAGGCAAGAGAAAGAAATAAAGGATATTCAATTAGGAAAAGAAGAAGTCAAATTGTCCCTGTTTGCAGATGACATGATTGTATATTTAGAAAACCCATCGTCTCAGCCCAAAATCTCCTCAAGCTGATAAGCAACTTCAGCAAGGTGTGAGGATACAAAGTTAATGTGCAAAAATCACAAGCATTCTTATACACCAATAACAGACAAACAGAGCACCAAATCATGAATGAACTCCCATTCAAAATTCCTTCAAAGAGAATAAAATATCTAGGAATCCAACTTACAAGGGATGTGAAGGACCTCTTTAAGGAGAACTACAAACCACTGCTTAATGAAATAAAAGAGGACACAAACAGATGGAAGAACATTCCATGCTCATGGATAGGAAGAATCAATATCGTGAAAATGGCCATACTACCCAAGGTAATTTATAGATTCAATGCCATCCCCATTAAGCTACCAATGACTTTCTTCACAGAATTGGAAAAAACTCCTTTAAAGTTCATATGGAACCAAAACAGAACCCGCATTGCCAAGACAATCCTAAGCCAAAAGAACAAAGCTGGAGGCATCATGCTACCTGACTTCAAACTATACTACAAGGCTACAGTAACCAAAACAGCATGGTACTGGTGCCAAAACAGTGATATAGAACAACGGAACAGAACAGAGCCCTCAGAAATAATACCTCACATCTACAACCGTCTGATCTTTGACAAATCTGACAAAAACAAGAAATGGGGAAAGGATTCCCTATTGAATAAATGGTGCTGGGAAAATTGGCTAACCATAAGTAGAAAGCTGAAACTGGATCCCTTCCTTACTCCTTAAACAAAAATTAATTCAAGATGGATTAGAGACTTAAATGTTAGACCTAAAACCATAAAAAGCCTAGAAGAAAACCTAGGTAATACCATCTGGGACATAGGCATGGGCAAGGACTTCATGTCTGAAACACCAAAAGCAATGGCAACAAAAGCCAAAATTGACAAATGGGATCTAATTAAACTAAAGAGATTCTGCACAGCAAAAGAAACTACCATCAGAGTGAACAGGCAACCTACAGAATGGGAGAAAATTTTTGCAATCTACTCATCTGACAAAGGGCTAATATCCAGAACCTACAAAGAACTCAAACAAATTTACGAGAAAAAAACAAACAACCCCATCAAAAAGTGGGCAAAGGATATGAACAGACACTTCTCAAAAGAAGACATTCATACAGCCAACAGACACATGAAAAAATGCTCATCATCACTGGCCATCAGAGAAATGCAAATCAAAACCACAATGAGATACCATCTCACACCAGTTAGAATGGCAATCATTAAAAAGTCAGGAAACAATAGGTGCTGGAGAGGATGTGGAGAAACAGGAACACTTTTACCCTGTTGGTGGGACTGTTAACTAGTTCAACCATTGTGGAAGACAGTGTGGCAATTCCTCAAGGATCTAGAACTAGTACCATTTGACCCAGCCATCCCATAACTGGGTATATACTTATAGCATGTGCTATAAAGACACATGCATACGTATGTTTATTGCAGCACTATTCACAAAAGCAAAGACTTGGAACCAACCCAAATGTCCATCAATGACAGACTGGATTAAGAAAATGTGGCACATATACACCATGGAATACTATGCAGCTATAAAAAAGGACGGGTTTGTGTCCTATGTAGGGACATGGATGCAGCTGGAAACCACCATTCTGAGCAAACTGTAACAAGAACAGGAAACTAAACACCGCATGTTCTCACTCATAGGTGGGAATTGAACAATGAGATCACCAGGACACAGTAAGGGGAGCATCACACACCGGGGCCTGAGGTGGGGTGGGGGTATGGAGGAGGGATAGCATTAGGAGATATACCCAATGTAAATGACGAGTTGATGGGTGCAGCACACCAACATGGCACAGGTATACATATGTAACAAACCTGCACATTGTGCACATGTACCCTAGAACATAAAGTATAATAAAAAAAAGAAAAAAAAAAGAATGCCTTTGATACGCTCGTTAGTAGACTGGACATGGCTGTGGAAAGAATTTCTGAGCCTGAGGATACACCAATAGAAACTTTCAAAACTGAAAAGCAAAGAGAAAAATTCTGAATAAACAGAACAGAATATGTAAGAACTGTGGGATAACCACTAAAGGTATGAAATATACATAATAAAAATAGGGAAAAAAGAGAAAAAACAGAATTAATATTTGAAGTAATAATGACTGAATTAAAAAAAAAATTTAGTGTCAAACACCACACCACAATCCAAGAAATTCAGAAAACACAAAACAAGAAAAATGTGGAAAACTACACCTAGCCTTATTATAGCCAAACTACAGAAAATTAATGATAAAGAAAAATCCTGAAAGAAGCCAGAAAATACAACAATTTAGCTAGACAAGAGGAAAGATAAAAATTACATCTGGCTTCTCAGAAACGAGGCAAACAAAAAGAGTGGAGTGAAATATTTAGTGTTGATTTAAAAAGCCCCAGCTAACTAGAATTCTGTATCTTGAAAAATAATCACTCAAAATGAAGAAGGAATACTTTCTGAGACTAAGAAAAAAAAAAGAGAATTTATTACCAGGACACCTGGCTTGCAGGAAATGTTGAAAGAAGTTCTTCAGAATGAGGGAAATAATATAGGTTAATGATCTGGACTTATTTTTTTCAAACAGCATTAGAGAAAGCATAAGTGCAGGTCAAATAAAAATATTTTTTCTTATTCTTAATTATCTTACAGATGAAATTGTGTTTTAATAATAATAGCAACATTCATACAATAACTATAGTCTATATATAAATGAAATGTGTGATAACAAGAACATAAGAGAAGTGAGGGAAGAATTAGGAGTATTTCATTATAAGGTACTTGTACTACTCATGAATGTATATAGTCTTATTTGAAGGTGGTCTTGAGTTCACTGTGAATGTCTATTGAAAACTCTAGAGCAAGCACTAGAAAGAGTAAAAATAAAAATGTAATTGATATAAAAAAGGAGAGAACATGGAACCACATAAAATAATTCAATTAAAATTGCAAACAGCAAAAAAAGAGGGCAAGACAAAAACAGGAACAAAAAACAAAGGCAATGAATAGAAAACAGTAACAAATATAGTAGACATTACTCAAACAATATTAATAATCCCTCTGAATGTCAATGGTCTAAATATACCAATGAAAGAACAGAGATAGTCAGAGTGGATCAAAAACCAAGATCCAACCATATGTTGTTTACAAGAAGCCCAATTCAAATATAAAGACTCATGTAATTTAAAAATAAATGAATGAATAAAGATACACCATGCTAATACTAATCAAGAGTGCTGGAGTAGCTATACTAATTTCAGATGGAGCAGACTTCAAAGCCAGAAGATTTATCAGGGATAAATAAGGATATTACTTAACGATAAATGGGTCAGTTCTCCATGAAGACAGAACAATCCTTACTGTGTATGCTCCTAACAACAGAGCATCAAAATATGTGAGGCAAACACTGATAGAACCACAGGGAGAAATAGATGAGTCTGTTATTATAGTTTGAGACTTCAACACTATTAGAAATGGACATATCCAACAGGCAGAAAATCAGTAAGGACACAATTTAACCCAACAGAACTCTCAATCAGCTGGATATGCATCTATAGACTACTTTATCCAAAAACAGCAGAATATACGTATTTTTAAGTTCCCAGGGAACATTTGACAGGACAGATTGCATTCTAAGCCACAAAACACACCTTAATATATTTAAAAGCATAGAAACATACAATTTAGGCTCTCAGACTACAATGTAATTAAACTAGAAATCAGTAACAGAAAAATAGCTGAAAAATTCCCAAATAATCAGCCATTAAACAACACATTTCTAAATTACACATGGGCCAAAGAAGAAATCTCTGGAGCGATCAAAATATTTTGAACCAAATAAAAATAAAAATATAATTGTCTTAGTCAATGTTCTGTTGCTATAACAGAATACCACACTGTATATAAAGAAAAGAGATATATTTGGCTCACAGTTCTGAAAGCTGAGAAGTCAACAAGCATGGTGCCAGCATCTGGCTATAGTCATCCCATGGCAAAAGGGTGGAAGGCAGAAGAGAGGGTGGCAGGCAGAGGGAAAATGGTGGCCAAAGTTGCTGTTACAACAAACCCAGTCTTGAGATAACTAACCTACTTCTGAAAATGATGGCAAAAGTTGCTGTCAGAATAAACCCAGTCTTGAGATAACTAACCCACTCCCAAGATGATAACATTAAATGAGTTAATGTTACAGATTCTAATCAATTAAATCTCAACATAAATGTTGGAGGAGACATTCAACCCAGAGCAACAACTTATTAAAATTACTGGGATGCAGTGAAATTAGTGCTTAGAGAGAAATTTATAGCATTGAATGTATATATTAGAAAAGAGTATCAAAAATTAATAATCTAAGCTTCCACCTTAGGAAACTGGAAAAAGAAGACCAAATTAAATCCAAACAGTTTTAAAAAAATTAAAGCAGAAATCAATGATATTGAAATAGTAAATCAGTACAGAAAACCGATAAAACCATAACCTGTTTCTTCAAAAAGATCAGTAAAATTGGCAAGACTCTCACTAAGCTAATTAAGAAAAAAAGAGAAAAGACACAAATTACTAATATCAAAAAGAAAGGCCATCACTATGCACCCCATAAGCATCAAAAGGATAATAAAGGAACACGAACAACTATAAGCAACTCTATGCCCACAATCTCAATAACCATGATGAAATGAAAAAATTTCTTAAAACACACAATCTGCCAAAACTCACATAAGAAGAAATAATCTGAATAGGCCTATATTTATTAGAGAGATTAACTATATAACAACCTTTCAAAACAGAAAGCACCAGCCCAACATGGGTTCATTGGTGAATTCTATCACATATTTAAGGAGGAAAGTATACCAATTCTCAACAATCTCTTCCAGAAGATGGGTATGGTGGGAATACTTTCTAACTCATACTATGAGGAATTATGGTAATTCCAAACATAAAGACATTACAAGAAAACTATAAACCAATATCTCTTATGAATAAAGTTTTAAAAATCCTTAAAAAGCTTTAGCAAATTGAGTCCAATGATGTATAAAAAGAATTATACACAATGTCAAGTAGAATTTACAACAGAAATGAAAGGATGGTTCAACACTCAAAAATCAATTAAGGTAATCCATCCCATGAACAGATCAATCACATAAGCAGAAAAATCAAATGATCCCACTAATAGATACAGAACAAACATTTGAAGAAATCTAATATCCATTCATAATCCACACTCTCAGTAAGCTTTTAAAAATAGGGACCAACTTCCACAACTTGATTAAAAAAAAAAAACCTATAAAAACCATACAACAAAAGAAATCATATTTAATTGTGGGAAAATAGAAGCTTTTCTACTAAAATTAGAAATAAGGCAAAGATGTCCACTCTTACAATTTCTTCTTTTTATTTGAGAGACGAAGTCTTGTTCTGTCGCCCAAGCTAGAGTGCAATGGCAGGATCTCAGCTCACGGTAACTTCTGCCTCCTGGGTTCAAGGGATTCTCCCACCACAGCCTCCTGAGTAGCTGGGACTACAAGTGCCTGCCACCATGCCTGGCTAAGGTATTTTTAGTACAGATGGGGTTTCACCATGTTGTCCAGGCTGGTCTTGAACTCCTGACCTCAAGTGATCTGTCTGCATTGGCCTGCCAAAATGTTGGGATTACAGGTGTGAGCCACCATGTCTGGCCTCACAATTTCTTTTCAATATTGTACTAGAAGTTCTAGCTAATGCAGTAACACAAAAACATGAATTAAAAATATAGAGAAAAAGAAAACTGTCTTTGTTGGCAGATGATATAATTTTTTTACATGGAAAATCTGAAAGAATTGACAAAAAACCTCCTGGACTGAATAAATGAGTATAGCATGGTTGCAGAATATGAGTTGAAAACACAAAAGTCATTAGTTTTTCTATATGGCAGCAATTAATAGGCAAAATATGAAATTAACATTCCAAAATAAAATATTATATGTGGGAAAACTACAACATTCTGATGAAAAAAATCCAAGCAGCAAATAAATAGAGAGCTATTCTATTTTAACTGAAAAGAACATTCAATATTGTCAACAAGTCAGTTCTTACCAATTTGATCTACAGAGTCAATGCAATCCAAACAAAAATACAAACTCATTTTGTGGATAAATTGATTCTACAGTTTATATGGAGATGCAAAAGATCCAGAACAGCCAACTCAATATTGAAGGGGAAGAATAAAGTTGGAACTAGCACTACTTGATATCATTATTTACTCTAAAGCTACAGTGATAAAGGCAGTGTAGTACTGGAGAAAGAATAGTCAAATAGGTAATTAAAATGGATTTAGAACTTAGAAACAGAGTCACATAAGTATAGTCAGAACTAATCATTAGTCTTTTCAGCATACAGTGCTGGAACACCTGGACATGTACATGCAGAAAAAAAAAATGAATTCAGGGAGAGACTTTATACCCTTCACAAACATTACCTCAAAATGGGCCACAGACCTAATTGTAAAACATAAAACTATAAAACTCCTGGAATACAACATAGGAAAAACTCTAGATGACTTCAGTCATGGCAATGACTTTTTACATGCAACACCAAAGGCATGATCCATGACAGAAATAATTGATAAGCTGAACTTCTGTTCTCTGAAAGACATTGTCAACAGAATGGGAAGACAGAACATAGAGGAAGAAAATATTTGCAAAAGACATGTCTAAAAAAGGCTGTTACTAAAAATATACAAGTAACTCTTAAAACTCAACAATAGGAAAATGAATACCGTAAATTAAAAATGGGCAAAAGACCTGAACAGGCAGCTTATCAAGAGAGATAGATAGCAAAGAAACTTATGAAAAGACGTTTGTCTTCTGTCTTTAGGGTATTTCAAATTAAAAGAACAATGAGATACCACTATACACATCTATTAGAATAATGAAAATCCAAAATACTGACAACATCAAATACTGATGAGGATGTGGAACAACAGGAACTCTCATTCATTGCTGGTGATAACACAAAATAGTACAGCCACTTTGGTGTATAGTTTGAAAGTTTCTTACAAAGCTAAACATTCTTGTGCCATGTAATCCAGCCATCATATCCCTTCATATTTATCCTAATGAGTTAAAAACTTATGACCACATAAAAACCTGTACATGAATGTTTATATAGCAGCCTTCTTTACAATTGTACAATTGTCAAAACTTCGTAGCAGCCAAGATGTCCTTCAGCTGGTGGATGTGTAAATAAACTGTGATATATCCAGACAATGGAATATTTAGCACTAAAAATAATTAATGAGTTATAAAGTCATAAAAAGACATGGGGGAATTTTTTTTTTTTTTTTTTTTTTTAGACAGAGTTTCACTCTTGTTCCCCAGGCAGGGGTGTAATGGTGCGATCTTGGCTCACTGCAATCTCCGCTTCCCGGGTTCAAGTTATTCTCCTGCCTCCCAAGTAGCTGGGATTACAGGCATGTGCCACCACACCTGGCTAATTTTTTATATTTAGTAGAGATGGGGTTTCACCATGTTAGGTCAGGCTGGTCTCGAACTCCTGACCTCAGATGATCCACCCACCTCTGTCTCCCAAAGTGTAGGGATTACAGGTGTGTGCCACTGTGCCCAGCCCAAGAATCTTAAATGCATATTACTAAGTGAAATAACACAATCTTAAAAGCTACATACTGTATGATTCCAATTAAATGACATTCTGAAAAAGACAAAACTATGGAGACAGTAAAAAGCTCAGTGGTTGCCAAGGGTTAGGGGGAGGAAGAGATAAATGGGCAGAGCACAAAGGATTTTAAGATACTGAAACTATTTTATATGATACTATAATGGTAGATACGTGTCATTACACACTTGTCAAAAGCCATAGAATATACACTACTGAGCATGAACCCTAATGTGAACTATGGACTTGAAGTGATGATGATATGTCATTGTAGGTTCACTGATTGTAACAAATGTACCATTCTGGTGAGGGATGTTGATAGTAGAAGAGGTGTATGTGCGTGTGGAGATAGGAGGTAGATGGGAGGTATACATAGGTGGCATAAACACACACATGCACACACACACATAGATACACACACATATATATATACATATATATGAAACCAAATATAAATATTAGGTATATGTATGTGTATGTATAAACATATATAAATAGGGGGTGCATACACACATATATACATATATATACACATAAACACATATATGCACACATATGTATATACACATATACATGCATATATGTAAACATGCATGCATATATATATATATATATATATATATATATAAACATTGTTGCTTTCAAACCACTCACTGGATCTTTGACTTTCTTTTTCACTTTTCACTCACTTTTTTTTTTTTTTTTTTTTTTTTTTTTTTTTGAGACGGAGTCTCGCTCTGTCGCCCAGGCTGGAGTGCAGTGGCTGGATCTCAGCTCACTGCAAGCTCCGCCTCCCGGGTTCACGCCATTCTCCGGCCTCAGCCTCCCGAGTAGCTGGGACTACAGGCGCCCGCCACCGCGCCCGGCTAGTTTTTTGTATTTTTTAGTAGAGACGGGGTTTCACCGTGTTAGCCAGGATGGTCTCGATCTCCTGACCTCGTGATCCGCCCGTCTCGGCCTCCCAAAGTGCTGGGATTACAGGCTTGAGCCACCGCGCCCGGCCTCACTCACTTTTTAAAAATATTCTTTAACATGAAGTTAAACCAAAGCTTAGTTGCCCTTTCTCATTCGTTAGATTGAATCATACAAACTTGTCATATGAGTCAAAAAAAGTCAAATACTGGCAATTTTAAGTAGTACTAATTAATAATTAACAATAGAAAAAATAGTAAAAATCGAATGCCTAATTTACAAAATAATATATTAAAGATGATGTATTTCTTTGCTTGCACATAATTTAAGACAGACTAAAGAAATCATTTGGGTCTCAAACAAGATACAGCCTGTGAAAAAATATTTTCCAGGGTCATAGGAAATTGAGTCCTCATACCTTGCATATGAGAGGGTTCAAAAAATGTTTTCTTGATTAGGGCAATATCTGGTCAATGACAAAGAAACTAAGGAGACATTATTTCTTTACCAACAAATGAAATCTCAATACATTCATAATACACAACAAATTATGAAGAAATAGAATGCAGAATGAGTATTGATCTAATTTTCACTCTTATCTTACCCTAGGGTCAAATATACAGTGAAATATACCTCAGGATAGACACCATATACATCAGACTTACATAGAAATATCCCTCTAGGTTGGCCCATGAGAATTTGCAAGCTTCCCAATATGATAATACTTGATACGTTTTGAATCTGTGTCCCCACCCAAATCTTATGTTCAATTACAATCCCCAGAGTTGGAGGTGGGGCCTGGTGGGAGGTGATTGGATCATGGGGGTGGTTTCTCATGGTTTAATACCATTCCCCTTTGGTGCTGTCATCACCATAGTGAGTTCTCATGAGCTCTGGTTGTTTGGAAGTGTGTGGTACCTCCCCTCCTCTCTCTCTTGCTCCTGCTCTGGCCATGTAAGATTCCGGCTCCCTCTTTGCCTTTCAGCCATGTGTAAAAGCTCCCTGAGGCCTCTCCAGAAGCACATGCTGTCCAGCCTGCTCAATTAAAGCTCTTTTCTTAGATTAAC
The DNA here is from genome assembly GCF_049350105.2 of Macaca mulatta. Lineage (NCBI taxonomy): Eukaryota > Metazoa > Chordata > Mammalia > Primates > Cercopithecidae > Macaca > Macaca mulatta. Next base: position 58,496,627 of record NC_133423.1, on the reverse strand, counting down.
CCAGTCTCAGGTAATTCCTTATAGCAGTACAAGAATAGACTAATACACTAGTCAATTTTATCAGTTGAAATAAAACAATACAAAACAACAATAACACAAAACCTAGTGAATTCTACTTTTTTTTAACTCTGGAAAAGGGTAATACAGTCTTTCAAGATTTTACAAATTGTTAGCATTTGTACAAGGGCTATCTTTAACTTAAGCAATCACATTCCCCTTCCCCATTTTGTTGTCTGTGTGACTTGGGACGATTTATTTTACCTAAGTCTGAGATCCTTCAATAAAAACAGAATAATAATAGTACCTACCTCACAGGATTATAATGAGGAATAAATGAGGAAGTGTTTCAGAACAAAAACTGATCAAAAATTATTTCCCGAAGAGAAAAATGCTATAATGCATCAAACGAGTAACATTAACTATTTTAACAATTAGCTTTAAAATTTTCTTGAAAATTTAAAGAAGCAACTCTAAATGTTTACCACAGTTGTAAAATCTCACACAAGGTTATTTGAGGGTAATGTTTTTGATGCCTGAGGAATTCAGGAATCTAAAAGTGTTTGCTGAGGCAGCACATATCCTCTAACCAATGGGGAAATAAAACCTTGATAGGCACAAAATTGTGAGTTTCTAAATATCTTAATTTCCAATATTTTGATTACATAAAATATTATCAAGTATTTCACATTTTGTTTGTATTTTTCAATCCTATATAAATTTATTTTATGTGATCTATTGAGAGGATGAAACTTTCAGGACCATCACTTTTGCTTACCAATGATTTATTACTCATGGTTAGACCTGATCCTCAAAAATCACCTTTCAGTCACTCCAGTTTGTTTTTCCTCTAGGCTAATAATAAAAGAGCCTGTCTTGTCTTCCTCAATATTTTCTATTATAGTAAAACACACTAACTGTCACAATAGTGGGTGAAATGAAGTGCTATCAAAATTTTTAGTTTTGCAGCAAATGCTGTACATTCAGCAGATTATTGGGTAAAATTTTATTCATAATCTATCTTTGTTCTATGTTTGGAAAGGCACGAAATATACAGAAGTAGATTTTAAATGAATGCAAAGTTCTGACTTCCTTAATCTCTCTAAATCTATTGCCTCATCCTAGACTTGAGCCGAGAGCAATCAAAGAGCCAATGGTTATCACCTACTTATATTTTACAGACGAAGAAATTGGATATAGATATGTAGATGAATAAATAATCACTAGAAATGGTCATAAACTTTTCATCAAATAAACCTCTTGGCTTTATAGAATAAGCCATTTATGAAAATAAAATGATTTGACTTCATTCTTTAGCCAAAGTAAAATAAAATAAATCAAGGAAGAAAAACAAGTGTGCCGGATATGAACTTCCTAATTACGTAAATCAACAAGTACTTTATAAGGCAAACCATGCTATATTCTCTTATATTTATCAATTTGAAAGTAATATTTGTTAAAAACCGTAATTGTAGCAATTCAATATATTGGTTTGAAATCTAGAATTGCTCTTTTAATTACTTTTTGGACAAAAGCAAATAATATTGTTTTAGTTTACAACTCAGAGGAACCGTAAACCAAAGTACAATGTAAAGGTGTCAATTTACATGAAACAGAATAGTCCAAACAGAATAGTCCAAGCTAAATAAATAACTAAATATGCCCTTGAACTTTTTTATAAAAACACTAATGGGCACATAATTGTGAGTTTGGACTCACAATGGGCAGAAGGCATGTATAGTGTGGATACACTGGACAAAGGGAGGATTCACAACTCAGGCAGGACTGAGAGGATCAGCACAAAATTTCATCACACTGCTGAGGACAAAGCACAGTTTAAAACTCATCAATTGTTTATTTCTGAAATTTTGCATTCAATATTTTTGGGCCATGGTTAACCCCAGATAACCGAAACCATGGAAAGCCAAACCAAAGATCAGGGGACTACTGTAGAGCCACTGGAAAGAATTACCCGTCAGAATGCAAAATGATACAGACACTTTGACAATCAGTTGGGCATTTAAAAAAATGCAACATATGTTTATACAATCAAAAAAATCCCACACTTATTTACCCAAAAGAAATGAAAACGTATGTTCACACAAAAACCTGTTTGTAAATGTTTACAGCCACTGTATTCATAATTGCCAAAAAACTGGAGAAAGCACAAATGTGCTTCAGCTGGTAAATAAATTGTGGTAGATCCATGTATTGGGATACTAATCGGTAGGTACTGTGTGACTCAATTGATCTGACTTTCTGAAGAAGGCAGAAATATAGAGACAAAAATCAGGTTAGTGACTGTCAGTGGGCAGGGACTGGGGCAGGCATGTACTCCAGAATGGAAAGTGGGAATCTGGGGGGATAATATTTGGGCCAGTCAATCTTCTCTATATCTTGATTTGTTGGTAGTTATACAACTATATATGTTTGTTAAAACTCACAGTACCTTACACTAAAAATGGTGAATTTTGTTGTATATAAAGTATACCATAAAAGCCAGACTGAAAAATAACACTAGGGTCTCCTATTTGCTTTGGGGGTAGGGGCTGAAATAACCATGATCATGATTGGAGCTTGGAAAGTAGATCATACAGCAGTTGGAAAGTGACCCTGAAAGCCTCAGAAGAAGCATGCCATAGACGAATGACACTTGATCACCAGAATGACTGGAAAGCATTCACTAGGGCTTCTAGGAATGGCATGGGGAGGAGAACAGCAGAAGAAAACAATTCACTCCCTAAGTAGGGGCTCAGAACTGTTACGGTTTGGGCAATAATGAGGCAAAGCCTGCTTTTGTGGTCTTACACTGGAAAATAATATAATTATCCCATATTTGATCCTTTGCAGCATATAATGTGTGTTTGGATTTAGAATCTGTGATAATCCTCATTCTAACAGCAACGACAACTGCAGGAAAGAATCAATGTTCTCATTTTTATAAACGAGTTATATGAGACGAAGAAAGGTTAAATAATTAACCCAATGTGACAAAGGTATTAGATCCAGGATTCATTCCTAGGCCTCCTGAATCTAAACACTGTTCTTTTTCCAGTATACTGTTGATCTCCTATGGACTAGCAGCCACCTAGAGGGAAGGGCATAGCAGTAGGTAGGCACCAGTGGGCAGGCTGAATTGAGGAAACTTGGAGCCATCCTGATGTCCCAATGCATACTGAAGCCAGATGATTTCCACTTGTATCAGTGGAGCTTGGTGAAGTGGAAGTACCCTCCCCACTTCACATACTCTACCCTACCAGTTTCCTAACCAAAGAAGAAAACCAAGAACCAAGAAGAAACTCTTCATTTCCTGCCATTTTCCTGGAGGAGGTCAAACACAGGGGGAAATGCTCACTTAAGCATATGAAATCTTGGGTTTCCAGGTTAGAAAACAAGGTCCAAATGTTTTTAATGAAATACAAAATTCTTATGCATGCCATAAGGTTGTTTTTGAAAAAGAAAAATACTGCCATAGGGCAAGGTGTGATTGATTTTACCCTTTTGGAGGAAATTAAAACCTTAGCCATGGAAGTAAAATGCATACTGTCAATATTATTCCTCCACTCTTCCCCACCCCAAGCAGCTATCACTAGACCTCCCTACTTCTATACATGCAAGTGGCCATAAAACCAAAGGTGGAGATTTCAGTTTCAGAGGATGCTAGAAATGTGAAATGTTCAACCATAAGAAGATATTTGAGGTTTGATCATTTATTTTGGGAAAGATTACTCATCCCAGGAAATGATCTAAACTATGAAACTCTGTCCAGGTAAGAAAATGTAGGAGAGGTGGGGCAGCCCCTCTTTCAGTTACTCTCCTCATGAGCATGAGATTCTTTGTGGACTATTCAAACACAAAAAGCATTCACCCACTGATTACTACAGATTTGGAGGCAGTGAGGCTCAACCCAGTACAGATGATGTAGATTACGACACAGCTGAAGAGTGAGTAAAATTGATCATCTGGATGCAGACACTTGTTTACCAACCGCCCCCCGTCCCTACCCCCGGCCAAGACAGCTAGATATACATCCTCCAGGGAAGGAAAAGAAGACACCTACACCACATGGTATATACACTGTATATATTGGAATTCTGTCAAAGACAAAAAAAAAAAGGCTTTGAAAACCCCCATATTTTACCTTCTTCTTTCTCTGTGGGCAATGGAACCAAGTACAATTTGGAAACTTTTACCAAAGTTATTTAAAACAGAGATTTAAAATTATTGGCAAGACTGGGCGCACTGGCTCACACCTATAATCACCGCATTTTGGGAAGCCAACTGGAGGACTGTTTGAACCCAGGACTTTGAGACTGGCATGGGCAAGATGATAAAGCCCATTTCTACAAAAAGCTAGCCAGGCATGGTGGTGCACACCTGTAGTCTGGGGTATTTGGGAGGCTGAGGTGGGGAGGATCAACTGAGCCCAGGAAGTCAAGGCTGCAGTGAGCCATGCTCACACCATTGCACTCCAGCCTAGGTGACAGAGTGAGACCCCATCTCCACACACACACACACACACACACACACACACGTACACACAAATCATTGGCAAGTCATCCTGAATGAAGGCCTAAAACACAGGCTGGTTAGTGATATTAGAGGGATATGCTGCCTTTCACCATTGCATCTTATTAAGTTGAATGGTGGCATTTGTTAATAATTATGAACCAGCTGAGTAAAAAAATAAGAAAAATTTATAGCATACATGTTTTTATACAAGACAATGAAGATAGCTTGCTAGAAACCAAGCCAAGAGATGACTTTTACTACAGCATCTATTGAACAGTTATTGTATGGCATTAGAAAAAGAAAGATTCAATTTTGTAAACAGTGAGTAGCCCAATGAAGATCTACTAGGATATTTGCTTCATCTTTTTATAATATTTATTTTCTGTAGAGACAGAGGGAAAATGACATTCTCATGCTCAGCATATTTCAAAGATCAAAGCCAAATATTTATAGAGCACGAAGCAAATTTTTAAGGAATTACTAGGGCAGTATCACACTTCATCATTCATAATAAAAGAGTTGATGTAGTAAAGCTATTAGAATAGTTCCTGGCATATTAAAGCACTGTGTAAATGTTTGACAAAATAAAAGGTATTACCATACCTGTGTTACAGTTTCCTTACTGTTACTTCATTATAGCTGTGACACGATTATTATGTCCTATATAGCATGTGCAATGTTCATTAAGCACTGTATAATCCCTTTAGTCTTATCTCCCACTCATTATCACTTATCAAAATATAAATGAGTTGATTATTTTGTTTACCAAATATTTATTGAGTACCTGTTGTGTACTAGGCACTGTTCTAGAGGCTGAGGTGTAGTGGCAGACTAAAACACAAGATCCTATTCTCGTGGAAAACTATCTTGTACTAGGGAGGGAAGATAATCAAAAACAAGTAACCAAGATAATTTTAGACTTCAAAATGTATGATGAAAAATCAAATAAGGTACTGTAATTGTGACAGGAAGATAAAGAAGTTATCAGTTTTAGTGACAGCAAAACAACTTCACAAAATAATCTCTCTTAGAAAATGGAAGTAAGCTATATTTTTTGTGTCTCACATCAGATTATAACTGGTCACTGCCCAAAATGTACACACTTCACTCACTCTTTGAAACATCCTATTATGCTGTATATCTTTCACATGTTACCTCTTCTGACTCCCAGATCTTCCAGCTGTACCCTCTGAAACCACCCCCCTTCCATAGCAGACACATCTCTTTGTCCCCTTAATTTCTGTAGAACAGAACATGCTTCCTGTTTCTCCTTGCCATATGTTGAACCTGGCCTTCCCTGAGTTCCTGCCTTACTTGTGCATTTTGTCAATTTATACTGCATGGTTGTCCAAATCCTACAAATCACCAAGGTCTAGACATTGGGCTGCTATACTCTTAGACCTACACTGCCCATTACAGCCATTTATTCTTCTACAGTTACGTGAAAATAACTCTTCCTTTGAAATCTGTGTTATCCAATTAAACAGCCCCTGCTCCCTCCTCTTTATCATTTACCTATTGTCCACTTCCCAGAATTTAAAGAAGTATTTATCACCTAGCCCACAGTCTTTCTTTCCATCCTAAATGACATCCCTGTCCTGAGTGAGTTCGATGTCCTTAAAGTTGATGTATTCATACAAATATCTAGTCTAATAATTCCACAGACTCCTCAATTCAAATGACATTCATTTTCATGCCATTTCAGCCATACAGACTTAAGCTCATATCCTAGATCTTGTTATCATAATGAATGCTTTTTTAAAAAATACAAAATCCCAATGCTCAATTCTCTAATTAAAACTCTATTTACAAACTTTCAATATCTTATACCCACTATGCCTATTACCATAAAGGTGTCCAATCCTTTGGCTCAAATTTCTCCCAATTTACCAGTCTCTGCTCACTTTGATTTTCTTCTCATTCAACTTAAATATTTAATTATATCCTTAAGTATCCCCTCACCAATATCCACAACTAGCTTACCCCTCCACCTCTAGCCAACTCAAATATGGAAAACATCTACTCTCTATCAGTCTGACTCTACCACTCACTGAACTTGCCACAGAGTTTGGGAAACTTACCTATTATACTGCTCAACATTTCTTGGATCTCTCATGTAAAAATCCACCTGAGTGAAACTTTATTTATAAATGAATGCATATTTTTATTTTAAATTGCACATTGCTTCAAAATATAATGGTAGAAATAATAAAAATTAACTAAATGTTTTTATTTCTACTCTTTAAGATCTACTCTGTTGCCAGCCACTAAATTATCCTGTATACTTGGTTTCTCTGGGATACCACAATTAATTCTAATTTATTATTTTTATAGTGAAACCACTACACAGCATTTTTTTTTTTTTTTTTTTTTTTTACAATTGTGGTGTTGGTGAGTGCTATTCTATGTGTGCTGACAGAGGTGAGATAGGCAGGGGAATTATAGGGGAATTATAAATGGATCAATGCATCAGAACTACCATTAGCTAATTACTCTAGCTCTGTGGCTCTCATATAATAGCAGCTAGCCACATGTATCGATTTAAATTTAAATTAGGTAAAATTAAGTAAAATTAAAAATTTTGCTCTTGAGTCATACTAACCATATTTCCCATGCTCAACAGCCACACGCCGCCAGTGGTGGTCATACCAGACAGTACAGAGAATTTCTGTCATTTGCAAACCTTTCTATTGAACAGTGTTGCTCCAGCTAAACTGAATTCTATACTAAACATGGATAGGTTATCAATGGGAGGCATAAAATGAGACAAAATGAAGTCCTAGGTTTTTGTACTTTTGATATATCTGCAAATAAAATTAATATTTTTGTAAAATTAGTAGTGTCATCTCTAATTGTAACAAGGCAAATTCTTTAAGCATGTATCTGTAAGCTTTTTATGGAAAATACTTGACATTACAGATTCAAAGGTTAATTCTCCCATCAGCATGTGCACAGATCTTCTTTAAACGTTAACAGGAGAATGTTAATGACAGATACTCCAGTACAACATGAGAATAGTTTTTATACTTTGGAAATCTATTTTCTCTCCATTCTGATCTACTTAACCTGAAATTTTGCTCAGCATTTGCATAACTAAGTTTTGATTTATAAAATTAAATAAATTCACGTTTTAATGTTTCAACTCTAAATCTATTTTTCTTTTGTAGTCTAAATTCAAAATGGTGTGAGATAAACTGATACACTTCCTTAAAAATGTATTGAACAGTTAACAATTCTGGGTGTCTTTTTAAATTACTTAATTTCACTTCTCAAGAGTTGACAGGCCAGATCAACTCTGTTATGACAGCATGAGGAGCTCTGTAGACCCACACCTCAGCAAAATTGGTGAAAATTATAAAACATATAACAGGCCGGGTGTGGTGGCTGATGCCTGTAATCCCAGCACTTTGGGAGGCCAAGGCAGGCAGATCATGAGGTCAGGAGATCAAGACCATTCTGGTTAACACGATGAAACTCCGTCTCTACTTAAAAAATACAAAAAATTAGCCAGGCGTGGTGGCGGGCACCTGTAGTCCCAGCTACACGGGAGGCTGAGGCAGGAGAATGGCGTGAACCCAGAAGGTGGAGCTTGCGGTGAGCGGAGATGCACCACTGCACTTCAGCCTGGGCCACAGAGCGAGACTCCGTCTCAAAAAAACCCAAACAAACAAACAAACAAACAAAAATACAACAAACAAAAAGTCTCTGGAAGTTGTCCTAAGGGCATAGAGTAAATGAGGAAACATCTATTCAAAAATATCTGCTAAGATTTAGTAATAACAGTAAGAGCCTGTGGTATTTGAACCAAGATCACTCTCACAACAACTCCCTTCCAGCTGAGACAGGAACTTCACTCCAGCCTGAGGTAGCAAAAATTCAAAGCCACTGGTAAAAGGGCTATCTACCCAGGAGGGGCAAGATGTCAGCATTTCTCATCTGGCATTCAGTTCTTGTTGCTAAAGCCAAGTTCTAGGTAAATATAGTCAAACTGAGAGCACACCTCTTTCAATCAGGCTCCACTCACAGAATGGAAGCTTCACCTACACTAGAGCTCAGTTCCTAACGTAGAGGTGTCAGTTAGAGAGAAGTACATCATTGTCCTCACTCCCAGCTCCGGAGACTTTGCCTGGGAGGAGAAGGAGACCATAATGTAGCACTTAATCTCTTACTAAAGAAACTAAATTAATTTGCAACAGAGCAAAGAGAAGTTTTAGGCTAAGGGAACTTCTAAAAACTAAATAGAAGTTTTAGTGGAAAGCAACTGGAAGGAGGTTGGTAGATTAAAAATATAGACTAAACTATAGGGCAGGTAGTCTGCAGGAGAGAACAAGGAAAGAGACAATTATGAGGTGCCTTCCTGGGGACACACCAAGTCTCAAACACTGACCTTGGTAACTATTCCTTCAAAAGCACCTGAATTTTATTGCCTGTACAGCACTTATTGTCTGTACAGCATTAGTCTGTACAGCAAATTATACTCCAGTGCATTGTTGAAAACAAGAGAAATATCAGCCAGTAATTAGTGGCAACTAATAGCTGGGTGTGATTAGAGAAAGAAATAGTCTAAGAGAGCTTAACAAAACCACTGTCATCCAGGGTAAGTGTGGGCATACCCAAAGCTCCACTTCCTTGAGAAGCAACATTAGACCCTTAACATGATGTAGTTCAAAGAGGAAAATACACTTCACTAAAATAATCAAGACAGTCACTAATCAAATAAACAAGCAAATAACAATAACAAACCCTGTGTTGGGGGTTAGGAGGTGGTAAGTAACTGGAGTATTTAAAATGGGAAGTTTCCCACAACAACAACAAAACCCTAATATATGCAAAGGAACAGGAAAGTATGGCCTGCATACTGGAAATAAAGAAGCAACAGAAACTGTATGAGTGACCAGATGTTAGATTTAACAGAATAAGATGTCAACGTAGCCATTATAAATATGTTGGAAAAACAAAAAGAAGCAATGATTAAAGATGTAAAAGAAGATATGATGAGAATTTCATATCAATAAATAGAAATCATAAAAAGAATCAAATGGAAATTCTGGAGTTGAAAAGTTTAGTTATTGTAATAAAAAATCTACTAGAAGGGATTAACAGTTGATTTGACTTGATAGAAAGAGGAAACAAGAAAACACAAAATACAACTATATGCTTTTTAAAAGTGAAACACTTATATTTGAAGATACAAATATATCGAAAGTAAAAGAATTGAAGAAGATATATAATGAAAATAGAAACTATAAAAAGTTGAGTGGCTACATTAACATAAGACAAAATAGACTTTAAAACAAAAAACTGCTACTAGAGATAAAAGGAGACACCTTACAATGACAAAGTCTATCAGGAAGATATGGCAATTATAAACTATATGAACCTAATAATACAGTATTATACCAATATACAGGAAAAAACAACATCAATGAAAGATGAATAGACATTTAAATAATAATAGCTAATAGTTGAAGACTTAAATACTCCATTTCCTGTAATGGATGGAATAACTAGGCAGAAGAAGAACAGCAAAAACCAGAAGACCTAAAAACAACATTATACTCCAGCTAGACCTAATGGACATTGATAGAATACTCTATCCAACAACAGCAATATATTATGTATACTTTTCAATTGCATGTGGATCATTCTGCAGGTTAGACAATATTCTAGGACACAAAGCCAATCTTCATGAATACAAATTTATTGAAATAGTATAAAATGTGTTCTGACTTCAACAAAAAATTAAATTAGAAATCACAAACTCACAAATATGTAGAAATTAAGCAATACATTCACAAATAACCAACTGGTCAATAAAGAAATCAGAAGCTAAGTTAGAAAACACTTTTAAGTAAATGAAAATGATGACACAACATACCCAATCTTGTGAGATGCAACTAAAGCAGTGCTTAGTGGGAAATTTCTAGCTGTAAACACTTATATTAAAAAAGAATAAAGATCTCAAATAAATAACTGAAAATTCCACCTTAACACACAGGAAAACGAAGGACAAACAAAACACAGTACAAGCAAAAGAAAGAAAATAATAAAGATTTGAGTGGAAATTAATGAAATAGAGAATAAGAAAGAATAGGCAAAAATGAATAAAATCAAAAGCGGGTTCTTTGAAAAGGTCAACAAAAAGACAAAACTTTAGTAGATCAACAATGAAAAGAAAGAAAAATTACGTTCCAAATGTAAATGAAACAGGGGCCATTGCTACTGAACTAACAGAAATAAAAAAGACTACAAAGAATACCATGAACAATTAAATGCCAATAAATTAGTACCTTAGATGACATGGAAAAATTCCTAGAAATACACAAACTACTGAAATGGTCTTAAGCATAAGCAATCAGGGTAGACATATAAGTGTAGGCATTGAGCTAGTAGTCAAAAACTATTATAAAGAAAAGCTAAGTCCCAAATTGCTTCACTTTTGAATTCTACCAAACATTTAAAAATGGATGACTATCAATTCTTCAAACTCTTCTAAGACATAGAAGAGGAGGGAACAGTTGCCAACTGCATCTATGAGTTGAATATTACTTTGATACCAAAACCAACTACAGACATCACAAAGAAAACTAAAGACTGCTATTTTTATAAATATGGATACAAACATCCTCAACAAAATATTAGCAAACCAAGTCCAGAAGCACATGAATATAATTGTACCTATTATATGACCTACTAAGATTTATTCAAGATTAGATTGGATTAATATCTAAAAAACTGTTAATCATATCAACAGAATAAAAATATTGTCTCAACAGACACACAAAAAGCATTTGACAAAATCCAACATCATTTCATGAGAAAAACTTAACAAACTAGAAATCAAAGGGAACTTAATGAATCTCAGAGAAACGTCTACCAAAACCCTTCCTTTCCTTTCTTCTATCTGGTCATGTCAAAGTATTTTCTAACTTATATTTTGATTTATTCATTGACTGATTGGTTATTTATGAATGTATTGTTTAATTTCTACATACTTGTGAGTTTGCAAATATCATTTTTTATTGATTTCTAATTTAATTTTTATTGGAGTCAGAACACATTTTGTACTATTTCAATAAATTTGTATTCATGAAGATTGGCTTTATGTCCTAGAATATGGTCTAACTTGGAGAATGATCCATAGCAATTGAAAAGAATACATATATATTGCTGTTGTTGGATGGAGTAGTCTATCAGTGTCTATTAGGTCTAGCTGGAGTATAATGTTGTTTAAGTCTTCTTTTGTTGTTGTTCTTCTGGCTAGTTATTTTAACCATTCCAGGAAGTAGGATATTGAAGTCTTGAAATATTATCTACTTCAGCTAGTATCATACTCAATGTTGAAAGAGTGGATGAATTCAGCAAAGATCAGAATGAAGACAAGGATGTACGTTCTCACTATTTCTATTTAAAATTGTCCTGGAGATTCTAGCCAAAGAAGTTAGATAAGAAGGAGATAGGGCCATTTAGAATGGAAAAAAAAAAAAAAAAAGAAGGAAAATCATCTTTATTCACAGATGACAAAATCTCATATATAGAAATTCTTAAGCAATCTCCTAAAACTCTACTAGAAATAATTATAGAAAGTTGAAAATGGAAGAATACAAGATTCATATACAAAATCAATAGTATTTTTGTACATTTGTAATGAACAACGCAAAAATGAATTTGTATTTATTCGTTTTTAGTCCAAGATTTTTTTAAAATTTATTTTAGAATCAGGAATTACATATGGAGGTTTGTTACAAAGGCAATATTGCATGATGCTAAGGTTTAAAGTATGAATGACTCCATCACCAAGGTAGAGAGCATAGTATCCAGTAGGTAGTACTTCAACACTTTCCCTCTCCTATCTGGTAGTTCCCAGGATCTGTTGCTCTCATCTTTATTTCCATGTGTACCTAAAGCTTAGTGTCCACTTATAAGTGAGAACATGTGGTATTTGGTCTTCTGGTATCGTATTAGTTTGCTTAGAATAATGGCTTCCAGCTGCAGCTATGTTGCTAGAAAGAAAATGATTTCATTCTTCTTTTATAGCTGCATAGGATTCCATGGTGTATATGTACAACATTTTCTTTATCCAGTCCACCGTTGATAGGCACCTGGTTTGATTCCATGTCTTTGCTATTGCAAATAGCACTGTGATGAACATACAGGTACATATGTCTTTTTGGTAGAATAATATATGTTCCTATGGGTATATACCCAGAAATGGGATTACTGGGTCAAATGGTAGTTCAACTCTTAGTTTAAGCTCCTCACACGTTCTGGATATTGAACTTCTGTCAGAGGCATAATTTGCAAATATATTTTTTTCCAATTCTGTAGGTTTTCTGTTGATAATTTATTTTGTTGTGCATAAGCTCTTTAGTTTAATTAGGTTCCACTTGTCAATTTTTCTGTTGCAATTATTTTTGAGGACTTACTCATTAATTTTTTGCCAAAGCAGATGTCCAGAAGGGTATTTCCTAGGTTTTCTTGGAGAAATTTAATAGTTTGAGGTCTTTAATCCATCTTGGATTCATTTTTCTGATATGGTGAAAGGTAGGTTTCCAGTTTTATTGTTTTGCACATCAACAGTCAATTATCCCAGCAGCATTTATTGAATAGGTTGTCTGTTCCCTATTGCTTATTTTCATTCACTTTGTCAAAGATGGTTGTAGGTGTGTGGCTTTATTTCTAGATTCTCTATTCTTTTTGATTGGTTCGTATGTCTGTTTTTGTACAAATACCATGCTGTTTTGGTTACTGTGGCTTTGAAGTATAGTTTGAAGTGGGGTAATGTGATGCCTCTGGCTTTGTTCTTTTTGCATAGGATGGCTTTGACTTTTCTGGTTATAAAAGAACAAAGCCACAAGCATCACATTACTTCATATCAAACTATACTTCAAAGTGTATGAAGTATATATACTTTATATGTATAAATAATAAGTATATATACTTTATATAAATACATATACACATATACTTTATATATAAAGATATACAGATATATTTATATATAAGTATATATACTCTATATACTTAATATGTATACTCCATATATATAAATCCCACAAAATGAAAACATATATTCACATAAAAATTTGTATATGAATTTCATAGCAGCATTATTCATAATAACCAAAAAGTAAAAACAACCCAAATGTTCATCAATTGATAAATAGATAAGCAAAATTTGGTATTGTATGCCCATATGATGAAATATTATTGTCCATTGGGCTGAATAATGAAGGAATGAAATACTGACACATACTACAAAATGGGCAGATCTTAAAAATAGTAGTCTATGTTAAAGAAACCAGTCATAAAGACAACATCATATATGATTCCCTATGTGAAATGTCTAGAACAGAAAAATCTACACAGCCAGAGGTAGTTTAGTGGTTGCTTAGAGATGAGTAAGATGGGAAGAAAGAGAGTCATAGTTAAGAGGTATAAGGTTTCTTTGTGAGGTGATGGTAATCTAAAATTCACCATAGTGATGCTTGCATGTATCTGCGAGTATACTAAAAACCACTGAAATGTACACTTTAAATTGGTGAATTGTATAGTATATGAATCTTTACCAATAATGCTACTAAAAAAGAAGGAATTGATGGAATAGGTTAGCCAATTCCCTTTCAGTATAAACCATAGATTTGCTTACCTCTTTTTTATCTATATGAAATCACTCTTTTTCCCCACGAATGCTCCCCAGTATTATATACCTTTTGAGGTCAGGAGTAACAGATGAAGGAGAAAATGTGGTTAATAGAAGAAGAACATAGTGGTGGGCAGAAAAAGAAAGGCCCAGGCCTTTCTTATATTTATGCTATCTATTACATGAGTTGTAGAGAAAAAGTTTGCAAAATTATGAATAAACTGACTTAAAAAAGAGAAAGTATTTGAGGAAACAAAGATATATGCACATAGATGGTATAATTTTGGACAACACCTTTTACATATATGAAAATTAAAAGTTAATGTTTCACTAATGAGGTACAGGTTCAATATGTCCACATGACAAGTGTTCACTCAATGTTTGCTTGGTTGTCAATTAAATGAATGAATGACCAGGAGATGTGCTACGGAGGATCTGTAGGGAAAAGACTTCCATGAGTTTAGTACATAGATGACCCCTGAAATGTATTTATTTTCCTCCTCACTCTTCTTCCCCTTCCACATGCTACAGTTACATTTTTCATCACCATGTACTTGTAGTTGCTGAGTAGAATGTAAAAAAAGAAATGTGGAGAGAGAAGACAATGACAGTTTTCTTGAAATGCCTGCTAACAGTCCTTCAGAAATCTTAAAGTAGATTTTGTACAGTGGATTTTTGAGCTAAAGAGACCACCTACTGCAACTCCCTCATTTTTATGATGTCTAAATTCAGAGAAGTAGGTGTTTTGTCTCTCAACATTTTTTTGATACAGATAATGCTGAGTTTTTTTGTTTTGTTGTGTTTTTTGTTTGTTTGTTTGTTTGTTTTTAGACAGAGTCTGCTCCATTGCCCATGCTGGAGTGCAGTGGCACAATCATAGTTTATCGGCTGTGGCCTCTAACTCCTGGGCTGACTCAATCAATCCTCCTACATTTGCCTCTTGAGTAGCTGGGACTATAGGTGTGTTCCATCACACCTGGCTAGATAATGCTAATGTTTTCTTTTGTAATATCTATATATTCACAATAATTGTTACATTGCTATTTTTAATATAACACGCTAAGAAATATTATAAAAATATGTTATTTTCCAAGGCAATTCTGAATGTACATATAATGTGCTTATTGACTAGTATCTTTATGAGCTTATTTTTATAGGTAAATTTTTATTGGTAATTTCCTTTACAGAGTTGGGATTGGAGTACCTGTGTGAGCTGCGACCAGATGTTTCAGAGGAAGGTGATGCTGATAATTTTGAGCTGTACAGCATTATCTCAGGAATGGCAAAGGTGTTCCCCTATGCCATGCTCATGAGACAACATTTTTCTCCCCCGCCCGAGATGGAGTCTTCCTCTGTGGCCCAGGCTGGAGTGCAGTGGTGCAATCTCAGTTTACTGCAACCTCCACCTCAAAGGTTCAAGCAATTCTCCTGTCTCAGCTTCCTGAGTAGCTGCAACTACAAGCGTGTACCACTATGCCTGGCTAATTGTTGAATATTTTTTAGTAGAGATGGGGTTTCACCATGTTGGGCTGGCTGGTCTTGAACTCCTGACCTCGTAATCCACCAGCCTCAGCCTCCCAAAGTGCTGGGATTACAGGCATGAGCCACCACGCCCAGCCTGACAACTTTTAATTGAAAATTTTTGCTTCTGAACCAGAACGTAATATATCAGCAGCATAGGAAGCCACTACCAAGTATTTGCAACTAAGACAAAAGATGAAAACTATTTGTAATTTCTAAGATGGAGGATATTTAATTATCATTCTGATGGGGAACATATCTCATCCAAGAAATCCAGGTTAGGTAGATAACAAATAGTCTTGTAGACTTGACCAATTGTTTGGCATTTATCCTGAGTGTCCATGAGGAGTGTAATTTCTAAGAGGTAATGTGGCCCATACAGTCAACCTGCCCAGGAGCTGGCCAATTGCAGGCCTATAAAACACAACCTTCTCTTTGCAATTATTATAGATTGATTCAATGTCAGAATATGCTTAAGTGTTATACTATACCACGATTCAACACTCTGTTAGGTATTCAGGATTCAACTATGAATTAAAAAAAAAACTGTATTTGCCCTCAATTTATTTCATTCTAATTATCATAAAGTAAGGACATATAAGCCTATGTAGTTTTTATACTATTCTTTTCCTCCTATAGTTAATTCTTTATTTTCTACTAAACTGGCAAAGTTCTTGCTGAACATATCAGTCAGTTTCAGTCTTGATAAGAAAGAATAGGAAGAGATTTGCAACTGTAATTGGATCAAGATCTCAATGTCCACATCATATTTTTGAGATCTGGTGATGTTCTCCCAAATTAAATCAAAGAATCCCAAAAGGTTAAAACTCTGGACAGTGTAAGCACTTGATAATGTCTGTTCCATCTCAAGAGAACAAAAATATCCATATTATTAATTATGGGCAAAGGTTATCTAAAATACCTCAGTGCCTGGAAACTTCTCTGCAGACAACATAAAATGCTAATTTCTATTTTCTCTACTCAGGAATACTGATAATGCTGTTATAACAAAGGAGTTATTAACATTCAACAATATGACTTTGAGAGAGATGGTGATTTCATACTGAATTATTTTCTAAAGGAATTATAAATGTGATTAGAGAAAATATAACAAAATAAAATGTTAACAGTTTAAACTCTGAAATGGTAGGTCCTCACAGAAAAACAAGAAAGTAAATCTTAAGGAATATGTTCCTATATTTTAGAAATTAGGACAATATATCTTAATGTACATCAACAATCTCACATAAGAGTGATTGTAATTCAGTTATTCCTAGTAACTATAAGATAGATGGTTCAGAAAGCATAATCATTTTTAGTATAGTAGGGTACAATTCAATACAACTTGTCTTTACGTGAATTCTTCCTAAATAGACTGAGAAGATTAGCATGCATTCCAAAGCACTAATTTTTTAGTGCTGCAAATAATGCAAACTACATTTCCTAATCTCGGACTGTAGATTTGTTCTACTAGGCAATTCCAAACTACATAATTGTCCTTACCTTTTATTCTTCCCATACCTACAGCATTAGCTAAGAACAATATTCCCTTTGTTATCTTTCAGGTAGTCTGATTTAGTAAACATCTGCTAGAAATTGTGCTAAATATTAATGTCTTAAAGACTTCATAGCCCTGACACAGTCTAAGTAATGGATAGAAGCATACCAGGTTCAACATGATGTGTGTGTGTGTGTGTGTGATGGCAAGGGCAGGGTAGAGGGGTGGGGCAGGATAAGGAAAGCAGACACAATTAACTTTCTAGGTAGAAGAAAAACTTGTTCAATGATGACATTTCATTTTTTTATTATTATTTTTATTTTTAGGCCTGTCAAGTGAAGCAATGGGAATGGACAAAGAATAAATAAATCTATAACTGTGTGTGATCAGTTAATTGTAAACACCACTGCACTCAGACCAGCCAAAGACAATAGTCCCTAAAGACTGGAACTTAGGTTTCACCATAGAGAGTGTTAAGTGCTAATACTGAAATTAATCATAATATTATACTTAGGTACTGAAGTGGGAAGAATAGAGGGGACTGTGAAGGCATGGACTAGGAGAGGCAATTATCTTCAAACTGGGTTTCACAGCAGCTTGGGACCAGTGCCATCCACACAGAAACCTACCTTAGTGATGTTGGAACCGAACTGTCGATTCCCTCCTGGGCAGAGGTCGCCGCGAAGGATTACCGACATGAGATTCACAGCAGAGAGTTATTTATTACTAGCGCGCTAGGGTCCCAAGCTTTAAGTTGGCCCTGGGACCCCGAGTGCTTGTTACAGGTTGTTTATATAGGCAAACACAAGTTCAAACACAGCTTAAGGCGCGAAATTCAAACAAAGCTTTAGGCGCGTGGTAATTGGGTCTAGCTATGGCCTGAGCAAGGTGTCTTGTTCTAATTGGTTAGAGCAGGACCTTATGAGGTTTTTTTCTTGGAGTTGCTGATTCCGGGAACTTCGAGGCAGGGTGGGACCCCCGGAATTGGCAGGGTGGGACCCCATGAGGTTGTTTCCCGGAATCGGCAAGGTGGACCCTATCAGGGTGGGACCCTATCGAGGCAGGGTGGGACCCTATCCAGAGCCACCTGGTGTTAATTTTTTCTATATGAGGCCTAGTTTCTAAATTTTATGAGGCCTAGTTTTAGTGACTTGTAGTACCACTCATGCCAGAAACAAAGTCAACAAAATGCCTTGCCTAGATTATTTCAAAGGCATTTTAAATTGTCTCCTTGACTCCACCTTGGCTCATCCAGTTCTCAACAGGTTTAAAACTAAAATCTTATCATCACTACTCATAGTAGTGACAATGGTCAAATTTATAAGTATAATTTACAAGGACGTTTGAAATGTGGCCCTCTTTACTTTTTCATACTCATTTTTTTTTCCAGTAGCCCTCCCATTCTCCAAGCTCCTGCTGCTCTGATGTTGTTTCGGTTCCTTAAACATGCCATGCTTAGGCTTGTCTCCAAGTTTTGTTTCCACCCGGGGCTAGATCTTTAGCATAGAATGCAAACCTTCTTTCTTATCTAGCACCTACTCATTCTTTTGTTTCCTAATGAGATATTGTATCTTCTGGAGAAAAGGTCCTGACTCCCAAGACCCAAACCAGTATCTTTTCCTGCACTTTGACCATACCATGTCTTCTTGTTCCACCTCCAATGTCTTGCTAATGAACAGCACAACCCAACCAGATGAGAACCTCTGAGAAAAAGGAACCACCTCTATCTTCTTCACTCTGGTATTTCTAGGCAGCAACACAGCACTTGGCTCACAGGAGAGCCTTAATAAATATTTATTAAATGATAAAATGTAAACACTTTGTATCAAAAATGTACTATTCAACAAAAATCTCCAATCTAAATGTTAAATAAGAATTTGCAATACTCATAACAATTAAGTCCCCATTTACTTTCTCATTCATGAAAAAAGGCACCACATGATGACTTTGAATCATTGTGGATTCATGAAGGTTCCATTAAGGGCTCATGTTTTACTCCACTAAAATTGAAGTCTGAAGTGAGCATGATTTATATTTAAGATAAAAACCTGGGGTCATTTATTCCTGACGTAGGCATTCTTTAATTCTTTATATGAAACTTGTATGAGTAAACATTATCCCCATTTTTCATTTTTCAAAAAGAGGAGTGCCAGGAAAACCGGTTCAAGATCATTCTCTGTGTCCTTGTATAATAATTGTTTTGCAGGAGGTGCAGACATTATTTTACATTTTGTTTTTGTTACTTAACCATTTAGTTCAAAAATCTACCCTTTCTGTGAACTTCTTAAGAACAAACATTAAAGTATATGATTATCTTCTGGATTTTATTGATAGTTCCCAGTGTTCTGAAATTATTTTCATGTAAATATGCTGTCCAGTGAGTATCTTTATTATTGTATGTGTTTTATTATAATTATCTATGTAGTTGTCTCACTCAATAGATTGGGTTTTTACAGGGTAGCGACCGCATTTTGTTCATCTTTCCATCCTCAGTGCCCAGCATGATATGTGGCACACAGTACATCCTGAATAAATATTTGTTCAAAACGTGAAGTTTACCTTACCACTTTTGCAAATCTAACACTTTGATTATATTAAACACCTTAAGGAATTAGAAGAGCGTATTATTTAGCTTTCTAAAAATGCATATGCAACCACATATTTCCTGCTGCTGAAAATCTTTTTCTTATTAATTTTCCCTATAAGATAAAGTATAAGCCCTTCAGTATGCATATGAGACCCTCTTATTCTGACCTCTGCCTTATCTCCTCTCATTACTGCCTCACCTTTAGTCTGAGGATGCCCTAGTGCCCATCATTCTCATATACACTTCACACTCTCCTGTTATTCAGCAAGACTGTTTGGTTATCATTTGCTTCACTTACTGCCTCATAAACTAAAAATAAAATTCTAAGACCCTCAACTAACTAATAGATCCTCCCCCTGGCCAAGGGCATTCCAAAGTTAGCCTGAAACCTAGTTCAGGACTTGAAGGGAAGTGGAGGGTCAGACATGCCTCATTATACCCTCCTCCCTTTGGAATTCAGGCACAGCTGACCAGCGTTAACATCAAAATACAGATTATTTAAGTCTGAAAAGAGACATTTATAATCTAGTCTCTTTGAAGTCTGTTACCTAGAGGCTTCATCTGTATAATAAAATACTTCCTCTCTACAATCCCTTATCTTAACTCAGACACTACTTTTTATTGATTCCAGGTCTTCAGATAACTCTTTCAATCAATTGCCAATCAGAAAATCTTTGAATCCACTTATGACCGGGAAACCACTCCTCTCCTCTTCCAGTTATCCCAGCTTTACAGGCCAAACCAGTGTCCATGTTACATGTATTGATTGATGTCTTATGGCTTCCTAAAATGTATAAAACCAAGCTGCAGCCTGACCACTTTGGGCGCAAGTTCTCAGGTTTTCCCAAGGCTGTGCCATAGGCCATTGGTTACTCATATATGGCTCAAAATAAATCTTTTCAAATATTTTGCAGACTTTGATTCTTTTTGTCAACAGCATCATTTCATTGATTTATAGTTATAACACACATAATGACAGTGCCTTTTAATTTTGTCTTGGGACAACAGTAAACATTTTAAAGACTTTTGTTTTGTTTTGTTTTCATTTGATTTTCATCATAGTTACCATATCCTTAACATTTTACTCAGGGCTTAGCACATAATAAAGAGCAAACCTATGTTGATGATTACATAATTGATTTTTTGCAATAAAGATCATTCCCTAACGTTATGGGTGAATAAATTGAGTTAAAGAGAGATTAACTGTCTAAACCCACACACCCTAGTCAAATTCAAATTGCTTTATTCATTTTTCTGGCTGGAAACTATCTTTCTTTTAAAACCAAGGCAAGGTGACATTTTCAGGAAAATCTTCCCAGACCACCTCAAACTCACATCCCTATTCCTCCTCTCAATAAAATGAATCTTCCTCTTACATTCATGACTTACTTTCAATATTACTTTATTGCACTTATCAGACTGTCATGTTGTAGCAAGTTTAATGTCTCCTTGTTTTTCTTGACGACTTGGGAGTGCGAACCTATGCTTTTTCCATTTCTGCATTTTCAGGGCTTATTTCCTATTTGGTGCTCAAACTGCTAAATTCAACTGAAAAGCTAATGTTGAGATATCATGTTCAAATATCTACTTTATCTTGTATTTTGTTTTAATCATACAGATTCTATAACCAAAATAATTTAAAAACTAATATAAATGCAATGAATCCTTATACAACATGTTTTTTTTCTTTTTCTGAAGAAAACATATATTGATTCATGCCTCAGTGCTTTGAGATTTGTCCTCCAGGGACATGCAATTCAATGGCCCATTTTGCTTTTCCATCTACTCTATCTTTCTCTGCATCCTTCAAAATGATCCTTGCAATCTTTTCATGTACTTTGGGACTGGATATGCTGGATTCTTCCTGTTTTCTGGCTCTCTGCTTCATCTTGATCCTTCATCACTGTTTTCTCTTCTTTCATACATAACAGAAAGGCTCAGATCTTCTGACTGGCAACTTCCCTTATGGCATCCTGGTGACACTCTTCAGGTGGCCTCTATTTCTTTCTTTTCCAGGCCCATCCTCACTGTTGAGCTCACATTGCCAGCTATCAGCCAAAATTAATGATCCTCTAGCACTTGAAACTCCGTAAGCTCGAAACTGAGGCTGGCAATGCTCCTGCCCTGACAATGGCTCCAGGGCACAACGCCTGTCCCCTGGAGGATGATCTCCACCTTCTGTCTCTCGCATCCTCAAACCATTCAATGTAGTGCTGAGATGGCCTCCTGGCCAAGGCTGACACTCATTGCATCACTGTAATGCTTACATACTTTGATGATTCCCCATACTCAGGGATAAAAATCAAATAGCTTGCCAGGCCTAACCCTCTGGAAAGTGTCTCTCTTGACTTGCCTTCATGCAGCCCTCAGTCCTTCTGAACTCCATGGTTAATTTCTCCCAGATAACCTTGCTGCCTTCCTGCTTCTATGACTATTCTCTTCTTTCTTTTTACTTCCTCAAATTTGTCTCATGAAAGCGATGCTTATAATTTGGGCCCATACAACATGCCTTCTTCCTTGAAGTCTTCACTTGTGTTTTCACAGAATATTTTTTGCACATAAAAACTGACTTTTTAAAAACTTTTTTAAAATTTTAGTTAATTCAATAACTGGTATTGCTCTTTCAGAAACAATTGTATAGCTCTCAGTCTTTAGTAGGGCACCATACTTATATAGAAACTGATGACTATTTGATAACTTGTACAATCCTGACCCAAAGATTGTTCCAAATAATACTAAATGTATTAAATTATTTCAGCATTCTAAGACATCTCTAAAGAGAAAATGTAATGGTTAATTTTATGTGTCAACTTGCTTAGGCTAAGGGATGCCCAGATAGCTGGTAAAACATTATTTCTGAGAGTGTCTGCAAGGGTATTTCTGGAAGAGATCAGTATTTCAATTGGTAAACAGAGTAAAACAGCTCACCCTCACCAGTGTGGCTGGGGCATTAACCAATCTGCTGAGTACCCAGTCTACTAGCAGCAGACACCAATACTGAGCCCTAGATATGGCATCATCCCCTGGGGTAACCAGCCAGCTATCTGGTGACAGACTGATTCAATTAGACCTCTTCCATTACGGAAGGAACAATGTTTTGTCTTTACTGGAACAGAGACTTACTCTAGATATGAATTTTCCCTTCTTGCACACAACACTTCTGCCAAGCTACCATCCATGAACTTACAGAATGCATTATCTACCTAGGATTTCATATAGCAATGCTTCTAATCAAGGGACTTACTGTACAGTAAAATAATTGTGGCAATAGGCCTATCCTGATAGAATTCATTGGTCTTACTATGTTCCCTACCATCCTGAAACAGTTCATTAATAGAATGGTGGAATGGTCTTTGGAAGACTCAGTTACAGTGCCAGCTAGGTGTGAATAATACCTTGAAGGGCTGGGGCAAGGTTCTTCAGAGGCTACATATGCTTCAAATCAGCAATTAATGTATGATGCTGTGTCTTTGATAGCCAGGATTCATGAGTCCAGGAATCAAGGAGTAAAAATGGAGTGGCATCACTTATTATTACCACCAATGACAGACTAGAAAAAGTTTTGCTTCCTGTTGCCATAACTTTATGCTCTCCTGGTCTACAGGTCTTAGTTCCAGGGAGATAAATGCTTCCACCAGGAGACACAACAATGATTCCATTAAGCTGGAAGTCAAAACTACCACCCAGCCACTTTGAGCCTCTCATGACTCTGAATCAATAGGATAAGAAGGGAATTGCTATGCTGGCTGGGGTTATTGGTCCAGGCTACCATGAAGACATTTGAGTACTACTTCACAGTGGGAATGAGGAAGTGTATGTTTGGAATACAGGAGATCCATTAGGGCATTACTTAGTGTTACCAGGTCCTGTGATATAAGGTCAATTAAAAATTACAATAACCCAATCCAAAAAAGCCTACTAATAACCCATACTCTTTGAGAAAAAAGACTGGGTTTAATCTAAAATTAAGAACCATGACTAGCTGAGGAGCTTGCTGAAGGAAAATGGAATACAGAATGGGTAATAGAAGAAGGTATAAATACCAGCCATCAATACAAGACTACATACTGGCTATAAGAAAATAATTGTCAGGAGAGTTTCCCCCCTAATTTGTTATGAAACATTTTTATGTGTATATATTCATATATTAAGCAAATATCTTTGTTTTCTTTCCTGTCTTATTCCCTTCACAAATAACTATGTATTGACTTTATATTAGGGTATTTAAGTATTGTTAATTTTATATCATAGTATTTAAACTACTGCATATCAGAAGAATGAACATCCCACATGGATTTCACCTCTTCTTATGGGTAAGGCATTAGTTTGCTTTCTGTTATATGTAATATAGTTGTATCATGTTAGGCAGAATTATCTCCTTGTTATTTTCTTTATTTGGAGATTAAGTATGGTTTAAGAAGATGCACATGGGTGCCGAGTTACTAAGCAGGGGACTTGTGATGGTTAATTTTCTGTGTCAACTAGACTGCACTATGGAGTGTTGAGATAGCTGGTAAACATTATTTCTGGGTATGTCTGTGAAGATGTTTCTGGAAGAGATTAGGATTTGAATTGGTAAACTGGGCAAAGAAGAATGTGACCTTCACCAATGTGAGTGGGCATCATCCAATCTGTTGAGGGCCCAAATAGAACAAAGAGGTGGAGAAAGGACAAGTACACTCCATTTTTGAGCTGCAACATTCATCTTCTCTTGCCCTCAGACACTAGCACTCTTGGGTTTGGGATCTTCTAGCTCAGATTTGGACATACACCATTGGCTCCCATGGTTATCAGACCTTCAGGCTTACACTGGACCTATACCAGGGCTTTCCTGGGCCCCAGCTGGCTGACAGCAGATCATCAAATTTCTTAGCCTCCACAGTTGTGTGAGCCAATCCTTCAAAATATATAACTTTCTTTATATCTATCTATCTATCTATCTATCTATCTATCTATCTATCCATCCATCCATCCTATTGGTTCTATTTGTCTGGAGAATCCTGAATAATACAGAAGACTAACACCAGTGATAATATCTTAGTTAATGAAAAATGTAAAAACAAACATTACAGGTTAATTTTGACTTTAAAATATTTGTCTCATAAACGAAAATGTAATTGATAAAAAATACTTAATTATTTTACATGAAGTTTGCACATTGTGATTTGAGAATCGCAGTGCAAAGCTCACAAGGCCTCAAATATCTCCTTTATCAGCCAACTATGATGCAATCCTCCTTAATCACCATAATGGAAATTTATTTCATTTGATTCACTGTTTTTGGTGAAATATTCAAAAGGGAAAATATGCATGAGAGAGGTAAAATTGCTTACACATTGCCTGAAAGAGAAAAGACTCATATTCCAAATTAAGGCTAAAGTCAGCTGCATGGCTGGGAGTTCAGGGAAGCCAAATGGCAATGAGAAGAAATTACCAGAATGAAAAAGTGTATGGGATAAGATCAATACAACATATTCCCATGTCACTGCATTTTGTTTAACAAACATTTGACAGGGAACAAGCTTCACGCATGCAAATCACTTTAGTGTGTGACCTTACAACCCAAAACCCTGCCATCTTGCACTCATGGATCTTCCCCTCTAGAAGTTCAGAAAATATATATATATATATTTTTTTTCTAGTTGAGGTAGTGATCAGGAGAGGAGGTATGAAGAAAGTAACAGTTTAATTGGATAGATTCCAATGGGGTCAGGAAAGATATTAACGAGCAGAGATAAGACATCCTGGAATCTATTTTATGAGTGCATGTTACTCACCGAAACAGGATCAAGAAAGCCTATAAAATGCCTCTGGGAATGTGTATATTCCAGATTTCTGGATAAGTGTAACTAAAAGGAAATAAGGAAGAAGGGACAAAAGAAGAAAAGAAAACTAGTTTTTACTAGCTTAAATAAATCATTGTGCTTCTTCAAGTTGCCAATCTCAGTGAGAATTTTTTAGGCTATTAAAAACAGGTATTAAACTTCCAAATGAATATTAACGAATGGAAGACATTTTTGCAAGGTTCAGCTAGACCTTAACTTCTAGAGCCAATAACAACCACTGCAACAACTTCATTTATTGTAAAAAATGCACACCATCTTATTTAATCTTGATAATTGCCTATAGGTTAAGATTATCACCATTTTATTGATGAACTGTCCAGGCTCAAAAGATAGAGACTTGTTCAAAGTCACAGAGCTGATAAGTGTGCTTCCTGATCAGGAAATAATTATGAACCACAAACTAGTAGCTGGGGGGTCTCAGAATCAGATCAAGTTTGCAGCTGCTCATTTCTCAGGGACTACACCATGATCGCTTAACATTGTAGTGGTTAAAAGGTGGGTTAAATTATTTGGAATTTAAATCCAAATTTTAGAAATTCTTAGTATAATCATATATACAACTTCTTTGAATCTTGTTTTTCAATCTGTAAAAATGAGAAAACTAACAGAGCCTAATTCCATTGGATCACAGTGAGAATTACATAAGTTAGTTATTAGAATAATCCTGGCACATAGTATACAAGTACTCAATATATACTATCTTTCACTTTTCCTTGGGACCGAGTTTACGACTTGGCTATTTTTTTTTAAACTTGTCATCTGAACTATCCTCTTGACCCCAGCTAACTCTAAGTTCGCCATTTTAAAAGTATTAAAAAGCACACCATATTTTTGTACCCATTAACCATCTACACTTCCCCCCTCTCCCCATTGCTCTTCTCACCCTCTGGTAACCATCATTCTATATTCTATCTCCATGATTTCAAACCTTTTCATTTTTGGCTTCTACATATGAGTGAAAACATGCAAAATTTGTCTTTATGTGCTTGGCTTATTTCACTTAACACAGTGTCCTTCAGTTCCATCCATGTTGTTACAAATGACAGGATTTCATTATTTTTATGGCTGAATAATATTCCATTGTGTATACATAATACATTTTTAATCCACTGATAGACACTTAGGTTGATTCCAGATCTTAGCAATTGTGAATAGTGCTGCAATAAATATGAGTGTACAGATAGCTCTTTGATATACCAATTTCCTTTAGAAATATACCTATAACATACAATTTATAAAAATACAATTTATAACTAACCAGATTATTTATAAATGCATGGCAGTGGGGTTGCTGAATTATAGGCTAGCTCTATTTTTAGTTTTTTTGAGCAACCTCCATATTGCTCTCCATAGTGGTTGTATTAATTTACTTTACCACCAATAGTATATGAGGGTTCTCTTTTCTCCATATCCTTGCCAGTATTCATTATTGCCTGTCTGTTGGAGAAAAGCCATTTTAACTGGGGTGAGATCACATCTCGTAGTAGATTTGATTTGCATTTCTTTGATGATAAATGAGGTTGAGCTTTTTTTCATATACCTGTTAGCCATTTATACCTCTTCATTTGGGAGATGTCTATTCAGACCTTTTGCCTATTGTTTAAATTGTATTATTATATTTTTTCTATCAAATCGCTTGAATTTCTTGTATATTTTGGTTATTAATCCCTTGTCAGATGGGTAGTTTGCAAAAAATATAGTTAGAAGAATGAATAAGATTAAGATCTAGTACCTTATAGCACAACAGGGTGGCTACAGTCAACAATATTTTATTATATATTTTAAAATAACTCAAATAGTGAAATTGGAATATTACTAACACAAATAAATAAATGTTTGAGGTGATGGATACTCCAATTATACTGATGTGATTATTACACATCATATGCATGTATGAGACCATCACATATACCTCATGAATATATATGCCTATTATGTACCCATAATCAACATTTTTTAATAAAAAATAAAATACATACTAATAAGAAGGCTACAGATAATTATTTTATGGTGCATAATGTAAGGCTCATCTAATAATGAAAATGTAAACTAGCATATTGAAACAAATTAGAATATGTAACTCTATGAGTCTAGTATTAATTTTTCTTCTTTTATTCTTTCTCCAAATTTGGGTCAATATTGAATATTTTAAGAAGTCCTGGTAATAGCAATTATCTTGAGACATATATAAATCACTTCTGAGTATTTAAAATACAGTTCTTTGTCTTAGAGATTCTCCACTATTCTCAAGACATCTACAGACTGGAATGATATTTTAAGCATTTGACCTTATTCTTAATGCTAGAACTCAAGAGGAAAAAGATAAGCACACACACACATAAGCAAAGAAACAAAAAACAAAAAACAGAAAGCCCACAAACAAATAAACAAAAATTAAACACAAAAATATACAAAATAGACAATTTCTTTTTGAGGTATTGATGAACCATCAAATAAAGATAAGGATAATGACGGGTCAATTTTGTTTTGTATTTTGGTCAAAAATACAATTTATAACTAACCAGATTATTTATGAATACAAGGCATCAGTGGCTGGAGGGCTAGTTACGACTTTGTACTGACCCATATGAACTATTATATGCCTAAAAGAAATTCAAAATGCACATTTCACTGAACGTGCAGAATTAAAATCAACTTCACCTTGCACATTTCAAGGCATAAATTATAGAAGCCCCTCACCTTCTTCATTTTCCTGAGATATAAAATGTGAAATGAACCAACACGGACTGGAACATGCATAGTAGGCAGAGGCACTTGTAATTAATGGCCCTGTTCTTCATCTTCCTGTAATAACATGTAGAGAATATGAGCATATGCAATGGCAAACATGGTAGCATAATGACTCAAAAGGACACTGATTTGGGTGTTAGGTCATTTTGGGTGGGTCTCAATTTCTTCATCTGTAAAATGAAGTGGTTCTTGATTTTAAAACTGTATTATTCTATAATACAGTTGATTTTACAATCCCTAGTAATGTGGGTATTTATTCATAAAAACCTTGTAGACATTTAAATTTAGATTGCAATATGGCACATACTACAAAGCTATTAACCTTATTATATCCTTCTTGTGCATCATTTTATTTTCTAAAAACTACTAAGAACATAAGAAAAAAAATGTATCCAGTAATGAGCAGAACTGAAGAATATGTGATCTTTAAGTATGGAATATACTATTTATATGTGTGTTTATATGCAAAATACATAGGTTTATATATGTATATAATATGAAGATGCTATTTTAAATTGTTATTTAATAAAATACAAGCTCAAAATTTACCCTAGAGCTGTTAAAAGAACCACTTTCATTCAATTACACATTCATTTACATTTATGAACCAAAGCAATAAATGGATACTTTGAAGACATACTTAGTTTTATGATAGAGGCATCTGTTACATTCTTTTCATGGTATAAAGTAACTCAAATATCAAAAGCAAAATATTTGAAATAAGAAAATAAGAAATGCTACTGCAAGCATTTGCTATTTATCAAAAAGCTATCCACTGATTGTATTAGATACTATTCCTTTCTGTACAGCTTGCCTGTCATAGTCACCATGTGATGCACAGAGATGACTGGTCTCACACAGCATCAGCAGGTGTGGGTGTAGTGAAAATTACATGGGCTGCAGAGGCAGGTAACCTGGGTTAAATACCAGGTTTTATCACTTGCCTGATTGTATTAATTATGTCACTGGAATTACTTACATGGCACTAGATTTTATTTCCTTTTGTTTAAATAAAGCTAATAACTGTATTTGCTCTTCTTACATTGGGTTGCTTTGAGTTATGAATAAGAAAGCATTATACAATATTCATAATTACTACAGTTGATACAGTATCCCAATATCAAAACTGATACATCCTTTATCCTGTGGCTAAAGTTTCTTTTATACTCTCCACCACCTATCTAATCAAACACCCAATTCTGTTCATTTAACTTTCTATGTATTTCTTAAATTTATGCCCTCCTCTCCATTCCAGCTACCACCTTACTAAGGCAAGTCTTATTCTCTGTTAGCAGACTTCTCCCTTCTTATGCCATCTAAAGCCATCTTGTAAAACAGATGCCAGAATTTTTCTACCCCAAAAAACAATCCGAACACACTATTTTCCTATCCTATACCCTTAAGTGATTCCTTGTCAACTAAAGAGTAAAATCCAAGCTTCAAAAGGGTATTCAAAATCTTCCCTAGTCTGGCACTCTAGTCTCCAGACTTAACTCATCACTTCCATCCTCAGCATTTCTAGTCCTTACCTTAATGCTCTGTTCATCAATGTTCGTCTGTTTGGAATTCCCTATTGCTAAGTGGCCATCTCCTATTTAACCAATAAGAATTAACTCAGGAACTTTCCAAGGCATAGTTAGTAAGCCTAGAGGAGACTCTCACACACAAATCAATTTCTGTATTATAATACACTCATTTATATGTCTGCTTTTTCTGGCCAAAATGTGAATTCTTAATGATAGAGACTTTTTTTTTCCTTTGTCCTTCTAGCACTCAGGAGAGTGTCTCACACATATTAAGCACATTTCCTATTGTTGTTTCTACCCTGAATAAGAACACACACTGTTGTTTCTACTCTAAACAACACCTGGGCCAAATAAATGCATAACACCTAAAAGCCAGACATTAAAAATCATTAAATTGAAACAATAATGAGAAGGAATATCCATATAACAAAGACAAAGATATTACAGAAGTCAATTCATCACTCTTAGTTTGTAAAAGACAATTTCATTACACTTGATTTTTTTAAAGAGATATTTTGAAGCACGTGTTGCTTCCATTAATCATATTTAAATGAAATTAAATATTGCAAATATTAATGTTAGTTACCATTAATATTTTATAAACTAACTGAATGGTAGTATCAATTTTGGTAAAAAATTAAAGATTAATTGAAAAAAGTTACATGAAACACACTGGACAAAATAAAATATTACTAAATAAAGTGAAGATTTAGGGGTCTTGGGAACCGAGCTAAAATCCAAATATGCAGTAACCACAGTTGCACATAAACTGTTCAACAATAATCACTTGCCTACTGCAGTCCTTATTGGAAACATTCTTTGGGGAAATTGCTTCAGAATATTTAACCATGTAAAGTAAAATGCAGCTGGGTTATAAACATTAAAAGATAAATAGAAAACAAAAAATTAAAAAGCCAATAATACAGTTTTTTAAAGTATTCACTGCCATTAGGATTCCAGTTGTATTTCTATTCTCATTGATTAATAATTTAAAACATCTATACCTAGATTGGTGTTTAGCCTTTCATTTTCTATATAGCTAATCCCTTAACACTTCCTCATGGGTCTCATTTTCCAAGCTCTTTATCATCATTTCAATTCTCTTTGGAGCTCTAATGTTATTAGTTGTCCTTTTAAAATGCGGCCAACAGCAAGTAGAAAATAAATATCACCTAACTTCATTCAGTGCAATATATTTAGTCCTTAGATTAGTTAATGTGATTCCCTGCTAGTCTAGTGAGTGAATTTGCATAATAAGAAGTAATCAGTAAATGACATAGTCCAACTCAACTATTCGTTTTAAGCACTTGTATTCACTGTTCAATTTTTCAATGCTTTATAATCATTTTTGTTTGATTTTATTCACAGTAAAATTGTGAAACAGGTCAACATTAAACTCACTGGAATCTAAGCTTTTCACATATTCTATATAATTAAGCTTTTATAGCCCTCAAAGGAAGAAGAAATGTATAGTAGTGTCACTTCAAAAGGTCACACAGAAGTGATGGAACGATCCTGAGGACTACAAAAGATCGCACAGATTGAACAGAACTTTATTATGAAGTTCACTTCATAGCCTTGGGGTAAAGCAAGTATTGATCCAGATGCATGAACCCTAGAGCACTCTACATTTGGATTAAGATTGCAGGAAGAATCTCTAAAGAGAAATTCCAGACACACTCTCCTTCGCAATTCAAATGATTCCACTTTCCTATCTCAGCCTCTATAACTGTCTTCAATCAAATTGCCCACTAATTATGTTAGTGTTTCTTCTGCCATGTGTTTTGAATCCACCTCTGAGCACTAACTCTCCTAAGCAATGTTCAGGTTCAGGCCTACGTCACTTCATCTAAGGATTGCTTAGTTTAATAATTTATATCAATGTTGAAACGCTCCATATTTTGCCTTCTAAAACATCCCCTTCTTATCCAGTTGCTTTCATTTTCTCCTTGAGTATTTGTTTCTCTACAAATTCCTTTTATATCACTTGTTCCTAATGGGTTGATATTCTGCAAGATGACATATTTCGACTCTCTCCTCATTCTATGCTCTCCCAAGGTGATCTTATCAACCACCACAGCTTCAAGCACCACTTTTGTTCTGAAATCTTTAAAACGTCTCTCTCTCCATCCTGTACCTTTCTTCAGAGCTGACACATGTCCCCTGAATGCCTATTAAATATGTCCAATGGACACTGCAGGTGCGTCATACACTTTACATGTGAAAACCTGCTTCTTCAAATGTTTCTCATTCTGGATCTTAGTAAATGGATTCATCATCCACTTAGGCAAGAAAGCCAAAAATCTTGGAGTCATTCTAGAATGTTCCTCTATACTTTGCTTTCCACATTCAATAAACCTTTGTATATTTCCTCAAAGTATTGAGAAACATCTATGGACAAGATAGTAAGCCAGGTGTGAGGCATACTGCAGCGGACAAGGTAAACATCATTTTTATATTCACAGAATGTTCACACTAATGGGATATAGAAAGGTAAATATAATACTCATATTGCAGGCTATGTGAATGGCACGCCCAGGAGTTTGGCAATATATGAATACAACCTATGGAGGTTAGATAGTTAGTCCTGCAAATACAATGTCAAAAGAACAAAAATAACATGTTCAGTAATTTTTTGTACTACATATCTGCTTTTCCTTCTCATTGTCAGTTATTTGATTCCAACTGTCAGTATTTTCCTCTTGGACTGCCACAATAGCTCTCTAACCAGCATTCTCTCATTACTTTTTTCTATTCCCTATCCTATTCATTCACCAAAACATTGCCAGAATATTTTTTATAAAATGTCAAGCTGACCATGAGCTTTCTAAAATTCTAAGCTGACCACTAAGCTCTTTCTATTAGACAATCCAAAGTCCTTAAAATGGCCTACATTTATTGGTGGAGCCACTTGATACTTCATCACTTCACACATGTTCTCTGCTGCAGCCATGCTAAGCTCCTTGCAAATACCCATGCCAGGTATGCTCGCTCACAGCTCTGTCCGTTAAAACATGCTTACCCCTCTCCCATACATAATCAGAATAACTCCTACTTGCCATTCCACACTCACCTCTGACATCAATCTCTCTTTAGAGTTTTCCTTAAGAATCATTATAGTCTCTTGGCACCCTTCCTCTGTTCTTTCATTTCACCCTCCTGACCATATGTCCCTCATCACTTACAGAATGAGACTGTAACCACAAGTTTGTCCCCCCGCTAGACTATGAGCTTTTAAACAGCAGGAATCTTGCTCTTCTCGTTTACATATTTTTGCTTCTTACAACAGTGACTTGCGTGTAGGAATCCTTTAGTAAATATTTAGAGAACAAATTAATTGGTGGCAACTAGTTTATCCTGCATAAGGATGTCATGTTCTTCCTCAATGCCACGAGGAAGTGATAAAATCATACTGAGGTCAGAATGGACAATGATTCCCTAGCCTGAGAATAAGTCATCTTCCCTATCTGCATTCCAGGCCCTTCACAGTGTCTAGCAAGAGACCCTTTCTGAAAGAAATAAAATGGTAATCTTGTATTTCCTTCAAAGTTCAAGGCTCAGTTCCTCTAGGAGGTCTATTTTGACTATTACTTGAAATAGTATTTTCTTACTTAAACTCTTACTGTTTTAATATGAGGATAAGTATTGCCTGTGCTTGTTCTAAGAAACTTTTCTATGTATATGTATCCTCTTTCTCAAAATTATGTATCAAGAGCCTTGTGAATAAAGACTTTTATTTCTGTGAGTTGTCTCTGCTACCTACTCCATTGCTGCAAGTATGCCAAGTATTTTTAATTGCATAAATTTAAGATGTACAACACGATGTTTTGATATACCTGTCCATAGTTAAATGATTACTCCAGGTAAGCAACTTAACACAGCCATCACTTCCATGTGGTAAGAACATCTAAAATGTACTTTCAGCAAATTTTCAATAGATGATACGATATTATTAACTCTAGTTCTCCTGCTGTTTATTGTATCTCTAGATGTATTTGTCCTTCATAGGTGATAAGTATTTACTATGTTAAATTCGAAGAAAATAATAAAAACAATCTCTCTTGATTCTTTTCCCAATGTGCTCCGAATCAAAACTTCCCTCACAAATTTAACTATTTTCTATCTTCATCTTATTTGATTTCTCGACATTGTCCATGAGAGCTGCCTACACTCTCCTTGAAAGGTGGACTTTGCTTAGCTTTCATACATTACACCTTTCTGATTTTTCTTCTGCATCTTTGGCTATTCCTCAGTTGGCTGTGGGAAGTATTCTTCATTTACTAAACCATAAAATATTAAGTGCATCAGGGGTATCTTCTTCTCCTCTAGGCTTGTTTATCATCTTAACCCTCACGAGCAGCCCAAACCATCTGTGCTTCTCAACTCCATTGTAATAGAGGCAGAAAGGTCACTTCATTCTGTTTAATATGTGCAATAATATGTTTTAATAAGCATCGTTCTCAGAGTAATACTGAATAAGGGAATAAGAAAAAGAAGAGCAACCCATCCAATAATTTTAGAAAAAAATTTAATAGACACATAGCATAGAAAGGACATTTCACGATTATTTAAACTTCATAAAGATAGGTTTATGTGGAGGGCAGGGAAACTTAGGAGTTATTTTGTTCTGTAAAATGTAACACAGTGCACAGTGAATCAGATCATGTTAGCAAATATAAAATCATTTGCGTGTATGTAATTTAGCTTTAAACCACTGAGGAAGATATTTGAACATTTGCCACAGAAAAAGTTGTAGCAGCCTCCCTCAGGCAGGAGTGCTTAAGTGTCTGCTAATGTCTAGTGACTTGCTTAAAAGAGGATAAAACAACACACCCCCAGGCAAGCAAGAAGATTTAAATAGAACCAATTTAGGAAGCATAGTGCCTTAGCAAATTCAGAAATTAATCCAGATTAAGACATTTTGCTTTAAGGATCTATGTCAAAAAACAAGTTCTACAACTCTGACTTAGAGGTAAGGGCTGGGGAAGGCACTCAAAAGGTATTTTCCATAAAAACCCTCATGTGTTCCAAAGTACACCTTCAAAAATCATAGAGCAAAGTCACCAGCATGTGTTATCTCAAACTAGCAGAAGTTTAAGCTTAATTTTAAAAAAAGTCAGCTGGGAATGGGAGAGGATTGTAATTTATTCTAATATTAATATAAAGAATCTAAACATTTAGGTATGTCTGAAATATGTTTTTGTCTTTTGTATGATATAACTTATGATAAATCATTTCTTAAAATAATTATTTAACCCACAAACATCATCCAGAAGTCTCACACTTAACAGTTTTTTAGTGTCCACAAAGATAATTACTGATCAAAGTCCCCAGGTCTCTAAAGCAAACTGAAGAATTTAATTGAAACTTTATGTACACCTATCCATCTAGGAGAAACTAGATAGTGATCCTTTTATAGTAAAAAATTGTGTACTGAGACTGAAACTGTCACATCTGAGCTGAACAAATTCCCAGAGAGATTCATACAAATAGATTATATATATGAGAAACATTAACTCAAGTGATTCTCCATATCAAAAAACACCCACAGCTTTGAGACATGATTCATTTTGCTCACTATTATTCCTGAAATCATACGTTATAAACACACAATATGCTTGGTCATAAGTTTCTTGGTATCCTCTTATTGGATTTGTTTATAATATTTTTATTAACAATAACGTTTATCTCCTATATGCATAGGTATTTTCTGTGACCTTCATGACCGACTCAAAAATTCTGGAAATTGTAATGTGACCATACCTTGCTTCCATTTTCTCTCGCCTCTCGTTCCATCTTGAGGTCAGAAATTAGAAGATTCTTATATTTGTTTTTCCCATTACTGTTGTGATCATCTATTCTGTATTCCGAAGTTAGCTGCGCAGAGAGGGGACTGTCACTCAGGTTCAGTGGCTGTTCATCTTGCTCCAGCCCAGTTTTGCCATCACTGTTGGAGTCTCCCATCTCCCTGCTGTGTGTTCCCCCTGAAGCAATTGAACTCTGCCCCAGAGTCTCATTGCCATTAAAGCTCTCTGCAGCAGAATCATCTGTTGGAAAGGAAAAGTTATATTTTGATTTTAATTAATATTCTATTCAGATTCTACTTCAACTAGCATTTATTGAGCTCCCATTATGTGAATGGCATTTTACATATAATATGTAATTCATCCTCAGCAATAAGCTTGTAAACAGTTACTGTTATTTTTAATCTAGTAGGCACATGATAAGGTTTGAATGTTTTGTCCTCTCTAAATCTCACATTAAAATGTGACCTCCAGTGTCCATAGTGGGGTCTAGCGGCAGGTGTTTGGGTCATGAGGGTGAATTTTTCATGAATGGCTTTGTGCCATTACCATGGTAATGAGTGAGTTCTTGCTCTGGGAGTTCATAGGAAAGATAGTTGTTTAAAAGAGCTAGCACCTCTTCTCTCTCTCTCTTGCTCCCTCTGTCACCATGAGACAAACTGGCTCCCCTTCATCTTCCTCCATGACTGTAAGCTTCCAGAAGCCATCACCAGAAGTAGATGCCGGCACTATGCTTCATGTACAGACTGCAGAGCTGTAAGCCAAATAATCCTTTTTTCTTTATAAATTACCCAGTCTCAGGTATTCCTTTATAGCAATGCAAATGGGCTAACACAGCACATTTAGGCACAAGAAGTGAAATAAAATAATAAGAAGAAAACAGAATTGAGAGAACAATTTAATCTCAAATGCAATCTCAAAGGAAAAAAAAAAACAAAGAGAATTAAATAACTACCAATTATTTTGCAAATAGCTTTTGTTTTTCCAGAGAGAATATCTAGATTTGGTAAACATTCTCTGATAAAAAGCATCATTTATCCTACTCGTGAGAATGTGCATCAGTAAAAGCTGAATGAGTGTTTAATATGCATCTAAAGCATTAAAAGTGCTCATAAACTTTGTTCCACTCATTACACTTCTGGGAGTTTAACACCTAAGAAGTTTAATCAGTGTGTGTATCTTTTTGTAGGTAAACATTCATACCAGTGTTGTTCATAATGGCAAAAAATTAGAAATGACCTAAATTACCACAAATAGATTATTTAAATAAATGTTGAAATTGTTAGAATACTATGTAATTATTAAATAATCTATTTTAAGATATGGGGATGTGAGTCATGAAGTACTAAATAGAAAAATCTAGCTACAAAAGAGTGTGATTGGTATGATCCCAATTTCGTAAAAAGAAAACACATAGACAAAGATTACATGAAATAACATTCTATTTTTCTTAATTAATTTTATCTTATATAACAATTTGCTACTGATTTTCAAAAATTATGATGGAAAAGGTATTAATATGTTTCCTTTAGTTAAAAGCTATTAGTGAAATCATATAAATATGGGTGAGCAAAAGAAATATTATTCAATACTTGTGATTTTTAATTTTCTGAATATTATCAAGTATGCTTTTTGGAGGGGTGTAATGAAATAGTTAATGCTTTCTGATCAATTACATTCATGGGAATTATATTAAATTCTGAAAGAGTAATATAACTCACAGGTTCACTCATTTATTCACTAACATTTGTTAAGTGCTTACTCTGACCAATATGGGGTTAAGTTTTTGGCCTGTAGAGACTCCCCCTTCAACAAGTTCACAGATAATTAAGAGAGACAGAAAAACAAACATGCTATTAAAATGCAGAGCAAGAAGGCTGTGGTCTAATACAAGGGATAAAGACATCATAGAAGGCTTCCTAAAGAAGGGGATATGAGTTGAATTCCAAAAGGTGAGTGAGCCTTAACCAGGTGGAGAAGTTGGGGAAGAGCATTCTCTATAGAGGGATCAGCACATGCGAAGTCACAGAGGTCAGCATATGCAGGGCAAGTGAGAAGTAAGAGTAGTCTGGAGTGCAAGAAAAGAGAAAGAGAAAAGATAAACCTAGAAAGGAAAAAAGAGCATACCAAGAAAAGCATTTTGTTTATCAAAGAACTTGGATTTTATTCTGAGAGCAAATAACAGTTTTAATTTATTGTGAGAAGTGACATGGAAAAAGTTATATTTCAAGTAGACTATTCTGACTCTGATGAGGAGAATGGTATGAAGGGGCAAAATGGAAGTTGGGGAGACCAATTAAGAGATGTAGAAGTCGTCTAAGTTGGCATCTTTAAAAGCTCAAACTTCTGAAGCAGTGGCGGTGCAGAAAAAGAGACAACTAGAAAAATTGTGAGAACAGAACTGGTATGACTAGTAGTAATGGAGTTGGCAAGAGTCTAGGACGAAGCCACGTCTGTAGTAAAAAATTTAAAAAACAGGCTGGGCACGGTGGCTCATGCCTGTAATCCCAGCACTTTGGGAAGCCAAGGTGGGTGAATCACCTGATGTCAGGAGTTCAAGACCAGACTGGCTAACATGGTGAAATCCCTGTCTCTACTAAAAAATTCACCGGGCATGGTGGCATGTGTCTGTAATCTCAGCTACTCGGGAGGCTGAGGCAGGAGAATTGCTTGAACCTGGGAGGCAGAGGTTGCAGTGAGCTGAGATCACGCCATTACCCTCCAGCCTGGGCAACAAGAGCGATACTGCATCTCAAATAAAATACAATACAATAAAATAAAATAAAATAAAATAAAATAAAATAAACAAAGCCCATTAGGTTTAATTCATAATGAAATAATATTTTTTCATTACAAATTACGCCTGGACTGAATTATTATTTCACACCCAGCCTGAAATAATATTTTTAAACAGTTTTCTAAGACTATCCTGTGAAAAATGTTAAAATATGTTCAAATGGTAAAATTCTATTAAATTACTCTTTTTATGTACCCATCAAACAAAGAATTGTTGTGGAAAGAAAAAATACATAGGAAAATTTGGGAAACTGGCCATAAATAATATGACATTTTTTATTACATGGTACTTTCCGTAGGTATTAATCCAAGGATTCAAAATATTATTTTAACATGAAATGTTTAGGGTTTTTGAAATGCAGAATTAAGGGGATGACTTATATAAGTAATTCAGATAGATGTGTGCATGTTCTTTTTACGCCAATTCAAATTCTTATGCTAAATTATGAAGATAATTTTTGATTACTTTATTATTTCCCATGAAAGTCCAAAGAAAAGCACAATGAATATATTCAACTGCAATTTTTATTTCATGAAAAAAGTGATTTAACATTTGTATTCTAGAAACCTTTAAAAAATATAGTAACATTTAATGTATGAAAGCTTTGTCAATACGTCATTAGGTTAAATAACCCTAAGTATATATTACATTTTAAAATAAAATCTACATTAGCATAAGACAAATCCAATATCTATCTTGGTTAAAAATTAAACATCCTACATCTCTTTCTTCAATCTGAAATCATTATGTATATCTAATAAATGGTATATCATTCGTTTATTTTTCAGGTAAGGTAAACATTATTATTTGTCAGGAAAGGCTTTAATAAGTGCCATGTTTTTGTTTCAATAAAAAATATAAACAA
This sequence comes from Macaca mulatta, assembly GCF_049350105.2. NCBI lineage: Eukaryota > Metazoa > Chordata > Mammalia > Primates > Cercopithecidae > Macaca > Macaca mulatta. The sequence goes on along the minus strand of NC_133423.1, from coordinate 58,457,280 downwards.
TAAGGTAGAAAATATTTTTAGATGGAGTAGTTCACTCCAGATGTTACCAAGGTAACTAAATTTAACAGCATTACATATTTCATTCCTGAGTAAATCAGTATGTTTTAAGAAAAACAAATACATGATTTACTCATTTGTATCAAATATACATACTCACATATTTTGTAATTTAAATGGTAAAAAACAATAATGTCTCATAACACTGTCCTATAAATCCAAATTTAAAACAAAGTTTTGATGTCTTTATTTAAAAAATACTATATAGAACAGTAAGCAGATATTAAACTGAGTATAAATTAAGAATTTTATATTGTTGAGTTTCATGTAATCATGTTAACGGTTTTTATTCTCTTTCCCTCTCTCCCTAAAAGATACTTTTTAAGAATTTAAAATCGCAGACCTCAGACTCCTGTAACCAATACACATCAGGTCACCACTTTAAAGGGGTAATCTGCTTCCTTACCTAACATAGTTTGCTCCATCCTGAGTAGCTGCTACACAGAGGGTGCAGTATTAAGATCTGTGGGTATGGCCTTCAGGTTCACTGGGCCAGGGTGATGGTTCTTCTCTCAAGGTTTCAGCCTGGGTACCATAGCATTTGAACCAAAGACTCTGCATTTGAGTCCCAAGGAAAACAGCACCTGGAGCTTTGGAAAATAAGGGTGCCCAAGGTACCTAGCAACAGAGGAGAATGTGGAATGTGATGACAAGGAAGTGTGGAATCTAGTGACATCAGGAGGGCAGTTGGATGTCAGGAGTTAATTTGTTCTGTGGCTACTTTTGATGGGATGGATTTAGCGTTGTGAAGAATTCTTGTGCTATCTCTGCGAGCACAGATGAGGCTCCTTCTTGTCTAGAAGGTCTAGTAACACAGTAAATGGCAGACTATTCATTTTATCGTTTCTCTTTTGCTACTCCCCATTCCCTCCATGAATTAGCAGAGACCCTAGAAATACTGTAAGTTATCCCGCCAGCATTTTGTAGAAAAGTGGTTTCATCAGCGTCACATTCAACAATTAGCTCTCTCTGTGTGAAGAGAATTGACCTAAAACATTATGTGTATTGTATATGTGTACGCGTGTGTGTATTTAAGTGTGTGTGTATATATGTAATCTCCCAAAGTACCTGACCTACTTTCTTATTTAGTTACTTTCAGTAGCTTAGCATCATGGCCTTTAGGCCAAGTGCCTTAGGCAAAATGAACAGGAAAAAAATTTATATATATATATAAAATCCTCATTTTAACATTAGTACCTGGAAGTTTAGTCCTAAAATTCAGGTCAGAGGCTCACAGGGTCCAAAAAGATTTTATTGTTTTCCCCAAATGTACCACAATTTTCCTCCTCTAGTCCTTTGATGCCCCCTTAGAAAACTTCTCTTTCATATCTTACCATAAAACTAAGTATTAAGTCCAAAATATAGATGTAAATAGCCTTGCTGAAAGGATTAGTACTTTCATATCCAAAAAGGTAGAAAAAAATTTAAAAATTCCTTTGAAATCTAATTGCAAAATAGTTTAAGTGCGACTCTCCTTTACCCCTTGTGGTCTCTGCTCTATGTCTTCTCCCAGCAAGGGGTTAAAAAAAATAATAATAATAATAAATAAGCTTATCTATCACTAGGCCATACCTTACATCTTACACCATAACTCCCTCTATCTGCAACACAAAGCAGGTAATGTAGGCTGAATGAATCCTTTGCAGCACTTTCCAGTCCAGTTTTTGCCTGGAGTCTGACTCTGTGATTCATTTCTGGCTTAAGCTCCTTTGTCATCTAGAAATTCCTCATTTTCCTTCCTTAAAACCTGCTTATGACCTTTTCATTCTTTGAATTTATGTTTTACCTATCCTCTACAACACAGTTTTTAACACTTAATGACATAGCCCTGCTCTCTGTTTTGTTTTTGTTATCTCACATGCAAAAACCTCAGTTCCTGACCACAAAGTCCTGTACCTTCAGTCTCAACACCACAAAAACCTGCAGAAAGATAAATAATCAAAATTGCAAATTGCAATTTTTATTTTATTTGCAAAATATAATTTGGATTATGTACTATTTAGTAATGTTATCTTAAACATGTGCAAAAGAATAATGGGACATTTTGAAGTCAGAACATTCATACTTAAGTCTATTGATGTAAACAAATGCATATGTATATACATATTATGTGTATATGTAGGTATATATATATATATATGACAACTACTAAAAGATTACAGGACATTTGTTTTAATATGATAAAACTGATTTTATTGGAAGCAAGAAAATAACACATGTTTCAGCCTTCTACTAAATTGTCCAGAAGGGGGACACTTACTCTTGTTTGACAGCTCCTAATCCATCCTTTGTCATGGAAGAATGGGATCTACTTGAAGGAGGTTATTACAGTGAAGGCACAGAGATAAGCTGGATGTCTCAAAGCATATAACTAAATTTCAGTGCAATAATTAAATAATAAAACGAATTCTTACCTATCAATGAGGAGTTAATTTATATTGTTTATATTATGCTGTTTACAATATTTAACCAAACATTTATGTGCACAAGATACTTTTCTTGGCACCGTTGAGTCCAAAGAGACTCCATATAAAAATTGTTCTTATCTAAGATTAGACCATAAAAATTACAATGCAAGGTAGAAAATACTATCTGTTCCATGAGAGTTTCATATCAAGCATCATGAATAAAAAGGTTTCTCAGAGAAAGAAGAGTCACCTATTATTGCTGGGGATGAAAAGTGTATCAGGGAAGGTCTTTTACAGGAGGTGGAATTTGAAGAAGATGAGATATATGTAGATGTATAATGGGGATGGTGAAGGTTATCCCAGTTTATGAGAGGGCATAAGAAAAAGCATCAGAGGCAGAAAAAAGCTGGAAGAGGACAGGGAATTTAGCATGTTGTACATTTCAAAACAAAGAATTGCATGTGTGTGTGTGTGTGTGTGTGTCTATATACGTGTGTGTATATATATGTATATGTGTGTATATATATGTGTATGTATATGTATATATATATGAGACAGGATCTCACTCTTTTCACCCAGGCTGGAGTGCAGTGATGAGATCACAGCTCACTGTAGCCTCAACTTCCTGGGCTCAAGTGATCCTCCTACCTCAGATCCCCAAGTAACTGGGACTACAGGTATGTGCCACCATGCCTTGATATTTTTTTATTTTTATTTTTTTATTTTTTGTAGAGAGGGGATCTCACTATGTTGCCCAAGCTGGTCTTGAACTCCTGAGTTCAAGCAACCCTCCTGCCTCATCCTTCCAAAGTCCTGGTATTACAGGCATTAGCAATCCACTGTGTCTGAACAAAATTGTATATTTTAGAGTAGTGGATATTTTATTGCGTACCCTTTTTTTCGGGAACACTTATAAAATCATTCATTATTCTCCTGGAAGGGGGTGGGGTACTAGTAAAAACCCATTGATTATGTGAGTGTAGTCTGAGGAAGCTTATTTATCTCTGTTCCCACCTCTAAGCTACTATCAACTGACCCATAACAAAATTTTCTCCCAATTCCAAGATAACACATTTTTAAAACTGGCTATTATGCAATAACTTGTAAATGGCTTCTTAATTGTCTAAACAAATTGCAAAATACAGTCATGCATTGCTTAACAAGAGGGATACATTCTGAAAAATACATTGTTAGGCAATTTCACCATTGTGTGAACATCAGAGAGTGTATTTACACAAACCTAGATGGCATAACCTACTATACATTTAGGCTATGTGGTATAGCCTATTATTCTAGACTACAAATCTGTACAGGATGTTACTGTACCGAGTGCTGTAGGCAAAGATAACACAGTGGTATTTGTGTAAATAAACATGTGTAAACATAGAAAAGGTACAGCAAAATATATAACATAATCTTATGAAATCACTGTTGTATGTGAGATCTGCTATTGAATGAAACATTATTATGGGATACATGACTGTACTATTTTCATGCTTACCCATTAGCTTGTTCAGGATTTCATAGAACTAGCTATTTTATATAAAATGATATGCAGAAGTGTATTTTGATATTTTTATGTGTTGGAAAATATCATATTTATTTTGTTGACAAAGTCACAGTTATTGCAAATACCACTGTGTTATATTTCTTATAGTCATAATAGAAAAAAAGTTAAAATTTCATTAGAAGTAAGTGAAAAAATATATACATAGATTTTTTTCCTCCCGACTCACAGCTGAGATCTACTTATGGAATCCAGGTAAGTTTCCTGAACTAGATGCTATGCTACTTTTTTCACTTATCTTAAATAGTACCATAATATTATCATAATTCACAGGTTTCAGATCCCTAAGTCCAACACTGATACGGTAGGTTTCAGTGGGGGTCTGTGTAGTCCTTCTTCTCACCTTACAACACTTTGTCATTTTGTGACATTTAGAATATATTTACCAGCTAGAATGTACATTTTCACAAGGTAGGTATTTTACATCTTTTGTTTCTTTGTGTTTCCCTATGGAATTCAACCTAGTGTTTTATTACACAAAGTTAACACTATAGACACAGATGATAAAGATATAAATAAGGCAAACAATGTCACAGATAATATAATGCATTAATGCAGGTGTGTGTGAAATCCATGTATTAGTCACATACTCATGAGGCTATTTACTGCTACCACTTAAAACCAAAACAATACGTGAGATTTTTGATGTTCTGTCTCATATAGCAAGCAGTATATATAATGAGAAAATCTCCTGTTAGATTTAAAGTGAATCTAAGACAATCATTTTATAGCATGTCAGTGTTTTCAAAGAGAGCTGCCTGCTAACCACTGGAAAGAAATGCCCCAGAAAACCCATCAAATGGGCAATAGAAGCAAGAAACAATGCCATATATTATTATAGAGTCGTTCTACTAGAAAATGATTTGGCAATTAATAAGGAAATGCCTTAGAGATGTATCATTACTTATCCCCAACCACTAACTAAATTATGGAAACAAATGTCCCAGATTGGGGTAAATCATTTTGGAAAGAAATGTTCTAATTGAAGCTAAAATCAATATGATCCAAAAGGGGGTTGCCCTAAATTGGTGTTTAGCCAAAAGCAAATCAAAAGGGTTTCTTCTTGCCGATAACAAATCAGAAAATATTTTATTTTGAAAGCAATGAAAATCTTGGAAAATAAAAAGACCCATCTGTAACAAGTTTATGTTTGAAACAGTGTCTTGGAGCTGGGCAGGACCTGGGCTAGCTTCCAATATGCCTTTGTAAGAAGCACTTTGGTGGTGGCTATCCACCTTACAGAACCCTACCACCCCCATCCCATGACTTGTTCTTGATACACAGTGATAAGTTACCAGAAACTATACTTCTCTTCTGTCAGTTGACCATTGGGATGGCCTGTTTTGGATATTGATTCTCTCACTTATTTCACCAAGTCAGCTGTTGTTTTGCCTAATGCATTTTTCGGAGTCTCTGTCCAACCAGACCAGAATTTACTCTCACCTTTATGCTCATGTACCAGGATAATCTGACTTCTCTGGTTCTGTATCACAATGTAGTTCACAGGGTCTTTGGAAACCATATCCTAATATACAACCCCATAATTCTACATAAGGATAAAACCATGCTCAGAGGAGCAAAAATGGTTGAGTCTTGTCTACTTTGGTAAGATATATAATGATAAAACATATAAGATAACTAAAATACAGGGCCCTGTCTCCTCAGTGAGCAGGAAACTATTGTTTTAAAATGTATATACATACCACATCCACAGTGAAGGTTAAACTCCTAAAACTTGACCTCTCTACTACTTAGAAGACACATTACATAGTAGGCGTCATCTGGTTTAGATTGCAGTGAAAATGGCTTTTCCATTTGGACTTCATGATGACAGAATAGACCAGCTGGAACTCTAGGTATCTATATGTGTGAAGCCTGAGGTGATTTTCAAAGAAAGAAATTGTATCAGTACAAATAAAGTTTTAGTGTAAGGCCCCGCAGTCTTCAATGGGTGACTGCCTTTTGGGAATGTCTGCTGTCTCTTTATACACTTGGGCATCATGAACTGAGTACCACCTTAATTAAATTAAGACATGTTCATTAAATTTAGACATGCTCAGTAGCTCTTTTTCATCAAGTGGAAGTGTGACATGGAGGAATGGGTCTTCTGAGGCTCCCATGGTATATGAATAGGATGATCAAAACCCACAAAGCAACAGTTCCTTCTTTAATCTGTCTACTAATTCAAAAGAAATTTTTAATGAAAAATTGGTTGAAAATAAGAAAGATCAGCCTTGTTTAAATGATAATGTGAAAATCTGCAGTGGTACAGTTGTTTACACAGATAGACCCAAATGAAGAAGGAAATATGGGTAAGACTTTGAGTAGTAAGTCTTTTTGTATACTCTCCTTAGGACAAATACAGTGTCAGGTTATCGCATTCTGTCTTTGGCAGTGGCCAAATGGCACAGAGGCTGAAAGAGCCAGGCTAGATGATTTTTAGACAGAAGTGGAAGCATGATATTGATAAATCTTTTATAAAAGGTCAAGGGCTTGAAAATGTTCATGCCATGTCCATGTCCATCAGAAAACCACTACAGTAGAAGGTGATCCTAATAAGTGTGATTTTTCCTGTGGATACGAAGCATCCTACCTGCTGGACCCAGGTTTGCTCAGTGGGATTATGAATGGAGTGGCAGTCAGAGCAGTAGCAAAGCATGGGTGCTTCATTCTGGGTGCTTCATCGGCCATGTTAATCTGAGTACTCAATTGTCCAACAGAGTGTTCAATCTTAACATTTTGATAAAGTACATAATTTTGAGAAGATTGCTAACTTCACTGTAGTAGATCAATTGTATTGGATCCCTTTAATTCTGTATGGGCTAGCTACTTGTTTTTAGTGGAACAGATGTTTATTTTTTACTTACTCCTGCATTTCTTGCCCATTCTTCCTCAGACATCATTTTTGACCTCAGAATGTTTTATATACTACAGTTTTTCTGATACTACATTACATTAAATCAAGGAAATCACATCACAGTAGAAGCATTGAAGCAACTATATGATTTTCCTTGGAGTTATTGCTGTTATCTCTTTCATCACTGGCAGACTGGTGACCTTATAAAATGATGGAATGAACTGTTAAAAACTCAACTTCAATGCCACCGAGAGATAGTACTTGAGTCTGAGGAGCTGCCTTTTAGGATGTGATGTGTGCTTTAAGTCAGCTACTGATACTTGGGGCTACTTATTTCTTAGCTACAACAGCAGGCTGGAAACAAGGTGCTCTACAGATGGAAGCAAAACTTCTCATAACTCTTCCTTACAACTGCAGGTTCTGCTCACCTGCAGAAAGGACACTTGCAACAAGTGGAATAGAAACTGAACATTTTACACCATGCAGGCCACTAAAGGGATCAATTTTTTAAAAGGAGGGCCATGCGTTGGTTGAGGTCATTAATCATGACTACCAAAGGAATGAAAGATGGCCAAAAAACCAAATCATTTGGGAGGTCGATACTCAGGGAGTATCTAAAGTATTTTTCATTATATTCTGCAAGATGGAAAATATTATCAAGGCAATTCTCGTAGGCAGAGACAAGAAGATCACATTCCCTGACACTCCATTGCATCTGGACTATTTCCCGAGTAGTTTTATTGCTGCTAAAGAAGTAAAAACATGGAATTTGTAGTTGAGGTTTTTAGTCAAGCTATGGCTTGGAAACAAGATGCAGAGAAAAGGAGTGCAATGTTTATCTGGATTTCTCGCTTGCTGTCAAGTATCTGAATATTAAATAAACATATTCCTCATTTCCTTAAGTTTTATCTCCATCGTTGTACATAGCATGTGGTGGTAGTAAATAAATATATGAATTAGTCCATTGATTGTATAATTTCAATTGTTACAGAACAATGAACGTCACTTTGTGATTTCAAATCAGAAAAGTGAGTCTTTTCAACACGATACCTGGGTGCAGTTGCTGATCATGGCTCAGATTTAGTTCTATTTGGGAAATAATAGGATTTATGTAGTTTATGCAAAGAAGGTGCTTAAGTATTTGGTGGAAGTATATTTGGACATATGAGAACGTTGTGTGATGGTGTGATATGTGTGTATGTGTTAGCCAATGATACCATGTACTAAGCACTCACTAGGATGGCAACCTAGTGCCTACATTCTCCCCCTAATTCACAAGTAGAGGCCAGTGTAGGCATGATATCTTGCTGCCTTGGAAGAATTTGGAGCCGTGAGACAGATGAAATGGATGTCATTGGAACTAAGTATTTTTATGTTAAACGCTAGAGAGAACTAAAACTACTCTCACTGAGGTTCCCATCATTTTTCTAGTTCCTAACTTTCCAGATTTGGGGTAATCAACTCTTTTGTGAATTTTGAGATATTCCAGTCCTTCTTCAATAGATAATCATTTTTGCACCATTTTTGCTTAATTTAGCCAGTTTTTTAAAAAAAACCTTGAAAAAGCAACCTTAAGAAATACATAAAATTTGTTTTGCTTTTGAGAAAGCCAAAAACTAAGGAGTGATGTCAGAAAGAAGGTGGAATAGGAAGCCTTGGACCCTCCTTCCCCCAATGGATGTCCTGACTCAACACAAATACACGTCATTCTCTTCATGAAAATTCCAGAAATTAGTTGAGAGGCTCCTACATCCTGGGTGAGGGCAAAGCCAGCCACACAGAAATGAGTAAAAATATGTGAGAAAAGTGAAGAACAGAAATGTTACGTGGCTTGACTGTGTTCAGTTAAAATTATAACTTTTATGTTAAAGGACTTCAAATTATGTAATAAAGTATAGTCATATAAATAGGGAATGCTAAGCCTAAAAAGAATACTTTCAGGGACTATGGGGAGGGATAGAATTGAATCAAATATTTGACGGTTTTAATATGTTTGTATTACCTGTCAGGAACATAGAAAATTAAAGATTTAAAGATTAAAGATTTAAAGATTAAAGATTATACACAATCAGTCTTTTGTACAGTATATCAGAAAACATTGATGAAATTATCAAAAGATCAAATAAGTGTCTCTATCTCTGGAGGCATTTAAGGATGAAATCTAATCTACTGGAGGGTAATTTCCAGTTCTTATTCCTTTATTGATTTTTGATTAGCATATTTTAAATATTCAATAACTATTTGTTAGAATAGACCATCGCAGTAGTTCACAGCTGCACTGCTAGTATCTCTTTAGAAAATAGACTGTGGGGCTTCTTATGCTTATGAGTGTTCCTGAATTAACTGTATGTATTACTGAACTGGGGACTATGATAGGAAGAATTCCAAAAATGCCCTCCAACCCAAGATTCTACACCCTAATTTCTAGAAGCTGTACATATGCGGAGGTATCACTCCTGTGATTGTTATGTCATGTGGTACAATTGATGTTGGTAGAGAGATTACCCGGGTGGGCTGATTAAATCACATGAGCTCTTAAAAGCACAGAGCTTCCTCAGTTAGTAGCAGAAGAGAAAGTCAGAGAGGTTCACAGCACACAGGTTTTTCAAGATGAAAGAAGCCACATAAAGAATGCAGGCAGTCTTCAAGGACTTCATCGATCCTCCATTGATAGCCAGCAAAAAGCAGAGACTGTGGTCCTACAACCACAAGGAACTAAACTCTGCCAACTACCTGGGTAAGCTCGGAAGTGAATTCTCTCCCAAAGTCCCCAAATTAGAGCCGAGGCAGGCTGACACCTTGATTTTGGCTTTGTGATACCTGAGGATAGAATCCAGTCAAACTTGCCTGGACTTCCGACCTATAGACCTATGAGGTATGTGGGGAATTTTTTATACTGTCAAGTTTGTAGTATAGAAAGCAACATAAAATGAATACAGCACAAACATGAAGAATTTTCTAGGTATGTTAGGATACATAATACTATTTAAAATTATTCAAGTATCTTTCAAATAATAGATGTGTATCAGTAGTTTTCAAACTTTAATTGCTTCAGAATTTCCTAAGGGAGATAATTAAAAATAAGTATCTGTAGGATCTATGTGGGCACTAAAACCTCTAACATAATAAAGTCTAGAAATCTTGGTTTAATTTATTTCGGTTGAAGTCAGGGAATCTAGAAGCATTTCTCATATAAATGCTTAGGAGCCACATGTGAGAAATTAATGTCTGTGATATCCAACAATTAGTCAGTGGAATATGCAATTAAAGGAGGCAACTGTGGATAGCAACAGAACTAAAAATGACTAACAGCCCTCAATTCTGGGTTCAGTAAGGCTGAATCTGAGGATATTTTAATCTCATTTTATAAAAATCGGGGAAAATTTCAGGAAAAGAAGCCAAAGGTCAAATATTTTTTCCATTTATTAAAACTAATAAACTAAAACACTTACTGCCAGAATGGCCCCATTTTTTAAAAAAGATTCATGAAAGGATATGATCTTTCCCAAAGAATTAAAGATAAATGTGTAACTAAGGAGCTAAAAATCTTATTTGGGGGAAAAGGATAAACTTAATTACCTTGGTTAACAAACTCCTGGAAGAGAACGTCTTTACCTGGGTCAAGTGTATGTTTGGAAAATCACGAATATTTACTCTCCTTACAGAGTAGAGCTGCCTATCACATAAGCGTTCACACGTGCTGAAGTCACTGTCAGCTTTGCTCACACAGCAGGTAAAGAGTATCACCCTGGGAAGAATTGTCAAAACCATCAAAGTGTGTCCTCTGGGTCCTGCATGTTCTCCTTCCCCTCTTGATTGCTAATTCTCTAGCTATTTGTGTGCACACCAGCTCTCTGTATGTCATTTTACTGAGTAATGGATTGACAGATTGATTGATGGATTATCCTTTATCTGAAATTCCCTCACAGAAAAATGTTACTTCCACTAGGCACTTGTAATTTAAACCTTTTATGTCTAATTGTGGAATGAAAGGCTTTTTCCCTTGGTATTTTCAGCCATTAGCAAGCAGGTAAAGTGTATTGTGTTTTAGGAGTGTGTGTGGAGAGAGAAACTCTGTGATCATCTTAGACCTATTAAGTACTCATGTTTTTAAAGAAACTTAGAGGTGAATGATTAGAATGTATACTCATTTAGGTATTCTCCTAAACTCTCCTACCCCTGCCCTTCAACAGTTCTTCTCCCTATGGTAATGGGTGAGCCAGGACTACTCAGTGATGAATCTGAATTTCTTATTGTCAATATTCTGAGACAGCAAGAAGCCTGAGCTACAAACCTCTTCTTGGATTTACAGAACAAATACATCCTAAAATAATTATTCTGTAAGGATTCACAATACATGCTCCCTTATCTATCACAATGGTCATTGGCTGGTTTGTTCTCAGATCTGTTCTCCTTCTATTGCAAATTGTATTTCCTAGGCTTTCTTGCCTAGTGCCTTATGACTGGGTTTAGACAATGAGAGACACTGGCAGAGATGAATAATAGGACAAAAAGAGAATAACCCTCCTCCCTCCCCATGCACACACCTTCTCTGGTTCAGGCAGTATCTCCATCTCCAGCATGGGAAGTATATCCTCTATGCCCTAGTTCCTGCTAAGAAGCCTCTTTTGCGAATCTGATTCCCACGTAGGAGCTCTGGGCTTGAGCTCCAGTAATATCTAGTAATATCTTCCCTGGCCCTTCCACTGCTAACTATGGGAGCCGCCTCTTTCTGTTATCAATTTCTGAGTTGCTTCACGAACCCCTGCTTGGCTTTTTAGCTCTTCAAACACCACTGTGAGTGCCTAGTGTTAAATTTTCCTAATGGATGTCATGGAATGGGCTCCATTTTCCAGATTAGATCTCAATCCCAACTGATACAATTTCCTTTCCTTTGGCCTCAAGACTTTTTCTAAAAACTTTGATATTATTATAGATGATACTTTATAATTTTTAATAATATAAATTCATTATTTAATATACAAGATAATTTCACCCAGCTCCCTTTACTGTTTCTTTCTCTTGCACTGAAATTAATTGCTGTCAGTAATAGTGGCATTAAGAAAGTTATCGACATCTTAAAGAATGAAAAATCAATAAAAGTTTTGGTGACAAACATAGTATTAGAAACTGGTTTCCTAATTCCAAAATAAACTTCCATCTAAATTCTACTGGTATATCTCAGCAGGAAACACATGTTTGGGTATTGTGAAAAGAGCCTGAAAAAGACAGATGCTATGTTATGTTGGGGAAGAAAATGAATTAACTTTACATTTATGATGAATTAATGGCAACACTAGAACTTAATGACATGTGTAGCATTCCACATTCTTTCCTCTATGTTATATTGTCTCTCAATGAAGGCAGGCTTTAGAAAGAGTTGGATTATAGAAATAGTAGAATATAAAGAAAGTAAACTCAGGAGCAAAGAACAGAGAGGAGGATAGAGAGGAGAAAGATGATGAAAGGTGATAATGATGGTGGCTTGGAACAAGCTCAATAGTAGGGAGCTCTCATGTGGGTTGGAGAACAGGTATTTGGTAAAGGGTTCTGGGGTCAGGAATCATGGGATTAGCAAGAAATATCCTGGGAATTATCAAAAATTAAGTGATAATTGTTGGGGGTTGATGTGTGGAAGTACCGGAGAAGGAGAAATAAACCTCTAAGGAGAACATCTCTTCCTCTGAGGAGCAAATCAACTAAATTACAAACAGGTGGAGGACAGAGGCTAGGCTTTTCTTCATTGCTGTGTGCCTTGAAGCCAGCATTATGCTTTGTGTATAGTAGATATTCAGCAAATGCCTAAAGCTATAAATCAATGACTCGAAACCACCTTTATTCTATTTGCTAAACTCATGATTTTCACAGCCCAAAACTTTTATATTGTATAATTTTTTCATGCATGTAAGTCATATTTTCCCAAATGGTCATAGGTAGTGAGGACCTTACTCTAATACTTCTTTGCATAAAGCAGAAGCAGTATATACAGCAAGTCACCAAATGAAAATAGAATTTAAAAAATCAATGAAAGAAGGGAAAACATCCGGCCACTGCACTCCAGCCTGGGCGACACAGCGAGACTCCGTCTCAAAAAAAAAAAAAAAAAAGAAGGGAAAACATTGTGTTTTTGTGGATATTTTAGTTATAGTAAGAGGATAGCCAAGAAGTAATGTCAGACTGATTTGAGGAAAAAACACAACTAAGAATAGAAAGGATTCCCAGATAATGAGTATCCTTTTCATAGTAGTGGTATATATACTCATTTTCATGTAAACTGTTTCTGTCATAATAAAACATTGAATTCTCATCAAATCAAAATTTAAAAATCTGTCTTTGTTGACCATTAAGAAAAACTAATCTGTTACTGTACTAACTGTGTCAATTTAAACTTTTTGAATAATGCCAAATTAAGAGCTCTTACAATGTGATTACTGCTAATTAATGAAGAGCTGGTTATAGTACCTCCCCTCAACCCCATTCCATGTTTTATGCTGCTGCACCAATGTCACATAAGCATGGCCATCTATAAAATCTTTCCTTGGATAAAGCACAGTAGATTCTATTCGGAAAATCCCTGTTTCTTTACTTAAGCCAAAGAGAGAACATTTACTGAGCTTTCAAGCACGTGATTCAGAGTGTTCACTGTTGATGGCACATTTCCAGGATTCTTCCCCAGTGGTTATCCATGCAACTAAACTAAACAGAACAATGACTTACATTGAATATACCATTTGATTGTATACACCTCATTTCTATGCTCCCTTCTAGTACAAATTAACATGCCAACATCCTACTGCATTGATAGCCACACAACTACTCCAGGCTGAAACTGCCAAGGCAGGCACCTGACCGAAGGGCCATCAAACAAGTCAAACACATAGCCAATGCAGCCAAACCAGAAACATGAATTAGGCCAAAGAATTTCATCTCTTGGAATTTGAACTAACATTTTCTTCTCAAGGTGTGGGCCAATGACCACATCAAAACGACCAGTGAATTTAGAAATACAGAATCAGAGACTTTACCCCAGAACTACTAAATCAGAATCTGCATTTTAACCAGACTCCCAGAAGATTCATTTGCATGGTAAAATTTGAAAAGCTGAAACTACTAACATGGAATATTCCAATTTGATGAGTATTCTATTCTCTCATTGATTACCAAAGAGTATATGTCTATATCTCTTTTCCTTTGTCCCTTCCTCCTCCCCTTCCTTTCTTCCATACTTCTATTGAGGAATTTACTTAGAATCTCTTGAGCCAAATTCATCAGAGAAAGCCAAAGCAGGGAGACATGTAGAAACATAAAAGATAAGGGAATTGTGTGGGGTCTACCTTACACAGTCTTGGTGTACAGTTATTCTTTCAGTATAATTATTAATCATGCCCTCCTTTGGCTCTCAAATATATCTTGGTTTGGACAATAAACTATATAATGTCTCAGTATGAAACTCAGTGAGGTTTCTTTATGGCCTAGCTGTTCTGCACATTCTAGTCTTGGGTCCTTAAATCACTGTCTCCCTTATTGGGACACATCATTCTTACAAAAATTGACACACTTGTGCCCTAATTATTTGAAGTAGCTCACACACATAAAAATTTTACTATTTAATTAGTAGATACTATGTGCCATTAAAGAGTAATTAAAAATTATATTTTGGTACTAATTTATCAATCCTCAAAGCAAGCCCAGGTTATCTAATGTCACAGGGGCATATCCTGGGCTTCTGACTGAATGGCTTTCTCCAGATGGTCTATGTGCCAAAGCACACTTAACACTCAGGGGCAGGTGACTCCATAATCTGTGGCATTTTCTCTTAACCGTGTGCCTTTCCAGGCTATGAGCTTATGTCTCCCAACTCTGTGGTGATACTGCAAATACCTGCCATGGGAGGAAACCATGACATACATGAACATCTCTGAGGGCGTAGAAAGTTTCTGTTTATTGGATACTATGCTCTATATCTCTAGTTTTCTGATGAAATGTTTAGATGTTTTATAGTGTGGATCGAGCATTATTCTCTAGATAATACAAAGTCAAGAGGTGAGATTTTTAAAATTCTATTCAAATAATTTTTCCTTAAAGTACTATTTTATATAACCAATACAATATAATAACCAATTTTCAATAATAAATACAGTGACAAAAACTAAAATAAACTAATAAATTAAACTGGGAAAAAGTTCCACAACTTTTCACACACAAATCACTTCGACTATTACTTACAAATGTTATTAAGTAATGTGAAATATACTATAATTCAGTGATTCTATGCTTCAGAAAATAAACTGTTTCTTCATTTATATAATGAGTCCTATCTTAAAGTCAAAGTAAAGTACTGATCTAAATAAAATTCCATTTTGATTATATTTTTGGGCTTTTAGAAAAACGAGCAGTGCCAATTATATTTGATATTCTAAATAATTTTCAAAAGCCATGTTAACATCTACTCATTTTTAAAGAATACATGCAAGGAAATTGCATCCTAAGACACAGCAAAACTAGGTTAAATATTCAAAGAATCATGAATTCAAATTCTCTTATTTCTTTTGCTTATTTTTTCTTCTAGGGGTATGGAGAGGAAAATACAGTGGGACAAAAGGCCTAATCTTCGCCACATATCTAGGGCTCAAGAGATTCTAAGTAAATTCCTCAATAGAAGGATGGAAGAAAGGAAGGAAAGGAGGAAGGGACAAAGGAAAAGGGATATAGGAATATACTCTTTGGTAGTCAAAGAGAGAATATTATACTCTTCAAACATGGGAATATTGAAATAGCTTTGTATTTGTTGATTGAAGACACATTTATTAATGGATACAAAATTACAGCTAGATAAGAGAAATAAGTTCCAGTTTTCTATACCACTCTAGGATGACTGCAGTTAATAATAATAATAATATATAGTTTCAAATAGCTAGAAAGAGCATATTGAATGTTCTCAACACCAAGAAATAATTAATGCTTTAGATAACGGATATACCAATTACTTTGATCTATTCTACATATACTATATATGGAAAAACATCACTGTGTACCTCATAAGTGTGATTATTGTCAATTAAAAGTAAAATTTTAAAATATGATTATTTACTCAATTGCTTAAATTGACAGTTTGTCAGATATAAAAATCAAAATATGTAAAAAAAATGAAAGATTAAGGTTGACAATAGGGAGAACAAGTCATGCTGGGGGGAGGGAGGGAGAGGAGAGATGAATGGGTAGAGAGGTGGCAGGATAGGGGATCACAAGGGGGTGGAATGGATGAGAAAATAAAAGGGAAGGGGTGGAGAGAGGAGAAGAGTAGTTCAGGAAGGGCACTTATCTCAGTTTGAATACCAAAATCACCGGGGAGTTGTTATTTGATTAATATCTGGGTGTCTCCAAGGACTCAAGCTCTGAGAGAGCAGGCTAGGTCTGTTTTTGTTCTCTGTTGTATCTGGCGCCTACTGCAGTGCTTCTCAAACTCTCCGTGATGAAGAGTCCAGTCTTGTGTTTCTAATTTATCATGGATAAGCAGTTTGTAAAACAAAACAAAACAAAAGCAACAACTTTGAGCATGAAATGTAAAGAAAAGACATGCAAAATCCAAGCCCATTTATTATTAGATTCAACAGATATATCATTGCTTGTTTCCAAGTCCCATACATATCTTGTCATGGATAAGTAACTGAGTTTTGAGGACCAGCAATAATCCATTAACTTCTTGTTGATTTGGTAGACCCTCATAAAAAATTTGTAGACGAGCTTCAAGATGGTTGCCTAGAGGCATTTCATACTTGCCTCCTTCACTAAGAAGAACCAAGATAGTGAGTAGATATTTTATACTATCCAAGAGAAAACGCTAAAATTCAATATGAAAGTGACAGCAACTACCTAAAGGAGAAGGAAGAAAGGCATCTGCTCACCTGAAATCAACTGGGTACCGGATGCCAAGAGAGACTCCTCAATACAAGGAAAGAGTAAGTGAGAAACCTTCAACAGTCCACACTTCCACCATGGATTGTGGCAATCCGAGCCACAGGAAAGCCCCTTGACTCTTCATAGGTCCTGAAACCAACAAAGGGAGCTGCTGGGAGACCTTACAATGGCACTGCCCCAGAGAGAGGGCTCACACTGGGTCCCAAAATCACCCAGAGATCTAAGGGGCTCCAACAAGCTGCCATTTTAGAGCGCCAGTGGCAACACACTGCACTCTTCCGCTTTCCAGTGGTGCTGCAGCTGAGGTGCTCAACAAGCCCTGGCTCTTGCCTCTGGGACTTAGGTGTGAGCAACCACCAAACATCACTGCGTCTAAGGGGAAAGCACAAAGAAAGTGCAAGCAAGAAGCCAGCTACGACAGCAGGTCTTAGGTATGAAATCTACTAAAGCTTAGGTGCAAGTGGTGTGCACATTCCCTAACCACCAGGCTAGGCTGTTGCCATTGAAGGTAGCACCACCCTATCCAGTGGCAAGGCTGCAGCATAACCACTGCTGCCCACAACCTAAGCATTATGATGGTGGCCTGGGGATCACCCCACCCCTGCCTACCATGCTGACACTCATACACACCATCAGGAGGCCAGAAGATGAGCTCACCTGGCCCAGTGTTGCCCAACTTTTCCCATCCCAGAGCACAGAGTCTGGAGGCAAAGAGATTGCTTAGCCCAGTCCACCACCAATGCACATGAACACTCCTCCTGGGGCTTGAGGTTGTGACTACCCACCCTGCTACCACCACAGCTGGCATCTACCTGCACATAGCACCTGTGAGTGTTGAGAGTGGCTCACTTAGCTCATCACAGTCCCACTGCCAATATAAGCACTCACCATGTGGGACCCAAATAGTTGTCCTATTACCTTCACCCATGCCATGCTAGCTGCCCAGGGACCTGAGAACCCACCCACCTGGCCCACTGCTATCTACCAGAATTGGAGTAAGCCACCTGGAGGCTCAAGAATCAGTTCACCTGAACCAAATAACACCAGGGTGCACCACTCTGGGACCCAAGGATAGGCATCTCAGCCCATTGCTGTCACCATGGGGCCTAAAGACTGGCCTTCCTGGCATTCTAGCCCACAGAAAAATTTCATCACAGCCTCCAATAGCAATCGCACCCTAAGCCACTAGGAAAATCACAGATACTACTGATGATGTTTACAGCCAAAGAAGTTTTACAAAGACTACACTACTGCACACATCTAAAATCCAAGCCAAAGTGCCCTACTCAACCAACACCATAGGTACATATTCAGGTAAAAAGTCCTCCCTGATGAAAGCAAATTCAGAAATTTGGAAGAAATGACTATATAGTAGATGCAGAGATAGCAACGTAAGGGCACAGGAAACACGCAAAAGGAAAAACGTATGACACGTTTAAAGGGACATAATATTTTTCCAGCAATAGATCCCAATCAGAAAGAAATTCATGAAATCCCAGAATAAGAAATTAAATTATTGCTTCTAAAGAACCTCAGTGAGTTACAATAGAAATCTGAAAAACAATACAAAGAAATCAGAAAAAACAATTCAGGACATGAATGAAAATTTAACAGATAGATATTACTTTAAAATACCAGAAGTTTTAGAACTGAATAATTATTTGAATAAAATAAAAAATACATTTGAAAGCTTCAGCAATAAACTAGATCAAGCAGAAGAAAAAAATCCCAGAACTTGAAGACAGGTCTTTTGAAATAACCTTGTCAGAAAAAAATAAAGAGAATAAAAAGAATGAGCAAAGTTTTTGTGACATATGATAAACCCATAAAACAATCAAGTATTAAAATTATGGGAGTCCCACAAGGCAAAGAGAAAATTAAAGCATTCAATAACTTATTAAATAGAATAATAAATGAAAACTCCCCAATTTAGGAATAGATTTAGACATTCAGATAGAGGAGGTTCTGAGATCCCCAAACAGATAAAATGCAACAAGATCTTCATGGCACATTATAATCAAACTATCTTAAGTCAAAGATAAATGGAGAATTCTAAACACAGCAAGAGAAAAGCATGTGGTCACCTATAAAGGAACACTCCATTAGACTAATGGATTTCTCAGCAGAAATCTTATGGGCCAGGAGAGAATAGGATGATATATTCAAAGTATTAAAAAGGAAAAAAACTCACAAAGAACACTATACGCAGCAAAATTATCCCTCATAAATGAAGGAGAAATAAAATTTTTCCCAGACAATTGAAAGCAAAGGAAATTCATTAGCACTAGACTCTCCCTACAAGAAATGCTCAAAGCAGTCCCCAACCCAGCAGTGAAAGGACAGCATTTACCATCATGAAAACACATAGTAACTAATAATCACTGGTAAAGCAAAGACACAAATGAGGAAAAAGTAAGGGAACAAAGAATATACTAAACCAGAAAATAACAGTATGACAGAAACAAAATCTCACACATCAGTAACAAGCTTGAATGAAAATGAATTAAATTCTCATCCTAAAAGACATAGACTTGTGGAGTGAATTTTTAAAATAATCCAACTACAAACTGCCCACAAAAAATAAACTTTACCTGTAAAGACTCATTATAGAATGAAAGTGCAGGGATGTAAAAAGATATTCCACACAAGAAAACTAAAAGTAAAGCCAGACACGGTGGCTCAGGCCTGTAATCCCAGCACTTTGGGAGGCCAAGCCGGGTGGATCACTTGAGGCCAGGAGTTCGAGACCAGCCTGGACAACACGGCAAAACCCTTTCTCTACTAAAAATACAAACATCAGCTGGGCGTAGTGGTGCACACCTGTAGTCCCAGCTACTCAGGAGGCTGGGGCATGAGAATCACTTGAATTTCAGGAAGTGGAGGTCATGGTGAGCAGAGATTATGCCACTGTACTCCAGCCTGTGCCACAGAGTAAGACCCTGCTGCCCCCCTAAAAGAAAGCAACAACAAACAGTCCCAAAGTGAGCAGGAATAGCTATATTTACATCACATAAAATGTACTTAAAGTCAAAAACACTAAAAAGGAAAAAAAAAAGGACAAAGAAGGTCATTATATAATGATAAAAGGATAAAACAGCTAAAGGATATAAACATTCTAAATATATATGCACCTGACACTGGAGCACCCAGATTCATTAAAGCAAATATTACTAGATCTAAAGACGTCTAAATATGGCAATAGATTCTAAAGCAAGAATAGCGGGAGACTTAAACACCCTACTGTAAGCATTACACCGATCATCTAGACAGATCTACAAAGAAACATTAAACTGCACATTAGACCAAGGAAACCTAACAGACATTTAATATAACATTTTATTCAATAACTGCGGAATACGCCCTATTCTCATCAACACATAGAATATTCTCCAGGACCTACTATATGTTAGGCCACAAAGCAAGTCTAAAAATATTTGAAAGATTAAAAATTATATCAAGTATTTCTCAGACCATAATGGAATAAAGCTAAAAATCAACACCAAGTTAAACTTTGGAAACTCATAAATACTTGTAAATTAAACAGTATGCTCCTGAACGACCACTGGGTTATGAAGAAATTAAGTTGGAAATTTAAAAATTTTTCGAAACAAATGAAAATAGGAACATATTATACCAAAACTCATGGTATATAGCAAAAGTAGTACTAAGAGGGAATATTATAGCAATAAATGCCTACATTTAAGAAGTAGAAAGATTTCAAATAAACAATCTAATGACGATCCCCAAGGGACTGGAAAAGCAAGAATAAACTAAACCCAAAAATAGCAAAAGGAAAAAAAATAATGTTTAGAGCAGAACTAAATGAAATAGAGACTAACAATATAAAAAACAGTAAAACCAAAAGTTAGTTCTTAAAAAATAACCAAAACTAATAAATTATTAGACTAACCAAGAAAAGAAGATAGAAGACTCAAGTTTAAAAAAAATCAGAAATGAAAATGGAGACATTACAACTGATACCACAGAGATACAAAAGATCATCAGACATTATTATGAACAACTATACACTAACAAATCGAAAACCTTATAGGAAATGGATAATTTTCTGGAAACATACATCCTACTAAAATTGAATCAGAAACAAATAGATAACCTGAACAGACCAGTAATGAGTAGTGAGACTGAATCAGTAATGAAAATCTTCCAACAAAGCAAAGACCAGGACCAGATAAATTCACTGATGAATTCTACCAAAGATATAAAGAAGAAATAATACTAATCCTCAAGCTATTCCAAAACAATCAAAGAGAAGGAAATTCTCCCTAACTCATTCTATAAGGCCAATATTACCCTGATACCAAAACCAGACAAGAATTTGACAAGTAGTGAAACTACAGGCCAATATTTATGATTAACAGAGATACAAAAATCCCCAGCAAAATACTAATTAACAGAATGTAACAGCACATCAAAAAGATAATAAACCATGAGCAGGTGAGATTTATATTAGGGATGCAAGGGTGGTTTCATGTACCAAATCAATAAAAAGAAAATGCATCACATCAATAGAATGAAGGGAAAAAAACAAAAGATGCAGAAAAGGCATTTGATAAAATTCAACCTCACTTCATAGTAAAAGCTCTCAACAAATTAAGCACAGAAGGACCATACCTCAACATAAAAAAAGTTGTATACAACAAACCCTCAGTTAACATCATACTGAATGGGAAAGGTTGAAAGCTTTTTCCTTAAGATATGAAACAAGACAAGGATGCTCACTTTCATCATTCCTATTCAACGTATTTCTGGAAGTTCTAGCCAAGGCAATCAGGCAATAGCAATAAATAAATGGCATCAGCCTGGCACAGTGTCTCATGTCTGTAACCCCAGCACTTTGGGAAGCTGAGGTGGGTGGATCACTTGAGGTTAGGAGTTCAAGACTAGCCTGGCTAATATGGTGAATCCCCGTCTCTACTAAAAATACAAAAATTAGCCGGGTGTGGTGGCAAACACCTGTAATCCCAGCTACTCAGGATTACAGAAGGATGAGGCAGGAGAATTGCTTGAACCCGAGAGGTGGAGGTTGCAGTTAGCCAAGATTGTGCCACTGTACTCCTGCCTGGGCAACAGAGTGAGACTCGATCTTAAAAAATAAATAAATAAATAGCATCAAAATTGCAAAAACAAAGAAAGTAAAATTGTCTCTCTTTGCAGATTACATCTTATATCTAGCAAAACCAAAGATTCTACCAAAAAACTATTATATCTAATAACCAAATTTAGTAAAGCTTCAGAGTAAAAAATGAACATACCAAAATCAGTAGCATTTCTGTACGTCATAGTGAAATAGCTGAAAATGAAATCAAGAAGGCAATTCCACTTACCATAGCTACAAAATATCCCAAGAAATAAACTTAAGGAAGTGAAAGGTCTCTACAAGAAAAACTGCAAAACACTGATTAAAATAACACAGGAGGACACAAATAGAAATATATCCATGCTCATGAAAAGGAAGAATTAATACTGTTAAGTGACCATACTACTCAAAGCAACATACAGATTCAACACAATCCCTATCAAAATACCAATGTCATTTTTCACAGAAATAAAAAAACTTAAAGTTCATATAGAACCAAAAATGAGAAGAATAGCCAAAGTAATCCTGAGTAAAAAGAACAAAGCTGGAGGTATCATACTATGTGACTTCAAATTATATTACAAAGCAATAGTAACCAATACAGCATGGTGTTGTTATTAAAATAAACACATAGACTAATGGAACAGAGTAGGGAACCCCAAAATAAATCCTCATATTTACACCCAGCTAATTTTGACAAAGACACCAAGAATATATACTAGGGAAAGACACCCTCTTCAATACATGTACAGGGAAATTTAAATACTCATATGCAGAAGAATGAAACTGGATCCATCTCACTATGTATAAAAATCAACTCAAGATGGATTAAAGACTTAAACTTACCCCAAATTATAAAACTACTAAAAGAAAACTACTATAAGGAAAACATTTCAGGACTGGTCTAGGCAAATATTTCACAGCTAAGACTTCAATAGCATAGAAACTAAAACAAAAAGACAAATAATATTGTATTAAACTAAAAAGCGCTACACAGTAAAGGAAATAAACTACAAAGCGAAGAAACAACCTGTTAAATGGGAAAGAATACGTGCAAACTGTTCATCCAACAGGGGACTAATACCCAAAATGCACAAAGAACTCTAACAACTCAACAATATAAAACCAAATAATGTCTTAAAAATTTGGCAAAGGACATAAACAGACAATTCCCACAAGAAGACATACAAATGGTTAACAGGTATATGAAAAAATGCTCAACATCAGTAATGATTAGGGAACTGCAGATCAAAACCACAATGAGAGATCATCTTAGCCCAGTCAGAATGGCTATCACAGAAAATAAAATGTAAGAGATGTTGGCAAGGATGTGGAGAAAAGCAAACACTTATACGCTGTTGGTGTGAATGTAAATTAGTACAAGCACTATGAAAAACAGCATGGAGATTTCTCAAAAAACTAAAAATAGAACTACCATATGATCCAGCAATCCTACTACTCGATGTCCATCCAAAGGAAATCAGTATATCAAAAGGATACCTACACTAGCGTGTTTATTGTGCAAAAATATGGAATAAGTTTAAGTGTCCATCAGTAAACAAATGAAAGAAAATATGGTACATATACATAATAGAATATGATTTGGCCATAACAAAGATTGAAATCATGTCATTTGCAGTGACATGGGTGGAACTGGAGGTCATTATGTTAAGTCAAAGAACCCAGGTATAATAAGATAAATACCACATGTTCTCACTCATATATAGGAGCTAAAAAATTTGATATCATGGTGATAGAGAATAGAATGATAGATACCAGAGGTGGGTAAGTGTGTTAGAATGAGTAGGGGAAATGAAGAGAGGTAGATGAATGGGTATAAACTTACAGTTTAGATAGAAAAATAAGTTCTAAGGTTTGATAACAGGCTAAGGTGACTATGATTAGCAACAGTGTACTGTATATTTCAAAATAGCTAGAACAGAGAACTTGAAATGTTACCCTTTTCAAGGTGATGAAATGATAAATAGTCAAGGTGATGGGTGCCCCCAAATAAGCAGGTTTGATCATTACACATTCTATGCATGTAAAAAATACTTACATGTATCACATAAGTATGTAAAGTATTATGTATCATAAAAGAAACAAAATGTAAAATATATAAACAACATACAAATCAGAACATTAAAATCACAGCTATATAATATAGTTATATCATGTCTTATTCTGGAATTTGATCAATTTTGGATATTCTTTTCCCTCATCTTATTGTCACACAATAACAAGGTAGAGAATATGTCACCTAATTTTAAGCGGCTACGCTGGGGACAAAAGACAGGTTTATTACTAAGGGTTCCATATTGAGTAGCATAATAGAATGAGAAGCACTGGTTGTCAAAAGACAACCAGATCACTGCTTTTGCTCATAGGTCTGGGTGGTTTTTTTTTCCCCTGCAAATTCCACATGCAGCATTAATTAGCAAGCTGAAAGCACTTTCATTTTCACTTTTGGCTAGCAGACTTCAATGAATCTCTAATTTACACATTTCAGCTCTGCAGACATTTGCAGAGCAATATTTTAAGAGCAAGTCTTTATTTGGCTTAGCCTCCATTTCTGTATAAAGTTAAGATGTGCATTTACTTGTCATTTCAGCAAATCCTTGCCACAATTAATGAATGGTTCCAAAAAAATAAGTGTGTGGTCAATCCCATTCCACTTTTCTTTAGCCTGTAAATTGTTAGTTCTTTTGTAGTAACAGCTGAACACAATGAAAACATCAGCAAAACATTGGCAAAATGTTCTTTCCAACAACTGATTCAAAATCATGATAAAAATGAAAAACATATACAGACGGTTCCTGACTTACAATGGTTCAACTTAGCAATTTTTTGACTTTATGATGGTGTGAAAGCAAGACACATTCAGTTGAAACCGTACTTTAAGCGCCCATACAACCATTCTGTTTTTCACTTTCAGCTCAGCATTCAATAAATTACATGAGATACTCAACATTTTATTATAAACAGGCTTTGTGTTAGATAATTCCATCTAACTGTAGGCTAATGTAAGTATTCTGAGCATGTTTAGGGTAGGCTAGGCTGAGATATGGTGTTAAGTACCTTGGGCATATCAAACCCATTTTGATTTAGAATATTTTCAATTTACAATAGGTTTGTTGAGATGCAATCCCATTGAAAGTTGAGAAGAATCTGTGTCCAAAATTTTGGTGACTATATTTTTAAATAAAAACTATTGATTGATCTATTTATCTCTCTTGTTTGGAAAGGTACGTGCCAAACTGTTAATGGAGATTATTGCTGGGGGCACAGTAGATTGGGAGTGAATAACAGGGGATCCTTCCTTTTTCTTTATACATTTTGGTACTTTTTGGAATTTTTTCATGACTATATACTTCACGTGAATATGTAATATTTTATTAATCTTATATTGGTGATAGAAGCTATTTTGAGGATAAAGCTATTTTGAGGTGATTGAAGCCATTTTCCTGAGGAAAAATGCTTCAATGATGAATATGTATTTTTAAAATAAATGTATATTTATTAACATACTTTATTAATCCATTGAACTTTGAAATAAAACAACATGCAAGGCAGGAGTTCTTAGCCCATTAGTACATGGGTGAGCAAACCACTGTGGAAGGGTGAATCTGAGATACGAACAGAGATAGTGTGTTAAACCAAACTCTGTGTACTTTCCACTTTCCTATGCTGCAGAGCAATGAAAAATGAGTCAATTGTATCATTTAATGGAATCTCCTTGTGTTTCTAACTTAGGTATCACGGAAGATAAACAACGAAAGGAACCATGTGAGATGGATAAACAGCAAAAAGAACCATGTGAGATATGCTCTGGTGACAATGATACAGCCCAGAATTCAGGGCAATCCCATGTGAAAATTGTTCATATAAATTCGGTCAGAAATATATTTTGTACTCGTGTCCTTTTATTGTAAAATTAGTAAAAGATCTATTTGTTCTCTAAAATATTAGAAATGGGTGCAGAGAACATTTAGGTTGGCAACGAACACTCCAGATAATTTTGTCTGATAATCAAAACTATTCTAGGATGAAAAAACATAATGAAAAAATATGCCAGATTATAAATCAAGTTTTCTATTGCAGGTCCAATAACACATATTTTGCTTTCAATTACTATTTCCTCTGAACCCAAATATTTAAAATAAGAGTTACTAATAATGTTAGTCCCAGCATTGTTACTTTTCTTGAGATGATAAAAACTATGACATAAATTTTAAGATAGGATGAGCCACTAAGAAAATCAAGTCTTGAGGTCAAAAAGAAGCAAGGCTAAAGTAAAAGGTTAAAATTCTCAGCTTAAGAGAAGAATTTGGGAACAATGCTGTGAGAAGTTGTAACAAAAATTAAGTGAAAAAAATCACATTTTTGGGCCTTTTCCCCCCATTCCCTACTGTGAAGAATGGCAGACAGAGGAAAGAACTAAAGGCAAAGAAAATCCTTAATATTCTCTATGTGGCAGGTGTTAAAGGAAGCACATGTCTCTTTCCTGATATGGGAAATAGTTATCCATGGGGACCTTATTAGCTACAGTGAAAAAAAAAAAAAAAAAAACACTTCGTTATCACCCTTACATTTCTTACATGCTTAAAGCAATTTCTAAGAAGTGGATTCACATTTGCAGCATTCTTTAATAAAGTCGTGGCCTCTGGGATTTTCTAAATTTCTAAACTTCTTTCAAAGCATTAGAAAAGCATTATAGAATTTCGTTTTTTTTCTTCCTTTTTAAGTTTTAACCTTTTCATAGTTGGAGTGACCGATATTAGACAAAGTTGGAAGTTACAGACAGTATCAATCAAAGTTAATTTCTTATTCTACTTTTAAAATACACCCTGGGTTTGTTCTACAAATCATATTTAGCCATATTGTAATGTTGATTATTGTTCTTAGTATTTATTATATAGGGCTACAGTTTATAATGCTATAGATAGATTTTACTAAAGGTATGGGATATAATTTATTCTATAACAAAATAATAATCTTTAAACAGTTTTCTGTTGCATGAAGTTATGCATGTGATTTACAAAAATACAGGTTCAGGCAGCAATATAAAATTATACATAGGCATGAAGTCAGGAGCAAAACTGAAGACTTTTTCTATAAATACAAAGTTTTGAATATACTTTAGTAAATTCTGATGTTTAGGCTCAGATATTGATCTCATTGACTCTTTTTAAGAGCTGACTATACACTTTGCCTTTTCCTTACTCTAATTTTCATACACGTCTCTGCAACCCATTCCATCAAATCTTTGAATAAGGCTACATACACAAAAAGGCAAGTTCCCTAGCCAGTAATGATGGCTCACTCTCCCAGATGAAAAACTCTGAAGACATCCCTCCACCAAACCCCTTTCTATCTGCAAGTAAAGAATTAAACTATGCCAGGAAACATGATGGTATTTTCTAAAGTTGAGAGGAATATGTTCACGATTCCTATCCCAATTATGAATCCTAGTGGATTCACATGAATGATCAAATGTTGAAAAGTTGTCTGTTGATCTTTAATCATATTCCAAAATTTTAAGTAAAGGGTAGGAGAGGTAGAATGTATATTCATAGACTAAATGCTTCTGAAACACCAATCAAAGATGGAAGAAAGGCAAGAAAAAGAAATGTGACCAGTAATTGAAACTGAAACTGGAGATAAGTGATAGTGAGTGGATGCTTTCAGTTATTAAGCATCCAGTGCAGCAAGTTCCATTATATTAGTTATTTCCTTTAATTCCCCAAACAATTCCATGAACTAGTTATCTCCATATTACAAATAAGAGAAATCTCATGTGCTAAAGTCTTCCCAGACTATCATTGCCAACTTGTCCTCACATTCTCCTTTCTGCCAGCACTATATCTTGCACTAATCTTCATCATGACATTTTTCACACTAGGGAAATAGGTCGAATCACACTGTGGTTGAGACCATGAGTTCTGCAGCCAGAAAAACATATAATCAGAACTCAGTCCTGTCATTCACAACCTGTGTGGTTTGCATGTAATTTCTCTGAGCCTTAATTTCCTTATAGGGAGAACAGGGGCAGCTGTAGGATTTACACTACAGTACACGAGTTACAAATAAATGAGTTCATGTCTAAAGAGTAGCTAGCCCAGTACCTCGTCCACATCAAGGAAGGTAGTATGATCTTTGAAGGGAGAGAAAGCCTCTGATTTTCTTCATGTACTTACAGTGTGCTTTGGCAAAAGCAGGTCCATAGTAGGGGTTTATTAAATGCTCATTGAATGAATGACAAATAAATGAATTAATGTACGTATGCAAATATGTATGTATGCATGTATAGATGGATGAATGGATAATCTTTTGCATCCTATGATAGTAGTTTCCCTATTAAAGCTCCAATCATCTTTATAATTTTCCTCTTCCTAGAATAGGATGAGTTTTTGTGAGATAACAGACTATGACCAATAATCTGCTTATTTTTACAGAGATCAAAGCTATACATAGGTACCCAAGAAAAAACAATAAAAACAATTTTTTCTTTACCTTTTCTTGTAGGATACAAGAATGACTCTCTACAATGCATCTTAAGAAATGACAATGTGAGGTGCAGAATGAGCTGGAATCAGCCTCTGTTTATTAGTTATATAACTTTTAAAATATTCCTCAATCTTTCTTAGTATCAGTTTCCTCACTCATAAATCTGGGACATAATAGTAATTGTATGTATCTTACAGTGTTGTGACAGTTCAATGAGATAATGTAAATTAAAGGGTGCATAGTGTAAGGGTTAAAGGATAAGTTTTCTTTGAAGCAGGGAGGCAGTTGCCTCTTCATCGTACCCTCTTCAGTGTGTTTTCTCTTTAGTGTGTCTTCTCAAAAACATATAGGCCTGAATAAAAGGCCCAAACTTTTGACTTTCCAATTCAAGACTGAGGACTTCTGACCATTAAAACTATAAATGTATACCTCCAGAATTAGCTTAGGGGTCTCTCTCATGGGATAAATAAAAAGAGTTGCATCCATATCTATCAAGAAGATAGAGAAGTTGTGACTGCTCATTCTTCTCACTTTACTGTGTATGTGTATGAAATTCTGTTCAGACTTCATAGTCACTTTTATGTCACTTAATATACTCCATAAAATATTGTGTTATCTCTCTTTCTTTTAAATAGGTACAGAGGGATCTTTTGTTAGAATTGTTTTATTTCTCTATCAATTAAAAATTATAAAGTATCAAACAACTGTTAATTGTTGAGGTTGTTATTGTAATTACTATAATTATGATCATTTCAGGACCACAATGATATAAAATTATAGCAATTATCTATATGAAAAGAAAATAAAATACTTTTATCTTTAACTAATTGGATAATTACTACAAAATGCTTTTCCCAAAACTCAGCTGGATATATACATTTTTCCTTTGCCTCAAATGTATTTTTACTGTATATCAATGCCAAAAGCAAAAGTATAAAAGTTCCCAAATTAAAAGTTATTAAATTTTAGAACTGTCAGACTCCAGTAATAAAAGACAATTTTTTTTGTTATACTAGGAGTTTGTATACTTTAAATGAAAAATACATGACAAGTTTTTAAATACTCTAAATGCTATATACCAGCATTAAAGAGGAAACAACATATATATATATATACCAGCATTAAAGAGGAAACAACATATAGAGTAGTCCAACGAATGCTAAAGATGCTTTGAAATTTTATGCAATAATGTAATCTAAAACAGACATTTGTAAATGATCTACATTATGCGTAAGTTAGCTATTATAATTAAATGCAATACATGCTTTTAAAGACTTAAAGATCAAACTTAAGATGTCTGAAATCAAATTCATTCCTGCCTCCCATTACCACCACTACCCTCTTCAAAAACTCCCTCTTTCTATTGACTTTCCTATGTCTATAATGGCACCCATGCATTTTCAGTCTTGAAGGTTCTTTCTTTAATGCTACCCAGTCGTGGGTCAAGTCTATCTTCTGTGCTTACTTTACCACACTGCCCACTACAAAATAATACAATTCTCTATTGGTCATGCTCACCAGACTGTTTTTATGAAATCTTGAACATCAGCATTTTGCTCTGTCCTTCTTATCATCTATCCTTTCATCTGTTATTTGGATGAAACCAAATGAATCACCTTTTATTTTGTATTAAATTTTTTTTGAGACAGTCTCACTCTGTTGACCAGGCTGATCTTGAACTCCTGGCCTCAAGTGATCCTTCTGCAACAGACTCCCAAAGTGCTGGGCTAACAGGCATGAGTCACTGCTTGCCATGAGCCTAGCCTGCCAAATAAATCTTGGTTGAATAAATTAATAAATGAAATTCCATAGATTATATGCCTATGATTTCTTTTCTATTTATTTTCTACTTTTAATTTCCAGTATTTCTATGTTAGTTTAGGTTCTTAGTCCTAACCGCCTTCCCCAACTATTATCCTTACTCAACATTTAAAGAATAAATAAATCTTAACAGAGCACTGCTTCTACTTTTCATTCCTGGTTCACAAATGCCCATTGACCCCCATCTGCCCTCAAAAGTATCTATCATCAAAAGAACATATACCAGTCTGACATTCTTTTCTTTCTACAACCTAATTTCAACAATTGCTCTGGCTACCTTCCCCACACACCACGTTATCAATTCGCTTACATGCAACTTTAAGAAAACAAATAAATTTAGCATCTTACATAATTTTCCTGAGACATATGAAGTCAAACTTACAGCATATGGAGAAAAAATTTTCATGGCAGCATAAATCCCAAAATTTAAGAAAGAAAGGAGAAACTGTTGCTATTTAACCGTTCTCTAAAGTGGCCCTTCTAGCTTAACAATGTATCACAGTATTGAATCAAATATGGTCAAATCAAACATTAATTTGATTTTTAAAAGCTAACACAAAACGTGTTCATATTACAGTATTACCTCTTGTGCTGAATAATATTTTTTTCAATACATTTTAAAATACACACATCAACCATCAATCACAATGGGCAGTTTTAGAAACTATCCTTAGTTTATTTAACAGACCATTATACCATTATGAAAATATATATTAATGCTTTATGTGTTGGCTTGTTGAGTGTTCCCCAGCAGAGGTTTCTGTTGTAAATTTCCTGCCCATTCCTTCCTCTTGCCCTTTTCTGTACTCTGGTTTCCCATGCAAAAATTCAGACTATTTCCATATCACCTACCAATCCCAGAGCTTTCAGAAGACCTTGGTGACCTGAAGATTTTTACTCTTAAAATGACTCCTGGACTTTCCAAATGCGATTCCAAACTCTGAGACCAGTTCGGAATAGATGAACTTCTTTCCCAGATTCCTGAAGCATTGCCTTTCAAGAGAGAATCTGACTATGGAGGATGACCTGGTCCTCCCAAGCAATACCTTAGGAGAGCAGGAAGGGCCAAACCAAAATTTGCCTAAGAGAGATTACAAGTCCCTGCCAGTCTTCAGTTGACTAGCCATTTGTGTCTAGGTCAGCCACCACTGTATTTTCAAAAGACATAAGCACAGATGACAGGGAATGGAGAATTCTAAGAAACATAAAATTTTATTTTAACTGGTTAGCAATACTTATTGAAAATCTTTGGTTAAGGTAATAAATTGGCTAAGTCCCTGACCGTTTTTAAAATTTATTATTATCATATATATATATATATACACACACACACACACACTTTACTCTGTTATCTCAATAAATGGTGCCCATTTTTTTCTTAGCTATTCTTTTTCTTTACTAGTCCTATTTTGTTAATTCTGCTCCCTGCATCATGCAGCGACCCTCTAAGTTTCACTCTTCCTGAAATAAAGTCATTGGTTTCTCTCCTTTCTACCTAAAGTCTATGAAGGGAGATACACTACTTTTGTTTGTTCTCTGGGGAGGACAAAAGGAACACAATTATCTCTTTCCTTTTGTAATTTTTAAAGGTCCTGTCCTGAACTACTAACAGAAATCACCAAAAAGAGGTTGTTGGAATAATTTATGATCATTCATTGAGAGGGACTCCCTGACTTCCTGCTTTGTCTCCATTTTCTTAAGAGTACCAGGTTCTGCATAGTTACAACCTAAATGCTATTAAGCAAAGTATGACCCTTCTGGTTTTGTGTGTACTTCCTAACATATGAAGATAATAATTTCATCTAACATTTTAATATACCTGTTCAACTCTAGGACCTATGGTCTCTTCTAGCATTAAGTTTCAGGGAAAAGAAGTGCATGTGTTATCTGTGCTCTGTTTTTGCAGCAACACCCAAGTCTCTCTATTCTGAGAAATTAAAACAGCACACTTCAATTGGCAATTAAATATTTTTATGATAATAGCTATATTTAGCATAGATTATAATGTTATTTGTAGTGTGTAGTACATTACTAGCAGGATTTTACACAGGGGAAAAAATCCCAGTTTCTAAATATATGTTACCAACATGTAGACATGATGGAAACAATTAAAAAACATCATGTATCATGGAGGTAGCCTGATACAATTTTCATCATGAATTATTTTAAATACAAAATAAATACATTCAGGGGAATACACACTGATAGTCATAAACACAAGGGTTATATATTAATATAATATGTAAAATCTACATAGTTTGGAAAAATTCTTTTCAATTTTGTATGTGGATTAAAGTGTCTTTTGAGGTAATTAAGTTTTTGAAAGACTAGATATCTCCACAATAGATACTAATATCAAATTTTTAAAATCCATAACAAGGTTCCTAGCTTCTAAGCTAAAAATCATATGCCTCATAAAAATTGTGGAAGGAATTGTGTAAGTACAAACCAAAGGCGAAAAGAAAATAAACAAACCCATATAGACATAGACATTCCCCCAGAACAAAATCCATTTGAGGCAATCAACCAAAAATCCTGAAAGGTATACACATTGCACATGCCTTATGCTGAAAAGTTGAGTACCAGCACCAGACAGAATAGCTACATTAATTGCTCTTTCCTCAAAAATGCCTTTTCATCATATTATAATGAACTAAAAAACCACACCACTTGCATACTTCTAAATGGATTTTTAAAATATGTATGCATAATTGAAAAAGGACATTTACAAACCTAAAATGAAATTTCATCACTTTTGGTGTTGAAGAAATACAACTTGCTTACACATACAGATTTTTCTGTGAATATTTTTTCTCTCTCTTTATGGAATTTTAGGTTTAAATGCACAACAATCTAGGGTAAATACATTAAATGCCAAAAGCACATAATACATTCTTTTTGCTTATCTGATTTTACCATGCTCCTGAGATTTTAGATGGATATTTCAAAAGTACCTAAAATTTTTCCTCAAGTTTCTGATCTGGTCAAACCTTATAACAACTGAACTAGGAAAACATTGGCATTTATCAGTCTCCTCCTGTCATTCTACTGCTTCATGGGACAGTCTTTAACAAGACTTAGACAAACCTCATTCATCAATATTCTACTCTGGAGGAGCTGACACTTACTGTGAATTCTGCTCTTCAACTTAAATACCAATGTCTGTGGCAGGCCAATTCTATCATTGCAGATCCAGCATCCCTCAGGCGAGGTCCAACCTTTCTCTCGAAGTGCACCCAGGGATTAGTCTGACTTCCCCTAAATTCTCTCCTCTGCACAGTAAGAGCTAATCTTTCCTGTATGAAGCAGGAGATGGTGTTGCTATGACAACGGAGCACATTCTAGCAGTGGGACTACTGAGATGAGCCTTCAAAGACTCAGGGAAACATGCACTCAGTCTTCCTCCGGGGCTATGGGCTCCTTCCTTGAGGATTTAATCTCCCAACAAGTTTTCTGTCAGACTGGGTTGTTGATTATCTGTGCATTTTGCTACAGGGAGATCACTGGTTAAGAACATGGCTGGAAGATCACAGTTATTTAATAAAAGTGCCATTTTCAGTTTTAATAATTTTTCAGTTTGAATACTCAGTCTTTGTTAAAACACTACCCCCATTTAAATTAAAAGCATTTTGCTTACTTTTAGATTTTTAAAAATGATTATAATGAGTTGAGAATGGCACTGTCAAGGAGAAGCTTTACCTTTTTTTTTGTTTGTATATCATCACCATTGTATCAACTTGAAGGTTACATACAGACACACACACACACACACACACACACACACACACACACATCCATTTTCTCTCTCTAGCGTCAACGTCTGGAGCCTTGAGGTTTCAGGGTGGGGGAGGGGTATGCTAACAAAAGCAAATCCTGCAGCCACATTTTGCATACATATCTTAGCCACAGAATAACCACAATAAGTGCTAATCATTTAGAAAAATAATTACAAGTGGAATTTAAGTGCCTGTGCCACAGCAGAAGCGATCTAGTATCAAGCCATAACGTAGGAGGGCAGATTTCATATGTTATTTTCAAACATGACAGTTAAATTTTTTGGAAAATAATGAACACATACATTAATATATACATATTAAACAGTTGATAGCACACTGTAATCGTTCTGACTGTTTTGAACATTGAACATTCATTTTTCTTCAGAAACATTGCTGCGATTCAAACGACTACATCCTTTTCATTGGAAGGAAAGATACAGGGCAGGAAAAGTTTTCCCCCGCAGCAGAGGTTCAGTTTACTCAATCACCCTGAGTCAGGTGCTCACCCAGGGAGTCATCTGACCTGTCCTCTTTACTCCTTAATTTCCCTGTAATCTTTTCTATTTCTCAACCTTTCATGTGAGGAGCATGCATACCACCCTTCCCCCACTGACTGCAATTATTCTCCTTTGTGGCTGAAGCAATAGAATCTATATCATCTACATCTATGCTTTCAAGTGCTGAGAGCGAACAGGACTTTATGGATGTTGCTGTCACTCAGAGGTGTGAGGATCTATATGATAGTTAGATTCAATGCCACATTGGCCTTCTAGAAAATCATAGGGCTATCTTTAGTTACTTCTTGATTGTCACCCTAATGAGTTTGAAAAGCTTTACGATATTAACTAGAATCTCATTATTGCACATAATGCATGTATTTACATTTAGTAGTTCATTTAAAAGACACGGGGCATTTTAAAACTTATTTTGATTTGTATTTTTTATTTCCATCATAGTAAAAAATGCAGTTAAATTTTTGCTAATGTGTGCCTTGGAATATATCTCCAGGATACATATGTACCCACTTCACAATATATGCAGATAATTTTTCCCCTTATGATCCTCTTTTCAGAGCTTGCCCTGAAGATGCATTCTCATAATTCAAAAAGTTATAGCACCTGTTTTCATTATGTTCATTATTATCTAATTAGTAAAGGGTTTTCTTTCTTTGAAAAAAAAATTCACTCTTATATTCAGGGAAACTGGATAAATGCCAACACATGTAAACAACACATGGTTTACTTTCAAAATCAATCAACCAGAATTATTTATTTCTAAATAATTTCCTAGTTAAAAATGTGTTGAAATAATTTACTGCTATAATAGATAATGTTTACTATCTGCTATTCCTTTAGGACTGACTACCTGGACATCAATCATATTATATATTGTCTAGCTTCCCCAAGAAGACAATATTGTTTGTAGAAAAAATTATTTAAGTAGTTATGGTGAGTGTGCCACAACTTAGATTTGGATGTTAAAAGTGAGTTATAAACAACTAAGGTTATACGAATTCCAGAAATCACTACTGCAAGAAATTTAATAGTTTTTAAAATTTTTTCTCATGTATTATTTTTATGAGCCCTAATTTTTCAACATAATATTCAGTAGATCTGGTAAATTGCAATAATATGTTTGTCTTAGGGGAAATAGGAAAAGTGAGAATAGGAAAAACAGCTCTTTTCACAAAACAGGTTTTAAATATAAACCCCAAGACAGTTCTGAGTAAAAAGACTGAAATATTGGAGCCTATGGTAAGGGGAGCAAATGGGAAGTTGAGAACAATTTTTTTCTAAAATGCCGCCTTTCATGGAAAGGCTTGAATATGGCCTCTAGACTTTGTCTAGACAATGAACACAAACTCTAATGACAAACTGCATTACTAATCTCTCTCTGTTTCAGTTTTCTCACCATCAGAATGGACATAATAATAGCACCTTTATGAGAATTCAAGGAGTAAATATGTATAAATTTCTCATAATAATGCCTGACATATTGAAAATACTATGTAAATGTTAGGTGTCATTTAGGACCTTGAAGACAGGGATTAAATATTATTCAGCTTTGTCTCCCCTGTTCTTAATACAAAGACTGCTATTAGGTATATACTTAATAAATGAAAGGTATTTTTCATAAAATCTATATGATTGTAATATTTAAGAAAGCAAAGTGAATAGACAATACTTTAGAATTCTAAATGTATCAGAAGAAAAATATAAATCTTTCTACATAATTATTATTGGTATATAAAATTCAATAAATTAATATGTATTCAAGTAATCAATGAAGTACATTTTAAATATATCATGTTCTTTTATGCTCATTATATTTTAAAAATTATTTGCTAAACGATAAATGAATATGTATTCAAGTAATCAATGAAGTACATTTTAAAT
The DNA here is from genome assembly GCF_049350105.2 of Macaca mulatta. Lineage (NCBI taxonomy): Eukaryota > Metazoa > Chordata > Mammalia > Primates > Cercopithecidae > Macaca > Macaca mulatta. The sequence goes on along the minus strand of NC_133423.1, from coordinate 58,420,875 downwards.
ATATCATGTTCTTTTATGCTCATTATATTTTAAAAATTATTTGCTAAACGATAAGTAAACAACATAAGTAGGATTATCTTTTTTTTTTTTTTTTTTTTTTTTTTTTTTTTTTTGAGACGGAGTCTCGCTCTGTCTCCCAGGCTGGAGTGCAGTGGCGCGATCTCGGCTCACTGCAAGCTCCGCCTCCCGGGTTTACGCCATTCTCCTGCCTCAGCCTCCGAGTAGCTGGGACTACAGGCGCCCGCCACCACGCCCGGCTAATTTTTTGTATTTTTTTTAGTAGAGACGGGGTTTCACCGTGGTCTCGATCTCCTGACCTTGTGATCCGCCCGCCTCGGCCTCCCAAAGTGCTGGGATTACAGGCGTGAGCCACCGCGCCCGGCCAAGTAGGATTATCTTTGACTGGGAATAACAATAACATATCCTTTAGTTTTATAACAGAATGAGTGATCACTTATTAGAAAATTGATTTAGCATCTGCTTTAGTAGATATTGTAGTAGGTGCTGGGATACAAAGACTTAGACCACTATGCCTGTCTTCACTGAGTGCACAGTTTAATGCGGGAAGCATACACTCACTCAGCATAGTCTGTGTGCCAGGCACTGCTCTGGGTGCTGGAGATATGACAGTGAACCAAACAGAGAGAAATGTCTACTATAAGGAAGTTTCTCCCTGCTTGTGTGTGTGTGTGTGTGTATGTGTGTGTGTGTGAGTGTGTGTATGTTTTCAGGGAGGGGAAATGAATATATTTTAAGTATAAGTGCTTCAGAGGAAAATAAATTCAAATTTTGGAAAAAGAAAGGCAGTAGAAATAGGTATAAAATTTTATTTTAAACAGATACATTTAATGCAAATTGATAAGGGCCATAAAAGAGCCACAAAGCAAGCACCATGCAACTAGGAAAAAGAGTGGCTAACACTCTCCTAAGGAATATGGGAAGGTTTCATAGAGGGAGTAGTCAAAATCTAATGAGGATTAAATATGTAAAAAGGTTCTTACCTATATATTAACCAGTATTTACTCACACCATCTATATAATTTAATATCTAATAAAACAAAGTCAATACATAATATCTAAGGATACTAAAGTATCAGGAGAGAAATAGAAATTAGTCTAATAACCAATCCATTACAGGTTTACAATGTTCAAAAATATTCCTTTAGTTAAAAAACATGTTATTCCAGCAAATGGAGTAATACATGGCTGATCTATAAAAGTAAAAGTAAATTGCTCTTACTTTTGACACCATTGTCTTTTTCTTTCCTAAGATAAAAAACAACTAAAGAAGCATAATTATAACTCACTTTATTTGTACAGCAAAATAAATTCCAGCTGGCTTAAACATTTAAATCTTTTTTTAAAAGCTGTACAAGTACTGAAAGAAGTTAAGGAAAATGTTTTAAACACAAACATAGAGGAAAACAAACTTTGGAGTATCTGTCAGATAAATAATTGGCTGTTTGGTCCAGAAATCTACAAATCTATTTCCACACTTTTAAATTATTTGTTAAACAATCATTTATTCAGCAGCAGTCATGTGCAAAGTATTAGGAATAGAAAGAAAAATAAGATAGTATTTAATTTCTGGAAGCTTATGGTCTAGTATTATAGTACAGATGGACAAAAACATAAGATTTTACCATTCAAAGTGCTAATTATTTTTATAAAATTATACACAGAATGCTATGACAGAATCTAGGAGAGAACTTTTTCCTGGTATAGGGAGGTAGGCGTATGAATCTAACAAGCATGTAGATACAATCATAATGGAATAGACTGGAGCAGTCCAATGTTCCCACTGAGAATAACCAGAATAGCTAATTTTGAAATATAGATGATTAAAATCTATTTAAAGGCATCAGACAGCTAAGAGGTAACTAGGACTTGAGAGCCCAAGATCCCTGAGGGAAGGACATCAGAAAATGTGAACCAACATTCTGTAAGCAGCTTTTTCCCTCAGGGAAAACACCAGTTTTGGTGTGAAAAGAGAGACGAAGAATATGAACATACATTGCTAATAGGTAGATAACTTTTGGAACTCTTAAAATACTGAAGAAAAAATGGATTTCAGATTGAAGATGGTAGCAATGATGTAAATAGTCAAGATTGCAGAGAGAAGGTAGTAGCAGAGAAGTGAGACCACCATTCTATGGATTTGCCTTTAAGGCTTTGCATATTCTTAAATTGCCAAGAGCAAAAGACAAATGAGACAAGCAGAAAAGTGTTGGAAAAAAAAATACAGTAGTGTGTGCTGTACTCTCAGTTCTAAACTAAAAAGCCAAAGGCCATTAGGAAGGAAGAGCTTTTATGAGGCATCCTGGCTCTCAGTTGGGACCACCAGTAGGTTAGACCCTATGAGTGGAAGGAAACATATGGAGATAAGAACTAAAACCCGGCATCAAGTCAGTTCAATACTTAATTTAATTCAAATGATCTGTGCCCCCTTATCTGCTGGAAGATGGGAAACTCCAGATAACATTCCTAAGACCCTCTCTATTATCACTCTACTATTTTTTGTACAAATGTCCCAACTTAAGAAACATATTTAAGAAAATAATGCTAGGAATACACAGGAAACAGATAAATGGTAATATCAGTTCTATGCTGATAAATGTTTAATAACCAGTTTCCAAAAAAAGGGTACAATATTATAATTTTACTGATATAAAAGATTTTTAACATGGTTTATGAATTATAAAATATTCAATACTCTATTATAAATTTCATATATCCAATTGATTCTCTCAGAATACTCTCATTGATTTTTACCAAACTATTATATTTGTAGGCAATGACAATCAAGATAACTGCAATTGATGATCAAGCATGCTTCAACATGGATGTGGGTTCATTTTTTTATTTACTCACGTTTATGAGTAAGATGAAAGTGAATGTTAAAGGTGAATACTGGAAATTCACATACTTGTCAGTCATGCAAGCAAATTCTTTTGTAATTATTTGTAATTACAAAATATTTGTAATTTTATTTATTTGTAAATGCTAGATAGTTGGTATAATTTCAATCATTTTAAATATGTTAAGACTTGCTTTGTAGCCTAACATGAGGTCTATTCTGAAGAATGTTCCATGTGCACTTGAGAAGAATGACTGGAGTGTTCTTTATATGTATGTTAGGTCCAATTAGCTTACAGAATTGCTCAAGTCCTCTATTTCCTTATTCATTTTTTGTTTGGTGGTTGTTCTACCCATTATTAAAAGTGGGGTATTGAAGTCTCCTACTATTATTGTGCTGCTGTATGTTCCTTCCTTCAATTCTGCCAATGTTTGCTTCATCTATTGGGAACTCTGATATTGGGTGCATGAATATTTATAAAATATTATATATTTTCTTGGTGAATTGGCCCTTTTATAATTATGTGATACTTTGTTCTCTGTCTCTTCTAACAATTTTTATTTTAAAGTCTCCTTTTTTGATGTTAGTATAGCACCTCTGCTCTTTTTTAGTTATCACTTGCATAGAATATGTTTTTAATCTTTGTGACTCTCAGCCTATGTGTGTCCTTAACATCTAATATGTTAGTCTCCTATAGACAGCATTTAGTTTGATCCTAATTTTTTAAATCCATTCAGCAAATTGTATCTTTTGATTAGGGAGTTTAATCCATTTATATTTAAAGTAATTACTGATTTAGGGAAGGAGATACTATTGCCATTTTGTTAATTGTTTCTGTATGTCTTATAACTCTATTACTTCTCCTTTCCTCTCTTATTGCTTTACTTTTGTCTTTTGTTGACTTTTTGTAATGGCATGCTTTGATTTTCTTTTCATTTCCTTTTGTGTACATTGTTACTGTTGCAATTAGATAAAACATTACGGTTATAACAAAACATTCTATATAATATATGTTATATATTATATTAATATATTCTATATTACATATTTCCATATTATATATATTTTATATATAACATATTAAACAAATTATAACATTTTATTTTAAACTACTAACAACTTACTCTACTCTTTATTGTCCCCACTTTTATGTTATTGATGTCGCAAAGTACATCATTAGGTGTTTTATATCCATTAACATATATTTATATTTGTTTTTATGTTTTTGTCATTTAAATTTTATATAAGAATTAAAAGTAAATTTGTGCACCAAAATTATAATAATACAGGTTACTATATTTGGTCATGTATTTTTCTTTACTGAAGTTTGTATTTTCACCTAGCATTCTTTGAAGGACCCACTTTAGCATTTCTTGTCAAGTAGATCTAATAGAATGAACTTCCTCAGATTTGTCTGATAAAATCTTAAATTCCTGTCCATTTTTGAATTATTTTGTTGGCTGTAGTATTCTTGGTTGATAGCATTTTTTGCTCTCAACACTTTGAATAATATTATCACACTTCCTTTGGCCTATAAGGTTTCTGCTGAGAAATTCTCTGATAATCTTATAAAGGCTACAATGTACATGATGAGTCTCTTTTCTCTTGCTGCTTTCATAACTCTCTTTGACTTTCAACAGTTTGATTGTAATGGGTGTTGGTGGAGTCTCTATGGATTCATCCTGATGGTAGTTGGTTGAGTTTCTTGAACATGTATATCCATTTCTTTCCTCAGATTTGGGAAGTTTTTTTGTCATTATTTCTTCAAATAAACTCTCTGCCCCTTTTTCTCTCTATCTCTTTACTCCTTCTTGAATTCCCATAATTTGTATATTGGTCTGATTGATGTTGCCCCGTAAGTCCCTTAAGTATTGTTCACTTTTCTTCATTCCTTCTTTTTTTTTTCTCTGCTGTCCCAACCATTTCAAATGTCCCATCTTTAAGTTCACTGATTTTTTTTCATCTGCCTGATCAAGTTTGCTATTAAGTCTCTCTAAATATAATTTTTCAAGTCAGCAATTCAGTTATATTTTTCAGCTCCTGAATTTCTATATGATTCTTTCCTATAGTTTTCACTGATACTCTCAATTTGTTCATACATTATTTTTAGGATTTTCTTTAGTCATCTTTCTATGTTCTTTTTTGAGCTCACTGACCATATTTAAAATAGTTGTTTTTAATTATTTGTCAGAAAGTTCAGTGATCTGTCTTTCTTTAGGGTCTATATCCAAGGTTTTGTTTTGTATATTCATCAAGCCACATTTCTTTGTTTCTTTGCATATCTTGTGATATTTCTTGATATTTGAGATTTGGGCATTTGTGAAGACATTCACCTGCCCAAGCCATTATGTACCGGATGTGTGCAGAGAATGGCCTTCATCAGTGAGCCTAGCTATATGTTTGGGAGACTCTCAAAACGTTTCTGAGGATGTTTCTCCTCTGGGCTTGTGTATGTGTCTTTACTTCTCTCAAATTCCCTAAGCAGCTTGCCCTTTTTTTCTCAGGAGCTCATAATCTCCTGCTTCTTCTAGCATCTGCCTGTAGAACTACAGAATCTCTGCAGCTCTGAGGCTCCAACATGCCAAACCTCTTGCCTCTTTTTTCAGTGGTTTCCAAACTCTGCTACTGTTCCCATCAGTGCTATGAGACAGAAACCAATACTTTGGGAAGCCCCTAGACAAACCAGAATATCTGACTCACAATCCACTCTCTTGTTGCTATTGTAAAAGAGGAGCCCTTGTATGGAATGTTTCCTCCAGTGTGCACTATGCTACTCCGACTCAAGAAAAGGACATGGGCATGCAAAATTCTCTGAACTTTACTAGGATCTTTTTTTGGTTTTGCATTGGTCTGGGTGCTGCTACTTCTTAACTGGACAATACAGTTCTTAAAAAGGGATTCTGGTCCGTATATTGTTAACTCAGTGTCTTCAAGGGGGGAATTAGGGCCTGGGGCCTCTTGGTTTGCCATCTTGCCAATATCACTTTCTGTTAGTTTAATTTTAACCAAAATGCTGAGAAATACTTAAAGTTGATAGTTGGTTACCGAAAAGTAACATTGAACAAGGCTTTAGTGGAATGCAATACAACCCTTGACTTAGGAAAATTTGTTTCTTCTCTAGCTTAAGGCATAGGGGTAAGTCCTGGAGTACTTAATGAACCCTAACATGTCCCTCTTAAAGGTTTAGAAACAGGGCAATTCTAATACTAATCATCACCTTAAAGCAGGGATTTCAGTTAAGCATCACCTTAAGGCAGGGGTTTTACACTGTTTGGAGTTCCTGAGAATCTAACGAAATCTACCCCTCCCCCCACCATGTACTTATATTTACATATATCCTCTCTTCCTCCAAAATTCACATGTGTGCACATGTACACTCACGAGCACACATAATTTGGCACATGATTTATTCACCTGGTGCTCAGATAAAGAATACTGCTATATTGAAAAAACTATGTGACTTCTGTTTATATTGGGCTTCTAAGGTTAAGCCTAGATAAAACTAAACTGTCCTTTGTCTTGTATACATGCCGCTGTCCTGACCTAGTCAAGGTCTCAATCAAATCTGTGTTCTAGAATGAGAGTAGAACTGAATTTCAGGAGTGTGGGTAAATGGCCTATCAGTGGCATTTGCTCTTGCCCTGAAAGATCTGTGATCTATCTTCATTAATAATAATAGTAATATGTAACAGTATCTATTGACAATATTATTTGCTAGGCAATTTGTTAAATACAAATTAGAATATGATTACATGCACTGGACGGTCAAGGAACACTTCCTGAAGGAAGTTGCACTTGAAAGTTTTTTGAGGGTAAGATACATCTTATACATCTCAGCTCTAGTTGCACATTGCTATGAAAATAGCAAGTGAATATAAAATACTGCTCATAAAATTAATGTTAATTATTACACAGTTTAAGTTACTAATAGCTTTGCCTACTTTAAGCTTCTGTGATTATTCTGCACTTCATGGATTTTAAAAATGCAGAGCATGATTTCAGGAATTGTAAATGACTTTTTTGCTTATTGATTTCAGCTATTGATAATTTGCCAGTTATTTTTTTCTCATAAATGTCATTCCTCCCATTCTCTTCATTGTATACTAAACTCTGGCCATAATGATGCTATGCTATATCCAGCTCCTCACTTTAACAGGCCTGCTCACATATCCAGGTCTATACTGTGCTCTTCCTCCACTGGCCTATTGTTCCTTATTTCTAACTCTTTGTTTTTGCCTCTGCTTTGTCCTGCTAGGTGAGGCCTTTATCTTTCTAAAAATTTCTCCTGCTGGCTTTCATGTCTTGAGAAAACTTTACTGGTAAAACCCTCACAGACATTTACCATCTGGGTGTAATGAGACTCCTATGTGCCTACATCTAGCAAGCACTTGTCATATTCCATTGTAATTATCATTAATTTTGCAATCTTCATAGCAAAACTGTGAACTTCATGAATGTAAAATTGTATCTCACAAATAGAAATTGTATCCACAGTTTCTAACCCAGTGCCTGCCCTGTGAGAGACCCTAAAAAATATAAATATAAATATTGCAATAATAAATGAATTATTAAATGGATCTACCACATTAGGAAAAAAGGAAACTAAAACAAATTGTGTGTTTAACTTACAATTTCTAGTTTTTTTTTCAAATCCTTTTCCACAGTCTCTGCCTTCTATATGTATTTTCTTTTGACCTAGAAAGCCATCAAATTGATTATTCTTTCTTCAGCATCTATCTTTCTCATAAATTCTCTGGACTCCGCAGAACAGGGTCATTGTAAAATGCAAATCTTATTCTTTATTGGCTTCCTATCCACTTCTGGTTGAAATTCAAACCTTTATCATGACAAAAAATGTTTAAAATCACATGTGTATATATATACATATACATATATATATAGAGAGAAAGACAGACAGACAGACATATATATATATACACACACACATGCTTAGTTTATATGTGCCAGATACTTGATATAATTTAGTCCTTAGATCAACTGTGACAGTATTGTCTTCATTTTATAAAATACCTCTGATTCAAAGCTTTGTCCTATGTAGCCTTCTTAGAATTTACTGAAAGGATTTATACCTCACTCTCATATTAAATAACTGGAAGTTCTCTGGACACACCACACTCTCCTCTGATACCATGTCCTGTGTATGTCTCATGCCGTCTCTCTTCCTGGCATATCCTGTTCCTCACTGACTAGTTAATTCTGATTTTTTTTTCTTAAAGTTTAGCTCAGCATCCTTTTGTTCTTGGAAGCCTCACCTGAATGCACCCAGACTGATAGATTATCTTCTTCAGGGTTTCCACAGTACCTTGTGTATATTGTAAACACTGTCGCTTGGGATCACTAGCTTCCAAAAATAGCTTCAAATAATCTGCGCAACCCGTAACTTTCTCCTTATGAAATAACCTCCCTGAATCTGGAGTGGTCTGGTCTGGGACTCCCTTTAACCAGTAGAATATAGAGGGAATGACCCTGTGTAAGTTCTGGAACTAACTCTTGGGAAGGTCTGTCAAGTTCTTTAGCACTCTGTGTACCACTGAGCCACCAAGTAAATGTCTCACTACCTGCTGGAGAAATCATACGCAGAGACCATGTAGGGAGAGGTCACATGGAGAGGAAGAGGCTCTGACACCTGGACAGAAACAGACCCAAATGGTCTAGTATCCCAAATTCATTGCTGAGATGAGTCTTCCAGCCTTCTCCCACCAAAGCTTTGGTCATTGAATGAGCCACTTCTGACAGTCCAGGCAAGTCAAGTTCTCGGAGGACTGCAGCTCCTGCCAACACTGGGAGAAGCAGAAGCATCACCAGCTAAGCTGTGTCAACTCACAGAATCACAAGAGATAATAAAGTGGTTACTGCTTTAAAGGGCTATGCTTTTGGATGGTTATTTCTAAGTAGCAATAAGTGATTATAATATCCTGTCCCCCAGTCTCTGAACAGCTTGAGAGTGAATCTGCACTATATCCACCTCTATACTCACAACCCCTGGAACAGCACTTTTCTACCAACTGGTCATCAGTGAATATCTACTGATTGAATTAATAAATTTAATTATTCTCCATTTGAATATGTAAACACAGGATTGTATTTACGCTTTCAATTTTGAATTAGTTTTTAATTATATTGCTTTACATAGTTGGGAACTTCAATCATTTCTGAATCAACGGCTTAACTTACTTACATGTCCCAACCACATGGCCTAACTTCCCCATAATTACTTTATTTTTCCATTGCATTTATTTCTTATTAAAATCCTGTATGTTACTAATGGATGGTGTTTATTTTCTGTCTTCCCCACACCCTTCTTCCCATTATTAAAATACAAACTTCAGGAGGACAAATAAAGGGTTGCTTTGCTTGATCTTGTTTTGTTTTTTATCCTGTTTGGTTCATTGATTTCTCCCAACTACCTAGAATAGCGTCTAGTAACAGTGGATGCTCAATACTTGTTCTTTGAATTAATTCATTCATTTTAGGAGGAAATGGACAAATCTGTGAGACAACACTGTGAAGAAAACCAGGACTTAGAGAAAGTTCACGTGTGGTGCCTAAGAAGGACTACATAACCTGAGGCAAGAAATTTCATTCCTCTATGTTTTGGCAACTACTGCAGAAGGAAAATGTGGGTGAAAAAGATAATCCATATGAAATTCCCTGACCTCTTAAAAATAAAAGTGCTATGTAAATGCACAAAGACATCATTCCTGCCTTGCTGCTTGATGTAGTGCAAGTCACAAAGGTATTTCTGAGACATTCAGTATTTTTTCTTCAGAAAACAGAACTTCAAAATTACTTAGAGAAATGTCTGAGGCTGACATGCCCTAAGAGTGTGAGTTTTATAGAAAAAGAAACCCTAAGGTTTATATAAAACAAAACAGCCTTATGTTATCATGTAGCACTCACTTAAATGTTATAAGATATAAAAGTATAAGAGAGAACACAGTTAAAATCTAGGTTTATATACATGTATTTGGCTTAGTTATCAGCTCATAATAGATACTTGACAGATATTTGCTGAATTCGTGTTGAATGACTAAATTCTTCTTAATGACACTCTTCCACATAAGAAAAATACAATGAGGTGTTATTGACAATATTCAAATCCTGTAGACCTAATTACATGGGGGAAAGAAGATCACTGTTAATCTATTAATCTATTATAATGCTCATTACTCTGATTATAAGTTGAGACAGTTTCAGAGCCCTTCGGAAAAATATTACGTACACAAAATGACCTTATGGGATGGTGGCCAGGGCTTTTCAAATATTACCTAAAAGGTCAACCAGTAGTCAGGCTAAACACCTTCTTTCAAGGCACATATACAACATAGCTTGAATGACATTACTGTGTTGATTATAAAGTTGGCTCAGGAAGGACGACCTTGTTGTTTTCATTAATTCCACACTGGTACAGTAATAACTCCTATATGGTGGAGTAGAAACTCCTAAGAACCACGAATACATGGAAGACAGTAAAATATAATCAGTTTATTATAATATATACTATTTATTTTTATATTAACATTTTTATTCACAATATTATAAATTAATTGAGATAAAGGGATCATGTCTTAAATACCTATTGTATTTCTTTTAATATTTAGAATGATTGAACAGTCAGTAGGCAGTTAACACTATTTATCACAGTTACTACACTCCTCTAGTCATATTACCAGGAACTACCTCTTTCTTCAATTACCAAAGGAAATAACTGTATATTATTCAGAATGATATATACCAAGAGAGATGTTAAGCCTATCAAGACAGGAAAAAATATATAGCAGGAGCACAGATAAAAGTGAGATAATGATAAGACTTGGCAAGCTAAGGGAAATGGTCAAAGGAAAAAGATGAAGACTCAAACTAAGAAATGCCCCATGAGAACACACCATATTTGGTATTCTGTTCACCTATGTAACAAATCTGCACATTCTGCACATGTACCACTGAACTTTAAAAAATGTTTTTAAGAAAGATGCCAAATATCAAAGTTTGTGCTGTTAATAATTAACAGAAATACTCAAAGGAACAAAAGAAGAAAAGGGGCTGTAGATATTTGGTAAAAGAGAGATAATAAGAGATACTAGTTTTATACTTCAGATAACCAGAAATTTAGTACTGAACAATGCTAGATCTCATTTAGCACTGAATAATTAGATATCAAATATCTGAGCTTCACCTAAGGGACAGGGAGGGGAAGTTCCAAACCTCTTCTGAAATTTATAAATTAGCTAAAGAAGTATAGCATGACCCTTTCCTCATAAGTGTATAACATGCAGCAGCAATAATGCCTTCCATTTCCCATTCTATTCCCCATTTGAATTTTCAAAATTTCTAAGAAACAAATCTAATCTGGTTTGTATGCAGAATGTGTTGAAGAAGAGGTTATATGACTTTTAAAAATAGAATAATATATTCAATTTTACTCAAATGTCCAACTTTTTTGTATATCAAAATAAAAATAGGCAAGTATATGGAAAATATGTCTATAGCTATTGTCACAGAAGAAAGCCACTTGGACTTTTATACTAGCAGGTAGAAAGCCATGGTGCATATTCATATAAGAAACTACCTATATACAGAATAAAATGTTTTGAATATTTGAAGTCAATGCAAATCCCAAACCAAAAAGATTGCAAATATACAGAACTGATTAGACATTTTCAAATTTGTCATATATAATGGCATTAATCATTCAATCAACTTTACATCACATAATTACAGGAGAATTTACCTATGAACGCTATATTGTCTTTTCTATTAGCATTGAACGCTTGCTTCTGAATAGGTAGAGAAGAGTGATTTACCTTTGATATTTTTTACATCTCACTCATTCCTCAATCACTCATTGTTGGGTGAGGTACAGATGAAAGAAGAAAAACTGAACTCAAATGAAGTAAATGGAGAAGAGAAACCATAGCTCTCTCTTGACTTGATCCAACACGAGTGATCAGACTATGGGAAATAAAGCTGAATGGACAGCAGCCCTGAAAGCAGCAGCAGCAATGTAGAAGCACTGAGCCAAAGGCCTCAATACAAGTACTCCCTTATAGGAATATGTGTTGGGCAAATATCTTGCTTTTCCAAAATAAATTAGGTGGAATTAAGTCTGTATCATCCCATTACTTAATACCCACTAATTATCTTATTTTCCCCTTCCATTTGCGCTCCATCTTACCCCTAAAATACATGTTTAAGGGACTATAATTAATCAAAATTATTTAATAAAAATTTTGAAATCTCTGACAATAGAAATTGCAATGTAGAAGAATAAATATTCAGTATTAAAATGAAGTACATGAGGCTTTCACTCTTGTACTTAAAATATGTTATTGGACACAAGTCCGCACTTCAAATCTGAGCTTTCCTATCTGTTAAATGAACATAACCAACCCTCTGTTGATCTTAAAGAATTTTTGTTAGGACCAAATAAAATAATGTTGGTACATTCTCTTTATAAATCATTTTGTGAAACAAAAATATAAACAAACACTATTGCTTCCAGATATTATGTGCTGCTTTATTGTTATATGATAATAATAAATATATAAACTATATCAGTAGTATATCACTGAATATTACATTAAAGATAGATTATTTTCTCTCAAGGTGATATTATATTGCTTAAAAGGAACACATCCTAGGAGTTCTACAAAAGTGCTTTTATTATGATTACACTACTCCAGAGAAAACAATTAATTTTATTTATGCCATTGGAAGCTGACATTTATTTTTCCTTGCCACACACTGACTGGTATAATTGAGTGGTTCTTGTGTTTAGAAATAATTAACAATTATGAGACACAAAGACCATCGTATGAAATCAAATATAACCTACAGAATACAATCGGCACATTGTCGCTTATGAAACACAAAGCATTTTGACTCGTTTATCGGTGCAAGGTGAGCATTACTGAAAGATAGAATGAGTCCAAGGAAAGTGAAGCAGGGACCACAGGACTAAACAATCTATCCTTAGCCAAGTTTTCTTATTTGCTGAAATTTAATGAAGCAGGTCAAGGAACAAAGAAAAATGAAAGCTACAACAAACGATTGTCATCAATTACCCTACGCAAATAATACTGCAGTTGTACTCGTTGTATTGTCTGAGACTGTATATAGCCTCAGAGCACATGTCTTTTTCCTCCTCCACATTTACTACAACATTATAAAAACCTTGGGCCCCGTACCCGCCATTCAGAAGTTCGTCTGAAATAGTATCAGATAAACTGCAGAATCTACATCTAATCATTAAAAAGGGGAACGGTTCTTTAAGGATCACATACTACAGTAGTTTATCCTGATAGATGACCATGCACTCCAAGTTATGAAATGTCAATTTATGCTTGTAGACTATTATTGTTATGAAAACTACCTTTGAAATTCTAAAATGATAAACATATATGTAGTAGTTAATAGTAGTACCCTCTGTGACACATAATTCAGTTGTATTGTTACAGCAATATAAGTCAATATAACAGCAATATACCCAAAGATCTGTGGTTTGTCTTTATGTATCATTAATATCCCCAAAATTGATGAAGTTGACTTAAGTCTTCCAAATCTTACAAGTATGTTCTATATTTTCTATCCAAAGGGGCTTACTGTGATTACTGTAATGCATAAAAATTTCAAAAACCATGAGTTTTATTCCCTGTGGTATTTTTTAACACACACACACACACACACACACACACACACACACACACCCCTACCTCATATGTATCTTGATTTTACGCCAAAAGAAAAAAATATACAATATTTACTTGTATAATCTATAGAAAAAATCTATAGAAAGTTTTGTGGTTTTATTAAACCAATTCAATAAAAACAGGCAGTCAACTTGAATAAAAAGGGTTATTTAGATAATGATATCGCTACATCCTTTAGCAGAGAAAGGAGCTTAGTCTTATTTAGAAACTAGCATAGAAATCTAGCCCAGAAATGATAGCAAATGCTTGAAAGAGAACACACACATATAATTTAGTTTGTTCTCTCAAGTATCCCCAGTCATCTCATAAACTCATTTGATTATGTAACTTTGACACTTAATATTTATTAATTTTCTCTGGAGGTTAAAATGTTAAAGTAACTAAGAACCAAGAAGAGCTTATTAATCCTCACATAAACTGATTTCCATTACCCTTTCGGTTAAATGCATCCTCCCTACATGCCTATTGAAGTTAAAATGATGTCACAGTGCATTCTAAAATTTAGAGACCAAAAGAGAGAAATATTAAGTATTGTAAAAGTAACTACCCAATAATTTCATGTAAAGCAATGTTTCGTTTTTTGAGGCTAAAATGCAGAATTTTTTAAATCAATTGTGCTACTAGTAAGGATTTTGGCATGCAAATGAGTCCCACCCCACACAAAACATTTTTTAATGGATTTCTCTGCCATTATATTACAAAATGCACAGAAATTGTAGTGAAGCTTCATTTTATTATTATAAACCTCATGCAAATCTATGTCTACTCACTAGTACATAGTACAATAACTTTTAAAACTTTGAATAATCTATTAACTACATAGTCTCATTACAGGCACATAACAACTTTTGATAAGAGATTAAGTGCTAAGTAATTGATTTCTAAGAATTTTCAGAACACTTGTTTCTTTGGTTCAGCTGAGGACTTCAGCTGAATATTAGAGGAGATTTTTACCTATAATAAAAAGGAAGTTGAAATTTCAAATCTTTGCCATTAAATAGCATATAGTTATTACACTTTAAGAGGTTTTAAATATCTATACAGCTTTTCAAAACATAACCCTTACGAGTTTGACTTGGGAATTGCTAATCTCAAAAAATATAAGCATGTTCACAGGATCGATTTCAGGTATATATTCTAACAACAAAAATAATAGTTTAAATTAGCTTTGGGAATTTATATGCAGTGATTCAAAGTAATTTCTGTGTAAATTTTAAAAAATAATATGTATAAATAATTTAGAAGGCAAACTTGAAGTATCATTTTCTTTTCTGCAAAGTTATATTGTAAAACAGTCATTCTTTATTACATATGATTCATTCACTTGAGAATTATCAAACAACTCTCAAGAGATGTTATCATTCTATTACATTAAAATAGAAAGTTTCTTATTTCCATTCTTAAATTGTGAGCAGCTACTCTTAATTTTTCTGTGTGTCCAATTATTTAAGAGTCTTCACAACTGCTTAAAATATTACTGTAATATACCCTTAAATTTGCTATGAAGAGAAAATATTTTTGGAGCTCTGTTACAAACAATATTGAACTATTTACATATAATTGAATGTTTAAACTTTATTTACACTATACACCCCAACCTTTCAAAGGAGCATGTAGTGGCTAGTAGAAAGCTTGCATGTCAAATCAGTACTAAAGTATTCCAAAATTCTCTATGAAACAAAATATTTTAATTTATTATATTTGAAAAGTTTCTTATTTACAAAGCTTTTTTTCCTAAAAAAAAAAAAAGCAAAAAAAAAACACACAAAAACCTGAAGTATAAGTGTATGTTCCTTTCTTAACATTTAACCTTTGTTCAAGAAAATTGTGTTTGCTTTTTCTATTCTATCTGTAACAACAATGCTAAAACCCTCTATATAATTAATGAAAAAGAATAATCAGAAAGCAGTCAGGGGTTACTACAAAACAAAGAAGCCTCTTCATCTTTAGACTCAAGTTGGTAATACAACTCAACAGCCAAGTAATAAGAGGGAATCCTCTCTAACTCATTTTATGAGGCCAACATCATCCTCATACCAAAGCCTGATAGAGATGCAACAAAAAAAAGAGAATTTTAGACCAATATCCCTGATGAACATTGATGCAAAAATCCTCAATAAAACACTGGCAAACCAAATCCAGCAGCACATCAAAAAGCGTATCCACCATGATCAAGTGAGCTTCATCCCTGGGATGCAAGGCTGGTTCAACATACGCAAATCAATAAATATAATCCAGCATATAAACAGAACCAAAGACAAAAACCACATGATTATCTCAATAGATGCAGAAAAGGCCTTTGACAAAATTCAACAGCCCTTCATGATAAAAATGCTCAATAAATTCAGTATGGATGGAACGTATCTCAAAATAATAAGAGCTATTTATGACAAACCCACAGCCAATATCATACTAAATGGGCAAAAACTGGAAGCATTCCCTTTGAAAACTGGCACAAGACAGAGATGCCCTCTCTCACCACTCCTATTCAACATAGTGTTGGAAGTTCTGGCTAGGGCAATCAGGCAAGAGAAAGAAATCAAGGGTATTCAGTTAGGAAAAGAAGAAGTCAAATTGTCCCTGTTTGCAGATGACATGATTGTATATTAAGAAAACCCCATTGTCTCAGCCCAAAATCTCCTTAAACTGATAAGCAACTTCAGCAAAGTCTCAGGATACAAAATCAATGTGCAAAAATCACAAGTATTCTTATACACCAGTAACAGACAAACAGAGAGTCAAATCAAGAATGAACTCCCATTCACAATAGCTTCAAACAGAATAAAATACCTAGGAATCCAACCTACAAGGGATGTGAAGGACCTCTTCAAGGAGAACTACAAACCACTGCTCAGTGAAATAAAAGAGGACACAAACAAATGGAAGAACATACCATGCTCATGGATAGGAAGAATCAATATCGTGAAAATGGCCATACTGCCCGAGGTAATTTATAGATTCAATGCCATCCCCATTAAGCTACCAATGACTTTCTTCACAGAATTGGAAAAAACTGCTTTAATTTTCATATGGAACCAAAAAAGACCCCGCATTGCCAAGACAATCCTAAGCCAAAAGAACAAAGCTGGAGGCATCATGCTACCTGACTTCAAACTATACTACAAGACTACAGTAACCAAAACAGCATGGTACTGGTACCAAAACAGAGATATAGACCAAAGGAACAGAACAGAGCCCTCAGAAATAATACCACACATCTACAGCTATCTGATCTTTGACAAACCTGACAAAAACAAGAAATGGGGAAAGGATTCCCTATTTAATAAATGGTGCTGGGAAAATTGGCTAGCCATAAGTAGAAAGCTGAAACTGGATCCTTTCCTTCCTCCTTATATGAAAATTAATTCAAGATGGATGAGAGACTTAAATGTTAGACCTAAAACCATAAAAAGCCTAGAAGAAAACCTAGGTAATACCATTCAGGACATAGGCATGGGCAAGGACTTCATGTCTAAAACACCAAAAGCAATGGCAACAAAAGCCAAAATTGACAAATGGGATCTAATTAAACTAAGGAGCATCTGCACAGCAAAAGAAACTACCATCAGAGTGAACAGGCAACCTACAGGATGGGAGAAAATTTTTGCAATCTACTCATCTGACAAAGGGCTAATATCCAGAACCTATAAAGAACTCAATCAAATGTACAAGAAAAAAAAACACAACCCTATCAAAAAGTGGGCAAAGAATATGAACAGACACTTCTCAAAAGAAGACATTCATACAGCCAACAGACACATGAAAAAATGCTCATCATCACTGGCCATCAGAGAAATGCAAATCAAAACCACAATGAGATACCATCTCACACCAGTTAGAATGGCAATCATTAAAAAATCAGGAAACAACAGGTGCTGGAGAGGATGTGGAGAAATAGGAACACTTTTACACTGTTGGTGGGACTGTAAACTAGTTCAACCATTGTGGAAGACAGTGTGGCGATTTCTCAAGGATCTAGAATTAGAAATACCATTTGACCCAGCCATCCCATTACTGGGGATATACCCAAAGGATTATAAGTCATGCTGCTATAAAAACACATGTATACATATGTTTGTCGTGGCACTATTCACAATAGCAAAGACTTGGAATCAACCCAAATGTCCATCAGTGACAGATTGGATTAAGAAAATGTGGCACATATACACCATGGAATACTATGCAGCCATAAAAAAGGATGAGTTCGTGTCCTTTGTAGGGACATGGATGCAGCTGGAAACCATCATTCTCAGCAAACTATCGCAAGAACAGAAAACCAAATACCGCATGTTCTCACTCATAGGTGGGAATCGAACAATGAGATCACTTGGACACAGGAAGGGGAACATCACACACCGAGTCCTATTGTGGGGAGGGGGTAGGGGGTAGGGATAGCATTAGGAGATATACCTAATGTAAATGACGAGTTGATGGATGCAGCACACCAACATGGCACATGTATACATATGTAACAAACCTGCACATTGTGCCCATGTACCCTAGAACTTAAAGTATTAAAAAAAAAAAAAAGAAACAGCCACTAATGTATTAACACATTTTGAAATACCTTTATATGTCAGGCATAATTCTATGGATAAAGCATAAAGAAAATAGAAAATATATTTTTTCATCCTACTTATATTCCAATGGGAGAAGAAGAAAATAAACAAAATACTAAAGTAAGTTATACAGATAGAAGAAAAGATGTGTTATAGAGAAAATTAAGTGGAGGCGGTATACAGCGTTTGCAATTTAAAGAAAGTGGTCATAGAAGATTTCACATGGAATATTTGGGCAAACTCTTGAAAAAGGCAATGGGGCAAGAAATGTAGTAGATAAAAGAATTTTAGGCAGAAGTACCAATGATCAAAAAGAACTCTGAAGTCAGTGTATTCCTGGCATGTTTGAGGAGCAGCAGGGAGGCTGTTGTAGCTATGCCATTTACAGGACTTTAAATTTTACACTAAGAGATGAGAAACCCTGAAAGGGCTTTGAGTAAAAGAGCCATGTGATCTGACTCCAGTCTTAAAAGAATCATCAGGCTAAGAATCTACTGTAGGATAGGAAAAAATACAAGAGTAGAAGCAAGGAGATCAGGTATGAGCCTACTTTAATAAACCAGGCAGATGATGGGATGGTTTGGACTAGGGTAGAGACTTGAAGGTGGAGAAAAGTGCTCAGATTCTAGGTATGTTATGAAAACAGAAGGAACAAACATAAGAGTTTTCTGATGGACAGAATGATATGTACTCAAGAAAAAAGGGAGTTATAAATCCAAGTGTTTTGGTCTGAGCATCTGGGAGGATGGAGTTGCCTTTGAGATGGAAAGGATTGCAGGTGGAGTAGGTTTTACTTTATTGTATTTATTTATTTAGTGAAATAGATAAGCTCAGTTTGGGATGTATTTTTTTATTGTTTTGTGTCTGAATGGCACTGTCAAATAGACCGTTGGGTATATAAGCCTGGTTGCAGGGGGTGGGTCTGGTTTGGAGATATTAACATGAGTCATCAGTGCATAGGCAGTAAAGATGTGTCTAGGCAATATCATCAAGAGAGTGATTGCATATAACAAACAGGAAAACTATCCAAAGATGAAGCCACAAGGCACTGCAAAGTAAAGAAATGGGAGAAATGAGAAAAAAATTAAGAAAGAAAATGAGAAAGAAAAGCCAGTGAGGTGGGAGGAAAATTAGGAGGTGAGCAAAGAGCCTCTTAGGCTTCCATACATGAAGTGGGCATTACTGTGCATGAATAATGGACAAGCAGACCTGCTAGAGAGGGAGAGGCTTTGCAGAGCTGGGGGAATCAGCCAAGACTAGGTGACAGTTTGGTGTGGCAGAATGGTTAAAAAATGGAAAATAGTCCCAAATATAAACACAAATTTCTTAGTGTGTCAACTAATTCTCCTTCATCCCTAAATTGCAACCTGAAAACAGCAGCAGTGAAGGAGGGCCAATGCAAGGAGAATTGCTTATTTCTCTTTTTTTTTTTTTTTTTTTTTTTTTTGAGACAGAGTCTCACTCTGTTGCCAGGCTGGAGTGCAGTGGCATGAGCTCGGCTCACTGCAACCTCTAACTCCCTGGTTCAAGCGATTCTCCTGCCTCAGCCTCCTGAGTAGCTGGGATTACAGGCATGTGCCTCCATGCCCAGCTAATTTTTGCATGTTTAGTAGAGATAGGGTTTCACCATCTTGGCCAGGATGGTCTCGATCTCCTGACCTCGTGATCCGCTCGCCTTAGCCTCCCAAAGTGTTGGGATTACACGCGTCAGCCACCGCTCCTGGCCGAGAATTGCTTATTTCTAAGCATCCTCACAGTAACTGTAGTCCAAAACCTTTTCCAGTTTAAACTAAATAGTGAATAAACAAATCCGGAATTGCAATACAACTTCCTCTCAGTTCAAGTACTGACTAGATTTAAAAAGCTGTGTCGGGGAGATTAGAGGTTTGGCAAATCAAAGATGAACTCAATATTATTAAAACTATGGTGAAAGAAAAGGGATTTATTATCTGGGAAATAAATAAAAACTATAAAATATTATTATTTAATCATTATTTTATAGCAATACTCAGAATACAATAAAGCTCTAAAAGATACATGAAGGAAAAATGTATCCATAATAAAGGTAAAGCAAAATAAACAGAATAAGACCCATGGATAACTCAGTTATTGAAATTAACATGTCTGGGCTTTAAAATAACCATTACTGATGTGTGAAACAATTTACAGCAAAGGATGGATATAGTAGATTAAATAATGGGATATTTAGTTAGAAAATTAGAAACTCTAAGAAAACACCAAATGGAAATTATGGAGTTGGAAAAAAAAGTGTCTGAAATTAAAATTCATTGGATCACTTTTACAAAAGATTGAACACGGGGAAAGAATGAGTAAGTGGATTTAAAATCAAGTGAAAAGAAATTATCTAAACTAAAATATGAGAAAAAAGATTGTAAAACCAAGCAGAAAACAGATGGTCAGTGACCTGTGACATAAACTTCAAAAATATGCATACAACTATGTAATTAGAATCTCAAAGGAGGAGATGAGAGAAAATAAGACTGAAAATTTCTAGAAAGAAAACTGAAAAATTAACAAAACTAACGAAAAATATCAACCCATAGATCTACAAAGGTCAACAAACACTAAGCAGAATTTATTTTTAAATGCATTTAGGCATATCATAGGCAAACTGATGAAAACCAAAGAGAAAATAAAATTTTAAAAGAAGAGAGACAAAATGAACATGACTGAGAGACTAAATATACAAATGGATAGCGCCATTTCAATTACAAAATGGAGTTTCAATCTACAATCTGCAGCAATCAGTCCAGAAGACCAACCCATTATCCACAGTAACCAGCTCAGGAAGCCAGCTTACTTTCCACATCAGACTTGTATGAAGTCAGACCACTATCTCTAGCAACCATTTCACAAAATCAAACAAAAACATCTGAAATAATTGGTCCCAAATGACTAAGACTTGATTAATAACAGACAGCTCTCCTAATTTTAGTCCTTCCTCCAACTTAGGACCAACCAGAGAAAGTCCCATGTATCCCTAACTAATCATGTAAGATACCCCAGTTCTAGGTAGCCCACCTCCAGCTTCCCTATGCCAACAGTCTTCAATTACAGTGTACCTGCAGCCTTCCCTTTTTTAACACTATAGTTTCACCACGTCTCTACCTGCCTTTCAGTCTCTGCCAAATGAAAACATGATGGTGGCTGACTCCCTTGTTATACCAAATCCTGACTAAATAGACTTTGCCTCTTCTCATCTGGTTGATCTTCATTTATTTCCACATAATATAGAGAGGAACAACAATAAGAATGACGGCTGACTGCACATAAACAATTTAAGCCAGAACATAAAGGAACACAATCTTCAAAGTACTCGGAAAACATATTCACAGTGTAGAGTTATACAGTCAGTGAAAACATCCTTTAAAAGTGAGTGTAAAATAAAGACATATCCCATAAACAGTGGCTGACATAATTTGTCACTAGTAGAAGCTGCACTGTAAGACATGATAAGGTAGATTTTTCAGTATGAAGAAAAATGATTTCAGAAAGAAACATAGCTTAAAAGAAAGCTGAAAGAAATAATAAATACATAGGAATATAAAAGATTCTTTATGCTTCTTACTCTCTGTAAAAGGCTGTTATAAGCAAAAATAACAATATAAACATGAATTTTATAATTTATGAAGAAGTGTAATACACGAAATCAGTAACACAAAGAACAAAGGAAACAACTGGAAATATATGATTTTAAAATACTTACATTAAAATAAAATGGTGTGGTCAGTGGGTACAAAGGTACAGTTAGGAGAAATAAGTTCTGGTGTTCTATAGCATAGCAAGGGTGACAATAGTAAACAATAGTGTATATTTCAAGGTAACCAAAAGAGAAGCTTCTGAGTGTTCTCACTACAAAGAAATGATAAATGTTTTAGACAATGGATATGCCAAAAAACATAACTTGATCATTACTCAATGTATACATGTATCAAAATTTATATTGTACCCAATAAATACATACAAAGATTATGTGTTAATTTAAAACAAAATAGTGAACAAAGCTATCTTAGTAAACAAAAAGTAAAATAATACGGTGAAGTATGAATTCAAAACATACTATAATACAGATATATATTGAAATTCCCAGACAACCACTAAAAGAAATAGTTTAAAATACTCCTATTAAAAGGCAGAGATTGTCAGGCTGAAGATATACACAAATAGACACACACACACACACACACACACGCACACGATCCCTGACTTACGATGGTTCAGTTCATAACGTTTTAACTTTGCAGAGGTATGAAAGTGAGGCAGATTCAGTAGAAATCATACTTTGAGTATCTATAAAACTATTCTGTTTTTAACTTTCAGTAGATTATTCAATAAATTACATGAGATATTCAACACTTTATTATAAAATATGCCTTGCATTAGATGATTTTGACCAGCCGTGGACTAATATAAGTGAATGTAAGTGTTCTGAGCACTTTTAAGCTAGACTAAGTTAAACTATGATGTTCGTTAGGTTAGGTGTATTAAATGCATTTTTCACTTACAATATTTTCAATTTATGACGGGTTTACTGAGATGTAACACATCATAAGTCAAGGAGCATCTATATATGTATATTAGGCACTTAAGGGGGTAAGATGTACCTAACTATATGATAACCTACACAGCTATATTTTAAATATTACAAAACAGTTTAAAGATAAAATGAAAGGAGCCGACTGCGGTGGCTCATGCCTATAATCCCAGGACTTTGGGAGGCCGAGGCAGGTGGATCACCTGAAGTCAGCAGTTTGAGATGAGCCTGACCAACATGGTGAAGCCACATCTCTACTAAAAATATAAAAATTAGCCGGGTATGGTGGTGGGCACCTGCAATCCCAGCTACTCAAGAGGCTGAGGCAGGAGATTCGCTTGAACTCGTGAGGCAGAGGTTGCAGTGAGCTGAGACTGCACCATTGCACTCCAGCCTAGGTGACACAGCGAGATTCCATCTCGAAAAACAAACAAACAAACAAACAAACACACAAAGATAAAATGACAGACAAAGGCACACTATTCAAACCCTAACCATAAAAAGATTGTTGTGGCTATATTCGCATCAGACAAAGCAGATTTCAAGACAAAATGTACCAGAGATATTCAGGGACATCCCATAAAGACCAATGGGTCAATTTAATAGGAAAACATAATTTTAAATGTGTATGCTAGTAATAACAGAACTTCAGTATACATGAAGCAAAAATTGAGAGAATTAAAGAGAAGTAGATAAATGCACAATCATAGTTTGAGATTTTAACATGTCTTTATGGGAAATTAATAGACCAAGTAGATGAAAAAAAGAAAAAGACTATATATTTGAATGACACTATCAGTCAAGTTGACTTAGTTTGCATTAACAGAATACCACACAAAACAACTGTGTAATACCTCTTATTTTCATGTGCACATGAACATGTACCAAGTCAGGTCATATGCTGGACCATAGAGGAAGTTACAAAAAATTTTAAACTACTTAAATGCCTTTGTCTGTCATTTTATTTTTAACCTGTTTTATATATATATAGAAGACAATATTAAATATTTAAAAAACAAATATTTGGAAATTGAACACCAACTTCTAAATAATCTATTGGTTAAGTAAGAAATCACAAAAAAATGTAAAATATTTTTGTTTAAATTAATATGAAAACAAAATGTATCAAAACATGTGTAAGGAAGTTAAAGTTGTGCTTAGAAAGAAATATAGAGTTTTATATGCCTGTATTAGCTATGAGGAGTTTAAAATTAAATAGCCAGAGACAAAAAAATTAAATGCAAACTAACAGAATGAAGTAAATCATAAGTTAATAAGTATGAAGTCAATTAAATATAAAACATACAAAATATAGAGAAAGCACAATATGGCTAGAAGTTCACTTGTGATAATATTAATAAAATTAATAACCCCTTGAAATAACCAATCAGGAAAATAATAAAAAGAAAAATACATGAATTACCAACATCAGGAATGAAAGGTGATATGACTACACACTCTACAGAAATTCACAGGATAATAAAGTGTTATTCTGAACACTTTAAGCCAATAAATTCAGCAAATTAGATAAAATAGAGAAGTGACAGTCGTCTTTTGGTCTCTGTGGTGGAATTGGTACTCCCATGGATATCCCGAAATCCATAGATGTTTCAATCTCTTACATAAAATGATGTAGTATTTGCATATAACCTATGCACATCTCCAGTATACTTTAAATCATCTCTAGCTTACTTAAAATGCCTAATACAATGCAAATGCTGTATGAATAGTTGTTATATTATATTGTTTAGGGAATAATGACACAGAAAATGAGTCTGTACATGTTCAGTACAGAGACAACCATTTCTTTCTTAATAAATATTTTCCATCTGTAGTTGGTTGAATCCATGGAATATGGAACCTATGAATGAAGAGGCCTGAATAATTTTAAAACACACTTGTGACAAAAGGGAACAGTAAATATAAATAGCATTGTATATATTAAGTAGTGAAGCTACAAAATAATAGGACATAGTAAAGGAATCAAATAAAAAACTAGGCATTTGTTTCTTTCAGAAGAGAAAAAAACAATAGAAAAACTTTTATAGGAAAGAAGACATAGTCATCTATGGCCAATATTTACATAGCCAAAGCAATGTAAAATTAAATAATGTCTAACTAAGAAATGTAGTATGACTAAATTGGGAGGATAGGGGAGAAAGAATGGGTGAGTGCTATAAAAAGCCAAGATATAATGTCTAACTAAGGAAAAAAATCAAGAAATAGCAAAAACAAGAAGTTACTTATAAATACATTTGAAAATAAGAGGAAACAGCTAAAATATTTCAAGTAATTACTTTTGTAGAATAAGAAAAGGGGAGAATAGTCAAAGAATTGTATTTTTTAATATTTATATTTTTGGAATATTTTGGTAATATTTAAAGTTATAAATCTCAAGTAATTGGATTTTTCAATATTCATATTTTTAATATTACATATTAATATCTGAAATTATAAATTATTTATATGCATTAAGTTTATTAAAACTTAAATTAACAATGATATAAGCTTATTATAGAATTTTTGAAAAATACAAAAAGTCTAAAGAAAAGAAAAATCATATTTAATATATTTTAGAGATAACACTCTTCATATTGTTGTGGTATTATATATAATATTGTGTAATAAACACAAACAAAAAAAATACATACCCTAAGAAATCTGCAAGTTTTTATATTGTTTTACTTAACTGATAACATTTTGAATTGTCAGTTTTTATAGTAGCCATTTTTTATGCTTATCTAATTTTATAAGCAATATTTCACAAATCATGAAACTAATGCAAGCATAAAGAATAATAAAAATGTGTTTTATAATGGGGAAGAGGAATAAGTTTCATAGCCCAAGGAAGACGACATTTCACGGGTACCAAGAAGTAAGGGAATATTAGGGCACAGTGTAATAAACAGATAGATACTTTTTCGGACTTTTCTCTTCTGGTTATCAAACAATTTTAATAAAAATGGTTCTTAAGAGAATAAAGTAATATTTCTATTATTGTTCCAATACAAAACAGTTTTAATTTTCTATACTTCCTCTCATATATAGGGTTTTAATGGTTTAGCTTATATTATATAACTGGCTTTTATACTCATTAAGTCATTAAGACTTTAGTGTCTTTTGTCTGACTTGTTTATTGCAATAGCCCTGGCAATAAACAAATGTCTAGCTCACAGTAAATACTTAATAATTAAGAAATGGCTGAACTATTTTAAAACTCAGTATATTAGCAACTGTCTCCTCAATCATATTTATGAAATTTTTGAAATGCTTCCAGGAGTGAAAAACTTCTTCATACATTATACAGGTTGAGTATCCCTTATTTGAAATGCTTGGGACAACAATTGTTTCAAATTTCACATTTTTTTTTCATATTTTGGAATATTTGCAAATATATAATGAATTATCTTGGGGGTGGAACCCAAGTCCAAACACGAAATACACTTACGTTTTATATATACATTGTACACAGAGCCTGAAGGTAACTTTACCCCATATTCTAAATAATTTTTTGCATGAAACTTTTATGTACATTGAACAATTTTATTAACCTTTGTGGGCATGTGTCAGAGAATCTAGGTGTGTGTAGAAAATATATATTGCCACTGAATAGAGCCAAGGATCTTTTTTCCCCTGAGAATACTGAATAAATTGTGTGTTGGGTGCATGCATTTTGACTGTGATTTGTCACATGAGGTCAGGTTTGGAATTTTCTACTTGTGGCATCATGTTGGCACTCAAAAATTTCAGATTTTTGAGCATTTTGGGTTTCAGATTTTTGGATTAGGAATGTTCAACCTGTATCATGTTTATCACAGTTGAAGAAAGGTGGGGAGAGACTATACTCCAAGTAAATCTTACTACAAGTCATGACATTAGAGACATAGTCAAGGTGAGGCCAAATTATGAAAAGTCAAAACATACTCTCTTTCAGTGTTCTTCCTTCTCCAATTTGAAAAGTTCTCACATGGATAACTGTTAAAGCCGGAAGATGAGTACATTCATATATTCTAGTACTTTCTCTGAATGCATTTGAATTTTTGTATATGAATTGTATGTGAAATATATGTATTTCCATAAAAGCAGAAAACGACCTCTAAGTTCCTGCAGAGCCTTCCCAGTTATGAATTGGTCATTTCATTTTAGGTGTTCATTTATAATTGCAAAGGCTTTATTTTTTTTGAGGGGGGAGTATAAAATTTTTATAAGAGAGAAAATATAAGAAGTTTCAGATCCCCAAGTTAAGATGGTAAAAATTTAAATACTATCATAGGTGAATGAGAGACACTTTAATAGAGGATAGCCAATAACATAGAGTATATCTGTGAGTAAATTACAGAAGGGCTGGCTATTTATAAAAGGTGTTTCCTCTGGTCAGATGAATTATGAAAAAGTTCCCTCTCCCCTACACAAATGCAGCTTCCCACTAGCAAAGTTGGCTTGGCAAAACAGAACATGACCTAGAATGAGCCTCCACTTTCTCCATGGTTAGCAGCTTTGTAGTGTGCACAAACTTTATCACTGTATATCACCCATACACAGTGGCCAGGAGGAACCATTTCTGAGATCCTCCAAATCCCTCACATTTGCAGTAACCTATTCTACTTACTCCAGAGTTCATCCTGGATAGTGTAAAATATGATTATCTAACAATATATGACAAAAAATACTGCCCATTAACTGGACTGAGCAAAAGTTACCCTTAGACTTGAGAGAATGATGGAAATAATATTCCTATTAAGCTTTGAAAGCTGGCACTGTTCAAATTACTGCAGTTGCAGGAGACCTTCAGATTGGAGGGTGTTTCTTAGTGGTTCAAATGTCACCTGAGCCCCACTCCAAGAAGAGAAGTCACTTGAATAATTTTTACTGAGCTCCCCTATGCAGCTGAGTTCAAAGATGGGCTCCTTAATTCTTTCACACAGATTTGAGTCACTACCTTCTTTTATGTAAAAGAATGCACAATGGTAAATCATATTGAATAGCAAAGTAACAGTTAATACTTCCAGAATTCTTAGACACAAATTTGCTACAAAATTGTTGCTAGTAACATTTATTTCTAATAAAGTAGAAAGCATCTCTTTTAAGCAACATGACTGATAAACATGAGTCTTTAAATGATGAACTCTCTGCTTATATTTGATCTGCACACACATCTACAAACTCCCAGGGGTGCATTCACAAGTTAGCATGAAAATGTCTAACACCAGGCAGGAAATTCTGGCCTTAGAAAGAAACGGGGCTAGGCATGGTGGTTCACACCTATAATCCCAGCACTTTGGAAGGCTGAAGTGGGCGGATCACTTGGGTCCAGGAGTTTGAGACTAGCCTGGGCAACACGGTGAAAACTGGTCTCTACAAAAAATACAAAACAAATAGCTGGGCATGATGGCATACCCCTGTGGGCCCAGCTACCTGGGAGGCTGAGGTGGAAGCATCATCTGAACCCCGGTGGTTGAGGCTGCAGTGAGCCGTGATCATGCTACTGCACTCCAGCCTGGGCGACAGAATGAGACTGTCTCAAAAAACAAAACAAAACAATACAAAATGAATCAAATGGAACTCACATTGTCTACTGAATTAAAATCAAGACAAACATTTCTTTTTTAATAATGCGTTCATATGTCTATATATACACACACACACATATATATACACACACACAATCTCACACACACATACAAAAATGTGTATACATCCACACATATGCATGTATATATATGTATACATATTTAAAGTACTTAATTCCCACAAAGCACTTAAAGATTAACTTTAAATATAAGTCATGATACAGCATTTAAACACGACATGCAAGGACAACAAAATAAACTAAAACCAACCAGAGATCCTAATTTTAAGTGGAATTAAAGTCTACAGAATAAAAAATACACAAAACACAGAGGAGAAAATTAACTTTCATTCATATGAAATAATTAATTTAAAATATTTGTAGAAAGGAAATGTATTGACAGAAATTTGATATCAGTGGACCTCTAGTGGTTATTAGAGTAATTGATAATTTTACTACTCTCCATTATTACTTTCTCTGACCTAAAACAGTTTTCAAATGTGCCAAAATGTTATCTCCCATGGCAATACCACAGACAGTAACCTACTCATCCAAGTATTTGGAAAACAAAGCAAAACAATTAAACTAACTTAATAAGCCAACCACAAACCAACAAATAAAATAATTTTTACACCTAATAAAAGTCCTTATACATGTCTTAATTTTAGAAATTCACTTTTCTCATCATAAAATTTCCATGAACTGAAAGAGAAATCCAATGCATATCTATATGTTATTTTCTCCCATTTTTAGATAATTGAAATATGTTGGCATTTTCTTGATGTCAAGATGTTTTAATAAAAATTTAAATATGTGAGCTATAAATAAATACTTATATTTATCTTTACATTAGAATGAAGTGAATGCTAGTTTCAGAGAATGGTAGTAATAACCCTATCAACATTGGTCAGATCACAGAAATTTGTTTTAGGGAGACATAAATTGTGTCTGAAGTGAATTCCCTTCTTTTAAATTTAAGTAATTGTTATTGAAGGATGACTTTTCACCTTTATTAGTAAAGACAATTGTCAAAAGGTAAAGGATGTCTTTAAGCAATGCCATTCCTGATGTGAAACTAGATGTCATGGGCATAAAATTTACCCCCATAGGATAATGATGGACAACCTCAACGCCATCACTTCAACAGATTGATTGCTTCTCACAAGTAACAATACGTTTTGTTCCTACAAATCATCAAATCATTTCAAAAGGGGAAGTGTAGGAGAAGATAAAACATTTAATAATTCATGTTCAAGATAACTTACTGGTGTATCTATAATGACAAGCCAATATGAAAGCAATAATTCAATAATTACTTATATGGGAACAAAATACCATACCAAACACAGTTTTAAAATGTTTTGCTCTAGAGAAGGAATTTTAAAATGCCTAGTGACCACTTATAAAAGAACATAGGTACATAATAAACATAATATCCAATTTACTACAAGGTATTGAAAAAGGAGAGACATTTATCAGGATGATAAATTTAAGGTAGTTGTGAAGCTCTAGATATGGTATCTGGCCTCTGCCCCAAACCTAAGGTTAGTGGTTATCACTAACACTTGCACTTCAGGTAGGACTGGCATTAATTCGCATGGTCATCAACTTAATTGTACAAAAATAGAAGACATTTTTTCTTTTCAATTGAATCTACTTTATTTGCCCCACTTCTGGTCAGGGAGGGAAACCTGGGCCAAATGAAGCTTGCTTCACCAAGTAAAACTCAGTTTAGCCCACTAAAACTCAGTATCTTCTGTCAGGATTCTACCACCACCACTCCTTTCTCTCTAGGAACCTAAATAACAATATTTTGTGAGTCTTGGGAAGTGTGGGTTGGCAGAAAAAGGAGGCCAGTGTATTCTGCCCTAATTATCCCCAAGGAAGAGTAACTTTCACATCATATGTCTATCATTGTTAAATCTGCTGCTGATGACCATGAACTTTTCAAGGCTTCCAGGTGACAGATTCAGGACTTCTGTGTCCCAATTAAGGAGATTCTCCCAGTTCACCAAACCTCCCAGCTGCTTCTCCTTGCCACTCCATCCTGGGCTGGAGTGTATATCTGTGAAATTTTCCTTTAGTGTAAGTACCTAAATACCTCATGCCATTGTCACTGAACCCTTCAGGTGCCATGTTGGACAAATGAGGCTAGCAGTCTTCCTGACTACACCTTGAGTAATGAGACACACACTTGCTCTGATCTTGTGCCTTCAAGGATATACCAACTACCCTGCCACAGGGACCACATCCACTATGCTCTTCCCAGTGAGCATTGCATCTTATCTCTCCAAATTGGTCTTTCTCACACACATATGATTGAATGATTAACTTCTTTTGAAGAAAAAAAAAGTTCTTATGTAATTACGCATTCTTGTCCCTTCTATAATTTATTCATTCAGACTTTCAGGTTTTTGCTCCTATTTAAAGCCAAGTTTTTATAATTCTATTCTTTGCCTGCGTCTTGCAAGTAAAAGTCATGGTTTTAAAGATATATATCTATACTATTAATTTTTAAATATCTACTTAAGCACTCAAAAGTAAAGCAATTGATTGTTGCTTCTTTCTATACCAGACTTAGCCTAAGAGCTGTTTATTGGGAAAACCCTGAATTCTGCTTAAGGGAGATGTGGTAAGCAGAAGTAAAAGGCATTGAAAAACCAAGCATACATAATGCCAAAATATTGCCGTGTTGTACCACAACAATTTACAAGCCTTGAGGCCTTGACACATCCTATTGCTTCTGCCTTATGTGTTCCTGTGCCTTTTGTCACCTGTGAAGTGTCATTCATCCTCTGGATCTCTGTCCCTTACACTGAGAAGCATTTGCAACTCCTCCATCCTCAAGTCAAACTGTAGCCACTGCTAGACTCTCTCATAAGACTCCTCTTCAAGTTTGTAGTTATACATATAGTCCTATAGTTATCTAATGGCCTCACCCCTGCAACCAGATTACATATCAGCTGCAAGACTGTGGGCCTCTTCTATTTTGCACACTGCTGAATCTCCAGCCCTGCATATAGTTCTGGCACATAATAGGTGGTCAATAACATTCTGGTGTAAATGACTTTATCACCTAATAAGTTCCTATGGATTCCAATGTTAATAAGGCATATATTGCTCCTAATTGAAATGAAGGGTTCATAGGCTAACATGTAAAGCGGCATGCACCAGGGCACACAGATTATGTCACAGAACTGGGATCTAAACTTTGATACTGCGAAGGCTGGGCCACTGCTCTGTCCATTGTACTACATCCTTGTCCATCATATTCATCCTTTTTTAAGAGATGGGCTCTTGCTACATTGCCCAGTCTGGCCACAAACATCATCTTTAATAACAGTTTAGGATGTGCTTTATAAAGAAGTCTTAGAAAACACATATTTAACTGGGTAAAGCATCATTGTTAGTGACAAAAAGAAGCACGGTTTAACGGAAAGAAAATAAAATGTAAGGTTTAGCTTTGAAATGGGAATAATGTGTGACATAAGATACTATTTTGATTGTTAAACTACATGATAGTCATTATTGTAATAGTACCTCAATTGGTTAAAAAAAAAACAGTTTTCAAAGGAAAAAGCCAAAGTATCTAGTCTATCTGGAACTTATTTATAAAATTTTCATACCCAGAATAACATTCTGCAGTCTTCTTTTTAAGAAATTAGAAGATGGCCCTTTATCTATTGATGCAAATGTAGAAGCTGGCCTATTTGCAGACTGGCTGGCTGATAAGCCTCATAAAACATTTAGAGCTATAAAGCGTTCACAATCGTTAGACAGAAAATATGCCTAAGTGGTAACTGAGTCTATTATTAACTTCTCAATTTACTAAACATAAGTTCTCAGGACCACAATATCTCTTAAGCACTTTTAATGAATTTTATTGGTCTAGTTTCTTTTTTTCCACAAATGCAAGTAACTTCAATTAATAATACTAAGACTTCTTTTGAAGTATTTCATTTTGAAAAGTTTGCTCACATTTGTGTAGGACTGAATATATTTGATAAGTCTACTTAACTATAATCTGGATAATTTCCATGTTATACATTTTAATATCTTTTAAAATGTTTTAATTAGATTGAAATGACTATTACTGTTATGTATGTTATTTTAAGACATGTGACTTGTATAAATCGATAGCTGAAAATAGCCTATTTTTCTGGATGCTTTATGTAGGAAAATGGTACTCTTCATCAAAAACATATATTTTATTGTATGTCACACAAAGCAAGGCTGAATAGTTATAAAACAAAAAGCTTATAAGATAAGGTACATCTCTGGCCGGGCGCGGTGGCTCAAGCCTGTAATCCCAGCACTTTGGGAGGCCGAGACGGGCGGATCACTAGGTCAGGAGATCGAGACCATCCTGGCTAACACGGTGAAACCCCGTCTCTACTAAAAAATACAAAAAACTAGCCGGGCGAGGTGGCGGGTGCCTGTAGTCCCAGCTACTCAGGAGGCTGAGACAGGAGAATGGCCCGAACCCGGGAGGCGGAGCTTGCAGTGAGCTGAGATCCGGCCACTGCACTCCAGCCTGGGCGACAGAGCGAGACTCCGTCTCAAAAAAAAAAAAAAAAAAAAGATAAGGTACATCTCTATTGATATGAGTGGATGGTCATGAATGAAGAGTGTTTTTCTTTTCCTTCCATCATAGCTTGGTCTTATTATTTAGAATAAAGCCCAGTAAAATGAAATGAGAAGATACAAAATAATAAATGCAGCCATAGAGGGCAGCCACATTTTCCTATTGTCCTTTCCAGACAAAGGAGAATTGGAGGGAATGAATGAAACTGTCAAAAGTCAATTACATATTTAACAGATATACGAAAATATGAATTTTAAACACAGGGCAATTATTGTCAAGAGAGATTATTGAACAAACAGAATTTAGGTTTGCTGCTCCTGTTTTAGAGAGCTAGGCTGAACCAATAAATTTCAATGGCTACAAATAATATTTTAATTTCTTTATAAAAATGCAAAGAGGATACATGCATGATAATAGGAAGTTATGGGAAAACATCTGTAAGTGGTTATTATAGACAGATTATAAAAGCACAAGCTGTATAAAAATGTTAGCTATATTACTAATTTTCTGTTTAGAAAATAAGAACATAATGGAATAGTTGAGCCTGAAAGCATAAAACAATAGATGTGAACAAGCATAAGCTATAGGATATAATAAATGCAATGGTTACACAGATGGACTTGTGGCAACTTAGAAACTCATGCTTAAAGCCATGGGCATCAGAACCAGAAGACTGTGTTCCAATCCTGTTTTTACTACTTAGTAGTTGTGGTGATGACAGGCTAGTAAATTAGCCTCAGTTTCCTCTTGTATACAAAAAAAAGAAAAAAGAAAAAGTCTACCTCAAATGGCTCTACTGTTAGACCTAAAACCATAAAAAGCCTAGAAGAAAACCTAGGTAATACCATTCAGGACATAGGCATGGGCAAGGACTTCATGTCTAAAACACCAAAAGCAACGGCAACAAAAGCCAAAATTGACAAATGGGATCTAATTAAACTAAAGAGCATCTGCACAGAAAAAGAAACTACCATCAGAGTGAACAGGCAACCTACAGGATGGGAGAAAATTTTTGCAACCTACTCATCTGACAAAGGGCTAATATCCAGAACCTACAAAGAACTCAAACAAATTTACGAGAAAAAAACAAACAACCCCATCAAAAACTGGGTGAAGGATATGAACAGACAATTCTCAAAAGAAGACATTCATACAGCCAACAGACACATGAAAAAATGCTCATCATCACTGGCCATCAGAGAAATGCAAATCAAAACCACAATGAGACACCATCTCACACCAGTTAGAATGGCAATCATTAAAAAGTCAGGCAACAACAGATGCTGGAGAGGATGTGGAGAAATAGGAACACTTTTACACTGTTGGTGGGATTGTAAACTGGTTCAACCATTGTGGAAAACAGTATGGTGATTCCTCAAGGATCTAGAACTAGAAATACCATATGACCCAGCCATCACATTACTGGGTATATACCCAAAGGATTATAAATCATGCCGCTATAAAGACACATGCACACGCATGTTTATTGCAGCACTATTCACAATAGCAAAGACTTGGAATCAACCCAAATGTCAATCAGTGACAGACTGGATTAAGAAAATGTGGCACATAAACACCATGGAATACTATGCAGCCATAAAATAGGATGAGTTCATGTCCTTTGTAGGGACATGGATGCAGCTGGAAACCATCATTCTCAGGAAACTATCACAAGAACAGAAAACCAAACACCGCATGTTCTCACTCATAGGTGGGAATTGGACAATGAGATCACTTGGACTCGGGAAGGCGAACATCACACACCGGGGCCCATTATGGGGAGGGGGGATGGGGGAGGGATGGCACTGGGAGTTATACCTGATGTAAATGATGAGTTGATGGGTGCTGACAAGTTGATGGGCGCAGCACACCAACATGGCACAAGTATACGTATGTAACAAACATGCACGTTGTGCACATGTACCCTAGAACTTAATGTATAATAATAAAAAAAATTTTAAAAAAAACTTTAAAAAGCTAATTCATCAAACAGTGCTTAGCATTCAGTACAGTCAAGAAATTTTAGTTCTCGTCATCATCTGTCCTTTGAGTTAAAAATAATTTGATTTTATATGGTTGAATTGGATGAGAGTTTATATGGATTTTATTGACTCTAAAATAGAATTCTGCACACAATATTTTAGATAAACAAACTACTGGTTCTGCTGGCATTCTTTAAGACAGTAAGCATGTCCTCACAGAGACCGCTTTAGAACCCCGCATCAGCATTCAGTGCACTAAACTCCACTGTCCCTATACTGATAACCTGATTTTTCTTGATTGCTTTATCACAGATTTGAATAAAGACAGAGCTATGCAGTGATGAGTTGCACCTTTTATTCTGTATGGCACCAGGATTAATTCTCCACGACATTGTTACACCATAACAATAATGACATGTTAGAGAAATAACCCCATACAGAGAGATGGGCTGATTGATGATATTTCACTGCCAGAAACCCTCAAAATTTCTAAAATGTATATGAACATTTAAGGTTGCCAAAGACATAGCAATGCAGTGGTTGAAGGAAATCCCAAGAAATACTCCAGTACCTCAAAACATCAGGAAATATTTTATGAAAAGTGACTGAGGGAAATTAAAAATTATTGTTGAAACAGCTAAAGCTTGCACACTCTCTCTCTGTCTCTGTCTTTACATATACACATACCCACACATACCCACACATGTACATTCAAAATGGATCAGGGATAACGGTCCTTATGAATGAGATTCTTCACAGAGGAAAAAGAAGGATATGATAATTTAACAATATGTTGGCAATATTCGTGAGCTTTCATGTTGACTACAGTTTCTTGAAAATGGCATGACAGATTGGGAGGAAAAGGGAAAAAAACTCTGAATGACTCCTGCAGTCAGGATGGGAGGGAGAAACTAGAAGAGTGGAAAGTCTGTTCTTTCAGGAATCACCTTGGTTTTCTAAGGAAGGGTCAGCGGGGAGAAAAATGGTGGTATTTCCATTGCTCTTTAATTCCTTTCTCTAGTTTAAGAAAGCACTAAATCAGTTTAGAGATGTACAGAAAATGAGACGAGATAAAATGTTAGGAACAAGAAAGAGAACCCTAACAGGGTGAACACACAGATGGTTCTGGAACTATAATAAAGTTTAGAGAGAGATTATCTAAAGCTTCTCATTTACAAATATAGAAAAGGTTGCCCAAAGTTGTTAATAATACTTAAATAATGTTGCAGAACTAGTTACTGGCCGAGCTAGTGTCAATATTTATGATTGAGAGGTCCTTCATGCTGTCTTCTTAATGAATTCACCTTAACATACCAAAGTTACTAATTATTTTATTGCTTCCTAGTAGATTTTGGATGTCGATAAGGAAGAATTCATAGGCTTCAGGAACCCCAAAGTAAGATATAAAAAGGACAGAATATTCATCCATGGACGTTGTTGTTGTTTCTTTCTGTTTGTTTTTCTTTTAGCAGTCAGGCCCTTCTTCCTTAGGGCTCCTGCGGTTTGTTGGGGGTTCACTCTAGACCCTATTCACCTGGGCCCCTCTTGCCCCTGGAGGTATCACCAGTGGAGGCTGCAGACCAGCAAAGATGGCAGCCGGCTTCTTCCTCTGGGAGTTCTGTCCCAGAGGGGCACCGACCTGATGCCAGCTGGAACGCTCCCATATGAGGTGTCTGGAGAGTCTTGTTGGGAGGTCTCACACAGTCATGAGGAACTGGATCAGAGACCCACTTAAATAGTCAGTCTGGCTGCTCCCTGGTGGAGTGGGTGTGCTGTGCTGGGTGGAATCCCCCTGCTCTAGGCTGCCCCGACTCTGCAGAGCCAGCGACAGGAAAGACTAGGACTGCTGATCCAAGATACAGTGGCCGCCCTTCCTCCTAGGGGCTCCTCTTAGGGATATCAGAGTTCTCTCCATAAATCCCTGGCTGGTGACGCTGAAATTGTTGCAGGGAGGCCCCGCCCATCAAGGAGAAGGAAAGCAACTGCCTATATAATATTTGGCAAGAATAACTGAGTCTAAGGGTTGAGTGCATTTGACTATAGAAGTAAGCAGATGGGGAAGAAGTTTCAAAACACTTTCAATTCAAAAAGTATTTAGGTTTCATTGTATTTTAAATACTGTGTGTGGCTCCAAAGGGAGTATGCAAGGACACATTAGATATACTTTGCTTTTTATCCCCAAATCACTCCCAATCAAGTGGAGAAATGAGACTGATAAGAAAATAATTACTGTAAATTTATAATAATTATAATGAGATAGCCTTTCAACCCCTTTCTTCAATACTTTCCAACTGTTCTTTCTTTATGTCACCCACAATCTAAGATCCCTGTAAACCCAGTAAATAAAGATTTTCATGGTCAATTTACCCCTACGCGGTAGTTGATTTATCTGTCTGCACAGCTACCATGCAACACGAGCTTCAAAGCCCTATTAAACACTGAAATTGCTTTTGCCTAAAGGCTAAAGCTGTTTTTAAAAGAAGTAATAGCTAGCTGACCCAAATTAGTACAAGAAAGTTATAAAGAAACGCAGCATGGTGTTCAGTTTATGGTAAGTGTTTATAAAGGCTAGTAAGGTGATAGTAAAAACAAAAACGGACGAAAAAGACAGTTGTTCAAGACTTTCAAGTTGGAAATGCAGGTGATCTGATTCTATAATATAACTGGACATATAAATTGATAGGTTCAAAATTTATTTCAATAAATTCAGAAAGGATATGTATTGTCTAACATCTCTCCAGTGTTATGAGGCTTCTTAATTGTATTTATGCATTAACAGGCAGACAGAAATCCATATTTAAGGTTTAAAGGGTCTAGCATCTGCTATTTGGTCCTAACAGAACTTTGGCATCTCCTGGAGGTGTTGAAACTGATCGAACTTTGTATCCACATGAACATTCATGGACTGGCAAACACTGTCATGAAGACAGTGACGAAACCAAAAGAGCAATATCTCAAAAGAAAGAACTCACCCAGCAGTAAAACTTCAAATTAATCTGATGTCTTTCACTGATCAGATTAGACTCTCCAAGGCAAGCGTGGAACCAAGCCAATTTCCCCTAGTTTCACAGAGGATCAGAACCGAGCTAAGATGGGACTGGTCTCTGGGGTGTGGCAAGTTTGAGCCTGAAATCAGTAAGCCAATTCTCTAAACAAGCACTCGTTTATATGAAAAAACACTTACA
Source organism: Macaca mulatta (assembly GCF_049350105.2). Lineage (NCBI taxonomy): Eukaryota > Metazoa > Chordata > Mammalia > Primates > Cercopithecidae > Macaca > Macaca mulatta. The sequence goes on along the minus strand of NC_133423.1, from coordinate 58,382,853 downwards.
TAATATGAGTAAAATATTGAAAGGCAGAATTGTCACTAAGAAAGGTAGAGCAAACTCCCAAATAAGTGGTCTTAAATGTAAAAAGAAAATAATATTCCCTATATACACATTTTACATAAATACGCAACTAAACATCATTTTTCATACTTTTATATGTAAGTCAAATTACATATAATTTTTCTTATATATATATGTAAGTCAAATTACATACAATTTTTCTCAGCTTTTCTTCTACTTTTGGAAACAGAACTACTGCTTAAAAGCAATTTCAGGCCGCGCGCGGTGGCTCAAGCCTGTAATCCCAGCACTTTGGGAGGCCGAGACGGGCGGATCACAAGGTCAGGAGATCGAGACCAGCCTGGCTAATACGGTGAAACCCCGTCTCTACTAAAAAATACAAAAAACTAGCCGGGTGAGGTGGCGGGCGCCTGTAGTCCCAGCTACTCGGGAGGCTGAGGCAGGAGAATGGCGTAGACCCGGGAGGCGGAGCTTGCAGTGAGCTGAGATGCGGCCACTGCACTCCAGCCTGGGCGACAGAGCGAGACTCCGTCTCAAAAAAAAAAAAAAAAAAAAAAGCAATTTCAAATGATTAAATACTTACACATGAACACACACATACACACAAATAACAATATTACAAATGGATTTAACAATCAAAATTTCTTCCAATTCATAGTAACATTCCTTCAAATTACTTGTTTTCTTTATATTACTTATCAAGGTAGTCTATACTTCTGCAAATTATTATACAATTATTTATAGAGTAACTGCCATAAAGGAGAGCTTTCTAAAAGCTTCATCAGCTTAACTAATTCAATTCAGAATATTTAAACAAATTCATCATGTGAATTATTTTTAATAAGGCATTAAAACAACTTGAATTAAGAAAAAACAGCAGCACTGGATCATTTTTAGGTATTTTAAGTCCAGAAGTGTATGCAAATTAAAAAGTGAGAGCAAAAACACCATTAGGAACGAATTCAATTTTCAAGTCAAATATTTTATTACATTTGTGTAAAAGAATCAACATCCTTTTAACAATTTTTGCTCTATCCCAAGTTTCCTAAGCAATTGTAAACACTGAAAGAAAACAAACCTGCACAAGAAAGAAAATGACTTACACAAGACAACATAATCTCTCCAGGGAATCTGGTGTTCAGCCTGAAAAACATTTTAATAGCTTTTCTAATTAAAATTCACCATCACAAAAAAAGTTAACCACTGAATTTAATTTCCTATTCAGTATAATGTTTTACAACACTTTTATTAAAAACATGTTTTATTAGATTTTCCATTGAAATTAAATGGTGAACAGTACACAGTTCTCGCTTTTACTGCTGGTTTATATGCTTTAATAATTACATAAAACTATCTTATTCAGCCAAATTAAATGCAATTTTAGCCACAAGCCTATTTTCACTAAAACTTTATTCACATATAAACTGGGCAGTAAAAAATGCATTGCAAAAGAGTATTTCATGTGTGTTTGTGTGTGTGTTCTAAAGTCCAGTGTATGCAATGTTCATATATATAAGTTTGAAAACAGACTGTAAAATTTCTTAGAGTAGGAGTACTTTCAAAAGTTATAAAATAACTGTCATATATGGCAATTGTCATAACTAAGAAAACAGAGCAACTTGAAACATATACAAACACATACTTATACTAGGAATGAACTTACATGCTATTCCTCACTCAAAAAGTAACTCAGAAGTTATTGGTAACAACATTTGAGCATAAAGTGCACCAATGTGACTTAATCCCCTTTACACCTACTGCCATTTTGACACTCCAGAACAGTTGGGTAGAATAGTAAAGAATATCTTCACAAGCATAGTGTGGAAAATTGGTTCCCATACTTGTATCTCACACAATTGTCTTAGTCATCCCATCTGAGATGGGTCCCATGAATTGGCATTTTTAAAATAAATTCCCAATGTCGGAGTTTCAGGAGGCTAGTTTAGCACATAATCTGAATTAGGATATTAGAAAAAGTGAAACTCCAACAATCATATCTGTTTATGTACTTATTTATCTCACAATCAGATTGCTATTTTTGTTAACTTACTCCCTTATATGTTTCCACTGAAAAGAGGACTGTGATAATTTACGAGTGTACAAGTCAAGATATACACAGTGTACATATGTGAGCATCATTGCTGTCTGAAACAGAAATGCATCTCAATTTCAAAAACACTTTGTTTCCATATCTTTCATATTCTAGTTTAAGCTGTTTTAGAGCTTGAACCATTAATTTAAATCAAGGAAGTGTGGCAATTTCATATGATTCAATCTAATATGCAATGGTCATGCTTGTAAATCCATTGTCCAACTTATGCTAGAATTTAATATGTATTAGTTGAGTGAATAATGAAATATTGGACCTCACACCATTTACCCTTGTCCTAAGTATACCCAAGGATCCAAGTGAGTTACCTTTTAGAATTCTATCTTTGAATGGTACATTTGCCTTTTTTTTTTTTTTTTTTTTGGCTACCTAGCCTCTGACTATGCTTAGCTATTTTTGGTGAATTCTATTAATATATCATATATGTCTTAGTGGGAGACAAAGATTTTTACTATGGAAGCCAAAAGTCTCAAAGGACCATGGGAAAATATTTAATATAGAAATATTTTAAATGGATTTTTTAATAGCCCAACTTTAGAATTCAGCATTCTAGGGAGGCTGAGGCAGGAGAATCGCTTGAACCCGGGAGGCGGAGGTTGCAGTGAGCTGAGATCATGCCACTACACTCCAGCCGAGGTGACAGAGCAAGACTCTGTCTAAAAATAAATAAATAAATAAATAAATAAATAAATAAATAAATAAATACATTTTAAAAAAGATTCCAGTGTTCTATGGATTATTATTTGGGAATACGGCCCCAGATTAGTATGTTATCTTGCAAAATATCCACGCAACCCTGAAGGCAGGAGTCTAACTCTAGATTTTAGAGGTGGATATTTGTTCTTGTCATTTCTATAGTCTAGCCCTTGAAGGACTAAGTAGACATCAGTAAGATTCAATTTTTGCCCAAAGATATTCAAAGCAAGATATCTAAGATAATTTTCTAAGGTTTGGAAACTGTCTTCTAATATTTTGACCCTGAGAACCACAATGATTTTATAGAAAATGTGACTTTATTCAAAGGCAAGCAATTCAAATCATTAGAGTGCAGAATGTTAGCCTTTCCTTTAATTTACCTAAATATATTTATAACATTATTTCACATAATTTTAATTATTATTTAATTTGAAACTAATTACCTATTCTTCAGAGTGAAGTAAGACCTAAAGGTCTTCAAAGTTTATTATAATTAACCACAATGTGTAAGATAAATAAATGTGTATGTATATATACACACACATATATATTTATGCTATACTTTCATATTTGTATGCAAGTTAGCCCTAAATTTCAATTCAATTTTTTTCCTGCTTAGCAAACACAGGCTGACCAATTGAAGCATATCAAAACATTTTTATAATATAAATAATATGAGAAAAGGAGATTTTCTCCAATTCTGGCAAATGAACTATTTATTTCTAAATACTAATAGAATTATCAAGTACATCTTTGAATGGAAAAATTTCCTTGAAAATAAATATATATATTTTTAAATCTGTCATTAGTAGAAGTAAATATTGATGAACTAGCCCTTTAACAGAACTGTTGGCCAGGCAATGTGGCTCACGCTGATAATCTCGACGCTTTAAGAGGCTGAGGTGGGAGGATCACTTGAGCCCAAGAGTTTGAGACAAGCCTGAGCAACATAGCAATACCCCATCTCTACAAAAACAATTTAAGAATTAGCCAGCCATGCATACAGTGAGCTGTGATCGTGTCACTGCACTCCAGTCTGGGTGAAAGTGATATTATCCAGGGGAGAGAGAGAAAGAGAGAGAGAGAGAAAGAAAGAGAGAACCTCTTAATTTCCAAGTCCTTCTCCCTCTTTTATTGTGTCTAGATATTACCACATCCCATTGCTTGGCATACAGACATTGCTTACACTGCTTGTTAAACACTTCAATATATAAACAATACACTGATCCAACAATGAAGTACTAAACACTGCAGGAAAAAAAAAAAAAACTGTGTTAAAAAATGTCTGTTACTCCACTGAGTCAACTGACCTGATAATCAAGGGACATTGACCGTGCTCTCCGAAAAGCAATTTATTCTGTGATGTTATGACCGAAATCATAGAAAATAAGGTTTAAAAAGAAACGTATACTTTTTAAAACTATAATCCCTTACATTTATAGCTGATTAAGCTGACATACAGAGAATTTAAGGGTATGCCTCAACATTCCTTTGTATTCCTATTATCTTTTTCAAAAATGCAAATATATATAAATTGTTGCAATTGAAAAATACATAAACATATTGGTAATATCTAATAATCTTTCTAATTATTTGTGCTTAAAAAAAGAATAATTACTCCCTTACAAAATATCAATAGTTTACATTAAAGTGTTAACTCAGAAAAGTGATTAAAACGGTTCTTAGAAAAGTATCCTTCTATAAAATGAAGAGAAACGTTTATTTTGAACTGAAACTTTAAGTCTGTTTCTAAATCTGACACTTTTCTTTTGCCACATATCTTTTCAAAAATAAACACAGACAAGGAATGAACATCAGCTGTTTTAGAAGGTACAAATTCATAATAAACTAAGTAATTGATTTAGGAAAGGGAATAATTTTTTGAGCTAATCCATGCTGCCATAAATGTCTAGGATCTGAGATTCAAACACAGAAGCTCAAGTGACAAAATTTCTGTTTCTAATCCATTTAAATGGATGGCAGAACAAGAACGCTTACAATTTGCTGAATATTTGAAGGATGCCTTTAGCTGTTAGGCCTCGAGATGCTTTTTGAAATTCTGTGAACTGCAGCCATTGCATAGCAAAGCTTCCTTCATAATAAGCTCCTTATATTCCACAACACCTTCAAGGTGTTGTGCTTTTACTCATGCTTTCATGAGTAAAGCAGATGTATATATAACCTTTAAATGATTTAAACTTAAAAACATTATTTTAAGTTTGTAAAAAAAAAAATTTAAATAGCTCAACATAGTTTCCTCAAAACCAAAAATGAGAGTAAAATGCTGTTTATGCAAATATTCAGTTTCTATGCATTTTTTGCCTTTATGTTTTTATTGAGTTAGGGAAATATTATAAACCTAAAAAAGGCAAAAGAAGCAGAATACTATATATTAATCCTGAAGCATTCTTCTCATTACAAATTCTTCATTCCGGTTTGTGTCTTCTTGACCTTTATCTAATTGTCTAGCCTGGGGAAAAATATTTTTCTTCTTTTTCTCTTTTTCTGAGTGTATATATATATCTCTATATATAGATACATATTTCTAAAACAATGCACATTGGATAGTCTTCTTTCCCTTTGTTTTTAATGAATACCTTTCAAATTTTCTACAACCATAGTGAAATAAAAATTGTGAAAAAAATAACTTATTTTACTCTTCATTTTATATGGTGCCCAATAAGGACATTTTAATGCCTACCTGTTATAATTATTAGAAAGGATTCATAAAAATCATAATGTCCTACTTCAATTTCTCTAAATAAAATCTTAAGTTAATCACTTAATGTTAAAAAAAAAACAACATTTTTAATTTAACTTAAAAAAATTTGTATTTTTTAGATTTTCAAAATATTAAACAGGGATTTCAGTCAACTGTTAAAATAGGAATTTCTCCTATAGTTTTTCCAGACTTCAGACACATTCAACCAATGGGTGCAGAGAACGGAGTTTAACTGCCAGTCAAAATAAAATAATGATCTATATCTACACTGTCTGACACAGTAGCCACCAGCCACGTGTAGCTATTTAAATTTGAATTAAAATTAAATTACAATAGCTTCTCAGTCACACTAGCCATATTTCAAGTACTCAATAGCCACAATGTGGAGAGTGACTATCATTTTGGACAGTGTAACTAAAGAACTATTCTGAGATTGCAGAAAGTCCACTGGATACTGATTCCTAGACTTTTCTTCAGCCCCTACTTCTCAACATTTCTCTCCACTGTGTCTCCTCAATCCCCATCATACTGGATTCTTGCACAGACCCTTATTCTCTACCTATACCATTTGTTTTCAACTTAGAGTAATTTTGTCCCACAAGGGATATTTGCAACATCGGAAGACATTTTTATTTGTCACAGTTGGGAGAAGGGGAACTACGAACATGCAGCAGGTAGTGGCCAGCAATCTGCTAAACATTATGCAATGCAGAGGACATCCCTCTCCAACAAAGAGTTGTGTGTCAATAGTGGCAACACTGAATTTGATACATATTCCTTAAAATTATGTGTTATATGAGGTAGGTCCCATGCCTTTTTTTTTCTCACTGTGATACGTACACACACACAAACACACACACTCACCCCTAATATAGGAGGCTCTAAAAGAAAGGTAATGTTAGACAAATAAATCAAGATACAGAAGAGCATAAATAACATAATTCTAGGTATTTGATGACAAAATTTTCTGAGTATGTATATGGTTGTGTATTTGTAAACAGGAAAAAAAGAAATTTTACAGAAGGTTGTCAATATGGATTACTTAGGAGAGTACCATTGTCAGAAGGAAGGACAGAAGAAAAGAAGATAAATATGTAAAACTTATGTTACAAAATATAATCATTCTGAAAAGTTATATTTTAATCATTTAAATGATACAGCATATAAGAACTATCTCAAATGAAGCCAATGAAAGGAAATCTGTAAGCAAGTGAAGACTCATTACTTGATATGGTATTTTCATTCTAGAACAGAAACAGCTAATAAGTGAGAAAAATAATGCAGTTTCATACAGTGATAAATCCTCTGAAGAATGTTAACAATTAGGAAATAGGTAAGGGGAGATATTCCTGACCTCAGGAAAGATGTCAGGGCTTGGAGAAATAAATTTGGGATTCATCTAGGTACAGATGGTGTGGAAAGCGACATGATTAGATGTGGTGTCCTAGGGAGTGAGAATAAGGAAGAGAGAGTTGAAGCCTTCACTCTGGCATCTATGGAATAGAACATGGAAAAGGAGCCCACAGAGATGAATGACACAGAAATCACACCAGAAAAAAAAAAAAATAGGGAGTGTTGTCCTTAAACATTAGTGTTGAAGGAGATGAGGACTAAGGGTTGACCAATGAATTAAGCAAGAAGAAGCCTGCTGGTGATGTTCACAAGAACAAGTGAAGTCGGTGGCAAGGATGAAAGCCTACTTGAGATGAGCCAAAAAGGGTAGGGTGGAAATAATGGGACAACTCTTTCAGAGTTTCACTATAAAGTCTTTTGCAGGGGTGGTGCAGAGAAATAGGGCAATGAATGAAGAGGTGCAATGGGATATGATATGATTAAATGTTTCTGTCCCATCCAAAATTGATGTTGAAACTTAATCCCCAACATAGCAGTATTAAGAGGTATGGCCTTTAGGATGTGTCAGTCTCATCTCATGAATAGGATTAGGTGCCCTTACAAAATGGCTTGAGAGGCCAGCCACAGTGGCTCATGCCTGTAATCCCAGCACTCTGGGAGGCCGAGACAGGCAGATCACTTGAGGTCAGGAGTTCAAAACCAGACTGGTCAACATGGTGAAACCCCATCTCTACTAAAAATACAAACAAAAAATAAATTAGCTGGGCATGGTGGTGTGTGCCTATAGTCCCCGATACTCGGGAGGCAGAGGCAAGAGAATTGCTTGAACCTGGGAGACAGAGGTTGCAGTGAGCCAAGATCACACCACTGCACTCCAGCCTGGGCAACAGAGCAAGAATCCATCTCAAAAATAAAATAATAAAATAAAATAAAATAAAAGGGCTTGACAGAGGAGTTTACCCCTCTTTGGATCCTGCCAGCATGAGAGGATATGGTGTTCCTTCCCTTGGGAGGATTCAGCAATAATGCACTATCATGGGAGAACAAGCTCTTCCAGACACTGAACCTACTAGCACCTAGATCTTGGACTCCCAGATCTTGGACTCCAGAACTGTGAGAGATAAATTTCTGTTCTTTATAAATGATCCAGTCTCAGGTATATGGTTATAGCAGCACAAACGGAAAAAGACAAAATCAATGGAGGCATTTTAAAGAAGATATTTATCAAATTATGTTTGTATGTAGATTCTAATAATCTAGCAGAGTGAGGAAAACCTCTAATGCAGGAGAAAGAGGAGGGATCATTGCAAGAGAAAACTCAGCAGGAAATGTAAGAAAAAAGTATCTGATATGTAAGGCAAGGAAGGGTTAGGCCTAGGTTAGAAAAGGAACAACTAGGTAGGTGATTACCCTTGAAACATTCATCAATATATCATGAGAAAGTGCTTTTCCCTAAGAGTACATAATATTTGGAGTTATTCCACTGCATTTGATTAAAATCAATATAGATTTATATCACAGCAGCTGGCCATAGCCAAAGACCCGCAGCTTGCAGTTTCAGTCAAGTAAACAATTAATTTCCATGATGATAGACATCCTCTACATTCTCTATACATCCTCTACATTATCTATATTCCTTAAAATTAGGGACTAAGATGGTTAGGAGATACCTAAGTTAAATGCATAAGCAAATTAATGGAGTGATGCACATTACTAAGAATATTTCAGTTATTCTATGATCTTGGTGCTATACAACGGCCATTGAAAAATACAAAATCTGAGGAATGCCTACTCATGTTTTAGAAGAAAAGAGAAAATTTATATCTAAATCAGAAAAACTTCATTCGTATAATATTTCCAAATAAATGGCTTTTCTACTACAATAGCTATTTTAGCACATAGCAAGTAAGATACAATCTTAAAGTCACTGATAATCAATGCATTCCTCATTTTCTTATAACTCAAGCTAACAAGGACACCACCATCTTTTAAGATTCATCTGAAATGAGAAAAAGAAAAGCCCCTCTGTTCTTGGACGTTTTTTATGCTTCAAACTAGGGATTTCTTATGCCTTACCAACACAAACAGAACACAAATAGCAGCTAGAAATATAGCAATCTTTTGCAACCAGTTTGTAATAGCAACTGTCAGAGAAAGCAAAGGTTTTTTTCAGTATCTATAAATGTAAGTACAAAATTCTTCAATCAAAAAGTTCATATAAACTTGTTAAATATAGAAATAATAAACAAATTTTGAATATAATTGGCCAATTTCTCTTTTTGTCCACAATTACCAAAATAAGTCAAATTTACTTGTATGCATAATTTTATATTTACAAAGAGAAAAATCTACAAAGGTAGTTTTGAAAGATCTCCAAAAATTTTAGGCCTACAATGTTAGCATGACATCTACTTTCTCTACGTATCTAGCTTTCTTCCTATCAAGAACAACAGGCTGATTCAGAAATCTTTAATGAACCCAGGAATAAGAGATCATGAGCTTTCTTTCCTTAACAGCTGAATAAAGTAGTTCAAAATCACAGCAAAATATTGTCTTACTCAGCACTACTGCTCTGGTAAAATTTCCTTTAATATCTAGTGATTCTTAGTTGAAACTTGTCTTTTACATAAAAGAAAAACATCCAAGTTAATCTTTTGATCACATTTAAATGCTTGATTTAGTCAGAAGGATGACAGCCCAAGATTTCAAAGCTAGAAAATATTATCACAGAAACCAAACTGTATTGATATAACACATACTTTAAGTTCAAGGAGCAAAACGTGAATTAGCTTGAATTTTATAACCAATATCTGCTTATAAATCAGTCTAACACCTTGGTTTTGAACAAAGTTTTGAATTACAAAATAGTGAAGTGGATGACACAACCTAAATAATAGAGAAAAGTTCCCATAGAAACACGCAGATTTTTAAAAATTGACACAAGAATTAAGAGGTAGTTGTTTCCATGCATTCTGACTCGTTTTTTGGGGGTTGTTTTGCTTATTTAGTCAAACTGAAAGGCTTACCATCTTGCTGGCCATGAAGATTCTGGGGACTTTGCATTCTTTCTTCAAGATTGGAGCTAAGATCAGAGTTCACAGCTGACATCCGTGTTGAATCACTCATGTCAAATTCATCACTTTCTATTGAACTTTCATCCTGAAAATAGTTTTAAAATATCATCAAGCATTTAAAAATATAATACATTTAAATAATAACCATTTTATCTACAAGGTCAATTGAAGTTTAACCAGTAAATGTTTACAGAATTCAGAAAAGTATGTTACAAACTAATGGATTTTTAAAATAACAAACAATGGAATAATTTCTCCCTTCAAGGAATTTCAAGACTTGTGAAATAATATGTCTTTATGTACGCCAATATTTTAAAGGTAAAAATATATACTTAGAGACAGTGTAGTTTAGGAATTAACCTGAATAAAGAAAGAATGATTTTATAGTAAATACTTTCTAAAAGAGTTAATCATAAAATGTAACATAAAGAGAAATACAAGTTTTGATTAAAAACTAAATGACCGAAAAATGTTGTAAGCAGAAATATTAGAATGCAGAAAGGGCTTTATAAAAATGTTTCATTGGCAAACATGATAGATTCTAATATAGCAAACTTATACATTAGGTTCAAAGTCCACATGTAATGGAGAGCAAGGTAATCTTAGTACACCCTTTCTTTCTTTGCAAGCAAATATAAATTGCACGGCAACCACAAAAAGGAGTTCTAGGTAAAATTGTGAATGAAACATGTATTAAAAGTCAGTTCATAAAATGGAATTACCAAAAGGCCACTTTGCTGAATGGCCAATTTATCAAATCTTTCCAAATGTTAAACCAAATCTAGGATATATTATTGCGGTCATTTTACTGAAGCAAACTTCATTTGGAGAACTGATTTTTGGACAAATGGTGTACTTATAAAGGCTGGAAGGCCCAGGAAACCTGTGCAAAATGTAAATGTTTAATCAAAATCTCTAGCTTTGACTTTAATTTGTAAATGTTTGATCTGAATGTTTAACACTAATGTAATAATCAGCAGTAGTAGTGCTATTTATGTTGCACACGTTATTTATGTTTCATTACAACCATGAATTAGCTACAAATTTGCAAACAATTTATAGATGAAGAAATTGAGGCATAGAGAAGTTAAATCATTTTCCCTGCTATTATATACTAGAACCAGTAGTCATATGAAGTCATCCAGACTCGAGGAAACAGCATCTTTGAATAGGAAGAATTACCTTGGTTTCATAAATGACATCTTGGCATTAGCAAAGAAGTTTCTATTATTAATGAACAAGACCATCCTGGTAGACTAATAAATTGGCATTCTGATTCTTAAGTCAGGCTCAGTGGTTTTGGCTGTGTTGTCTTTCCTTTAGCAAAGACTGGGTCATGCTTGGGCACACTGAGTAGCACTAGCTCTTCATTAAGTCCGTAAGGAAATGCCACTGTGTTAGATCTCTGGACAATCAGCCACATAGACTTCTCTTAGTTACATGCCCTCTCTCAACTCATTACGTTTACTCCAATTCTAAATTCTAGTGTGTGTGTGTGAGTGTGTGTGTGTTTGCGTGTGTGTATGCAAACATAAGAGACTTCAATGTGGACTGACATTATCAGTAATAACAATGTGGACTTGTTACTAGTGTCGATCATATACAAATACATACATATATACACACATTGATAGATGATACAGATATCTATTACATACACTATATATACTTTCTGTGATGTCATAGTATTTTAGAGGATATTCTCAGAAGCCAGACTTCCTAGATTCAGGTCCATATTCTGCCAGTTATTAGATATGCTAGCTTAAGTAAGTTACCTCAACTTACTGTGCCTCAGTTTCTTTATCTATACAATAGAAATAAAAATTGTGCCAATCTCACAGAGTCATATGAGGAGTGAGGGAATGTACTATATTTAAAGTATCTAGAACAATGTCAGGTACATGATAAGCACAATAAAACTGTTTAATATTACTATATGGAATATACAATAAATTCTACAGAATATAATATTATGCACACTTATTACAGTATATGAACATATACAACAAAATATAGCACATTTCAATATAATGTAAAGGCAAACAAAATGTGTTACTAAAGTAGCTGTGTGTTTACATAAACACATAAACAGTCTTTATAAGTATTTGTTATAAAGGTCACAAAAAGCTAACTATAAGTAAGCTGGTAAAATATCATTTATATGGCGTATAAATATGTAAAATGTATACATATATGAGGATATGTATGTGTTGTGTATTTATGTTTAAAGAAGAGCTAAATATAAAGATTCAGGTCACAGACCCTGTTCTATGAAATGATTGTAAAAACAGCCACAGCATATTATGGAAAATCAATATATTTTTTTACTACCACTAAAATGTATGCTGACACTCTTGCCGGCATACATTTTAATAAATTCAGATGAGAGATTAAAATGTTTATGTAACCAAATGTATACTTATGTATTTTTGTAATTAAAAAAACACCATGTTAAATTATTTATCATCGTAAGTGGCTTAATGATTGAAAATATTTTAAATATTTTCTTCCACTATTACATATGAAATATAATTTATTTTCACAATTACATTCCTTATTAGAATCCAATTGTTACACATTTGCAAAAAGCTTTAATGAGAATAAGTGCATGTATTCATTCTGTATATTCTATTCTAATTAATAATTGATTAAATTATTGTTTTTAATAAAAGCTAGCAGAGGTATATGAAATATAAGCTTGTGCTTTTTTACCAACATAGAGATAATACTAATTACACTAGGAAGAAACTATTGAAAGTTTCTAAGATTAAGCAATCAGAAAACTTGACTGATGTGTTATTAAGTATTTTATTTATGATTATCTTTAGACCATTCATCTAATTTCTTTTCTCTATGAAATTCTATTTTGTTTGACAATCAGAAAAAACTCTCCACATCATACTGTGTGAGCTTATTTCTTACATGAGTAAAATCTCATGATAATGAAAGTCATGACCAGAAACCATAATAATTCTGCCTCCTTGAAACTTAATGTTTTAATATTAGAACAATTTAACTGTAACAAATAATTTTCTTTTCAGTCTTTTCCCTTTTAAACATGGCACTTATTTACTTTTCAAAAGCTTTGTTATTGAGCTTTTATTTCTATCTTCAGAAGTTGTTTGAAATGGAGACCGCTAATCTGCTCCATATTTCATTTTAGTTTCCAAGTTCCAGATATTACCTGTAAAGGGTCTCTACCATGTACCTTCTGATTTTCCCTGCTATTGTCCTGCCTGATTAGTTCAAAATTGTATTTTTCCATTTCCTAAACTGTGTAATGATAGTCTCTCAGTTAATTTATCCACATCCAATTTCTCTACACCAGTCCTGCCTATTAACTATTGCCAAATTAAGCTTCCCATTTCTGAACATGTCACTTCTCTGCTGATAAATTTGTAGCCCTATCCATTGTTTGTCAAAAAATGTGTATGCTATTCAGTCAAACATTTACAGTTTCCCCTAAGACTGTTTAGAAACCACTCCCACCAATCTTCTCTTTCTGTTGATTTTTTAAAACTTATCGTCTGCTCAAATCAACTTAAAGCTTACATTATCAGCATCTCTATGAAATTCATCATCTCAAACCTTAGTGTGCATGAGTGTAGATTCTGTTAAAAATTCATATCCCCTGGTCCCACATATCAGACCTAGAATTAGCATCTTTGGGGTGGTGTCCTGCTACATGTAGTTCAATGAGCTATTTAATGTTGGCTATCAGCCCAGTCCAGTGCTGTTCAAGAAAACATTGTGCAATGATGGAATTGCTATATAATATTCTCTATTCAATAAGGTAAATACTAGTTGTATGTGGCTATTGAACATTTGAAATGTGGTAAGTGTGACTTAAGACCTGAATTTTTAGTTTTAGTTAATTTTAATTGATGTTCAGTTAAACTTAAACATTCACATGTGACTAATGACTACCATCTTGGGCAGTGCGTATCTGACAATCCTTTGTTGTGAGATCTTGAAAATATATTCAGTCATTCACTACTAGCAAACAGTAAACATTTTAATAGATAAATTGTTTCATATATCACATTCCATAGGATGAATTTCTAGTCAAGTAATATAAATATATTTGAAAAGTGTAATAATTATCATCAAATGATCCCCCAGAAAGTTTGCTCCAGTTTAAACCCTCACCAATCATTCATAAGAAGGTCAAATGATCTCATATTGGATACAGTATTTTGTAAAATCTTTACAAAATGTGGTAAGCCTCAAATAACAAGTTAATTCACTAAAATTGTATTTTGGTTAATATAAGAGGTTGAGGTTTTTTTAATGGTTATTGACCATGCAGTGGATAATTTCCAAAGATGGCTACTATGGATCCCTTCCCCTCCCCACTGCCCCTTACATGGGCGCCACTCCTCAGATCAAGGAACCGTATTTCTCGCTCCTCCCCTTGAAACTAGGCTGATTTTGTTATTTGCTTTGGTCAGTAGAAATGTGGCAGAAGTGATGTTGTGTCAGTCCCAGAACAACAGGGAGCTCCCACTTCCTGTCTCTTGGAAACCAGCTGCCATAGAATAAAGCTGTCAGATAAGAAGTCTGACTACCCTGAGACCAGCACACTGTGAGGAAGCATAAGCCAGCCACAGGGACAGTGACAGGTCATGTAAAGGAGCATAAAGATGCATCAAGGAGCCAGGTACTTAAGTGAGGTTTTCTTGGACTATCCAGCCAGGTCCAGCTACCAGCTGAATGTCACTGAGTAAATGATCCTAGCTTATGCCAGGAGTAACAAAATAAATCACCCAGAGGTTCTTGGCTAACTGCTTAACCTATAGAATAATGGGTATTAATAAATCATTGTTGTATTAAGTCACTAAGTTTTAGGGGTGGTACCTAGCAAAAGAAAACTGAAAACCATCTAATTTTTCCCCTTTGAGCTACAACATAGCATTCTATTTACATTAATTTGTTGCTTAAAAAAGCAAACAGTTAATACTAACTTTAAGTGGATGTGTTGCAGAGTAGGAAGACTTTGGGCTCCAAAGTTATTTAAACCTAGGTTCAAATACCTAATCTTCTCTCTACCAGTTTAATCATTAGGGTAAGTTTTATCAGCTAAAAACCTTGGTGCCCCATCTGCAAAATGGAGGTGGAACAACATGTCAGTGGTTCTAAGTAGTAAATTATTTATGGCCAGTTTCCTAAATTTTCCTGTGTATTTTTCCTTTCCACATCAATTCCTTCTTTGATGGGTACAAAAAAAGAGTAATTTAATGGAATTTTGCCATTTGAACATGTTTCGACATTTTTCACAAGACAGTCTGAGCAAACTGTTTAAAAATATTATTTCAGGTTGGGCACGGTGGCTCGCGCCTGTAATCCCAGCACTTTGTGAGGCTGAGGCAGGTGAATCACCTAAGTTCAGGAGTTTGAGACCAGCCTGGCCAACATGGTGAAACCCCATCTCTACTAAAAATATAAAAATTAGCCTGACATGGTGGTGGGCACCTGTAATCCTAGCTACTCAGGAGGCTGAGGCAGGAGAATCGCTTGAACCCGGGAGGCAGAGGTTGCAGTGAGCCAAGATCGTGCCACTGCACTCCAGCGTGGGCAACAGAGTGAGACTTTGTCTCAAAAAAAACAAAAACAAAAAAACAAACAACTACACATGCTTCGGTCCCTGGTTATTTCAGTATCTCTGGAAACATCCTGACCTGTCACTTCCATGAACTCTTCCCTAATGATCCTGTCCTCTACCTTTCTTCAGTCATTTTGCTCTCATAATCATGTTGTATGCATTTCATTACCAGCAACTGCACATCCTCCAAAATCTTGATTTCAAGCATCCCATTCTCTACAACATCTCAAATTTTCCCTATCACTTGCTCTAGTATTGCATGTATTCTAGTATTCTGATGAAATTTCTATCCCACTGATATTTATCACCCCTTGATTCTAACCCTCTAACCCTTTGGCACTGACCTCCCTGCTCTCGGCCCACCTCTCTCATGACCTCACTCATCTTCTTATGTGGCTAGAATTCCAAGGCTTGTCATTTTAATCATACCCTCCTATACCACTTCTATTATTTTGACAAGACCCAAAATATGAGTAATTCTGTTTTTTGCCTTATTCTGTTCTACCCATGCCCCTGTATAGCTGGATATAGAGATGAACAATTATTTAAATGACCTCACTTGAAACTCAAGAGAGGTCCATTTTCCTGGTTAATTCACTCCTCACTGTCTACTTTTCACATTCTCTCCTCAAACTTTCAACACCTTCTCAAACACCCTCACTCTTGCTTTTTTTTGTTAACTGATGAATTAGGAGCAAACAGAAGAACAATTCCATAATCTCCACGACTATTTCCATTCGCCTACCTCTATCTGATCCCTCCTGTCTGTGCTCCATTCTAAAGCCAACTTCTCCAATTTTGTACAAGAAATCCTACCTATTAATGCCAAGGACATTGCTTCATCAATTCTCCTTCCTCTTTCCTAAATCACTATTTTCCTCTGCTACATGAATCCCATCAACATGTAATATGCTATAATTTCTTTGATTTTATAAAAAAAATAATTAAAAACTCCTGTTCCCATGCTCCCTCTGGCTCCTACCTCTTTCCCCTGCTCCCCTTCATAGCAAACTCTTCAGTGATTTTGCTGCTGTCATCCTGAGCACCTCATAAAAACTGCTCTTGTCAAGAACACCATTGACTTCCACCAGGCTAAATACAAATTTAATTTTCAAACTTCAGTATAATTGACTTTTCACTTGCTTTGACATAATGCATTACCGTAGACATACTGAAAAACCTTTTTTCCAGTTTTATTCTAGTTCACAAACTCTCCTGCTTTTTCTAATACCCTGGGTGCTCTTCCTCAGTATCCCCTGTTGATTCCTCCTCATCTGCCAGATGTTATAACATTGGAATTTCCCAAATCAACGTTATTGGGCTTTGTTTGTTCAATCTACACTCACTACCTTGGTAGTACCTTCAGGCACATGGCTTCACACACTATCTGCCCATGGATGATGCTTGGCCTTATGTCTAGCTTAATTCTTTGTTCTTAATCACACATGCCAACTGTCTAATTGACAAATCTACTTAAATCTCTAATAAACCTCTTAAATCTACTTGAATTTCTAATGAAGAGCTCACAATTGAACTTCCAATATCATACCTCAAATGTTTTCTACCCCCAGTTTTTCTTACACTAGTTAATACCAATTCTACCCTACTTGCTCAGATTAAAAACCTTGGAGACATTACTACTCTTGACTTTCACACTTCTCATCGAATCTGTCAGTAAAACTTAAAATCTATCATAATTTCTCCTCTTTCCACTACCTAAACCACTATGTCTTTGATTCAAGCCACTATTATCTTCTTTCCTGAAACATTCTTCAGAAGCTTTTGTTAAATCCAACTAAAATGTATACTCATAAGATGACCATTGAAAACCCTTAGCATCAGCTTCTTCTAGAAGCATGTAGCAAAGGAAACTCTTGCCAACAGGGCAGCATCAGGTGTTTCACTTCCATGGAAACCCTTGAAGGGGTCATGTAGCAATTCACATAGTTAATTAGACATATTTTCTTTAGCTCTTCCTGTGATATAGCTCAGGTAAAAGAAAACAGTAATCATACTGGGTAGGTTGGAAACTTGGCAGAGAAGCCCCATACCCCAAAAGAGACAAAATATCTTATCACAGCACAGTTAATACCTTAAGGTCCCCACAAAGGACATGCCAATTACAAAAATTATTCAACTCAAGGAAATCAAAAGATTCTCACCAGATATTTGTCTTCTGATACAGTTTAACAATTGGAATCATTTTTGCCACAGCAATGTTGCCTAGTAACACAGTTATCATTTCAATGTTAGCAGTTTTGCGGGACAGCAAACTCCAAAAGTTATTCAAAGGCCAATTTCTCATGCAGGAAGGAAGAGAGCTTTGTTAACTCTTTACCCACACTGATTTCTGTAATAACCTTCTACTGGTGTCTGTGCATCCAGTTTTTTTTCTTTCCTCTTCAGTCTATTCTCAGCCCACATGATTAAGTTAAAATATGGATCAGATCACATGACTTCTCTGCTCAAAAAAAAAAATATGGCTCCCCATATTACTCAGAGTAAAATTTAAAAGTTCTTAAAATGTAAGACTCTATATAACTTGACTTTCCACTATCTCTTTAAACTCCTCTCCTATTTTCCTCTTCCTTGAGCATTCTGTTGCAACCATGCTGACTATCTTGCTGTTCCTACAGCTACTAGATATGCACCTGCCTCAGGAACTTTTCACTGTATCCCTCTGCTACATGCACACATTTCCTTCCCTTCTACTCAAATAACACATTTTAATAAAGCCTTTTAAACTTGTGATTCCCTAGTTCTACAGGGAGTCCCATGTCTGGCCTTCTTTATTTCTCTTAACAGCATTTAGCATCTTCTTATATACCTATGGCCATTATTTTCTTTATTATCTGTTTACCTCCACAAAAGACAAAGATTTTTCTCAATTTATTCACTGTTTTTCTTCAGGAGGGTCAAATACATAGAAAGTACTGAATAAATAGTGGTTGAACTTATTGGATTAATGCTTATTCAAATTTAAATATAATTTGTCAGACAGGAATATTTCACTTAAATTCCATTTTAATGTGACTTCCTTTACTTAACCTCTTTTTCATTTTTCAATAAACACAACGTTCTACAAATTTTGCAAATAATTCTAACTAGTCATTTATCTAAATATTTTAAGGCAGCATGACATCCAATTTAGTATTTTCAAAATATAAGGATAAGAGTTATTTTTCTAATCCAATTATAAATTTTAAAGGATCTATTTCTTTTGTGTAAAATACTTATGATTTTTTAGAAGCCAGAAGGGATCAGCATATGTGGGTGCATTGTTGGCAGAAAGTGAATAATCTTACATTTTGGCCTAGAAATAAACATATCAACATCTAAATGAGCTTCCTACAAATAATCTGACAGCTCTAACTAGTTAATGAGATATTTAAAAATTTTTTTCAACTATATAATGAATTGTGAAGATAGTTTTTTTAATCGTTCTCAGGGATGGAAGGATATTAGTATTTTCTTAATTGTCATTGATGTCTTTAACCCAATGATTTTATTACTATTTATTCAATTATTTATATGTAGCCATGTGGCAATATAAAATCCAATATTGCCACTGCACTAATATGAATTTTTGTAAGGAGCATACCCTGAGTAACGACTATTGAGATCAAAGAATTTTATAAATAGAGCTTTGAGGTTAAACCTGCTTAAATACAGAGGAAAACTAAAAACTTGATTTGAGTTTTATGAATAAAGTAAGTTCAACAAAGTAATT
The DNA here is from genome assembly GCF_049350105.2 of Macaca mulatta. Lineage (NCBI taxonomy): Eukaryota > Metazoa > Chordata > Mammalia > Primates > Cercopithecidae > Macaca > Macaca mulatta. The sequence continues at coordinate 58,363,548 of NC_133423.1, read as the reverse complement.
TTAAAAGAATGCAATCATAGCTCAGCAAGTAATTCTGTGTTTGACAAATAAACATTTAACCTCATTTCCTGTTTTAGAGAAATTTCAAGGAGATCATTTATTAGCCTGAGGACCTGGACCTGTTCCTAATACAAATAACCCAAATGCATCTATTGAGTATTAACTAGCCAAGAAGGATGTACTAAGCACCTACTGTATATCTGCTATTGTTCTTTATTTTGGAGAATATAAACCATACATACATAACTTAGTCCCTGCTTTGACATAGCTTCAACCGAAATGGCTAGCTAACTAGAATCCTACAGAGTATTTAAGAAATATGTTTTTAGTGTCTATACATGCAGCACGTTGCTAAATTTTCACCATACAATTTAAATAGGATAACTGAAAACATCAAAACACTTCTAATTAAGAATGACCACAGACTGTCTCTAGGAAATGCACAGAAGTAAATAAATAACATATAGAATAGCAGTTAACTAAAAAATCACTTTAAAATTTACATAAGGTTTGAATGGTAGAGAAATGATAATACTTGAAATACCCATTAAATCTACTTTTCTGATTGCCATGCAAAATAGCCTTACTACTTAAATTTCCTTAGAATCTCAATTATTTCAGATATTTTTTTGTGAACTTACCCCCTCTGAACTTTGTAGCACTTTACCAAGGCCAGCTCAATTATGGTCTACTAAGGAAAATGTAGCTTTCTTGGGAACAAACAAATTCCCACATAACACTAAGACAGTGGTGTTAAGACAGGGGCTCTGTATTGTGGACTAGGAGTTTCTGCTCGCTTTCTCCATCTGTGCAACCGTGGTAAGATTCATTCATTAAAAAATAAATTACTATCTTCAAAATGCCATCATGTTTAATATGATAGTCGTGGTTATCAAGCTTCATTCCAATTTGTAAGTGATGCAAATGTAGATGTTTTTATTTTACCTCATCTTGCTGTGAGTTTAGCAGCTGCAGTTTCATGTGCTTCATGTAGGCCATGGTAATTGGCATGTTGTAGTCAATCATGCTGGTCACCAAAGTGGGAGGTTTTCCGTTATCTGTAATAAAACATTTTTAATGGGTAATGAAAGTGACACTGCATTCTACCTGTAATTTGAAAATGATCTATTTCTCCAAATTGAAACAGGATTTTAGATACCAAGTGTCTTAAAGCATGGTATTATTATAGTTGGATGGTAGAAAAAATAACTAGTAAGGTTCTACAAAGGTGTATTGACACTGTTTAATAGTACTAATTAATTATTTCTAAGTGCAAGGGAACTTTTAAACATCCTGAGTAACAATAAATAAACCTAATGTGGTGACTAACACAATTATTTGTATTTTTCTTCTCTGCTTTACTTTCTATATGTATTTTTTGAATGCCGAAGGAAATTTGCTCAATTTTTTGCTTTTGGCCATTCCATTTAACCTTCAAGACATAGGAATGAGCCAGCAAAAATGTATCTCTGAGACTGATAGAATCTCTGAGAGAAAGTCGTATTTAGCTAAATAATTTTCTATAATTTTAATGAGAACTAAAGCCAAATCATAATTTTTATGTAAAACTTTTTAGTAAAGAAACTCCACATTATTCATAATTTTTAGAAATAAGGAATCGGTAGACTTGAAAAGACATTGATAGAAACCAATTTCCTTGCTGAATATATCTAAAATACCATGAAATACATATAATAAGTGAAAATTAAAACATTATTACAGGGAAAAATGTTATTTGCCACAGCTGAAACTGTCTTTCTTCTAACAATGGGCACTGAATTACTTTGTAAGTGGATATTCAAAATTCACTGCCTCCTACTTGAATAAATGAGATGATCTGACTTGTTGAACTGTTTCAGTCTACCACGTTTTTATAAAAATGTGAGATATAAATTACCATTATGAATAAAATTGCTTTAAATCTCACTATTTGACACTGCAACTACCTTTATGATCTGTTCCATCTGGGTTTAAATGCATTCTTTTCTGGCACTCTGAGCAGCTCATTAGAAATCGTGTCACCGCTTCTCTTGGTAGGAAGGCATAGCTCTCTGAAATCTGAAATGATTCACAAAATATAGGTGTTATTATATAAGCTGACTGAGCATGATTTAACAGAAATGATCATTGTATTTCCAAATAAGACACGTTATTCCATAATGGCAGGAAGCACAATGAAAGCATGCATTGCATACCATGCATCATTTCAAGAAATATCTATCAAACTTGATTAGATGACTTTTAATAAGAGCCAATAAGGCCATGTGGAGATAAAAATCAACCACATCTCGATGAGCATCTGTTTATATTTTTGCATTTCTTTTAGGTAAAATAATCACAGTGTACAGATATCCTAATGAATTTTCCTTATTATGAAACATTGCCAACATTGTTTTTAAAGTTACTGCTAGCACAATCAAATTTGTATCCAATTTTATATACATTTTTTTGTAATTTAGCCCCAAGTAGGAGCAATAAACTTTGGATTTTGCACAATGAACATTTCTTCATTGTTGCTTTTCAAAATATTTTAGGTGAGAATAAAAAATAAATTCAAACAGAACTCATGTATATATTTACTGCAGTGAATCATCCCTTCCACAGAAAATGACACACCTGGAAATGCATTTAGGCCACATGTTTCATTTATTTTATGTCGATTTTTAATAATATATGTCCATAATAGCTCACACTGAGCGAGCCTTTTCTGTGGCCTATATAGAGCTTTGTTTTCAGAACCAAGATCTAGAATCAAGTTAGAAATCTATACTACCATTACAGTAATTTTATAAATATTAACTTTTCAAAAACCAAGTTCTCCCATCAAAGCAAATAACTCCTTAAGCGAAACTGATAGATAGTTGAATATCTTTAAATAAAAGCTGACAGTGACTCAGACAGTGCTACTAAGAAGTCTGATGCAGGGCTTCAGTTTTCCACCATAGCACTAACATGTTACATGAAATATAAGAAAAGCAAAAGGAATAAATGAGTTGCAAATAAGACATAAATGTCACAGATGATTTCTTAGGTGCATCTATAGCCCTTACAAACACTGATGTATTTTAAATTAGTAAAAATGAGGGAAAATGTGTAACAAATGTATAATTGAGTGTAAACGGGTGCTAGTTCTCTTGGTGGTGATGGAGTCAACTTTTGCTTATCCATGCTATAGGAGCATAGACTTGAGGAAACCCCATATACTGAGATCGAAAATTGTAAATCTCATTTTCTCTTAATTTAATATTAAAATCAGTTTGTACCACATAGCCTAATCCTATTGACTTTAAGGGAAAAGAAGTGATAAGAATACTGAAGAGGAGAAACAAGCTTACAATTAAAATCTGCCATTGATAATCCACATTCAGGTCATTAAAATTCAATACTCCTAGGGGTTGAAATGCAGAACTCTTATTTTTAAATATAATATTGACAGACTAAGATATCCAGACTTCAAAAAATACTGCTTCAGACTATGCAGTTATTGCATGAGGATAATGATCAGAACAATTCTAAACTATTTTGTGAAAAATTTTATATTATTTAATAAGAATGTATATACAATTTACATTCTCATTCATTTTCTCTTTTTCTATAAATGCATATAGCATATATGAATTTAAATTCTATTTTTCTGTTTTTACAGAGGGAATAAATACTTTTAGCTGATTTATTTCATTAGAGATCATTATTTTCTGACTCCCTGAAGAAATACTTTATACTAATTCAGAAGAAAAAAAAAGTCTATAATGCATGCTTCATCCTTATGTTTTATATTTTAAATCACATCGAGTTATAGTCCATTAGAACTAATGGGTCTGACCAGTAAATTTATTATCAAATAGGATTTCAGGCAAAGGCTCCATTGGTTTTTCTAGATTTCTATTAAACCTTTTATCTACTTTATAAAAGAGAAACATTTCATCGAAAGATAGATACGTAAGTGATGGAGTTGGAGAGACACTTGATTGGCTTCCACAGCCCTTATACTTTCTGAAAGTTTCTCTTTTCCCCATGCCAATGAAGCACTTGTGTAGAAATCCCTTCTGGATAGATTTATCATTGACCTGAATCAATCCTATGACTTGTCTAGCAGCATTTAACCCCAAATCAAATTTTCTTGAAATTATTAATAATCATATCACATTAGTTTTATAGCTTTCCTCTGAAAAATACTACATGTAACGGTCAAAAATAGGTTTGTGCTCATGTATACATGTATGCATGAAATAACACAAAGCCCACTTTGTATCTTAGAAAATATTTTTAAGCAAATATTGTATCATATTATTCTTTCTGCTGTGGCTCTAACATAGTACTTGCCATGTCACTATATATTACAAAAGATAAAAGCACTTATTTGGGAATAATTTTCTTGGTGTTTAGAATTCACGTTATAGGGACACCTGCCATGGCATTCCACTTCCCTTGAATCTTTTCTTCCCCACCTCATATTCACTGGGACCCACAGACTACAGAGTCCTCCTATGCACAGAGAAGAAAGATCCTCCAAGCAGGCTTTTCACATCTCATACTCATTTCTGAAAAAATATTTCTCCTGCAATGCAGGTGAAGAGGAAAAAAAAAAAAACAACTTTTACCCTATTCAGAATCTTTTCTCCCAGGCCTACTTGAAATTAAGAGTCCTGGAATTCTCAGGAGTCACCAAGATGGTGAAATAGAAGTTTCTAGCATTTGTTCCCTCACAGAAACATGAACTTGAATAACCATCCATGCACAAAAATACCTTCACAACAACTAAGGAATCCAAGTAAGTGATTACAGCACCTGAGTGGAGCACAGAAATAAGAAAAGACTCAACGAAGAAGGCAGAAAAGACGGTTTCACATTATGTTTGTCAACTCTCCCTCAAACTCATGCAGCACAACTTAGAGAAAGAAGTTCTCCACATGGTTGAAGGAGAATGAAGTAAGCACTCAACTTCACCTTCACTTTGGGCCCTAGCAACAGGCCCACCATTACACTCCAGGCAGCAAGTATTTGAGGCAGTTGAAGTTAAGTTGTTAACAGCTTAAAATAGTTTGTTATAACTATAAGGTAGTTTATGTAAGTCCTATGGTAACCACAAATAAAAAAAATCTGTAAGTAGATATGCAAAAGATGAAGAAAAAGTAATTAAAACATACAACTACACAAACATCATCAAATCACAAAGGAAGAGACCAAGAAAGGAAGAAATTGAAAAATATTCATGCAGCAATTAGTAAAATGGCAATAGTAACTCCTTATCTATCAATAGTTACTTTAAACATAAATGGATCAAATTCTCCAATCAAAAGTCAGAGTGGCTGAATGAATTTCAAAAAGAAAAACAAGAACTAACTACATGTTGCCTACAAAAGTATCACATTAGCTATAAGTGGACACATAGGCTGAAAGTGAAAGGATAGAAAAATATATTCCATGCAAATGGTAACCAAAAGGTATCAGGGATGGTTATATTTACATCAAACATAATAGAGTGCTTGTTAACAATTGTCACAAGAGGCAATGAAGGTCATTATATAATGATAAAGAAGTCAATTCATCAAGAAGATATAACAACGGTAAATATATATGTACCCCAAAACAGAGCACCTAAATATATAGAGCCAATGTTAATTGAACTGAAAGGATAAACAAACAGCAACATGTTAACAGCAGAGAACTTCAATATATCACTTTCAATAGTAAAAGATAGTCCAGACAGAAAATGAATAAGGAAATAGCAGACTTGAACAACAATAGAAACTGAATGAACCTAATGAACATATACAAAACTTACCATCCAACAGCAGCAGAAGACATATACTACTCACGTGAACCGGGAAGAATCTTCATGATAGATCATATGTTAGGCCACAAAACAAGTCCTAACAAATTTTTAAAAACTGAAATCATATGAAATATCCTTACAGAGCACACTGGTATGAAACTAGACATCAATAATAGAAGAAAAATTGAAAAAAATTACAAATATGTGAAAATAAAAAACTCACTCCTGAGCAAAGAAAAAATCAAACGGGAAATCCAGAAATATCTTAAGCACAACAAACTGGAAGCAAACATATCAGAACTTATAGAATATAGCAAAAGCAGTTCAAACAGGGAAGTGTATAGCAATAAATGTCACATTAAGGAAAAAGAGTCAGGTGTGGTGGCTCATGCCTGTAATCCCAGCTACTTCGGTAGCTGAAGAGGAAGGATCATTTGAGGCTAGGAATTTGAAACAAGACTGGGTAACATAGCGAGATTCTGCCTCTAAAAAAAAATTATAAAAAGTAAAAAAAAAAAAAAAAATTCGTCAGGCATGGTGGCATGCACCTGTAGTCCTGGCTACTCAGGAGGCTGAGGTGGGAGGATAGCTTGAACCTAGGAGTTCCAGACTGCGGTGAGCTATGATCATGCTGCTGCATTCCAGCATGAGTGACAGAGGGAGAGACTGTTTCCTCTTTCTAAAAACAATAATAATACTAATTAATTTTTAAAAGAGGAGAAAAAGATCTCAAATAACCTAGCTTTATACCTCAAAGAACTAGAAAAGGAAGAACAAATTACAGTCAAAGTTAACAGATAGAAGGAAATAATAAGGATCAGAACAGAAATAAATAAGGCAGAGACTAGAAACACAAAAAAGATCAATGAAACCAAGTTATTTGTTTTTTGAAAAGATATACAAAATTCACAAAACTTTACCTAGACCAAGGAATAGAGAGGAATCAAATAAATAAAATTATAAGTAAATGAAGAGATATTGTAAATGATATCAGAGAAATACAAAGAATCATAAGAAACTACTATGAAAATTATATATGCCAACAAATATGATAACACAAAAGAAATGCATAAATTCCTAGTAATGTGTAGCACACCAAGACTGAATCATAAAAAGCAGGACATATGAACAGATCAATAGTGAGTAGGGGATCAAATCAGTAATCAAAAACCTCCCAATAAAGAAAGTCCCAGGACCTGAAGGCTTCACTGGTAAGTTCTACCAAACATTCCAAGAAGAATTAACAATAACCCTTCTCAAACTCCTTCCATTCCCACCCCCTGCCCCCCAAAAAAGAAATTACTGGTTAGGAGGGAATACTTCCAAGTTCATGCCAGCATTACCGTGACACCAAAGCCAGATAAGGACGCTACAAAAAAAGTTTACAGCAAATTTCTCTGATGAACATAGATGAAAAACTCAACAAAAACTAGCAAACAAAATTTAAAAGCACATTAAAAGGATTATACCCTATAGTCAAGTGGGTTTTATCCCTAGGATGCAAGGACGTTTCAACATACACAAATCAATAAATGAGATTCACCCCATTAGCAGATTGAAGGATAAAAAATAATATGATCATCTCAATAGATTCAGAAAAAGAATGTGACAAAATTCAACATCTATTCATGATTAAAACTCTTAACAAATATGTATAGAAGAAATGTACGTCAATATAATAAAAGCCATATGCAATAAGCCCACATCTAATGTCATACTCAGTGGTGAGAAAATGAAAACTTTTCTTTTAAAATCAAGAATAAGACAAGGATGCCCACTCTTGTCACTTTTATTCAATATGGTACTGGAAGTCCTAGTCATAGTCATAAAAGGTTAGAAAAAGATAAGCCATCTAAACTTGAAAAAATAAATAAAATTTTCTTTGTTTACAATTGAAATGATCTAATAGGCAGAAAATCCTACTAAAGACCCCACCAAAACAATGTTAGAACTAATACACAAATCCGGTAAAGTTGCAGGATAAAAAAATCAAGATACAAAATCAGCTGTATGTTTATACATAACAATGAACTATATAAAAAAGAGTAAGAAGACAACATCATTTAAAATAGCATCAAAAATAAAATAAAATAGAAACATAATTCAGCCAAGATGATAAAAAATCTATACAAAGATCTATACAATGAAAGCTATAAAAAAGAAAGAATAATCTCTAACAAATACACCAAGAACACACAAAGAGAAGGGATAATCTCTTTTACAAATGGTATTTGGAAACTGGATATCCAAATGTGGAATAAATAAATTGGCCTTTGTATCACACCTTATACAAAAATAAACTCAAAAGGGATTAAAGACTTAAATGTATGTGTATGTGTATATAGATACATATATATACATGTATATATATACGTGTATATATGTAGAAGTGTGTGTATATATATATTTATATATATAGGATTATATAAACTAAAAATCTTCCTTACAGTAAACAATGAATAGACAACCCATGGAATGGAAGGAATTATTTGCAAACCATACATAATAAAGGGTCAACGTCCAAAATATATAAAGAACTCAAAAAATTTAATAGCAATACAACAAATAACTTGATTTAAAAATGGGCTGCTATGTTTAAACGTCTGTGTCTTCTTAAACTTTTTCATTGAAACTTAATCCCCAGTGCAATAGTGTTGGGATGTGAGGCCTTTGGGAGGCTACACTCTCATAGATGGGATTAGTGCCCTTATAGAAGAGGTCTAAGGGGGCCTGCTTGTCTCTTTGTCCCTTCCACCCAGAAAGAAGTCACCATCTACATGGAACGGTTCCTTATCAGGCGCTAAATATACTGGTACCTTGCTTTTGGGCTTCCTAGGTTCCATAACTATGGGTAATAAGTTTCTATTACTTTTCAATTATCCAGTCTAGATTATTTCATTATAGCAGCCCAAACAGATGAAGACATAGGCAAAAGACATGAATGGGCATTTCCCAAAAGAAGACCTACAAATGGCTAACAGGTATATGAAAAAATGTCGAACATCATTAGCCATCAGAGAAATAAAATTCAAAACCACAATGAGATATCACCTCACACCTGTTAGGATCACTGTTATAAAAAAGTCAAAGATAAAAAGTATTGGCAAGGATGTGAAGAAAAGGGAAGTCTTGTATACTACTGGTGAAAATGTAAATCAACCCATCCATTAGAGAAAACAATATGGTGGTTCCCCTAGAAATTGAAAATAGAACTGCCAAGTGATCCAGCAATTCCATTTCTGGGAACACATCCAAAGGAAATGAAATCATTATCTCCAAGAGATATCTGCACTCCTCTGTTCATTGCAGCCTTATTCACAATAGCCAGGATATGGGGACAACTAGGCCAGGTACAGTGGCTCACACCTGTAATCCCAGCGCTTCGGGAGGCTGAGACAGGTGGATCACCAGAGGTCAGGAGTTCGAGACCAGCCTGGCCAACATGGTGAAATCCCATCTCTGCTAAAATTATGAAAATTGGCCAGGTGTGGTGGCAGGTACCTGTAATCCCAGCTACTTGGGAGGATGAGACAGGAGAATCACTTGAACCCGGGAGGCAGAGTTTGAAGTGAGCCAAGATTGTGCCACTGCCCTCTAGCCTGGGCAACAGAGCAAGACTATCTCAAAAAAAAATAATAATAAGATATGGGGACAATATAAGTATCCACTGATGAATGAATAAAGAAAATATGACATAAAATATATCAATATTTAATTTTATATGTGTATATATACATATATATTTCATGTTATTACACACATATAATGAAATAATATTCAGCACTGAAAAAAGAGGAAATCCTGTCATTCTCAACAACATGTATGAACCTGGGGAATATTATGGTAAGTGAAATAAACCTGACATAGAAAGACAAGCATAATCTCACCTGTATGTGGAAATTGAAAAAGTCAAACTCATAGAAGCTGAGAGTAGAATATATTGGTGGTTCCAGTGGCTGGAGGGTGAGGAAAATGAGGAGATGTTGGTCAAAGGGTACAAAGTTTCAGTTATGTAGTATGAATAAGTTCTAGAGATCAAATGTATAGCATAGTGACTGCAGATAATTCTGTATTGTATGCTTAAAATTCATTAATATAGCAAATCACAAGTGTTACCACATGTACCCACAAATGGTTACTATATGTGGTGATGGATATGCTAATTAGCTTGATTGTAATTAGCTTGATTGCAGTAATAATTTCATAATGTAGATGTATATGAAAACATGTTGTACACCTAACATATATACAATCTATTTTTTGAGACAGGATCTCTTTCTATTGCCCAGGCTGGATTGGAGTGCTGAAATCACAGCTCACTATAGCCTCAAAGTCCTGGGTTCAAGTGATGGATCCTCCTGCCTTAGCCTCCCAATTAGCTAGGACTACAGGTGCGGACCACTACACCCAGCTTTTTTTTTTTTTTTTGGTGGAGACAGGGTCTCATCATGTTGCCCAGTCTACTCTTCAACTTCTGGCCTCCAGCAATCATCCCATCTTGGTGTCCCACAGCTCTGGGACTACAGGCACGAGCAACTGCACCTGGCTACAATTTTCATTTACCAAGCATGCCTCAATAAAGCTAGCAAAAAAAGAAAATATCCTAGATAACCTTCATTACTGCAGTTCTCAGTGTGGTGACTCACACTTGTAATCCCAACAATTTGACACGCTGAGGCTGGAGGATCACTTGAGGCTAGGAGTTCGTGACAACCCAGCCAACATAGATCCTATCACTATGTAAAATTTTAAAAATTAGTTGTGCATGGTAATGTGTGTCTGTAGTCTTAGCTAGTCAAGAAGGCTGAAGAAGGAGGCTCACTTGAGCCCATGACTTTGATGTTGCAGGGAGCTATTATTATGCTACTGCACACCAGCCTGGATGTCAGAGTGAGACAATGCCTCTTTAAAAAAAAAAAAAAATTAAAAGTGTCCTGTCCTTGGAAAATTCTTAAATTATGATATATTTGAATGATTACATTTCATAATTAAACTTTTGTGATGAAATACTGCCATTTGATTCTGTGTGCATCCTTATTTAACCTAATTCAGAGATAGCATTGAAAGCCTATGCACCAATCCTCTTCTAACTTGAGACCTATGCTAAGTACCTCTATGACCCTTACCCTAATGAAAGGCCTGTTCTCATTTGCTGGGAATGAATGTTTGAAATGTTAAATCAACTTTAAATAGATATTCATAAATGGTGATAACACTCAGGGACAGGTCCCTCAAGGCAGCCCATTTATCGAAGTCCTAATATCTTTCTTGCAATATGTAATAGCAGTTGCAAATAAAACCTAGAAGGAACAGAAATTTAAAAATATTTTGATTCAGATACTAAAAACACTATTCTACTATATTACAATTAACTATGTAAAATGCTATAATCGTTCATAAACGTCATAAATGTCTTAGACCCAGTTTTCCAATGTGACTACTCTGTTTCCAGATGGAAACTGGATTTTGAATATACAGAGGTACAGAACATTTTCTAGAATATTGGTGATAACAATATTTCACTTGAAAATGTATTCTTAAAAACATTTTTATATTTCAGAAAGACAAAGAGTATTTCCTTAGAATTTGTTTATGAACACAGAAACACTCTCCCTTGATAGTGATAAGATGCAAACTTTAAAGAATGGATATTAGCCTTGATCCATCTTAACTAAGCACTAAAAAAATCACAACTTCCATCTGACAATTCACATATTAAATATATAGCTCACAACAGAAATGAACATGCAAAGGATGAACTAGAAAATGGCCATATTGAACTTTATAAACTAATGACCTAACATTATTTATCAAGTAAATAATTATGGGGAATATATTTCTTACAAATGTTGTTTTCTATGAATCTAGACTTGTTTTCTTATGCTTATATAATGTTATACTTTTCACTGTGGTTTTACTACCATTATTTTAGCAAATGGTTAAAACAGATTTTCCAATAACTTTTTGATAAATTGGTTGACTGCTATAAAGAGACGAAATGAATTGTCATTGTTACACAGCACAGGGCAAAGTAAAATGCTGGAAGTCAAACATGGATTTCCTAAATACTGGTCTATTTCTGTAAATTTAATGGACGATGAGTGGCTTATCCAACAGACAAGACAAATGCTAAGGGCCCAGGGAAAGCAAACAAACAAACAAAAATTTCAAGAAACCCAACGTACCAAAATGTCATCACAGAAAAAATCAGTGCTTGTTAAACTATCTTCAACTTGAGTCATGGGAAAGATTTGTTACTATTATTATCTTTTACCTTGAATTCAGAGAGAAGGAAGGAAGAAACTAGCCAGGCAAATAGAGCAAAGAGTCCTCAGCAGAATTTCTGCTCTAAAAGAGCAGCCTGGAAGATCAGGCTGCAGACATAGATAAGGAAGCAAGTTCCAGCACAAAGAGGGAGCCTCCTGTGTAATTAGCAAGTTTCACATGCATACAGTGGGTCCCAGTAAGCACTGTGGGCCCTAGTGAGCACATTCCTTTCCACATCCTTTTTTGGATAAGGCAGCTAGAAGCTTGCATGAAGCTGGTGCCTGCAGCTGCACCAATAGAAAGAACTACCTTGGGCCAGTCACATCAACCATGGCCAGGCACATCACCTAAGCTGGAGTGGAGTAGCATAGTAATAGTTCCCTGCAACCTCAAAGTCATGGGCTCAAGCAAGCCTCCTGCCTCAGCCTCCTTGACTAGCTGGGACTACAGGTACACTCTACCATGCACAACTAATTTTTAAAATTTTGCCTACCTGCCTCCCACTTAGCACATGTACAGTGGGGGAAAAGATAAGCAACATGGACTAACTTAGGCTAAGGACCTGCCAAAAAGGTTGGGGTGAGGACTGCCAGAGAGTCACACCCTATGCAAATGACAAACCTAGTCCTAATAGGATTTTTTACGCCCTATGTAGATGAAATACTCCCTCCCCACTAACTTGCTTATAAAAACCCTTGCATTTCCCTGAAGAACGGCAACCCTTTTCCTGGGACTCCTCTCTGCAGCAGAGAGCTGTTCTCTTTCTTTTGCCTATTAAATTTCTGCTCTAACCTCACCCTTGGTATGTCCATGTTCTTGATTTCCTCGGCAGTGAGACAAAGAATTTCAGTGTCACCCCAGACAATGAGGCCATTTCAGAATTATCTATGGTTGTGGAGTGGGGGAATTGTGGCACAAGGTAAATTTTTCATAACTTACCACTTCTGAAGGCCTTAATTCATTTGTGTATTGGGGAACATTGATAGTGTTTTCAGTGGAAGTATTACAGTCTAAGTCCAGCAGGACTGGAATTCATCGGTAATACAGAAAATAATAGATTAAATTATTTCCATAAATTAGAAGTAGAAATGACCTCTACCATCCAAAAAGTATAGTAATACTTCCATATAAAAGTAATTTAACCACAGCATCTTTTGATGGACTGACCAATAAAATCAGCCTCTGGAGCAATAACAGCACAACATTAGTGATCCAGTGACAAACTTATCCACCTGTAAAAAGCTCAATGATCAAGTTCTATAAAGGGCATGGTTTCCTATCTTCCATCTGTAGGTTATAAAAAAAATGACAAGCAAACTCTTTGGGAATACCTTACTGAAAATCTCATGGACAAATATACTTGTCTACTTGCCAATGTCCTGCCTTTCTGAAGAAAAAAAATGGTACTTTAAAAAGTCCTACAACTATAAGGCCAAATACTGGTCATTCCTGAGTATCACTAGCCTTCACCTTAACACAATGCAGTTAAGGTAAACATACAAGTTATCCAAAAATCTGAAATTTTAAAAGCAACCACAAGCAAACTAATTTGCAAAACTCATCTTGTAAATTCAATAATGTATAATACTAAAGTTTTCTTACATTTTCCTTTTTAGTATCAGAGTCTTCAGAAATAAATTACCTTTCCAACTTGGATCTGAAGTAACAAAGTTAGAAAAATTGAAGAAGTTAATTAATCAAAAAAATTTAATAACAAATTGTTGTTTTGCTCTATTTTTTCAGACTATGTTTCGTTAAGTATGTAAGTTTATCTCCTTAACTAAGCCATAAAATAGTTCAAATTAAGAGAAAAAATAACGGAAAATAATTTTAAAACATGGGGAATCTGACCATGTCTTCTTTTCTCAGTCCCAAGTATCCTTCCTCTCTAATTACAACCATGTTTCCTTTCTAAGGTATTCAATAAAAAGGGTTTCTAACTATTCAGTTTGTATTATACATACACCTGCAAACCTCCGGTTCTTGAAATGGTAGAGAATTTGCAATCCTTAAAATTAAGATTCCCATTAATTACATGACAATTATTTGTTTTGGCTGCATTACATGGAAGAAAATGTCACCAAGCAATCTATTGTCACCAAGCAATCTGATTGTTTTCCATTAATTGAGTACTTAGTAAATGGATTATGCTGAATCAGAACTTTACATGAGTTTCATCATTTAATCCTCACAACAATCCCACGAATAGATTACCATGATCACTGTCACGATCTCTGTGTAACAGATGAGAGAGCTAAGCTTCAGAGAGGTTGTGTATTTTGTCAACTATGTACAAGAGATAGGACTCACCTGCTATTGCGGTTTCAAAGTCTATCACTTTAACCACTGTTTTATAGCCACTCCTAGTTATCAGTATTGAAAAAAGATAGAGACTGTTTCCTCCATAAAAAGCTGGGATATTAACCTCACAGCATAGGTTAATTATTCCAAAATGTTTATAATGTTCCCTGGTGTGAAGTTCTTTATAAGTGTAAAATGCTCTAACCAGTTTGTGGTGACCTTTCTGAATACAAGGGTCAGTCAAGCACTCTGTACCTTGTCTCAGGTTACAAAGTTCCACAAGAACAAGTCAGACTATGGAGCAACAACACAGAGCTCTGTCTTGAAAAAAATTAACAGGCCATCTGTTCCATTCCAGCAAAACTGATGACTAAAATGATGGCTTTGTGACAATGCTGTAATATTTTAGCAGCCAGTCAGCAAATGCGTTGGACTTCCACTTTTAATGAAATTTATGAGAGGAATGTAAATAACTGCCTCTCCCTAAAGGAATAAGACATCTAATTGTAAGAAGAAATTCACCAGCTGAGAAGCCATTCTTGGTCTAAGATTTGAAGCTAATGTGCAAGCTGAAATAAAGCCATCACATAACATTGGCAAATCATGAGTAGAAACAATCATTTTATAAAGCAAACAAACAAAAATAAGCTAATCAAAAGATTTATCAACCAAAATTATACAATTTTAACCTAAATTCACTTGTGTAATTAAAAAAATGATTAGTGTTCCTAAATATCAGTAATTTGAAAATGTAACTGGGTGCTTTGGTATATTGTGCTCCTTTTCAGACACAGAGCTTTTGAGCAAACAATACCTAATATAATCACACAAATTCTTAAAATCACCTTTCTCCACCTTTTGTTTTTAAAATGAATTTAGAGAACAGAATAATGCCTTTATTTACTAGAATAAATATATGAACACCATAGTTTTTGCCAAATATCGAACTGTGTATTTCTAAAAGAATTTGTCCTTGAGGTCAAACTTCTGACATTTTCTCTTATGAATATCCTGGGGATCATGGATAAAGAATAAACTAGAAATAATCTCCTAGTGAAATTTGTGTATCTTACTATATTTGAGAAAATTTGTATCACAAACCCTCTGCAATATATATAACTGGATAATTAAGGTATAGAAAATTTGTAAAACATAAGATTAAAATTAAATTGAACAGATCCTACAAATCCAAATTAAAAACCCATATGTCCTGATTCATAAACATATAGAACACCGAACTCCAGCAAGGCCTCTATCTGAGGAAAAGAAATCTAGGCTCTATGCGTATCTCCAATTCAAGGAACAGCTCTCTGTCTTTTTCTGTTTTATATATTGAATGCCTTTGCATTTAGGACTTTAAAAAGTATGCAACCACTGTCACATTTGAGCCCAAGTGGAATATAATGTGATGACTTACATT
Organism: Macaca mulatta; assembly: GCF_049350105.2. Classification (NCBI taxonomy): domain Eukaryota; kingdom Metazoa; phylum Chordata; class Mammalia; order Primates; family Cercopithecidae; genus Macaca; species Macaca mulatta. The sequence goes on along the minus strand of NC_133423.1, from coordinate 58,347,784 downwards.
AGCTATGACTTTGATAATTTTCTAGATGTGTTACAAAATTGAAATGCTCAGACACTAATTTTCTTTTCTATTAAAATAAATTTTTTAACCCACTTGTCCATGAAAAAGGATTAACAGTGTACATCATTGTACTACTGCAGAGGAAATAATTAATTTGCAGAGATATGTAAGGAAACAGTCTTGCAAAGATAAAGACATTTTTTCAACTACATATTTATTTATCCAGCAAATAACTATTGAATGCATAGGTACCATAATTACCACTGAATACTACCCAATATGGTTCTACAGCACTAATGTGACTGGACATATCAAATTCTTGGAATTATCTATTGGTAATTGTTTGATTAGTTTCAAAGCAACTCTGAAAAAGGCTTTAATCAGGACTCAACAAGAAAATTCACAGATAAAAAGTTCTTGTCTAGCAACAATGAGTTAGACAAAAGACAGACATACTGGCCTGCCTAAACAAATTTGTAATCACTGTATCTCTCAAAATTTTTTGCTTGGGAACACTAACTACTCATCTATCTATAGACAGAGTATCTATCTGACCTTTCAACATCTGTTAAAGACCAAAAGAATTCCTGTGCCTAAATGATGTTTCCAATAGCAAAACCAGGAAACTGCCAGATTTGCACAACCACCCCTAAATCCCCATGCTCCCTGGTGGAGGATTATCATGTTTTCTTTGAGTTCCTATCAATCCTGCAGTACTGTTTGTTTTGCTATGACTCTGGGAGTATTAGCATTACTCTAATGCACATTTGTAGAAAAGCACTGCCCACATTTTCTTTTTCTCCCTTCTTCTCTGATCATGTTTTCCCTCAGTCTTCACACCCATTCATCTACCCTTGCCTTTTTTACCTAGTTGAGATGGCTGATCTAGTCCAGTCAGGAGGATCTGGGTTGATTTTTAAATAGGATAAAGTTTGCTAGATAAAATATAAGACACCCAATTCAGTTTTAGTTCTAGATAAACATACAATATTGGAGCCAAACATATTAAAACTATTGTTTATCTGAAATTCAAATATAACTGGTCATCCTGTGGGTGTTAAATCTAGCAACCTTAAAGAGTATATTTATCTAATATGAATGAAAATATTGGTTTGAGTCTGAAGGTAATTTTAACTTTGGAAAAAATTGTTATGTCAGGAAAATCTAAGGCTATGCCAAGAGCAGAAGTGATAGGGTAGGTGGCAGTGATTACTGGGGAGTCTGCAGGCAGCTTGAAATCATAGTGCCCATCTAAAGCAAGGCTTTCCAGCATTCTATATCAACAGCACAGGTATACATACATTTCACATCATAAGCTAGCACATATCCACACTCATAAAATCAAACTGATCATTTCTATTCTCTTCTCTACTTCATTTTTTAAAAGTGATCACAGCCCAATAAATTAACTTGATGAGTCACAAGTGGATTATGGTATCTAATGGAAAAAAAAAAACCCAAAAAAACAAAAAACAAAAAACACCAGTCTAAAGCAGAGGAATGCACTCTGTTCATCCAAAGTTATTTTGTAGTGCTAAGAATTTGATGAGTATGTGGTCAAATTTAAAATAAAAGTAGGCAAATCTGAAGAAGGTATAAAGCAGGCAGGAGTATTTTTAGATAGTTCAAGTCAGTTTTTCAGACAGATAAAAACAATTTGGAGATTTGAGGCAAATGCATTCAACACAGAGCAAAAGAAATGAAAAGTGAATGTGGTACAGAGGTAGGAAGTGAGTATTCTCCAAAGATAGGGAAATGGTACAAGTGCTAGACCAGAGGCAAAAACAGCTTAAAAGAAGGCAAAGCATTTCACTATATGATACAAAGAAACTAGAGGAGGAAAACATATACAGGTAGCAGCATTCTAGGGCACCATCAGATGAATTTGGTATTACATCAGTATACATTAGTAGACTGAAGTGTAATCAAGCAGAAAATAGAATGTGGTTTATGTTAAATTATAATTAATTTTCGTTGGAAACTTGTTTTGCTTTACTGATTATATTTCAAATTCAGATATATTGATATTCACGAAAGAGCTTTATTTTATTATTTTAGCCTTTTATAATGATTAACATATTTAATCTGGAACCTTATTTACAATAATTAAAATAGCCATCCACTGAGTAAATGAAACCATTTCAAAAAAGAAATAGTCAAACTGGAGATGTATCCCTAAACTTGTGGGTGCTATTTTTCTGTCACTTCTTTTTATTTTATTTTATTTTACTTTTATTTTTTTAGAGACAGAGACTCACTCTGGCACTCAGGCTGCAGTGCAATGGCATGATCATGGCTCACTGCAGCCTCAAACTCCTGGGCAGGTGATCACCCACCTCAGCCTCCTGAGCATCTAGGACTAGAGGCATGCTCCACCATGCTCAGCTAATTTTTTTTATTTTTATTTTTTGTAGAGATAGCATCCAGCTATGTGGCTCAGGCTGGTCTCAAACTCCTGGTCTCAAGCAATTCTCCCATCTTAGCCTCTGAAAGCACTGAGATCACAGGCATGCACCACCACATTCGGCTATGTTATTTCTCATGATTGAATATTTGGCTGCTAAGGAAAAGATTGTCAAAACAGAGAATTCTTATATTAGATGAAAAAATAAGCAGATGGGCAATGAAAAATATCTTTTTCATACAGGTTCACTAATAGTAAAATAAAGAGAATTCCTAAATATTGCATTAAATAAGATAACTCAGCAAAGTCATTGTTTATAGAATTACTTGTGACATGAAGAATTACATTAAAATACACAATTACTTACATGGGAGTGTGGAAAACCTCTTCCTGTCTTGATTTTTCCTGAAGAGTATGTGTAATATGATATATTTATATTTCCTTTGGGCCCTAGGGGAGAACCACAAAGAATGCCACTTTTCTGGTCTAGAGTTCATCGGCATGTTCACACCCTCCTAGGCTGCTATTGCAACTCCCTTGTTAAAGTTTACCTTTCTTACACACTGCTGGTCAGTGGGGAGCCAGCAATTCTTTTTGAATGCATATCCAAGAATACAGTTGCTGTAGCCGCTCAAAGCAGGCAATCATTAGCCACGTTAGGGAGACAGAGAAAGATGGCGAAGATTTCACTTCATTCTGTTAGGGACTCCAGTAATTTGCATATCCTTCATGTATTTATGCAGGCAAAGTGCAGAATCTGTGAGATGATGACAGTGCACTCTGGATGCAGAATTAGTTGTCTGAATTATTGAATTGCTCGATAACTGGCAAATAAGAAACATATTTTTCAAAGGTACCAAGTAGAGAACTGGCTATGTGGTTTCTTTTATAAAATGTCTCTCAACTGGGAGTGTTTACCGTTCTCACTAGGTGATTTTACAAATAGAGAACAAGAAGGCGTTTTGGTTATCACAGTATCTGGGGGTTGGTGATGCTGAAAATTAACATATTATGGGATATTAAAAGGCCTGGAGTACTTGGGACAATGCTATTTGTCTGCCCCTAAGGCCTATATAGCCCAATTGAGAGACAACGCTTTAGACTATATCAATGATTAGACACTAATGAATATATCTGACCAAATATACTATGTCTATGTGTTATCTATTGATGAGAAAAAGCACAGAAAGATAGAAATTTCCTGTTCCAAATTCCAAATTCTCAAAAGAAGCAACTAGGTTACCGACTCAGTTTCTTTCGGAATTCACCCGTAACCAAGAAACTCAAATAGAGCTGAGGAAAGTGTTCACTATGAGAGGACATTCCCAGGAAATTGAGGGTGGGGGGAGAATGGGGAGAAGAAGAGATAAATGGATAAAAATAGGTAAAAGCTGGCTCTTATCATAAGACAACTAAGTCTGCTGCTCATAAAGCTAGTGAATAATATTCTCAAATTTATGAGAAAATCATGAATGAAGACATGGGTGGGTGTTATCCATAGGTCACTAAGGAGCATAGTAGACAAAAAAAAGAAGTTAGCTTTTGATTACCTGGTTAATATGGGGGAAAAGCAATTTAGAACATCTGTTACCCCCAAAACCACTCCATATTAAAAGAAAAAAACCATCTTTCTAGTCACACATTATTGTAATATCTATAATTTTTGAAGTTCAAAGCAATTATTATATTAAAACTTTACCTATATTATTTATGGCCCTAAAAACAACCTTACAAAATAATAACATGCCAACATCACACATGCAGAACTTACACTATGGGATTTAAACTCAAGCCTAGCTGGCATCAAAGCTGGCCCATTCTCTCTCCACAATCTCATGCCAGTCTCCTATGTCTTACATTTCCTTGCCATTATCTTCTATGCAAATTCATTACCTATATAGTAATTTATACAGGCACATACATGCAGACACTTTAAGAAATTTGGTCATTTTAATTTTTTTTACACTATCAGACTAGCAAGGAAAACAAACCTCTTGATCTGAGTGAGAATCACCCACTAGGAGGCATTAACCAGCTACTTTTTAAAGCCGCATTGGCTCCTTTTCACCACTAGGGAGCACTAAAGTAGTAATTTACTAGGCTGTCATAAAGAGCTAATGAAGTTTCTCCAAAAGGTAAATTATATTTCAAAGAATATTCACTGGGATATTATAATTTAATATAAAACTTATTGATGATGTGGTGTATGACATTAGCTGATGATAAACTTCTTTGGATAAGCTCTTACATCATTTTTTTTGTCTCCACTACCAAGAAGACAGCTTCTGAATCTTAAAGATTTGCAGTATTACTCTGGCCACTGCAATGAGCAACTACACCTATATGAGATATAATTCAATTTTAATAAATGATAATAAGCTATTCTTTTGTTTTAGGATTGCTAGTTGATAAATTTAATTATCATGACGATTTATTTTTAACTGTTTCCTTCTGAGATGTTGTACACATCTGACAGTAATCTGAATAATATTCAGTAGCTGTAGTTAATATTTAGAAATCACTTGTGTAAAATCTATATATGTTTGTGTGGATATAGGGTGTGTGTGTATGTGTGTAACTAATAAATAAACCAATGTGAAAAGTAATGTGTTTATATTCTACCTCAAATGTGAGGTAGTATATCTATCTATCTATCTATCTATCTATCTATCTATCTATCTATCTATCTATATATTGTTCTCTACATACATGAGAATATATAGAGAGAGATAGATCTACATCTTTGTATATTTATATCTCTATAGATACATAGAGATATATCTACATATGTATATATAGATATGTATCTATATATCTAATAGACATATATGTATATATAGAGAAAAAGAGACAGATGGATACATATGTCTATATAGATACAAACAGATATAGAAAGATATAGATCAATTTATCTATAGATAGCTATAGATATATCTAGATATTTTACATTTATATAGAGAGATATAAATCAAAATAACCTAACAAAATTATCTGTAAAATACCTACATTTGAGTGCTATTTTATACTGCTAAACTCTCTAAGGTAAACTAGCTATAAAACACAATTCTAGATCACAGATCTATTGTGTAACAGTGTAAATTATTAATGAGTTCAATATTGGACAAAGTCTACCAACAATTTGGACTTGGAATACTTCATTTTAAGTTTTTTCTATCTCTGTTAGACATTCAGAACAGCAGCTTATTTAAGGTACTCTAGTTTGTAATAATAAAATGCGGAAAAAACAATGGATCTGCATTAAAAAGGCAGGAACCTATATTTGTCTGTTGTGTTATTTTGCCTTAATTTTATTTCTACATTAAAGAATTTGGCTACAGAAATGAAATTAAGTTCTGAGCCTGAGATTTTCTTCGCCCCTTTGCTTCAAAGACAACCTATACTTGCGCTTAGATCTGTGGCAAGAAAGGGAAAAATTCAAAAGAGTAAAAAGAAGTGAAAGAGACTCAAACACACAGTATTTTTATATTCTATGAGTGAATCATGTCTAGAGAGCATTTTTTTCTGAGAAATGTATGTAATTCTTAGTTTTTCATTTAATAACATTAATTTATTTCAAAATATACTCTAACATTTTTAAATATTTTGAATAAATATAGTTCCCCTTTTTTGGAAAATAAAGATTTTTCTATGGAGTTTGCTGAGACTTCTTCCTCATCTTGATGACATGGTTCTTAACTTTTAACTGGCAAACACATACCAAACGCTATTAGGTGTGATGCCACATTAGGACTCATATAAAAATCAGGGCTGGGTGCAATGGCTCATGCCTGTAATCCCAGCACTTTGGGAGGCCAAGGCAGGCAGATCACCTGAGGTCAGGAGTTTGAGACCAGCCTGACCAACATGGTAAAACCCCGTCTCTACTAAAAATACAAAAAAAAAAAAAAAATTAACCATGCATGGTGGTGAATGCCTGTAATTCCAACAATTTGGGAAGCTGAGGCAGAAGAATCACTTGAACCTGGGAGGCGGAGGTTGCAGTGAGCTGAGATCATGCTATTTCACTCCAGTGTGGGCAACAAGAGTAAAACTCTGTCTCAAAATATAAAAATAAAAAAAATCAGGCAGGTCCTGTTCTAAATGGGAGGTCAACAGATTGCTCTATGCCAATGACTCACATTTTCTTTCTATCTTACTCCTGACTTGAGTTAAATTTAGCTACAGATGAGAGACAGAAGCATGTATGTTAAATGATCATATAAAGTATCAATGATTGCTAGCAACTTAAGTGATTCTCCACCTTCTCTTGCCTAATGATATTTGAATTTTATATAAAGATACAGGGGTCAACGGTTTAACCCAAATAGATTGAGTTCTAATTGTAAAACTTGAGGCACTATGACACAGAAGAAAAATGTGCTTGGGACCAAAGCCTTCTTGGCATGAATCACAAATGTATATAGATAAACCCCTATTTTAACACTGTTAAGATCTGCAAACTCTACAAACTCTGTTTTAGACTATAGAATTACATCATATATGTGAGTGAATTGTGGCCTATGCACAAAGAGGTTAAATGTATTGTTCAGAATTCTTGAATTTGACTTTAGTGCTATTTTTCCACACCAAGATGGCTGCAAATTTGGTTCATTAGTCCCATTATAAGTTGACAAAAATTCTGAGAATTTTTGCGTGACAAACTAGCAGAAACTGGTGCAAGTTAGAATATTCTATTTAGCAATAGAGACAGTGAACCAATAGATATTCACTAAAAGAACTAGGCAAAAAATAATGCTAACTAGAGTTTTAAGGTTACGTGTCCTAGATATGACAGAATAAAGATTTTCTTTGTTAATCTTCAGAGTAAGGCTGTAGAGATTCCACACGAATATGTTACTATTCTACAGCATATCTCTGGAAAGGAATATTCCATTCATATTAAAAGCATTTTTTTTTTAAAAAGAGCCAATTTTATTTTTTCCACAAAATTAATTTGAAATTAGTTTAACAGATTTAATCTTTGGGAAAAGCAAATGAAATAACTGAAACTCTCACAAATTTCATCTGGCAGGACAGCTCCTAAACACAAGAACTCTGGCCTTTCCTCATGCTTTCTTATAAACCCAAACTGTGGACTTTCAGGGATAGTGACACCTACAGGAAGCACCAAAAAAATGCCTGCAAGAAAAGTTATTATTATTCCTGTCTACCAACACAGAGGCATCAGAGCGGGCCTAGGAAATTAGATCCGTAATTGTAATTAGGGTGAATGATAGAGCTATGCTAATTTTGCTGCCTGTCCTTCTACATGAAACATGAGTAGTGATTGGACAAAGAAGGAGAGAAATAACACCAATCACAAGTTTACTATATGCCAAGCACTTTACACACAGTAACTCATTCATTTTAGCACACAATGTGTATCATTATCCACCATATAAAGAAAAAGAGTAAATAATTTGCCAAAAGTGGTACAGATACGAAATGAGTGTTAGATTTGAAATTTGAAACTGCGTTAGTCTGGCTTCCAGCCTATTTCCTTTTAGCTATAGCATATGTTCTCCACTCCTGACTTGAATGTAATTATTGGCAGTTATATATATGAGTAATACATGTAAGTTTACAATATCACACTGTGAGTTGTGTGTGTGTGTATGTGTTTATGCACAGATATATGCAGACTGTTTTCTCTATTGATAACACTGACTTTCCCTCTTAGTTCCTGGATTTCTACCAGTTAGTCTTATTTTACATGTATCAAGAAAGAGCTCTGACACTTAACCCTTTGATTAGTCCCTAATTTAAGAAATGTGTCTGAACTCGCTTACCCTGTGATATAATACAATTGATAAAAGAAAACCAGAAAACAGTGATGTATTCACAGAAGATGAAGTTTTGGCAGAATTTGAGAAGAGTTACAAACTAGAAGACAAAACAGGATCTCAAGTTATTTTTATAATGTCACATCATTAATTTTGAAGTGACTTTCCAAATTGCTAACCACATCTGCATTCAGATTCTATTTTTTAGTAAAAGGATATATTTTAAATTCAAACATGAGTGATATTGAATGGTCCTACCTCTTCTCCATTTTGTTCATGTAGATAACCAAGAGTAGACTATAGACAAATATATTGAAAGAAACACATTCAATGTACCAGTAAGTTAATACATACACAGATACAAATGTAGAAAAGAGACCTAAGAGTCACTATAATTCAATAACGACTGAAAAAATAATCATGATAGCCTTTACATATTCCTCAAATGTGTCATTTTGTGTGGGATTTTCAAGAGCTCATGAGAAATAATATATATACCCTCCAATTTTAGCTAAAGTCAAATCAGATTGCAATACAGTTTAAGTTTTATAAATGCCTAGATATTTCAAGGAATGATATACTGCAGATAGAAAAACCAAATGCATTCAAAAGTTAATCCAATATTAAAGGACCACCATTTCCTGCAGAATGAAAACATAGAAAGATTTGCAAAAAGGCAAAGTAAATAAAATGACCACTAGATCTATTGATAATATTGTTAAGACAATATGATACACTTTAATATGATTAGTTGTATAAGTATGGTTTCTTGGCCATGTAGGAAAAAGGAGAAAAAGAAGGTCAATAAACATAATCATTATGCATGCTCTATAAGCTAATGTTTAAGAATTAGAAAGAACTCCTAAACTTAATGGGAACCATTATAATTGCAATAGTTATCTAGCTAATCCTACCTATGACTAGCCAAATTCAGCATTAGTATTAAGAATTAAAGTCTGGCCCAACCATTCTATGGCCTTAATAGCACTAAACCATTCTATTTCAAATTACATTTTAGTTTTATGCCCCATTAATTGAACACTTTCATCACATTTTAACATTAGACTTAAATTCATTGCAGAGTCGTATGCACAGTTTCACTGGCACTGCAAGCAGTTCTATATTTTGTTTCTTTCCTACAATGAATTATTACTGCATAAAAAGGAAATGTTTCCCAATTAGAATTCTACTTAGAGAGATCAGAGGGAAAAAGTTTAGGCCAAAAAGAACCTTCACGTATTAGGAAAAGGTGACAACACTTTAGATGTGCAAATAAAAACTTGGGAAAAGAGAGGATATTCAAATAAGACATTCTCAAGAGGGATTAGATGAGGTTTCAGATTCTGGATATACTTTCAAAGGTTGTATCCCTACCCCAAAATGTAGAAAATGTCTTCCAAATATTAATTCAAAATTGTGTATACTGGAAACATGTTTATCAATTTATTGCAAGTGTTTAGCATGTATAATGGCAATGGATCAGATTCTCTACATTTCATTTAAGAAAACACGGGGCAAGAGATTTGGATTTAAATCACTGACTCATTTTGCATTTTGATTAAAGGTCTATAATAAATGCATTTCAAAGATTAAATTATTTTAAATTGCTTTTGGCACCTAAACAGATTTGACTTCCACACTGCTATTGACAATGAAACCACTTGATTTTTTCTTGTTATTTTGGTTTTTGTTTTTATTCATTTAATACAACTGAAATTATGCATCCCTAGCAAAGTCCTTTTACAAAGTCCTATCGAGTTCAGGTAGCTATTTCATGAAAATGCATTATTATAAGATTACACAGTTAGTGATATTAGTAGATCAATATACATTTCTTTTTTTCCTATTACTGTCCAGAGGAATAACCCTGGCTTAGGAGACAGGCAAAATGAGTATGTTCAGTAATGTTAGTCTATATAAAAATATCTCAAGAAGCTAGGCCATTATCATTAGTCATGATAAGAATGTCTCCTGGAATGTGTAAGTCAAAAGAAAGTTTATGTGGCAGATTTATGTAAGGAAACTTACAATAGTGCCTGCCCACAAACCATGCAATTTGGAAACAGCCAAGAAACAAAACCATAGAGAAGGAGGGATAAATACAACATGTATTAGGGGTTATTATGCAACTACAAAGATTCAATATGACCCTGGCAATATAGCAAAAAATAGTTATGAAAAAGAAGCTATTTCTTATGCTCAGTAGCTAATTTTCAAACATAGGTACCTGTATTTGAAACTTTGAGCATTTCACACATTTTTCTGTATCTGAAAAAAAAATGGATCCAGACTGATATTGTATATCAATATAGCTGAAAACAGTTAATATAAAGGTAGCCAAAAGCAAAATTCAATAAGAATTCTCAAAAAGGATATTATTCTCATTGCTGACAAAGTAATTCGGATGTACATTTCGCTCATATAGGAGAAGAATAATTTACTGTTCAATTTTCCTAGACAGGATGAAATATCTATAGTAATATGATTTTATAAAGTTTTTAAATAAAAAGCTAGATTAAAGTGTCTAGATCAAACTGTAGGTATAATTAGAAACTTTAGAAATAATATATTACTCCATTTTGACAAAATATATTTCGATATCTAACAGTTAATTAAATCTGCTTTTTGCAAAATTTATGACAAAAACATCATATACTTCCATTTTTAAACTTTCAAGGGCATTCGATCTATTAAAATAACACATATCTTTTAATAGTCTATCCTAGAAAATTAAGAAATACATACCCTTCAGGATAAATATATTGAATATAAGGTGACATAAGAAAATTACACAAAATGTTCTTACTCATTTTATTATTACTATGAACTAGAAAATACCTAAACATATTAATATGATTTGATGGAAAATAAATGTTGATAGTAGTGGTAGTATAAAAGTTCTTATGTTCCAGTCCACAATTCTTACGCTATGACTCACTGAATATATAATATTCATAATATAATATATAATATATGTTCCCATTTGTGGGTATTCGATTGGGACTACCACATATTACACATTTTTAAAAGCAACAACATGAAAATTCTAGAGACAGTTTTAAATTATATGAATAGATTAGTGAACATACAGCCAAAATAATTATAGTTTAAATGTTGGGCAAGACCATCATATGGCCTAATTTATGTTGAAGATAGAATATTTATAATTATCAAAACCATTTAAACAAGGATACGTAATATCAAGTCTCAAAATGCATGCTCTTTTTTTTTCTTTTTTAACTTACTGCTTTGTAAGTTCTCTTTTGTCCAGCATGTTTCCGAATTTGTTCTCCATTTGGCCCCGTTTCCACATGCATCGAATAAATAATGTCAAAGAAATCTTCAACCACAGCTACCCGTCGTAAAGACAGCTTCTCATCTACCCCTACGCCATCCTGGAAACAAAACAACAACAAAAACACATAAGATTAATAAACCAATTTGCATTTAATAAATAAATTGATTAAAACAAAATGTTTTTATAACCTCAACAAAATCGTCTATATAGGAAATATCAAAAATTCATGAATGAATATTTCACTATTTTATGCATTGCTTACATACAGAACTTGAAGAAACATGAGAGAAGACATTTGGCATAGTTAATATTGAATAAATCATGCTTGCCCACAAATTCCATCTTTTAAGTTTTTATAATGACTTATTTGTTGCCATCAGTACAACTTTCTTAAATTATGTTAAAATATATTTTAAGGCCAAGTAATTTTTTATTGTAATAATTAAATTCTAGACATGTATTAATTCACCCAAACAATATTGAGTTGCTGGGTGCTGGAAGCTGTAATTTGAGAAATGAAAAAATGATACAGAGTTATCCTAGGTTATTGTATAACGTAGGAAAGAAAACATATTTACTATGCTATCAGTATTGGTCTAAAGAACTATATGTGGTCAAGGTTAAAAACATGAGCGCTACAAATTATCTGTGTGAAATTTAGATCTTCTACTTGGAAGCAGCATATTTTGTGCAAATCACTTAAACTTCTCTAAATTTCAGTTTTTCTCTCCTGTAAAATAAAGAGCCCACTACACAGAACTGTTGTAAGAATTAAATGAAATGATACATTTAAAGGATGTAATCCAATCTTTGCCATATAATGAATGCTCAGTAAATGGTGGCTCTTGTCATTTTCAGGACCATGATAAAAAGTATGCAAAGTACTATAGGAATTAAGAGAAAATATCACCTTCTGTTGAAGTAGATTCCAGGAAGAAGTATAATTTAACATAGGTTGGAGTTGGAACCAGGCAAAAGCCATTTTGCTGAGAAGTACAACAAAGAACAAAGAGTTTTCATGGATAATAGAGAGGAATAAGAAACAAATAGAAAAATAGAATGAAATAATAAAGTTAATCTTACATGGCTGCAACATGAAAGGGCTTCCTGCTTGCAAACACACACACACACATACACACATACTCTCACACATACACACATCTTATTTGGACCCTGTGATATAATTTGAAGTAGTATAACATAACCATTATCCCCAGCATACAGCACAAGAGAATGATTAATCTGAGCAAAATCATTATGCAGTGAAATGGCAAGAGTTTATTGGAACAGTAACCCCAGTAGACTGAGCTCACTGCATAACCAAAAGTAAGTCACTTGGTGCTTTTTGTTAGTTTGTTGTTATTTATTTATTTTTTTTCTGACTTAAGGTAGGCTTTGTAAGTAGTGGTAGCTGAAGCAATATATTCAAACAACTATAAATAGGAAATCACATGTTAGGTCAAACAGCTAAAAACACAATTTCATATGCCTCCTCCTGACCTATTCCCTATACCTGAGAGAATAACCACCTTTCCTAGGCTGAAAACTCAAATTCTAACTCTATCCACTAGTAAAACCACCCATAAAACTTTCTCTTCTTTGTTCCTAGTCATAAAATTTATAGTCTCCAGCAAATGAACTGAGAGGGTTCCTTTGCTGGAAAACCAAAAATTGTATAATCTTTTACACTTAGTCTGTATTTATTGTTTATGGCAATAAATATATATTTGCCCTTTAATTCATTCACATGCTCACTGATTTACCTAGCTAAACCCTCAATTGTGAGTGATGTGGGGATCACAGCCTATTAACTCATTTTATCAGTAAGTATTCAACAAGGCCCAGATATTACTAAACCCTCTGCTAGTAGCTGGACTTATCAAGATGTGTAAGACAGATAATCGAGCATTTATGAAGCTTACAGTTTAATGCAGAAAATAGGCATTAAAGAAATGATTGCTAGAGTAGCATATTAATTTTTTATGGATTCTCTAACAAGTTACTAAAAAGTGAGTGGTTTTCAAAAAGAGAACTTTATTTTCTCATAATCCTGGAGGTCGGAAGTCCAAAATCAAAATGTCCACAGAGCTATACTCTTTCTGGAAGCTCTAGGAGAGAATCCATTCTTTGCTTCTTCCAGCTTCTGGTGCTTGACAGCATTTCATGGCTTGAGGTTGCATTATATTACAATTGTCTCTTCTATGTATCTCTCCTCTGTGTTTTTCTCTCTGGTAAGGACCCTTATGATGAGATTTAGAGCCTAATCAGATAATCCAAAGAAATCTTCTCAAGATGCTTAATAATATTTACAAAGGTCCTTATAGCAAACAAGATAATGTTTACAAGTGTCAAGAATTAGGACTTTGTATCTTAGGGTGGCCATTATTCAACCAACTACAAATGGGTATGAGTTAGAGCACAGGAGATACAAATTGTGCCATAGGAGCATATATTTGACATGTTTCACAATCACTTATTAACAGTCAACATTGTCTCAAGAAATTGGAAGTTCAGTGTTTGTCAAGATAATATTAAAATCACATTATTTAGGGAGGAAAATGGTCTATTATCTTTGTGTCATGTGGACCTGTTTACTCTCAACTATGAGTTAAGCACAATACACACCTGCACTCTATAAGTAAAAATCAAAAATGCCTTCAGAGGTTAGGTCTACTATATAAATCAGCCAAATATCATGGGTTAGACAGTAAGGTGTAATTAAGTCATTTGGAAACTGGAAGAAATATATTTAATGAGCTTAGAATTCAACAAACCCAAAGTTGGAAAATTACAAAAAAAAAAAAAAAAAGAAAAGAAAAGTAAATAGACACAGTACAGTAGAAATTAAAACCAAAGACAAAAATCTTGAAAGCACCAGGAGATAAAAGACCCATCACATATAAGTTAACCCCAAATACAATTAACTTCTCCAAAGAAACAAAGGAGGTCAGAATGCAACGGGATGACATATTCAAATTGCTAAATGTAAAAAACTGTCAACCAGGAATCTTATAGCCAGAGAAACCTATCTTTCAAAAATTAAGGTGATGGCCGGGCGCAGTGACTCACACATGTAATCCCAGCAATGTGGGAGGCAGAGACGAGCAGATCACCTGAGGTCAGGAGTTCGAGACCAGCCTGGCCAACATGGAGAAAATCCATCTGTACTAAAAATACAAAATTAGCTGGGTGTAGTGATGCATGCCTGTAATCCCACCTACTTGGGAGGCTGAGGCAGGAGAATTGCTTGAACCCTGGAGGCGGAGGTTATGGTGAGCCAAGATCACACCATTGCACTCTAGCTTGGGCAACAAGAGCAAAACTCTGTCTAAAAAAAAAAAAGAAAAGAGAAAAGAAAAGTGTAATACACCATCCCGGATAAACAAAACTGAGAGAATTCAATGCTAGTAGACATAACATACAATAATGCTAAAGGAATTTCTTCGGGCTGAAGGTAAATGACATCAGACAGTAATTCAAATTCACATGAAAATATCCAGAGCACCAGTAACACACTTGACAATAACAGAGAAAAGGGGCAGAAACAAAGGTGTATTGGAGTTTGGAGTAAGGAAATGATACCTTATGGTGATGCAGATCCACACAGAGAGAGAAAGAGAACCAAAAAGGTCAAATAAGAAAGTTGGCCAGGCTCGGCGGCTCAGGCCTGTAATTCGAGCACTTTGGGAGGCTGAGGCGGGCGGATCACGAGGTCAGGAGTTCAAGACCAGCCTGGCCAATATGGTGAAACCCCGTCTCTACTAAAAAATACAAAAGTTACCTGGGCATGGTGGCATGCACCTGTAGTCCCAGCTACTCAAGAGGCTGAGGCAGGAGAATCGCTTGAACCTGGGAGGCGGAGCTTGCAGTGAGCTGAGATCATACCACTGCACTCCAGTCTGAGCCACAGAGTGACACTTCATCTCAAAAAAAAAAAAATATATATATATATATATATACTTTTCTACTTTCTTCCCTCAGCTTCTTTAAAAGACATAAGATTACAAACAGCAATAGTTATGAAAATATATTGTTGTATTTCAACATATATAGATGTTTTACTTGTGTGTCAGTTTTATGACTTATCAATCATATAAAAAATATGTATCAGTCATAGAACAAAAAAGTGGGGAAAAAATAGAGCTATATAAAATTAAAATTTCTTTACTTGGTTGTAACCAAAATACTATATATCTGAAGTAGATTCTGATAATTTCAAATGTATATTGTATGCTCCAGAGCAACCACTAAAATATAATTTTAAAATACAATTAAAAAACAAAGAGACTCATTTCATAGTAATAAAAGGTTCAATTCACCAGACAGACAAAACAACAATCAACATATATGGACCCAATAAGAGACTCCAAGTGACATACGCACACAGACACACACACACACACACACACACACACACACACACACACACATTGATGAAGCAAAAACTAACAGGATTAAAGGGAGAAATAGACAATTCAACAATAATAGCTGGAAACTTAAAAGCTCACCTTCAAAAGTAGAACAATTAGGCAGAAGATATATAAGGAAATAGAAGACTTAAACAATACTTAAAAGTTTTAAAAAACTAATAGACATACATAGAACACTCTACAAAACAGTAACACACTTTTCATGAGAGATCTCATGCTATCATAAAACAAGCCTCAGTAAATTTAAGGGATTGAAAATATATTTTACATGTTTTATGACCAAAATGGAATTAAATTAGAAATTAGTGACACAAGGATATTTGGGAAAACTACAAATATAAAGAAATTAAACAACATACTTCTGAAAACTAATTGGTCAGAGAAATCCAAAGGAAAGCTAGAAATACTTTGAGATGAATGAAACCAAGGACACAACACGCTCAAATCAGTGCTAAATGCCTATATTAAAAAACAAGAAAAATTTCAAATCAGACTTATGTTTTCACCTTAGTAACCAGAAAAAGAGCAAACTAAAATCAAGTAGAAGGGAGAAAATGTGTAAAAAACTGAGGAGAAGCAAATGAAATGGAGAGTAGAAAACAATGGACAAAATCAGCAAAACCAAAAAGCAATATGTGAAAACAACTTTTTAAATGACAAAGTTTAAGCTCTTCTTATATAAAAATGTAAAAAGAGGAGGGAAGGGAAAACTCAAATTACTAAAATTAGGAATAAAAGAAGGATCATTATTGACCTTACAAAAATTAAAAAAAAATCACACAAAATAATAAACATGTGTATATCAACAGATTACAATAAGTAATATAAAATTAACAATTCCTAGAAAGACTTAAATTACTGATAATGGCTGACAAAAAAATATATAGGCCTATCACAAGTATAAAGACAAAATTAGTAACTAAAAAAGCTTTTCACACACAGAAAAAGCCCAGGCCCAGATGGCTTCACTGAACCAAATATTCAAAGAATCAATGGAATTCATCACAAACTCTTTTAAAGCAATAGGTGACAAAACACTTCCCAAATTATCCAATGAGGTCAGTATTATCTTGATACCAAAGATACCAAATGTATCACAGGATAAAAAAGATATACAAAACAATATATTTTATGAATATAGAGACAAAAATCCTCAATAAAATACTAGCAAATCAAATCCAACCACATTTACAAGTTATTATATACCACAATCAAGTAGGATTATTCCAGAAATGCAAGGTTAGTTTAATACAATGAAAGGAATTAATGTAATATATCATATTAATACAATAAAGGACACAAGCATATTATTGTTTCCGTAGATGCAGGAAAAAAAATCATTTGACAAAAGCCAACATACTTCCCTGACAAAAATTCTAAGTAAATTAGGAATAGAAAGGAATTTCCTCAACTTCATAAGGAATATCTACAAAAACCTCCCATAACTAACATCTTATTTAATTGTGAGAGACTGAATGCTTTCCTCCTAAAAATAAAAGCCACTCAAGTATGTATGCTCTAGCCACATCTATTTAACATCACACTGTGAATCTAGCCAGGAAAATTAATCAGGCAAAAGACAGAAAATACAACAAATTGGAAAGGAAGAAGTAAAAATATCTTTGTAGATGCTTTGTGTGTCACAAATGACATGATCCCATATATAGAAAATTCTAAGGAATCCATTAAAAAACTGTTAGAACTAATAAATGAGTTCAAGTCAATATTAAAAATCAATTGTAGTTTTTATTAGCAATGAACAATCTGAAAATGAAAAAGGAAAAATAATTTCTTTTATGAAGGTTTCAAAACACTAAAATATTTAGGAATAAATTTAGATATAAAGTTTAAAAAGTGTAAGATATACACTGAACATTATAAAACATTGCTGAAAATATTTCAAATGAGCTAAATAAACTGAAATACACCTTACATTTATAGAGTAGAAGACAATATTGTTAAGATGGCAGTACTTGAAACATTATTTTTCAGGATCATTGCAATCACTACCAAAATTCCAAATAGCTTTTCATGAAAATTGACAAGTTGGCCTTAAAATTTATATGTAAATTCAAAGAAACGAGATTAGACAAAATAGCCATTAAAAAAAAGAAATTTGGAGTTCACACACTTCTTAATTTCAAAGTTTACCACACTAAAGTCTTTATTAGATAGTGTGGCATTGGCATGTGAATTGATATATAGATCAGTGGAATAAAATTGAGACTTCAGAAATAAAGCCTTCCATTTATTCAATTCATCTTCAAAAGACATGTCAAAACAATGCAGTAGGAAAAGAATTTAACAAATAATTCCAGGACAACTATATATCCGAATGAAAATGAATAGTCAGGTCCCAACCTCAACACATACATAAAAATTACATTAAATTAAATGATCAATGTAAATGTAAGAGCTAAAACTAAAAATTTGTACAAGGTTACCTAGAAATAAATGTTTGTAACCTTGGGTAAGGCAAAGTCCTCATAACCACCAAAATTAAAAGCAACAAAAGGAAAAATTATAGATTGAACTACATAAATATTTAAAATGTTTATACGATGCAAATAATAGCATCAAAAAGTGAAATGACATCTCATACAAATGGAAGAAAATATTTGGAAATCATATATCTAATAAAGGACTTACATCCATAATATATGAAAACACAACTCAATAATAGAAAGTCAAATAACCCAATTTAAAAACTGCTAAAGAATCTGAACACACATTTCTCCAAAAAGATGTTTAAATGATAAACAAACACAAGAAAAAATGCTCAATATAATTCGTGATTAGATAAATGCAAATCAAAATAACAATGAAACACTACTTCACATGCACTAGGATTGCTATATTAAAAAATAGCAAGTATTGGCAAGGATCTGGAAAAATTGGAATCCTCATACATTGCTGGTGGGAATGCAAAATAATGCAGTTGCTTTGAAAACAGATTCGTAGTAACAAAAAGTTAAACACAGACTTACCAGATGACTTGGTAAGCCAAAATCATGTATATATGAAATATATATACACACACACACACACACACACACAAACACACACATTCAAAAGGAGTAAGTTCACCCAAAGTATATTATACATAAATATTAATAGCAGCATATTTGTAATATCCAAAAAGTGGGAACTCAAATGTCCCTGAACTGAAAAATGTATAAGGAAAATGTGGCATAACCATACAAAGGACTATCTTTCTACCATAAAAAGAAATGAAGTACTGATTCACCCATGGATAAACCTTGAAGACATTAAGTTTCATGAAAGAGGCCAGACATAAAAGACCACATATTGTATGATTTGATTTATATGAAATGTAGAAAATAGGCAAATGTATGTAGATAGAAATGGGGCCAGATGCAGTGGCTCATGCCTGTAATCCCAGTGCTTTGGGAGGCTGGGGAAGGTGGATCTCTTGAGCCCAAGAGTTTGAGACATAGTGAGACCCTCATCGCTACAAAAATATAAATAAATTGGCCGGGCATGGTGACACATGCCTGTAGTCCTAGCAGCTCAGGAGGCTGAGGTTGTAGGATCACTTGAGCCCATGAGGTTGAGATTGCAGTGAGTCACGATTGTGCCCATGCATTTCAGCCTTGGCAACAGAGTGAGAAACTATCTCAAAACAATAAAAATAAAAATAATGAAATTAGTTTATTGTTTATTTAGAACTGGGGAGGAGAAAAAAATAAGGACTGGCTGTTAATAGCTACAAAGTATCTTTTAGGAGGGACAAAATGTTCTAAAATTAGACGATGGTGGTTGTACAACCCTTTGAACATACTAAAATTATTGAATTATACACTTTAATATGATTAATTTTATAATATGTGAGTTCTATCTCAATAAAGCTAAATAGTTGCTAAATAGTTGCTAATGGTTTTGGATTTTGAGTTCAAGGATGCAAAAAATAAAATGAGGAGGGGAGGGGAGGGAACGGCAAGGGAGGGGAGGGGAGGGGAGGGAAGGGGAGGGAAGGGAAGGAAAGGGAAGGGAAGGGAAGGGAAGAAACCAAGTGGAGGAGCTCATGCAATCCAAATTCAAACAATCCGCAATGTAGAGTCGAGTGCAGAGTGAAAACAGAAGTGGCTCAACCAATACTGTAGTGGTGATTATGAGAGTGTGCTGGTAAATATTTAAGAATCGTCTCTTAAAAACATATATAATATATAAGGTTATAAACAGTACTGACATAAAAGATGTGTAACATAATTCATAAATGATAAAATATATAATATTTATTACTATAAATTTCATATAGGTGACCAATTCTCACAGAATACTTTCATTGATTTTTGCTGAACCCTTGTATATCCAGCCAACCTATGGTTTTGACTGAACTATTATATGGCAAATAAAATTCCGTATGAATCTTCAAATACTTTTCCCAATATTTTTTGTAATTGATACGGTATGTGATTTACTGTTAAATTATTTCTCACTGTTATACAAATTTTGTTCATTAAACTGAAACTTCTGGCCTGGCAAGGTGGCTCAAGCTTGTAACCCTAGCACTTTGGGAGGCCAAGGCGGGTGGATCAATTGAGGTCAGCAGTTTGAGACCAGCCTGGCCAACATGGAAGGCCCCGTTTCTGCTAAAGATACAAAAATTAGCCAGGTGTGGTGGCACACACCTGTAATCCCAGCTACTCAGGAGGCTGAAGCAGGAGAATCACTTGAACCTGGGGAGTGGAGGTTGCAGTGAGCCAAGCTGCACCACTTCACTCCAGCTTGGGCAAAAGAGCAAAACTCCATCTCAAAAAAAAAAAATAAAAATAAAAACCTGAAACTTCTTTCAGCTTTACTAAGACAATGGACAAAATCATAAATCTGTCCTGACTTATGTCATTTGCTAATTTATATGTTGTATAAATACTTCTACCATTGTTTCTTTCAAGTTACCAGTGTGAAATCACCAAACGTGAACTTGAAAACAGAATCACAATAATCCTCCATTATATGGTATTTGCACCATAATGATACTATAAACTAGATGCACCACCTCAAGAGTATAGACAATATTACACTATATAAAAATAATTGTTCATGATAAGTTTTGAGCATATATTCCCTTTTAATATTAATTACTTAATAAGTTTATATCATTCAACCTTTGGTAATTGCTGGGTTTCATAAATGGATTGCAAAATTTCCAAGAAGTTACCTGTTAGCTCTCATGAGTTAGTACAATCCAGCTCTGGGATATCAACATTTTTATGTCATTCAAGATGAGTAAATGACAGATTCACTGAATTCAGCAAATATTTTATAGAATAGTCACTGTGGTCAACCATTGACATAAAAAGCTCCAAAGAACAAGAACTCAAAAAACTAACTGATCTAATGTGACACTTCAGGGTGCTATAAAAAACATAGCTACTATTGAAAAAGCTTTACATTAAAGCTAATTTGATAGCAAAACTAACCAAATTTGTAAATTGAGTTAGTGATAGCAAGTCTGTGCTCAACAAAATGATTGCTTTATTTAATGTTTTGTTGTATTATATTAACACACCAAAATGATTGAAGGAAAGAAAAGGTAGGCTAAAAACGAGTTACCCCTTACTTAACTTCATGCTTTCTCACTAATTGCCATTTGGTAAGATAATATACATACACATAAAAATGTAAGGCAATTATATGAAGTTGACAAATGAGAGACACACATGCTTAGAGATACTAACTTTTTTATTATGATAAAATCAAAGTGTCATTTATGTTAAAAGGCTGACATGCAGTTCTCCATGATTCTTCTCCTTGTAGGATCTACTTGGAATATACTTTTTCTGAGTTTCAAATTAAACGTCTTTTTAAATTCTGAACTTTCACCAGTATGACGAAAACAGACGGAAAGAACTGATGCAGAAATAATCATTATGGAGTAGATCACTGTCCTGAACTTCTTCCTAACTCCCATTCTCCACAGGCCATTGTATCTGCTTTGGAGGTAATTTGGCAAGATATTGACAGACAAGAACACTGTTATAATGCTCAATTATACTAGTCAGATTGAAACAGGATAGTTTGCTGCATTTTCCAATTAATTAAAAATAATATTTGAAAGTCATAATTTTGATATATCAAACATCTACTGAAAGGTTTTTATGGAAATTGTAATAGAGAATTCAAACTAAGGTCAATATAGCGCACATTTTACCTTCTAGGACTCAATGAATGAAAATAGTTGTTACCTTTTCTAGTCAAAGTGTTATCAATCAGATATTCTAATGGGCAAAATCATCATTATAAAGTAGCTCGTGTAATAGCAATTTTAGTAAAATATTTACAAATAAAAGTATGATTTAAACTTTATACTTTATAAACAACAAATAAAAGAATGACATAATATAAAAGAGGAGATAATAAAATAAATATAAATTTCTAGCAATCAATTTTCAAGAGTCCTAAACTGAAGAATTTATAGAGATCATCTGTAAATAATCTAATTTTCACAAATAGTATGTTTATAACTCTAATTAAGAATTTTTAATAGGCAATATTCCTTGACATCTTCTCATGTATTTGAGTTACTATTTTTAAAAAGGAAAAGAAAAATATAAGAATTTTAAATGAACATTATCTCGGGGAAAAGAAACAACAGTACAAAGTAACAGTAGCATAAAAGAAAAATTCATTTTTAACTTAAAATACTTCAACCAAAAAATTTGTTTCTGTGAAAAGCAAACATATACAAAAATTATTAATTTTATACCAGCAATTCATTTGGAAAAGCAGATAAAATTTACATCTGCTCTTTCCAAAATTAATGATTTACCCAAGAAAATAACACTGAATTTCAAGTTTTTATTTCTTCAGTGAGATTATATATAATTATTTATATAAAATACTCACAATTGTTTACATAGAATATTCATCTTCTTTCTAGCACAAAAAGTCCATGTTACCAGGAGGCCAATCCCCATGTGTAAAGAAGACTAGAAAAACACCGCTTGGTCATATGTGCAGATGCTGGCTAAGTGGCTTTACTTGTTGGATATTGTCTTACAAGGGACTTTCCATCGCATCCCTTACACATGCTGTTACTTCCCTTAAAATATAAGTAATTTTCAATTTTGAGGTACTGACTAGCCATTTATTCAGGCTGCATGTTTCTCAGCTTTGTCATTATTTCACTGCTCTAGCACCTATTAAACAGTTTATATAGTAGCTTTTGGTGTTTTAGTCATGAAGTCTTTGCCTATGCCTATGTCCTGAATGGTATTGCCTAGGTTTTCTTCTAGGGTTTTCATGTTTTTAGGTTTTATGTCTAAGTCTTTAATCCATCTTGAGTTAATTTTTATGTAAGGTATAAGGAAGGGGTCCAGTTCCGGTTTTCTGCAAATGGCTAGCCAGTTTTCCCAACACCGTTTATTAAATAGGGAATTCTTTCCCCATTGCTTGTTTTTATCAGGTTTGTCAAAGATCAGATGGTTGTAGATGTATGGCATTATTTCTGAGGCCTCTGTTCTGTTCCATTGGTCTACATATCTGTTTTGGTAGCAGTACCATGCTGCTTTGGTTACTGTAGACTTGTAGTATAGTTTGAAGTCACGTAGCATGATGCCTCCAGCTTTGTTCTTTTTGTTTATAATTGTCTTGGCTATATGGTTCCTTATAAAATTTAAGGTAGTTTTTCTTTTCTAATTCTGTGAAGAAAGTCAAATGGTAGCTTGACGGGGATAGCACTGAATCTATAAATTACCTTGGGCAGTATGGCCATTTTCACGATATTGATTCTTCCTACCCATGAGCATGGAACGTTTTCCATTTATTTGTGTCCTCTCTTATTTCCTTGAGCAGTGGTTTCTAGTTCTCCTTGAAGAGGTCCTTCACATCCCTTGTAAGTTGTATTCCGAGGTATTTTATTCTCTTTGTAGCAATTATGATGCGAGTTCACTCATGATTTGGCTCTTTGTTTGTCTGTTATTTGTGTATAGGAATGCTTGTGATTTTTGCACATTGATTTTGTATCCTGAGACTTTGCTCAAGTTGCTTATCAGCTTAAGGAGATCTTGGGCTGAGACGATGGGGTTTTCTAAATATACAATCATGTCATCTGCAAACATAGACAATTTGACTTTCTCTCTTCCTATTTGAATACCCTTTATTTCTTTTTCTTGTGTGATTGCCCTGGGCAGAACTTCCAACACTATGTTGAATAGGAGTGGTGAGAGAGGGCATCCTTGTCTTGTGCCAGTTTTGAAAGGGAATGCTTCCATTTTTTGCCCATTCAGTATGATATTGGTCATAGGTTTGTCATAAACAGCTCTTATTATTTTGAGATACGTTCCATCAGTACCTAGTTTATTGAGAGGTTTTAGCATGAAGGGGTGCTAAATTTTATTGAAGGCCTTTTCTCCCTCTATTGAGATAATCATGTGTTTGTTGTTATTGGTTCTCTTTATGTGATGGATTACGTTTATTTATTAGGTTATTTATGTGATGGATTATGTTTATGCCAGGCTTTGGTATCAGGATGATGCCGGCCTCATAAAATGAGTTAAGGAAGATTTTCTCTTTTTTCTATTGTTTGGAATAGTTTCAAAAGGAATGGTACTAGCTCCTCTTTGTACCTCTGGCAGAATTTAGCTGTGAATCCATCTGGTCCTGGGCTTTTTTTGGTTGTTAGGCTATTAATTACTGCCTCAATTTCAGAACTTGTTATTGATCTACTCAGGGATTCGACTTCTTCCTGGTTTAGTTTTGGGAGGGTGTATGTATCCAGGAATTTATGCATTTCTTCTATATTTTCTAGCTTATTTACATAGAGGTGTTTATAGTATTCTCTGATGGTAGTTTGTATTTCTGTGGGATCACTGGTGATATCCCCTTTATCTTTTTTTATTGTGTCTGTTTGATTCTTCTCTCTTTTCTTCTTCATTAGTCTGGCTAGTGATCTATTTTGTTGATCTTAAAAAAAAAAACTAGCTCCTAGATTCATTTATTGTTTTGAAGGCTTTTTCGTGTCTCTATCTCCTTCAGTTCTGCTCTGATCTTAGTTATCTCTTGTCTTCTGCTACCTTTTGAATTTATTTGCTCTTCCTTCTCTAGCTCTTTTAATTGTGATAATTGGGTGCCAATTTTAGCTCTTTACAGCTTTCTCCTGTGGGCATTTAGTGCTATAAATTTTCCTCTAAACACTGCCTTAGCTGTGTCCCAGAGATTCTCGTATGTTGTGTTTTTGTTCTCATTGTTTTCAAAGTACTTATTTATTTCTGCTTTAATTTTGTTATTTACCCAGTTGTCATTCAGTAGCAGGTTGTTCAGTTTCCATGTAGTTGCACCATTTTGAGTGAGTTTCTTAATCCTGAGTTCTAATTTGATTGCACTGTGGTCTGAGAGACTGTTATGATTTCCGCTCTTTTGCATTTGCTATGGAGTGTTTTACTTCCAATTATGTGGTCAGTTTTAGAATAAGTGAGATGTGGTGCTGAGAAGAATATATTCTGTTGATTTGGGGTGGAGCGTTCTGTAGATGTCTATTAGGTCTGCTTGGTCTAGAGCTGAGTCCAATCCTGAATATCCTTGTTAATTTTCTGTCTCATTGATCTGTCTAATATTGACAGTGGGGTGTTAAAGTCTCCAACTATTATTTGTAGGAGTCTAAGTCTCTTTGTAGGTCTCTAAGGATTTGCTTTATAAATCTCGGTGTTCTGGTATTAGGTGCATATATATTTAGGTTAGCTGTTCTTGGGAATATATACAAACTATTTTTTCCTTGAAAATTGAATTATTTAATATAAATATAGGGTTCATCTGAAGATTTAATCATTTGAGCTATCTTTTTTAGTCATCATTGTGGCTAATTCAGTGTTTGACTGCAATTGAGAAGTACAATTACATCTTCTTGCATTTTCCCTTAACTAATAGGCATAATCATTGTGTTATAGAGTAGTAAATTCCTTTTTATCCCTTTGGGGGTAGGATGCAGAGCTAAGCAAATAAAAATTAGGTAGAGAGATGCTAATGTTCATAGTAATTTTAATGATTAAAAATAGGTCAAAATATTTCTGTTGTCCATAGCCAACAATCTATAATGCATGAGTATACTGGAAAGAAATGCTAAAAGAATAAAAATCTTTAAAGCCTTCAGAGATAAGAGTCAATCTTGTGAATAATAATCCGAGAAAATAAAAGGACTTTTATATTGGGAAAATTCTGGGAGTAGTAAGTTTGTTGGGGTACATGTGGCCACCAAGTAAGAATTTTTAACCTAAATACAAGGCAAGGAATTAAAACCTAGAAAGAAAGATTATTCTTTCACTACTAAATTAATGAGAATAGCTATGATAGTGTTTCAATCGGAAGTAAACATGAAGATTTAGCAAGTAAGATCTGTGAGAGAGATATCAAAACTTTGTTATCATCATACCCTGTGTTTTTATTGCTGAATGATATCCCATTGCATGGTGGTGCCATAATTTGTCTTTCCATTCTCCAGCTGATGACCATCTAGGTTGATTCCAGTGTGCCACCCTTTGGAGAAAGCTACTATTTTAACTTGTCTGTTCACTATATGACACTCTACACAATGAACTCATTAAGAGAAAACGCTTAGTGATCATTATTTTTAAAACGTAATACCTAGAATTGCCCCTGGTATATACTACATAATCAGCAAATGTTCAATTGAAGTAGAATTTATACCTCTATAACCTGGTTTATTTGCAGAATCTCCTTGCCGAAAGTTAGTTCATGCTGTAGGTACTGGGAGGTGATACCACATTATGCCCCTTTGAGGCAGACTATCATATTCCTCTATTTACTACCTAAGTTGCCTTGGGAAATTTTCTTACACTTCCTTGGGCCTTGGTTTTCTCATCTAAATATGAAGATAATTATATAATATATCTCCTTAATTTAGGATTAATTGAATTTTGCCCAGAATTTAATAAGTACTCAACAAATGTTAGTTATTACTTTATTACTGATAATGTGTTTCCTTCAAATATCTGACTAAGCCTATTACATGAAGAAAATGTTGAGAATAGTGCCCTCAAAAAGTGTGGAAGGAAATTTAAAGGCACCAAGAATAGCCAACAAA
Organism: Macaca mulatta; assembly: GCF_049350105.2. Lineage (NCBI taxonomy): Eukaryota > Metazoa > Chordata > Mammalia > Primates > Cercopithecidae > Macaca > Macaca mulatta. The sequence goes on along the minus strand of NC_133423.1, from coordinate 58,320,807 downwards.
ATATTAAAGGAGAAGAATAAAGTCATAGGACTGATACTACTCAACTTCAAGGCTTACTATAAAGCTGTGGTAATCAAGACAGTATGTATTGGCAACAGAACAAACGAGGATCAGTGGAATAGAATAGAGAGCCCAGAAATAGACCTACATAAATATACTCAACTGATCTTTGACAAAGGAGCAACAGCAATACAATGGAGAAAAGATGGTTTTAACAAATGTAGCTGGAACAGCTGGATATGCACGTGTGGAAAAAAGGAGTCTAGACATTGTTCAAAAAGATAACTGAAAATGAATCCTAGACTAAATGTTAAATACAAAAAAATATATACAACTTTTATCCTAGAAGATAAAACAGAAGAAAATCTACATGACTTGGGCATGGATACGACCACTTTTTAGATACAACATCAAAGGCATGATCCATGAATGAAAGAATTGATAAGCTAGACTTCGTTATGATTCAAAACTTCTGGTCATGAAAGACATAGTCAAGAGAAGGAGAAGACAAGCAACAGACTGGAAGAAGGCAAGCCACAGACTGGAATAAAATCTGATAAAGGACTGTTATTTGAAATATACAAATAACTCATGAAATTCAACAATAGGAAAACAAACTGATATTAAAATGTACAAAAGATCTGAACAGACACCTCACCAAAGAAGATGCTCTACATCACATGTCACTCAGAAAACGCAAATTAAAACAATGAGATACCACTACATAGCTATTAGAATGACCAAAATTCAAAACACTAACACCACCAAAAGCTGGTGAGGATATGGAGCAAAAAAAAAAAACATTAATTGTTCATAGGAATGTAAAACTTCATAGCACTCTGGAATAAAGTTTGGCACTTGCTGATAAAACTAAACAAACTCTTATCATATGACCCACCAAACCTATCCCTTTGTATTTACCCAAAGAGACTGAAAACTTAAGTCTACAAAAAAAACCTCCACACAGATGTTTATAGCAGCTTTATTTATAATTGCCAAAATTTGGAAGCAAACAAATGTCCTTCAGTAGATGAGTGAATATACTCTGGTGCACCCAGACAATGAAATATTACTTAGCACTAAAAAAAAATGAACTATCAAGCCATGAAAATACATGAAAGAATCTTAAATGTATATTATCGAGTGATAGAAGCCAATCTGAAAGGGCTAAACACTATATGGTTCCAAATATCTGACCTTCTGGAAAAAGGCAAAACTAAGGAGACAGTAGAAAGATCAGTGGTTGCCAGGGCTTATGAGAAGGGAGGGATGAATAGACAAAGCACAAAATATTTTTAGGGCAGTGAAACTATTCTGTATGACATGATATTGGTAGATAATGTCATTATACATTTTTTTCCAAACTCATAGAATGTACAAAACTGAGATTTAACCCTAATGTAAACTTTGGATTTTAATAATATGCCAATGTAGTTTCATTGATTGTAACCAATGTACCACTTTGGTGCAAGATGTTGATAGTGGGGGTGCTTATGAGCTTGGGAGGGCAGGGGATACCTGGAAACTCTGTACTTTTGCTCAGTATTGCTGTGAACCTGAAGTCTATTTAAAATGAGAGGGGGAAAAGCATATACTCTTTGGGGGAGTGAAAGCCTTGCTTTCCTGTGTGGCAGCAGAGGAAAGTTATTCTAGTGGATTGACGACCAGCTCGAGGAAGTTTTTGTAAACTATGCTTGATCAATTTTAAAATGAAAAATTCACATTAAATTAGAATATAATAATGAAATATTTTTATCCCTTTTCAGTGTATGTATCACTAACTTTTTTCAAAACAATTAATACTGAAAAATAAAAATCTGCCAAGGATAAGAAATGAAACATTAACTTATTTCAATATTCTTTTTAAAAAGAAAGAAACCTTCCATTATAAAATAACTAGAAAGAATGACTAACAAGCATAGTTTAAAATGCAGAGTTGACAGAGTCAGGTAAATTTCTAGGGTCATGTGAGCAATGAGCCACAAGACTTGAAACAGAAATGTTCATGTAAAAAAAGGACTCTTAAAAAAATGTCCATATGCAGTGAATGAATGAGCTACTAGGAAATCTGCCCGTTTGTAAATAGACATGACAAGGTGATGTGTCTTAGGTTTATTTGGTTCTTGGTTTGAAAAGAAAATAGTCTAATCTTTTGGGAAAACAATGGAGGAAAATTAATAGAGCCATGAGACCTCAGATTTAAGAAACACAGTGAATCGCACATGGGATAATTTTGTTTGTAAAAATTCACTCTTGCATACATTACTATGTATAAAACTGCAGATAACCACAAACTGATTATATTTAAAAAAAAAAAAAAAAAAACAGCCAGGAAGATGAGACGGACCATCCTTATGGAACAGCAGTTTGTCGGACAGCAAACCTCTCAATAGTCACCAAGTGAGAAGGCAATACAATAATAGCTTCACAACTCTGAGGGCAAATGCTGATAAATGTAGATTTATATAATCAGATAAATTATCATGCAAGAAAGAGGGTTTTCTTCTGGCAAACACACCAAAAACATTTACCACCCTTATGAAGGGACCTAAAGGAAGTACCTCAGACAAAAGAAAATTGCTAGAAGATAATTGAAAGGGAATGCTAAAAATAGAAGTGCAATTTATTTGTAATACCTTAGAGACTTTCAGCAATTTTTCCCCAAATCACATTGTAATAGATAAGTCATATACTTAAGTAGTCAATAGTCAGGCATTATCATTACCAATTTTTAAGAAGAAAGAGAAGCATGGGACAGTTAAAATAAATTTGCCAAAATTAAGAGTTTTGCTCTTATATCTAGGAAACAACAGGGTTGTTTCCAGTTGTTTCTACTAAAAGCAATGCTGCTATAAATATTTTGCTTATATTTTTCATATACTCATATACTCATTTCTTTTCAATACATCACTAGGAGCAGAATTACTTGGTCATAAGGTATATTTATATTAACATTACACTACTTCCAATATTTATAAAATAATAACAAATCTCTAGAAGGCTCGAATCATGAAACAAGATGAACTTGTCTCTTAAATGTCCTTAATTCATATCCTCTTCCAATGTAAATTGAGTTTCTTTGTTGTGCTATTGCTCAGTTCCATATCAACTATTTATATTAAAACTATTAGGTGAAAATAATATTTGTTGAATGCTTAATATGTACTCCAGACTGCTACATACTTTACATGTATTAACTCCTTTAGTGTTCATAATAATCATCTATTATTCCCATTTCACAGGTAAGGAAGCTGATACTCAAATAAATGAATACATTCCCTATGGTCAGATATCTAAGAAACGGAAAGCACTGCAAGATATAAATCAGTGAATATGGCACTGCCTGGAGATCATTTCAGTAGGTCAGGCCATCTCTGGAAAGAGTGATTAGCCAAATCAATGCACAGAGGCACATATGAATTGCAACGTGTATAACAAACTGTGTTAAGACAGAGACTATATTGTAATAAAGGAACTTCAAAACACTGTAGCTTAAATAAGACAGAAGTTAATTTCTCTCTCATCTAACAGTCCAGTGATCCACAGCCAGCATGGTAGCTCTGCCATCTAGAACATGTGGCTGCCAAGGTTTCCCAGATATTGTTATTTCCCAGCCAGAAGTAAAAGTGAAAGTAATGTAGAGGAAGTAAGTCAGATCCATCACTTCTGGTATGAATCACTGGCCCACACTTAATCATACAGCCATATCTAGAGCTGAGGCAGGCTAGAAAACGTAGTCAGAAGATTGGCCAAAAGGAGTCAGACATGTGTCCAGCTAACATTCAGAGGATTTCATTACTAAAAGGACAAAAACAATGAATATGAAGAACAATTCATTTACTAGTCAAATCTGTTGAAAACATAAGACACATGCAAAGATGTAAGGGGAAACAGCTAGAAAACAGGTTAAATCAACAGGCAGAGGCTGAAGAGAGTAACCTAATACAGTAGTTAATGACAAGTCTTTAAAAAATAATTGAAATATAACTAAGACAAAATTCACAAAATGTAAGTGTAAAGTTTAATGAATTTACACATTAAACACATCCACATACAGATCACCAAGTTCCAGATATAGAAGAGTAGCAGCACCCCCACAAGCTCCTTTTAACTGCTTTCTAATCACTCATCTTGCTTACCTCCCCAGAGACAGCTATGACCTTAGCTTTTCAACATAGATTCGTGTTGCCTATTTTGTTGTGTCATTATGTTTGTGGGATTTATACATGCTGTAGTGTGTAGCAGTACTTTTTTTATTGTTGCATAGTATTCCATAGTAAAATATGCCATAACTTGTTTAACAATTTTTTTCGGAAAAACATTAGAGTCACTTATGATTTTTAACTATTAGAGATAATATGCTATAATGGTTTCATTTGTGTTTTTTTGAGCACCCATCACTCATGTCATATAGAATTGCTATATACATATATGTACATATGTGTATATGTATATGTGTGTGTGTGTGTATATATATATGTTCAACTTTTGTAAAACATGCTAAATAGTTTTTCCCAAGTGGGTGTATTAACTAAATATCTCTCTAGCAGTACCAACATTCTGATTGCTCAACATTCTCACAAACACTTGGGAATGTCAATCTCTTTCATTGTCGTCATTTTGATTAGTGTGGATAGTGGTTTTAATTTTAATTTCTCTGATGACTACTGAGGTTGTGAATCCTTTCTTACATTTATTAGTCATTTGGACACCCTCTTTTGTTGAATATCTCTCTTCGTCACTTGCCCAATATTTTATTGGCGGGTCTGCCTTTTTATAATAGCTCTCTATAAAGTCTGAATATGAATCTCTTGCCAATTTGTAACTTTCTTCTCAGTGAAGAGCTTTTGAATTTTTGAATGAAAGGATGACAAGAGCAGTTCCATATTTTGAGAAAATAAATCTGCCACAAATAAGTGAAAGCTGATCGGAGAGATGTAAAAAATGTAATATACATATATATTTGAAAAATATGAGAATCTAATTTAGACAGAGGAAAACAACAATGAAAAGAAAGGAAAATGTTAAAAGATAAATTTTATAAAGAATCACTGAGTTATTCAACAAATCAGAGAAGCCTTGATAACTGAGATACAGACCATTCATGAAGGACAGTAATAACTTGATAAAACAAGGCAGTCAATATTGTCTAAGTTGGGAATGCAGGAAAACTTAAATTTGGAATTACAGTCATGCATTGCTTAATGATGGTGATATATTCTGAGAAATGCATTGTTAGGTGATTTCTTTATCATGCAAACATCACAGAGTGTTCTTGCACAAACACAGATGGTATAGCCTACTACACACCTAGGCTGCATGGTATATTGCTTCTAGGTTACAAACCTGTACAGCATGTTACTGTACTGAATATTGTAGGTAATTTTAATACAGTGGGTATTTATATATTTAAATCTAGAAAAGGTACAGTAAAATACAGTATTATCATCTTATGAGACCATCATCATATACACCACCCATCCTTGACCAAAACATTATTATGCAGGACATGATTGTACTAAGGAGTGTTTCCTATTGAATTAGCAAGACATAAAGAAAATCACCAAGTAGTAGCAAATCTCAACTTTTTCCAGCTTAAAGGTATTCTATCATTCTTGTCATGATTAAAAACTTCATATCCATTTTCTTTCTAATCACTCTAACAAGAAGAAACGATTTAATGCAGGCTCAAAGAAAGCAAGATTAAGAAATCAGAAAGGAACAGAAAAAGGTTTCCTATAGAAGGGTTTCCCCAAGAAGGAAGATCTGAGGAGCAACTATCTTGGATGTCGGTCAGAATATTTCCCATTCCCTTCCATGCTAGCCATGATGCCCTTCCTCTTCTGATTCTCAGTCTTACTAACAAGTTTCAAGGAAAGGCTGCAGAACTTCCCCTGCATTATATTCAAATGTTCATCAGAGTAAGATCTTACATCCTCTATCATTTTTCATTAGCAGCAACATCATCATCTAAAATTTACTGAGCACTTGCAATATACTGTGTATTATATGCATTATTTAATCCCCATAATATCATGTAAATACTTATGATTACTATTATTCCTATTTTATAGCTGGAGAAAATGAAACAGAAAGGTCAAGCAGTTTGTCCAAGTGACACTGCTAGTAAGTCATGGAGCATGGCTACGAACCAAGGCAGCTTAACTCTGGAGCCTACTTTCTTAACTATTGTTCTCTACCTTCTCCTTGTCAGGTAACATGTAGATATCATTCAGTTAAGGTTCTAAAAGTATAAGAATCATAAAAATTAGGATGTATCAGTAAAGACTTGGGATGTGGAAAGCCCCATACGGCATGGAGTGCTCAAAGGACAGAAATGAGACTGACACACAATAGTGAGTGATAAAGACAAAAGACCACTGAAAATACCTCAGGTCTATTCACTTGTCTCCCTCTCTACTTCCGTACCACTGTCATCGCTGATCCGGAACACTTCCATTGTCTTTAATCTCCTCTCCACTTCCAAACTGTCACCATTCCAATTCATTCTCCACCGTACAGCCTAATGATCATCTATAATTATGAAATAGTTCAGCCACTCTGAATAAAAACTTCAATGGCTTCCCGCTGCACATAGTATAAAATCCAAATTCCTCATCATGGCCCACAGAGTCATGCAAAATCTGTCCCCTGCCTCCTTCCCACACTCACTACACCCCACTGTCCCCTTCTCATCATGTATATTGACTTTTATGTCATTTTCTTGAATACAGGAGGCCCTTCCCCATTGCAGGATCTTTGTGACTGCTATTCTCTCTACCTGACCTGTTTTTTTCTCCAGCAACTTACATGTTTGGATTCTTCCCATTCTTCATTCTGGTTTAACACATAAAACTTTTTTGGGATCATCCTGTCTAGAGTGCTCCTCTCAGCTCTTCTTTATCATATAGCACCTGCTTTATTTCTGTAGAATTTACCAAAAGCTGAAATTATATGACCTGGTAATAAATATATTAATCTTTCTTTTCTACTAGAATAAAGCTTCATGACACTGTCTGGCATATGGTAGATGCCAGTAAGAAAATTTCATTAAATATTGGCTCAATAAATGGTCCTCATGCATCTGATCTTGTATAATTAAGGGCATGGGGTCATTAACTGAGATATGAAATACAATAAGAAAATCAAATTTTGGATAGGAAAATGGTTCAGTGAGGCACAGGTTGAATTTGAGATGCCTGCAGGTAAGATCTATAGAATTGTCCATGAAGTAGTTCAGAAAAAGGGGTCTAGAGCTCAGAGAAGTTTGCACAAGATAACACAGATTTAGAAGACAAGAGAATAAGATGCCAGATAAAACAATTGATGTGGACGAAAAGGCCCCGGAAAATCTGCAGAATGAAAAAAAAAAAAAATCAGATCAAACTACAGTATTGAAAAAGGAAAAGAAAAAAGTAAAAAGACTGAGAAGGGATCTTCAAATAGGTGAGAGAGCACAAGACGACGGGAAGAGATTTTCAAGGAAAACGAGAGGTTAGATCAACAGGGTCAAATTCTTATAGGAGGTTAAGTAGGATGACAAATGAAAGGGATCATTCGATTTGGTATTTAGGAAGCCTGGTGACCTTTGGGAGAGGTAGGAACAGGGTAGATTAGGACACTGAAGATAAACATGGTTCGAATTCATAGCTTTACCCAGGGCTTGCACTATATCAAAATCTCTTTTAATGGCTTTGAAAACACTATGACACAGAAAGTGTGACAAAATGAAATTATTAAGTATCCCACCTATCAGCTTTAAAAAAAAGAAATAGTTATCTTGCATTGTTGGGATTTTCTAAAGAGGTAGTATCAAAGTCAGCTGAAAAGGCTTGTCTATTCAAACTTGCAGAACTATGTAAGGAAACTCATGATTATCAGTAGAAAAAGCTACCAGGGTGCTTTCAGAGAATGAAAGCTTTACCATATATACACTCAACAGAAAAGAAATTTGAGAGCAAGGGGTTGTGACCAACAGCAGTTCACAGAGCCTGCCAGGGTATGGCTGGCAATTCAAGATCACAGATGCCTCCATTTGCTCTAATCAGGGAGAGTCCTTTTTACTAAGTGCATTTATGTCGGTAGTCAGTAGAGATGCATCTATGCACTAAATCTCGCACCTGAGCTGAGTGTAAGTAGTCAAGTATTTAATTTACCCCCCACCCTCGAGTTCAAAGACAGAGCCATGTTGAAATAAATCCCCTTGCAAAGTCAAAAACTGACCTCAAACACAGATGGATTAGAGCCCAGAAAAGAGATTTTAGCACTGGCATATAGAACTAGAAGTGAGATGGGGAAAGAAGGGGCTTCTAAACAGCTTGTTCTTTACGTACTATGTACCCAGATATTCTGATATATAATTGTTCTACTCATTTGTCAAAAAGTGTTTATTTCAGGGGTGCTTAGCAGCAAGAGGACATTCCTATAAAATATCTATATATCCTGCTAATGAAAACTAGGTATTCTACATATCTGCTGTAATAGAAGAAGCACACTACTTTTAAAATATATTTCTTCTGATAATTAAATAGGGCCCATGATAGTGTTTTGTAGAATTAAACCAGCTGCCTGCTAACAGAAGAGGCGTGGCAGACGGTATAAAAGGAAGCGTTTTTCCATCCTCTAGACCATTTACTCTGGAAGATGCTGAGATACAAAATGTAGAATGGAAAGCCAAATAAAGAAAGGCATGGTAATGGAACAAGGACAAATGTTGGACGTCTGCCCTCTCACTTCCTGTTTGTGGGAGACAAGCGGTGGCAGCTGCTGGGTTAGAGTCCCTGGAAGAGATGATGGGGCAAAAGAGAGCTCGGGTTGCTGTTTCTACTTCAGCGGCGGCGGCTAGAGCAGCGGGTACAGGTGAGGTTGCCCTGGCGGTGTCCATAGCAACGCTGGAGGGGGTGGCAGGGAGAAAGGCGCCCTCCACCCTGCCAGCCTCCTCGCCTCCCCCGACCTGCAGGCGCGCTGGGCGCTCTGGGCGCCGCGCTCCGCGAGGGGGAGTAGTGCTCCAACCTGCGACCCTCCGCCTCAGACATCACAGTTGCCGCGGCAACGGCCGGAGGAGGAAAGCCAAGGCTTTTCTCCCGCTGACGTCCCCCGCCCCCAGTACCAGAGTGCTGGGGCCTGGATGAGATCCGCGTCCGCTCCACCCGAGCATGAGCTTGGGTCTCTCGGAGGAGCAGGAGACGCCGGCTCGAAGCCGCGGGCCTGACCCTGATCCGCGGATGCCGCCTCCGCCGCCTTCTCCTCCCCTGGGTGGTGGGGGATAGGGCCTGAGAAGCACAGTCACTGCCGAGTTTGAGCACGTGACCTTCCAAGAGCCTGAGAGTCCCCTAGAGAGCGGGCCCCACCCCAATCCATCCCGCCTCGCTGGAGGGGTTCCTCTGGCTTTCGTCCTTCTCTTCTGATTCCCTATGTCCCAACCCGAGCAACAGCAGCACACTCTCCCCAGTCCCTTCACTCCCACCTAGAGTTATCTTGGAGGACTAGAACGCCGGATCCGTTCTCCCTTTTCTCTACCCTTCCCGGGCGTCTGGGGAGCACAGGAAGGGTCAGAGGCCTTCAGAGAAGGTGGCCCGCTCAGACAAGACCAGGGAGAACCCAGGACCCGACCCCGCTCACTGTAGGCCTCTCAGCTGGAGAGGGGTGCGGGCCGGGGAGTGGGGTGGGGTGGAGTTGTCAGGTGGCCATATCCAGTCATCCCTGGCATGGTAAACTAAGTGCCCAGTAGGGGCACCCGTAATGGACTTCAAAATTGCATACAGTAACAGATTTTGCTCAGAGCCCAACTGAATCCTGTTTTTATTTACTGGAGCAAAACAAACCCAGGTGGAGAAGGGTGGTTCTTCCGGCAGCTAAGTCAACGGGGACTCTTGCCTCGCTTTCCAATACATCAAAAGGAGGAAAATCTTGCAAGAAACCCTATCGTTTAGCTGTGGACAAAGAAAAAGGCAAAGAAACAACTTTTCAATTCCATACGGATTGAAAAAATGAAAAATTTTTAGGGCAGTTTTTCTAAAGTACACAAAATGGATCTGTCCTCTTCTTGAATAATATTTAATATTTTATTGTTGTAACCAGGGCTTTTCATGAAAAGAGATTTTATTGTGATATTTTAATGTCATTCTCAAAATTTTTAAATTAAAAAATATTGTAAGTAATAAATGTGTTTCTGATTGTATATTATATACTTGATTTTCCAGGGATTAATGGAGATGCTTGTGAATCTATGTATCATTGAATAGTTGTTGGCTAACTAGCACCTATGGTAAAGATAACCTTTAACTGGAGAAAATGCATAAGGAAATGAAAAGCATTTGCCAAATGGAATTAAGTGTAATATTTTGTTGAAGAAATTTTTAAATGAGTTCTTATATATGTGGTCATTTAAATACTAAAACAAATAATCTTTAATTAGAGTTTTAAAATTTTTTAATTGGCACAATAATTGTAGATCTTTATGGGACTCAGTGTGATATTTTATACATGTGTACAATGTGTAATGATCAAATTGGGGTAATGAGCAAATTCATCACCTCATACATTTATTATTTCTTTGTTCTGGGAACAGTCAAGATCCTCTCCTCTAGCTATTTATAAATATACAATACATTTCACCCTGCAATACGATAAAACATTAGAAGTTATTCCTTTTATATAGGCATAATTTTGTGTCCATTAACCAACCTCTCCCTATCTTCTCTCCACTTCACCCTTTCATCCTGTAATAACCACTCTTCTACTCTCTACTTCTATGAGATAAACTTTCGTAGCTTCCACATATGAGTGAGAATATGTGGTATTTATCTTTTTGTGCATGGCTTATTTCACTTAACACAATGTCCTTCAGGCACAGCAATATCGTGAATGACAGGATTTCATTCCTTTTTATGGCTGACTAGCATTCCATTGTGTATATATACCATATTTTCTTTATCCATCTGTTGATCGACACTTAGGTTGATGTCATATCTTGGTTATTGTGCATAGTGCTCCAATAAACATGGGAGTGCAAATGTCTCCTTGACATTCGGATTTTCTTTCCTTTGATATATACCCAGTAGTGGGACTGCCATTCTATTTCTAGTTTTATGAATACCCTCCATACTATTTTCCATAATGGCTATACTAATTTTACATTCCCACCAACCTTGTATAATACATCAAAAGGAGGACAATTTTGCAAGAAATAAACACTATTGTGTTTATTCCCCCTTCTCCACAACCTCTCCAGCATTTGTTTTTGTCTTTTTGATAATAGCCATTCTAACTGGGATGAGATGATATCTCCTCTAGGTTCTGATTTGCATTTCCTTGACAATGAATGATGTTGTGCCTTTTTTTGCATATACTTGTTGGCCATTTGTACGTCTTTTTTTAGGGGTGTCTATTCAGATCATTTGCCCATTTTTAAATCAGATTATTTCTTTTTATGCTGTTGAGTTGTTTGAGTTCCTTGTATATTTGCAATATTAATTCCTTGTCAAATGTGAATTAGAGTTTTGAGATTAGATATATGCCTTAAAATACCAACTAAAGTGTTACCTGATTGTTAATTTAGATATGTTCTGGTGTCTTTGCACTGAAATATTCAACTTTATAAGGCAGTCATTTCCATAGATTATTTTTCTAAGGAATTTCCCTTTAAATGTTATTCAGTATATAGGAGATTAGTAAAGGTAATATTTATTTAATTTTTAATTTAATCATCCTCCAAACTTCTAAACTATCTGCCAAACTATTTCTATGCTGGCAGAAATCTACTATCTCCCCAAACATATTACCCATACCTCAAGTGCCAAATTTGCTCATTTTTGCCCACGCTAAATGCAAATGTATATTTCAACTGAGAGACAGGTCTGTGTATAAATTAAAGACTGTGTATAAACCAGTGTTTAAAACCTCAGTTTATGTCCTTAGTATCTCACAGCAGATGGGAAAGAATCAGAACACCCATGTTCCAGTGTGTAGATGTTTAATTGAATGGGAAAGTAAGTAGAAAAGCTTTTAGTCTTCTGGACTGCTTCTTCTGCCATTTGAAAAGGTTAGCCTAGCTCCCCACCCTTTGTGTATTTCACATAGCATTAGAAACCTCAGTGGGTATGGCATGCTTTCCAGCTGGGTCTCAATGTTTGCATATTCAAGTACTGCTCTATTTCTGTCAATGCACAATATACAGTAGGACAGTAAATTATAGAGAGTAACACAGATCTTCTTATGAAAGCTTTTAAAATGAATAATTATCTTATTTGATATTAGTGAACACTAGAATTAAGGAGACTAGAAAAAGAGAAGAGATGATTTTAAAGAATCTAGAAACAGATATCATACCCCAAATATGTAATTAATAGTAGACGTCTCTACATAATCAAACCAGAGGTGATTCTTTTCCTTTCTTCTGCTTTTTTTCTTTTACTTTTAAAGAGATATATAATAAGCAGATATTATTGAATAATAATAATATATTTTTTAAATTGATACATGTTTAGGTTTTTAAAAGTATGACATACATTTCTTTATTTTAATAGATTATTACTAACAACACTTTTTTTGAATATTTAAGAATCTTTAAGTTGTAACTGTGTACTAGAAAAAAGCCAATAGAATAAAAATTTACAAAATATGTCTTTCCAAAAGTTGGGAAATTTTCAGATTCTTAAAAACAATTACAGGGCCAGAGAAACTTTAATCTCTAGCTTAGTCAATAAACAATATTATATTACAAGAAACTGTAATATTTAAATATTCATTAACATTTTGATAAGATTTTCAAATTTTAAAAGCATCATAAGCTGACAGTTTTTATCCACTGATGTTTCAGAATATAACCACATTATAGTTTATCTGAGCCAGTGGATACCGAGGAATTTATAAGTTGGAGTCAAAGTATTTGATGAAAAGGCATTAATAAAACAATAAAAGAAAAGCATAAAAATAGCCAACTTGTAATTCCCTCTCAAGAAGGTATGCCACTTTACACAATGGATCTTGTATCTGGAAATGAAGTAAGTAAATAGACTTTGTCTAGAAGAGGGAAAAGGAGAACTGAAAGATATTCGTGTTTTACAGAAAGTAGATGATGTGAAAATTTGTCTACCTCCATTTTCCCAAAGTCCCATTATCAAAGATCTATCATTTGAACTGGAGCCGGCGGTAAATGTCCATAAATGCAGTCATGTCACTACCACAGTACAAAAATATTAACTAAAGCTCATTCATTTATAACAATCAAGCTGTAACTTTAACAAATATGGAGTAATTTACATGCAGTTGACCTTTTGTGTCTGCAAGTTCTGCATCTGCCAATTCAACCAACCACGGAATGAATAATATTTGGGAAATAATACAAAATAAAAACATAATAGTAAAAAAATACAAATAAAAACTATAGTATAACAACTACTTAAAAAATCTTTACATCATATTAGGTATTATAAGTAATCTAGGGGTGATTTTAAAGTATACAAAAGGACGTGCATAGGTTATATGCAAATAGTAGACCATTTTATATCAGGGAATTGAGCATCACAGGTAGGTCCCGGACCCAATCCCTAATGGGTACCAATGGAAGACTGTATAATGTTCAGTTTACCTTTAAAATAAGTCATCTTTCATTTCTTATACCTCCTACATATCCAGTTACTAAGTGTTAATTGTTAAACACTTCTCTAATCTGCTGATAATTGCTTGTATCTCTTGCTTGGATTACTTATGCAATTTACTACTTGTTCCATATTTTGGGCCCTTCATTCTTCTCTTGGGGGCCTAAAGTATCTTTCTAAAATGAAAAATCTGAGACTGTTTCTTCAAATAATTAGAGAGAGAGAGAGAGAGAGAGAGAGAGAGAGAGAGGTTTGTATGTGTGTATCTGGGAGAGGAAACAACCACATTTTAAATGTATTGTTCAGCTCACATATACGTATGTGAAATCTTCAAGGACCCCAAAATTTAAATTTAAATAAATGCTAAAATGAAACCAGACTAGTGAGCTATGATGGAAAACTACAGCTGAGACCTATCCGAGGTCAATTCCCTGTACCAGGAACCATAGTATCTGAGGATTGGATTCTAGTAAAGTTGGGTAAATGTAGCTGTTTTATAAGTACAAGGAATTTGAGAGAAAGGAATAATATAAAAATGACTGAATTTTGGACATATTTTCACATCCAGATTTCACTGCACTAAATCTCTTTTTAATGTTATCTAAGCTTCTATTGAAACAATTGAATTCCTGCATTTTACATTTTTTTCTGTTTTATTTTATAAATCTGTCTAGTCACTTTAATATCATTTTTTCCTTCTGATTCAAGGAGATAATGAAAGAATTTTCTACAAGTGACAAAATCATGAATTCAGAAATGCAGGAAAAATTTCATATATCAAGTAGAATAATTATTTTAAAATCTACACCTAGAACATTGCAGTGAACCTGTAGAATACCAAAGAAAGATAAAAATTTTAAGACTATTAAGCAAGAGACTGATCCTCTACTACAAAAAGACAGTAAGACTGCACATTTCTCAACAGGAGGTGAAATGGAATACAGAAAATAAAATTATGTATGTATATATTTAAATGTTTAAAAAGTTAAAATAAGAGATAGAAATAATTTTTTTAGCTGCAAAATTAAGAAATGTAATCATCCACAGAATTTAACTAAAGGAACTTCTAAAGCAATAGTTTGGGGGGGGGGAAGGTCTGTAGAGTAAAAGCCCCACAGACTAGGAAAAGAAAGTAGGGGGAAGAAAAATGAAAAAACTAGTGAATTGGAAGATGAGTCTGAAAACAAGTGGATCTAGTAAGGATAACTGATATTTATATTATTTATAATATATATTTTAAAATAAATATAAAAGAAGAAGAAGGCTATTGTCCATGTTCTGGAGTTCAAAAGAAAAAAATTAAACCCTTGATAACAAAGATTTAAATTCATTACAATATTGTAGAAGTCAAAGGATTAGCAGAAATGTTCAGACATAGTAATAAGTTTGTATTTTCAAATTTAAATGGAAATTTCTAAGATAATTCTAATTTATAAATTCCAAACCAGTCAAGGGGGGAAGGTGATTAAAAAATAATTTTACACATAAAAGTAGTGGACAAGGAAACATTAAAAAATAAACAAGATAAACAGAAATGACAAGAATACAAAGAATGAGATGTTAAAAATAGAAATATACAAATACAATATCTTACAAAAATTAAGGCAAAACAAAACACATTTTCAGACATACAAAGCTAAAATAACTACTACCAGATCTGTATTATAATATCAATATCCTTTAGGCAAAATGTCTTTCAAGCAGAATAAAATGATGCCAGTTGGAAATATAGATCTATAGAAAGGGAAGAAGAGGACCAGAAATAGTAACCACATGGATAAATATATGATTTTTTATCATTATTTTATATAAATCACATTAAATATAATTGATATCTGAACAAAAATGACAATGTGTAATGAGATTTATCACATATGTATAGGAGAAATATATAACAACAATAGTATAAACCAAGAAGAAGGAAATAGAAGTATTCTAAGCCCCTTATATCATGTAAGTGGCATAATTCTTGAAGGTAGACTTAAATAAGGTGAATAAGTATACTGTAAACCCTAAAGTAACCACTGGTATTTAACTAATTTTTAACATGCAGGAAAAAGAAGGTGAAAGAAACAAATAACAGATTGGGCAAACAGGGGGAAAAAAAACACAACATGATGACGTAAACCTAACCACATTAAATGTAAATGTTCTAATGAACATCCAATTGAAAGTCAGACATCAGATTACAAAGGCAAGCCTCAAATATATGCCACTTACAGAAAATGTACTTTATATTTAAAGTCACAAATAGTTAATGAATAAAGGGATAGAAAAATATGTACCATGCCAATACTGCAAGGGCTAGGTTATCAGTGGAATACAAGGTTGGTTTAACATTTAGAAAATCAGTTGTCATCCACTGTATTAACAAACTAAAACTAAGAAATATGTTCATCTCAGTAACACACACAAAAAAATTGACAAAATCCAACATCCATTTCTAATAAAAACTCTCAGGAAAGTAGGAATTGAATGGAACTTCCTTATCAGGATAAAGGACAAAATTTTACTATATTTTGTATTTAATATACATTAATACACAATTATTTTTCCATTTTTAATCAATTCTCTCTCTTGCTGTTTAGACTTTGTATATGCTGTTCTGTTTCTTCCATTTAACTGTTATCTCTGACATTCTACAGATCCTTTTTGGAAACTCTATTGAGAATAATAAGCATATTTTTCATTAAATATCTCAAGGATAAGCGTATAAACTTGCACTGTCCAACTAGTAGTCAGTAGCAACATGTGGGTATTGAGCCCTTGAAATGTGAGTAGTCTGAATTGAGACAGGCTGTTGTCTCGCTCTTGTCGTCCAGGCTGAAGTGCAATGGTGTGATCTCAGGTCACTACAACCTCTGCCTCCTGAGTATAAGCAATTCTCCTGCCTCAGCCTCCCGAGTAGCTGGGATTACAGACACCTGCCACCATACCTAGCTAATTTTTGTATTTTATTTTATTTTTATTTTTTTAGTAGAGATGGGGGTTTCACCATGTTGGCTAGGCTGGTCTCGAACTCCTGACCTCAGGTGATCTGCCTGCCTCAGCCTCCCAAAGTGCTGGGATTACAGGTGTGAGCCACCATGCCCAGGTTATAATTCTCTAAAAAAAAAAAAAAGTAAAATATCTCCCTTCATAATTGTTTTAAACTGATTACATGTTGAAATTGTAAAAATATTGAATATATTGGGTTAAATGAAATATATTGTTAAACTTATTTTTACATGTTTTTATTTTTAAATGACTACTAGAAAGTTTAAAATTACATTTATGGCTTACATTGTATTTCTATTGGATAGTGCTGGTCTAGCCATTTTTAATAGACTGAAAATTCTCCTTAAGAAATTCTAATGATACCTAAAAATGATCCTCAAATCTTGCAAATGGTCTTTAAAAACAGGATATAAATATACATACTATGGCTAAGAACTATGCTTCAAGCTTATTATAATTTCCCCCTATAATAGATCAAGATGTTGAGCAGCCTAAATGAACAGTAAATATATAATAAGTGTATATTTATGCACAGTTCTACCAGCAAACATCCAGTTTGCTATAAATAAAATATAATTTTTTATAATTAAGCTAAAATTGATCAGCATTTTCAGCAGATAGAATATGACTTTGAGGGAATAAATATTTGAAGCTTTCTTTTAATTCATAGAATAAATGGTTAGCCTCTCATTTTCTTGTCCACATAAGAAAAATTTAATTATAACTGTAGTATATCAGATGTTACATTTATTATTATTAGTTCAATTCAGGTTTATTGGTTCTTCAGGTAATCATACAACACATTTTCTTGGTTTATGTTATGAAATGTGATGTAGATTTAGATTTTCTCAGCCTTCCATCACTCTTAAGATCTCAACACCCCTTTTGTTGTTTTTTGTTTTGTTGTTTTCATCAAAGGCTACCATTAAGGAAAGAAGGTAGTACACTTTGTATACCATTTGGTAGGCTTGACTCGTTCAAGAAATAATACAAATGGAAAAGTTTCATCCTAGAATAGGGAATACATTTGTAATTAATTTGCTCTTATGAGCCACCATATCACCTATCTCATTTATCTCCCTAAAATTTAAAGTAGCAATCCAAGATATTGTAGAGTTTCCAGGATATTTACTTTGTACCCTCCTTCAAGAAACAGTAGCCAAATACCTGGCTGACCATAGTCTTATTTGTTAAAAGTCCAATTAGGTTAACAGAGAAAACCAAAGCAGAGGAAACTTGGGCCTAGTGTGAAGGTAAAGTCAACATTCTTCTAGTAATCCTTGCTCTTACTTCATTTCTTCCTCTTCTACAAATAAAGAAATGATAATTGGATAGATATTTGAATGTAGTCACTGAGGAAAGTCAGAAACTTTGAGTCTGAGCCATATATTCTGACCATGACTTTTATCAAGTAGTATTCTAAGTCACTACTTTTATCAAGCAGCATTAAATTAAGACTCTTACAACTACATTCAAGCCTTAATCAGAATTATACTCTCTGTCCCAAATAGTAATCAAGTTCTTAAACATTACTAACTATTGACTAATTTGGTGCAAACCTCCAATACGATACCCAGCAATGAAGCCTTGCCTGTACAAAAGAATGAGAGCTTTTGTACAAAAGGAAAGACTTCAAAATGGGAACTTGACTTAAATTGTAGTTCCGGAGGCACAGAACAGAAGAAAGCTATGAAGAAGAGAAGTCCTGGTTTTATGATCTTTGATAAGGTATTCTAACATAAACATAAAAGCTTTAAGATCAAAAACTAAAATATTCATAATTATTTTTTCTATATCACTCGCCAGCATTATTTAAAGCAAATGAACTAAATATTTTTGGATAACTATATCAAAGTGTTTATTGAAATTAATCTTTTGACTAATATAACTGAATCATCCAGCTTTAAATGCTGACTAAAGTAAAAAATCAACTTATACTTCCAAGTAAAATAAAAATTTTTTATTTTTATTCCATTGGGCATGTGCATGTGTGTATATACATATACTTATTTTCTTTATCCATTCATGTGCCAATAGGCACTTAGGTTTTTCTTCCATATCTTGGCTATTGTGAATAAAGCTGCAATGAATATGAGAGTGCACATATCTCTTCAAGATACTGATTTCATTTCTTTTGAATTTATACCCAGAAGTTGAATTGCTGGACTATATGGTAGTTCCCTTTTTAATTTTTTGAGGAAACTCTATACTGTTTTCCATAATGACTACATGAATTCACATTCTCACCAACAGTATACCAAGGTTCCCTTTTCTCCATATCAACACTTGTTTCTCTTGCCGTTTTGATAGCCATCTTAACAGGTATGAAGTGATACCTTATTGTGGTCCGAATCAGCATTTCCCCAATGATTAGTGATGTTGATGAACTTTTCATATACCTGTTGGCCATATTTATATCTTATTTGGAAAAATATCTGTTCTGGTTTTTGCCCATTTTAAATTGCATTGTTTAGATTTTTTGCTGTTGAGTATCTCGTATTTTTTATATTAACCCTTTATAATATAGATTATATGAAAATACTTTCTCTCATTCCATAGGTTGTCTTTCAATGTTGTTGTATTTTTTCCTTTGCTCTGCAAACAGCTATTCAGTTTGATATAGCCTGGCTTGTTTGTTTTTGCTTTTTTTTGCCTGTGTTTTTATGACGCAGCAATAAAAAGAAGGAAATCCTGCCATTTGCAACAACATGGATGAACCCAAAGGACATTATGCTAAGTAAAATAAGCCAGATGCAGAAAGACAAATACTGCATGGTTTTACTAATATATGGAGTGTTTTAAAGATTAAGCTCATAGAAGCAGAGTAGAACAGTGGTTTCCAGCAGCTGGAGGACGCGAGAAATAAAAAGATTTTGGTCAAACATATAATCTTTCAGTAATAAAATAAATAAGTTCTGTAGATATAATGTCTAGCAAGGTGGTTATAGTTAATAATACTTTATTATTTGATATTTGATGAGAGGGCAGGTTTTAAATGTCCCTCCCATAGGCACACGTACATAAAAATGTTATCTATGAATATGACAGATACGTTAATTTGACTATACATTTGTACCATCACACAATGTATATGTGTATATCAGATCATCATGTTGTATACCTTGTATATATAAAATGTTTGTTAATTAAGTAATTAAATAAAATAGTGTTTTAAAGTTATTTGATATGAAGATAAAGAAGTGAGGAAAAAAATCAGTTTCCCTCTGTATCCACCAAATAAATGCTGAAAGAATATTTTTAAAGTATCTGTTTAAGTGGTGCCAAGTTACCAACCTGCTGTGGGGCTCCACATATCTTGATGTGTCTCAGCCTATGACAGAGTGTTATATGAATTATTGAAAGGCAAATCTTTGCCATGCTCACAGATATTACAGATGTATGAATTTTAAATCTTGGCAGTGCCATGTGTTTTATGAATGCATTTTTACTCAGGAAAAGGATCCTCTGAACATGAGTGATATGTTCACCTTTTTTAATGTGAATGATATAATATCTATTTTAACTTCAACCGTAATCATTATTCACTACTTTCTCATTTAGGAGCCTCCAATTAATGCCAATTGATGAATCTTATTAATTATTTCAATTGAAGTTTAAAAATCTCTTGTGAAACATGACCTAATGGAGTGAATCAGAGCCAGAGCAGCTGAACAGTACAATACCATGTAACAATAAGGGAAGTGGATGATGATTGGCAAACTGTCTTGCATCATTCAATAAGTAGTGTCCTACCAATTTGCTTGCTGCTTTAGAGGGTCTGAAACCAAAGTGTCAGGCTAAAATTGTACTGTTCAAAGAAGGAAGCTTAAACTGGGGCACAGAAGTAAAATCAGTGAAAATGGCAGAGAAAGAACCTCTGAAAATTTGCTCTTCATAAAACAATTTAAAAACTGGCAAACATTGTCAAAATCAACTTTTCCAAAACTCTAGAAATCTATCAAAGTTTCACAACAATCCAGTAAGCAATTGTCAAAAAGAAAAAAGCTAAATGTTGGTGAAAACAAAAATCTGAAAATTTGGGGTGTTTTAGCTTCCTCTAGATTCATCTCCTGCCCTCTATGTCTGAGTAGCCTTGAAAAGTTATGGCCCACATTTTTTTCCTTTTTTTAATTATACTTTAAGTTCTGGGGTACATGTGCAGAATGTGCAGTCTTATTACATAGGTATATAGATGTCATGGTGGTTTGCTGCACCAATCAACCTGTCACCTACATTAGGTATTTCTCCTGATGCTATCCCTCTGCTAGCCCCCCACCTCCCGACAGGCCCTGGTGTGTGATGTTCCCCTCCCTGTGTCCATGTGTTCTCATTGTTCAACTCCTGCTTATGAGTGAGAACATGCGGTGTTTGATTTTCTGTTCTTGTGCTAGCTTGCTGAGAATGATGGTTTCCACCTTCATCCATGTCCCTGCAAAGGACAAGAATTCATCATTTTTTATAGCTGCATAGTATTCCATGGTGTATATGTGCCACATTTTCTTTATACAGTATGTCATTGATGGACATTTGGGTTGGTTCCAAGTTTTTGCTATTGTGAATCAGTGTGGCAATTCCTCAAGGATCTAGAACTAGAAATACCATTTGACCCAGCAATCCCATTACTGGGTATATACCCAAAGGATTATAAATCATTCTACTATAAAGACACATGAACACATATGTTTATTGCGGCACTATTCACAATGGCCCACATTCCTATACAGACTGGTAGCCACCAGAGAAAGGAGAATGGAACTGGGGCTTTTTCAATGCCTCAATCCTAAAGAATTATCACATTATTTTACATGCCTAGTGCTTCCATGGAAGACACCACTTAACAGGCTGCCTCTTGTTGACCTGACTTGGATTTCACCCAGTGTGAAAAATCTTCTCCTCAGCACTCATGTAAAAAACAATTACAGGAAAATGTTTTATTTTTGCAGCTGCCTAAAGCTGTGGATAACAGTTGAATCAAATAGTGAACTAAACAAAAAGCTTAAAGGAAAAACTAGAGAATGAAACATCCAAAGATTCTTGAAACTCTCTAGCATATTCCCTAGGAATCCAGATGACAACACATGTACAGAGATATCTACATGCTCAGAAAAAATCTAAGACTGGGCTAAGGTTTCACCTCTGACTGAACTTAAGGTACTTTACAAGCAAGAGGTAAAGGTTAGGAAAGAGCTATCAACGTTAGGTGAATGTCAAATATTTGTGCTAATGTACACTACAGACCCCACTGGCAGAGGCTGGAGAATTTACTGGTTCCAAGCATTAAAGGAAATCACTGTTCTATTATTAGATCACTATGCTGAGAAATGACTTCAGTTGCTACACATGACAAAGAATACAGACTTTAAAAATTAAATTTAGAAAATTTACTAAACAATTAACAACTATAACTACAATAAGCAGCAACAGCAAATCCTGGGGAGGGGCAAGAATCTCATTCTAGAGATCCCATACATTATTTAAAATATCAATTTTCATTAAAAAATGAATGACACAAAGGAACAAGAAAGTATGTTACACAAGTAGAAACAGAAGCAATCAACAGGAAATGTCTTAGAGGACACTAGTTTATTGGATTTACTCGACAAAGACTTTAAATCAGCCAATTTCAATATGTTCAAAGAGCTAAAGAAGAATATAAGAACATTGTCACACTAGCTGGAGAATATTAATAAGAAGATAGAAATTATTTTTAAAAATAAAGGACCAAGTGGAAATCCTGGATTTGAAAAGCAGAATCAATGAAATTAAAAATTTAGTAGAGTGTCTTAGTAGCATATTTGAGCATGAAGAAGGAACTATCAATGAGAATGAAGTCAAGTGATATTGTTATCTGAGGAACAAAAACAAGAATAACAAAGAAAAGTGAACAGAAACTTAGAGGCCTGTAAGATATCATCAATCAGTCCTAGGAAACAAAAGAGAAAGGAGCAGAAATAATATGTGAAATAATAATAGAAGAAAAACTTCCCAAATTTGATGAACATTAATTTACACATCCAGAAAACACAATGAACTCCCCATAGGTCAAACTCAAAGAGGTCCACACGTGGTGCTATGGACTGAATTGTGTCCCCTTCAATGTCCATATGTTGAAACCCTAACCAAATATAATGGTATTTGGAAATGGGGCTTTGGGAGGCAATTAGGGCTAGATGAGATCCTAAGAATGGACTTTCATAATAGGACTGGTACCCTTATATGAAGAAATACTGAGAGCATGAGCTCTCTCTCTCTCTCTACCATGAAAGTTGCAGAGAGAAAGTGTTCATCTACAAGCCAGGAAGAGAGCTCTCTCTAGGAGCTGACAATACTGTCACCTTGATCTTAGACTTGGGTTTCCAGAACTATGAGAAAATTAACTTCTGTTTGTTAAGCCACCAAGTGTATGGTATTTTGTTATGGCGGCCAAAATTACTAAGCTACCTACATACATCACCAAACTGTCAGTAGCCAAAGACAAATAAAAATTACTGAAAGCAACAAGAGAGAAGTAACTCATCACATAAAAAGGATCCTTTATAAGATAGAGTTGATTTCTTCTTTTTTTTTTAAATACAGGAATGGTCATAGTTATTTAAAATATCCCCAAACTGGAAACAATCCAAATGTGCAGCAACAGACGAATAGACAAATGATATGCCAAACCTACTGGCATACTAGCAGGCAATAAAAAGATATAACCTATTGATTCATGTAACATGGATGAGTGAAAATAAGTCAAAAAAGAGTGCATTGATGATTCCATTTATATAACATTCTAGAAAATTGCAAACTACTATATAGCATAGTGACAGAAAGCAGATTAGTGCTGCCTAAAGATAGGGATAGATGGGTCATGGAGAGGCAGGAGGAATGGATTACAAAGAGACATTAGGAAATTTGGGAGAGTAATGGATATGTTCATTATCCTGACTGCTTTACATGTGCATCCATATGTCAAAATGTATCCAGTTGTACACATGAAATATGTATAATTTATTGTATGTCAATCGTACCTAAATAAATTTGTTAAAACTTCAAATAATAAACTTAAAACAAATCTGGCTGACATGGTTTAGCATGAAAACTGAGACAGGCTGAGTGTGAGTCCCCTTTTTGCTGAATATGGGAACTAGAAAATACACATTTAATTAGCACAGGTGTGTTCAGGCTAGGCTGACAGGTTTTTGGCAGGATGTTTTCAAGAAGATTGAGTTAATTTCTAATAAGAAATTAGGGAGGCCAAAGCAATGGCCATACGTCATGGAGGCCAGAATGTACGTAGTGAAAGCACTAAAGAAAAAAAACCTGTCAACTAGAATTCTATATCCAGAAAACCTATTCTTCAAAAATAAGGATAAATTAGTTCCCAGATAAACAAAAACTCAAAGAATTTGTCACTAGCATACTTGAACTAAAAGAAATGATGAGGGAATTTTTCAGCTTGAAATGAAAGAAAACTAGAAAGTAATTTGAATCCGCAAGAAGAAATAAAGACCTCTGGTAATGGTAACTACACAGATAAATATATGACGGGAGAGTTAAAGATAAATAATGTATTTTTTGTTTGTACCTCTTTTTTCCTACCTAACTTAAAAGACAACTGCATAATGCAATCATTATAACCTTGTGTTGATGGACAATGTATAGAGATATAATCTGTGGCAGTAACAGCATAAGGACTAGTTGAGACTATTTAGGAGCACAAGTTTTATATACTATTGATATTATGTTGGTATAAATGTTAACTAGATTGTTATAGATTAAGATATTAATGGTAATCCCCACAACAACCACTAAGAAAATAACTCAAAATTATATTGTTAGAAAAGCAAGATGGGAATTAAAATGGTAAACAAAAAAAATAACTACTTAATACAAAGGAACACAGTAAAGAAGGAATTGTGGGGAAGAAAAACAGACACAGACACAGAAAACAAATAGCGAAATAGAAGCAGGTTATTTTGTAACAGTAATGATATAATTTTAATGGACTAAACACAACAATTAACATGCAGATATCGACAGAATGGATTAAAAGTTATCCAAAAATATGCATACAATGGATATATTTGATATTCTGGCACAAAAATGTTGAAAGTAAAAGGATGAAAACCCACATACGCTGCAAAGGGAAACCAAAAGAGAAGTGGAGAGGCTATAAAAATATCAGATCAAATATACTTTAAGGCAAAAGTAGTACTATAGAGAAAAAAAGATAGTTTTTCATGATAAAGGTGTCAAGCCATCAAGAACATATGACAATTTTCAACACATATATACTTAACAACAGAGCCACAAGATACAAGAAATAAAAACTGACAGATGGAGGGGTGAAATAGTTCAGAAATAATAGTTGGAGACTTAAATAACCCAATTTCAAAAATGGATAGAATAACTAAACAGAAGACCAGAAAAGAAATAGAGAAGTTGACAATGTGATAAACCAACCTATTTGGACAACTACAGAATACTTCATCCAACAATAGCTAAAATACATAGTTTTCTCTATTGTACATGTAGCATTCTCTATGATAAGTGACATTTTAGACTGCAGAACAAGTCTCAAAATATTAAAAATGACTTAAATCATACAAGGTATGTTTTATGACAATATAATGAAATTAGACTTCAACAACATAAATAAATTTGGAAAACTCACAAACGTGGAAATTAACGTGTTCTCAAAACTAATGAATCAAAGAAGTCATAAAGGTAATTAGAAAATACTCTGAGATGAATAAAAATAAAAACATATCAAAACTTACAGGATGCAGTAAAAGAACTGCTTTGAGCAAAATCTGACTGTAAAGGGCTGCATTTAAAAAAGAAATATCTCAAAAACAAACAAAAAATAGTCTTCCACCTTAATAAACTAGAAAACAAAATCACACTAAACTTAAGCAGAAGGAAGGAAATAATAGTGATTATAGTAGAAATAAATGAAATAAATACTATAAAAAATTAGAGAATAATCAATAAGACCAAAAGTTGGTTGGTTTGTGGTAAAGATCAGCAAAACTGATACAACTTTAGCCAGAATAAATTATTTTTAAAGAAAGAAAATACTCAAATTACTAAAAGAATGAAAAAAATGTACATTACTGGCCGGGCACGGTGGCTCATGCCGGTAATCCCAGAACTTTGGGAGGCCGAGGCGGGCAGATCACGAGGTCAGGAGATCGAGACCATCCTGGCTAACACGGTGAAACCCCGTCTCTACTAAAACTACAAAAAATTAGCTCGGTGTGGTGGCCGGAGCCTGTAGTCCCAGCTACTCGGGAGGCTGAGGCAGGAGCGGGAGGCGGTGCTTGCAGCGAGCCGAATCGCGCCACTGCACTCCAACCTGGGCGACAGAGTGAGACTCCGTCTCAAAAAAAAAAAAAAAAAAAAAGTACATTACTACCAACCTGCATTTTTAAAAAAGATTATAACGTGATACTACAAACAGCTGTTTACCAAAAAAAAAAAGATTAATATGTTTAATAATGAACAAATTCAAAGAAAGGCACAAACTAACAAAACTAATTGCTATGGCCTAAATGTTTGTGTTCCCCAAAACTCATATATTGAAACCGAATCACCATTGTGATGGTATTAGGATGGGGGGTATCTTTTGCCATATGAGTACACGGCAAGAAGACACTCTCTGTGCACCAGAAAGCAGGCTCCTATCAGAAATTAAATCTTCCAGTGCTTTGATCCAGGATTTCCCAGCCTTCAGAACTGTAAGATATATATTTCATTTGTTTATCAACTACCCAGTTTATGGTATTTTGTTTTAGCACCCCAAATGGAGTAAGGCAATCACTCAAGAAAAAGTAAAAAAAAAAAAAAAGGACAAACCTATTATGATTAAACAGATTGAAAAAAAAAAACTTTCTACAAAGAAAGCCCAAGACCACATGGCTTCACTGGTTAATTTTATCAAATATTTTAAAAAGAATTAATATCTTCTCTTGACATAGTCTTCCAAAAATTAGAAGAGGGAGAGGAAACACCTACCAATGAATTCTATAAGGCAAGTATTAGCCTTATCCCAAAATCATGCAATGATTTCACAGGAAAAAAAAATTACAGAACAATGTCCTTTATTAGTATAGACCCAAACATCTTCAAAAAATATTAGCATACGAAATCCGGCAACATATACAAAAGCATATGCTACCACCATATGAAATGTATCTCATATGGATAAATGCAAAGCTGACTGAACAGATAAAAATTAGCAATGTAATATCTCATAAAATAAAGTAAAAACACATGATTATCTAAAGAAATGCAGAAAAAGTATTTGGGAAAAATCCAACATGCTTCCATGACAAAAAAGCTCAACAAACTGGGGACTTAAAGCAACGTCCTCCACTTGATTAACGGGATCTACAAAAAACCAACAAGTAACATTAAGCAGAATATCCCCCTAGATCAGGAAGGAGACAAGAGTGTATGCTTCTGTCACTCCTATTCAACACTATAGTGGAGATTCTAGCTAAGACAATTAGGCAAGAAAAATAAAACCATCCATGTTGAAAAAAGAGGAAGTATATAACTATATTTGCATGGCATGATCTTGTACAGAGAAAATCCTAAGGAATCTACTGAAACACTAATAGAATTAATAAATGTCAATATTTTTAAGTGTTTCATTTTATATACTAGCAATGAAAAATCTGAAATGAAACTAAGACAGCAATCCATTTTATACCATTAAAAATAAAATATGCAAAAATAAATTTAACAAAATAAATGACTTGTACACTGTAAATTTTCAAAACATTATTGAAATAAATTAAGATTAAAATAATGAAAATATATTCCAAGTCTGTAGGTTGTAAGACAATATTTTTGTGATGGCAATACTCTATAAATTATTTACAGATTCAACAAAATCCCTCTCAAAATTCCAAATGTCTTTTTTTGGAAGGAGGCCAAAAATTGGCAGGCTGATTCTAAATTTCATATGGAAATGCAATGAATCCAGAAAGGCTCACACAATCTGAAAAGAATAAAGTTGGAGAACTCATGCTATCAAATTTCAAAATTTATTGCAAAGATACAATAATCAAAGCAGCATGGTATTGGAACAAAGACAGGCATGTAGATCAATGGAATGTAATTTAGCATCCAAAAATAAACACATATAGTTATGTAAAATAATTTTTGACAAGGGTGCCAAGACAATTCACTCAGGTAAATAATAGTCTTGTCCACAAATGGTGCTGTGACTACTAGATAGGCACATATTAAAAATGAATTTGAATACCTATGTCATATATCCACAAATCAACTCAAAATGGATCAACCACCTAAATGCAAGCGCTAAAGCTATAACAATCTTAGAAAAAAAACAGAAGTACACATCTTTATGACCTTGTTTTAAGTAAGAGTTTATAAAATATGACATATATAGTATAAGCAGCCAAAGAAAAAACAGATAAGTGAGACTTCATCAAAATTAAAAACTTTTGCATATCAAAGAACACTATCAAAGAAGTCACAAGCCAACCCACAGAGGGGAAGAAAATATTTGCTCATTATATATTTGAGATTCTAGATTACATAAAGAACTCTTGCAGCTCAACACTGAAAAAAAAATTGAAGTGGGCTAAGTGTTTGAATAAACATTTCTCCAAAGACAATACAAACATCCAATAAACACATGAAATTATGCATAACATCATTAGTCATTAGGGAAATGCAAATCAAAACCACAATGAGATGCTACTTCACATCCATTAGGTTGGCTATAATGAAAAGACAAAAAGAAAATAACAAATGTTAGCATGTTAGAATGTGGAGAAATGGGAACCTCATACGTTGCTCTGGGGATTTAAATGGTACCGCTACCTTGAAAAGAGTTTGGCAGTTCTCCAAAAAGTTAAGCATAAACTTACCATATGACCCAACAATTCCACTCCTGGGTTTATATCCAAGAAAACAAAAAATATATATCAGCACAAAAACTTATACACAAATGTTCATAGCAGCATTATTTGTAATAGCTGAAAAATGGAAACAACTCAAACATCTATCAACTAATAAATGGATTAACAAAATTTGGCATATCTGTATAATGGAATATTCATCCATAAAAAGAATGACATACTGATGCACACTATAACATGTCTGAAACTTGAGAACATGCTAAATGAAAGAAACCAGATATGAAGTTCCCATATTGTATCAATACCTTTATATAAAATATTCAGAATAAGCAAATCCCATTAAGATAGAAAGTTGAATAGTTGTTAGGTGCTGGAAGGACAGGAAAATAAGGAGTGAATGCTAGCAGGTGTGAATGATTTTTTTCTGGAATGATGAAAATATTCTACAACTATATAGTGGTGATGGTTGCACAGCCTTGTGAATATATTTAAAACCAATAAAATATACACTTTAAAACAGTTAATTTTAAGCAATGTAAATTACATTAATAAAACTCAATACATTGATACATTTGTGAATAGTTTCATATCTTCACTGATTTATTATAAACTGAATGCAGGAGGAATACAGCCTGAAAAGATATGCTCCAAAATGTTTATAGCGAGTAACTTTGGGTAGTGAGAATAAGGATTTTTTTTAAAAAAAATTTAACTTCTTCTTTCATTAAAAAAAAAAATTGCATTAACTCTATAATCCAAAATTAGTTAAATGAATTTAGTGGATAAATTAAAAATAGATAAAATTAAAATGGCTAATAGAAATTATTAGACATTCATTTACCAAAAAGTACATGAAATTTGACCCATTCTTCACACTTTGTTAACTCAAAATGAACTACAGAGTAAATTTAAAACATAAAACTACAGAATATTTTAGTATTAAACATAGAATAATATCTGTTTAACCATGGTTTAAGCAAAGCATCCTTCAGTGTGACACAAAAATATGATTTGTGGAAGAAAAATTAATAAATTGTATATTAGCAAAGAAACTTCTGCTCTGTGAAACACACAATTTTAAAAATGTGAAAATAAGTCACAGAGTAGAAGGAAATATTTGCAAATCACATTTCTGACAAAGGACCTGTATTTAGAACATAAAAATAATTCTCAAAATTCAATAATAAACAAGCAAGCCAATTTCATAAGTGGGCAAAGATCTGAACAAACACTTCACCAAATAAAATACGTATATGCAAATAAGCATAGGAAAAGGTGTTCAATAGCCCTATTCATGAGAAAATGCAAATTAAAACTTCAAGATATCACTACACACTATTATAATGGAGGTATAAAAACCCTGACAATGTCAAATGCCAGTGAAGAGTAGAGCAACTGACACACTATCCAATGCTAGTGTGAATGTAAACTGGGTACCATCACTTTTGAAAACAGCTTGGCAATTTGTTATAAAGTTAAACAAGAAAATGAAAACTTACATTCACATAAAAATTTGTATGCAATTGTAGCAGCTCTATTCATAATTGCCAGAAACGGAAATCAGTCAGATGTCCATCAATAAGTAAATGGGTAAATTGTGATATATCCCTACAAAGAAATAATATTTAGCAAGTAAAATGAACAAACTATTGATTCACATACCATCTCCACTGCCTTTGGCTAAATGAAAGAAGCCAGACTCAAAAGTCTATATGTTCCACAATTCCACTCATACAACTTTCTAGAAAAGGCAAAATAGAGACAAGAGAACCCACCAGTGGTTAGAGGAGCTGTATACAAAAAGGAAGAATGAGGGAATTTCAGAGACAATGGAACTGTTCCATGTTATGGTTGTGGTGGTAGATGTATAATTCTAAGCATTTGTCAAAACCCATAGAACTGTATATAACAAAGAGAATTTTATTCTATGTAAATAAATATGTAAATAAAATAGAAATAAAAATGTATAGAGATAAAAACAAAAATGCAACTGATAGGACATGAAATGAATGAAATAAAATTAACTATGCAAATGAACCCCATCCCAAAGCATATATTGACACATACACTTACACTCACACACACTCAGAGCTTAAAATTGATTTTTATCTAAACATTGAACAAAATGGCCCTGCAAAGTAAGTTCAAAGCTTCAGCCAAATTGAAACTGCAAACAGGCTCAGTGCTAATTCTGAGTATGTACTGGATTTACCTAAATAAGAAAATTATTTATATCATTGTTACCATAATACCATAATAACCGCATATTATGTCATGTAATATAATATTTTATATATAATAGCATGATACAGTTATGTTTCTAAGAAGGATGAGTCAATTTCAAAGGTAGTAATATAATGGGATATGGAAAAGCAACATGAAAAAGAGTCAAAGAGCATTTCCAAGGGATAACTAATAAGTTGTTGCCATTACTTTGACATTCTTCCACAACATTAGGAAGACCTACAGCAAAGAAAAAGAACATGGAGTTGGAAAGTGGGAGGGGTTGTGACAGAAAAGAAGTCAAGGAAGGGACTGAGTTCTGTGTTGATACTAGTTTGATGACAAAGGAAGATCCACAAGGGACACAGTGAACAGCAAGAATTCTGAGAAGGTGGGGGTTCAGATCCAAAGGTGATATGGAAATAAAAGCTCCTTATGAATTCACAAAACATTAGGGGATAGCATTTGACTTTTCAAATTTCAGAATGGAGGCTGAAACCAATCTCATTTGGATGTGACAGGAAGGGCACTTCCAGCTGACATGTGGGAGCAATCAAACTGTCTACTCTCAAACAACTTATGAAAATAAACCACTTAAAAATAGGGTTTATATAAAGTAAGTGGTGAAGAAGACATACAAGTAACAAATGGGTGAAACTGAAATTTGGGTAACCAGAAGTTGGAATTCAGGGGCAGTCAGCAGAAACCTGTGGAGGCTAAATAGGACCTCAGATTAGGGACTCAAAATTTTCTTACCTGTCATCTTATCCTCACACTACACTTACACTCTATCTTGTCCCTAGTTAAGGCTTTCAGTTACTTCCTCCTCTCTCATGGTTCCATTTATCAGTATTCTGTAAGCTTCACTTGCTTCATTACACTAGATTTCCATGATCAACCACTAAAGCAATGTTGATGTTCTAATCTGAAAACTGTCAAGAATTGTGAAGGAGCTGAGATTGTGCCCTACTTGTAAGCTAATAATTTAGCCTGCTACAGGTTTCACGGATTCTGGCAGAACACACAGGACTTCTAATCAGAAATAAAAGACCATGGATTACTTCTAGCAATAGCAATAGCCAAAGGATCGGGATTTTCATACTTCTCCGCACCCCACTTCTCACAAAGCAACAGGAAGAAGGTCAGATGACATCTGCACACATCATGAGGTGGTGTTACAGGAAAGAAACTCTGAGCTTAGGGAACCTGAATTTTTTACAATGGGCAGATAATTTGCAAAAAGGCTTATTTTTTTTTCAAGGTAAAATTCAGAGAGAAAATTTGAACAATTATACAAGGGAAGAATTTCCAAGCCACCATACAATTTCACAAAGGGGAATAAAGACAAGCTTTTCAGCTCTTGTCAGACCCAACTCTACTCTTTTCAATTGTGTTAGTGCATGAGCTTTGCCCCTTTCATTTCAAGAATAAGGCTTAAATACAATATTACTTTCTAAGAACATTATCAATCTACCCAAATCATGACTTATCTCCTACTTCACCAAGGAGATAAGAATAATTGTCATGAGGCCCTTTTACTTTATATCAAAAGACCCATAATATCTAGAACATACATGCAATAGCAATTTTTCTTCATGCTGTGTGCCTAATATGACAGCTCATAGTCCTCTGATACAGGAATTTTTTTCTTACTTCATTTTAGTGATTAGCTTTAAAACTAGGCTTTATAACTTCTGGAGAAGTCATCAAGCTTGTTGTGGTAATGGTATCTTTCGTTCTGAAATACATCACTTTGCTCTTGAAATCTTTTTGGTGTTTGGTGACAAAAATGATCCATTTAATAATAAAATGTATTATTTAGCTCAGTTCTGAACTATCAAAATATGAATGTTCTCCATGTTTGGGTATCTCCACTTTCTCCATAATCCATTCTGCTCACTTCTACCATATTGATTTGAAGATCATGTTCTATTTTGCTACTGTCCAACATAAGAAAACAAAACAAAACAACAAAAAAAAAAACAAACAACAACAACAACAAAAACTGATGGCCAATTAAATAAAGTTTAAATTTCTTATTTTAAAGTTCTAGGAACTTGTGTAATTACTAAAGCATAAAGTAATACAATTTAGAACTAGGAATCAGGTGACAAATATCCATAATTAATTGTGTTATCCTACCTGTAAGCCTCCTTCCTTATGTGTGTAAAATGAGGAGTGAACACATCAAACATTCTAGCTGTAAAATTACACAAGTCTACTTTCTAAATCTTAGCTTCCATTATCCATCAATTGCTCTCTGCTTTTTGGTCCAATGAAACTTGTGCCATTCCACAGAAAAGCATTTTGAGAGTGCTATACCTGCCAAATTTTTTGCCACTGCCATTTATCTCATATGCAATATTTAACTCTTACCCATAATAAAATATTAGCCTTATATCATGGTTAAATCTTTCGTAAAATTTTCCTTAACCAGAACCAATAAACTGCCTTTTATAAATTCCCAAACACATGGATTTTATTTTTGTTGGCACTCTGCAAAATCTCTTCATATTGTAGCTTTAAAAAAAAAAAACAAAAAAAACCCAAAAACTTTATTTTTAGTGAAGTTATAAGTTCACAGCAAAACTGGATAGCAGGTTCACAGCAAAACTGGATAGAAAGTAAAGAGATTTCCCATATATGCTGTATCCTAACATATGCATAGCCTCCCCTACTTTCAATATCCTGCACCAGAGTGGTACTTTTGTCACAATTGATTAATCTCCCTTGGCAATCATTATCACCCAGAGTGAACTTATAGTTTACATTGGGGTTTACTCTTGGTGTTCTCAATTTTATAGGTTGTGACAAATAACATGTATCCACCATTGTAATATAATACAGAATTGTTTTATTGCCCT
Source organism: Macaca mulatta (assembly GCF_049350105.2). Lineage (NCBI taxonomy): Eukaryota > Metazoa > Chordata > Mammalia > Primates > Cercopithecidae > Macaca > Macaca mulatta. The sequence continues at coordinate 58,287,240 of NC_133423.1, read as the reverse complement.
AAAATTCCCCTGTGCCCTGCCTATTCATCCCTCCCTCCTGCTTACACTGATACTTTTTCTGTTTCTATATTTTGCCTTTTCCAGAGTGTCAGATAATTGGAATCATACATCATGTAACCTTTTCAGCTTAGATTTTTTCACTTAGTAATATGCATTTAAGGTTCTCCTTGTCTTTTCATAGTTTGATAGTCCACTTCTTTTTAATGCTAAAATATTTCATTGTCTGGCTATACCAGTTTATTTAGCCAATCACCTAATGAAGAACTTGTTATTTTTAGGTTTTAAAAATTATTTAAAAATTTTTTGCGGGTTTTATGTAGACCTATGTTTTCAACTCCCTTGTGTAAATACCAAAGAGTTTGATTGCAGGATTGTGTGTTAAGAATATTTTTAGTTTTATTTAAAAAACCATGAAGCTGTCTTCCAAAGTGGCTGTACTATTTTGCATTTCCACCACCATTGATGAGAGTTCTATTGCTCCACATCCTCACCAATATTTGGTACTGTCAGAGATTTGGATTTTCACCATTCTAATCAGTAAGTAGTGGTATCTCACTGTGCTTTAATATGCATGCAATGTCCTAATTACACATGATGTCAAGTACTGTAGTTATTTTTGTAGATACTATATCTCCATGTTAATTACAGGTGTTTTAAGAGTATGAAAAGTCATTCATCTTTTTGTCATTAACTGGATACAGTATAATGTCTCATATACACTTGCCACTCAAATAATTGTTGAATATATGCTAGGGCTGGAGTAAAAAAAAATGAAAGAATTGAAGGAGATATGCCTCAGTTCAGTCTCAGAGGTGTCTAAGATATAATGCCAGAGTTAGCTATTGCTTAAATTTTTAGTAATTTCACATATTGATAAATGTATATATTGCAGATATTCCTCAACTTATAGTGGGGCTATATCCCAATAAACCCATTGTAAGTTGAAAATACTGTAGCAGACAATACACTATTTAACACAGTACACCTAACGTACTAAGCACCATAGCTTGGCCTAGCCTACGTTAAATCTGCTCAGAACACTTATATTAGCCTACAGTTGTGCAAAATCATCTGATAGAATCCTATTTTATAATAAAATATGAATACCTAAAGTAATGTATTGAATACTGTACCAAGAGTGAAAACTAGAATGACCCTCTGTCACTGCCCACCACCCCAAGAGAGTATTATATCACATAAAACTAAACCAGGAAAAGATCAATTCAAAATCTGAAGTAAGTTTCTACTGAATGTGTATAATTTTCTCAACATTGTATAGTTCAAAAGCCATAGTCAAACCATCGTAAGTCCATCATAATTTGAGGACTATCTGTATTTAGACCCAAATGAATATTCTTACCTATACAAAATTAACATATGAACCCAAGGTACCTGACCTCAAGGTTTTATAATAATATTGATACTTTTTAAAAAAATAGACTCGGGGAGATTAAAGGTAAAATGAGCTATATTTCCACTATATTAACTTCTATCAAAGACTTCCAATAACCTTGAATAATGGCAATGTCTTAGTCTGTTCTCTGTTTCTGTAAGAGAATACCTGAGACCAGATAATTTATAAAGCAAAGAGTTTTATTTGGCTTGTGGTTGTGGAAGCTGGAAAGTCCAAGATCAGGTGGCAGCATCTGGCCAGCGCTGGATTAGGGCCTTGTGCTGCATCATAAAATGGCACAAAAGTGGAAGGGCAAGTGAATGCATGCAAAAGAGGCAAAACATGAGGGGCAGTCTCAGTTTATATTAATAACTACCTGATCTCATAGTAACTCTTGCAGTCCAGAAAGAGTGATACTTGCTTAAGCCAAGCAAGTGCTCTACCACTTGAGCTAATTCCCCTAGTTCAACCATTATGGAAAACAGTATGGCGATTCCTCAAGGATCTAGAACTAGATGTACCATATGACCCAGCCATCCCATTACTGGGTATATACCCAAAGGATTATAAATCATGCTGCTATAAAGACACATGCACACGTATGTTTATTGCGGCACTATTCACAATAGCAAAGACTTGGAATCAACCCAAATGTCCGTCAGTGACAGACTGGATTAAGAAAATGTGGCACATATACACCATGGAATACTATGCAGCCATAAAAAAGGATGAGTTTGTGTCCTTTGTAGGAACATGGATGCAGCTGGAAACCATCATTCTTAGCAAACTATCACAAGAACAGAAAACCAAACACCGCATGTTCTCACTCATAGGTTGGAACTGAACAATGAGATCACTTGGACTCGGGAAGGGGAACATCACACACCGGGGCCTATCATGGGGAGGGGGAAGGGGGGAGGGATTGCATTGGGAGTTATACCTGATGTAAATGACGAGTTGATGGGTGCTGATGAGTTGATGGGTGCAGCACAGCAACATGGCACAAGTATACATCTGTAACAAACCTGCACGTTATGCACATGTACCCTAGAACTTAAAGTATAATAATAAAAAAAAAAAGAGTGATACTTGCTCACTCCCTAAGAATTCACCAGTTCCACAAGAGCAGCATTAATACCTCTTAATGACCCAATCCAACTTAAAGGCCCCTCCTCTGAACACTGCCACACTGGGGACCAAATTTCTAACACACGAATTCTCATGAATACACTCAAAACGTAGCAAGCAGTTTGACTTTCAAAGTTAATTTATTCAGCAAAAATTGATTGGGTGTTTACTATATAAAAGGCCCTATTCTAGAACAAGAAATGTATTAGTGAGCAAAATCAAAGAATCCCTATTAATGAAAAAGTTAATTTTTACCAAGTTATACATATAAGCTTATTCCATTATATGTAATAGTACATTTTAAGACTATATTCCACATAGTATATTTTAAATTAATGTATTCTAGTTTAGAAACAATTCAATCTGAAAAAATAATACTAAGCCATTTTAAACTGAGTTCAAAATATTTACTTTATTTTGATTCCTCATTTGCAAAATAAATACATATTTTTTAATTCCCATAAGGCTGAGTTATTTGAATCCAAAGGAGTCATACTGGCAGTGCCCTATGGACTTGGAGATTCATTTTAAACATCTATTTTGCAGGTTGCTATGACATCATGAGGTTTCCATCTAAACTTCATACTGGACCATTGTTCTGTTTTAAAGTTACAATTCCAATAGTAGAGAAAGTTATATATATGCATATATATATATATATATATATATAAAGCTTGTTATATATAATGTATTATTTTATATATATTACTTATTTTATACCTACGTATACATACACACACATGTGCGCACATATATATGTATTAGATATATTGCATATAGAGAGTATCCAAATGAATTTCAACATCTCTGTTTTGGCAGGAATTCAGATTTATAAACAGCAAGCTTCCATCTGGAATTATGGTCTATATAAAGTGGCAAAACAGATTGATTGATATTCATTTACCATAATTACAAGAGCTGAGAATGCTTAGCTCTTGATAAGTATGGCTAGAGGCCATCTGTAACAGATCGCATGCAAATAAAAGCTTGGAATATAAATCAAAATGGTCTCTTAAAATGTAATGCAACTGGACAAATGGTGTATATGATTGTATATATCTCCCAAATACTCCTCTATAAATAATTGTCAAATAATAACAATATATTCAGTAACATTTTATTATGTTTATATATTCAAAATTTATATGAATAAATGTGCTGTCCTTTATATATGAAGGTAGAATCCCAGTCACCAAAAATAAAATGTGTGCTTTGAATTACTAGTAGGATTTATCTGTTTATAGTGAGTCCTAGTCTCTGATATCCTTGTAATTTATATTCATAAACTGAGTGGAACAGGTCAAGGGAAGAGTCCAAAGACATTTTTAATATGTAAAAATAGCAAATGAAATGTTAGGTTTTGATTACTTAGAATTTAATTAATATTTAAACATACACATAACTATATTTTAACAATAATTTTAAAATTATGCATTTCATTACAGTTGTATATTTATTTCACACTCCAAAAAGTACAATAATGTTATTCAGATCAGAACATGATAGAAATAATTTTATATTCCAAAACATGTCAACAGTATTTTATACATAGGTTTCTGGCATAACTATGCAAAACTGTTTCACTTATTACAAAAATATTCTAACACAGCCAAAGAATCTCATCAGGGCAAAGAGTTATAAGTACCCCATGTTACTTAAAAAATAAAGATATTGCTTAAAAATCACTGAATATGCGAATAAACTTTAGTTTGAAATTGTAGAACAGAAAGTAGAAAGATCCTATGTTTTACTGTGTTTTCTTAAAAATACGACTACACGATTACACAATTTCAGGTCGTGGGCATGTGATAAAACAAGAAAATTCCACACGTATTTGATTGTATCCCCCCCAATTCTACTAACTTCCTAATTTTAAAATGTATTATCAGTTGAAAATACTATTAAGTTTCACTCTTTTCATTTCCATCGTTCTAAATTTTTCAGAAATTGATTTACACTATACCATATAAAATACATACATATATAATATAATGATATTGTACTATATAACACAATAATTGATCACTTGTCAGTTAATATGATTTTACTATAATTAACATAATATCCAACTTGAAAATTCTTATACACTTAAAATTTCATATACAAAAAATTCCAGAGGCGGTGCTTTTCCATTTGGTTCTGAGTCAAAAAGGTATCATCATGACCCATGTTAGCAGTTCCCAATTTTACCCTTTGTCATCCATGTCATGGTAATTCTATCTCTCTGTTGTTTGCAATATGACTTCAGAAGTCTCCAGCTTCATGTTTATGCACTGCCATGTCAATCAAAGACTGTTTTATTCTGTTAATCTCTTTATTTATGGAGAAATAACTTTCCTGAAAGCCTTACAAAAGACTTTCCCTTAGCTCTTGTTTTATAGATGGGGTTTATAGTCCAAATCTCTAGCTTCCAGGGAAGCTGGAAAAGCAAGTCTGTAGCACATTCAAACTTTACAATAGGAAGCCAGCTATGCCAGCAGAGAAGGGCCAAGAGAGGAATACAGGTTGGTGATATTAGCTACAAGTCTGTCACATCTCTATATTTGTCTAATTTACCCTACAGTGTTAAAAATTCCTCTACCTACCAACCTATTCTCCCCCTACACACACATATACTCATTCAAATATGCACATGTGCATGTTCCTCCTGCAATTATTAGCTTATGTAAAGGAGATACTGTTTGTTGTAATGTGCTAAGATATTAGATGTACATCTCTCCACTATGTCAGGATTGTATATTAAAGCTCTGAAATTTTGGCAAGATTTTCAGCTAAAAGGATTAAGAAGCCTTTATTGGTATCTGCAAAAACAAAGAGCTGTCACAAGTTTACAGCTCTTTGAGATTTACTGCTTCTTTAGTAAAATAAATCATTGATGAAAGACATCATTGATGACACAAATAAATGAAATCCTATGTTCATGACTTGAGAGAATATTGTTAAAATATCCATAGTACCCAAAGCAATCTACAGATTCAATGTAATCCCTAATAAAATTCCAATGACACTTTCACATAAATAGAAAAAAATTCTTAAAATTTGTATGATACCACAAAAGATGCAAAATAGCCAAAGCGATCTTGAGCAAAACCAAATCTGGAGTCCTCACACTATCTGACTTCAAAACACACTACAAAGTTGTAGTAATCAAAACAGTATGGTACTGGTAATAAAAACAGACACACAGACCAATAGAGCAGAACAGATAACCCAAAAGTAAATTCACACATTTAAAGCCAATTGATTTTTAATAAAGGTGCCAAGAACGCATAATGGAGAAAGGACATTTTCTTCAGTAAATGGTATTGGGACAACTTGATATCCACATGCAGAAGAATAAAAGTAGGCCCATATCTCACACTGCTGTTGCTTAAATGTGTCTTCCAAAGCTCATATGTTAGAAACTTAATCCCCAATGCAACAGTGTTGAGGTGGGGCTTTTCAGAGGTAACTAGGTCATGAAGGCTCTGCCCTCATGAGTAGATTAATGATATTATCATGGGAGTGGGTTACTTATCACAAAGTGAATTGTTATAAGAAGCAAGTTAGGCGCCCCCTTGCTCTCTTGCTTTTTCATGCTCTCTTGCACTTCCACCTTTCACCATGAAATGATGCAACAAGAGGGCCTTCACCAAATGCAGGCTCCTTGACCTTAGATTTCCTAACCTCCAGAACTGTAAGAAATAAATTTCTATTCTTTATAAATTACCCAGTCTTTGGTATTCCATTATAGCAACACAAAATAGAGTAAGGCACATACCATATACAAAAATTAACACCAAATTATTAAAGACTGACACGTAAGACCTAATACTATAAAACTGCAAGAGAAAAACATAAGGAAAAGTTTTATGACATTAGTCTAGACAATGATTTTTTGATATATGCCCAAAACACAGGAAACAAAAGCAGAAATAGACAGATGGAATTGTACCTAACTGAAAAGATTCTGCACAGCCAAGGAAACAATTGACAGAGTGAAGAAAGAATCTATGGAATGAGAGAAAATATTTGCAAACCATGCACATATTAAAGGGGTTAATATCCAAAATATATAAAGAACTCAACTCAATAGTAGAAAAATCATGAGCAAAGGATTTGAACAGACATTTTTCAAAGCAGACATATAAACAGCCAATATGAATATCAGGATAATGCTCAAAATCGCTAATCATCAGATGAAAGCAATTTTAAACCACAATGATACGTCATCCCATACCTATTATACTGGCTATTATTTTTAAAATATAAAAGGCATTTGAGAAGATGTGAAGGAAAAAAAAAAACCTTTGCACACTGTTGGTAGGAATGTAAATTCATATAGCTATTATAAAAAATATGGAGGATCCTCAAAAAATCAAAAATAGAACTACCATATGATCCAGCCATCCTACTACTGGGTATATATTCCAAGGAAATGAAATCATAATGTTGAAAAAATATCTATACTCTCATGTTCATTGCAATCTTATTCACACTAGCCAAGATATAGAATCAACCAGTGCCCATCAACAGATGAATGGATAAAGAAAATGTGGTATGTATACACAACCAAATACATGCAGTATTAATAAAGAAGGAAATTGTGTCACTTGCAAAAACATGGATGAAGCTGGAGGACATAAGTGCAATAAGCCAGGTAAAGAAAGATAAATTCTTCATGATCTCATTTATATGTGAACTTTATAAAAGTTGAACAAACAGAAGTAGAGAGTAGAATGGTGGTTACCAGGGGCTAGGGTGGGGGATAGGGATTGGGGAATGTTGTTTAAAGGATACAAAATTTCCCTTAGGAGGAATAAGTTAAAAATATACAATGTACGATTTCATGAGTACAGTTAAAAAAGGTATTACATTCTTGAAAATTGCTAAGATAGTACGTTTTTAGTATTCTCATTACAAAAAGTATGTGAAGCAATGCATATGTTAATTAGCTCAATTTAGTCATCCCACAATCTATACATATTTCAAAACATGTTTTATAAGATAAATATATAGAATTTTTATTTTCCAATTGTTAAATAGATACTATATTTTAAAAGAAACTAAGAAAAGAAGGAAAGAAAGATAAGGAAAAAGGGAGGGAGGGAGGGAGGGAAGGAAGGAAGGAAGGAAGGAGAAAAGAATGAAGAAAAGCAGCAAATTTTTGTTGGGATTTATTAAATTACTTTGTGAGTAAGCTGGGAAAAAATGTATCTTTGTTCAAAATTTAAATATGTTTACACATTTTGTTTCACTTTATTCATTTTTCAAGAGCTACTATGTTAGCTCTGTTATCCTCATTAGTTTTTGGATAATAAAGTTATAAATTTTTGTATGTAATTAATATAAAAACTGCCTACCTAGGCTGGGCGCAGTGGCTCACGCCTGTAATCCCAGCACTTTGGGAGGCCAAGGTGGGCGGATCATCTGAGGTTGGGAGTTTGAGACCAGCCTGACCAACATGGATAAACCTCATCTCTACTAAAAATACAAAATTAGCCAGGCGTAGTGGTACATGCCTGTAATCTCAGCTGCTCAGGAGGCTAGGGCAGGAGAATCGTCGGAACCCGAGAGGCAGAGGTTGGGGTGAGCCGAGATCACGCCATTGCACTCCAGCCTGGGCAACAACAGCAAAACTCCATCTCAAAAAGAAAAGAAAAGAAAAGAAGAGAAAAACTACCTACCTAAATGTGAATATGTGAATATCTTTTTAAAAGCTATTTAACATACAGATATTTTACTTACTCCAACCCACTTAATTCAAATTAATAAAAAGCTTGCAGTAAAAAAGAATTTTTACATTACCAAAATCTTGTAATTACAGCCTTGTGTTAAATCAATTACAATTAAAATTTTAAAGATACTTTATCAGAAATTACTGATACAGTTTTCAAGAAATGCTAAGGCATCACTGTAACATTTTTCTTAAATCTTCATTTTATGGATATTACTATTGACAATTGGCATCATGTTTCGTTCTAAATTCTTTCTCAAAATTAAAATTAATAAAAATAATCTAAATATGGGTCTCAAATAACAAAATATTTATCAATGTAGAAATTGATGTAGGTAAGAAAAAACAAAATTTGCAAATCTTGATGATTTTATTAGTACAAAATACTGAAGAGGCCAAACCCAGTTTGTTTTTATTTAATGTATGTTTAATAGATTATTACCTTTTCAAATAATATTGCTGTGTTTTCCTTTAAGTTTCAAGGTTTGTAATGCAAATGTTAGTTTTCAAAAAAAAAAAATGTTATTTAAATTTAATAAAGCTTTGTACCAGTGTGTGCCAAATAAGCTTCTTGTGGCCAATGTATTATGGCCAATTATGCCAATTTTATGACTAGTTGCATGCATTTTATTTTCCATTGCAATGACGAAGATACCTGAAAGTTAGAAAAAATGTCACCTTGCCTGGGATTCTCCACTAGCATTGCTTCAGTAAGGTAAAATATCATGACATTAGCATTAACGTATAGGTGGAACAATCTTCTATTTTTTAAAAATCTCTCCCAGTAGATAAAGAATTCATTTTTCTGTTCTTCAGGGTAACCTTTATCTAACTTTCTTACTTTAACAATTTAGATAACTGTAGAAGGTCACACAGGAAATAGCTGTACTCATGAATACCCAAGAAATGAATAAATCTCATTTTCTGACCAAAAAAAGAATGATTATATATACCTGCTGCTGCTTCTTATGTTTGAAGAAAATGTGTTAATTGCAAAATATCAGATTCCCTTCAGGAATGTCTATGCTGAAAACATTGTTTCCCTCATATTTCTCCAGGACACAAATAAACATTTCTACCATTGTGTCAAGTTCAACAAGAGGAGCTGTCTGCTTAAATGTGTGCACATACTTACCCTCATAGAAATACTAAGGACAGTCAGCTAGCTTACAAAGATTCCATCATCTTGTTTTACTCAAACTAAGGAAGGTAACTGCTGACAACATTATATGACATCTTAGAAAACTGCTGATCAGAGCCACTTGAGACTGATCACACACATTCACAATCTTTTCAACTGCGCAGAGTCAGAATCACAAAGTGGTTTAGATCACAACATAATTCAGTAAATAATAAAGTAAATGGCCTGTCCTCTAAGTGAAGTTGACATTACTGAGCTACTGTCAGTAGAACATGAATTTTGATTAGATGTTCACAGCAGGGATTTGGGGGCCCTCCAGCAAACATTTCTGAGAGGGTTTATTCACACTTTGTTAACTGCAAAACATATGTATTTGCAGCAAACTTCCATGCAACGGAAAGATTACTTGGCATTTACAGAAACCAGCAGAAAGGGACTTTTCCCTTAGAATAGTTTAACTTATTTTCCATTAACTTTTGTCTTTCTCCATATTATAATTCCTTAATCTACACTTAAAGGTTCAAGAAACTAAATAATATTCAACAAATAAGTATTTTCTATAAATTCAATGAGTGTAGTTTTATTAGACACGGTATACAAACTATTTTATAACTCCTTATATATTTCTGATAACAGTCTTTAAGAAGGCTTGGTAAATTAATGAGCAGATACTTTAGAACTTTTGAAATACATTCCTGTTGCTTTTGCCGTCTCTTTGATATCAAACAATAGGTATAGCGAAGGTTTTGAGTTCTTCTGTTTTCTTTTAAGAGTAGAAAGTATAATGATGAATTTATGAAGATCTATTACTCTCTTTTATACAAAATTATTTGCACATGAGAAAAACTACAAAAGCGTGCTAACTCATATAGAAATTACAATATATAACATGGGAATTAAGCAGGTTTTAGTGATATTCAATATTCTATTCCATTTCATTACAATTTTACAATTAAGAAAATAGAAAACCGAAAGCTATGATCTTTATCCTTTTTCTATTAAAAGCATCCTTTCAAATCAATAATAGATTTTCTTTAAATGGCATTTCAGTGTTGAATAAATCGACAGGTAAAATCTAATCCAATTTCTTAATTTTATAGTTCATCAAGGAGAGGTCAAAAAGAGAGGCAAATGAGTATTTGCCTTGTCTACAGTAAACACAGGTGTACAGGCTGATAATACCATGAAAGAACAAAGCCATATGTTTTATACTCAACATTTATTATATGCTTGCTTTGTGCCAGAAGCTAAGGAATAGTGGAAGAAAATTTAAACTCTGCCTGTTCCGGTGGAGTTTATCTCATGGAAATTACAGGATTTAATCAAATAATCACATCAGCACATGTATTATCATAAAGGGACATAAACACTAAGAAGAAATACTATGGTGACATGCTGTAAAAAGCATCACTTGAGATGAGACCCAAAGGATGTACAGGAGTTAACTCCGTGGATAGGGTGGCGGAAGGTGGTTTTAATTCCTGGCACAGGGAACAACACGGGAAAAGGCCTCGGTAGGGAAGAAGCATCATTAACTTAAGGACATGAACAAAGATAGATCAATAGATCTATCAGATACCTAATGTGAAAAGAGAAGAAATGGGTTGATAAAAATGAAAAGAGCTTTGGAGATTTATGGGACAATATCCAAATTTCTATCATGTGGGTTGTTAAAGGCCCAGAAGGAAGGCAAGTAGAAAAATATTTGAAGAAGTAGTGGGCAAAAATCCACATTTAGTGAAAGACATAAATTTAAACAAAATTTACAAGAGTCAAGACACCAAATCACAAGGAGAATACAGTGAAACCTAGTCATGTCACAGTGAAACTTGAACATCAAAGAAAAAGTCAATCTTCAAAGCACCTAGAGAATAAACAACACATTGCATACAGAATAAAAATAACTTGAACTTTTGTGGATTTCTCATCAGAAAGTATACAAACCCACAGTCCTGAAAGGGTTTATTAGTTTCTACTTTTTTATTATATACTTATTTTGGATTGCCTTTATTTTCTCCTTTTCTGACTGCTTAAATCATATGGGATATCTCATTGATTTCCAATCCTCCTCACTCCCTATAAAGAGAAACACTAAAAGTGACAAACGCCAATTTGGCTGCCTCATAAAAATTTTGACATAAATATTTTCCTTATTTCCTTCAAAATATTTTCGAATTTCCCTTTTGACTTTTCTTTGGTAGATGAATTATTTTTCAGTGTGCTTTTAAAACTTTCAATTACATTTTCAAATAACAATTCACTTATAATTTTTAATTTAAATTAAGAATCCATCTTAGAAATGTATTGATACTTGTTTTATAGCATAATGTATATGGAACTTTAAAAAATTATTTGCATATTTTTGGGAATAATGTGGATGCTGTCATTGCTAGGTATAGGTAAAATATCTGTACATTTGACCAAGCTTCTTTACTGTTAGATTAAATCTTGTACTTTTTTTAGTAAAGGGCAGTCAAACCAGACAAGAATTGAATGAAAATACGTGACAAACTTTCCACTATTGTAGTGTTTTTTGCCAATTTTTCATTGTAATTCTGCCAAATTTTGCTTTATATATGACAAAAATCATACTACTTGGGCATACAAGCTCAAGTTCAAGTTCAGTTGTGATTTCTCTGTTGGAAACCTAGGGGCCTGTGTTAATTGTTTCATTCCAAAGAGAATTTGCAAAAGCTTCTGCCAGTCACCCTCAGGTGCTACCCTCTCTTATTCACTAATATTAATTTCCTAACTTTGAATCTTCATGATTGCATTGCTATTGCATATGGGAACAACAAATCAACATAAGTGAGGGACCTATGGTTATGAATTATCAGAGGAAATGTTCCTTCTTTTTCAGAGCAAAGCCTGAGACAGAGAAGTTTTGTTTTTGTTTTTGTTTTGTTTTGTTATATCCTAGTCCAACCTCTACTGAGAACAAAATCCTTAGATGGCTTCAGCTCTATGAAGGGCTTTAGTTCAAACTTATGTGGTACCAGGGCCACATCTGCTGGACAATGGACAGCTGTTAAAGTGCTAGCCTCCAACCTAATTAGCATTTTAAGTAGATGAAATCTGGCTAAAATGGGACAGTAGCCTCAAATAAAAAGAGGAGCAAAAATGATCTAAAACTGCTTCAAAAGGTAACATAAGCAGGTTTATCTGTCCCCCCCCCACACACAAATATACACACATAAGTAAACAAACAATTAAAGTGCTCCTTAAGGGAAAGAATCTCAACTTTTCTCTGAATCTACAGCATTAAATGTAGTTTTTAACTTCACTCTATCCCAGCCCAAACCATAAAAGCCAAGTAAAACTTGTGCATAACACCAGAAGATGAACACTTCAATGTTTTGTAAACCTATCATTCTATCACGACATAAGTGTAGAAATCAGGGGCACAGTTCATTGCTGGAGGTGGAGAACCAAAGATTGAATATTCTGAAACATTTCTTAATTATGGCATAAGGTTAGAAAAAAACAGTGACATCAGCGAATTCTAGGAGGCAGGAAGAGGGATATCTACAATCAGAAAGCACCAATTATTTAATTGTTCATTTACAAATATTGTTTCACATCAAACTCTACAGTTCAGAAGAAGACAGACAGGCTTGCTGGATAAGCACAGGGTAAGTAATAGCTGCTGTCAACCCAAGTCCTGTAACTGAATACCAACAAGAGCAGCAGCATCTTAAGCTGGGATGTATACATAATTCCTTTTATATAATAACTACTTTGTTCTCCAGTTTTCATTTTAGTAATTGTTGTGTTGTTTTTCAGACCCTGGCACCATCTACAGAGTATCATCACAGAAGTAAGCAAACTAAGAGTTGACAGAGAAATAAACATGTTACTTTTTATTGGAGGAGAAAACTACTATTATGAGGAAGAGCTCATTAGAAAATTCATTTTCAGCCATCGCTCTCAGCAGTTTATAAACTGGACCATGAGCCCTGTTGACATGGTAACACTTCATTGGCTGTTCTTCTGTAATTAATATATCCTGATAAACCAAACAAAATGTGTCTCATAAAGAGATGAAATTGTCTCAGTACTGGTGCCAGATCATGACGTAGTCCTATTTGAGAAGAAATAATTTAAAAAATAAAATGAAATTTTTATTAAGTTAAACTTACTCAATTTAAAAATCTCAACTCTAAATCTTTCCTAGTTGTCATTATTAGGTTAACTTCCTCTTTGATATAATGTTGGTATGATGGACGACAGTTTATTCTTTAATGCTCTTATATCCTCATATGGCAAAACAAAAATTTGGCAAATTAGTTTGGTCTCCTGTTTAACTTTTACAAATTTTACTAGTCCATAAAACTAAAAAAGTCCCAAATGAACCACTCTGAAAAATAATACATTAATATATTACATACAATATCTCTCAATCCATGTAGGACATACACTTGAGTCATGTCACTGTGGTACCAAAAGTCAGCTGCCAATATAAGAAAGTTGATCTGTTCAGAGGAAAAAAATAAGAAATGTATTGTTGGAATGAACTAACTGGCTAATTCAGTAACAACATTCAACGGAAGAGTTCCACGTGGCAAGAGTTCCATAAGAAAGATAAATTTTTTCCCTGAATGTTTCTAACCAATAAGAGTTCCTTAGAGTTGATAAGAAATTTCAAACTGAGGATCAACTTCGATTTAAAAAAAGAGGCTCATTTTTGTCTTAAATTGAACAAATTAATATAATATGCTCCTATGCTTCTGTATATAGGGTTGATGTTTTGTATGGTAAGATAGAGACTGTGAGAGACACACAAAGAAAAAGAGAGGGAGAAAGAAGAGAGGGAGGCAGAAAGAGTGAGAGAGAGCGAGAGAGGGTGACAGAGGAAGAGAAAGGGGAAAATGATATTCTGTTGGTTTTTTACATTATCATTTCCAAAAACACATTTATTCTACCTTGGAAATTACTTGTATAGCATTTACTATATGCTGGGCATTTTCTAAGTATTTTAAAATATTAACTCATTTAATCTTCATAAAAATCTCATGAAATAAGTACCATCTTCAGTGTGTAGATAAATAATCTGAGGCACAGAGGCATTAAGTAACTTGCCAAAAGTCCCACAGCCAACACATGACAGAGCTGGAAATCAAACTCAGGCAGCTGCATGCCTTTCGAGTTCATGTTCTTAACCGCTACTCTCAATGTCAATGGAAATTAATGGTAGGAATTATATATCCCAACAGATACAAAAGTAACACACTCACTCTAAAGATTACACAAAGATAGTTATATAAATACTACGAATAACTCCTAATTATTTGATACTTTTCCTCTGCATCCTTTCTCCGTTAGCATAAAATATTGAGGGTTTTTTTTCATGGTTTCTTTCACAACTTTACTTCTAAGCCCACCTGGGTGAATATTGGGCCACATTCAATACATTCCTAAGTTCCACAGTTTTCATACGACAGTTCTCAGTTCCATAACAACCACTTGAAATTTTTCAAAATATTCTAGGGTCAGAATTACATTTTTCAAATATCTGTAAATTTTCTATTTCAACCTATAATTTATATACATATCAGTTTCATTAATATAAATTTTATATTCAGTGCTATGAGAATCCCAATATTCTGTTACTAATGGTCTAGTAAAGAAATATACTACCTCTTCTTTCATCTAGATCTATGTTTATTCTATATGGGAAATGTTCTACTTACCTAGATTTGTGTAAATATTTTTTATTATCAGCAAATATATTTGATTACTTTATTTTGGATCACTAAAAATGTTAAACAATCTCATTAAATTGTATTTGTCCTGAATCTGGTAACCAGTTAGAGTTTTAGTGCCAACAAAGTTTACTTCAATTTGTATTGACCTAAAAAAAAGTCAGTCCAAACCCCACTTTTACTCTAATTTAATTATTATATTAAGTGTTTATTAAGCACTTACTCTGAGTTAGATACCATGCAGCGTTCTAAGGATACTAAGATGATTAAGGTAAGCATTGCTGCTGTTAAGGGCTTATGTTTGAAAGACAAATTTTAGCATATCCCTGTTAGTCCATTAGACTGAAATTGTTAAGTAATAAATTGTACATCTACATGATTTACTGTAATCTATCCTTTTCACATCAATATTTTAATCTGAGAGTTAAAAACTGAATCCTTTCTTTCACTGCTTATAAACATTAACATTGAAAATACTTATTTCTACAGCTTCCATTTTATGAAGATACCCACCTGGCTGAATGATTTAGACCTGTCAATTTTTCTAACTTTGACTAAAATGGAGAGCACTAGTAAGAAACTTTTCAAAGAAAGTTAAACACAACTTATAAGGTAAAGGTATTGATGGTGGATATGACTAAACTCAGTAAACATCCATACATTTTCTAAAATGAAAATTGAGAAAATATTAAAATGATACCTCTACATAGGTCATATTTGTGTTAGTGACAGTTATCTTCAAATCCACTGAATAATTGCTCATAAAGAGAAAGTGTGACTTTCATGATGTTGTTATTGGTATAAATTGTTATTACCATTACATTTTTAAAAAGGCTAGGATAGGGAAACTGTACCACACATATGTAGCTGGTAGGAAAGTAAATGGTACAGACACTCTGGTAAACAATTTAACAAACTAAACATACAATTATCCCACACCACAGCAACTGCACTCTTGGGCATTTAATGGAGAGAAATGAAAAGGTGTGCTCACACAAAATCCTGTACACAAATATTTATAATGGCCTTATGTGTAATAGCCCAAAGCTGAAATCAGACCAGCTATCTTTCAACAGATTAATGATGATAAAATAGTGATAAATACATACTGTAAAATACTGCTCAGTAACAAAAAGGAAACAAACTATTGAAACAAATGACAACTTGGATAAATCTCCAGGGAATTATACTAAGTGAAAGAAACAAGCCAATCCCCAAAGGTTATGCGCTATATAGGTCCATTTTGAAATCAGGGATTTTAGAAATGCAGTACAGATCAGTGGTTAGGAATGGGGGTCATGGCAGGATGCAGGAACAGCAAAGAGATGGATGCGATTATAAAAGTGCAGACTGAGGGTTCCTTATGGTATTAGAACTGTTCCATATCTTGAGTGTCGTGGTGGATACACAAACCCATACACAATGAAACTGTATGGAAATTAATATGCAGACACACACACATAAGTAAAGCTGGGAAAATTTTTAAAAAGATTGGTAGATTATATCAATACAATTATTTTGGCTGTGATAATATTATATTATAGCTTTGAAAATTGTTACCATTGGTGGGAAGTGGGGTAAGTGTAATGTTTCTTACAATTGCATGTGAATCTACAATTATTTCAACAAAAAATTCAGTTCAAAAAAGTGGGATTGGAGAGTTGGAACAGCCCCTCGATCTCTCTCTCCCTCTCTCTATCTCACACACACACACACACACACACACACACACACACACACACACACACACGCAGACACACACGGCCCTTTCTGCCGAGAAAGCAGCATATTTATCAGCACTAGAGCAGCCCCAGCAAGTGGTCTTGAGAATGAAAGCGAAATATTAAAGATGGCAAGCAGAAAAGTAGAAGTCTTGGTCCCTTATGACCCAGGGACTCCACTACACCATCTCTACCCTAACTACTTTTGACTTTATTTTGAATGAGAAAAAAATATATGCTTTTATTTCTATTTTAAAAATTAATAGGATGTGACAAGTGCTGATAAGACAGTGTAGACAGTGTACACCTCTCCTCATTATTTCCTGCCTCACCTGAAGCCACCCTGTAGAGTGTTGAATCATTAAAAATTCAACTTGTTCCAAAAATGGTGCTCAACAAACTATAGTATGTGCATATAAAATACACATATATAACACCTTATTATTCTGCAATAACATACATGGTATTTCTCCCATGATCTGATTATTACGTATAGTCTTTGCAATTGGAGGAAAGTCTGTGCTCTTTGACCCCTTATCACAAATAATCTCAGGCGATTAGTTCTTGTAGTATGCAATATGTATTGTTTAATTCACTAGTCCCCAAAGCAATCTTTCCAGTACTACTATCATATTTGTCTTATGTCATTCCTTTTAATTTCAATATTCTGAGGTTCTCTAATCCTTGGATTTTTATAATTTTGAATATGCTGCACTTTAAGGCTAGGGTAACAAAACATTCCATTTAAATGAAAAGACTTTTAAAAATGTGTTTTGGTCAAAATTTATCCTAAATAGTGGGTAGGAAAAAAGAATGAGTGAAGAAAATTAAGTCCCTATTCTGACTTTAGCCAGCTGGGTTCTAATTCAGTGCCACGGGCACAAGCCTCCCTTCAAGCATATTATTTTTCTGAATTGTTTCATAGATAAATGAATAAACCCTAAGACATCTTTCCATTATCTTTAGTCAGAGATGGTACTTCAGAACACCTAAGTTTATACCAATTATAAAAGAAAAAGGTGACAATACTGAGTAAAAAAGGAAGAGGTGAGAATAATGGGGAAAAAAGGGAACAAGAGTTAAATTCTTAGTTGTCAGAAACTGGCACATGCATCACATCACATGTATTGTTAAATGTACTCATTTAATCATCACAATAACCACGCGAAGTAGATACTATTTACTGTCCCCATTTCACATATATTGAGAAAAGTGTTGAAGTGTGAACCGATTTCTGTCATTTGCATTTCTATCTGTATCCTAGTCCTTTCTCTAAACCAGATTGTTAAAGCATTCCATCCTTACTGCCCTGGATTAAGGTTGTTATGGAAACAGATTTTTCGAAAAATGTTTAAGTCCTGGATTTTAAATTTCAAAACTTTACTTGGATTTACAGAACCCTAAGCTTTCAAGCTTCAGAAACTTAAAGTCTGGAAAACTCATCATATATTATTTATGCCATAAACAATAGACCTGAAGGAATGTTGATTAAATAATAAACAGCTTCCACACTTTCAATGACATAACAATTCTCTCAGTGGATAAAGAGATATGAAAAGAAAATGTAGCCTATATATTCATGAGTTCCCAAGAAGTAGCTCTGCTTTCTACGCCTCCCCATTGTGTAAGAATTCTAGGAAACTAAACCCAAATAGTTTTGGAAAATTATGAAATTCCAAATGTATCAGCGGGTGGCATGTCTTTTATAGTTTTCTCCACCCAAAGTCGTTTCTGAGCAGTAGAATAGAGATAATTGAATGCCAGTGCATGTTAGTATAAGACAGTCTCACAGGCTCTGGGAAATTAGGTGAGTTCATCCCATGAACTCTTGGGATGCTGCAGAAAGAAAGACACAAAAATATTTAAGAGGGTCCTAAACTTGCATATTCCCTGTGTTCAGAAGCAAGTGAATCACATTGCCAATCTACATGACAGAAGCAAATTTATGGGAAAATGTGTATATAAGCAGTTGCCAAGGTGATTAGCAGATAACCAAGACCCTATCGCCTCCTCAGTCTGGGAATATGCCTCTATATGGACCATCCTTGAACTTTAAAACCCCAGGCAAAGGTATACCTCAAAGTTACCAAGGAATTAACTAAATTAATTCAACAGGAATTAACTAAAATTAAGTTTCTGCTTTCACTGAGTTCCATTTATTCTTATTTTTCTTATTTCTTAGGTGAAAGCTAAAATTATTAAGAAGTTTTATCTTTAATATTAGCATTTATTGCCATAAATTTTGCTCAAAGCCTTGCTTAAGGTGCATCCCACACATTTTGATATGCTACATTATCATTTTATTCACGTCAAAATACTGTCTAATTTATCTTAGAATTTCTTCTTTCACCCATGGATTATTTGGATGAATGTTATTTAATCTTTAAATACTTGGGGAATTTCCAGACAACTTTCTCTTACAGATTTGTAGTTTAAACCCTTTCTGGTCAGGAAGCATCCTTTGTATGTAGCATAAAGCCATATATATCACAATATCACATCTACACAGAGATTTAAAGTCCCACCATACAATGTTGTATTTTTTCAGCAGTCATACATATTTTAAATAATATATAGAATGAAAGTAATCTACTGATAATTTCTTTTGGTCTTTTTACATTACTGAAGCTCCAGATATCCTTGTAATATCATTTCTATTCATACTGAAGAACTTCCTTCAGCATTTATTTTAGAATACGCCTGCTGGAAATTAATTCATGGTTTTTCTTCATCTGAGAAAATCTTATATCACCTTTTTTCCAAAAAATGCTTCACTAGATATACAATTATTTTCTTTCAGCATTTTAAAGATTTTTGTCTTGTGGGCTTCATGGTTTCTGATGAGAAGTCTGCAGTAATTTCAATTACTGTTTGCCTACAAATAATGTGTAATTTTCCCCTGGCTTCTTTCAAGATGGTTTTCTTTCATTAGTTTCAATTATGATGTGTTTGAGAATAATTTTTCTTTGAGTTTATCTTGTTTGGGTTCCACCAAGCATTTTGAATTGGCCTGCGAACAAATTTGGAAAACATTCAGCCATTATTTTTCTAATTTTTTTTAATCTACCAATTCCTTTCTTTTCTCCTTCTATGATTCCACTGGTACAAATATTAGATCTTCTGATACTATATTACAGATCCCTGAGTCTGCTTTTTAAAATATTTTTTCTACTCTGTTTTTCAGCAAGGATAATTTCTATTGATCTACCTTTAAATTCATTGACTCTTCCATCTACCATCTCCATTCTAGTTCTGAGCCCACCTACTGAATTTTTATCACATATTTTCTAATTCAAATATTGACATTTGATTCTTTTGACAGTTTCTGTGCTGAAAAAGTCTATCTTTTCATTTATTTCAACAGTGTTTGCATTTTCAATATAGAGCATGATTATGTTAGCTGCCTTTAAATCCTTTATAATTCCAACATCTGGCCCAACTCATTGTTGACATCTATTGATTTTTTTCTCTCTTAAGATTTGTTCCCTTTTCATTGTTCTTTATATGCCAAATAATTTCAGATGTAACCTGAACATTTTGAATACTATGTTGTGAAACTCTTAATCTTGTTAAAATCCTCTGAAAAAAATATTATATTTGGATAGCATGCAGTAAATTCCATTAAACTGACACCAAAAATTCTGTCTTGTCTTCTCAGTTAGTGATTCCAATGTCAGTTCAGTTTTTAAATTTTGATATGTTTCTTTGGTTCTACCCTGCATCCATGCAACTCAGAGTTAGCCTTGGATTTGTGCAGTGGTTTATATCATATTTTAGTTCTCAAAGACTTTGCCGTGGTGCTTTGCATATATTCTGTACATTCTTAGCTTGACAATGAACACAGTTAATACAAAGATTTAGGGGATCTTCTCTTTGGAATTTCCCTCACACTCTCTAATTCCCAACAGATTACTTTTTTTCTGATGTTTCTGGCCTGAAAACATTGTTACCTCTTAAAGTTTTAGTTATGTGCACTGTTGCACCATTCCATGGGATTGAGGCCATCTCCAGGAAAATGTAGCCCTGAAAAAGAGAATCTCACACGCACTCTTTTGCCACAGGGACCAAGGGAACTTCTGTTTTCTGTTCTTCTGGCTAGAGACAGGTTTCCATTCAGGTTTTTAGGCCCCTCTCTGCTGGCACTGCCACCATCACATCAGCAGTGCAGCTCCATGAGCAGGGTTGCCCTCATGCTAGGCTATTAGTGAAAATAGGAGGAAAAAAATAGACATGGTGATCCCTTCACATTCTGCAGGTGTCAAGGAACTCTATTCCTGGTCCTCTGGACAGAAAGAGCTTTTACTCAGAATTAGTATTATCTGCTCTCATTGTGCAGTTTCATGACTGAGGCTGCCCTTAGATTAAATCCAGCAGATGAAGGGGGGCAGGGCAAAGGAAACTCACCCCTTGTGCTGTCTACTTGCAGTTGACATCTATCCTCATTTTCCCTGCTATTGTTTGTTTTTCAGAGTCCTCAGGGAGTTATGTTGTATATTCCTCCCAGAGTTTTTAGTGTTATCAGTGGAAGGGATGGTTCATAGTGAGCTTAGCCAGCACTGGAACCCTATGGTAGTTTTCTCGGAACAAAAACTCATGAGCCCCACCCTGACCCAGAATGTCCATTTTAGCAAGATCCTCAGGTGACTGGTAGGCATGGTAATAGATGAGATGTCCTCAGCTAGATGACAAGAAAAAGATTCAAAAAAAACTCTCAGAATCTTACTAACAAGATGCACGGAAAGTCCTCCAAGGTTCAAAATATCAGTTGTGATACACAGACACATATACATTTTTTAATGAAAACGGTAATTATTGGCTGAGTGCAGTGGCTCACACCTGTAATCCTAGCACTTTGGGAGGCCCAGGTGGGTGGATCACCTAAGGTCAGGAGTTCTAGACCGGCCTGGCCAAAAGGTGAAACCCTGTCTCTACTAAAATTACAAAAAAACCCAAAAACCAAAAAACAAACAAACAAACAAAAAACCGATACAGGCATGGTGGTTCTTGCCTGTAGCCTGAACTGCTCGGGAGGCTGAGGCAGGAGAATCACTTGAACCCAGGAGGCGGGGGTTGCAGTAAGCCGAGATCGCACCACTGCACTCTAGCCTGGGCAACAGAGCAAGACTCCATCTCGAAAAAATGAAAAGAAAACTGTAATTATCGTAATTCACTAGGAAAGGGGATTTAAAGCAAGAAATAGGCCAGGTGCGATGGCTCATGCCTATAATCCTAGCACTTTGGGAGGCAGAGTCAGATGGATTGCCTGAAGTCAGGAGTTCAAGACCAGCTTTGCCAACATGTTGAAACCCCCATCTCTATTAAATATACAAAAATTAGCCAGGCATGGTGGTGGGTGCCTGTAATCCCAGCTACTCTGGAGGCTGAGGCAGAAGAATTGTTTGAACCTGGGATCTGAGATCACACCACTGTACTACAGCCTGGGCGGCCAAGAGAGACTCTGTCTTTAAAAAAAAAAAAAAAAAAAAAAACAGAAAATAAGTAAAATCACACATATATGGAAATGATAAATAAAATTATAATACATATACTTGATTATTTGTAAAGGCATAAAAATAATTATCATTATGTAGCAACATTGAGAAATGTTGATGGTAATCATTTTAATAAAAAATAGCAGAATTTAAAGTTGTATTTTAAACCATAACTAAAATATGCTAGGTATCATATTTTTTAAAATAATCCATTCATTAGGCATGATGAATGGCAAGAGAACTGGAATGCATGAACAGGATGGCAAGAGAACTGAAATCCAAGATAAAATGGTTATAGAAAAGGGAAAATTCTAAGGGAGTCAGGTTATAGTGGACTCCCTAACATCCATTTGCCCTCCTCTTCTCAACAGCCACAGTGATTATTTGTGGAGGTCTCATTTGTGTATATAGACTGATTAAAATACAGACTCTGAACTCAATCAAAACTCACAAGAAATCGAAGTAGTATAAAACCTAAGATTACTTAATTTATATTGAGAAATATAACTGTTAAATAGTCCCATCATTGGCAACAGTTCAACCTGTGAATTCTCTCTGGTCAAGGCGGTTAGAAACGCAAATAATTACAACGAGTTAAATATGGATTTAAAGAGGTTAAAATAATGGCAAGTATTTAAGGGCCCTCAGGCTCTTATGGATGTAAACATTTTCCTCAATAATAGGGATAACCCTTCAGGAAACACTAAGTTCCTCAGTTATCAAGACAATATATTATTCTGTGGGCACATCCAATATTTATATCTTTAGTTCATAGTTCTATGGCTGACCAAAAACTTATTAAGACTTTCTATATTAATTCAAAAAGCTCTTGTTATCAATTGTGAAGCTGTTCGGTCATAAGAAGTTAAAGTTGGAAGGCTAAAAGATCATATGCTTCTTAATATTACATTTCCATTGAACATATACAAATGTATAATTATTTGCTAAATTTTTGTGATAGGACAAAGATCTTTAAGTATGAGTCATTAAGCATGATAAGCATTGCAAGTGTATAACCCTTCCAAGAAACATTGTCTGTAATTTCCAGTTTCAATTACTTTAAAGTAGAATGGGAAATTAGTAATTACTTGTAAAGCAATCTAAGTAGTACAGAATTTGAAGTTCTTTTTTTCATAGGTCTTTTTAGTAACTCACCCTTATTTTGAGTCTTTGTAATGCACTGAATTGAAATTTTGCACTCATTTTCTCAGTTTATGATATATTTAAATCACATAATTATAAGTGAAACTGGCAAAAGAGGGTATAGGAAAAACATAACCAATGGTATGCCTGCAACTCTATTGTATGTGCACAAAGTGCAAATAACTGCAGAGCAGATCACTATGAGTGAGCCTGTCCATGCCCTGTGTATCAGTCATGATGTTATATGGAAGAAAGAGAAAGTTAGTGTTAGTTCACCAGTGAAGCTCTATTAAAAGAGCTTTCATTAACTTTTCAAGCACATTACAGTCTGGTCCTACAGTGTTATAGCCATTCTGTCACTTTACAGTGACTTTGGATATCATTGTATTGATTAACTATGTTGATTACATTTCAATTTTAGAGAATGACCTATTTTATTTGAAAATACTAGGGGGCACGTTATTATTATACTCCATGCATTTACAATAAAGTAATGCAAATTAGCTAAAGGATACTTACTCATAACACCTAATTTTTACATTAGAGCACCATTTACAGTGGAACAGACATAAGAATTGTTTGTAGAAGGACAGAGAAAGTTTAAGAAAAAGTTTTTTCTTGTTGTAGTAGAAAAGCATGCCCCCTCTGCTATCTTATCATGAATTTGTAGAAAAATCCTCCTTTATGGTGGAGGTTGCAGTGAGCCGAGATCACAGACTGCACTCCAGGCTGAGTGACAGAGTAGACTCTGTCAAAAAAACAAAAAAAGGAAAAAAAGAAAGAAAAGAAAAGAAAAGAAAAATCCTCCTTTAACAGGTAGTTCAAGGTAAATGTCATCTTACCTCTGTTCAAATTACTGCTAATTATGAATTACATATTATAAATTAGTAAGAACAAACAAACAAACTAATTGTCTGTGATGGTAGCCTTTACAGAGAAAAATGAGCAATAACATAGCAAAAATTCTTTCTTGGCCTCAGGTAAACAACAATGAGCATGTAAACAGAGAGTGCTTAGAGAACAATGACCCACATCTGATATTCAAACAAACCTTTGATATTAGATTTGAAAAATCTCATCCAATTAGGTCAATTGGGTAGAGCATGGCACTACTATGACCAGGCTAGGCCTTAGATCCCCATATGTGCCACTTAGCTTTACCCCATGGCCCTAGATTAAAACCCTAAAACCCTTCAGCCATCTGGCAACTGTAGTTACATCCAGTGAGAACCAATAAGGTTATTCCTTATTCTCAAATTAGTCTTTCAACTTCTTAAATTTATTCTCTGAATTTTTCTCAAACTTCCAATTTTCTAACAGCTCCAAAATACTTCAAAAACTTGTAACTCATAACTATCACAAAAGAATATTTGATTAAAATTAGAAAGAGTGGAACATAAGAGGCTATTGAAAAACCTCAGATAGAAAGGAAGAAAATCAAAATAAACTCAACGTACAGAGGGGAGACTAATTTACAACTTCCTCCAGTATCTTGACAAAAGAAAAAGACTTGCCAATTGCTGCTACTTTTTATATTCTATCCCCCAAATGTTAGGCAGATCTTCTTCAAAATGTGTAATATTTAAGTAAGGTAAAAAAATAAAATTATAGAATGGTTATTTCTAATAAATGAGAACAAATATTATATTTTGTTATATTTCTTTTTATGTAAGTTTTCAAAAATCCTTTAATGCAAATTAATTATAATTATGAGAACAACAATTTCCTTTGATAGGTCTACTTCTCTTTCTCCATCCTACTGCTAAAACAGTAAGCTACCTTGTATTCTACTCAAGAGATGAATGGAATATAATGAAATAATGTTTAAAAATAAAAACATTTAGAGAAGAATCAAAGTAACTTTTATATGCACATATATTCCTAATGAGTCATCACTAAATATGTCAAATGATCTGTGACAGAGTACATCTTTTACTAAATTATAGACCATCACATCAAAAACTATATAAATGGCAATACATAAGGTATTAGAGGAAAAGAACATTTAAGCTATTTCCAGCTGTATCTTAAACCACAAATAATCTTGGTCAAATACACTTGTTAAAAATTGACCTGTTAATTACACGCATGTTTTTGGTAAATTTTACATTAAAGAACTATGTATCAGTTCCATTTTACCGTGTAATAAATTACCACAAATTGCATGGTTTACAAGTTCTTAAACATTATCTCATTTTCTGTGGGTCAGAAGACTGGCATGTTTTAACTGGGTCTTCTGCTCAGGTTCTCATAAAGCTGAAATCAAGGTGTCAGCCAACTGCATTCTCATTTGCAAGCTCCACTAGGGAAAATCCACCTCCAAGTTCCCTTAGGCTGTTGGCAGAATTCATTCCCTTGTGGTTGTAGGACTACAGTTCCCATTATTGTGCTTGTTGTTGGCCAAGTGTGCTCTCAGCATGGAGAGACCACTCTCAGCTCTTAACCACAAGCCTCCGTTGCATTTCAGCAAGAACAAGTACATTTTAGGTTCCAAACCACCCTGACTTCCTCTTCTTGGACTAGCCAGGAAAATACCCCCTGCTTTTAAAAGGCTAATGTGATTAAATCAGATCCACATGAAAGGTCCCGCTTTCTTAAAGTCGGCCTTACCATATAACATAATAATTACGGAAGTTATGGGGCTCGTCATGTTCTCAGATGCTGCCCACACTCAAAGGAGAAGGGATTATACAAGGGTGGGGGTCATCTGAGACTCATCCTGGGATTCTGACTACCACAATGTACAAAACACTGAAGAACCCTTCATGGTAGATAGAGGCATATGGTTATTGCCAGGGTATGTATATGTTCCCCAAAGTTCCTTTGTTGAAAACTTAATCACCAATGCAACAGTGTTGAGAAGTGGAACCTTCAAGAGGTGATTAGGTCATGAGGGCTCTGTTCTTATTTACTTATTTATTTTATTTTATTTTATTTCTTTTGAGACAAGAGTCTTACTCTGGAGTGCAGTGGTGCAATCTTGGTTCACTGCAACCTCCGCCTCCTGCGTTCAAGCGATTGTCCTACCTCAGCCTCCTGAGTAGCTGGGACTACAGGCACACATCACCACGCCCAGCTAATTTTTGTATTTTTAGTACAGATGGTGTTTCACCACATTGGCCAGGATGATCTCGATCTCTTGACCTTGTGATCTGCCTGCCTCGGCCTCCTAAAGTGCTGGGATTACAGGCGTGAGCCACCGCGCCTGGCCTCTGTTCTTATGAATGAATTAATGTCATGATCTCTGGATTGAGTTCCTAATAAAAGAATACGTTTGGACTCCTTCCCTTCTCTCTCGCAAGAGGGCTCCCTTCTATTTTCTGACACGGGACGAGGCAGCAAGAAGGCTTTTGCCAGATGTCGGCCCCTTCACCTTGGGCTTCCCAGCCTCTAGAACTGTAAGAAATAAATCTTCATTCTTTATAAATTATCCATTCTGTTATAACAACACAAAATGGACAAAGACAGGCATAACATCAAAGGAGTATAAGCAAGAAAAAATGGGGCAAAATTTAGAATATTGCATTCAAGCATGAACTTCATGTTTTGAGAAGCATTTGAAACAGACATTTTACTTTTAAAGGTCCATGTTTAAATAAGTATTCCATATAGAATTCTCCACTTGAATTTTTAGAAGGATTTCTCCAATGGGAAATCTTTGTAGTTGTGTACGTACTAATAACTAAGAGG
Organism: Macaca mulatta; assembly: GCF_049350105.2. NCBI lineage: Eukaryota > Metazoa > Chordata > Mammalia > Primates > Cercopithecidae > Macaca > Macaca mulatta. The sequence goes on along the minus strand of NC_133423.1, from coordinate 58,260,114 downwards.
TTAAGAATTATTCCTCCTCAGTTTCCCCCTACATATAAAAATATGTTATTACAAGATGACAGAAAGTATTTCAGTTGAGTGTAAAGTTTTAACTTCAATGTTCTCTGAGAGGCAATATGGTATTATAGATTAGAATAAAGTATTCAAATTGGTATGTGTACACTCAGGCAGTGCCTAAGATAACCTATTGAGGTCAAGAAGGAAATGTTAAAACTTGGATTTTTATGTATTTTAGTATCAACCCAGTATATTTGTATTTTTAAATATAGTTTATAATGGGTTAAGTATTGGTGCAGTGTTATGAATATGTAGTTTATGAAAGTGTACATAGTGGGGAAATTTCTTTTAGCAATTGAGTTACATTATCTTAAGAATTTGGAAACCAGGCCGGGCGCGGTGGCTCACGCCTGTAATCCCAGCACTTTGGGAGGCCGAGACGGGCGGATCACGAGGTCAGGAGATCGAGACCATCCTGGCTAACACGGTGAAACCCCGTCTCTACTAAAAAATACAAAAAACTAGCCGGGCGAGGTGGCGGGCGCCTATAGTCCCAGCTACTCGGGAGGCTGAGGCAGGAGAATGGCGTGAACCCGGGAGGCGGAGCTTGCAGTGAGCTGAGATCCGGCCACCGCACTCCAGCCTGGGTGACAGAGCGAGACTCCGTCTCAAAAAAAAAAAAAAAAAAAAAAAAAAAAAAAAGAATTTGGAAACCAGCAATTTAAAGTAAGGGTTTTAGAATCCAATTGAAATGGTTTCTTGTCCCAAGCTGTGTGATTTTTAGAAATTCACCTTAATGTAAACCATAATCTTCACATGAGTATAATAAAAAGTGTTAATACCATAGGACTGTTGTGAAGATTAAAGGGACTTTTTGTTTCAAATTATTAGCCCAATCATTAACCTATAATAAGAACTTGATAAATGTAAGGCATCAATATAATGTTCATATTAATTGCATTACATGCAACACTTGCAATTGCCTAAAGAAAGTAGTCTGCCCATGAAAGAGCTTGAGAGCAGGAAAAAAATCAGCTGTTTTTTTGCGTTAAAGAGTGCCTGCCCTTGTATGCTGTTGGTAGGACTGTAAAATGGTCAAACTGCTATAAAAATAGTAGGGTAGATCCTAAAAAAATTAGAACTACCATATGATCCAGTAAACCTGCTTCTGTGTACATATCCAAAAAAATTGAAAGTAGGGTTTTGAGGTCGTATTTGCCCACTCGTGCTCATAGCAGCACTACTCACAATAATAGAAGTACAAGCAACCCAAATGGCCATCAACAAATGAATGTACAAACAAAATGGCATATACCTACAATGGAATATTATTCAGCCTTTAAAAGGAGGGAAATCCTGTCACATATAATTATAACATGGATGAATCTTAAAGACTTTATGCTAGTAAAATGAGTCAGTGATAAAAAGACAAATTCTGTATGATTCCACTTATATGAGGCATCTAAAGTAGTTCAATTCATATAATCAGAAACTAAAATGGCACTTTACCAGGTGATGGAGAGAAAGGAAAAAGGGGAATTCTTGTATAATATAGAATTTCTCTTATGCAAGATGAAAAAGCTCTGGATATCTGTTTCAAGACAATGTGAATATACTTAACACTATTTAAGTCTACAATGTAAAATGATTAATATGGTAACTTTTATGTTGTGTGTTTTTTACCACAATTAAAACACATAGATGGATGGATGGACAGTTGGACAGATAGATATATATATGTAGATAAAACTAAAAAGCTCTTGTGTGGTGGTAAATAAGAAGTTGTTGTATAATGTCCCATTATGTGGTGTCAGACTGGGAAGTGATTTTTATTTATTCCATTAATACTGAGCATCAAAATGCATCACCCATTATGCCAGGTACTGGAGATTAAATTTTTCTTCAAAATAGCTTTGGGGAAATTTAACAAATTATCAAGCAATAAGCATATTTTATAATATGGTGAGAATCTGGTGGCTTCAAGAGGTATTAGCTTGGTAGAATCAATCAACAGTTGAACATTGACTATGAGAGGGAGAAATCAAGGCTGCCATACAAATTTCACCTTGTATGGGTAAGTAAAGTTGTACTGCTATCCATGGAGAGAGGGGAATAAGAAAAAGATGTGTCAGCTGGGAGGACCTTGGATGGGAAAATGGAAAGAAGAAAAATGTGTTTCTGGACATACTTAATTTGAGATACTTTGGGATATCTTGGTGGAAACACCTGATAGAAAATCCAAAATACAGCTGACCCTTGAACAACCTGGGGTTAGGTGTACTGACACCCTCTGCAGCTGAAAACCTGCATATAATTTTGACTCCCCTAAAACTTAACTACTAATAGTCTACTGTTGACTGCAAGCCTTAGCAAAAAGACAGTCTATTAAGCCATGAATAGACTAGTACCTGCATAGGTTTTTAAGCATTCTTGGCGTATATTTTTCTTAGATTTTTTTATATTTCTAGAATATGCAGTTCTGAGTTTTTTTTCAAATTGTTATAAATTTCCAAAAATTTTCCAAATACTTATTGAAAAAAATCCACATATAAGTGGACCCATGCAATCCTGATCTGTGTTGTTCAAGATTCAACTGTACAGATTTGGACTTCAGAAGATACACATTATGTCACCAGAACACAGGCCTAACTGAAGCCATAAACAGGCACACAGTTATCCAGGACAAAATATAGAGTTAGACAAGAAATTCAAATATATCTTAGCAAAATAATTTAATTTCAAGAATAAAGAAGTAAACAATTCATGAAATTTGGGAAAATCAATTTGCCTTAGAATTTTACAGAGCACACACAGTATCTATAATGTTATGAGAGAAAAAGTAAAATAAAGAATCTGCATCTGGTTAGTTGTCCTTCAAGGATAAAGGTAAAAGACAAATACTCTCAATTGTATATGAAATTCAAAGAATAGAGTGCACGGACCTTCTTCAGGAAAAAAATGATAAACTGTAATGAGAGCCAATCAAATAAAGGAATTCAGAGGTAAAGGAAACCAGATAACAAAAACGAAAATAAACAATTAAATAGGAAAATAATGTTTAAAACTAAATTATTTAACATTAATATCAACAGTGACAACAAACATAATTATAATATAATGAATATAATAAATTATAATATATAAGTATAATATAATAAGTGAAATGAAATGTAAACCAGGATCTAAGAAACAAGGAGGTAGAAAGAAGTGAAAATATGCTTGTTTCTCATTTATCATTAGAGAAAGTCAATAATATTGTATAAAATGGAAATTTATAATTGGTAAAATAAGTGTACCTCAACATCCTAAAGGTTTTCTTAATCTTTTCCATTAACTTCAGGAATAAATATCTTTGAGAAGAAACATTTATCTATTGGTGATTCATTAAATTTTATGTATTTCTTCTTTTGTCACACTGACAATCTTATATTTTCTTATTCTTACTTAAATTAGCATATCATCATCATCCTAGTTTTAGAAAATTATTTCTGCCTGTCCATATACAACTATCAGTCATTGTATCGACTCTTCTTTTGGCATATATGTTTAGAGAGGAATCTAGAATGATGTTCATAATTAGTTTATGACCGTTACATTTTGATGGGACATTTGGTATGACTTTTTCTTTATTTCTTTCCTTTTCATTTAACTTTGTTAAGTTGAGACAGTATCACTTTTATAGTAACAGTCATTTTTTCTTCCAAAAATGAAGTAGAATAAATCTTAATAAAACATGTGTACATAAATACATACAAGTATACCTTGTATTTCTTTTCTTTTTTTTTTTTTAATTGAGAGTCTCAACTCTGTCGCCCAGGCTGGAGTGCAGTGGCGCCATCTCGGCTCACTGCAACCTCTGCCTCCCGGGTTCAAGCAATTCTCCTGCCTCAGCTAATTTCTTTTGTATTTTAGTAGAGATGGGGTTTCACTGGGGAATCTTCCCGTCTCGGCTTCCCAAAATGCTAGGATTACAGGTGTGAGCCACTCACTGCGCTTGACCTTGTATTTTAGCTCCATGTTGCAGTGTGATTTTGAGTTCATAAAATATACCTAATTATAATTACATTGTGATTTTCATGTTCTATTAATCATATTTTAAACAACCTTTTTTTTTAGCATTTACTATGTGCCCAGCATATGCTGCATATACCACATGCTTGTGTGTGTGTGTGTATGTGTATATATGCGTGTATATGTATATATAGTATATGTTAATATATATTATATACACTACTAATTATGCAAAACTACTAAGACTAGTATTAATACTAACATTTTATAAAGAGGAAACTGCATCTTTAGTTAAACTTTAGCCGACCCAGAACTCCAGTAAATGTCAGAGCCAGGATTTAAATTGTGCTCTAAAATCTATACTCTATGCACTAAGCCATGTTTCTTGCCATCTATGCTATCCACAAAGTTTGTTTTATCTTGTTATCTAAAGATTGTAAAAATGAATATAACCTAAAACATAGTAGATTCACATTCATCTTTCCCAGTTAGACCAAAACAAAAAGCAAAAAAACAAAAAAGAAAGAGTGAAAGTCTTAGCAAATACAACAGCTATTAGGAAAAGGTCTTTATAGACTTGACATAAGATTAAAGTCCTTGAAAGTTCTCCTGCCATATGCCTGTATTTTCTTCTTCATCTTTCCTCCGTTTTATGCAATGAGTCTAGAGAGTAAACCGTGGGGAGTAGGATCCCAGCAGACTAAGGAAGATTACAGAAGAAATATATACGAGTGCCACATCTCGCCCCATCTCCCTATTGTGGCTACTAACAGGACAAGGAAGAACCAATGGAAAAATCAAAAACTGGTATCTCAAGAAATAAGAGTGGGATAGTCTTCGTACTCTAACAGGGTCATATTTCCTCTTTATATTCAGAGGAAATATCCTGCCCCTTAATACTCAAGCCAGAGTGGCCTTTACTAATGGTCCCTACTGTTCCCTGAGAGCTGACCTGTGCTGGGGACTTGTCATAGATGATTTATTCTTCACAACTCTACAAAGAATCACTAAGTCAGCTAATAAACCACATTGCTGATATTCATCCTTGGGGTCTATTTGACCCCCAAATCCTATGCTACAGGATCTCCCAAAGTACTTTAATGAAAAGAAAAATGCATTGGCTATCAACAGCAACGTCCACTGTAGAAGCAAAAATGTGTTTCCATCTCAGTTACTACTATGATGATTTGTCTTTGTGTCACAGATACAAAGTATCATGATAAATAACTGGGTCTGTAGCAGATTCCAGATCAAGGCCTAATATAGGTGCCTTAGGCATAAAGTTAGGCCGGGTGGAAAGGTACACAGGACTCCTCTTGGGGTATTATTTCTTTCACTCTGATGTCGCATAAAGGATTTATGACCAAAACCACAGTCAGAAAAATAACAAAAACAGTTACTGTTTATGAGTCAGTCCATGAATATTCATTACAATCACTGTACAGTAATCAATTAGTAGTATGCACAGCAAGAACAATATGAAATCTGAGGCTACAGATTGCAGAACTGAATAAATCATCATTTGTAAATGACACAACTAAAGATAACACATTTTCCTTTTTGGATGAAAATTCATTTTATGACCTGTGTTAGAATAAATATCAGAAAGAAATATATATAACAAGGGCATAATTTAGACCTTTGTGTCTGTTCCTACAAATATAGGTCAAGAAAAGTATTACATCTTTTGATTATACAGTTTCAGTATTCATATTCATTACTTTCTTTGCTTGATATTGAAAGACAAAAACATAAGCTTACCAAATTCCTAATGTTTTGTACAATGCACTGGACTTTTTAAAAAGAGCGTTTAATAAATTTTCTGCTTTTCTAAGTTTACCATTCACAATATCAAATGGCATGATGCGTTCTGGTAGTTTAAATTGCAAGTGTGATGTTTCCACTAATTGTTGCCAGAAAACATTAATCAGGATCAAAAGCTTCTAAAAACAAACTAAACTAGAACTATCAAATATGTAAAACAGAGTTACCACAGTTAAGTGAATTTAAAACTACCGCTGCTTAAAAGTTGGATGTAATCAATGTCAACCATTTGCTATATCGCTTTCAGAACTGTTTTAAGTCATTCATCATTTCATTCTTCTAAATTTCTGACACTTTTAATGAAAGAATGTATAAAAATAACAGTGGTACTATCTAAAAAGCAGATGGGTTGCTCAACAAACTGCATATGCGCGTGCGTGTGCAGTGCAGGCGGGCGCGCAAAAGCACAGGTCCAACACAGGACCTAAAATGGCTGAGTTGCTGGATGTTGTTGCTTGGTGACCAAACAGTATCTCCTCCATCCAAAAGCAGTCTAAACATTAGTGACAGATATGTCCCCTCAGGTTTAGACATGACCAGGACAAATATTAAAGGGCATATTTATCCTTTTCAGTAGTCAATATTTGTATTTTAAGTCAGTTGTAACTTGCTCGATTTTATCATCAGTTAAGTTTAGGCTTTAGGGGGAAAGTAGTTGGAAAGCTACATCTCTTCTTTTGGGAAAATAAGAGTAGAACCAAGCTTCTTTAACTATGAGACTTAAAGACAGTCTTGTTTCAATTAAGTCTATGTGGTGTGTCTACTCTGTTCTAACATAACCTCCCAGGTGCCATCAGTCTCTCTTTCTTTCATTAAACAAAGTAGATAATTAGCCTCAGCCTGTCCTCTCCCCTTTTCTCTTTCCCTTTTCGCCGTAGTAATGATGTCTAATTATCAGCAGCAGTGGATTACTGCAACATCAGGAGCAAAGCATCTCTTACTGACAGCAAAGCCAGCCGCGAACCCTCAAACCTCAAGCAGCTAAGAATCATTCTTAGTCTACACGAAAATACTATTCAAATACAGTATTTTATTTTGATCAATATATGCCTCGGAATTAAGAGAAAATATATTTTTGTCCTCTTGGTGACTGTACTTCTACCATCGGAAAGAAAAATCAACATATCGTTAAGGAAGGAATAATTTGAGATGTGGGGAAACACATGATAAAAGGGGATCCTTTATTTTTTAACTCCATTGAAATCATGATTGGCTGTCTCTCAGAGAAGGAGGAGCCTATAATTCTATGCCACGAGCGGTATAAAAATTTTATAAAGAGCAATAGACGAGTTCATAAATTAAAAACCTCTTCAATATTTCAAAACAGGCTTGAATAAAACACAGAGCTCTTAAATACTACATTGAAACCATTATCTAAGAATCACCTGATGAATTATATTCTCTCCCATAAATATATGGAATCTTTACTGAATAGAGAAACACGTGTTACTTTATTATTATCCCTGGAGTTGTCACTCTATGCTAGATGTCTTAGCAGTAATTCTTTAACAATTCTGCATAAATTTTTGACTCAAAATAGTGGTATATTCATGCGTGAATGCTAGTTTGAATAACTGGCATTTATGATGATCTTAGTGTCTCTGGAATTGTTCTGAATTTATGTTATTTAAAATAATCTTTTAAAGGACACTTATGTTAACACATATAGTGGGTGTAGTCAAATCCATATGAGTATAAACTCATTGTAGCTATCTGACAGTTAAATAGAGGGACCTAAGTTTAACATAAAAGAAATGAAAAATAAACTTCCCAACTAACAGTGTTCCTTTAAAACATATATGATATTATGAAATAAGACCTTAAGTAAAGATATCTTAAATGATTTTATCCATTCAGTTAGCTCAGTATTGTCCAAAGGAAAATGCATGTTTATGTTTTGAATTCTTGATATTATTCCCGATACAAATTAATCAAAGCACTTCATTCTGTATACCAGATTTCTGGCTCATCCAGATGTAAATAAACCACAGTTCTAATTCATGCCAATCTAGTCCTCATTATTTAGGAAAGCCAGACAATAATCTCACCATTGTCTTTAGTAGTGACACATGTTAAAGAAGACACATTTACAGGTCCATCTCTTAGAAATCTCCCAACAATAGGACATTGTTAAAAAACAACCACCACCACAGAACTTTTATGTGTGTTTCCATTTCACCTTTATTTTCGGTTCCCAATTTCTATATAAATTATAAAATAAATATACATCCTTCAAACAAGTATTTCTAATTAATCTCAGGAAACCGTAAACTGATTTCCAAACCTAAAAGAGCCTTCCAAATAATGCTTCAAAAAATAACTTTTCATGCACATATTTTCAGTTTAATATAATATACCTCCATTAGAGATAGAATAGCTTTCAAAGCGTCTCCTTTCTAGCATCCTCCAGGAATACTGCACCGGGAAACAGTTGCCAGTACAGGAAGGTGAAAAGGAGGAAATGCTCAAGAAACCCCAAAGCGAGGCAAAAATACAAAGGATGCCAGATAGCCTCCCCCATCCCTACTCCAGGCGAGTACCCACCGTGGCATGATGCAGAAAGGTCTCATGCATCAGATCTGCCATCCTACTTGTAGCCCACAGTTCCCATCTTCTTGTGAAGGAAATCAACGCTGCTGCGGCTCCCCAGCCCCACCGGCTTCCGCAGCGTGAGGCTGAGATGCACTGGGCTCTCAATGCCAGTGCCTCACGGCGCCTGGGCTAGAGCTTTGTGGCCATGAGACTAGAGCCAACCCAGAAAGAGGAACAAATACACACACCATTCGATAGCGCCTAAACCCATCTCTCTTTGTTGTTCATCTTCTAGCTGCGGCTTTATTTGTAGAAGAGGGAAGTGAGGAAGGGAATGGGGGGCGGGGAGGAGGAATTCTCAGGACCTTATCTACAATCTCAACAGTCGCGGCAGCGATCTCTGGGAGTGATCGAGGCATTCGGGCTGCCCCGTGCCTCCTGGGCGGCGATCTAACGATAAAACCTGACGGTGTCCTGGGGAAAACCCCACATCCACCGCTAGCGCCACATTCGGGCTTTATGCCAATAAGGAGACACTGTAGACTATCGATCAGACTTGTCTGTTCTCAGAGCGTGCGGCCGGGCTTCCAGCCTGGCCTTTATGCGCGGTGGCGGCGGTGGGACACGCGCCAGGCGCCCAGAGAAGGACATGGGACAATGGCCCAGCCCGGGGACGCTAGACGCCGCCCGACCCGGGGAAGGAAGCTCCAGCAGCCGGTCCGGGAGCCCGAGGTGGGGAGGCAGGCCAGCTCTGGAGGTGCGCTGCCGCTTTAAAATAAAAGGACCACAAAGACTCCACAGTGGGGAAAACGCGCCTGGCTAATGCGAGTGGGGACGACTTGGGGAGGGGGTTGAGGAAGGTAGGGGGCACACGAGCCAACGGCGGCTCACGGCTCCCCCTCTCTCCCGCCTCTCTCCTTCCTCCCTCCCCGCCGGGTTGCTCCGGCAGACAAATAACAGAGGAAGGCGAGTCACTCACCGTGGTCTTGACAGGCACGTAGAGCACTTGCTTGGCGCCGCCGCCTCCCCCGCGGACCTCGTCCGGCTGGCCCAGCTGGAAGCCCTTCGATTTGACCCAGAATTTAAATTTGGCGTTGTCCGTGGAGCTCGACTCGGAGCCATTGAGGAGCTGGACGATCCGCTCGTATTTTTTACGGGTCACCGTCTTGGTCTTGCCTGAGTCCCCGTAAGTCCTGAGGCACCAGTCCTGGAACTGGCGGTACATGTCGCGCTCGCTCTCCATGTTCCCCGCGCCCGGCCGCCGGCCGGATGCTCCCAGCGCACTTCGCACCTGTTCACCCTGGGCTCATGTAAAATGCAGCCCTGGCCACGTTGCAGGGATGCGAGGTCCCGGCCGCCGCGGGAGCCTGCTTTGGGTGGGGGAAGGGATGGGGAGAGGGGAGGAGGGTCCGGTTGGGCACCAGCAATCAATGCCCTGTGCTACCAAGTCTGGTCCATTCGTAATTGCAACGGCTGTCTCGGACGCTTTTTCTGTTCCCTTAGCGATCGGTCTCTTTAATATTGTGTGACCAGGACCATCCCAACAGCATTCTGGCCCAGAGAAGCTGGGTTTTGAATAATTGAAATCCCACTTCTTGGTTTATTAAAAATCCCAATATTGAATTGGGGTGGTCCCTAGACGCCTCGCCCCCGGGCTGCGTCCGGGGCTGGGCAGGTGGAGCGCAGCGCCGCCTCCCCGCGCGCGCCCCAGAAGCTTCCCCAGCCACTGGCCCCGTGTTCCAGGAGTGAGGGCTGCGCTTCTCCTGAAAGCAGCCGCCGGCCCAGCGCCTGCGAGCCCGAAGGGCACACGGGTCCCGGATCTCTCCTTCCTCCTGGGTCCTGCTTTGACCTTCCCCACGACGGGTGTTAAGGGACTAGAAAGAGAGAAAGTTCTTACCTGTCATGTTTTTAAACCTATCAAAATCTGTTTTACAGAATTATTTTATGAAGATATTTTAAAAAACGGTTTAAAATCTCATTTCTTCAGATGCATTTGGAATAAATTCCAGCCCTGTATGTAGATTCTACGAGTTAAGTCCCAGAAATTAGCAAAGCATTGATGGAGATTTGGCCATAGTTCTACAGGATAGATTGTAGTGCCCCAAACAGATATCCGTTCCAGGGGGATGTGGGTAACGGAAGGCAGGCCGCTGGTGGCGGGTCTCCCGGATAATGATGGGACCCCCAGACAGGACTCCTCTGGTTTCTGCTGAACAAGACATAGAAGTAAGTTTAGGATGCAGATGCTTGAAACCCTTTGCAGGAAATTAAAATATATAGAGAAAGATCATTTTCCCCTTGCTTGGTCACAGTTTGCAGTTCACACGGGAGGTTTCAGTTGCCTATTTTCCCCCTGCCACGTCATGGACACCCCCTCCACTGCTCTGAGTAGCCAAATATGAGTTCCTCTGGACTATTTTTCCAAGCAGATGAAGTCAGCAGTTGCTCCATTCAGGACTTCCATCCATTTGTTTCCAGAGCTGGAAATAGGGGAGTTCCCATCCTCCTCGCGCGGCGGCTGCGGCCGCTCCTCTTTATTCTACTCTCAGTCGAGGCCCGCGCCCGTCCCAGGGAGCGGCTCTGCCAGGAAAACGGCCCGACTAGTGCCCGGCGCCTGGGCTGCGCCCGAGCCCACCTTCTTTCCTCGTCGTCGTCTCCCAGACTGAAACCCGGAAAGGGAACGCGGGATGTTTGCGCCCACTGCGCTGTAGCTGGTCCTGGCACTTGCAAAATGGTCAGTGGCTCCTGCTCGGCCAGGATGAGTGTGTGCGTGTGTGTGAGCAAGGGAGCGAGGGTGTGCGGTGTGCAGGGGGTGCGCTGTGTGTGCGCGCGTCTCCGGGAAGGTCTCGCGGCGGCTGGAGCCGGGACTGACAGCCCGGGCGGAGCGCAGGCAGCACCACACACTAAACCTCTCGCCTCTCCCCTCACCCCCACCCCTCCCACTCCCCTCTCCTCCCCCCACCCTCCCCGGCCCCTTCCAAGCTCTCTGATTGGCCAATGGGACAAAAGTTTCTGTGGAGACGGCTGGGCGCTGACGTCACGGGCAGAATTGTCCCATTTAGGGATCCCGGGGGCAGTGCGCATGCTGCAGGCTGCAGGTTAGAGGCAGGAGGAGGTAGCAGCGGGCCCGACGGCAGCCAGGTGGCGGAAAGGAGCACGCAGCATCCAGGTGGGGGGACGACTCCAGCAGGGTTTCCATGGAGATTCCTCTGGGTCTAGCCTAAAAACAGCAGATCAGCTGACACCATTAGCTCAGGACCTAATTACTGCTTATTGGAGCAACAAATGAGGGAGAGGGCCAGCTGCAAAGGAAGAGTTTATCCCCCCACCCCATTCCCCCATCTCCTCCTTTCTCCCCCTCTCTCCATTGCTCTTGAGTCCCGGGTGAATTCTCATTAACTTGCAAGATTCCTGCAACAACAGCTCCCCTTCTCCAGAGGCCACCCCGACTGCTTTTATTCTTTTATTTCCTTCTTTTGTATTAAAAAAGTACTAAAATAAATCAGTTGTTCTCAGTCCTTGAATTTTTGTTCAATACATACTAGACCATAGAGCTCAGAGAAGACACTGTCCAATAAGTCACAAGTGAATCTAATACAAGGGACACAGGGGAAAAATATCACTTTCAATTTATTGAGGTGAACAATAATCTTTAGATATTTCACGTTAAAAAAATCTCAATATCTTAAATACATAAATAATTTGAAACACGCAATTGGACAGAAGAATATTCTGAACCACCCTTCTAGTGGGGTATACTTCACAGGAACAACTCTGTTAAGTTTCCCTTTGTGGCATTAGGGCTCGATTTAGTTAGATATTGGTCATGTGTTTCCTGGAAGTTTCTGGAAAGATAATTGGTCCTGGGGTAGTCATTCAAGAATAAGCTAGTTCTATAGATTTCACTTACTCATATGGTTATAGTTCACAGTTACAGAATTATTTTATGCAGCTTTTCATCTGAAAAGGCATCCCATCCCCTCTAAGCTTTATTCCTATACTTTCAGCCTCCAAAAACCTTCCTTAATCATTCAACTTAATATTACTTTCTTCTATACGCCTCTGTATTGTGTCTTTCAAACATTTTTGAACCCTGTCTTGTAGTAAGGTATACACTTTACATCGACATGTAGTGCATACATACATTTGTTCTGCAAAAATTGTATGAAAACATCTATTTTATTATGTGCAATATACATTGCACTGATTTTTGCCTTTTTCCCTCCTATTTGTTATTATTATTTGGTAAAGTATGGTCCCAACCAAATAAATGTATTTTATGACCCAGCAAAAAATGAATGGCAACCTACAATTTGAAAAATACTGTTTTAGATTATAGTGACCACACTGCTCCTTTTACCTTATTTATATTTTCATGTGAGTATGTTTTGTTGTTCAAATTAAATTTTAATTGGAAAACCCTTGAAAGTTTATGTCTTTTTTCTTGTTTTGTGCGGTGAACAATGTACACAGTAAGTGCTTAATAAATCGAGTTAATAAATTAATGAAAGAAGGAGAATAAGAGTAAGAGAAGGAAGGAAGAAGGTAGGCATAATCTTTGTTCTTTCTTGTTGGCTTTTGCTGGGTAGTGTTTGGTTGAAGTTGGTCCCCCGTCTTAAGGAAATGCCAGGGCTTTACCACACACACACGTTGTTCATTGTATTTATAACTATACTTGACACCCTAATGCATAGCAACTAGAACACCCTAGACATACAGAACTCCCAGAAGATAAAAATGTCATCAACCCCCACTTGTATTCACTACATTTGATATACAAGCACAAAAACCCCACAAAATAAAATACATTATATGAAATACATTCTTTTTAAGAAAAGTTAAATGATTAACTACTGAAAGAGTATTTGCATTGGGAGGAAAGGAATACAGAGTTCAAAGATTTCAAGGGTCGTAAGTCTTAGAGCCTTGCAGATTCTCTTGTTTCTAGTGGAACCCAAAGTGTAATATGCTCTGTACTTGCACCCATTATTAATCGTGCTGGCTGAGCCAACACCTTCAACCATATCTTGTCTACGTAGGAGGGTAGGAACCTAACAAAAATCTAAAATCTGCTTCAGCAACTTACTCTGGATTAATTTTCCTCCTTTGAACTTCTCTAGAGTCAGGTCTGCCCAGCCCCATCTCAGGGTCATCCTGAGCTGCTTCCTCAGCTATATGGTTCATGTGAACAGGCTGCCTGGGATTTATATTCCCAAGACACTTTCCTCAGAATTGCCTCGCTACAACGCATATCTCTCCAAAATGTTTTTCTTCACCCCATCTGAATGCCAATTCCCAATCTGGGCCCAGGGGTCCTGTCTGCCTGACAAGCAGAGGAAGAAAAGAGAGGAAGAGGAAGGCAAAAAGGCATGTAAACTTATATTTTAATTTAAAATAATCCAAAATGTGGGCTATCACAATATGATTTTGTTATAGAAGTAAAATTTCTTCCAACTTCATGGTCAGTTTATAAGTGACATTTTAAAAATTCAGAAAATCTTGCACTTTAGTATCAATCACAAATATTTACATAACACTATGCATTCATCAGCAAAATGTTAGAGTACAAACAACATAGAATCTGTGATCAGAAAATCCGTGTTCAAAGAATAAACAAGCTTTCATTCCTTCAAATAATTGTGGATTTTATTAAACAAATATTAACCAAGCGTCAGTTACTCTCACAGGTTCTAGGGTTAACGTCGTTAGCAAGACAGAGGTATATGCATGGTCCTCATCTCATGGAACATAAATTCTTGTAAGGAGAGCAGACAACAACGCAAAAAATAAATAATTAGAGCTTTATGTAAGTGCTACGAGGCGGAAAAATGGCAGTGTAAGAGAAAACAGTGGCAAGGTAGAGAGACTTGATGAGCTTAGGGAAGATCTTTCTGAGTAGGTAGCGTTTATTATGAGACCTGAAGATTCAAAGGAGTCAATTATGTGAAGCCAGGCAGGGGAACTATAGGCAAAGCGCAAAGGTCCTAACGTAAAAGAGCTCTTGGCATGTTTGAGGAATAGAAAGGCGGCCAGGGCAACTGGAGCTTGAAAGAGAAAGGTAGAACGTGAGATCTGAGTAGCCTTCTGCAGCCAGATCTTGTAGGGCACTGCTTACATTTTATTGATAAGTGCTTGTATTTTATTGGTCCAGTAGAAAACCAGTGAGATATATCAGGCAGGAGAAATGATATGATATGATATGATATGATATGATGATATATGATATGATATGCATTTTTATCCGTGTCACTGGCCACTTTGAGGAGAAAGGATTGGAAAGGGACAACCATGAAAGCAGGAAGACCAGCTAAAAAAATGGTGATAGTTGTAGTAGTAGCTTAGATGAACTATTACGGTGATAGATTAGAGTATTAACAGAGGAGGTAGAGGGAGAAAAGTGATGGGTTGAAGATACAGTTCAAAGAAAGAATAGAGCTTCCTGAATGTGTATCTCCTTCATTCCCCTGCCCCCACCCCACAATCCATATGTTGAAATCCTAACCCCCAAGGTGATGGTATTAGGAAGTAGTACCTTTGGGAGCTGATTAGGTAATGAAAGCAGAGCTGGCCATGAATGGAATTGGTGTCTTTATGAAAGAGGTCTCACAGAGCTCCTCTGCCACTTCCTCCATGTGAGGACCCTGAAAACATGACCATCTATGAAGAGGAGTCTCACCAGACATACATTTGCCAGCATCTTAATCTTGGACTTTCCAGCCACCAGACCTGTGAGAAATAAATTCCTGTTGTTTATAAGCCACCCAGCCTATGGTATTTTGTTATAGCAGCCCTAGTGAACTAATACACTGATGGACTGCATGTATTAGATGAGAGAAAGGATTGAATCAAAGATGACTACATGATTTCTGGCTTTAGTAGTGAGGCTAGTGAAGCCATTGACTTACAGAGAAATGTTTGGGGGAGGAACAGATTGGGAGTTGGAGGCTGAGGGAGGAGCAGAAGCAAGTTGGGGTGGAGAGGCAGGAAGAAAGAATTTAATTTCAGAGAAGTTAAATTTGAAATACCAGGAGAGTTGTTCATGTAGGAATTGAATATAGAAGCTTGAACTACGGAGAAAAGTCTGGACTGGAGATATAAATACAGGGAATTTAAAGCCATAGGAATGAATGACATCACCTTTGTCCACATTTCCTACAAAAAAGGGAAAGCCCCCATCTTTTGATATTGCGTTTGTATATACTAATACCTTATGACTAAAACAGAATGTCATGTACTGAGCAGCAGAAGTTGGCTTCTATTGCTATAATAGTGGTATTGGGAAAAGCCTGAGAAAAATAGCAAAGCAGTTTGGATGAATCCTTGACTAGACCTAAACTGTTAGTAATTTCCAAATTTACATGGACTTAAAATCATTTAAAACTTAAAAATGAAGCTGTGAAAGCTTTGGTTAGACCTATTCTGGATTAGATCAGGACCTGGAGGCATGCTAAAATAGGAATCAAATTTTAGGATGTCCTGTGATCACATTTCCCACTAAAGGGGTTGACCAGAGACTTGTCTACTGAGTTCAGTTCATGAAAGAATTTGAGCCTTTCAGCCAGATTAGAGATTATGGAGGATAGTACTTGCTACTTTGAAAGCTGAGGTTCTGAACATCATTATGCATTCTGAGGGTTAAAAGTCTGTTACTAACCCTGTCAAGGAAAAGAAAGTTGTAAAGGAAGCAAATGACCAACTCAATCAGCAACTTGATTATTATATAATTTATTAACTTTTCAAAATGAACCAGAATAAACAAAGTTAAAGCAGAAATGCCCTGTTCATGCAGGTGGAGAAATTTGGAACTATGTAAAAATTGTCACAAATCTGATTTTATTAGTTGACTTCCAATGTATTGACTCTTCTACCAAATAATTTTGAAAAGAGCCTGTCTTTAGTATGCAATAGCTATCCTTTAATTAAGAAAAGAAACACTTTTGAGCGAGTTTAAATATTTTTCTGATCTTTATGGCTGCTATTACTAAGACACAGAGAAACACGTATTTTAATTTGCAAATTGTAATATCAGTATCTTTATTCCACTTTCTAACCTAAAAGAAAAGATCAAAAAATTGATGTTTGTTGTTTTGCCCAAATTTACTGATATTGATGTTTGGCAAGAATTTCATTAAATATTATGCATTAACCAAAATTTAATTTCCATAAATACTTAAGTGTGCAAATTAAGACCAAATTAGATTTGATAGTCTAGTTGATTTTCTAAATTTCTCTTTAATTTCTACTTTTAACATGATCCTATGAGCAAGTCCATGGTACAGCCAGTTCCTGCATTTTGACAGCGGCATATGGATTTATTCAACATTCATCCACCCGACATTTTCATCTAGCTGCAATAGCTATGATAAAGTCCAAAGTTAACAGTCTGGTGTTCGTGTCCCTTGTAACAGAGAAGAAAATACATTTTTTTCTGGCCCCAAATATTGCTTTATTTCCCACTAGCCATATGGCTTATCTTTTCTTCCAAAATATATGTCTTAAAACAGTAATCCACATATTCGTCCTCAACTCAGTGGACAGTACTATTATAGAATTTTTAGATTATTTTTAGAAGTTATTTTGTCAAAGAAAATAAAAACTATTTGGGGATGAAGAAGCAACACACCTCTGCTCAATTCCCATTATATTTTCGATACTTCTAGTTTTTATTCTGATTTCTATTGAGTGAACCAATTCATATCTTACCATCATCATGTAGCCCTTATATCTTATTTTAAATGCATGATTAATCATTTTAGGACATTTGTTTAACTTGCAGTATAAAAGTGACAAGAATGGCACACAAAGATTTCTTGGCTAAAACCACAGACTCCAGAAATAGTTTTTACAGGGGAACCATCTGAGCTTAAACACCAGAATCTGTAAAATAGTGGTAACAATGCTAACTTTGAAATAAGGGAAGCTGAAGGAATAACCACCCCCAGTTTCCCTGGGACCATACTAATAGGATTTAAGAGCAAGGTAAGGAAAAAAAGTTTTAGATTTCCCTTTTATTTTTTCTCTTCTAAAATGAACATCTCCCAAGTCTTTAAGAACGTCTTTAACTAATCTTCTTGATCAAAAAACAGAGTAAACATTTAGAGGTTCCAAAAATTTAAGTGCTTATTGTAGTTTATATGGAGTTTTGGAAGTGAAAGCTAACTTTAAAAAATTAAGTGTTCATGTTAAATGTAAAAATACATCGTAGGCAATTAAACTTCAGCTATCTCCTTTCCTGACTCTGCTAACCTGATAAAGAAGAGCACCAACATGAGGGTGATACACTTGCATTTATCTTAATGAATGTTGTTTTTGGATTAAATCAATCTTCAAGGCACAGTCTTACACATTTGTGAATGACACAGAATTTGTCTAACATATTGCACAGCATAATTTATTAACAACCTCACTAGTACAATGAAGCTATGAATCAATCGAACATTGAAGAGTCATTTTAGCCAGTAATGTATAACTTGGTGTGATGATTGGAGCAAACACCTACATAGGAAGGGAAGATGGAACAGCTTCTCGCGGGTCAATGGCAGAGAATGCGTTATGAACAAAGCTGTTTGAGATAATACTTATGTATGTATGTGTACATGTAGGAAAACAAATACAAATGAATTTTGAAATATGGATGACCCTTGAAAGTGCAAGATTTATTTCAAGAACACGTAACAGTTTTTTAACGGTTTATGCACCTAACAACAGTGCCTAAAAAATGTCAGGCAAAAATTGATAGAATTGCAAAGATAAATAAACAAAGTCACTACTATAGTTGAGAATTCAACATTCCCCTGCCAGTAATTGATAGACAAAGCAGGCAGAAAATCAGTGAGGCTATAGGCGACCTGAACAGTGCTATCAATCAACTTGATTGAAGTGATATGTTTAGAGTATTCCTTCCAATAACAGGAGAATGCACTTTCTTCTCAAGCTCACGTGGTATGCCAAGGTATAACACATTTTGGATGAAACAACAAAACTCACAAACTTAAAAGAATAGAAGTGATACAACATATGTCCTCAGACCACAAGAAATTAAATTAGAAATCAGTAACAGAAAGAGAGCTGAAAAAAATTCCCCAGATTTGGAGATCAAACAAAACACTTATGAATAGCAATTGGGTCAAATAAACTTTGACAGAAAATTTTAAAATATTTTATACAAAATTATAATAAAAATGCATCTTACTAAAATTTGTGATATGTAACAAAAACAGTCCTTAGGGGGAAATTTATAGTTTTAAAAGCGTATGTTAGAAAAGAAGATCTAAAAGTGATAAACTAACATTCCACCACAGGAAACTAAGAAAGATCAAATTAAGAAGAAGAAACGACATAATACAAAATTAGAGCAGAAATTATTGGACTTGTAAATAGGAAAGCAGTAGAGAAAATCAGCAAAACCAAAATCTTATTCTTTGAAAAGAGCAATATAAATTTTAAAAAACGTATAGCCAGATTAACCAAGAAAAAAGAGAGAAGACACAAAGTACCTAATGCAGAAATAAAAGAGAAAATAATATCCCATGGACACTAGAAGGATGGTAAAGGAATAGTATGACAAATTCTACGCTCATAAATTTGATAACTTAGTTAAAATGGACCAATTTCTTGAAAGACAGAAACTACCAAGCTTAAAACAAGGATAGATCAACAAGTTTAATAGATTTATATCTATTTATAAATTTGATTAATCAATTAGTGATCTTTCCAAAAGAAGGAACCTGACCCAGATGATTTTATTCATGACATTTTTTCTGAATTCTACCACTAAAGGGAAAAATAATTTCAATTCTCCATCATATCTTCTTGAAAATAGATTCAAAGGAAATACTTTCTAACTCATTCTGTGAGACCTTCATCACCTTAATACCAAAACCAGATAAAGACATCTGAAGAAAGAAAACATACAGACCAATATGTCTCATGAATATAGACGCAAACATGCTCAAAAACACTAGCAAATTATGTACAATATATGTTTATAAATACATCATGACTACATGAGATTTATTCTAGATATTGAAGGCTAATTCAATATTTGAAAACTAATCATTGTTATCCACCAATACAGAGGTTAAAGAAGAAAATTCATATGACCATATCAATTGACATCAATAAAGCATTTGACAAAATCCAACACACATTTGTGATAAAATTGTCATCTAATTAGGAATAGATGAAAACTTCCTCAGTGTGATGTTTAATGATCTACAAAACTTCTAAAACTAACATCATACTTAGTGGTGATACTGGACACTTTCCAAGTAGGGAGCAAGGCAAGAATATCCAGTCTCTCCACTTCTGTTTAATATTGTATTAGAAGTCCTTTCTAGGCCGGACGTGGCAGCTCACACTTGTAATCCCAGCACTTTCGGAGGCCGAGGTAGGTGGATTACAAGGTCAGGAGATCAAGACCATCCTGGCTAACAGGGTGAAACCCTGTCTCTACTAAAAATACAAAAAATCAGCCGGGCGTTGTGGCGGGCGCCTGTAGTCCCAGCTACTCAGGAGGCTGAGGCAGGAGAATGTCGTGAACCTGGGAGGTGGAGCTTGCAGTGAGCCTAGATCACACCACTGCACTACAGCCTGGGTGACAGAGCGAGACTCTGTCTCAAAAAAAAAAAAAAAAAAGTCCTTTCTAGTACAATGAAACTATAAAAATATATATACAGATTGGAAAGAGAGAAAACTATTATTCCCAGGGAACATGATTGTCTATGTATAAAATCATAAATAATCTACAAACCAAAATTCCCAGAGCAAATAAGTGAGTATATAGCAAGGTTTCAGGACACAAGTTCAAGATACAAAAATCAACTACTTTCCTATGTACTAGTAAGAACAGTTAGAATTTCAAATTTTAAATTACCATTTACAATACACCAAAATAAAAATACCTGTGTATAAATCTGACAAAATGTATAAACTTTACTTGTAGAAAACTACAAAACTCTAATATAAGTAATCAAAAAAGATCTAAATAAATGTAGTGATGTCCCATAGTTATGAATTGGAGATTTGTATTTTAACAATGTCGGTTCTTTCCAAATTGTTTATAGATTCTATGAAATTCCAATCTAAATCCCAGAAGCTATTTGTAAATATCAACAAGCTGATTCTAAAATTTATACAGGGAGTTTAAGGAACTAGAATAATCAACATACTACTAAAGAAGAACAAAGTTGGAGGATTTACCCTATCAGATTTCAACTTGTTATAAAGCTACAATAATCAAGACAGCATGCTGTTAGTGAAACACCAGACACATAGATCAATGGAATAGAGAGGCCAGAATTAGAATCAAACAAAATATAACTGATTTTTGCAAAAGTGCAAAGACAATTCAGTGGAGAAAGGTAGTCTCTTCAAGACACAGAGCTGTAACAATGGGATGTCTATATGCTTAAATATGAACCTAGACATAGATCTTACACAGTTTACCAAATGAAACTCTAATGGATCATAGACTTAAATGTAAAATATGGAACTATAAAATTCCTAGAAGAAAACATTGGAGAAAAATTGCTGGAACCTTGAGTATGGTGAGGAGTTTTCAGACAAACACTGTAAGTACCAATCCATGAAAGAAGAAAAAATAGGTAAGTTGGTGTTTTAGATTAAAATACTTTGATTTTTAATTTATTTTTATTTTTTCAAATTTATTTAGTATTTTTAATTGACAAAATTATATATATATATATATTTCATATACAAAATAATTTGAAGTACATATACATTGTGGAAAGATTAAATCTAGCAAATTAACATATGCATTACCTCACATAGTTACCATTTTTGTGGTGAGAGCACTTCACATCCACTCTCTTTTGCATTTTTGAAGAATACAACATTAGCTTTAGTAGTACTTCTTTCCAAGTAATCTCCTATGCAAAGACTAAACACCACTAAAGACGAAAACTATGGATGTAATGTCCTTATTTGGAAAAAAAAAAATCAGTGTGTTTACCCTGTGAATTTGTGTATAGAAGACCCTTAATACTCAGACTTGAGATTATTCAAATTCAAGAAACTGCTTCTACTCCTGGTTCCAGGGCAAGTCATTTAGAAGACCAAACTGTTTATGTAAATTATCCATCTGCTGATTGGTCTTTAGATAGAATTTAAGGGTGCATTTTGCTGACGAGTAGCAAAAAGAATGTTTTTCTTAGTTACGTCCAGTTTTCTTAAAGGGTATAATTATTTCTCTCCCAGTTATTTCCTAACTATAATACTTACACATTTTTTAACCGACATTTTGAGTCAGTTGACAAAGAAACAACTGAGAATAAATCAAAGAAATAAATTATAAGATTTTGGTTTTCTTATCCAAAACATGATGAATTTTAAATTAATTTTTTTACTACTCTATAAGTTAAAAGACACATTTACATATATTATCTTATTAAGCTATTTCAAAAAAACAAAGAAAGTGTAAACATAATATTTGATAATTCTTTTGCAAGTAAAATAATTACATTATCTAAAAAGATACAAATCTAGGTTATGTATCAAGTGGCAGAAGGACTGGTGCCCCAAATAAAAATTCACAATCCATTTTTTTCTATGAAGCCACAGTAAGTCTAGTACTTGAATATTTTAGAGAAATTATATAGTGTCACAAACTGTGTACATTCTCTTTTTATTATCTCACACAAGAATTTAGCAAACTTTATTGCCCTCTTTCATCTATTTGCATTACATGAATCAAAGTAAAAGACCGCCCTTTTTTTTAGAATTAAGATTCTGATGTTTAAAAATTATATGAATCGCTGCCTGGCACAGTGGCTCACGCCTATAATCCCAGCACTTTGGAAGGCCAAGGTGGGTGGATCACAAGGTCAGGAAATCGAGACCATCCTAGCTAACACACGGTGAAACCCCATCTCTACTAAAAAATACAAAAAAAAAAAAAAAAAAAAAAAAAGGGCATGGTGGCGGCTGCCTGTAGTCCCAGCTACTGGGGAGGCTGAGGCAGGAGAATGACGTGAACCCAGGAGGCAGAGCTTGCAGTGAGCCAAGATCCGCCACTGCACTCCAGCCTGGGCGGCGACAGAACACGACTCTGTCTCAAAAAAAAAAAAAAAAGAAAGAAAAGAAACAAAGAAAAAATTATATGAATCGCTTCATTATAAAAAAATAAAGTTGAAGGCTTATCCCACATTAATTCCTGTGTAAGATGCTGGTGATAAAAAGTTGAGTAAAATAAGATCCCTTACTTTGAGGAAGTAAGGAAGTTTCTCTTTTTTTTTTTTTTTTTTTTTTTACTAAATAAGTATACCTCCCAGTAGTCGCTGACTTGAAAGACTGAGATACAGGTTTGGCCTTTAATTCTGCAAAGGTTTGAAAGAGGCCTCAGGTGAAAATAGTACATAGAAACAAGCAGGTGAGGCTTTTTAATGAAAGTCTTACAAAGGCAAGTTTGATTCTGACTCAAGCATTGACCTTGCATCATGGTGCCTTGGCATGACCTTTCTTTATCCTGAAGAGGGTCTTTTTAGAATAGTCTTTTTAGATCATAGACATAGAATATTGATTTTTATATTTACTTTTGTTATGATGACCACAAGAACATTGATTTTTGCAGGGCTTTGTTTTTTCACTTTTACATGTCTATGATCGTCTCACATCTTTGTTGGTTCTGGGATTCTTATGGTGTCCAAAGACAATATAAACAGCACTTGTTTTTAAATGACTGTATTGTAATGATGGTGAGTACTGGAAAGACAGCTGCATTCTGCCCTTAGGAGAGCTGCACTTTACTGACTGGTGGAGTGATGGACGTAATTTAGAAGACAGCTGTGGGGAATTTCTTCGCTCACAAAGCAAGAAGCACTTTACTTCACAAAGCACATTAAAGCTTGCTCAAATTTTCCAGGTTTGGCCACTGGGAGCTGTTGTAATTGGCTCCTGTGTTTCTTTGACATAACTTATCACGGTTTCTTATTTTGCTTTATGGTTTTGTTTTGTTTTGTTGGTCTTTACATTCTGGCACTACAAGATCTCCAGGATCAACTTTAATATTAATTTCCTGCCTCAATCCAATAATCAGCCATTTCTCCAAGAAGTCCTGGTTCCTTCTATTTTACAAGATCTCAGTGTTAGCTATGCCCATTGCTGCAGGGGTGTTATTCCAGACCCTCTCAGATCATAGAGCAAGGAAACATACATGTGTATACACTACCTTATATATTACATACCTATAAACACTTCCACACGCAGCTGTCTGTCTGTATTAAGTTAAAACTTGAGTTAACACTGATGTCTCCAACTCTAATCCATGAACACATAGGTCATTCTAACTCCCTCCACTTGCTTATCTGTAAACTTCCATCCCAACAGTGGGAAATCTCTCTCTTACCACCTGACATCCATTTACTTAATTGTTCAATTCATGTATACATGTATATAAGCATCAGCATTGTTAACCCTTACCCTTATGGAAAATAAATTTATTAACTGAATACTTTCTTTTGCTTTTAGTTTCACAGACTCCTTATTTCCAAGGCTACTTAGGTTTTCACCTCTTTCCACTTCAGTGAGATTGTAATCATATATCTGTAATATAGTTTTTTGGGGTTTTTTTTCTGTCCTATTCTGCATTCCATCTTGGGATTCCCTGACCTTGGAAATGTTTTTCTTTTTTAAATTTGCATACTTTCAGGTTCACTCTGTAATAAAGGTCTATGGTTTTTGGTAAATGTATAGTATCTTATATCCACCATTACCGTATTTTCCTTTAAAAACTCCCGTTCCTCACTTATTCAAATCGTTCCCATTCTAATCACCTGGGAACCACTGATTGTTTACTATCTCTATGGTTTTTCTGTTCCAGAATGTCATATAATTAGAAAGAGATAGTATGTAATTGTTTTAGACTGTCACCTGGCAATATACATTTAAGATTTAGCAGTGTCTTTTTATGGCTTCATATTTCATTTTCTTTTCTTTCTGAACAAGATTCCCTTGTATAGATGTAGCACAGTTTGTTTACCCTGTCACCTACTAAAGGACTCTTGGTCGTTTATAGTTTTTGATGATAAAGCTGGTATAAACTTTCACAAGCAATTTTTTGTGTGGACATAAATTTTCAAATTACTTGGGTTGAAAGCTAGGCATGCAATTGCTAGATGATATGACAAAACTATGTTTAGCTTTGTAAGAAACTGCCAAACTCTTCCAAAGCAACTGGACCAGTTCGCAAGCCCATCAGCAATGAATGAGAGTTCCTGTTGCTCCACAACTCCCAGAAATTGGTATTGTCAGATTTTTTTTTAATTTTAGCCATTCCAATAAGTATATCATGGTATTTCAATTTTGTTTTAATTTGAAATTCCCTAATGTAATATATATTGAGCTTCTTTTCATAGGCTTATTTGCCATTTGTATAATTTCTTTCTTTGGTGAGGTATGTGTTCAGATCTTTAGCCATTTTTTAATTAAGTTGTTTGTTTTCTTATTAAGTTTTAAAAGTTCTTTGTATATTTTAAATATAAGTACTTTATCTTGTATATGCTTTGCAAATATTATCTCCCAATCTGTAGCTAGTTTTTCATTCTCTTAATAAGGTCCCAATCTCATTTTTTCTCAGATCATGCTTTTATTATTGTATATAAAACTCATTTCCAAACTGAAGTTCACATAGACTTTTTTTCTAAGTTTTATAGTTTTAGGTTTTACAGGTCTATGATACTTTTTAGTTAATTTTTATGGAAAATATAAGGTCTGTGTTAGCCTTTTCTTTTATTTTGCATATGACTGTCCAATTGTTCCAGCATCATTTGTTGAAAAAATATCTTTTTTTGCATTGAATTGCCTTTGCTCCCTTGTCAGTATATTTGTGTTCATTTCTGGATCTCTATTCTGTTCCATTGACATGTGTCTATTCTTCAGCCAAGATCATGTTATCTTGATTTCTGTGAATTTATAGTAAAATTTGAAATTGGGTCTTGTGTGTCTCCCACATTTTTGTTCTCCTTCTTCAGTTCAGTGTTGGCTATGCTAGTTTTTTTATAATACTTTCTACATAAATTTTAGAATCAATGTGTTAATTTCTACAAAATAATTTGAGTTTGGTAGTTTTCTGCATATAGATTTTCTACATCATTTGTTAGATTTATACCTATTTCATAGTTTTCTGGTGCCGTTGTAAATGGTATTTTAAAATTTCAAATTCAATTATTCATTGCTGCTTTATGGAAAAGCAAACTGACTTTTGTAATATTGATCTTGTACCTTGCAATCTTGTTGCAATCACTTGTTTTTTCAATAAAATTTGGTTTAAAGATTATGTAGGGTTTTCTTCATAGACAATCATGTCATCTGCAAACAAAGGTAGATTTATTTCTTCCCTCCAAATGTACCTTTTATTCTCTCTGTCTCTCTCTCTTTTATTTTATTTTATTTTTTTCATCTTATTTCACTAGCTAGGGCTTCTAATACAATGTTAACTAGGATTCCTAAGACAGGACATTCTTGCCTTGTCCCTGATCTTAAGAGGAAAGTGTCAAGTTCTCATCATTTAAGCATGTTAGCTGCAGTTGGTGTTTTGTTTTTCAAATGTTAATCATTGAGTTACAAAAGTTTCTGTCTACTCCTAGTTTGCTGAAAGATCTTGTAATGAATCGGTGTTGGATTTTTGTCAAATGTTTTTATCTATGTCAATTGATATGATATTACTTTTCTTCTTTAGTCTGTTGAAGTTATAGAAAACAATGATTGATTTTCAAATGTTGAACCAGCCTTGTATACTTGGAATAAATCCAAGCTGGCTGTGGTGTATAATTGCTTTTCTATGTCATTGTATATAATTTGCTAATATTGTGTTGAGGATATTTACATCTTTGTTCATGAGAGATACTGGTCTGTAGATTTCTTTTTTCAGATGTTTTTATGGTATTTATAATACCTCACTTCTGTATTAAAGTGATGATGGCCTCATAGAATGAGTTAGGAAGTGTTCACACTGTCTCCATTTTTAAGAAGAGATTATAGAGAATTGAAATAATTTATTCCTTAAATGGTATACTTCCATAAAATTCACTGATGAAACAATCTGGATCTGGTAACTTCTCTTTTGAAAGGTCACTAATTGTTGATTCAAATTCTTATTATTTTCTTCATTGTTTTGAACTGTTATTTTAGATTCGGGGGTACATGTCCAGGTTTGTTATTTAGGTAAACTTGTGTCACAAATTTCATCAGCCATGTATTAAGCCTTGTACTCAATAGTTATTTTTTCTGCCCTATTTCTCTCCCTCTCGTCCTCAAGTAGACTGCAGTGACTGCTGTTCCCCTCTTTGTGTCCATGTATTCTCATCATTTAGTTCCCACTTATAAGTGAGAACATGCGATATTTGGCTTTCTGTTCCTGTAGTAGTTTGCTAAGGATAATGGCCTCCAGATCCGTCTATGTTCCTGCAAAGGACATGATTTTGTTCTTTCTTACAGATGCATAAATTCTCATGGTATACACTCCAATCTTCTTCATATAACTAGACAGTTATCCCAGTACCCTTTATTGAATAGAGTTCTTTCCCAAGTGCTTGATTTTGTCAGCTCTGTCAAATAACAGTTGGCTGCAGGTGTGTGGCCTTATTTCTGGGCTGTCAATCCATTCTATTGGTCTATGTGTCTGTTTTTGTACTAGTACCATGCTGTTCTAGTTATTGTAGTCATGTAATATAGTTTAACATTGGGTAAGGTGATGCCTCCTTTTTTTTGAAGCAGCTAGTTGACTGGGGTTTATACACTGGGGTTTGTTGTCACTTGCCAGGAAAATTTAAGACATGAACACACATGAGGAGTTTAGGAGCAGAGTTCAGGTAGAGGAGAAGAGAAAGAGAAATGGCTTCCTTTATAGAGGAAGGGGTCGCTGAGCAGAAAGGACCAGCTTTGTGAATGCCCCAAATGTTATAGTCCAGTTTGAAGAGGCCATGTCTGATTTACATAGGGCTCATAGACTGGTTTGATCAGGTATGACATTTATACACGGCACAGGGAAGGCTTGTTGCCCCACCCTAATCTTATTATGCAAATAGGCTTTCCAGTTGATCCCTGCCATCTTGTCTACTCTCAGTACACGTGGTTGGCAGAGAAGGGAAGATGGAGTTGCCATCTTGAACATTTCTAGTCCTTAGTTCCTGCCAGCATTCATCCCATGCAAGCTCCCAGCTTGCTTGTCTCTGTCTGGGGCTCAACTTTACAGGCTGCTCTTTGTTACAAAATGATTTGGAGATGCTTTTCATTAAAAAGAAAAGCCTGGACCGGGAACAGTGGCTCATGCCTATAATCCCAGCACTTTGGGAGGCCGAGGCAGGTGGATCACCTGAGGTCAGGAGTTTGAAACCAGTCTAGTCAACATGGTGAAACCCATCTCTACTAAAAATGCAAAATTTAGCCGGGCATGGTGGCAAATGCCTGTAATCCCAGTTACTCAGGAGGCTGAGACAGGAGAATTGCTTGAACCTGGGAGGCAGAGGTTGTAACTGAGATTGCGCCATTGCACTCCAGCCTGGGCAACAAGAGTAAAACTCCGTCTCAAAAAAAAAAGAAAAAAGGAAATAATAAAAGAAAAAAAAAGGCCTTACTGAGGACTCCTATCATAGTCTTGCTATCTGCTTAAATAATTCCATCTTAACTCCTATATCATTTTGTTCTTTTTGCTTAGGATTGCCTTGGCTATTCAGGCTGTTTTTTGATTCTACAGGAATCTCAAAAAAGGTTTTCTAGTTCTGTGAAGAATGTTGTTGGTAGTTTGATAGGAATAGCATGGAATCTATAAATTGCTTTGGGCTGTATGGCCATTTTAATACTATGTATCCTTCCAAACCATGAGCATGGAATGTTTCTCCATTTGTTTATGTTATTTCTGATTTCTTTCAACAGTATTTTATAATTCTCATTATAGAGATCTTTCACCTCCCTGGTTAGCTGTATTCCTAGGTATTTTATTCTTTTTGTTGCAGTTGTGAGTGAGATTGCATTCCTGATTTGACTCTTGGTTTGGTTGTTGGTGAACAGGAATGATAGTGATTTTTGTATGTTGATTTTGTAGTCTGAGACTTAGCTGAAGTTGTTTATCAGCTGAAGGAGCCTCTGAGTGAAGACTATGGGGTTTTCTAGATATAGAATTACATCATCTGAAAACAGGGATAGTTTGAGTTCCTCTCTTTCTATTTGGATGCCTTTTATTTCTTTCTCTTGTCTGATTGTTCTGTCCAGGACTTCCAATATTATGTTGAATAGGAGTGGTGAGAGACCAGATCATTATCTTGTGGTGGTTTTCTTTTGTTTTTATTTTTATTTTTATTATTTTTTTTTTAGACAAAGTCTCACTCTGTCACTCTGTCGCCCAGGCTGGAGTGCAGTGCTATGATCTTGGCTCACTGCAGCCTCAACTTCCTGGGTTCAAGCGATTCTTGTGCCTCAGCCTCCTGAGCAGCTGAGAGTACAGGAACCTGCCACCAAGACCAGCTAATTTTTGTATTTTTAGTGAAGATGGGGGTTCACTGTGTTGGCCAGGGTGGTCTTAAACTCCTGGCCTCAAGGTGATCTGCTTGTCTCAGCCTCCTAAAGTGCTGAGATTACAGGCATGATTTACCTTGCCTGGCCTTGTGCCAGTTTTCAAGGGGAATGCTTCCAGCTTTTGCCCACTCAATATGACATTGACTGTGGGTTTGTCATAGATGGCTCTTACATTTTGAGGTATGTTCCTTCAATACTTAGTTTGCTGACAGTTTTTAACATGAAAGGATTGAATTTTATCAAAAGCATTTTCTGCATCTATTGAGATGATCATGTGGGTATTGTCTTTAGTTATGTTTATATAATGAATCACATTTATTCATATGTGTATGTTGAACCAACCTTGCATCTCAGGGGGAAAAGCCTACTTGATCATGGTGGATTAGCTTTTGATGTGCTGCTGGATCAGTTTTCTAGTATATTGTTGAGGATTTTTCCATCAATGTTCAGCAAGAATATTGGCCTGAAGTTTTCTTTTTATGTTGTGTCTCTGCCAGGTTTTTGTGTCAGGGTGATGCTGGTCTCATAGAATGAGGTGGGGAGGAGTCCCTTCTCAGTTTTTTGCAGTAGTTTTTGTAGGAGTGGTACCAGCTCTTCTTTGTAAATCTGGTAGAATTTGGCTGTGAATCTGTCTATGCCTAGGCTTTTTTTGTTATTATTTATAGGCTATTTATTACAGATTTAATTTCAGAGCTTGTTATTGATCTGTTCAGGAATTCAATTTTTTCTACTAATTCAGTCTTGGGAGGGCGTATGTGTCCAGAAATTTATCGATTTCTTCTACATTTTCTAGTTTGTTTGCATAGAGGTATCCATAGTAGTCTCTGATGGTTATTTATATTTCTGTGGGGTCAGTGGTAGTATCCCCTTTGTTGTTCCTCATTGTGTTTATATGGATATTCTTTTTTCTTGTTCATTATTCTAGCTAGTGGCTTATCTTACTAATTTTTTTTTTTTTTAAAAACCAAGCTCCTGGATTCGTTGATTTTTTGAATGGTTTTTCATGTCTCAATGTCCTTCTGTTAAGCTCTGATTTTGGTTATTTCTTGTCTTCTGCTAGCTTTGGGGTTGGTTTTATATCTTGCTTCTCCGGTTCTTTTAGTTGTGATGTTAGGTTGTTAACTTGAGAGCTTTCTACTTTTTTGATGTAGGTGTTTAGTGCTATAAATTTCCCTCTTAACACTGCCCCAGCTGTATCCCAGAGATTATGGTATGTTGTATCTTTGTTCTGTTTAGTTTCAAAGAAATTCTTAATTTCTGACTTAATTTTATTACTTTCCCAAAAGTCATTCTGGAGCAGATGTTTAAATTTTTATGTAATTGTATGGTTTTGAGCAATTTTCTTAGTCTTACATTTCATTTTTATTGTGATGTGGTTCTAGAGTGGTTGGTATGATTTCAGTTCTTTTGCATTTGCTAAGGATTATTTTATGTTCAATTGCTAGGTCAATTTTAGAGTATATGCCATGTGGCAATGAGAAGAATATATATTCTGTTTTTGCATAGAGAGTTCTGTAGATATTTATCAGATCCATTTGGTCTAGCATTGAGTTCCGGTTCTGAATACCTTTGTTAATTTTCTGCCTTGATGGTCTGTCTAGTACTGTCACCAGGGTGTTGAAGTCTCCCACTATTATTGTGTGGGAGTCTAAGTCCCTTTATACATCTCTAAGAACTTACTTTATGAATCTGGGTGCTTCTGTGTTGGGTGCCTATATATTCAAGATAGTTAGATCTTCTTATTGATTGAACCCTTTATCATTATGTAATGTCTTTTTTTGTCTTTTTTGATCTTTGTTGGTTTAAAGTCTGTTTTGTCTGAAATTAGGATAACAACTCCTGCTTTTTTCTCTTTTCTATTCGCTTGATAGTTTTTTCTCCAACCTTTTATTTTGAGATTATTGGTATCATTGCATGTGCGATGGGACTCTTGAAGACAGAATACCGATGGGTCTTGGTTCTTTATATAGCTTGCCACTCTGTACCTTTTAATTGGAGCATTTAGCCTGATTACATTTAATGTTAGTATTGATATGAGTGGATTTGATACTGTCATCATATTGTTAGCTGTGTATTATGCTTATTTGTTTGGTTGTTTTATAGTGTCACTGGTCTATGTACTTAAATGTGTTTTTATATTGCCTGGTAATGGTCATTCCTTTCTATATTTAGTCCTTCTCGCAGGAGCTCTTGTAAGGCAGGTCTGGTGGTAACAAATCTCCTGAGCATTTGCTTGTCTGAAAAGGATCTTATTTCTCCTTCACTTCTGAAGCTTAGTTTGAAGGGATATAAAATTCTCATTGGAATTTATTTTCTTTAAGAATGCTAAATATAGGTCTCCAATCTCTTCTGGCTTGTAGAGCTTTTGTTGAGTGGTCTGCTGCTAGCCTGATGGGCTTCCCTTGGTAGGTGACCTGTATTTTCTCTCTAGCTTCCTTTAACATCTTTTTTTCATTTTGACCTTGGAGAGTCTGATGATTATGTGTCTTGGGGATAATCTTCTTGTAGAATATCTTACTGGGGTTCTCTGCATTTCCTGAACTTGAATTTTGTCCTCTCTAGCTATGTTGGGGAAGTTCTCATGGATAATATCTTAAAATATGTTTTCCAAGTTGTTTCCATTTTTCCCATCTCTTTCAGGGATGCCAGTGAGTGGTAGATTCACTCTTTTTCCATAATCCCGTATTTTTTGGAGATTTCGTTTGTTCCTTTTTGTTATTTTCTCATTATTCTTGTCTGTCTTATTTCAGAAAGCCAGTGTGCAAGCTCTGAGTTTCTTTTCCCAGCATGGTCTATTCTGTTATTAATACTTGCAATTACATTGTGAAATTTTTGTAGTGTGTTCTTCAGCTCTACCAGGTTGCTTACATTCTTTTCTATGCTGGATATTTTATGTCCAATATTATTTTATTATGATTCTTACCTTTCTTAAATTGGGTTTCCATGTTCTCCTAAATCTTGATTATCTTTGTTCCTATTGATGTAATTAATTTTATTTCTGTAATTATAGCCATCTCAGTGCAGTTAATAACTCTTGCTTGAGACTTAGTGTGGTTGATTGGAGGAAAAACACACTCTAGCTTGTTGAGTTGTCAGAGTTCTTGCACTGATTTTTTCCAATATTTGTGAGCTCATGCTCCTTCGATCTTTGAAGCTGCTGTTCTTTGGATGTGTGGTTTTTTTTTTTACTTCATCATATTTGATGACCTTGTGGGTTTGATTGTGGCGTAAGGTGGGTTCAGGTAAATGGCTTAATTTCTGGAACATTTTAGGGTGCCACAGCTCATCTCAGGGCTCCTGGACTACATGTTTAAACTTTGGGGAATTGGTGTTGGACCCATCTTTTTTCTTTGGCTTCTCAAGTTTGGGAACATTCTGCAATGGAGGGGGCAAAGTGCTCCTGGACTGTTGTTCATAACACTCTGTTGAGTGGTCCCAGCCAAAGCATGTCATAGGGTGTTAGAAGCAGGATTTATCCTCATTTACACCTGCCAGCACCAGCAGCAGTATGGGGGGGCAGTGCACACTTGTCAGTCATGGCAGGGTGGTAGTGAGTGCCATGGTGCCAGCCTCCATGTGGATGTTTGCAGCAATGACAATGGCATCATGGCTCAGAGGTCCTGGGGGCCTGCACCAATGACTGTGCATACATTTGTGCCAGTGGTGGTGTTAGCATGGAGGCAGGACATTGATTGGTGCAGGATTATGTGCGCCCTCTATGCACATTGACATTGGTGGCAGTGACCACTCAGCGCAGGAGGTAGTCCACTGTTCACTGTGCTTCAATTAAAATTATTTAATAGATATAGGTCTATTCAGCTTGTTGATCTTTCCTATTTTAGGCTTGGTAGTTTTTGTCTTTAAAGGAATTGTCCATTTTAACTACATCATCAACTGTGTGAGCATATAATTGTTCATACTATTCCATTATCGTCTTTCTAATGTCCATGGAATAAATAATAATGAACTTTCATTTCTTCATTAAGTACTTTGTGTCTTCCCTTTTTCTATGTTTAGTATATCTACAGGTTTTTTCTTTTATTGTTCTTTTCAAATAACCAGCTTTTGGTTTTGCTGATTTTTCTCTACTGTTATTCCTATTTACAATTTCATCAATTTCTGCTCTAATTTTGTATTATGTCCTTTCTTCTTGTTTTAGGCTTAATTTGATCTTCTTTCTGAGTTTCATATGGTGGAGGATCAGGTTACTGCTTTTAAATCCCCCTTTCTAATACATGCATTTAATGCTATAAATTTCCCTCTAAGGACTGTTTTTGCTGCATCTCATAATGTTTGGTAAGGTGTATTTTCATTATCATTTAGCTCAAAATATCGTCAAATTTCTGTGAAGACTTCTTTTATCAAATGTTATTTATAAGTTTTTTCTTTCAATTTCCAAAATTTGGAGATTATTTTTATCTCTCTTTCTGTTGTTGATTTCTAACTTAATTTCATGTGGTCTGAGGACATACTTTGTATAATTTCTTTACTTTTAAGTTTGGAAAGTTTATTTTATGTTCCACAATGTAATATGTCATGGTAAATGTCCCTTGTAAGCTTGAGATGACTGTCTATTTTGCTATCTTCATATATAGTGTTCTATAAATGTCAGTGAGATCCTGATGATTGATAGTGTTTTCAGATCATATACAACCTTGGTGACTTCTTCCTACTCTTATCAATTACTGAAAGCGAGGTGTTGAAGTATGCAACAATAATGGTGGAATTGTCTATTTTCCTTTCAACGTTTTCAGTTTTAGTTTCTTGTATTTGAAGACTGTCATCAATTACATATACATTAGAGACTGTTATGTTTTTGGGGGTAACTAACCCATTTATCGTTATATAATTATGCTTTTTACCCATTATAATTTTTTGTTACAAAGTCTGCTTTGTCTAAAATTAATATTGATATTTCGGCTTTCTTATTATTAGTGTCAATATGGTATATCTTTCATCACTCTTTTACTGTTAACCTGAGCCTTTACATTTCTTTCTTTTTTTTTTTTTTTTTTTTTTTGAGATGGAGTCTCGCTCGGTCGCCCAGGCTGGAGTGCAGTGGTGCAATCTCGGCTCACTGCAAGCTCCACCTCCTGAGTTCACACCATTCTCCTGCCTCAGCATCCCAAGTAGCTGGGACTACAGGCACCTGCCACCACGCCTGGCTAATTTTTTGTATTTTTAGGAGAGACAGGGTTTCACTATTCACAGGATGGTCTCGATCTCCTGACCTCATGATCCACCTGCCTCGGCCTCCCAAAGTGTTGGGATTACAGGCGTGAGCCACCGCGCCTGGCCTGAGCCTTTACATTTAAAGTGGGTTTCTTGCAGATGCTGTCAAGTTTGGTCTTGTTTCATTATTCACTTTGATAATTTCTACCTTTTGTTTGTCATTTTTGGAGATTTACATTAAAATTGATTAATAATATTGTTTGATTAATATCTACAATTTTTTTACTATTCATTGCAATTAGTTTCTGTTACTTTCTCCTTTTCTCTACCTTTTATAGTTTGAGTTTTGTATGATTTCATTTTACCTCCTCTTTTTACCAATTATAATCCTTAAAAAAATTTAAGTGACCCTAGTGTTTACATGACACAGTTTTTACTATTCTAAGTTTACTATCACATAAGTCATGACCATGTCATGTGAAGTACAGAAATCTATGAATTTTTTAATCAATTAATTAATTTTTAAATTATACTTTAAGTTCTAGGGTACATGTGCACAACATGCAGGTTTGTTACATATGTATACATGTGCCATGTTGGTGTGCTGCACCCATTAACTTGTCATTTACATCTATGTATCTTATAACAGAATATTTCCAATTCTTCTGTCTCATCATTTGTGGCAGGGTGTAAATGGGCCCACATCTGCCTGCTCATCAATCGAAAGCCAGATGCAAGAGACAAGGATTGGTAGTAGGAAAAGCATGTTTAATTGTACAGTGAGAAATTGAAGAAGATGGCAAACCAGATTTCTGAAGTATCATCTTAAATTATAAAATTTACCATAGAGTTTGTATTAGTCTGTTCTCATGCTGCTAATAAAGACATACCCAAGGTTGTGTAATTTATAAATGAAAGAGTTTTAATGGATTCACAGTTCCACCTGGCTGGGGAAGCCTCACAATTATGGCAGAAGGCAAAGGAGAAGCAAAATCACATCTTATATGGTGGCAGTCAAGAGAGATTGTGCAGGGGTACTCCCATTTATAAAACCATCAGATCTTGTGAGACTTATTTGCTACCAGGAGAACAGTATGGGGGAAACCACCCCCATGATTCAGTTATCTCCACCTGCACCAACCCTTGACATGTGAGTATTATTACCATTCAAGGTGCTATTTGAGTGGGGACACAGCCAAACCATATCATTCTGCCCTGATCCCTCCCAAATTTCATGTCCTTGCATTTCAAAACAAATCATGCCTTTCTGAAAGTCCCTCAACATCTTAATTCATTTCAGCATTAACTGAAAACTCCACAGTCCAAAGTTTCATCTGAGAAAAGGCAAGTCCCTTCTGCCTATGAGCCTGTAAAATTAAAAGCAAGTTAGTTACTTCCTAGATATAATGGGGATACAGGCATTGGGTAAATATACCCATTCCAACTGGGAGAAACTGGCCAAAATGAAGGGGTTATAGGCCCCATACAAGTCTGAAATCAAGCAGGGCAACCATTAAATATTAAAGTTCCAAAATGATTTCCTTTGACTCCATGTCTCACATCCAGGTCATGCTGATGCAAAAGGTGGGTTCCCATGGCCTTGGACAGTTCCACCCCTGTGGCTTTGTAAGGTACCTCCCTGCTCCCAGCTGCTTTCATGGGCTGGTGTTGAGTGTCTGTGGCTTTTCCAGGTGCATAATGCAAGCTGTTGGTGGATCTGTCATTTTGGGATCTGGAGGACGGTTGCCCTCTTCTCACAGTTTGACTAGGCAGTGCCCCAGTTGGGACTCTGTGTGGGGGCTCCAGCCCTGCATTTTCCCTCTGCACTGCTGTAGTACAGGTTTTCCATGAGGGCTCTGCTCCTATAGCAGACTTCTGCCTGGACATCCAGGCATTTCCATATGTCCTCTGAAATCTAGGTAGAGGCTCCCAAGAGTGCACCCACAGGCTTAACACCACATGGAATCTACCAAGGCTTTGGTTTACATTCTCTGGAGCAGAGGCCCAAGTTGTATCTGGGGCCCTTTTAGCCACGCTGGAGTGGCTGGGACACAGGGAGCAGTGCCACCCTGAGATTATGCAGGGGAGCAGGGACCTGGGTCTAGCCCACAAAACCATAATTTTCCTTCTAGGCCTCAAACCCTATGATGGGAGGGGCTGGTGTGAAGTTCTCTCAGTTGCCTTTAAGGCATTTTCCCCATTGTCTTGGTTATTAATATTAAGCTCCTCTACTTATGTAAATGTCTGCAGCCAACTTGAATTCCTCCCCAGAAAATGGTGTATGTGTTTTTGTCTTTTTGTATGAAAAAAAAAAAAACATTTTCTGGGGAGGAATTCAAGCTGGCTACAGAAATTTGCATAAGTAAATTTAATCATGCTGCAAACTTTCTAATTTTTTCTGCTCTGCTTCTCACTGAAATATAAGTTCCAGTTTCAGATCATCTCTTTGTTCAGGCATATGAATATATACTGTTAGAAGCAGCCATGTCATATCTTGAGCACTTTGCTGCTTAGAAATTTCTTCTGCCGGATACCCTAAATAATTATTCTCAAGTTTAGAGTTCCACAGATTCCTAGAAGAAGGGCACAATGCTGCCAGTCTCCTTACTAAAACAGAGCAAGTGTGACCTCTAAACCAGTTCCTAATAAGTTCCTCATCTCTGAGACCACCTCAGCCTGGACTTTATTGTCCATATGACTATCAGCATTTTGGTCACAACAATTTAACAAGTCTCTAGGAAGTCCCAAACTTTTTCCTTATCTTCCTGTCTTCTTCTGAGCTCTCCAAACTGTTCCAACTTCTGCCCATTACTCAGTTCCAAATTCGCTTCCATATTTTCAGATAACTTTATAGCAATGCCCTTGGTACCAATTTTCTGTATTAGTCTGTTCTTGCACTGCTACGAAGAACTAGCTGAGACTGGGTAATTTATAAAGAAAAGAGGTTTAATTGCGGTTCCACAGGCTGTACAGGAAGCATGGCTTGCGAGGCTTCAGGAAACTCACAATCATGCCAGAAGTTGAAAAGAAAGGAGGCACATCTTATGTGGCCAAAGCAGGAAGGAGAGAGAGAATGGGGAAGTGCTACACACTTTTAAGCAACCAGATCTCATGAGAACTCACTCCCTATCATGAGAACAGCATGGGGGAAATCCACCTCCATGATCCAATCACCTTCCACCAGGACCCTCCTCCAACATCAGGGATTACAATTCACCATGAGATTTGGATAGGGAAACATATCTAAACCATATCTGGGACATGTGGAGTTGAAAATATTCATGAGTCTCTGGGCTTACGGAAGAGATCTGCTGGAACATCATGAGATGAGGGGTCACAAACTTTTGTGAAAGCTTGTCTTGCATTCCCATATACAGTGTGTAACATCAATACAGTTTACAGCAAAACTTATTCTTATAATCATAGCTAAAATCATGAGTAACTTTTTCCACTAGAAGGGGACTGATAAAAACCATGAAGACAGTCATTGTTTTAAAGACCTTGTGGGATCAGCCATAGCATTAATTTGCTTGCGCATGACTTGTAGGGCTAAATACATGTTTCCAGAGTTATCCAGAACGTACATATAGCATTCAGTCTTAATTACAGCACATATTCCCGACTGTCGATTATACCCAGAGCTCTTGTGTGTTTATGATGACAGACTGGCTATGATACATATTTCACAGGTTACAGGAGAAACTTTGAATATTTAGGAAGGTAGTCCTGACACATGTGTTTTGAAAAAATATGCATGTAACATATGACCCATGTTCATTTTGGGGTGGAGACTTAACATTTAAATGTCATTATACATCAAAGGAGTTTCTACTAGGATACAAAGGCAAACAAGTATACAAGTTCTAGCAACTGGTCAGAATGAGTTCACAGTCAGTAGTCTTTTTAGCAGGAAAAAGTAACTGAAATCAGCCTCTTGTTTAATTAAAGCTATAGTTATGGCTGGTGGAACAGGGGCTAGGGGTCAGTTAG
This sequence comes from Macaca mulatta, assembly GCF_049350105.2. Classification (NCBI taxonomy): domain Eukaryota; kingdom Metazoa; phylum Chordata; class Mammalia; order Primates; family Cercopithecidae; genus Macaca; species Macaca mulatta. The sequence continues at coordinate 58,222,059 of NC_133423.1, read as the reverse complement.
TCAGCATTTGGTACAGCTGTAAATTGTTTCAATATTGCTTATCTTGAAGTCCATGCTTATTTGGCTGCTTGGGAAAAATAAAATCCTTGTGGCAGTTAGAACATGGTTCACCTTTTAAGTGTACAAGTGTCCGACTTAACCTTTACCTGTCATAGTCTTATGTCTGGTTTATGATTTGGTATCTTATTATTACAGAGAGTCTGTTTTGTCGGTTTTATGATCTCTATTTTAATGTTAATGTTGGTCAGTTGTACCTGAATTCCAATGGGGGGAAGATATAATGAGTCATGTCCAACCCCTTCCTGTCATAGCCTGAAACTAGTTTTTTAGGTTTCTTTGAGATCCCCTTAGCTATAAGGAGGAAGGTCCATTCAGAGCATGGACTTGGGTTTTTTTGTTTTTGTGTTTTTTAGTTTATCTTCCTCCTTTTTTGGTCAACATATGCCAGGGGCAGTATCAATGGCCAAGTGTTTATTTTGTTCCATATCAATGCTGGGGTGCTGTGGTTACGTGCACCAGATCTGTCATGTCTCTCAGTGGAACTCGTATGGCAAAAGGACTTAGAGTCAAAAGACTTACAGATAGCCAATTAAATGTTCTAGGCCAGATGGGAATGAAAGTAGGCTGGCGCTCATTAACCCTTTGAGCAGTATGAGAGCCAAAAACTAAAAGCCAAACTCATTTAAGCAAAATAAGAGCCCAAAACCAAAAACCAAAAACCAAGGTTATAAAATTGACTTGTCTATAAGTTCTATATACTGAGCCAAGGGTCCTGAACCCCCAGGCCATTGATTGGTACTGCTCCCTGGCCTGTTAAGAGCCAGGCTACACAGCAGAAGGTGAGTGGTAAGTGAGCAAACATTATCATCTGAGCTCTGCCTCATGTCAGATCAGCAGGGACATTAGATTCTCACAGGAGCATGAACCCTATTGTTAACTTCACATGCAAAAGATCTAGGTTGTGCACTTTTTGTTTATTTGTTTGTTTTTGAGATGGAGTCTCCCTCTGTCTCCCAGGCTGGAATGCAGTGGCGTGATCTCTGCTCACTACAACCTCCACCTCCTGGGTTCAAGTAGTTCTCTGCCTTAGCCTCCCAAGTAGCTGGGATTGCAGGTGCCAGCTACCACGCCCAGCTAATATTTTTCTTTTTTGTATTTTTAGTAGAGACGGAGTTTCACTATCTTGGCCAGGCTGATCTGGAACTCCTGACCTCGTGATCCACCTGCCTCAGCCTCTCAAAGTGCTGGATTACAGGCGTGAGCCACCACGCCCTGCCAGTTGTACACTTTTTATAAGAATCTAATGCCTGATGATCTGTCACTGTCTCCCATCACCCCTAGATGGGACTGTATAGTTGTAGGAAAACAAGCTCAGGGCTCCCATTGATTCCACATTATGGTGAGTTTGTAATAATAATAATAGAAATAAAGTGCATAATAAATGTAATGCACTTAAATTGTCTTGAAACCATTCCCCTCTCCCATCTGTGGAAGAAATGTTTTCCACAAAAGTGGTCCCTGGTGCCAACAATGTTGGGGACGCTGTGTTGAGCATCTGTATACCTGTCTTTGATTTGGGGGTCTGAACTAATTTTATCCCTCAAAACTGGCCCTTAAAATCATGCACCCACCTCTTCCACAATAGGTCCTAGGCCTGGAGGGAACAAGACATAAAGAATTAGCAATGTGGACCAAATGCAGTGGCTCATGCCTGTAATCCCAGTACTTTGGGAGGCTGAGGCAGGCAACATGATGAAACCCTGTTTCACCAAAAATACAAAAATTAGCCAGGTGTAGTGGTGTGTGTCTGTAGTCCCAGCTACTCTGGAGCCTGAGGTAGGAGGATTGCTTGAGATTGGGAGGTCGAGAATGCAGTGAGCCAAGATCATTCCACTGTACTCCAGCCTGGGTGCCAGAGTGAGACCCTGTCTCAAGCAAACAAATGATCAATGTTTTAAACATAAAGGTCATAAGCCCTGCCTAATTCTGAGAATGACAGGAAAAGGAAGCTCACATGTAGCTAAACATTTAAATTATTTAGTATGAAGGTATAGAATACATTTTATTAATATCTATTAATAATAATGCATTATTAATAGATGCAAAATTATTAAATGAATCTTAATGTTTTTGAATACAGGCCTATCTCTTTGTCTCATGAAAGCAGTTTACTTTGATTGTCACCTTTACTAGGCTCTAAAAATGAGGCATTGGTTAATTTGAATTTGGTGTCAAAGTGGCAGGAGTTGATGCCTTCTTTAGATGAGATATGTTTACTCAAGACTCAAAGCCCTGTAACTTAACAGCACAGGATTAGTTAATAGCATGTGATAAGGACATTTTCAGGGAGCTGGAGGTGGTGATACTGACTCTCTTTATAGTTTTTATCAGTCCCCTCCTGGTGGAAAAATGTTATTCATAATTTTAGCTATGATTATAGGGATAGGTTTTGCTGTAAACCATATTGATGTTACACACTATGTATGGGAATGCAAGACCAGCTTTCCCAAAAGCTTCTGACTCCTCATATCATGATGCTCCAGCAGATCTCTTCTGTAAGCCCAGAGACTTTCTGTGTTCCCTTTATTTTAATTATCACTCTTGGTTAAATGAATGATTATTTTACAATAACTTGTGATTCTGTTTTGATAAAATGTGTTGAACTTTTTAACATCTTTGACAAATTTTCTCAAAATCAAATCTTAAATTAAGTCTCTGATTTATTGCTGGGGCTTATCAAAGCTATAAAAATTAGGGGCCGGGTGCGGTGGCTCACCCCTATAATCCCAGCACTTTGGGAGGCCAAGGTAGGTGGATCATGAGGTCAGGAGATCGAGACCTTCCTGGCTAACACAGTGAAACCCTGCCTCTACTAAAAATACAAAAAATTAGCCAGGCGTGGTGGCAGCGCCTATACTCCTAGCTACTGGGGAGGCTGAGGCAGGAGAATCGCTTGAACCAGAGAGGCAGAGGTTGCAGTGAGCCAAGATGGTGCCACCGCACTCCAGCCTGGGTGACAGAGCAAGATTCCATCTCAAAAAAAAAAAAAAGCTATAAAAATTAATCACTGCAAGATTGTAAAATCTTTTACAGCTTCCACTGAGTTGATGGACTGACGAAATTGGAACCTGTCCACATGGCTAAACTTTGTTTTCCCCCAACAGATACTCCAGTGAAGGCTGTGGATCAAGATCTTGGGTAGTTTCTTTAGCAGTTTACTTTTTGAAAAACCTCTTTTACCCCCTTTTAAAATTCAGTTTCAAGTGAATTTCCAATGTTTATATTTTAGCTAGAACGGGCATAACTGTATAAGAAAAATAAAATATCTTTGGTATCTGACACTAAACTCAAATTAATCCTTGATTAGTGAGTTTTATCTCAACACCAGTAGCTTAATAACCTCCGGTTCAAAGTAGGTAGAAAAGATAAATAGATATACAGCTTTAGAAGAGTCTACTTAACAAAAAAGTTGCAGGATAACCATTTCAGCTCTGACTTTTTCTTGCTGTAATTTACCTATTAGTTTAAGATATGTACAAAAACTGACCATAACATGTAATTAGCTGGAGCCCCAGAAAACTTACCATGCCTTTGAATTTTCCATGTTATTAAACATGTAAGCCCAGGATCCACAAACAGACAAATGCAAATGAACTAGTTCTCAAATTGGTAAAAGTCCAACAACTATTCATCTCTCCAAAATGTTACCCCAACCAAAAAAAAAAAAAAAAGTAGTTTATTCCAAGGAAAAGCCCAAATGGGAAGGAAGGTAGTTCTTGGTTGAACACACCATAGTGACTTACCAACCTTTCAACCTGTTAACTCCTCAGACACCACTTTTCCTTGCTCCAACAAAGCATTTCAGGCAGCTGATGCCAGAAAGGGAAAAGATGGGAGAATTCCCAAGACAAAAGCGTTCTTGGCAGCTGCTGGGACATCTCTGGAGTCACAGCCATGAAGTCACCTAACCACGAGTAGTTGGCACTCATGAGCATCTGTTGCTCTGCCTGGTAGCATAAATGGGTAAGCCCTGGCACACTGCTGTAGTAAATTGCTCCATCCTTTGGAAATCAGGCAGGCTAGACCACCCAAAGTGCAGCCCCACATTTGGGCACTGAATTTCTAACTGAACTTAGGTGGGGCTGCTCAGTGCTTGCCAGCAAGACACGAGAAGTGAGGGTTGGAGCAAGGAAAAGTAAGTTTAATCAGAGAGCCAGTAAACCAAGATGATGAATTAGCATTCTAAAGTAACATGTTAAATTTTAAATTTACCATAGGGTTTTTAAAGGGAAATTTGGTACAGGAGGCATGGGAGTGGTGCAGGTTGCAGGGTGTGTGTGTCTTCGTTCTGATGGCTGTCTTTGGTAATTGCCCATCCAGAAGTCTGGTTGGCATTACATTGAGTTCAGCCTGACAATTCCCCTAAGCAGGAAGCTTCTGCAATTGGGGCTCCATGCCTGGTTTGTTCCAAGATTAGCCACTGAAATTTATAAAACAAAAATTTAATTAGATAAGCATGGATTGTCAGAAGGGAGTGTCTAGAGAGGGAAGAAATAAAAGGGTAAGAGGGGAGGGAAGAAAGAAAAAGAAAATGGATGATTAAGATATATTTTAAAAACTGAGGTCCTTGGTGGTAATAACTGTTATTCATTTAATGTATCCATATGATATAATACCTCAATACATGAATATTGCTTTAAACAATGATTATCTTTTAGATCAGCTAAGAATCAGCCAGCCAATGGTTTTTAGATCAGCTAAGTCAAAGAAAAATATTATTTTATCTTCTTTTATTCCTTATCTAATATTCTTTCTTTCTTTATATAGACCTGAGTTTTTCACTCATTTCATTTTCTTTCCCCATAAAAATTTATTTTAATATTTCTGGAAAGGAAGGTCTAGTGGTATTGAATGACCTGAGATTTTGTTCATCTGAGAAAGTATTTCTCTTTTGCTTTAATTGACAGTTTCTTTGGATACAGAATTCTAAATTTGTAGATTTTTTCTTTCAACATTTGAACACTTTTCTTTCACATTATTCTTAGCTGATTTCTGACAAGATGTTTGTTATAATTTCTATCCCTGTTATTATATAAATGTATGTGTTTTCATCCTCTGGCTTTTTTCAAGATATTGTCTTTGTCTTTGTTTTTCTACAGTTTGAATATGATATGGATAGGCGTATGGGGGTTGTTTTTGTTTGTTTCTTGTGTTTATCCTGCTAGTGTTCCCTGAGCTTCCTGCTACTTGAAGTGTTTGTCTCTCATTAGTTTGACAAATTCTTGGCCTTGTTACTTCAAATATTTCTTTTGATACATTATCTTTTTCTTCTCTTTCTGGTATTCTAACAATGGGTATATTATACCTTTGCAATATTGTCCTACAGTCCTTGGATGTTCTGTTACGTTTTTATCATTGCTTCTTTTTTCCTTTTTTATTCTCTTTTCTGTTTTTTTGGGGGGTTTTTTTTGTGGTTTTTTTTTTTTTTGCATTTCAGTTTGGGAAGATTTTACTGACATATTTTCAAGTTCACTTATTCTTTCCTCAATATGTTCATTCTACTGATAACCCATCAAAAACTTTCTTTATTTTTTGTACATTGTTTTTTATTTCTAACACTTCTCTTTGCTTCATAGAGTTTCTATCCCCCTGCTTACATCTGTCTTTTTGCATGTTTTCTATTTTTTTTGCATTAGAGCACTTAACATAATCATCATAATTATATTACATTTTCTGTCTGACAATTCCAACATTTTGATCATATCTAACCCTATTCCAATGATTGCTTTGACTCTTCATACTGCATTTTTTATTGCCTTTTAGCATGCCTTGCAATTTTTTGTTGAAAACTAGACATGTATCAGGCAATAGGAACTAACATAAATAAGCGTTAGTGTGAGTAAAGAGTTACGCTCATCTGGGTGGAAGTGAAGCTATATTTAATGTTTACTATAGTTATAAATGGCGGAGACTTCATAATCCTTTAGTGTCCTTATTTTTGTCTCACCTCTTGATTTTGGTCTTCTTTAAGTACTACGTCTCAGAGATAGTCTGTGTTTTCAGCTTTCTCAGCTATAATCATGGATATTATATTGGAGCCCTACTGGGAAAAGAAGTGGGTGAGGGGACTTTCTATAATTTTTAAATAAAATCTCATTTTTTCTCAGCATGTGTTTTCAAGCTGTGACCATCAAAAGTGTTTTCCAGTGGTATAGCTTTTTATTTCTCTTGGCCACATACTCCCTTCCCTGAAATCCCGACCCTCTACTAACTATTCCCCAACCTTGCCCCTTAGGTTAGACAGAGAAGTTAGAGGGAGATGAAATCAGGCAGCGACCCCTCCCCCAGGGAGCCTGCAATAAGGCTCTGGCAAGGTCTTTTACTCCAGAGGTAAGCCTTTGTTTTGAGGAAGGCTTCGGGCCATATTTCACAATGGTTACTCTTTCCCAGCCCCTGCTAGATCTTTGAGGATATCTTTCTTGGATCTTCATCTTGAGAACTTAGTGAGATTCTTGGAGGAAATAACCAGGAGAGTATGGGTAACCACCTCAGACTGCATCCTCATGAATTTTTCTCTCAAACTAGTCCACATTCTCTCTCAAACTAGTGCACATTCAGTCTCCATGAATTCATCAAAATTAATGTTTAAGTGTTTTGATCAGTTTAGGATTCAGTGACTTCTGTTCCAGTTAGCACATATTAGCTGCACCTGGCTGGATATGTCTTTCTCTCCAGATTTCAGAAAAGTGATTTGCCCTGCAACTTCAATTTTCTGATTGGTCCAAAAGTATGTCCTTTGATTTTCAGGTTTTTTCCAGGTTTCTCTTGATGTAATTAAAAGAGTGATGATTCCCAAGTATCTTACATATCAGATTTAAAATCAAAAGTCACAAAAAAGTTTTAGATTTGGGGTACCTGGGTCAATAAAAGATGCTTCAATATTATAATGAAAATTGTTTGAAGTTTTGCAATATTTATATTCTGGATTAGCAATTGGGTCAAAATGGAGTTAGAATGAGTCTTTTTATTTATCATAACATTGAACTGTGTACACCAGAAACAATAGAGACATAATACATTAATCTTACAATTTCAAATTAATATTTAGACCAATGTTTGTCAATGTGTAGTCCCCAGGACTATCCGTGTCAGCCTCACCCAGAAAACTTTTAGAAGTGCAAATTCTTAGGCCCCACCCCAGACCTACTGAATTAGGAACTCAGAAGTTTGGCACCAAAGAGTCTTCGTTTTTAACCAACTCCCAGGTGGTTCTGATGCCCTCTTGAGTTTGAAAACCACTGATCAGCAGTTATGTTTAACTGTAATTGTCTAGTCCAGTTATAATTTGAAAATTAAATTGTCTGTTAGCTTTTTACCTGTTGTAAAAAAAAAAAAAAAAGACATTACGCAGTCACTTTTAATGATTTTATTACTCTAGAGATTTTCTCAAACAATCACAAAATGAGCTCCTAAAATCATACAAAAATTTGAATGTGTGAAGATAGAATGAAAGATTTACACATTTTAAGTCTTAATGGACAGAAAGGAAGTTTCATTTTAATTGATAAAGTGTTTTTAAATTAAGATACTTTATATCAAATTTTAATTTTTAACTTCTTTATTTTGAAATGATTTTGTATTTGCAATAATAGCACAAAGAATTCCGACACAGCCATGATTTAGCTTAGCCCAAATTAATACTTACAATAACCATAGGGTAATCATCATAACTGGAAAGTTGAAAATGTATTAAACTATAGACATTTAAATTTCACCAATTATCCCATAAATGTCCTTTTTCTGACCGAAGATGTAACCCAAGATTGCACATTGTATTTAGTTGTCATGTCTTCTTCTTCATTTTTTTTTTTAAGCTTGCTTAAGGTTTTCTCCTTTAAAAAAAAAAAAAAATTATCCTTTAAATTCTGGGGTATATGTGCAGAGCGTGCAGGTTACATAGGTATACATGCGCCATGGTGGTTTTCTGCACCCATCAACCCATCACTTACATTAGGTATTTCTCCTCTTTCTGTCCATCCCCTAGTCCCCCACCCCTGAACAGGCCCCAGTGTGTGATGTTCCCCTCCCTGTGTCCATGTGTTCTCATTGTTCAGCTCCCACTTATGAGAGATAACATGCGGTGTTTGGTTTTCTGCTCTTGTGTTAGTTTGATGAGAATGATAGTTTCCAGCTTCATCTATGCCCCTGCAAAGGATATGAATTCATCCTTTTTTATGGCTGCATAATATTCCATGATGTGCCATTCCATATATGTGCCACATTTTCTTTATCCAGTCTATCATTGATGGGCATTTTGGTTGGTTCCAAGTCTTTGCTATTGTGAATAGTGCCACAATAAAAACATGTGGGCATGTGTCTTTATAGCAGAATGATTTATAATCCTTTGGGTATATATCCAGTAATGGGATTGCTGGGTCAAATGGTATTTCTAGTTCTAGATCCTTGAGGAATTGCCACACTGTCTTCCACAATGGTCAAACTCATTTATAGTCCCACCAACAGTGTAAAAGTGTTCCTATTTTTTCACATCCTCTTCAGCATCTGTTGTTTCCTGATTTTTTTAATGATTGCCATTCTAAGTGGCGTGAGATGGTATCTTAATCTCTCATTTTCGATAGTTCTTTGTCTCTTTGATTTTCATGACCTTGACTTTTGTGAAGAATGCCAGCCAGCCAGTTACTTTGTAATATATCCTTCAACTTAGGTTTGTCTAAAGTTTTCTTATGGTTAAATTCAACTTATGCATTTTGGGTAAGAATAACATTGAAATGATACATGCCCTTCTCAGGATCATATCAATGCGCTATTATGGGTGCAGTTAACTTTGATGACTTGGTTAAGATAAGGTCTGCCAGATTTCTCCATTGTAAGGTTACTATTTTCCCCTTTATAATTAATAAGTATCTCATGGGAGAAATGCTTTGAAATTAGAGATTCTCTTTCTCATGATAGTTTTCCCATTAATTTAAAAAAATTCATTGACAATTCTTGTCTACAACAAGCATCACTGAAATGGCGATTACACCAAATGGTGATTCAAAGATATATGTATCATTTCTTCTGCACTTGTTAAATGGAATTCTACAGTAATGAAGAAATATTCTTTCCTTCCCTTTAAGTTTTCATTCAATTATAATAACTATACTAGCATAAACTCACTGAAAATTATTTTATTCTACTGGCTATACTTCATCACTGTCACTTATTTTGTTGCTCAAATTGAACCAGATACAGCCACTGGGTACCTCAAGTTGGCTAGTGTCCTTTCAAAATACTTTCATCATTTTCTGAGCTTTTCTTTACTTTCTGGCCCCACAAAGTATTCAAGGCTCATTTTGTACTTTCTTTGTCCCAATTTTGGAATCAGCCATTTCTTCAAAACACAGGTTTGTTTTATTAAAGAATGATATTTAGAACCCAAGATCTAGGCAGTAGGTGTGCTCATGCTACTAAATTGTCCTTTCTTCCAGACATTCTCAATGGAGAAAGCTGATAAATATATGTATACAAACTTACCTGCATCCATGTGTATTTTAAATTTTAACCCTTTCCTTATTGGTAACTACTTTCCATAAAAATATCTGGCTCTCATTATCCACAGTACATATATATATATTTGTTCAGTGCTGAAATACACATAAAGTAGTTTCAGAATTGCTAACCCATACCTCTTTGAAAAATAAATTACAGTCTAAAGTACTATAAAGTTCTTATTGTTTTTCATTTGGACAGGTATATATTTTCAGAATTTCGGATCTCTAATTTTGCTATTTAACTCAAAGTTGAACACAGTAAACCCAAAGATCTTCCATCCGGGTCTGAAATTTTCCACTGTTGCCACCTAATTTGTCGCAATTACATAAAATTGTGTGTCTTTCATTTCTCATAGTCAAGCTTTCTTTATTTTTCTGGATTTTTTTCCTCTCATTTTTATTTTAAAAGAGGACAAAGTGTAATAACATGTAAGCTCCACAAAGGCTGGAGTTTTGTTTATTTGTGTTTAATTTTGTTTTCTTTTTTGTTGTTGACCTTGTGTCTGAAATAGAACTGAGCCTACAAATGCAATTCAATAAAAATCAGTTGACTAGATTATTGAAATAATTAGACAAACACTTGTATAACAATGACAATTATGGCAAAATTAAGTTGTTAGTGGATATGCAATCACCACTGGTTGACAACACTATAAAACATTCATACATTAGCCAATGTACAATTGTTTAAATTTGTCCTAGATAAGGAAAGTTAATCATGTCACTATGTAGCGCACAGAGCTTGACGTAGGGAAATCTTGGTATATCTATATAAGAAAAGCATTAAATAGAATGTACAAGCCTAGTAAGTGATCATCTATGATAATAAGATTAACATTTTGGGAATTGTAGTTCTGTTTAAAATAAGAAATTGGGTTGGACCACAGAGAACTTTGTCTTTAGACAAAGTGAATAGGATCGGAGTAATAGTGAAATCAGAGAATGAAGTAGAAGCTGCTAAAGCCTCAGGGATAGTAATAAGGTAAACATTAACCAAGAATAACTTGAGTGCTTTAGCGTTAAATGAGATCCTAAGTCACTGCCAAGTTGAGTAGTAAAGCAACATGTAGGAAATGCTGGTAATATTTTGTCTCTTTTTAAAGAAATGAGAACATTGAGATGAGTGCATTCTTAATGTCATATAGCTATTCTGACTCTGGAATCCAGGCTTTTTCCCACTACTTAAAACATCCTCTTGCTTCCAAACTCTTGGTAATGTTAATTATTGGATTGGAAATAGTGTCTCAAATTGCTCCCATGTTGGCCTTTCAAAACCTCTAAGAAAACTACACTATAGCTGATTAAGGTTTTGTTTTGCTTTAAACTTATGTGTAAAGATTTTTGCTTAAGAATGTTGACTGTTTCAAAAGTATGTGAATTAAAATACACAAATTTCATTCTTTTTCATAAATAGGAGTTTTAATAATATGTCACAGTTTTAATGAGAAATTAAAAAGTGAGGGTGAAAGTAAAATATTCACCTTAAATTGTTTCTTCTCTGGGGAAAAGAGAAGCTATTTGAATAAAGTATGTTAACCCAGAATTCTGCTTTCCACATATTCCTAGAGAGGAGAGATGACTTTACTGCTAAGTGGGACGTTTTTCCCTTGAAGGTTTTAAGTGCATCTGTTGAATTATAAAGAGAAGAAGCATAACAAAACATGTGACATATTTTGTTTACATTTACTGTGTTCCATTAGTCTCTCCTAGAGTATAATTGATTGTTTTAAGATAGTTAATCTCTCTCTCTCTCTCTCTCTCTTTTTCTTTTCTTTTCTTTTTTTGATGTGGAGGTCTCACTCTGTCGCCCAGGCTAAGGTGCAGTGGGGTAATCTCGGCTCACTGCAACCTTTGCCTCCGAGGTTCAAGCAGTTCTCCCGCCTCAGCCTCCTGAGCAGCTAGGACTACAGGTGCGTGCCACCACGCCCAGCTAATTTTTTGTATTTTTAGTAGAGACAGGGTTTCTTGATATCCTGACCTCGTGATCCGCCCGCCTCAGTCTCCCAAAATGCTGGAATTACAGGCATGAGCCACTGCACTCGGCCAAGATAGTTAATCTTTCACAAACCTAAATATAATTTTAATAAAACATGTCTAAGAATAAAAGACCAATTGGCAGTATAGATTTGAAGTAGAAAATAACAAGAAATGTATTATTTTGGTCCTTCATTATTAAATCTCAATGTGTTTGTCTTAACTAAGCTTTGGATATCATTTATGTCATTTACCTACGTCTAAAATGATTAATTGAAATTTAAAAGTAATCGAATTTTATACTTTTAGCAGAGAAGTTAGTATTTCCACATAATGATAGCTATAAACATGCAACAGGGTAATATCTAAAGACACAAATGGAAAATTTTTAATGTTAACTTTTATTGATTTTTCTCATTGTTTCATTAATTGCCAGATTTTTATGTTATATTCCCTCATTAGTAAAAAAGTAAGAAAAAAAGATGACAAAGATGCTCATGTGAAAAGATCCAAAGTGGAATAAACATCACTTGTTTATAATAAAAAGAGTTAAATTCCTGGATAAATAAATACAATAGATACTCATACTCAAAATACTATGCAATTTTGCTACGTTTAAATAATGCATAAAAGGAGTAACTAACTCCTATATATACTGACAAATGAAATACGATAAATGAAAACACAAGTTATTGAAAGATTGGTAACATTAATGTAATCACAAGCACATGCTTTGCACATGTATTATGTACTTTATAATGTAGTTACAAATTATTCCAATAAACTAGACTCTAAATTATGAAAGCATTAACTTCATGCTTTGTGAAAAAGATAAGTTCACACAGTGGGTTTTGGCAATTTATTTTCCACAGGAAATGGCAAATTGCCAAAAATAATTAGATGAATTATAATCCTCAACCATTTATGAATAACAGTTAAAAATATAGTTAATATTGCCTATATGTACTCTAGGTATATCTTAAAGTACACATCCAAAAACAAAAACAAAAACAAAATCCTTCAAAGGACCAAATAAAAATTTTAGATTAAAAAATATTCTTATGCTATAATTTGCTATATACCTAGTGCTCAGGATAAACAATTGCTGAAATTTTGCTATATGTGTGTGTGTTTATATGTAGGTATATATATTACATATATGTGTGTGTATATATATTCTGAATCATTTTGGAGTGAGCTGTCAGTATCGTAACACTTTATCATTAAGTAGTTCTGCAGGCATCTGCTAAGAATAATAACTTGCTTCTACATTGATACAATGTTGTAATGGTTAATTTTATGTGTCAGCTGGACTGGGCCACAGCGCCTGGTTATTCGGTTAAACTTTATTCTTGGTGTCTGTGAGTGTATTTTTGGATAAGATTTACATTTAAATCAGTGGAACTTGAGTAAAGCAAATTGCCCTTCATAATATGGGTGGGCCTCATTCAATCAGTTAAAGGTCTGAGTAATACAAAAGCCGACCTCCCCGAAGCAGGAGGAAATACTGCCAGCACACAGTCTTTGACTGGAACTTCAACACTGGCTTTCTGGTTTACCAGCAGACTGCAGTTGAATTTGACCTCTGATATTTCTCCTTAGTCTCCTTCCTGCCAGCTTCCTTCATCATATTTTGAACTGAGCAAGTTTCCATAATTGATTTGTTTTGACTCTGTATCCCCACCCAAATCTCATCTTGAATTGTACTCCCATAATTCCCATGTGTTGTGGTAGGGACCCAGTGGGACATAATTGAATCATGGGGGTGGTTTCCCCCATACTGTTCTCATGGTAGTGAATAAATCTCATGAGATCTGATGGGTTTATCAGGGGTTTCTATTTTTGCATCTTTCTCATTCTCTCTTGCTGCCACCATGGAAGAAGTGCCTCTCATCCTCTGCCATGATTGCGAGACCTTCCCCAGCCACATAAAACTGAGTCCAATTAAACCTTTCTTTTGAAAATTCCCCAGTCTCAAGTATGTCTTTATCAGCAGCATGAAAATGGACTAACACAGTAAATTGGTACCAGTAGAGTGGGGCATTGCTGAAAAGATATCCAAAAATGTGGAAGTGACTTTGGAATTGCGTAACAGGCAGAGGTTGAAATAGTTTGGAGGGCTCAGAAGAAGACAGGAAAATGTAGGAAAGTTTGAAACCTCCTAGTGATTTGTTGAATGGCTTTGACAAAAATGCTGATAGTGATATGAACAATAAAGTCCAGGCTAAGGTGGTCTCAGATGGAGATGAGGAACTTTTTGGGAACTGGAGCAAAGGTAACTGTTGTTATGTTTTAGCAAAGAAACTGGCAGCATTTTGCCCCTGCCCTAGAGATTTGTGCAATTTTGAACTAGAGAGGGATGATTTAGGAAGAAATTTCTAAGCAGAAAAGTATTCAAGAGGTTACTTGGGTACTGTTAAAAGCATTCCATTTTAAAATGGAAACAGAGCATAAAAGTTCAGAAAATTTGTAGCCTGATGATGCAGTAGAAAAAAAAAAAAAATTTTTTGAGGAGAAATTCAAGCTGGCTGCAGAAATTTGCATAAGTAGCAAGGGTCTAATGTTAATCCCCAAGACCCTGGGAAACATGTCTCCAGGCCATGTCAGAGACCTTCATGATAGCCCCTTTCATCACAGGCCTGGAGGCCCAGGAGGAAAAAGTGGTTTCATGGGCTGGGACCAGGGTCCTCATGCTGTGTGTAGCCTAGGGACTTGGTGTCCGGTATCCCAGCTGCTCCAGCTGTGGCTGAAAGAAGCCAATACACAGCTCGGGCCATGGCTTCAGAGAGTGGAAGCTCCAAGCCTTGGCAGTTTCCACATGGTGTTGGCCTTTAGGTACACAGAAGTCAAGAATTGAGGTTTGGGAACCACCACTTAGATTTCAGAAGACGTATGGAAACGCTTTGATGCCCAGGCAGAAGTTTAATGCAGGGGCGGGGTGCTCATGAAGAATGTCTGCTAGGGCAGTGCAGAAGGGAAATGTGGGGTTAGAGCCCCCACACAGAGCATCACCTACTGTGGCATCACCTAGTGGAGCTGTGAGAAGACGGCCATCATCCTCCAGACCCCAGAATGGTAGATCTACTGACAGCTTCCACTGTTCACCTGGAAAAGCCACAGACACTCAATGCCAGCCCATAAAAGCAGCTGAGAGAGAGGCTGTACCCTGCAAAGCCACAGGGGCAGAGCTGCCCAAGACCATGGAAACCCACTTTTTGCATCAGCATGACCTAGATGTGAGACCTGGAGTCAAAAGAGAACATTTTGGAGCTTTAAAATTTGCCCAGCTGGATTTCAGATTTGCAAGGGCCCTGTGACCCCTTTCTTTTATACAATTTCTCCCATTTGGAACAGCTGTATTTACCTAATACCTGTACCAACATTGTATCTAGGAAGTAACTAGCTTGTTTTTGATTAAAGGCTCATAGGTGGAAGGGACTTGCCTTGTCTCAGATGAGACTTTGGACTCTGGACTTTTGAGTTAATGCTGAAATGAGTTAAGACTTTGGGGGACTGTTGGGAAGGCATGATTGATTTTGAACTGTGAGGACATGAGATTTGGAGGGGCCAGTGGCAGAATGGTATGGTTTGGCTGTGCCCCCACCCAAATCTCATCTTGAATTGTACTCTCATAATTCCCACATGTTGTGGGAGGGACCCAGTAGGAGATAATTTGAATCATGGGGCAGTTTCCCCTGGTAGTGAAAGAGTCTCACGAGATCTGATGGGTTTATCAGGGGTTTCCGCTTTCGCATCTTCCTCATTCTGTCTTGCCGCCACCATGTAAGAAGCGCCATTTACCCTCCACCATGATTGGGAGATCTTCCCCAGCCATGTGAGTCCAATTAAACCTCTTTCTTTTGTAAATTGCTGAGTCTCGGGTATGTCTTTATCAGCAGTATGAAACGGACTAATAAATAATCATAAAAACCAAGTCCCTACAATAAATCTCTCTCTCTCTCTCTCTCTGTATGTGTGTGTGTATATGTGTATACGTATATATATATATATATATATATATCTGTCTCTATACATATACATAGAGATACATATATATAGATGTGTATCTATCTATCTACACATCCTCTTGGTTATGTTACTCTGGAAAACTCTGACTAATGCAAACATCATCATATTTTTTAAATTACCATATAGATTAAGCATCCCTAATCTAAAACCTGAAATCTGAAGTGATACAAAATCCAAAACTCTTTGAATACTGACATGACACCAAAAGTGGAAAATTTTACACCTGACCTTATGTGATGGGTCACAGTCAAAATATGGTTGCACAACACAGTTTATTTAGTGCCTCCAAGGGAAAAAAGACCCTCTCAGCTCCCTTTTGCTGTGGTATATTGTTTCCACACATGTCCAGATTCCCCCATGAAGCACATGCACAAACAGTAACAAAAGAGCTTGTTTGCAGGCTGGCCATAACAACAGCAGGTTCCCCAGTGCCCTGCATAGGACCAAGACCTAATGCATTACTCACTGTTTTGTTTTGTGTGTGTTGTGTTGTTTTTTGTTTTGTTTTGTGCTGTTTCTTTGTTGTTGTTTATTCTCTATTCTATGGTATGAAAGTATTGCTGAGATGTTAAAAAGGCCTGCAGATACTCCTGTGATAACAAAACGAGGTGGCATTTATATTTATCTATAGCACAGAAAGTCAAGCTGTTAGAGAAACTGGACAGTGGTATAAGTGTGAAACATCTCAGAAGAGTATGGTGTTGGAATGGCCAACATGTGTGACCTGAAGAAACAGAAGAATAAACTGTTAAAGTTCTATCCAGAAATTCGTGAAGAGAAGTTAATGAAAAAAATTTTTTTTAAGCCACATACACCTAAAAATGAAGATCTCAATTGTGTATTGAAAGAGTGAATCCAACAGGATCACAGTCCATACATGTACCTTAATGATATGCTGGTCATGAAGCAACAAAGATCTATCACAATGAACTGAAGAATGAAGGGAATTGTAAATATCCAACAGCCTGCATGAATAAATTTTAAAAAAGACAGAACATTAATTTTTTTAAAGACTTTTGGTGACAAAGCATCTGCTGATCATGAAGCTGTGGAGAAATTCATTGATGAGTTTGCTAAGGTCATTGCGGAGGAAAATAAAACACCAGAACAAATCAATAATTCTGACAAAATATCGCTGTTTTGCCATTGCTGCCCTAGAAAGACATTGAGTACAGCTGAAGAGACAGTTCCTACAAGAATGAAGGATGTCGAGGACAGAATAACCATGCTGGATGTGCTAATGCAGCAGACACACATAAGTGAAAATTTGCTGTGATAGACATAAGCTTGCATCCTCACTGCTTTCAAGAAATGAATTTCTTCCCAGTCCATTATTATGATAAAAAAGTATGGATTACTAGGGAAATCTTTTATGATGGGTTTCACAAACATTGTGTACCAGTGGCTCATGCTAACTGCAGGGAAGCTGGACTGGATGATTACTTGCAAGATATCGTTATTCCTTGAAAACGGTTCTGTTCATCCTTCAGCTGAAATTCTCATCACAAATGATGGTTATGTTGTGCTCATCCACAAAATGTAACTTTATTAATTTAGCAATGTGACCAGGGTATCTTTAGATCAATGAAGAGTAAATGTAAAAACACTTTCTTGAACAGCATGCCTAGCAGCAGTGAACAGAGGCATGGGCGTAGAAGGTTTCCAAAAGGAGTTTAGGATGAAGGATGATATATATATAGTTGCCAATGCTTTTAACACAGTGACTAGAGACACAGTTCTGGATGCCTGACACAACCTCTGGCATGCAACTATGTTCAGTTATCATGATGAACAAGGTGGTGACTTTGAAGGATACTGCATGTCAAATGAGAAAAAATGATGCCTGAAATCCTTATATTTTAAAAAATATGACTTTAATCAGTGAGCTGGAGAAAGTAGATATTGAAGTTTTTAACATCAATAATGAGGCTTCAGTTGTTCATTCCTTGACTGATGGTGAGATAGCCAAAATAATTCTGAACCAAGGTGATTGTGATAAATAATGACAATGAAGGTGGCATTGTTAACACTGTAGAAAAAAGTGCCTATAGATGACGTGGTGAAAATATATAATGGGCTTATTGAAGAACTAGAACAGTATGCATTCATAACAAGAAATTGTGTCAGCTTGTACAATCAACAAATCAAAGAGTGACTTCTAAGACGACAATTGTTGTTAATGAGGCACATGACTCTAGGAAACATTTTTTAAAAGCCATCCAGAATAATGCCTTTTCATCAGTAGAGAACCCACTTTCTGGTCCCTCAACTGCTTCTGATGTTTCTTCTCACCTGAGAAAACTATCAAAATAGAGTGTATAGTAACCTTTTAGCCAAAACACAGCATTGTAAGTGGAGACAGAAAACCTGGCATTGTTCATTGTTGTTCTTGTTTAGCAGCTGAAACAGGTATTTTAGTGATGCCATTGGGCTGCTTAGTTACCCTGGACACACTATTTTTTCACTGTATTAATTACATGTCATACATTTAATCATTAAGTACTTATGTGAGAATAAGTGCAAGAAAATTATTGCTTATAGCATACAAATTGAGTCAGGAGTGGCAGTGATGCCAAACAACCACAGATTGTCAACATGCGTGACTGAGATAATGATACCTTTGCTTCCTGATGTTTCTATGTACAAAAGCTTTATTTAATGCACAATATCATATAAAATATTGTATAAAATTACCTTCAGGGTATATGTATAATAAAATGTGTAATGAAAGATAAATGAAGCTTGTGTTTAGACTTGGGTCCTACCCCTAAGTTGTCTCATTATATATATGCAAATATTCTAAAATCTGGAAAAAAAATTCTCAACTCTGAAACACATCTGATCCCAAGCACTTTGGATAAGAACTACTCAATCTGTAATTCTATAATATTATTTAAGAGCCAGTCCATTCTCAAATTTTCTCAGTTTTCTCCAGAATATACTTTTAGCTTTTTTTTAGAACTTTGACTCAATCAAAATTCACACTGCCCACTTCTCTTTCTCTTGTGCATTTGACATTTTGAAGAGACTTAGGCAGGGTAACCATACAAGGTTCCACAGTCTAGATGTGTTCTTTCCCTCATGGTGTCATTTTTCTTTTTTTTTTTTTTTTTTTTTTTGAGACGGAGTCTCACGCTGTTGCCCAGGCTGGAGTGCAGTGGCGCGATCTCGGCTCACTGCAAGCTCCGCCTCCCGGGTTCCCGCCATTCTCCTGCCTCAGCCTCCTGAGTAGCTGGGACTACAGGCGCCCACCACCGCGCCCGGCTAATTTTTTGTATTTTTAGTAGAGACGGGGTTTCACTGTGGTCTCGATCTCCTGACCTTGTGATCCGCCCGCCTCGGCCTCCCAAAGTGCTGGGATTACAGGCTTGAGCCACCGCGCCCGGCCAATGGTGTCATTTTTCTAACCCTGTGTATGTCCTACAACACAGGAAGTTAAAGAGAGAGGCTTGACTTTATCCAGGTGAAGAACGCTGGGCAAGAATAAGTTGCAGGCCCTGCCCCCATTTCATCAGGAAACATTTGATGTCAAGCAGTCCACTGTTAGAGAGACTGCTTTTCATCCATGGTCAAGATGATGACTGCCAAATCTTTCCATTTTAAAGGTAAGTATTTTTCCCCTTCTTCATGCAATTAGCAAGTGATTTTGTTGTGATGCTTTGCTTTTAGTAAATACCCTGTTTCTCCAAAACATTTCCTTTAATGACTTTAGCCTCTAAGTCCTTTTCTGAACTATTTTACTCAGGGTTACAAAATAATCATTTTCTAATTCCCTCATTCCCTCCCTTCTCTAAACTGGCATTAGTAAACTTCTGGTATTTGTTTGTTTGATTGTTTTTAAAGACCTTTATCTCATATCATGGTCTGAAATGTACTTCCTCCAAGCGTTATAACAAATGATTAACTTTTCCATTAATTACTAATATTAAAATTAAATAGTATAATAATCTCCTCATTGCAGCACGTCTCTTACTGTCTGACACCATGGTGGTGTCATAGATTTTTTATGTATTTAATGTTTATAGTCAGTTATGTTCATTATCCTTTTTGATGCTCAAATTATTCCAGAACTGATTCTGGGTTTTTGTGCATGTCTCCATTAATACAGAGCTTGCTTGTTTTCTGGCATAACAGGATGTATCAGGTTCACTGTGTACTCTCCATGAGCCAGTCCCACAGCAGCCATTTCTCAAAAATAGTATTTAGAAACCACAATCTGGACATTAGGTGTGCTCATTAGATAAAATATTTTTAAAATAATTTTTAAAAGGAATGGTTGAGTTGGCAGGAAAATAGAAGCTTTTGGAGGCATCGAAAGAGGTAAGAAAACACTTATGGTGGTGTAGCATTTTGGCCTTTAATGAGCCACAGACATGGGGAACAATCAAAATTACTGTTTATGGAGCACTCAAAAAAGAAAGATAAAAACAGAAACCACCACACAGAACCTGATATCCTGAAAGGCAATGCAGTGTGTGGTTGAATTAGGAAGATTAAAAAAAGAAGAAGAAAGAAAAAAGCAGAAGGACATGGTAGAATATTTGCCTAGTTTAGCCATGAATCTATGTAGAACTAGAAAGAAAAAGAAAATTTTCCCCTGAAATTTTCCAAATATTAGTGTGCCTTTACTTGAGATTGAGAAATAAATTAAGTAGCATACCTTTCTGGTCAACAAGTTCTGTAACTCAAACACTAAGTAATCCTACCCCCCACACTCAACTATAGAAAACAGAAACATTCTTCTCTGAAGAAATGGGTTTTACATCTCACCTCATAACATTTTCACATAAGCAAAATAGCTACCATCAGAGAAAGAGAGAAAAACTGAATTATCAGGAGGGAATTTTTTAAAACCTACAGAATATTGCCCCAAAGATACAAATATTGGTATTATCAAGTAAGGAATATTAAAACAAAAGGCTTAAAGAAAAAATAAAAAACAGGTAAATGTATAATACAGAACAAGAGATTATCAAAAATAACCAGGGAGATATTTCAAAATTTCTAAATAGACTTTTTACAATAATTAAAATGAGTAACTCAATAGATGGCTTAAAAGCAAACTCTAGGGGTCAGGCATGGTGGCTCAGCCTGTAATCCCAGCACTGTAGGAGGCCAAGGCGGGCAGATACTTGAGGTCAGGAATTTGAGACCAGCCTGGCCAACATGGCAAAACCTCATCTCCACTAAAAATATAAAAATTAGTGGCGGGAATCCCAGCTACTTGGGAGGCTGAGGCAGAAGAATCGCTTGAACCCAGGAGGCGGAGGCTGCAGTGAGCTGAGATCGCACCACTGCACCCCAACCTGGGCAACAGGGTGAAACTCTGTCTCAAAAACAAGAACAAAAACAAGAAGCAAACTCTTGGCCACTGGGTAAAGAGAGAATTTATTTAAGAGAATATTGAGCTTAAAAAGTCACGCAAAGTGTAGCACAAAATCATAAAGAAATGAAAATATGAAATAGAGGTTAAGAGCTATTGAGGATAAAGTTAAAAAGTCACTATATGTCGATTCATAGTTCCTGAGAGGGGAATAGGGAAAATGGATAAAAGGCAATATCCAAAGTGATAATAGCTGAGAATTTTCCAGAAATGATAAAGACACCAATTCTGAGGCTCAGAAAGTCCAATAGATTTTAAATAGGATTACTGAAGAGAAATATACGCCTAGATGTACTATAGGAACTACAGTGGCACTGAAGATCAATAAAGAGAAAGTGAAGACTTTAAAAGCAGTCTGAGGGAAAAGACATTCTTTATGAAGGAACAACAAAACAGCTGAATTCTCAAAAGCAAAAATAGAAGCCAGAAGACAGCTGAATTTATATCTTCAAAGAAGAGAAAATAGATGCCAACCAGAATGTTATGTCTTCCCAAAACTATCATTCAGGAATGAGAGGGATATACAGACATTTTTAGCAAACAACAACAAAAATGAAGATGAAATAGAGATTACTTTGCCACAAAAATAAACACAAAATCTTATAAGAGAACAGTGAGCGAATATACTTTAGAAATACAAGGTTTCAGAAGGCAGGCCCGAGATACAAGAAGGCACAGCTATCAAGTTGCCAAATTTAAACAAAAATGGCCCTCAGGGTTCAAGGAAAAATTAAAATTAAATTCCAGATAAAAAACTGCATCACAATTAGGCTACATGATTTGAATTAAAGTACCAGAAAATATGTGTATAATGATAAAAGGCCCAATTCACCAGTAATATGTAAAACTCTAAACTTTATCCAGTAATGTATCTTTTGACTTTCTAAAACAAAAGGACAAAACTATATGGTAAAATTGACAAATTCACTATTATAGCAGACTTTAATATAACTTTCTCAGTAATTGATATAGGTCAGACCAAAAAATTTGAGGATGTGTAAGATTTAAATATCACAATTCACAAGCATGTTCTATAGAAAAAACACACTCCCTAAATTGAAAGTATATGTACTTTTCAAGTACTCAGAGCAAAATTTGCTCATTTAATGAACCACAAAACTAACATCTACAAATTCTAAAACATCATTACCATAACAGCTAGATATATCTTTTCTGACTACATTTAAGCTAGAAATCAGTTATGAAAATGAACTTTAATCACTCACACGTTTGAAAATTTTAAAATATGCTATTAAATAATTCAGATCATAAAATAAATCTAAAAAAATAGAAAATACATTGAAACAGTCATCATAAAATTACTATGTACCAAAAAGTATGAAATGCAATAAAGCATTACTTAGAGAAATGCTAATGTATTTAACATTCTTATACTTGAAAAGAAGAAAACCTGGAACTTAATGAGGTAATATTCTAATTTAAGAGTTTAGAAAAAAGAAAAACAGAATAAATCCAGTATAAAGCTAAAGACAGAAGAAATGAGGAAATAAGAAAGATAGCTCTGAAGTTAATGGAAAACTAAAATAGCAATACTTTCTTCTGAATAGTAGTTCTCGGAAAAGGCCGATAATCTGACTGTCCTCCGGTAAAACTAATCAAGAAAAAGAGCACGCACTATAAATGTGAAATGTATAAGAAATTTGTTTTTTTGTTATTATAACAAATTTGTTTTACTATACTTAGTTTCCTGTATATAATCTTGTGTGTTTATTTTTTGCATATTTAAACATATTATTTTGCCAAAGGGTCTATAGGTTTCTCTAGACTACC
This sequence comes from Macaca mulatta, assembly GCF_049350105.2. Lineage (NCBI taxonomy): Eukaryota > Metazoa > Chordata > Mammalia > Primates > Cercopithecidae > Macaca > Macaca mulatta. The sequence goes on along the minus strand of NC_133423.1, from coordinate 58,199,328 downwards.
ATGGGGTCCACAGCACAGAAAAGTAATAAACCCTGTTGTAACTTAAATATTGGGTTAAAGAGTTTTAGGGCCATTATCTTTTTCCTTACCTGGAAGGCTAAAGAAGTTGGATATTTTTTAGTTTTCTTTAAAACTCGTTGCATAGATACAGGAAAAGCAGGATGAATAAAGCAATAAGGAGACAAATATATGGATGAATAGACAAACAGATGTACATATCTACAAAATATTGGGCTATCTACTACAAACATACTGACAGTGCATATTAGGTCTGCAATTACCAGTATGTCCTAGGTTTGTTTATATTAATGATTCTAAATTTTTGATCTAAATGATTACACTATATTATATATCTTAATTACTGTTTTAGCAATATCTTGCCTTATTCTAGGTCATAAACTTACTGAATCTACTCATTAATGTACTTCAACATATTGATATCTATATGCATTTTTCCTTTTAATTAATTAAAACCTATCATATGCTCATCAGGGTTTTCAGTGTAAAAGTTGTCAAATTTAATGCAAACAACTATCTCCATTTATTTTTCAGGTCCACTGAAATGTTTTTTAATGAAAATTAGAATACGTGGGGGAAAGGTGAGCCAACAGTATACTAGAAAGTTTTAGAGAATATAGCAAATAATTTGGATAAATTGGGAATAAATAATTAAATTGGGATCAATTATATATGAGATCAATTATAGCAATAATTGGAAATAAATAATTGGGAATACAGCAAATAATTGGGAAGAGAAAACAGGACAGAGAAAGCCTCAGCTCTAAACACTAAATGAAAGATCTGTCCTTCTCAAAATAACCAAGGATTAGCTCAAAATTTAAACAGTCAAAACTGTTCCATTGTTTCATGCTCAGTAACCTAGAGAGCAATACATTACTGACACATACTCTCCGTATGAACAAAGCCCACCACCCATAAAAAATCACACCTCTCATAATTGAAGGTCTGTTAGGAAAACAATACACTAACTCTATTAATCATCCTAATTTTTCATTCAATAAATATAAACTGATATCTAAATATCACCACATATTGGAGGAAAACCAACAGCATCCATAGCAAGAATCAAAATAAATAAACCAAAAAGTTAGCCCCATAGGAAACAAATAACTTAGGAACCAAAATAAAAGTTAAAAATATTCCTATTAGTTCCCTCAGAGAAGTTAAAGATGATATTGCATCCATAAAACAAAAATGACCTATTACAAAAAAAGAAACACCAGAGAATGAGTTTGTAGAAAATGAATTTTAATTGTGATTACAAAAGAAATAAATTAATGCATTTAATAAGAAAATAATCCAGCAAGACCAAACTTAGTATTGAAAAGATTATGTTTTAAAAAAAAATCCAATGCTATTTATTTCCAATATTTAATTCCAATATTTATTTATTTATTTATTTATAAAGTTACAATATGCAGGTACAATTCCTGAGTGCCAGTGTTAATCTAACAAGCATTTCAGGAGGGGTTAATGGAGGAAAGAAAGTAATCAAGGAAATAATAGAAATAATAGAAAAAAATTATATTGAAAGGCCCTATCAGGTGCTGAGCTGGTTACATAGCAGAAAGTTACATATCGATAACACTAGTAAAATTTCAGGACTTTAAGGATAAAAAAGAAATCAATAAAATTTTCAGGAAAATATAATAAGAAACATGTACAACAAAAGAAACCAAATTTATTTCAACAAAATTGGATGCTCAAAGACAGAGGAAAATATTAAAAAATCTGAGTGGGAAAATGATTCTAAATAAGAATGCTATGTATAGTTTATTAATCAAACTTATATAAAATAAATACATTATTAACCGCCAAAGATAAAAAAGTTGTACAAATCCTTCCTGCCCACTATGAGAAGTAACACCAGGAAATTACAAAATAAGAAAAAGGCATCCTGGCTAACACGGCAAAACCCCGTCTCTACTAAAAATACAAAAAAATTAGCCAAGCGTGGTGGCGGGCACCTGTAGTCCCAGCTACTTGGGAGGCTGAAGCAGGAGAATGGCGTGAACCCGGGAGGCGGAGCTTGCAGTGAGCCGAGACCGCGCCACTGCACTCCAGCCTGGGCGACAGAGCGAGACTTCGTCAAAAAAAAAAAAAAAAAAAAAAAAGAAGGAAAAAGAAAAAGAAAAAGAAATGCAAGGGAAAGAATGTCATAAGAAATGAACACCGTGAGTATGAACTAGAATAATGGTCCTCAACTTTGCACAAACATTAGGATCACTTCTGGAGCTTTTAAGACTATTGATGTCCAGCGAGAAGTAGCATCAGGAATTCTGGTAATATTTATTGTTTTGCTAAGGATTATAGGTACACCGATGTGTTTACCTTGTAATGTTTAATCACAACAAATACATATGCATAATTTTCACTCCAGACATCAATCAGAACATCTAGGGGTTGGGTCTAAGAGGGGGCATTGTTTAAAAGCTCCTTGGGTCACTACGATTTGCATTCAGTATTGAACCACTGCCCCCAAAGAAGCTAAAATGCAAACAAATTAGTACTTTTTGAACCCCTGGTGCAGAAGGTTAAGTTAATCATACCCCTTAAATCATAGCATGCTGAAATCCCTTTTGTTTTAGTGATTCATTTATTGATTTTTTAAATTGTCATCTCCCACTCCCATTCTCCATTCCTTCCCTGACAGTCATTCTATTGTGTTTAGTGTAAAACTTTTTGTTTATATGTTTTCATGAAATATGAATTGTTATGTATGCTTGTAATTTTATTTATTTATTTTTAATTTGTGTGGGTACATAGTAGGTATGTATATTTATGGGGTGCATGAGATGTTTTGATACAGATACGAGACGTGAAATAAGCACATCATGGAGAATAGGTTATCCATCTCCTCATTTGCTTATAATTGTTTTAAAAGGTATTGTGTTTGATATCTCATTCTGTTACTTCAGACAGCTACTGCCTGAAATGGTAAATTAAGACCCACAAAAATAATGATAATGAGTATGGTGGTTAACAACACAATGAGCTATAAAACAAAGTATTTCAAAATACTACTTTTAGACACTAGAGCTGAGCAAGGGAGTAGATTTCTTTCATTTTATTAGACACTAATTTTAAAGATGACTTCTCAGAATAATCAATTGCTTTTACTTTTAGGGGCACGTAGTGCCATTACGGCATAGTTTATGTAATACATGTTTAATTATTATTCCTCTGGCAAAGTTTTAATTTGCATATGACTTTTTTGCCTTATTAATGTCATGTTTTGGACTAATTTTTATGTTCATGTTTAGGCTAGCATAGAGTAATTTCAAAGTCCATGGACTGGTCATAGACCTCTATCTTGAATGTGGGAAACATTCTTAAGTGACATTTTTCTTTCACTGCATTACTTTGCTGAAAATATTTAGCTTTCCCACTGACAAATTCATGATTTCTTGAAAACAGTACATTAAAAAGTAGATCTGTCACTGGATAAGTATAATAGTTTGTTCTAAAAACAGGCAAATATCTATGTGTTGTACATATTCTAATACATACACACTGGAGAGCATTTAATTGGACATAGCTAAATAGTAATGCATATGTTTTAAAAAGGCAAAAGAACAAAATATATAGAAATATATGAATTCTTTTGTTATCTATAATATGCTGATCTCTTATTAACACATATGGAATGATTAGATAAACTCTTCCATTCCACAGATGCTGGGAGAAGAACAGCTTCCATCTTCCATTGAGTGAGACAGCTACTTACCCAGGGATGCCTTAAGAGTCGGTCAAAATGGTCATAGACAGTGAATGCCAAGCCAAATCCCCAACAAAAGGAAAAGCAATTGTATATGTTCATTCTAATGAGAGTTTTCCATTGAAATACCTATATAATTGAAGTTGGAATTGTCAAGACCATGTTGTGATATGATGTAAAATATTAAGTACAGAAAAATTTTTGCAATGTAGAACAAACGTGTACACAAGCATATCATATTTGTTTCCAAACATAGGACTTTAAATCAATTAAAATTAGACCTTAATCTCATTTGTTGATTACTGAGTAAGTTTGAACAGTTATCATTGATGAAGAGATTAAGAAGGTGTGCATTTTTGGAAGATGTATTACTTTTTCAATGAAAAAGTGAATTAACCTACTCTATACAAGCCCATAAGTAGACACATAAAGCAGAATGCATTTAAAAGAGAAATTTGGAGGAAGGTTGAATCTGATGACCCTATTACCAACTGTTAGTGTGTGTGTGTGTATATATATATATATCATTACAGAGAATGAAAGAACAATCCATGTAGACACACACACACACACGTATGTATATATACACATACTGATTTGATCTATTTAATAACCTTGAAAAATAAATAGCACTAGAGTTATTATTTCCATGTTACAGTTGAAAAAATTAAGAGGAATAGAAGAAATCAAATGACTTGCCCAAGGTGCTACAGCTAGAGGCAGTACTGGGCTACTGGGCATACAGCCAGGTCATCAAATTTAATGTTATTCTGCTTTATATTTTATCTTGTGACTTCAAATAACCACAAGTAGCTGCTGTTTCATGTTCATTTTTAAAGTAGTTCCTAGTTCTCTGTCTTTTTAGCAACATCATCATGCTTGATGCCTTGATTACAATACCCATACTGCGGAATAATAGCCCCCAAGAATGTCCACATTTTAATCCCTAGAACTTGTGAATATGTTAAGGCTGCATGACGAAGAGAAATTAAGATTGCTAATCAATTGACCTTGAAATAGATGGTCTTGAATTATCTGGATGAGCCCAATGAGATCATGAGGGTCCTTGAAATTAGAAAAGGAAGGCAGAAAAAGACATTCAGTAGAAGATGTAAGTGTGGAATAATGGTCAGAGATGCTATATTGCTAGCTTTGAAGATGATGGAATGGAGCCATGATCCAAGGAATGTGAGCAGTCTCTAGAAGTCAGAAAAAGCAAGGAAACAGATTTTCTCTAGAGTCTACAAAAGAGAACATAGCCCTGCCAATATCTTGATTTTAGCCGAGTAAAACTCATGTCAGACTTTAGTCCAAAAGAACTAAAGAGAATGAATTGGTGTGGATAAAGTTACTAAGTTTATGGCAATTAGTTACAGCACCAATAGAAAATTAATACATATACCTTATCATCTCATAATACATACACCTTATCAGTTCACAATGGCAAACACATATTTCTTGCTCAAATCACCTGAGGTCTGCAAGTCAGCTGTGGCTTTAACAGGTTCTTCTCAGTTCTGTGCTCTGAGTTTCCTTTCTGGAAACCACTCTGAAGAAGTAACCACTGTCCGGGTCATGCTGTTCTCAATTAAGGGGAGCCACAAAAGATCCAAAGCCAAGCTAATGCTAAGATTTTGCTCAGATGTATTTGTCAAATTTAACAGGGCCTTTTGAAGAATTGTAAATAATTCTTAGTTGATCCTTCCTCCAATCCCCTCCCTACTATGCTACATACCCATTTATATCCATTACTAGACCATGGGCTCCTACAGGTCCAAACCTATCCCCCTAAAAATACAAACATGTTTCCTGGGAAGAATACTACTTAACTCCACAAATAAATCCACCCATTTGACACTTGTTAAGCTTACCTTCTACTCAAAGCAATGTGCAGGTAGCAGGGCATACAAAGCAGAAAAAGATACAGTTTCTGTTTCTAGGCAGCTCGCATTCTTAGAATGGAGACATCTACATAAACAAACATAATGTGAAGCACTAAGTGCTTTGTGCTGGTTCCGAGCTGGTCCACCTTAAGATTCATGCCTCCTCCTAGCTCTGTTCCACCCTGGAACACAGGAAGCTAAGCCCTGAAGGTGATGTTTCTCAGGATACTCTGTCAGCTGGCTTCCTGCTAGATTTAGCCAAAGGAGGTGCTAGCTATAGATTGGAGGACATAAAATAAAGGTGAATAAATTAGTACCTATTTTGTTCTTACCCTCACTTTTCCTCTTGATCTTGAGAGGATATTTTAAGTGTGAATGGCCATAGAAAAGAGTATCTGGAGCAATGCAGTTCTGATGGATTAGCATGTAATTAAAAATAGGAAAGAAAGGAAAAATGGATGTACGTAGGTATCTACATAAAACACAGCCATGGGAGGTGCATGCATCTGTTCTTATTTGAGGGTCACTTCATTAACTGAAAGAAAACCATTAGAAACACTGCAAAATTCTACATATGCACAATTCTATAAATATACGAATAGGTGAAGAGTATCAGAAATGTACCAAATATGAAATCCTTGCTGTGCACTATATATTATTTGAGGGAAGATAGTTGATTTGGTACAAAACGAGCTTAAGCATTATGCTTAACCTCCTGGCTGGGCGCTTAAACAGAGCAGGCCAAACTCTGAAGAAGCTCTTTTCTCCCTCACCCAGAGGTGGTTCCCATAGAGACCACGGGAAGGCACTGGAGTGAGCTGACACAGATGGTTGTGCGCCTATCCTGTCTGGTTAAATCCCTATCTGTACCAAGTAGCAAAAAATGACTCCAGAAAAATCTTACATTCATCCAGTGTTTCTTAACATCTACAGTGTGCCAAATACTGTGCCAGGGATCCGGGTTACAAGGATGAACAAGTTAGGCATTGTCTCAACTTAGAGTTGAGTGAAGAAACTGAAGAGTGGGGAAATTTTGGTTTATGACGTTGCCAAAAGTCACACAGCTGGTAAAGAGCTGGCCAAGGTTCACACCCCCATTTGACTGCCCTTGAAAGTCCATTCCCTCAACCCCTACCCTATGCTTCCCTTTCTTTTTCCTTTTACCCTCTGAATTTTTTTCTCCTGTAAACTTCAGGATAACAATTTTTATGGTGGCAGTTTGTCCCACTGCCTAATGAATGTTTCTTAAAATATACATTGAAGGTCCTTGGAATTGTATTAGGTTGCAATTTTGTGTTATCTGATAAGCAGCATGGGTCAGGGTCTGCCAAGCCCTGCCTTGACTGAATTAATCAGCCCGAGGCTGTCCCAGGGAAGCCAGCAATTCTGCAGTGACTTTCCCCATACAGATGGCCCCTTAGTCAGCTCTGAAAATGCAGAGGGAAGTCTGGCATGGCGTTACAGCAGCAGACTGGGTGGACAAAGGCCTGGGTGGACACAGATGCCCAAGCAATTGTATTGCATCTATTTCCTGTCATTTAAACCCAGTGTCATTTATTATTCAACTCTGAGTGTATTTTGGAGATTCAATTTGTAGGGTGTATGACACACAGAGTAAATTGGTGTGTGTTATCTCAACTCATTTGCTGGAGGACAGGTGTTCACATCACAAGAACCAACAGCCCCATCCACAGTAATTGGTACCTTGGCTGGCAGTGTGAGCCTAGAGGGCAAGGACCAAAAGTGCATGAAGAATGAACCAATAATAATTTCCACACGTGGCATAGTGTGTTTTACTTGAGGCTCTCAAAGCACATTTTAGGCATTCATTCTCTCTCACTACAATACCGCCCAGGCTTGCTATTACTCTCATGCTACAGCCAGGAAAACAAAAGCAGAGAGTGGCTGACTCAAGAGCACAGAGGGACACAATGGTAGAATGGGGAATAAAAATTCAGGAGGCCTGATCTCTCATTCTGTCTCCTTGGAATCTCCCCACATCCATTCTCCTCTCATTTATTATTTAATGTCTTAGGCAGGATATTATTAAGGAACCTAGACTGGTGAATTCAATTTTGTTCAGGTTAATTAACTTCAAAATGCTTGCAAGTCTGCATAGTGAACAATATCACACTCAACACAAATAACAGACCAAAAAAAAAAAAAAAAAACAAATATAGTTGCCATATGTTTCAAATGTAAGTAGCATACAAACAATAATCACCACAAGCTATTGAACACACTTTCAGTAACATGCATATTGTGTATGAATAAGTATTTCCATGTGCACAGAGTGTAGTCAATCCAAGTAGGATATAAAGATTTGTATGAAGTGAAGAAACTCCAGAGCCAACATATCATCTTAACTACATAGCTAATCGTCATTTCAGAAAATTTTGCATGCAAAATTCACTTAAAATATGAAATTTAAAAACCCTGTACTTGTGGGGTTTATTAATAATGAGCAGGGAAAAAAATGGAACTTTTGCCCTGGAGCTCAGGTGAAAAGACGTAATTAAAAATACTGCACTGGAAAAAGTGATTTCTACTTCCCAGATGGCATTCGGTTTCCTCATACTTACAAATAGCCATATAGAGCAAAACCAACATATTCCATTAAGCTCCTTCCATTTATAACAAATGCAGGTTTCTTTATCACTGCTTCAGAAATTCCAAAATAAATAAATAAATACATGAAAAAAGAGATTGACTGCCATCTTCTCTTTTTGGGTTAAGGTATGCAAACGTGAAATAATTTAAGAGATTTCTCACCACTAGAAAATTAAATTTTATGTATAACATGACAAGGGCATACAGGGTCACTACCCACAGCCATACGGGCAGTACACAGCACAACTTCAGGGAACCCTAACATAACCCAGGCTGAGAATGGAGACCTTGGGGTTGAACAGGTAGTACTTAGGCATTATATTAGGAAAAGATAAAATTCCTTTTCTATTACGTCCAATCTACCTGTTAACTGACCAAGCCTAGGCATAAATGCAGAGTATAAAGTTATCTAAACCTCTTCATGGAGGGGCACCAGCTTTTGTTTTACACAAATACCAAGATGTCATGAGTGATCTCTACCATAACAATATTTTCAATGTAATTTTCATTTTCATCTAAAATGAAAGTAGAAATACAGGAAAAGGGGATAGTGATACCTTCACAATAGCACTACAATGTGTTGGGGGAAGAGGGAGAAAGGCTCAGGAAGTTAAAGTAATGGGTCCACAGCAGTAATCAGAGGATCTAGAAAGATGTGATTCTATGTAATAATCATGATTTTCCAATTTCCCGATAAGTTGTGGGATTTCAAACTATTAAGAGGATATAACCTTATTGAATAAGTTTCTTTCAAAGCTGGTTTCCACAGCTGAGTAAAGTTTTATTTGTGGGTTAAGCCTCATCTGTAGCTCTAAGACCTGATATTCAAGAGGAACAAAAAATGAATCAAGCCATAAACCTGGTATCTCTCTAGCCGAACACTCTGCATTAATAATTAAACCCTTACCTTGTTTTGGGGACATATTTTCCATCTGTATCCCATCTACAGTGCAACTTGCTGAACTTTTTGATGTCTCAGTTCCTCCCATGAAAGCCTGATTGCCTGTTTTTGTCATTGCCTTGCCACACCCCTGCAAGGGCCTGCCTGGTTCCTGGACCACGGCCTCTACTTGCTCACCATGGTGGTCACCATGCTTTTAGCTTTAACTAGTCTGTCTGCATCTGCATTTGTCATTGGAGAAGCCAGTTCCCCAATACAAAATAGAAGAGCAATAGAGAATATCAGAGCAAGGAACAGGAAGGAATGTGTTCATAGCTACCATAATTTTATTGATATCAATAATAATTTTCCATATGGTCTTTGTCTTCATCCCACATTTTGGCCCTATAACAAAGGCAAATGTTGAATTCATTTCCTGACTACATGTGGCTTTCCGTTGGTCCTTTCTTCTTCTCCATCAGTAGACACATTTATCTTCTGCTCATTAATTCAGCTGGCATGGGTTTGCAAGCATATGTTCACTGGAAGAAATCTAAATGATAGTGACCTCAGCCTCAAGAGAAAAATCTCTAGTTATTTAAATAATTTTAACATAGTTAATACACTGAATGCCTGATAGATCATGTGAAGATCAGACATGTCTTTATTCATTCAAAAACTAAGAAATGTCAAACGAATATTGATAGCTTCTGTTTCCATTAAGAACAGAAAATTCCTTGGTTTTTACATGCTTGTCGCATCTAGAACAGTGCCCAGCAGGTAAAGGGCCCTCAATAAATACTTGCTGAATGAATAACTTAGGTAAATGAGAATTATTTATTGGCAGATTTCTTCTCTTCTCAATATTTTCTTTCCTTCTTTTGCATTCCCCATAATATAAACTGGAGTTTTCCATGAAAAGGTGATGAATGCCCAGTGAATGGACTGGTGAATGAGAGACCCAGTAATGCCAGCTATAAACTCTTTCTGTATTATGATCTCAAATATATCTAAACACCTGTATATAAGCAGAGAAAAACATTGCAGAAGGGAATGCAGCAAAATCTGAACAGTGGTTGTCCCTGTGTTGTGTGATTTTTTTTTTTCCTGTTTCAATTTTTCTAAGATGAATATGGATAACTTTAACATGTATTATAAAAACCATCACACATAATAAACAGAACTCAAATGATATCAAAGCTGTTTAAATATAAATTGTTTTCATTTCAAACCCTGTTGCCCAGAGATAAATATTATTAGTACTCTGATGTAAATATACACACACACGTGCACATGCACACATTTTGTACATAAATGTAAAATGGCTCAGTCACACTATATATACCATATTTGAACCTACTTTTTTCACTCAGTGACAAGGGCTGTTTGTGTATATTTATATATTTATATATAAACTTATTTGAACAATTGCCAATTATTTCATTGAATTGATGGGCCATAATTTATTTTTATAAGTTATTATTTAAAAATTTTAAACAATTATTTTTAATAAGTAATTATTTCCAATTTTTTGACTTAATAAATATACCATTTTACACTTGACTGATTATTTTCTTATGTGAAATTCCTATGAACATATTTATTATTCATAGAGTCAGAACATAGTTAAATATTTTGATGTATTTTTTTCAGATAGTTCTCCAGAAATGTATCAATGCACCCTTATGTGTAAAATAAGTGTGATGTGTTTCCCTGTGACATTTACTAAAATCAGACATTGAAAACACTGTTTGTTCATTTGATAATGTTAACATATCTTATTGCTGTTTTGTGTTGTTGTTTTTGTTTTGTTTTGTTTTGAGACACAGTCTCGCTCTGTCACCCAGGCTGTAGTTCAGTGGCATGATCCTGGCTCACTGCAACCCCCGCCTCCCTGGTTCAAGCAATTCTCCTGCCTCTCGAATAGCTGGGATTATAGGCATGCACCACCATGCCTGGCTAATTTTTGTATTTTTAGTAGAGATGGAGTTTTGCCATGTTGGCCAGGCTTGTCTTGAACTCCTGACCTCAGGTGATCTGCCCACCTTGGCCTCCCAAAGTGCTGTGATTACAGGCATGAACCACCCCACCTGGCCTGCTGTTTTAATTCATAAATCTTTGGCTCTTATTAACATAATGTATCTTTTCATTTTTATGGGATGTTTATTCAATCATGAATTGCAGTTGATGCCCTTTGCCCATTGCTTTTCAGTGGTCTTTGGGTTTTATGTTTTGTTAGAAAGCACTTTCTACCTCAAGAACGTTAAAGTAGTCTACATTTTCTAACAGTGTTACGTGTTACATCTTTTATATTTATATTGTAAGTACATCTAGAATTGAGCATGTGTGTATAAGAGTTGCAGATACTTGAATTAACATTTTGTTGTTAAATCGAGAGCTAATTTTTGCCAATGCAATTTATTCGACAATCTATTTTCCTGCCTATATATGGAATATCACTGCTATTCATTGTATGCGTCCATATATTCATAGTAACTTTTTAGTACATTTGTAGATTCATAAGAAAATATATTAATTTTGAAATCTAAAAAACATATAGCATAGAAAAAAGAAAAGCATAAAATTAACAAAAACTAATGAAAAAAAGCATGAAATGGCATGAGGTCCCTCTGCTATTATACATCTTCATAATTTCTGGCAATTTTCCATCTATAACCTCAGTATATTTATAATTTCTCATTCTATTTCCTCTAATAAACCTTAAGTACTCAAAGGCAGAGACCATATCTTTGTTATTAATCTCAAAACCCTGGACTGCAGATTTCCCAACATATAGCAGGTATTAATGCTATTCACATGTTTAATGAATAAAGTGCTCCTGATCTTACAGAATTAGCCAAGAGAGACATTTCTGATGCCAGAAAGTATAAGGTAAAATTCCAGAATGAGTAGTGTAAATAATAAAGTGCCAAAATATTTCAGAAGACAATTCAGCTTCATACTTGTTGAGCTGATCTGATGTTGGAGTGTTAGCAAAGATGTCCTAAAGTATTTCACTGGGTTCTAAAGCATGGATTGGAATTGTTTGGTTAAATGGAGGAGAGAGGAGTCCAACAAGTTAATCTTTGGCATTGCTTGGGAGACGAATTATATCAAAGAAAATTGAAGAAACCAATTGGGTGAGTCATGTGGATCATGTTAAAGAGACTATGAAATGCATTTAATTATATAGTGTGTTAGACCATTCTTGCATTGTTATAAAGAAATACCTGAGGCTAGGCAATTTATAAAGAGAAGAGGCTTAATTGGTTCACGGTTCTTCAGTATAGGAAGCATGACATCTGTTCAGCTTCTGGTGAAGGCCTCTGGAAGTTTACAATCATGGCAGAAGGTGAAGCAGGAACCTGTGTATAACATGGTGAGAACAGGAGCAAGGTGTAGGGGAAAGGTGCTACATACTTTTAAACAACTAGATTTTCTGAGAACTCACTCACTATCATGAGGACAACACCAAGCCATAAGGAATCTGCCCCCATGACCCAAATACCTCCTACAAGGCCCCACTTCCAATGTTGGGGATCACATTTCAATATCAGATTTGAGCATGGATAAATATCCAAACTACTACATCATTCAGCCCTTGCTCCTGTGCCTCCAAATTTCATGTCCTTCTTACACTGCAAAATATAATCATGTCTTCCCAATAGTCCCCCAACATTTTAACTCATTCTGCTATTATCTCAAAAGTCCCAAGTTCACGTCCAGTCTATCATCTGGAAATAAATTCATTCACCTATGAGTCTGTAAAATCAAAACAAGTTATTTACTTCCAAGAAACAATGGGAGTACAGTCAGTCATTGGGTAAACAGTCCCATTCTAACAAAAGAGAAATCACCCAAAAGAAAGGGCTACAGGCCCCGTTTAAGTTTGAAACCCAGCAGGGCAGGTATTAAATCTTAAAGATCCAAAGTAATCTCCTTTGACTCTGTGTTCCAAATCCAGGGCACACACTGGTATGAGAGGTGAGATTCCAAGACCTTGAGCAGCTCTATCACTCTGGCTTTTCCATACTGAGGTTGCAAGCTTCTGGTGATTCTACCATTCTGGGGTCTGGAGCACAGCAGCCCCCTTCCCACAGCATCACTAGGCAGTACCCCAGTGGGGGCTTTGTGTGGGGCTCCAATTCCACATTTTCCCTTACCACTACCCTAATAGAGGTTCTCTGTGAGAGCTCTACTCCTTCAGTAGACTTCTGCCTGGGCACCCAGGCTTTCTCATACATGCTCTGAAATCTAGGTAGAAGCTTCCAAGCCTCCTTTACTTTTGCACTCTGTGCACACACAGGCTTGACACCACATGGAAGCCATCAAGGCTTACACCTTGTGCCCTCCAGAGTGGTGGCCCTAGCTGTACCTGGGGCCCTTTGATCCATGACTGGAAACTGGAGTGGCCAGGATGTAAGGAGCAGTGTCCCAAAGCTGCAGTCCCCAGACCTGGCCCCCAGAACAATTCTTTCCTCCTAGACCTCTGGGTCTGTGATGGGAGGGGCTGCCCTGAAGATCTCTGAAAAGTTTTCAAGGTCTTTTTCCCGTTGTCTTTGCTATCAGCACCTGGATCCCTTTTAGTTAGGCAAATCTTCCTAGGTAGTGGTTGCTGTGCAGCCTATTTGAATCCTTCTCCTGATAATACTTTTTATTTATGTGCTACATAACCAGGCTGCACATTTTCCAAAGTTTTTTGTTCTGCTTCTTTTTTTAATATAAATTTCAACTTTAAGTCATTTGTTTACTCTTACATCTGAACACAGCTTGTTAGAAGCAGCCACACTATTTCTGAGGGCTTTGCTGCTTATAAATTTCTTTGTTGCTTATAAATGAGATATCCTATCTCATCACTCTTAAGTTCAAATTTGAATTCTGCTATATCCTACGTCATCACTCTAAAGTTCAAATTTACATAGAACCCTAGGGCATGAACAGAATTCAGCCAAGCTCCTTGCTAAGACAGAACACAAGTGACCTTTGATCCACTCCCCGATAAGTTCCTCATTTCCATCTGAGATCTCATCAGCGTGGACTTCACTGTCCATATCACTGTATCATCATATTGGTATAACCATTTAACCAGGCTCTATGAAGTTCCAAACTTTTCCTCATCTTTCTTTCTTCTTGTGAGACCTCCAATCTCTTCCAACTCCTGCCTATTACCCAGTTTCAAAGTTGCCTCCGTGTTTTCAGGTATCATTATAGCAGCATGCCACTCTTGGCACCTAATGCTGATTGGTCTTCACCCAAGGATACGTAATGATACATGATCAAAACCATGAAAAACCAGACCTTCACTTCCAGTAAAAGCTTATGCACCCCAGGTATATCTAGGTTGTATTAAATTGACCTTGGTTTGTTTGTTTGCCTGTTTGCCTGTTTGTTTGTTTGTTTGTTTCTCCCTATCCCTGAGCATTTGGGTATTCTTTTATGGAAGGGTGACATGGTGACAATCTTTTTCCTTTAGTTATATGTGCTTACTTTAATAGTATCATTAAACCCATTATTTTTATTTTATTTGCCCCACAAGGCTATTATAATCATACAAATAGAAATTATATGGGCCTAGGCAAGAAAAGTAAAAATGTGAATGGAAAGAGGAAGATTAATGTGAATTTGGAGTGAAGACTCAAAGAGACTATGTGAACAATAGAATACAGAAGGTCATGAATATAGAAAAGCCAAAGACAACTCTAGTTTCCATTCCTATTGGCCTAGGTGAAATCTATCACCACTGACAGACAGAAAAGTCACTAGAGGAATCTTCTTAGGGATCAACAACAACAACAAAAGATAATGAATTCTCTTTAGAAACGTTGACTTTGAGACAACAATAGATTTTCCAAACAGTGGCAGTGGCGTTTGTCAGTTATCAGATGGGGCATTAGTCCTCTTAAACACTCTATATGAGACAGCTAGGATACTAAGACTAGAGAGAACCTCCAGAGGAAAATGAAAGGACCAAAAATCATTCAGCAACAGGTGATAGGAGGAAGATAAGTTGAGCATCAAGCATGTCAGAGATTGCATAATACCTAACAGTTCAGACAGGCAGTTTGTGGCATAAGAAGACAAAAGTGGTAGAAATTCTGCCCTGTGGATTGCTGTTCATGGCCATAGTCCTATTTTTTTTGGATAACTTGGAATGACTGTTTCCACCACAAAACAAGGACTCATGTGTAGAGATACAGGATATGGACCAGGAACATCTAAATTAGTATCCTACTCAGACAAACACAGTGAAATTTGCTCTCTAAACATGGCTTTTAGTATCTCCATGACAGTGATGAGCTCTAAAAAAATGCTTACAAATAGCTTAGGATAATGCATAAAAATAACTTAGAAAAAAATAATCATTAACCTCAAAGATTGCATTTATGTTTTTAGATGCTTATTTAGTTTTCTGCCTTGGAAACTCAGAAAATGAGAAGAGTAGAGTTTGAAATCTTCACTATTACTGATACATCTTCTTTCAGTATATTTAATGGCAGTTTTTGTTTTTAAATGTCTTTACATCTACCATTACTTCTTGGTTTTCAGTGGTGCTTGTGGTATTTCCTAATGTGTGATCTTCTGCAAGTTTTGTTACAAGCTGTCTACTCCTACAATTAATAGAGATGTTAAATAAGGTAAGCTATAAAACTCATATCACTCACCACCACCATTAACTTGGTACCTTGCCATTTATTAACATCTTTGTTTTTGTTTGTTTTGTTTTGTTTTTTGAGATGGAGTTTTGCTCTTGTTGCCCAGGCTGGAGTACAATGGTGTGATCTCGGCTCTCTGCAACCTCTGCCTCTTAGGGTCAAGCAACTCTCCTGCCTCAGCCTCCTGAGTAGCTGGGATTACAGCCGTCTGCCACCACGTCCGGCTAATTTTTGTATTTTTAGTAGAGATGGGGTTTCACCACGTTTGCCAGGCTGGCCTCAAACTCCTGTCATCAGGTGATCCACCCACCTCAGCCTCCCAAAGTGCTGGGATTACAGGCATGAGCCACCATGCCCCGACAACATCTTTGTTTCCATCCTTCATCCAGATTTCAACCCCTGAGAAGGTGCTTGAACTTTATCCAATATCAATTGATATAACAGATTTCATGAGAAACATAGTCCTGAATGCTACTCAAATATTGGTTTAGTATACGTTGATTAGTATAGTCTTTCTATGATATCAGAATGGCAATTACTTTATACATATATGGTTTGTCCTTTAGAATACAGTGGCACTTGAAATTTTAAAACAATAATTGCCAAGATTAATCATTAGTATTTCATGATATACATTGTTTTATCATGTTTAATTGTTTTATATTTATACATTTTATCTATTGAACAAAAAGCTATGCATTTGTGGGCTCTTTCATTTACTCATTTATCAATATTTATTAAATACCTAGTACATTGAGATCCTGTCTCCTTTTCCTTTTATTTATGGATATTTGATTTCAAAGTATTAACAAAGATTTTATTACACAAAAATCCTCTATAAACATTAATGTAAACACATGAGGAATTAAAGACATACTACTTTCTTTAGAAAGTGATCTTCATTTTTATTACCATTCTAAATTGTTTTGATAAACTAGTCTTATTTTTTAATACCAGTAAATATTTTATTATCAAAGAATGTGTTAAACATATTTTAAAGCTAAGTAGTTTTTTTCTGAGTTTAAATTTTAAAAATCAAGCATGCTCTAGCACAAAAATATATACAATATTTAGAATATTTTGTGCCAAGATCCAATATGTGCTGCATGAAAACTGGAAAGATGTTCGTCAATATTATTAAGATATATATAAACTGAAACTTGATGGTAAGACCATGAAAACATACATGTTAAAGTAAAAAATAAATACCATGGAAGATATATATTCCATGGAATAATAAGAATAATAATAACTTATTGAACTTACAATATGTGCCAGGCAATCTGCTAAGTACTTCACATAAATTATGGCATTAAATATGCACATATTATTTTATTATACAGGAAACTGAGAGTCTGAGGCATTAAATAATCTAAGAATACCTAGCTTGTAATAATTAGAACTCAGTGTTGATTCTAGGTCTGTTTCATTCCAAAGCCTGGGTTCTTAACCACTCTGTGATACTACCTTTATTACGAAGAAGGTGGCATGCATAATTCTATGGAGAAAGAATAAGAAAGAGAGTCTGTAATTCTTTTTTCTTTTTTCTTTTTTTTTTTAAATTGAGTGAGGGTCTAACTATGTTGCCTGGACTGGTCTAGAATTGCTGACTCCTGGTGATATGGTTTGGCTGTGTCCCCACCCAAATCTCATCTTGAATTGTAGCTGCCATAATTCCCACATGTTGCAGGAGGGACCTAGTGGGAGATAATTGAATCATGGGGGTGGTTTCCCCCATACTGTTCCTGTGGTAGTGAATAAGTCTCTTGAGTTCTGATGATTTTATAAGGGGTTGCCCCTTTCACTTCGCTCTCATTCTCTCTTGCCTGCCACCACGTAAGATGTGCCTCTTGCCTTCTGCCATGATTGTGAGGCCTCCCCAGCCATGTGGAACTGTGAGTCCATTAAACTCTTTTTCTTTATAAATTACCCAGTCTCGGGTATGTCTTTATCAGCAGTGTGAAAATGGACTAATACACCTGGCCTCAAGTGATCCTTCTGCCTCAGCCTCCCAAACTGCTGGGATTACAGGTATGAGTCACCATGCCCAGCCTATAATTCTTAATATGCCCAAAATTATTTATGAAACTCAGAAGGTTCAATTTACAATTGAGCAGAAAATGCATCCTCTCCTCTTTATGTGCTTTGTCTAGAATTCATATATGTCAAAAACAAAAACAAAAACAAAAAAAAATCCCTCAGGAGTCTTACTTGTATTCAAAAGTCCAACTCAGTTTGTTTCACTTTATCCCTGGAAATGAAACTCAAAAGCAACCCTTCAGCCTGGTGAACTCCTTAACCACTGCCAGGTTCTGGTTACCCTAGAATGTGCTCCCATTGACTTTCTTTCTCTGCCACCAAAGATGGAGGCCTATGTCATAGCTGAAATACATACCATGTATAAATACTAGGGTTTTGCTGCTGCTTTCATGTTGGAATGTCATGACTGCTGTTTTTTCTCAGACACTGGGGCTTCTGCTCTGGTAGCCTCCATTACTGGTGGCGCAGACTTCTGCACAGCTGAGTGTTTTCTTTGGGGTGATATTAAGGATGATTCCCATTTCTGTAGTATGCTCATTCAGTCATGCAGTACTCACTATAAAACTGGCTCTGGCACCCAGTGATATAGCGTCTTAGATTCACCAGATGAATCTTCCCCAGGGCATAAGCCTCCTACCCTGTAAGGACACCCTATAAGAACAGGTTTGGTTTAGGGCTTCACACAGCTAGAGCTACCCTTTGGTCTCTTTATCCTTATCCATGCTGCAAATAATTGAATCCAATTAGAGTGAATTGGCTGATAATGGGTAAGTGAAATAATTATTGGAGAAAAATTACAATATCACATTGGATTTCATGATGATGTAGAGAAACAATGCTGATTATGGGTCTGTTTAAACAAAAGTTTTAGGAAAACAGAGTCCCAAATCAAATGAAAAATTATATATGTGGTCTCATGGGCAAAGAGAAGGAAACTAAAACAGAAGAGTGATTATACTCTCTAAAATAAAATTCTGACCTGAAGAACTAGTTCCAATATAAGGGAAACAAGCATGCATGTCTAAGGAAACCAGATATATTGCATTTGGAGCATTAAGATGAATTCATATTAAAAAGATAGGAAAGATGATGAAAATGTTGCAAAAATGTTAAAGTAAAATAAAAAGTTTTGGTGAACTTATAAGAATTTCAGAAAGACTGAACCTCTAAATGACATGAGGCTTAGGGGAGAAAAGGACAAGAAAAATATACACAGCTTAAAAAAAAATCATTGAGACATATCTTACATATGGTAGAGTGTACAAGATTTAAGTGTGCAGCTTGAATTGTACATACATCTATATGCACATAAACCCAAATCGAGACATAAAATTTTTTTAACACCCAAGTGACTCTCTCATACTTCCTCTACAAGTCAACAGTCCTCCAAAGGAAATTGTTATTCTGACTTTCATCACTGTATGTTAGCTTGGCTTGTTTTTTGAAATTTTAGGTAAATGAAATTATATGGCATGTATTCTTTGGAATTTTGTTTGACCCAACAATATGATGAGTTACTCATTGTTGAGTTTTAGCAATGGTTATTTTCCATTGCTGTGAAATATTTTTTTTAATGAATATACCTCAACTTATTCATCCATTCTGCTTAAGCTGAAGACCTGTTAACTAAAAGGACAAGCCATCTGCCCTATTCTTCCTATCCTCCTCTGACACCCAACAAACAGTACAGGGTGATGACAGTTAATGCCCTTATATGGAAGAGTGGGGAATGGGAGGCATCTAGCAGTCTTTGGGTCAGAATAATTCTGAAATCTTGAGGTACACATGTTGTAGGAGCCCTCTATTCTCACGGTGAAAATTGTTCCTTGATTAGACCTTAGTTTTTGTTTTGGGGAGTAGCTTCTTGGTCCATTGTTTTCTATAACACTTCATTCTGCCCTCTGGGAGGTCCTTCCTTTCCCCTCTTGGCCACATCTGAATAGGCCTCAGCTATGAGTAGTAAATAACTTTCTCAGCTTGTTTTGTTCCCAGAGAAGACTGGGGACCTGAGGTTAGTTTAAGGCTCAAACAATTACTGTCAATTTTTATCCACGATGGTATTCCTTTGGCAGTAACACTCTTTGAAAACAATAACTTTTAATCTATTTGATTTTGTTCCATGTGCCAATACCCACACCAACAGTTCTTTTCAAGAGATGGCTCTTTCTAGACTTAGTTGTAAGCTTAGTAGTCCATTGGAGAGCCAGTTCTTTAGTCTCTTTGTTCTGAGACATTTTCTTCAACTAAAAAAATTAGCTGGGTGCTATCTGAATCAATATAAAGTTTTTAACAAAAGGCCTGGAAGCCACACCCAAACTTGCTAGACATGAGAAAAAGTTGAATCTTCTACCATGCAAAGTTCCAGAACTTGTGGCCTGTTCATGTTTTCTTTCATCCTCATATTCAATGCGGCAAATTCTTTCTAAAGGTCACCTTTTTCTTGTAGAGTATTTCAAATGACCAAAGCACACAACCAATATTATTTCCCCCACCCATTCTTAAAGCACAGGCTCTTTTGCAACATTATCTGCTTCCTAAGTTATGTCAGTGGATTGTTTTACCAAAGGCATTTTATCTGCATAATGTAAGTTGACATATTCTCAGCCTCTAAACACAGTTTTCTTGCCATCTACTGCCACATCCTGTAACCAAAGTCACAAAATTTAAGCTTCTTCTATATGGCAGCACCCCACTCCTAGGTACCAATTTTCATATCAACAAGAATAGGCAATGCTATGTTATAGTAATCTGTAAGTTTAAATCTCAGTGGCTTACAAAAATGAAATTACAAGTTTCACTCACAGTATATATCCACTGTAGGTCAGTCTGCTCCATGTGTTCTTCATCCCAGTACCCAGGCCAGCAAAGAAGCTTCTATCTCAGACACTGATAATCTTGTAAGGAGAAAATGTTTAAAGGCAAACTTGAATTTTGACACTTGGAGTTATTCTCTGAAAGTGGCACATGGCACGTTTGTTCATACTTTACTGGCCAAAGCAAGTCATATGGTAAAGCCTGATATTAAATGGAGGAAGATAAATACTCTTTTCATGGGGAAGAATAATTAATACTTCGAACAAAAAAAGTACAATCTACTATAATAAGGTGCAACTTCCTAGCAATTAGAGATGAATAGCAGTATAGTGAGCAATAAAAATATCTCAACAAAAGCTGGAAAATCTTCACTATTATAATAAATATAGCTACTATTCATTAAATATGTAATAAGATTCTAGATTCCTGTCTTCATTTAATCCTCGTAAAACATAAACAATGATGGGAACGTTGTTTACAGAAGGCACTTTACTCAAGTGGCAAAGCTAGAATTAATAGCCAGGTCTGAATTGAAAGACTATATGCTTTCCCCGCTTTCCCCATTGCAGAACAAAATGGTAGCTACAAAATTGTTTAACATAGTGAATGAGGCATCGGATTGATATCACCTATCATTGGCTTCACCACTGAAATTTTTTATTGTGGACACTTTAAATAAAAATAGCGATTAACCCTTTATTGGGTTAGGATTTAGCAAATGTATATTTGGAAAGCAATATCAATTGTTAAATATTTAAAGATTTCTGACTAGCTAAATAATATTGTCCAAAGCCCCCCACTATCAATTTCAGACATGGCTGTGGTCCCCCAGCACCACATTTTGATTCAGCAATTAAAGGTTTATTTCTGTCCCATAAGGGTTTACTCAGGATCCTGCTCAAATGTAAGCTTTTGGTAATTGGTCAATTCTTGCCCCTTACTGGCTGTTAAATATTATGAATGTCAAACTACTCAATAACTCTCATTGTTGACTAATTAATAGATTAAGTAGAGATTATGAGTCTTCTGAAAGGAAAAATGAGTTAACTGGGACCAGCACTGTTCCTTAAAAAATTAAGATTGTTAACTATTGTATGTGAAATATAAAAGGGTCATATTTTTAAAAGGCTTAATTGTAAAAATGCATAATTTAAATTATTTGGTTGCAATGAATCAGATTAATAACTAAATACATACTTCAAAAAATTGAAGATAAAATGAGAACTCTGTTAAACCAGTTCACGTTAGCTTTTTCGCAGGCTATTTCATGTGATCATTGATATTAAGCTGAACTTTAAATATTATATCACTAACTGGTTCTAAATAGGACTCAGCATCATTAACTCAAAATATATTCATGTTGGATAAAGAAAGGCAGAGAAAGATGGTAGAATAGAATCTTTCACCAATCATCCCTACCACGGGAACACCAAATTCAACAACTGTCTATACAAAAAAGCAATTTCATGAGAACCAAAAATCAGGTGACCTATTACAGTACTGGATTTTAACATCATATCACTGAAAGAGGCACTGAAGAGGGTAGGAAAGACAGTTTTGTATCACTGACAAACTCCCCCATCCCCTGGCAGCAGCTACATGTCACAGAGAATCTATGCGTTTGTTAGAGAGAGAGAGAGCGAGCACTGCAATTACAGCACGCTGTTTTGAACTTAGTGCTGTCCTGTCACAGCAGAAAGTAAAACTGCTGAACTCAGCCAATGCCTGCCCATGGAGGGAACAAAAATTGGAACAGCCCTAGCCAGAGGGGAATAGCCCATCCCAGCAGGTGGAACTTGAGTTTTGGCAAGCCTTGGCCACCACAGGCTAAAGTGCTCTGGAGCTCCATATAAACTTGAAAAGCTGTCTAGGCCACAATAACTACAATTCATAGGCAACTTCTAGCACTGAGCTGAGCTCAGAGCCATTGGACAAGAGGATATGAGACCTACTGAGACACCAGTGAGGGCAGCCAAGGGAGTGGTTGCACCCTTCCACAAGCCCAGGCAGCATTCCTTCATTTTGCTTGAGAAGAAGAGAGGGAATAGTAAAGAAGATTTTTTCTTACATCTTGGATACCAACTTAGCCACAGTAGGAGAGGCATAAGGCAGAGTTACGAGGTTGCTATTCCAGGCCCTAGCTCCCAGACAACGTATCTAGACACACCCTGGTCCAGAAGGAAATCCACTTCTTTGAAAAGAAAAAACCCAGGACTGGCAGGATTCATCCCCTGCTGATTAAGAGCCCTTGGGCCCTAAATAACAAACAGTGATACCCAGGTAGTACACTGCAGACCTTGGATGAGACTCTGAAATGGGCCGGCTTCAGATGAGTCCCAGCATATTCACAGCTTTGGGGGCTATGATGAGAGACTCCTTCGGCTTGAGAAAAGCAAAAGGAAAAGTAAAGGGGTCTTTGTCTTGCATCTTGGATACCAGCTCAGCCACAGTAGGATAGGGTGCCAGACAGACTTACAAGGCCCCTATTCCAGGACTTAGTATCGAGACATATCTAGACTACCATGGGCTAGAACGGAACCTACTGCTTTAAAGGAAGGGTGAAATCCTGGAAAGATTCATCACCTGCTGACTGAAGAGCTCTTGCACCCGGAAGAGCAAGCAGCAATAATTGCAGATAGTAAGCCATGGGCTTTCAGTGAGATTTTGAGACATGCCGGCTTCAGGTACGAGCTCAGCCATAGTGGAATAGAGTACCATATGAGCTCTTGGGATCTATCATTTTAGGCCTTGGCTCTTAGATAGCATTTATGGACCTGCCCTGGGCCAGAGGGGAGCCCACTGTCATGAAGGGTGAATCTAAGGCCTGGAAGCATTCACCACAAACTGAGTGAAGAGTTTTGGGGCCTTAAGTGAACATTGGCAGTAGCCTGGCAGTCCCCCCCAACCATGATCTGTGATAGTGATGGCCATGGGTGAAGTCTCCTCTGATGTGAAAGGGGGAGGGAAGAGTAGGAAGGACTTTGTATTGTGGTTTGCACACCAGCTTAGCCACAATAGAACAGAGTGCCAGGTAGATTTGGAAGGTGTTTGACTCCAGTTCCCAGCTCCCAGAGAGCATCTCTGTGCACATATGGGGCCTGGGGGAGCTTGTCACTCTGAAAGAGAGGACATAAGACTGACTGGTTTCACCATCTGCTGATTGTAGAGCCCTAGATCTTTAAGCAAACATAAGCAGTAGCCAGATAGTGGTTACAGGGGGCCATGGGCCAAACTCAGTGCTGTACTAGCTTTAAGTCTGATTCAGCACAGTCCAAGTGGTGCTGGCTACAGGGGTGCATGTCTCCAACCACCCCAAGTTCCAGGTGGCTCAGCACAGAGTTTGGGAGAAAGTCAGGGAAGAGAACAATAATCTCTGGTAATAATCTGGTAATCCAGATAATTTTTCCAGATATTATCTAAGGCCACCATGGCAGTACCTCCATGTGTCTGGAAAAAAATCACAGCATTACTGGGCTTGCAGTGCCCCTAATGCAGATACAACTTATACCACAATACCCAAGACCCTTTGAAAACTTGGAAAGCCTTCCCAAGAAGGGCAGTATAAACAAGCCCAGACTGGAAAGACTACAATAAATACCTAACACTTCAAGGCTTAGACTCTGATGAATATCCACAAGCATCAAGACCGCTCAGGAAAACAGGACCTCACCAAATGAACTAAATAAGGAACCAGGGGCTGATCGTGGAGAAGCAGATATATGTGACCTTTCAGATAAAGAATTTGAAATAGCTGTTTCAAGAAAACTCAAAGAAATTTAAGATAATACAGAGGAGGAATTCCGAATTCTATCAGATAAATTTAACAAAGAGAATGAAATAATTAAAAAGAATCAAGCAAAAATTCTAGACCTGAAGAATGAATCAGAGTCTCCCACCAGCAGAATTGATCAAGCAGAATATAGTGTTAGTGAGCCTGAAGACAGTCTGCTTGAAAATACACAGTCACAAGAGACAAAAGAAAAAGAATAAAGCATACCTACAAGATCTAGAAAATAACTTCAAAAGGGAAAATCTAAGTTATTGACCTTAAAAACGAAATAAAGAAAGAGATAGGGGTAGAAAATTTATTCAAAGGGATAACAGATAACTTCCCAATCCTACAGAAAGATATAAATATTTAAGTACAAGTAGTTTATGGAACACTGAGCAGGTTTAACCCAAAGAAGAATACTTAAAGCTTTTTAATAACCAAACTCTTAAAGGTCAAGAATAAAGAAAGGAAAAGCAGCAAGAGAAAGGAAACAAGTGCCATACAATGGAGCTCCAATATATCTGGCAGCACACTTTTCAGAGCAAACCTTAAAGGCCATGAGAGAGTGGTATGACATATTTAAAGTGCTGGAGGAAAAAATATTAACCTAGAATAATATATTCAGTGAAAATATCCTTCAAACATGAGGGAAAAATAAAGTCTCTTCCAGACAAACAAGAGCTGATGGATTTCATCAACACTAGACATGTCTTATGAGAAATGCTAAAGGGAGTTATTCAATCAGAAGGAAAAGAATGTTAACAAGCAGTAAGAAATAATCTGAGGGTACACAACTCACTGGTAATAGTAAGTACATGGAAAGACATAAACTATTACAACACTGTAATTGTGGTGGGCAAACTACTCTTAAGTAGAATGACTAAATGATAAATCAACCAAAAATAATAACTAAAACAACTTTATAAGGCATAGAGAGTACAATAAGATATAAACAGAATAAAAGGTAAACAGAACGGGGATGAGTGAAAGAGTAGAGTTTTAGTTTTCTTTTTACTTGTTTGCTTGTTTGTTTACAATCTGTGTTCTGCTGTCATCAATTTAAAATCATGGGTTATAATGTAGTATACAAGCCTCATGGTAATCACCAATGCAAAAACATACAATGGATGCTTAAAAAATAAAAAGCAAGAAATTAAATTCTACCACCGGAGAAAATCACCTCCACGAAAAGGAAGATAGGATCGAAGGAAATAAGGAAGACAAACCACAAAACAACCAGAAAACAAGTAACAATATGATAGGAGGAAAAGTCCTTACTCATTAATAATAACTGAATGTAAATGGACTAATTCTCCAATCAAAAGACATAGAGTGACTGAATGAATATAAGAACAAGACCCAATAATCTGTTGCCTACAAGGAATACACTTCACCTATAAAGACACACAGGCTGAAAATAAAGGGATTAAAGAAGATATGTCATGCCAATGGGAATTTCAAAACAGCAGAAGTAGCTGCACTTATATCAGACAAAATATATTTCAAAACCAAAACTATAAGAAGAGACAAAAAAGTCACTACAAAATGATAAA
Organism: Macaca mulatta; assembly: GCF_049350105.2. Lineage (NCBI taxonomy): Eukaryota > Metazoa > Chordata > Mammalia > Primates > Cercopithecidae > Macaca > Macaca mulatta. Next base: position 58,173,384 of record NC_133423.1, on the reverse strand, counting down.
GAGGTCAATTCAGGAAAAGAATATAACAATTATAAATATATATGCACTCAACACTGGAGCACCCATATACATAAAGAAAATATTATTAGAGTTAACCATATACATACAGAAAATATTACTAGAGCTAAAGACAGAGATGGACCCCAATATAATAATAGTTGGAGAATTTAACACTCCGCTTTCAGCACTGAACAGAACTTCCCAATATAAAATCAACAAGGCAACAATGAACTCTATCTGCACTATAGACCAAATAGATCTAACAGATATTTACAGAATGTTTCATCCAATGGCTATAGAATACACATATTTCTCCTCAGTTCCTGGGACATTCTCAAGAATAGACCATATGCTCAGTCACGAAACAAGTCTTAAAACATTTTTTTAAATACTGAAATAATATCAGATATTTTATCTGACCACAATGGAATATAACTAGAAATCAATAACAAGATGAATTTTGGAAACTATACAAACACATGGAAATTAAACTATATGTTCCTGAATAACCAGTGGGTCAATGAAGCAATTAAGAAGGAAATTGGAAAAAGTTTTGAAACAGATGATAATGAAAACACAACATTCTAAAACCTATGGGATACAACAAAAGGAGTACTAAAAGGGAAGTTTATAGATACAAGTGCCTATATAGTAAAAGAAAAAAAACTTCAAATAACCTAATGATGCAGCTTAAATAACTAGAAAAGCAAGAGCAAACTAAACCCAAATTTAATAGAAGAAAAGCAATAATAAATATCAAAGCAGAAATCAATTAAATTGAAACAAAGAAAACAATTCAAAAGATCAATGAAATGAAAAGTTGGTGTGTTGAAAAGAAACAAAATTGGCAAACCTGTACCTACACTAAGAAAAAAAGAAAGAAGACCCAAACAAATAAGAAATGAAAAGGGGGACATTACAATAGATAGCACAGAAATTCAAAGGATCATTAATGGCTACTAAGAACAAATACATGCCAATAAATTAGAAAACCTAGAGGAAATGGATAATTCCTAGACACATGCAACCTACCAAGATTGAAACATGAAGCAATCCAAAATCTGAACAGACCAACAACAAATAACAAGATTGAAGCTGTAATAAAAGGTCTCCCAGCATAAAAAACCCCAGGACCCAATGGCTTCACTGCTGAATTTTACCAAACATTTAAAGAAGAACTAACACTAACCCTACTGAAAATATTCCAAAAAATAGAAAAAGAAGGAGTACTTGCAAACTGATTCTACAAGGCCAATGTTACCCTGATGCCCAAACTAGACAAATACATCAAAAAAAAAAAAAAAAAAAGAAAGAAAGAAAAGAAAAGAAAAAGAAAGAAAGAAAAAGAAAAGAAAACTGCAGGCCAGTATCTGTGATGAATATTGTGGCAAAAGTTCTTAACAAAATACTAGCCAACTGAATTCAACAACATATTGAAAAGGTCATTCATCATAACTAAGGGGGATTTATCCCAGGGATGCAAGGATGATTCAACATACACAGATTAATCAATGAGATACATCATATCAACAGAATGAAAGACAAAAACCATATGATCATTTCAAATGATGCTGAAAAAGCATTTGACAAAATGTGAAATCACTTCACGAAAAAACCCTAAAAAAAAATTGGGTGTAAAAGGAATACACCTCAACATAATACAAGTCCTATATGACAGACCCACAGCTAGTATTACACTGAATGGGGAAAAAACTGAAACCCTTTTTACTAATATCTGGAACATGACAAAGATGACCACTGTCACCACTGTTATTCAACATAGTACTGGAAATCCTAGCTATAACACTCAGAGGAAAGAAGAAATAAAGGACATCCAAACTGGAATGGAAGAAGTCAAATTATCTTTGTTTGTAGATGACATAATCTTATATTTGGAAAAACCTAAAGACTCCACCAAAAACTCTTAGAACTAATGAACAAATTCAAGTAACGTTGTGGGATATAAAATCAGCATACAAAAATTAGTCACGTTTCTATATGCAAACGACAATCTGAAAAAGAAATCAAGAAAGTAATCCCATTTACAATAACCCCAAATAAAATAAAATACCTATAAATTAACGAAAGAAGTGAAAGATCTCTTCAATAAAAACTATAAAACACTGATAAAAGAAATGGAAGAAATAAAGGGCAAAGTATAAAACACTGATGAAAGACTGATAAAAGAAATTGAAGAGAACACCAAAAATGGAAAGATATTCCATGTTCATGGATTGGAAGAAACAATATTGTTAAAATACCTAGAGTAAGCAAAGCAATCTACATATTTAATGCAATCCCTATCAAAATACCAATAACATTCTTCACATAAATAGAAAAACCTATCCTAGAATTTATATGACACCACAAAAGACCCAGAGTAGCCAAACCTCCATTGAGCAAAAAGAACAAAACTAGAGGAATCACATTACCTGACTTCAAATCATACTATAGAATTGTAGTAAGCAAAACAGCATGGTACTGGGATAGAAACAGACACACAAACCACTGGAATGGAGTACAGAATCCAGAAACAATTCTTTACACCTACACCTACACCTATGGCGAACTCATTTTTGACAAAGGTGACAAGAATATACACTGGGGAAAAGTCAATCTCTTCAATAAATGGTACTGGGAAAACTGTATATTCATATGCAGAAGAATGAAACTAGATCCCTATCTCTTTCCATATACAAAAATAAAATCAAAATGAAATAAAGACTTAAATATAAGGCTTCAAACTATAAAACTACTAAGTACAAACAATGGGGAAAGTCTCCAGGATATTGGAGTGAGCAAAGATTTCTTGAGTAATACACCACAAACAAGGCAACCAAAGCAAAAATGAACAAATAGGATCACTTCAATTTAAAAAGCTTCTGCACAAAAAAGTAATCAATCAACAAAGTGAAGAGACAACCCACGGAATAGGAGAAAATATTTGCAAAGACCCTATCTGACAAGGGGTTAATAACCAGAATGTTTAAGGAGCCCAAACGGCTCTATAGGAAAAAATCTAATAATTAAATTAATAAATGAGCAAAAGGTCTTAATAGACATTTCTCAAAATAATACAAATGGCAAACAGGTCTATAAAAAGGTGTTCAAAATCAGTGATTATCAGAGAAATGCAAATACAAACTATGAGATATCATCTCACCTCACTTAAAGTAATTTTTATTCTAAAACGGGTAATAATAAATGCTGGGGAGGATGAGGAGAACAGGGAACCCTCATACGCTGTTGGTGGGAATGTTAGTACAATCACTATGGAGAGCAGTTTGAAGGTTCCACAAAACACTAAAAATAGAGCTACCATATGATCCAGCAATCCTGCTGCTAGATATATGCCCACCCTCTCCCCTGCAAAAAGAAAGTAGTATATTGAAGAGATGTCTACATTCCCACATTTATTGCAGCACTACTCACAGTCAAGATTTGGAAGCACCCTAAGTGTTTATCAACAGATAACGGACAAAGAAAATGGGATTCATATATACAATGGTACTATTCAGCCATAAAAAAGAATGAGATCCCATCATTTGCAACCACATGGATAGAATGTAAGATCATTATAAGTGAAATAAGCCAGGCACAGAAGGAAAAACTTCTCATCTTCTCACTTATATGTGGGAACTAAATATTAGGACAATTAAACTCACAGAGATAGAATGTAGAAGGATGATTACCAAAGGCTGGAAAGGGCAGTGGGCTTGGGATGTTGGGGAAATGGGGATGGTTAGTGGGTCTAAAAAATAGAAAGAATGAATAAGATCTAGTATGTTCTAGTATAACAGGGTGACTATAGTCAACAATAATTTAATTATTCATTTAAAAATAACTAAAAGAGTATAATTTTATTGTTTGTAACTCAAAGGATAAATGCCTGAGGTGATGGATACCCCATGTACCCAGATGTGATTATTACACATTGCAAGCCTGTATCAAATATCCCATGTACCTCATGAATATATACACCTACTACGTACCTACAAAAATTAAAAATAAAAATTTTAAAGTTAAAAAGGTAAAATACACATTAAAGTTGGAGATTTAACACAGGAAATAGAGAAAACACTTAAATGTCGCCATGTCAGTAGTTCTCAACCTTGGCTACACATTGGATTCACCTGGAGAACTTGTATAGCCCACATCCCAGAACAATTACATCAAGATTTCTGGTGTTAGGACACAGGTACTAGTGGTTTTTAAAGCTCCCCAGGTGATGCCAATGCACAGCCAAGGTTGAGAACCATAACCCGACATCATCTAAAATGCTATCCAGTCCTTTCTTTTGGTTATGCTCCTTAGGTTTTATCAACTGCATTGCCCTACTTCTCAGGTTTCTGATGCACATCTGCAAATAGCTCCTGGAAACAAGAATGAAAATATACTAGGAGCTAGTGTGAGCAACCATCCTGATTTGCCGAAGACTGGGAGCTTCCCAGAATATGGCTTTCAATACTAAAACCTTAACTGGCATAGTCTCCTCTGCCCTTTCTCTGGGGTAAACTCATTCTGGCTCACTCTTGGTCTGGGATCAAAAATAAAGTTAAGAATTTTATTATTGATATGGTCTGGCTTTGTGTCCCCACCCAAAGCTTATCTCAAATTGTGATCCCCAGGTGTTGAGGGAGGGACCTGGTGGGAGGTGATTGAATCATGGGGGCAGTTTCCCCCATGCTGTTCTCATAATAGTGAGTTTTCACAAGATCTAATGGTTTTATAAGAAGCTCTTCCCCCTTCACTTCCTCTCTCACCTGCCACCATGTAAGATGTGCTTGCTTCCCCTTCATCTTCGACGGTGATTGTAAGTTTCCCGAGGCCTCCTAACCATGCTTCCTGTTAAGCCTGCGGAACTATGAGTCAATTAAACCTCTTTCCTTTATAATTACCCAGTCTCAGGCAGTTTTCTTTATAGCAGTGTGAAAATAAATACATTATGAAAGGAATTGAACAAATTCTCTGTTCCTTTATGAAACAGTTTACACTCTAGAAGTAATATAGAAATGGTGACACCTATGAAAACTCTAGACAGTGGAATTTTTCCATCATCAGGAGTTTAATTTTGTAGAAGCCTAAAATACTTGCACATATGATAGCAGTTTGACTTTTTAAATTCTTCTTATACCCTCAGGCACTTGGTCCACTGGCTGGGTTAGAATTTAGCAAGCTTTGCCAAAATAGGCCAACATCATCGACATTAAAAAAAAAAAAAAAAACTATTTATGGACTAGACTGTCAAAAGGGGAAAGCTGTAAAATAGTTCTGTAACTTCATGGCTTTCTGTTTTGTTTTTTTAAACCAGTTACACCTAGCCTTCTAATATTGTGTCTCACACAGCTCAGTCAACAGTGTTTGCATGCAAAATCCTTTGATTCTTCAATTTGCACTGAGTACAAACAGAGATGTTTGCTGGGAATGGGGAAGTTTTGAATCATGGTGTAGGACAGTTTATATGCATCACCTGATGACTGTCTACTGCAGCGCTGACATCAGCACTCTACCCTATTAAAGTGAGCTCTTCTCTAACAATAGTGAATGGGCCACAGACAGCTGTTGGGTTGCCTTAAGCATGACACTACTTGAATATTGATGTGCTTTGAGACAATAAAAATGAATGAAATTTAGCTTGCCTTCTCTCTAAATGCTTTCTATAGAGGTATACAAAACCATTTGCATACCTACAGTTTTGTTGTAGTTTTTTCTCCTGAGTTCCTACAGTCTTAACTGTGGCACAGTGATGCCCTTGGGAAGAACAAAGGTGAATACCATACTGCCATTACAATTTGCCTTCCTTTTTTTTTTCATTTCCTTTACTGCCACCATCTTGCTGCTATTGCTGCAACTCCTTACTGATCCCTTTGTTGTGTTCACTTATTTTTTTTTCTCTTTATTTCTTCCATCACCTTGGCTTGCACACCAGCAACTTGGCTTTAAAATCAAACTTGTTTTTTTCTGGTCAGTGAACTAGCCAGTGGCTTTATGTCTGATATAGTCTTGGAAGCTTCTTCAACAATGTTTTCCAGGAGCTGTCCATCCTACCAGTGTCTGTTTTTCTGGCTCAGGCTTTTTACATGCTTTTAAGTTACATGAAGATTGGCTTCTACGTTCATGAGGCATTATTATGTTTCCGTGTATACAAGCATTATGAATTCACGTTATTCAAAGAGTTGCCTGTCTGAACCAAGGAAGAAGTCTCGTATTTTGGAAGAAGTTTACAAAAATAAATAATTTCCCTCAAAATGGAAATAATGGTGGACATGGAGAGGATAATCTGTAGATTATTACAGCTATGTAATTCTTTTTTTTTCTTTTTTTCTTTTTTTGAGATGGAGTTTCGCTCTTGTTGCCCAGGCTGGAGTGCAATGGGATGATCTCAGCTCACGGAAATCTCCTCCGCCTCCTGGGTTCAACCAATTCTCCTGCCTCAGCCTCCTGAGTAGCTGGGATTACAAGTGCCTACCACCACGCCCAGCTAATTTTTGTATTTTTAATAGATTCAGGGTCTCACCATGTTGGCCAGGCTGGTCTTGAACTCCTGACCTAGGGTGATCCTCCTGCCTCAGCCTCTCAAAGTACTGGAATTACAGGCGTGACACCTATGTGTTCTTTTATTCCACATGCAGTCATTAAACACTGCTCTACATTAGGCATTAGGTTGGGTGTTGGAAACACAAAGATGTCAGAGTTTGGGTTCTCAGTAAAACCTTCAGCTTGCCTTGGAGATAGACTCACAAACCATGAATATTTCATTTTCTCTTAAACTTTCTATTTACTCATTTATGAAAGTCATATTTAAACAGCTTTTGATTTTAATACCTTTTATTAAGTATTTTTCTCACATTGTAAGAATGATTCTTCAAAAATAATCTATCAGAATTAAAACCATGCTTTTCACATGTGGGCATTATGTAGCTATCTTTTGACGGTTGCTTGGTATTCAAAGAATAGAGGATATTGATCATTACTGTCATTCAAAAAAATGAAAGAAAAATACATTTGACACTATTCAGAATCTTTTAATCTCAACAATGTTACTAAGTCATAAGATGTGTTAAATTTCATGAAAACATTCAAATTCTTTTTATTGATTTTAATACTGTTTATAAAAATGTTACTATGTCTATAGGTATAAGTCATGAAGAATAGTAATCTAATAATTGTGTGAATATGAAACTGGGCAGTCATCCCTTGGTATCTGTGGATGACTGGTTCCAAGACATCCATGCATACCAAAGCCTGGGAAGCTCACGACCCTAATATAAAGTGGCATAGTATTTGCATATGACCTACCGACATCCTCCTGTGTAGTTGAAATCATCTGTGGATTACGTATAATACCTAATGCAATGTAAATAGTTGTTAGAATGTATTTTATTTGTATTATTTTATTATTGTATGGTTATTTTAAATTTTTTATTTATTTTTGATCTGCAGTTATTTGAATCTGTGGATGTGGCACCTGTGCAGACAGAGGGCCAACTATAATTGCTACTCATAAAATACTGTATATGTGAGTGCTTCTGTGTGTGTGTGTTTGTGTTTATGAGACAGATAAGAAAAAACAGATTTCTCAAATACCTGAACTAAAACTAAATTTAATAATCAAGTAAAGACATAGCTCATAAATCTTAGGACTGAACTATATTATGATTATTTTTGGAAAATAGACTAACATATAGAAAATACCCCTAAGGGGCACTGCTTTTGATATCTTATAAATATGTTAGGAGGTTAAAATGTTTTAATAAATTGCCTTTTATATTTTAAAATTCACATACTGGCATAGAAAAAGTGAGTCTTCTTCAAGTTTTCTATTACATGACATATCTTGAAGTCCATTGATACTGGATGCATCTGTGATTCTATTAGCTTAAAACATCTCTGAGATAGGATCTTTCCACTCACTTTCCTCTTGGAGCTCTATGAGGCTCATTCTGTGATACATTTTTCAATTTTATATTTCAAATCTGATCTTGAGTTACTTTATTTGACTTACATTCTTGTAGAATTTTTTTAGCATTAATTTTATCAGCCGTTTGCAACACACTCTGGAATTCATCACTTGAAAGACACTATTGAAGGGGAGCTTAATTGGATGAGATTGATTTCCCCACACACATCATTACACATGCTATATATATGTATGAATGCTGCTAAAGGAGAAATGGGGGAAATATGTTATTCTTTCTCTGATGCACTATGTAAATAATACTATTAACTTGTTAATCAGTACCAGGAGCGATGTGGGATGTATAGATTTGGTCTTCTGAATTCTGAGTGACACTGAAAATCAAGTGATAGCTCTTTTAAATTGCTACTCACTGATTTAGAATGAATGCTTATCCATCTAGAATAAAATAAAATCTTTCTGAATAATCAATTTAACCACAATTATTTATAGAGAAGTATGATGTGTCTATAAAACTTCAGTAATCATACTGAAGCATGGGTAAGCTGGTTATACTAATACACCAATTAAGAGTGTCATAGAGTCTTTATGATTATTCAAATATTGTACATTAATAAATTCTAAAACACTCTGAATATACCACATTTATTTTTCTTTTCAAATAGCTACACAGTTTCTTACTAACTTCTGGGGGTGGAAGATGAAGAAAGCAAGCATACAAATGTCATCTCATTTGCCTTCAAAAATGGTTCCACTTTTTACACAAATATCAGAGCCCAGCATTTGGGGAAATCATAAGAGTACATAGTGGAGGCTTCCTGGGAAGAAAAATAAATCTAGGATAGGGGAGAATAAAAGACCACACAAGGCAAAGCAAAACCTAGAGGACTAGAGCACAGCCAGTGTGGGATAATCTGAACATGGTAATGACAAAAATATATAAGCATGCAAATATTTTACTACCTGTTCAGAATCTTCCTTGAGTTTGAATTGCTTGGCTGATGGAAAAAGTCAGACTTTTATTTTCAAAGTCTCAGAACGCTCAGTAGTTTTATCTGTTAGTGTATCATTTTTGACACTGACAATTTACTTTTATCACTATGTATGGAAGCACCAAGATACACTCCAGGGAATTCCCTGGGTTGCAGAAGAACTAGTAGCAATTTCCTATTAGCAATCTTAGTTCTGATAGTAATCAGTTCCAATTCCTTCTGCCAATATCGTACCTCCTTTCTTTGTGTGCAGACGCACTAGCAGAAAGAGCCAAAAGTGGTCAAGTGATAGTTAGGTTAAGTGGAATCTTTACTGTGTCCCTTAATGGAAGTATCTCCCACACCCAAAGAACTAAGAGTTTTATTCAGTAGGGACTAAAATTGCTAAGACAGAAAGCACAAATTTCATAGGTGGGTTGCAGGGAATATAGTGAGAGAGGCCAATCTTCCTTTTACTCCTTGCTTCTCAGATCTGTGCATTCAAGCTGTTTTGGAATACGGTGCCTTAATGTCAGCTATTGGCTCAGTATAAATACCACCTCCTGGAGGTAGCATTCCTGCCCTACATGGCATTGTCCCCAAATTGGCACCTCTATGGTATCTTTTATAAACCACTCCATCATTCAGTGAGGTTGACCACTTTCAGGCCATATAGTGTATGTTAGAACTGGTAGATCTTATGTTCATGCAGTCATTGTTACCCTTATTAATTGTAAAATGTGTCCCTTTGTCTGATGTAATAATTTGTTGCCACTGAACAAGTCATCCTGTCTCCCTAGTTGTTGATTGTCTCCTCTACCACAGATGCTCTCTGGTAAGCAATATCATGGCGTAGAGATCCTTATGTTTGTGTCAATTCTTATATGTCCATCCTGAGGGGTAATAGTATGGTGGCAGTCCACTTTCACCTAGAAGCAACATACACAACCATCCATTTGTGAACCATGCCTCGGATTTCATTTCTGCTAGGTGGTGACAGAGAAAATCCATTTCCCACTACAAGACTATATGTGTGAGCTGAGAGAGAAGAGCATGCAACAGAATTAAGGGGTATGGGGATCTAAATCACTTGTTCATGTTACTTAATAATGCCCTTTAGACCTACTAAGCCCAAACTCATATGTGCTATTTCCATCCTATGGGCAGATTGCTATTGTACTGTTCATGTTTCTTACTTGGTGAGTGTGATAACACCTGGTTTAGGATGAGAAGCTTTGGTCACATAATAACTTGATATTCCATGATCAGGCACTCGTCCTCTACTAGTGCCCAGGAGAATGGCAGAGACTGCTTTTACAAATGGCAAGTAGTTCTCTAACTCACAAGGTACAGACTACAGGATGTTGCTTAAGGATTCCAGGCATCTGCCTGTGCAACGGCTCTTCTTGTGGTACTAGAAAGAGACTATACACAGCCTTCGAAGTGTTGGTCACATGGATTGACTGCAGAGTTCTCTCTTACTCTGGGCCCCATCTAAAAGCCTCAGCCTTCCAAGGTGCCCGTTATGTTGGTTACAGCAGTAATCCTAAGCTCAATGTGTGTAGCCTCTAAGATTCAAAAAATCTCACCAACAGGCGTGTCTTTTTGTGGGTAGGAGTACATGGGTGACAATTCTTTGCCTTAAAGGGAATGCTACTCTGCCCCAGACCATTAGACTCCTAACATCCTTACTGATATCACAGGTTCCCAAATCTCCACAGTTTTATTCTCCCACTTTCCCTTACTATGGAATACATAGTACTTGCCACTTCTTGATCACCAAGTCCAATTAGCATATTTCATCAATATAGTAGACTGATGCAATATTATTCAAAATATGAAAGTAATCAGGATCCTGGAGAATTCTATCATGACAATGATCAAGAAAGTTAATAGAGCCCTGGGGCTACAGCCTTCATAGTCTTCCAACATAATATAACTGCTTTGGGTCATCTTTATGAATAGATTGGAAAACAATGCCAGTTCAATATGGAACCCTCATCAACAGTATAAGTGCCCTTATAATGGAGAGCTGATAGAGCTCCTATGCCTTGTTTACCAGGTGAGGCCATGAGACAAGGTGCCATCTATGAGGAAACAACCCTCACCAGTTACTGAACCTGCTGGTGCCTTAATCTTGGACTTTCCAGCCTCCAGAACTGTGAGAAATAAATGTTTGCTGTTTATAAACTGTCCCATTTCTGGTATTTTATTATAGCAGACCAAGCAGACTAAGAATGCTCTAATCTCTGCAGTTTTACCTGGGGTGTGATTTTCTATTTTGGCTGGGCTGGGATCTGGACGAGAGGTAAGACAGTTTCTGGGACGTCTACTTAGCCTTTCCTACAATAATGGTTATTACTCCACAGGTCAGTGAACCAATGTGAGGGCTCTGCTAGCTGCTAAGTACATTCACATCAACCATATACTCAGGAAATGAGTAAATAACCTTAGAGTAGGTTCATGAACCCATCATCAGAGACTTGAACCAGAACTTTGTATATTTCCTGGTCTCTAATTACTCTAACCCTTGAATCATGTTGAACTGTTGGATTTTTGAGTGTCAGGTCAGATCTAGTGTCTAAAAACACTCAAATTGTTAAATATTTCCTTTCCTCCAGGTAAATGGCTGAAGATTCCTTTGGGGGAAGATCAGGTAACATGATTATTGTATATATTTGCAGTAGTACTGCAGGGTTCTTCTTCAAGGGGACTTGACTTCCACCTCAATCAGTTTGGATCTGAGTGTTATATCTGTAAACCAGTGGAATTATACCCTGGCTTGAAGCAGCATCAGAGTTACCAAGATTTTCATAGGTGGTGGATTGGACTGAGTGCAATGGAAGATGAAGTGTTGGCTTTTCTAATAGCTGCCGTGCTTCAGCAGTACAAGGACAATGGTAATAAGGGCTGTGAAGTCGACTGGCTTGTATAATACAAGTGCTTTTAGTAGCTTTGAAAATAGAAAATAGGCTTTGAAAAGTGCTCAGGTTAAACAACCAAACAAGGAAAGACACATAAAAAGAGACTATAAATGACACCTTTCTGATGCTATTGGAATCTTATTTGGATCTAAGCTTCCTAGCTGGCCTCCCATTCATGCTTAGGCTTGTTAATATGTAGAAAGTGCATGAATAAAGATTCTGTAGCAGAAACAGATCAGCTTTCATAGCATTTACCACCATTTGTTACTGACATGCGCTGGTGGCTTTATAGGAATGACTCCCCACTGAACTGCGAGTTCTTGTGTCATGAGTCAGGGATGGGAATCGTGTCTCTGCAGTTTACTGTGGCACATGGCTTCGCACATGGAAGCAGCTCAGCTTTTCTCAAATGAATAAAGAATAAATGAACTCGTCGGGGAAAACTCATGGTTTTATATCTCAAAGTAAAGTTTAAGTAAATAGGTTTGGAGATGGGATGAGTCTATTCTTACGGGTGCACCTGCTGGATGAAGTTTAATTCAACTGACTGCTTTTTCGCATGTTGTGTAAAACCACGGTGTGGGTGGATTCATTCTCAGGATCAAAATGCTACCTCCCAATTTTGGATGATGTGACACATGGGAGCTGCTAAAACTAAAAGAAAAGGAAGCAGGGAGGGGTAGACTTGAGTATTTGAGTATTTTCTGTGTTTAGAATTTAGATAAGTGTGTGAAAGGTTTTTTAAAAGAATTAATCTCATTGATCACTAAAAGAGACATTGTCTTTGTCTCAAAGAAATAGGAAAAACTTAAAATGAGAGACAGAGACCAGAACAACCTCTAGGAGACCCATTATCCCACCAGCTCTGCCACTACCTGGTCGAGTAGATTTTAGCCAGGTCTTTTCATCTTGTTGATCATGTTTCCACATCTATGATTTAAGGGGATTTAATGAGATGATTCTTAAAGTTTCCTCCAGCTCTAAAATTCAATGACACCATGACTTCCTACCCCGGTGTCCACATATCTTCATATTATATAGGTCCACTGGAAATACAGTTCTATAGCTTAACCAGTGGGACTTAAGGACCCTACCAGTTCCTTCAAATGGGAAGGGAGTGGTTATCCTGATGGGGTATTAGAGGAAAAACCTGAGTCCTATATCCCATTTGAAAGCTTTTTTTTAGCTAACACTGACCTGAACATTGTCTTATTTCCATTTCCCTGAATATGCTATTCCCTCCCATGACCCTGTTTATAATTCACCTACCACCACAAATCTGTACCTTCTTAGGATATATTTCATCCAGTTGGAATTTCATAAATTGTCCACGATTTTGCTGATGGTCAATAATTTTAAATGACTCATTCTGCCCCTGCCTTTGTGACAGTTTCCTTACTGTGGAAGTCACCCGCCTTTTTGTGCTTTAAATACTTCTTTGAAGTTTAATTTGCTCCCTTCGTCATGATTGCTTATGCAGAAGCTCCACCATGCACCATTTTACTTTAAAAGCAGAGTCTTCTGACCTCCTATCTTCCCTTGCCTACTCCCCAGCCCTCTGTCAGCTAGCCCTCAATTGGCTTCTAATGTCCTATTCATTGGAGCCCCTTGTCTGCAGGCACATGCTGTCACTTGCAAGGACATTTTTCATCCTGCACACTGAGTTACTTTAATACCAATATATTTCAGAATTTGCAAGGGACACCATGTGCTATAAGTACTCAGAGATGCCAAGATATTTAGCATCTCCCCCTTTCCTTAATATCCTGATTTTAACAAAAGTATTAGACTAAGTGCTACATGATGTAAAGCTACTTTAACATGGTCCATTGTAAAGGCAAAGTGAATGTGGGAAGTGTTCTGGTGCTCTTTCTAATCAGTGGGTTCTTCAAGTTACTGATTAAGGAGCTAAAAGAAGCACCTTTTTACCCAGGGACAGCTGGATTATTCTATGGCAGCAGCCATCACTGCCCTGGCCTGTAATTCAGTTGCTGTAGGGCTTTGCAAAGGCCTATCCCAGGTGTATACAAAGATGGCCTTTTGAGAAGCAGAGACTATTTTAAAAAATTAGATGTCCAAAGCTTTGTAATTTCTGACTTTAGATTTATGTTTAGTTTTTGCTTTTATAAATAATTATACACAAAAGAAGAGGTTTATTGCTTTCTTTTTAATACAGCATCACATTCACATGCACAGATGAAAATAATCTATAAAAAAAAAAAGTATCTGGCATTCTAGGTGTGGAATGTCACTATTATCAAACAAGTACCTGAAATTCAATATTTTTGTGTTGGATGACAGAAAAAGAACTACGGTCAGTTTCAGAAATAAATATAAAAGCTGAGTTTTAGCAGAAGCCCACTTGAACAGATATCATATGCTAGAGAGAAGGACAACAGATCCGACAGTTCTATGTGTATAAGAAACACAAATAGACATAATTATCTCTGCCCCAGGGACTTAACCCCTCGGGGAAAAGACCAGGCTTCCAGGCTCCTTATCAAACTAAAATAATTTTGAAATACATTTTTCATTTCCTCCAGCTCTGGTTTAAAAATGTTTGCAGATAGATACTGTTTGTTGTTGTTGTTTTTTTCTCCCTTCATTTTGTTTTCAGTGTTCATAAGGACAATTAAAACCCAGGCTGTAATAAGGCATCTGTTGTAAACAAGTTCAGACAAAGGAAGCAATTTCTCTGGCAAGTAGGGGGCATAAGGAGACGTAAAGGCCTACATTATAGAAAGCATAGATAATAACAGAAAATAAACCCTTTTCACCTCCACCCCACTCCACATACTGTGTGGATCTCATTGGCTAAAATTATCAACCTTGTAAGTTGTTTTTGGAATCATTAAATAGCAAATATATTGTTAATCTTTAAAATTTACATTATGGGTTCTGGCCACAACCTGTATTTCTCCATTCTAAATTAACAGCAAATAGGATTTTCCTGCATTTCTCCAGTCTAAATTAAGAGCAAATAGGTATCTGCCTACAGCATCAACAAGAATACACCCTGCTAGAGTCTCTTCCTTAGTGTGTGTGCGCACAATCACATACACAAACACACAGATGCGCACACGTGAGACACACTGACACACTGCGCCGAGAGCACAGACTTGTGCAAGGAGATACACGTGCACACATGTGCACAGATATGCACAAGTGCACACTCACATACATGCACAGAAATGTATCCACAGAGACACGCTTACACACAGGCACATGCACCCACAAACACACACAATTCCCTGGCCAGTCACTGAGAGGAGGTATCTGTCTTTCCAAGCTCTGTTTTAGGCCACTGGGCTTCTGAGCTTGTGCTCATTTTCAGCCTAACTCGCCTCAGTGCCTCAGGGAAAGTTCATTCCTATTGCTTCCTCAATATCCCTTTCCCACATGAGGCCCCAAAGCCAAATCTTTCCATTTCAGAGAAAAACTGCTGTTCACCAAACTGAACAGCATCGATATTTGCCCAGTTGGAAGATGCTGCTTTTCACATCTTTCACTGAAATACAGGTACAGGACAGTGACACACAGTTCTTAGAGTGTTCCTTTTCAGGAGACAATTTAAGTGGTAACTTTCTGCCTCCCTGCTTCTACTGGAAAGCCAGTGGAGTGGTCATCAAAAAACTAAGTCTATTCCCTCACTGCCCCGGGCAGGGATTGTGTCTTATTCATCTTTACCTCTACAGTGCCTAGCAAAGCGCCTGCCACAAAACAGAATCCAGTAAAGATCTCTTCAATACATGCAATTTCAGCATTAGATCCTTCTCCCTCAATTTCTCAAATGTGTGCATGCGTACTCACAGGGGTATGCACTTATGTGCCACGGAGCATGAGCAGTCACAAGATAAACATAGAATCTCTCCAGCTTCTTGGAAAATCCATTTATTTTCTAAGTCATGTTTAAGAGATTATTTTTCTATTAAAGCAAACATTGGATAAGGAGAATCTAATAAATGTCATGTTGGTAGTTGTGGTAAAGATCATGAGCTTTGAAGATAGTTTTAAATTCTGTACCTACCACTGATTGGTGATATGACCTCAAATACGTTTTAAAAAATTCTTCCAAGCATTTTTATTCTCAGTTGTAAAATGAAGATAATCATAACTGTTTTATAGAGACTTGGGGATTCAAATAAGAGAATATACGCAATTGTAGTTAATAATGATACTGGAGTGGCACTAAATGTGATTGCAGCAGTATACTAATATTGGTAGTAGCCACAATAATGTTGAGATTAGCAGGGGCAACTGTAACAGCCACAGAAATAAATAGCAAAAGGAGTGAATGAATAAGCAATTGAATGCACAAATAAATAAGACAAGTTAACCTAAATGTAAGGGCACTAGCTTTTTAAGTCAGTAGCCACCAGTGAGAATTGCTTAATCCTACTAGTTGGTTTTACAGGTACAGACAAGGAAACTGAGACTCAGAAAACTTAACGAAGTTACTCACCCAAGTTCATCACACTTGCTGACAATATCAAGACTATAACCCCCTTATTCCAGGTTTAGGGGGTATAGGTTACAGTATGATCTCTCATCTCTGAATATCATTATTATCCCTATGCAACAGTAAAGAGATATGCCCAGGCACAAAAGTGGAGAATTGACAGTCATGCACACTGTAGCAAAATGAACCTGGACTATAGAGCCTGAGATTGAAAATCATCTCTGCCATTTCCAAGATTTCTGTCTGTGGCCCAGTTATTTAATCTCTCTGAAAATCGTTATCTACATGTGGGGTAAAGACGATACTATCTGCCTTGCAGGTTGATAAGGGAATTAGAGAAACTGTATCAAAGTGCCTTGTAACACATAGTGGTAGATACTAAATGATAGTTTTTCTATATCCATTTTCTTTATTGTCACTCATTTTTAACGTCTTTTCAAATACAGTTACCAATCCCATAGGAAAAATAATTATCATGCACAGGATGTATTCCAAACATGACAGGAGCTACAGTGATAGAATACATTAGAAATTCAGGGGGTTTATGGCCTCATCCTGACAGTCGCTGGAGTTTCAATGATAATACTTGACTTTTCCAAGTGGTAAATTTCTTCACCACTACAGGAATTAATACAGGGTGGGGTGAGGGTATAAAATAAATCGAAAATTTTAAAGACAGTGAATTTTCTTAAGAACAATAATAACTAGAAAGCAGACTAAACACTTGATATAGTTGTCTCATACTATTTTTATTTTGAATGTGGTTTTCTTTTTTCCTGTTTTAAAGGAATTCTCTCACATTCTGAAGAACATGATGTCATATTTGTCAACCAAGCTCTGACCTGGAAATCAAAAAAATTTATATAGCTAAAAAGTGAATTACAGAATAACAGGACAAATCAGTTCTCTGTGCTCTATGTAGCTCATTCCTCACCATCACCAAATAAAAAAAAAAATTAAAACATTAAAAAAATTTTAAAAATGGTGGAAGTAGGCAGTATGATCACATAATAAAGGAAGATTATTTAAATCAAGAATAATGTTATTGAAAACTTACTAAATTATTCTTATTTTCTTCATTTTCCCTGGGCCTGGTGACAAGCCTATTTGGAGCAACACTGGCTGCTTGGAAGAGGCTAGCAGGGCAAACTAGAAGGCGATGGCCACACCAATCACCCTCTGTGTGACCCTGAGCTGTTTCTGAACTCCTCAGTCTCAGATACATTGTACTCCTCTCTAAAGTCTGTTCCAGTTCTAACTTTATATCCTCTGACTCAGACCAATAGAGTGCCTAAGAACTAAAACTATAACCCTTCCTCAGGCAGGGTAAACTGGGAATCTCTTCTTAGCTTTACTGTACGCTGGTGTCAGAACAGGTGTAAGGCAATGAAGTTATGAGGAAGCCACTATTTTGAGGTAGTACACTGACCCTTGGGGTATCCACACCTTCTCCCAGTCATTCAATCAAATGCAAATCTAGGTTCACTGTGAAGGGGTCTTGCAGTTCCACTGAAGGACCCATGTCAGTTAATTTTAAGAAATGGAGGGATTATCTGGGTGGACCTGATATAATCAGTCTCATTGGTCCTTTAAAAGCAGAGAGATTTTTTATTTTTTTCAAGCAGGCCACAGAGGAAGAAGTCAGAAACACATTTTCTTCTAGGCCTGGAAAGAAGCAACGCTATGCTGTGAATTTCCAATAGGAGCCACATGGCAAGAAATTGTGAGTGGCTTCTAGGAGCTGAAAGTGGTCCCTAGCTGACAGCAGGAAAATGTGGACCTTAGTCACAGGACCACAAAGAACTGAATCCTGGCAAAAACATTGAGCTTGGAAGCATCTTGATGTCAATGCTGTGATAATTAGAGCACAGAATTCCACCATGCAATTCCCAGACTTCTGATCTACGGAACTGTGAACTCATAAATGGATATTTTCAAGCCATTAAGGTTATGGAAATTTGTTACACAGCAGTAGAAATCTAATATGCCTCTATGATTAGAGAAAATAGTAGATAATTTAATAGTTGTTTCTTACATTGAAAAATATTTCTTAGGCATTCTACTTATAATTTCCTCTTCATGTAGCTCAGCTGAAAGGTCATTCTCATCCACAGTTTGAGATAATACACTGGCCCCTGGTGTACATGTACCTTCTGTTAATTATGTATAAATCACCAGGTCAGCCTTTCTCCAGGTAGGCAGAACTGGACCCTTCTCTACCTTAAGGCCGTTTCTCTCAAGGGAAAAGCAGAGGATTCCAGGAGGCAAAACACAAAACAAAACGCTGCTATTTCAGAGCATTCTCTACCCTAGGACTGTTTGCTTTGTGGAGACTAGGAGTCTAAATTTAAATAGCCTCATACAAGGACTCTACCCATTAAACTTTGTTTTTCTTTATCGCAGTAGTACATTTTATTTCAAGATGGCTAGAGCAAGTGAGCAAGCTGTTGGTCAGGAAGCTGGGGTGTACTGGAAATTCCCCGGTGATTCATTTACAGGGAGAACGACAAGAGTTCTGAATGGACAAGAGGGGAACGGTGGCCACAAGAAAGCTCTGGGAGTATCATTAAACCAGTTTCCTTATTGTTCAGAACCAGGCAGGTTCCACCTGGTCTTCACTCTTGGGTCCAGGAGGCTCCAACTGCATGAACCAAAATAAAGGGCATCTGCAGGTTTTCCAGAGGGAGAATGATGCAGAAAGGAGGTAAAGAAAACATTAAAAAGAACACTTATTTTCTAGGACCATAGAAAGCTGAGTAGTGATTTTTTTTTTTAACTTCATTTTTTGATCAACCCTTTTCTTGAAAAGAAAACGCTAGCGATTTCACTTAAGGCACAACCAGAGCGCCACCATGTGGTGGAGTCTTTATGGACGCACGCGGGCTTAGAGTGGGTTTGCAGACTGTATTGCAAGAAAATTGTACATCGTGACAAAAGCCAGAAAACTTAATAATAAAGATCATGCATGTTTTCAAAAGTTTGGTGATAGCCTTGTTTATTTTATCATCATATTTCCATAAGGTGTGACAATGACTCTCACATTTAACACTGCATAAAGTTATCATTGGTGTCATTTTTAAAGTGAAGTTATTTTGTTTAATTGCCTTATTTAAAAAAACAGAACAGAGCTAACACTAGTACACAGGAACAGAAAAGTATATGCTCTAGTTCATGAAAACTCACATTTTTTTGCAAATTCCTCATAGAGATCAGCTGGTATTAGCGGATTTCTGGATTATTTGTTTAGTTGTGAGGTTGTTGTTTGTGAGCAGATAGAAAAAAGTGATCTCATTCATCAATTAGAATAATCAGTTCAATCATGATGTGTAACACTCGGCTTTAGGTTTAAATTCTGGAAGAGAGTGCGTGATTAGCTTTGCTTCATCTTCTGACCAACCTTTGTCCAGGGGCCTTGACTTGCAGTCTGGCCAAGACTACATGCAATGAAGGGTAGTTCACAAACTCAGAAGTAGGCTTAGAATAGCAAGGAGGTAGGAAAAAGCCAGCATATGACTAGTGTGCTTTGTGTCATTTCAGGGACTAGTTTATCCCTGGATACCACTAGGAACCAAACGTATGGCAACATACATGTCCTAACTCCCAGCGTCTACTCACTGAATGATGCAGAGCCTCCTGAGCTGCCTGAGATCTTCTGGTCCATGGACATTCTGCCACTGTGGGGTCCTGGTCAAATTTTAATCTCAGAGTCACTGAGGTCACCTGCTACTATATTATAAGCTTCCCGGAAGTTCACGTGATATCTGCTTTCACTGTATCTCAGGTCCATTTCTGGCCTGAAGATATTCATGTTTTGTTCTTATGCTGCATATTTAGGTATTTCAATGGGAAACTACCTAAAAAGGACCTGGAACCTTCTGGACACCTTGGTGAAATGGCTTTTTCCTTTTGCAGGGAGATTAAGTCATCATTAATGCTGTCCCTGTTGCTTTCATGCAGTGTGCTTTGTGTCCTTGCCAAGAAAGAGCATCTTGTGATGAAAAAGACCCATATAGTGTCTGAAGGTTCCTTACTCTTTCAAATTTTGCTTTGAAAATTACAATGTGTTTAAATATTCTTTGCCAAAATATGTCCCTTTCTTCGAGGACTTATGACTGCTTATTCTTTTGGTTATTTTACAATATACATATATATGAGGCAGAAGTTGTGATCAGTGTCCCAAATCAATGAAAAAAAGTTGTTATAAAATGTCGCTTAATTTATCACCTGGTTGAAAATTATAATGGAGGTCAGAACATTTCTTCCCCACATTTTTCTGCCTTCCCAGGAATTATCCAGTTGTACCCCTCAAGAAACTTCTTATTTACAGGCCTGCAGTAATCTCTACCGCATATACCTTCATGGCTGTTTCTTGATATTGCATAATTGCTGTATCACTGTAATCAAAGAATATCTTCAGAGAGAGAAAGAGAGAGCCAGATTTGCCAGGAGAACTGGAAGTCTTCTGACTGAAGTCATGGCTTTCCTCATAGATAACTTTGCTTCTCCACAGTTGTGATCTTTTCTCTTACTGATGTCTAAATGACATTACTCTTATGTTAGAAAATACTGAAAAAGAGATTATTAAAATATCTAATCAGCTCGTTATAATAATACATCTATGCTATTTGGTAGCTTTAAAACCTCTTTACAAACTGTTGGTGGTGGGTTCAGACAATTTCTGAGCAGAAGAAGCTTCTATTCCCTTAGTAGCACATGCTTAATAGTTGATTTTGAAACATTCTTTGTCTTGGAGGATTATTTTTTAAACTGTCTTAATGACGAAGTGTCAAATTATAAAATATACTGAGCTACAGGGTGGTTTTTCATTTTTGCACTTGACTTATTTGAGCATTTCACCTAAGTGCTGCTTTTTCCAGTAGCTTTTTCCCCAATTTCTATAGAAATGTCATTAGAAGGAGTAATTTTCCCAAATGCCCTATTATTTCTAGGTGAGTAACAAAAGTAAATTGTCTGCTGAAGACAGAGTAGGCTGAGAGGATATATCACTGACACATGTGCATGCTGCCTTTCTTAGGTTCTTGGTACTTGCTGTATGGACAAAAGTGTACACAAAAAAAGTTATAATGTGTTTTTAATAATGTAACCACAGCCTGGTGGCTCACGCCTGTAATCCCAGCACTTTTGGAGGCCAAGGCAGGAGGATCACTTAAGGTCAGGAGTTCGAGACCAGCCTGGCCACATGGCAAAACCCCATCTCTACTAAAAATACAAAAATTAGCTGGGCATGGTGGTGCATGCCTATAATCCCAGCTACTTGGGAGGCTGAGGCAGGAGAATCCCTTGAACTCAGGAGGCGGAGGTTGCAGTGAACCAAGATCGTGCCACTGCACTGCAGCCTGGGAGACAGGGCAAGACTGTCTCAAAAAAAAAAAAAAAAAAGAAAAGAAAAGAAAAGAAAAGAAAAAAAAGATGTAGCCACTGCTAGCCATTAAAAATGCTGAAATCAGAATCTTTATTCACTTTGTGTGGTTTTTTTTTTTAACAGACTTTCTTCTACCACTGACTTTGGAAGATGAACACGTTGATTTATACAGAGTTTAGAGGACAGGAGCTCATTTTGTAACTCCCTGCAGGGTAAAATCCAACTTCTTACTTTGGCATATGAGAGTTTACCAAATGTAGCCTTAATCATTTATGTGCAGCTCATTTGCAGCATTCCTTATTCTGGCTATATTCAGGTTGCTATTACCCAGGGATACAGACACTCTCTTGCTAGTGAGCTTTTATCATACTCTTCCTTGTGCCAGAAACACCTTGATCTTACTCATCCTCCCTGATCTAGATTAGGGATTAGCAAACTATGACCATGGATCACATCTGATCTGCCACTCTACCTCTTTTTGCAAGTAAAGATTTATTAGAACACAGCCATGCTCATTTATTCCTATATTGTCTATTACAGCTTTTGCACTATGACTGCAGAGTTGAATATGTACAGCAGAGACTAGCCACAGAGCCTAAAATATTTCCTATCTGGCATTTCACAAAAAAAGTTTGCTGATACATGGTCTATATTATTATTATTTTTCTGGTGAAGCAGTCACTCTATCCAAGTGTCCTAGTCAACTTATCATTCCTATAATCCTAGAGCATTCTTCACAAGCCACTAAAGAGTAACTAGCATTGTTAGAAAATGTGTTTATTCTATACTACAAGGCAATAGTAACCAAAACAGCATGGTACTGGTACAAAAGCAGACACATAGACCAATGGAATAGGTTAGAGAATCCAGAAATAAAGCTGCACACCTATGACCATCTGATCTTTAATAATGTCAACAATAACAAGCAATGAGGAAAGAACTCCCTATTCAATAAATGATGCTGGGATAACTGGCTAGCCAGATGAAATGAAACTAGACACCTACCTTTCACCATATGCAAAAATTAACTCAAGATTGATTAAGGACTTAAACATAAAATCTAAAACTATAAAAACCCTAGAAGAAAATCTAGGAAATATTATTCAGCACATAGGCTTTGGCAAAGATGTCATGATGAGGATTCCCAAAGCAATTGCAACACAACAAAAATTGATAAATGGGACCAATCTGATTAAACCAAAGAGCCGCTTCACAGCAAAATAAACTATCAACAGAGTAAAGAGACAACCTACAAAATGCGAGAAAATATTCACAAACTATGCATCTGAAAAAGGTCTAATATCCAGCATCTATAAGGAACTTAAATAATTGAACAAGTGAAAAACAAATAACCCCATTAAAAAATGAGCAAAAGACATGAACAGACACTTCTAAAAAGAAGACATACAAGCAGCCAACAAATATATGAAAAAATGTTCAACATCAGAGAAATGCAAATCAAAACCACAATGAGATATCAACAGTAAAATAACAACAGATATTGGCAAGGCTGCAGAGAAAAAGGAATGCTAATACACTGTTGGTGGAAATGTAAATTAATTCAGCTAATGTGAAAAGCAGGTTGGAGGTTTCTCAAAGATCTTAAAACAGAACTACCATTCAATCCCAATACTTGGTATATACCCAAAGGAATATAAATAATTATACCATAAAGACACATGCACATGTACGTTCATTACAGCACTTTTCATAGTACCAAAGACATGGAATCAACCTAGATGCTCATCAGTGGTAGAATAGGTAAAGAAAATGTGATACATATATACTGTGGAACACTACACAGTGATAAAAAAAAAAGAATGACATCATGTCCTTTGCAGCAACACAAATGCAGCCGGGGGCCATTATCCCAAGTAAATTAACACTGGAACAGAAAACCAAATGCTGCATGTTCTTACTTTTAAATGGGTGCTAAGCATTGAGTACACAGGGAAACAAAGAAGGGAACAATAGATACGAGAACTTACCTGAGAGTGGAGGGTGGGAGGAGAATAAAGACCAAAAAACTACCTATTGGGTACTATGTTCATTACCTGGGTGACAAAATCATTTGTACACTGAACTCCAGCAACACACAATTTACCAATGTAATAAGCCTGCACACGTACCCTCTGAACCTAAGGTAATAATAAGAAAAAAAAAAAAAAGACAATTTGTTTAAGAGTCTATCCATCCCAAAGCAACTTTTCATTTCCTGTAGATCAAACTATTTTATTTTATTTATTGCTACATGACCAGTTCCAAGAACAATGACAGAAATAGAGAAAGTGCTCAGGCAATGTTTGTGGAATAGTGAATAAAGTATTTGAGGATCCAACTAAAACCCATACAGGAGGAAATGAGAAGTAAAATAAAATATTTTCCACTTTTTTTCATTGGATATGTTACTCATTATAGTTTTACAAGAATTAGATATTTCTTTGGGGATAAATTGCCCTCTGGTTTGGATAACTTCCATAAAGTGAAATCAAATGGTGCTATAGTCCTATTTGACTAGGTATGTCAAGATGACTATTTCTAGGCAGTTCAGTGTACAAGGATAGCTATAAAATATTGGTACTGATATTTTAAAGTGGCATCAAACATATGAACTGGAAAAATTTTTCCAGTCTTTGGCACATGCATTTATGTCTCCGATGGTGGTAAATCCTCAATCTTGGGGTGGGGGATGAAGGGATTTAGTTTTTTAAATGTTCCATAGTCATCTGGTGACACATGTTATGAATAAGGTAGGTAACAAAGTTGAGAAATATTTTTAATCTAACAAGGAATATTCTTATGAAGGAACAAGAATGATGTTTCGTGTATATCTGAACTTCGCTCATTCAACAAACAACAGTTGAGTTCTTATGGTATAAGAAGTGTTGAGAAGGCAATTTCAGATGAGGCCTTCCCCAAATGTTGGAAGAATGCAGGATCATAAGAGTATAAGTAAGGCCCAGCACACATGTGATGAGTATTTACAAATGAAGATGAGCCAGACAGACTCAGATATGAGTGGAGGACTGACGAAAACTCCTACTTCTTCATACCAAAATTGGGCAAGAGAGCACTGGCTCTTATCACTTGAGAACGAGTGGTGTCTTCCTCCTTTGTTGGGTCAGTCACAAGAGCACAGGTGGACAATGCTAGGCTGGTATGTGGGAGTCAGAAATAGAACACATAGGAGGAAGGGGCAAAATTGAGGCTAACGGCAGATTTGAGGGTCAAGCTGGAAAAGTTGAAGTAGAATTTGATCTCAGAGGCAAGCGTTAGGCTATAAACAGGAAAGTCAGAGGTCAAGAGTCGAGTGAATACAAATGAAGCAGAATAGGGGAAAAGAATAAGATGAAGGGTCAGGCACGGTGGCTCATGCCTGTAATCACAGCACTTTGGGAGGCCAAGGCAGGCGGATCACAAGGTCAGGAGATCGAGACCATCCTGGCCAACATGGTGAAACCCCGTCTCTACTGAAAACACAAAAATTAGCTAGGCTTGGTGGCATGCACCCGTAGTCCCAGCTACTCGGGAAGCTGAGGCAGGAGAATCTCTTGAACCCGGCAGGCGGAGGTTGTAGTAAGCCAAGATTGCGCCATTGTACTCCAGCTTGGTGACAGAGTGAGACTCTGTCTCAAAATAAAAGAAAAGAATGAGATGAAGGAACAGGGTCCAAAACTTTGGTTATGAACATCACTTGGGCTCCTAGAGTCCCCTTGTATTGGATGTTGACAAAGTAGAGTGTATGGGGTCCGCATGGGCTAAAGGCACAAGGTCAGAGCGAACATAAAGAAACTGTGTTCAGATTGGAGGAAACAACTAAAGGAAAATGTCAAGATTATCACTCTTAATAGCAACCTGCTACTTCTATTTTTTCATGCTGAAAAATTATTTACAAATACATGTTTAGGCTACTTCCTAGGACACAGTCTTTAAAAATTAGTAAATACAAAATGCTTCCACAGGAAACTTCTTCCCTGACATTTTCTCATCTGTCGTCGTTCTTTCTTCCAGCCCTCAGAACAATCCTATCAGATACAGATGAGAAGTCTCTGTCAGGAGGCACTCCCTTTATGATCCGAATATTTATAGTCTCAGACACTGTAAGACACGTAACTCCTCTACTAACCCACAGAAGGTAAGGTCTCCCTTAAAAATTAGAAAACGCTTCAGAGGCACAAACCACTGTTTCATTTTTTTTTTATTTTGTCAAACTGGAGGTTATATCCACCAGCAAATGAGGTACAAAGAGTCAAAATCTTTGATCAGAATCAAAGATCTGTGCTTACTAGTTACCTTTTTACTGACAAGGAACTTCACACAAATAGAACAGCAATAATGTTTATTTTCCTGGCAGTCAAAACCATAATACTCTTACAGATATTCAACTGCCTATAACATTCTTGAAGAGTAAGAAAGGAGAAAAATGACTAAGCAGCCAACAAGGTGAGCAAAGCATTGAGGACTTCATATGTGGAAATATCTAATTTTTAAGCACCATGGGTCATCTTAAGCCCCAAATGACTTGTAAGGTAGGCAGGAATACGCCTAGTCTGATTTTCTAAAAAGGCCCGCTTTACAAACTGGAAACTTTTTATAACACCCCCTTCCTGACCTGTCCTGAGAAAGAACTAGACTTTAGTACTCTCCTGAAAGAATTAATCTCTAAAACAATAATCGCTAGGAAAGGAACTTGAGAAGACATCTGGAGATAGGTTTCCAAGCTGGGGGAATTATCACATTCCCTTGGGAGCTATCAAAGACTACAGAAATAAAGGGAGCAAATTTGTGGGCTCCATCCCTAGAGAATGCTTCATAAACCTGGGGTGTGGTTCAGACTTTTGCATATTGAAGGACTTCCCAGGTGACAGTGAAGATCAGCCATGTTTAGGAACCACTGATTCATTGTATTCTCCTCGCACCAGAAAAGGGCACCCTTAAATTACCCTCCACAAAAAAAATTTAAAAAACAACAACAAAAACTTTAAAGACAAAATTTCCTAATTTCTTCATGTAAAATATATTTATACTGTAAAGCCGATTTAGAAATAATAGACACATCTAGAGTCTATTTAAATAGCTACATTTAGATTAAGATTTCCCTTTACAAAGTAATTTGTTTGTGAAATTACACACATGTTCTGTCTTTTATTGTATTGCATTTTGGAAGGCATAATAAAATATAGTCAAGTACAAAGATAAAAATCCACTGTTCCAAAACAGAATATGTTGGCTTATTTTTATATTTGCTTCAGGTCTGTTTTGTTATTGTCAGTTTGTTTTGGAAAATAAAACTGGAGTAAAAATTAAACCCCTCCATTTCTTTCACCACTTCTACCTACCATCTCTCCTTCTCTTCAGTTAAATAAACACTATCATAGATTTGCTATATAGTTTAAATGTTTATTTTCTACCACACACCTGTATCCATTAACAATATACACATATTATTTTTTAACTTATGTAAATGGCATTATATTGTATTTAACACTTTGAAACTTCATTTTTTCTTTCAACATTGCATTTTCAACATCTATCCATGTTGAAAAATAAACTATATTGAATTCATTTAAGTGCTATATGAACATTCCATCATATAAATACGGCACCACAATGTAGCAGACCATTCACTTAATGGTAGATATTTGAACTTTTCAAAAATGTTTACCTTCAGAAAAAATGCTGTTAGAGTGTCCATATATTTCCGCATTAATGCACATACACAAGAATTTCTGTAGGTATTTTAGTTCAACTGCAAAGTTATAAGATATGTACATTTTCAAATTTACTAGAAAATATCTAATTTTTTTCCAAAGTACTTATGAAAACTTTAATCAGCAATATATGATAGGTGTTTAGCTTCCCACAGTTTTGCTAACATTGACATTTGCAGTTCTTTGTGAATTGTGTCAATATGATGGTGTCTTAGTGTTGTTTTAATGACACCTCCTCAAATGCTTGTGACATTGGACATATTTTTATGAAATTATGTATTCAACATTCTTTAATACATTTATCTTCTGAACAAAAGTTTTTCTCTCAGAGAAATGTCTTGGTCTGCTTCTCTTCCTCAGTTTTTGTATCCATTCACTTGGTTGTTTGTATATATTATCAACAACAATGGACTCATTTAGTATAAAATTCTATCAGGATAAGAAGATTCTGAAAACAATTAAATGAAAATACCAAAAGCACCTTAAAATATTCTATAAATATTTATTGAACACTTACTAAATGACAGTACAATATTATGATAAAGGGTGCAGTCTTTGAAGCTGAACCACATGGTTTTAAATTCCAGCCCCACCCTTTTATAACTGGGTGAACAAGGAAAATTCCTTAACCTCTCTGTGCCACAATTGCCACATACATAAAATGGACATAATGGTACTTTTCAGTCAAATGTTATATTAGATAATACACATAAAACATTTAGCAAAGCATATAGTACATCCTTCCCATTAGATGCTCCTTCCCACTATAATAGTTTCACTTTAATAGGCGACTTTCTTTTCCAGCAAATTGATGACTACATCATACCCCTTATGTCATGTTTCCCTCAAATACATAATATCAATTTGTTAACTTCTTCATTGTCTACATTGTCTTAGATTGGCATCCTT
Organism: Macaca mulatta; assembly: GCF_049350105.2. Lineage (NCBI taxonomy): Eukaryota > Metazoa > Chordata > Mammalia > Primates > Cercopithecidae > Macaca > Macaca mulatta. The sequence goes on along the minus strand of NC_133423.1, from coordinate 58,145,109 downwards.
TGAATATTCTTGGTGTACACTGCCTCATTAAATTACAAACTCATGGTTACTATAGTCATGAAGATGTCACTATATGTGGAAAGAGAGTAGTGGTGATTGTCAGGAGCTTTGTTCCTGAGAAAGTAGAATCTAGATAGAAATTAGCATGCAGAAGCTTTATTAGGATGTGCTCTTGGGATTACCACACTGAATGCAAGAAAGACAACAGGACTGGGCAGACAAATGAGATTGCTAATGTTGCATGTTTTGCGGTGATTCAATACCTATATTTGCAGCTTATCAGAAACACGAAAAATATTGCCATTGAATCATAAAAATTATAAGAAGAAGAAAGAGGAGACAGAAGGGAAGAACAAGAGGAAGAAGAACAAAAGAATAGTCCCGGGCACTATTCTAAACATTTTACATATTAACTTATGTAATCCTCACAATATTTATAAGGATAATCTTGGTTTAACAGATGACAAAAGTGAGGTAATTTAAATAAATAGTCCATGGTCCCACAACTAGGATGTCATATAGCTAGATTTTGAACCCCAGCAATACAGCTTCAGAAACCATGTTCTCAACCACTATCCAGTATAGTCAGAATGAATGTCAATACCACTAATAAACCTTATCAGTTTGTTATTGTGATTTCTATTATTGTTCTCTACCAGACATTTTGCTACGTGTTTTACTTACATTATCTCACTTAATCAAATTCTCGTAGTAACTCACAAAGGGTTATCCTCATTTATAGATGAGGAAAGTAGGCGATGTTTAGTTACTTTCCCACAGACAAGTTATTAGTTGAGCAAGGATTTTACTGTGTGCTTGTTTGGCTTTAAATCCCTTGCTCCTTCCCACTATGATACAGTTTCTCTTTAATAGGCGACTTTCTTTTCCAGCAAATTGATGACTATATCATACCTCTTATGTCATGTTTCCCTCAAATAAATAATATCAATTTGTTAACTTCTTCATTGTCTACATTGTCTTAGATTGGCATCCTTTGAATATTCTTTGTGTACATTGCCTCATTAAATTACAAATTCAGAATTGAGCATGTAGAGGTTTTGACAGTTTTGAGTACCTAATGGGAAAGTTGCCAAGTACTTCCCACACTCTGAATTCTCATTTAGCATGCCAATGCCATAATTACTTCTTTAATAACAGAATCGCTGAGCTGACTCATATTTAATATACTTCTGAAGTGACCAATGGACTTCTTTCTGTGGTGCTCTTATTTCAGATTTCCTACATGTTCTGTCTGTATAATTTGCTTTATAACTATCCTGAGAATTTTTACCACCTATCAAGTTTGTGCAGCTATTATCCACTCCTAATCATTTTATTTTCAAATTAAAGTGTTTTATAAATATGCAATTTTTAAAAAATTTGAAGGCTTTCCTACTAGATTTATCAGAGTGAAAGATTTTATATAGATATGGTATAAAAGATGGAATATATTACATAAATTATGAATATTATTTCCTTATCACTAGCCATAGGTGCAGCTTAAAACCCTTAATTCTAAAGATGCACCTCAATCTACTTCTTGGAAATGTTTGTGTGTGTTTGTATATATGTACTTATTCACAGATGTATAAATTGATATAATAGGACTCTTAAAAGTAGGAACAGTCTAGTCTTGACAACTTACAAACTTCAGTCCTCTAAGAATATCTTAAATATATCCATGAGAAAAGCTGTCATATTATATTATAAAACCACCACCATGGGCCTTTTTGTTTTGCACAAATAAATCAATTGCAACACCTTTTTCCTGAAAAATATCTTAACTGCAGTGTAATTTAAATGCAGTTGTTTCAGTCAGAGACCATAACTATTCTGGATAGTCATATAAATTACGTCTCCACAGATTTTGATGCTTTGGTGGAAAAAACGTTCTTTTTCTCAGTATGAATTTAGTGATTTGTACTTGTGCTTAGATATTTTTATTGAAACAGTTAGCATTACAAAAACTGTAAGTAGAGACCCTGGGGACTCTGTGTGGAATGCAGGTATATTCCTGGTCTCATACTGGAGGAGGAGCTGGAAGTGTCTGAGAATGGATGGATCTCGGCTTGATGCAGCTCCATGCTGACAGATCTGTTGGTAACCCACCATTCCTACGGAACTACGAGATTGCAGGAAAAGTTCTGAAGCTAGATTAGTTTATTCTGATGGGTTTTGAGGGCTCTAGAGCAAGGCCTCTTGCCTCTGGATGGGGATGTAGTTTACTCTTAAGGGGATGGATTTACCTACTGAATTGTCAACCATGCCTTTTATATCTGTATTTATTCCAGTCTCATGGTTTTGAATAAAACATATGCTGAAAACTTCTAAATTTTTAACTTCAGTCAAAATCTCTTCCTTAAACCCCATATTCATATATCCAATTGCCTTGTCAAAATATTCACTTGGATGTTTAATACATTTCAAACTCAATACGTGTTTAAAACCGAGCTCCTCATGTCCCCAGCAAACTTATTCGTCCTTCAGTTTTGTTCAGTTTTGTTCTTTCAGTTCCAGACAATTCTACTCCTTCATTTGTAAATAAACCCTTAGATTCCTTTCCATGTCTCACACCTCGTATCTGACACATCTCTCAACTCTATACTCAAAGTATCTCTTTAACCTGATCAATGCTTAGCCACCCTGACTGCCACCACCAGTCTAATACACGAAAATCTCTCCCCTGGATTATTGCGATAGCCTCCTAACTGACTGCTGTGCTCTGCCCTGACTCCCCTACAGGCTATGGCCAACAAGGCAGCCTAGTAACTCTCAATCCAATGGTGTTACTCCTCTGCTTGGTGCAATCCACTCTTCCTCAGAGCACCTGACAATGGTCTACAAGGTCCATTACAATCTGATTCCCCTCATATCCATTATGCCTACCCCCAACCCCATCTACCCACATCTCTGACTTCATCTCCTAATATGGCCCCATTTTTCATGTCACTATAGACATATTAGCTTCTTTACTATTCCTTACACATGTGAGAAATTCTCCCAATTCAGGGCCTTTGTATCTGTTGGTCCTTGTGCCAAGAATGCTTTTCCCCCATTAAATGGACTGAATATTTGTGTGCCCTCAAAATTCACATGTTGACATCATGACCCTCAACATGATGGAGATGAGGCCTTTGAGAAATAATGAAGTCATGAGAGTGGAGCCCTCCATGCATGTGTTCTAACCAAAGACTGTGCTAAAATCCATAACACAGAGCTGTTCCATATAGTTCAGAAACTTTAGTTTTAGTTGAAACAAACTACTACGGGCACATTTTACTTGGGAAACACAAACATTAAAGAGATCCAAGGATACCCCATTTTTTTCCATCAGTGAAATATATTTCAGAAGGATATAGGGAGGCAACACCACTTTAGGATGAAATTTGAATCCCCATTTTTGATTTAGGGAACTGGTTTTACTAAGAGTGTACCTCAGGCCCCTGAGGATGAATCCCAGTAAACAAGATCCAATCCATGGGGCCTGATCAGACACCATGTTCTCCAACTGACTGCCAGTGTGGGACCCTGGTTATAATCCAAAAAGATGGAGCCATGTGAGTACTTTAACCTCGTACCGATTAGGACTTACCAGAATAGAATTGCTCTTGGGGGTGGGGGATTGTTGAAATTAAAAAAAAAAAAAAATATATATATATATATACTGTGTGTGTGTGTGTGTGCGTGCTTGTATCTGTCTACATGTTCACACAGTATATACATTCTATTTGTGAAGAGAAAAGGTTTAGACATACTTTTAGGGTTATGCAGGGCATAAGAATTGTATAGCCAAGGTGGATTTTTAAGGGAAGTGAATGATACAGCAACCTATACAACTATATATATTTACAAAAAAGTTGATGGCCACTGCCAAGAGAAAGAGTATGGGATATCTAGGACTCAGAATTAAGGTTATTAGGTAACCAGAGAACTGCTTGGTTTACCTTCAAGTTTGGGGCATGTCCCTGGCTCTGTATGTAGAGATATCTTGCATCATGTTCCTCTGGGAACTCCATTCACCATCCAGATCACCCTTAAACCTAAATGCAGGTGCTTCTGAACCTTGTTTAGTGCTTTGTGAGAAGAGATTCTGAGAAAACTGGTGAAGGGGCTGGGCTTTGTGGCTGAGTGCAGAGCAAAAGGAAATAGCGTAAGCAGGTGCGGCGTCCACCATCAGTGATGACCATGACTGAATAAATTACTTATATTTCATGAGGCAACAAAGTTCCATTGACTTCAGGGCTTTCGAGTGAGAACTTAGGAGAGAGAAAGAAAGAGAGAAAGAAGTTCCATTGCCTTCAAGGGCTTTAGAGGCAGAATTTCGGAGAGAGAAAGAAAGAAGCAGGAAGGAAATAAAGGTCAGTATATATTTCTAACCTTTCATCCCAAACATTTCCTCACAGCATTTGCTGCCTGCTTCTCTTGCTGTCCACACAATATCCACTGTGGGAGTAATGAAACTCTTCCAGGAGGCTATGTAGAAACCACTAAAATGAGTAAGCAGCTCAAAGCCCCATTCCACATCCAGAGAGCAGTTAATCCCATGCCTCTTGTCCCCATCACAGCCTCAAATGCCAGTCCCTTTGTCATCTCCATCTTTCTAGACTCATTCCCTAATGTTTGATTTTTCTTTCCAGCTGACTCACTTTTGACCTCAGCAACGTTTCACCTAACCTTCCCATTATTCTGAACTTTTACAATATGTGGTTGACAGGGCCTCAGTTGAGAGATTAGACACCGTTGGTTTTAGGAAGCACTCAGACATGGGTGACTTTCTAAAGCTCCAGGAGGTGATTCTAATGTGCAGTGCAGTAAGAATCTTAACCCTCCATGCTCCCCAGATTCTAGTCCTATCTTCAACTTAGTTTTCCTCTCCAAATACTGCCCTTCCTCCAAGTTCTTTCAAGTTTGGACTCTTTCTCAGAAAGCCCAGATGCCTCAGGCCAGGAGGTATGACTCACCATCTGCCTCCTAAATGCTGTACGAAATTCCTGAAATAACTCATCCTCCTTGGAGACCTGCCTTTCCTGACCCCCACATCTTTTTCCCACCTGCTGTTCATTTTCCAAGCCAACTTTTACCATCATTCTGGGGACTCCTATGAATGTGTAAATCACCCATTTTTTACCCTGGCTTCATGGTTCTTTGACCTTCACAATTAATTCCAATTATCTCCTTATTTCCTTCTCTTCAGCATGAACACAATTTGAACTTTGTCATTACCGACAACTGTCACACCTCAGAAAGTGTATTCATCAACACTAACCTGCTGAGCATAATCTCCTGTCCTTCCAGCTCATACCTGCAATACCTTCAGTCTACACCTAGTGTAGACCATTTGATGTGGTCTCTGCACTTCTCCAATTTCTCCTGTCCTCCCCCTCTTCACTTGATTCAACCTATTCCACTAGGCACATTATATTAATCATTTCCTCACCATCTTTCTCAATCCCCTCTGTCCTGCTATTCCATTCCCACCCACTGTGATACACACATTTATGGTATCTGATCTTGGTTTTGTGGTCACAAAGAGAATAAATATATTCTAACACTTGCCAGTAAAATATTCTATTAGCCACAAAAGTGAACGTAATGTTATTGTCACACCAACCTTAAGAAGCAGTTGCAATTGTTATTGCCATTTTACAGATGAGGAAAATGAAGCTTAAAAGGTAAATAACTTACCCACAGCCACATAGGTAGTGAACACTGGAGCCTACATTTAAACCATTATCCGTTTAACTCTGGAGATTGACTTCTTGAGCTGCTATGGCTACAATGCTTCTATATACGCCATTCCAACTGTTTTCAAAGGGGTCCAAACAATGAGGTTGGTCTTCAAATTTTGTTTCTCTATTCAATCAATTATGTTACAAAAATATGATTTGGTTACATGTTATATTGCAAAATTACTTGTAAGGTAAAATAATGAGTATTTTCTGTTTAAATCAAGTTGGAATGTTATTAAATTTCATAGACAATCTCTGCTAGTCTCACGTCTTTTCCTATCTCATTGATCTGGTGGGTAGAACTTACTCCATCTACTAAACATCGCCTACTTGAATGCTTGCTTTCTTTGGAACTGGGAGGCATTTTTGTAGATTCAAAAGATACCAACTTCTCATGTCAAAATCACACAGGTAGCAAATTCAGGTATAACCAAGGAACTGAGAATGACTTACATGTTTTAGAAACTAGCTTAGTGACCACTACTTAAGTTTTTTAAAAAATAATATTTATTTATTTATTTATTTTATTATACTTTAAGTTCTACGGGACATGTGCACAGCGTGCATGTTTGTTACATAAGTATACATGTGCCACGTGTATATATAAATTAGAAAATTTATATTGGCTTGGATTGGGTAGTAACTAGGTTATAAGGAAATAAGGCTATTCATTTTTTTGTATGTGGATAAGAAAGAGATTTTATTGACTTCATTCTTAAGTTATGAGTGGTATTCTCCTATTTATACCTAATCATATCTCTTAAAGGAAATCTGGCCTAAGTTCTATAGGTACAAAAACTTCAATGTCCATTTCAAAGCTGAGAGACTACTGAACTTCAGAGAGCTAAATGGCATCCCGATAAGTTGCGTAAGTGATAGGATGGCCCTAGACTCCAGGTTTCTTCCATTCACATCCATGTATTTGATTCCTAGTCACATTAATACCCATGGAAGTGGGAGGGGGTGGAATACACCCATTATGCACCCATTAACTCATCATTCACATTAGGTATATCTCCTAATGCTATCCTTCCCCCCTCCCCCGACCCCACAACAGGCGCTGGTATGTGATGTTCCCCTTCGTGTGTCCAAGTGATCTCATTGTTCAATTCCCACCTATGATTGAGAATATGCAGTGTTTGGTTTTTTGTCCTTGCGGTAGTTTGCTGAGAATGATGGTTTCCAGCTTCATCCATGTCCCTACAAAGGACATAAATTCATCCCTTTTTATGGCTGCATAGTATTCTATGGTGTATATGTGCCACATTTTCTTATTTCAGTCTATCATTGATGGACATTTGGGTTGGTTCCAAGTCTTTGCTATTGTGAATAGTGCCGCAATAAATATACGTGTGCATGTGTCTTTATAGCAACATGATTTATAATCCTTTGGGTATATACCCAGTAATGGGATGGCTGGGTCAAATGGTATTTCTAGTTCTAGATCCTTGAGGAATCACCACACTGTCTTCCACAATGGTTGAACTAGTTTACAGTCCCACTAACAGTGTAAAAGCATTCCCATTTCTCCACATCCTCTCCAGCACCTGTTGTTTCCTGACTTTTTAATGATCACCATTCTAACTGGTGTGATATGATATCTCGTTGTGGTTTTGATTTGCATTTCTCTGATGGCTAGTGATGATGAGCATTTTTTCATGTGTCTGTTGGCTGCATAATGTCTTCTTTTGAGAAGTGTCTGTTCGTATCCTTTGCCCACTTGTTGATGGGGTTGTTTTTCTCTTATAAATTTGTTTGAGTTCTTTGTAGGTTCTGGATATTAGCCCTTTGTCAGATGAGTAGATTGCAAAAATTTTTTCCCATTCTGTAGGTTGCCTGTTCACTCTGATGGTAGTTTCTTTTGCTGTGCAGAAGCTCTTTAGTTTAATTAGATCCCATTTGTCAGTTCTGGCTTTGGTGGCCATTGCTTTTGGTGTTTTAGACATGAAGTCCTTGCCCATGCCTATGTCCTGAATGGTATTGCCTAGGTTGTCTTCTAGGGTTTTGATGGTTTTAGGTCTAACATTAAGTCTTTATTCCATCTTGAATTAATTTTTATATAAGGTGTAAGGAAGGGATCCAGTTTTTTTTTTTTTTTTTCAAAATAAAAGGAATGTGTTTCTGGAACTAACTATGCATTGGAATGGACAAGCCCAGCCCCTCACCACTTCAGACTCCACCTATTTCTCAGCAAGACTCCCCATCATCTCTCACTATTCTTATGCCCACAGTCACTCTGATCACCTTCTGAAATGGCAGATGTGCCAGTCATCACTCAAGCTGTGAGAAGCTGAGAAACAATCAAACTAAGGTATTAAAGAAAATAATTCCACCCCCTCCCACTTCCATGGGTATTAATGTGACTAGGAATCAAATACATGGATGTGAATGGAAGAAACCTGGATTCTAGGGCCATCCTATCACTTATGCAACTTATCGGGATGCCATTTAGCTCTCTGAAGTTCAGTAGTCTCTCAGCTTTAAAATGGACATTGAAGTTTTTGTACCTATAGAACTTAGGCCAGATTTCCTTTAAGAGATATGATTAGGTATAAATAGGAGAATACCACTCATAACTTAAGAATGAAGTCAATAAAATCTCTTTCTTATCCACATACAAAAAAATGAATAGCCTTATTTCCTTATAACCCAGTTACTACCCAATCCAAGCCAATATAAATTTTCTAAAAACTGAATTGAATTCACATTTTCCAACTCATCCTCATCATATGCATTTAATTCTTCCTACTTTCATAATATTTTAAAATATTTTTAAGATAATGAAAGGTGGATGGTGGTAACTACTGTGGAGGTTAAATAACTGGTAAGAAAAGTGTCCAGGGACATAAGACAAAACTTCTAACTTTCAAATAAAGTGTTCCTAATAATTATGCAAGTTTGGCTGTGCAGAATTATTCCATAGATTTTACATATTGCCAGTGCCAGCAACATATGGGTAGTAGATGATTTCTGCCCACACTTTGTGAGCAGCCTCCTCATAAATCCCAAAAGTTAATAATGACAAAAAGCAGTCTTGTCTATTCCCTTTAAAAGCCTGAAGCAATTTGTTCAGCAACCACACTGCTAAGGTAGAGATAAAGAAAAGGAGCATTGAGGGCAGAAAAAAAGGATCAAAAATGTAGAAGCATGTGTATGGAATTAAAACAACCATGGTAAAGAGAAACTGCTCGTGGACCATTTCACCTTATTACTCTGGAAATATATTGCTAGTTATAAGGGAGAATTAGGAATTGAAATTTTAGGAGAACAAACTGTGACTCATTCCTCTGTGCTGAGTAACTTCTGACTCCAAAGTCCATTCATTATTTATTCAATAATTGCAAAATAAATGAATATAAGTTCCACACAGCAATTTTTACATGTAATACATGGTAAACCAAAAAAAAGAAGAAAAAAAAAAAAAAGAAAAACACACAGGCATCATTTCTGTATTCCAGACATAACCCTCCTTATTCTAACTGTATAGTAGCTACCAATTTCCTATTGATAGGAAAATATAACACACCCAGTACAGTCTTGTCCTTGTTTGTTTCATGATTCAATGGCATGAGACACACAACTTCATTAGGCGACCATCTCAGCTTCCAATTCAATTGAATTATACCCTCTAGTAGAAGCCTTCTTCCTGTTGTAATTAAATGCTAACAAGTAGAGCCTAAAGTTATGGGAATAAGGAGAAAACATTTTGCTAGTGGACTTACAGGGTTAATATTGAAAACAGCCACTTTAATTTCTATTCCATGATTTCTGGACCTAATCCTGGTTATTGGAGAAAGAGCACCAAATACTAGATTCTGATTTAGCACATACACCATATCCTGGAAGACACTGCCAACCCCAAGTTATTGTGCCTGAGCTGGTGCCATAATCAAATTCTTAAAAGGCCATTCCAGCATCCTAACAAGTCAGCTCTTTCAGGACAATGGTGTCATATGATATGTCATTGAATTCCATGAGCATGGGCTTATTGCTCCAATTCATTTGCTGCAAAGTGATTTCCTTGGTTATCAGCAATGCTGTGTTAATGTCATAGTGATGGATAAGACATTCTGTAAATCCATAGATGGCAGTTTTGGCAGAAATACTGCCAACAAGGAAAGCAACTTGGGAGCAGCTTGGGTACTAAGCCATGACTATTGCCAGACTGGCCTTAGTGATTTAAAGGTTGTTTGCTGAGCCCATGTTTACCCTCCCTTCCTGTCACAATGGACTCTTTTCTCCTAAACCCAATAGGCAACAACAGGAATGGCTGAGGGTGGAAGTTCACTGACATATACATAATAAGTCATCTTTTCCACCTGACTATTAAAATCTCCTCCTGCTGAGATCACTCTTGGGTGAGCATTCACAAGGGACATAAACATCTTTACACCAAGGGCCCATTCACGGAGGACTAGTCACATATGTCTCTCCTAGACTTATTTGTAACCAATTTTCCAATTATGTTCTTTCCAAGTTCCAGACTATCCAGCCAACCCTTTAGCTGTAGTCCAGAAATAGGTATAGAACCATACCTCTGGCCAGCTCTTCCTTTAGGAAAAATAAACAGCTTGAATTTCTGTCCACTGGATGGCTTCCCTTTATCACTGCTTTTCAGGGCCATCCTGGAGTGGAGCTACAGTGCTACAGCCATTCACCTTTAGGATGTGCCTGTATATTTTGCAGAACCATTTGTTAAATTAGGCCTGGTTTCTTTCTTCTATAATCAATTTGTCATAGGGAACTTCCTATGAGATTAGGTTAAGAAGTTTGAAAGAAATAAGACAACGTAACAGGAGAAGAGGCCATGGGCATCTGAATCTTCCTCATGCAACTCAATTGTGCCTTTGGGACCTACCTGAGCCTAATCTAGTATGTTCGCCCTTTCATTTGATAATGGATTTCTGCTGTGCATGCTAAAATTTATGGCTTAATGGGTCAAATAATACCAGTTTGTGATGGGCAGCACAGATTGCATGGTAACTTGGTAGCCTGTGGTCAAATGTTCAGTCTCCACAAAAACCCTGTAGCAAACCAAAAATGTTTCTCAATTGGAAGGTTGTAATTCATAGAGGATGGCAAAGCTTTCCTCCAAAATTACAATAATCTACTCTGTCATTTGCCTATAGGAGCCTGGAAAACACTCCATACAACATTCCTACTCACCACTGCTTTTTCAAGTAGCAACTAGTATGCTGGAGGACCTGTTGATCTGGAGGATTCCCTTTCAAGATGGTACACTCACATGGCTATTGGCAGAATTCAGCTCAGCTCATTGCTAATTAAGCCTCCACACAGGGCTTCTTGAATGTGTTCCCCCAGAACAAATAAACCAAGAGTGAGATTGCAAGGATTAAACAGTAATGCATTTTACAGTCTAGTCACGCAACATCATTTCCATCATATTTTGCTTACAAGAAAAAAGCAACTAAGCACAGACCTCAATCAACGGGAGGTGAATTTGGTTTCACCTTATGGAGGGAGGAGCTAAAATATTTGTGGACATATTTTAAGCTATCACCATATCTTATGTATAATATTGAAAAATAAAAACATCCTTATGCAAAAATCTTTTCTCTCATTAATACATAATAATGCATACATATGTGATACATTTGATATTTTGGTATATTCTTATGATCTGTAATTATCAAATCAGGATATTTAGAATATCCCTTACCTCAATATTTATCATTTCTTTATGTTGAGACCATTTCAAACATTACCTTCCAGTTATTCTGAAATATACAATAAATTCTCCTTAACTACATTTACCCTATGGTGCTATCAAGCATTGGAATTCATTCCTTCTGTATAACTGTGCATTAGCACCATTAACCAACCTCTCTTCACTCCCCTCCTCACTCATTTCAGCCTCTGGTAACTACTTTCCTACTCTCTATCTCCATGAGATCAAACTTTTTTAGCTCCTACATATGAGTGATAGTATGCAGTATTTGTCTTTCCGTGCCTGGATTATTTCACTTAAAATAATGACACACATCACGAAATGGAGAGAAAATATAACACAGAATACCAAATAACTCAAAAAACAAATTAAAAAACCCTAAATAACAAAATGCAATACATAATCTAGGGTAAACAAACCAGCATTGACATATACATTAGAAACATATTTGAGTATATGTGTCTATGCTTGTATAGGGAAAGAAAGCAGAAATCCTTTAACTCAGGGTTAACTGCACAAATAAAAGTATTTCAGGGTTTTGGTGCTAATTTCTCTAGCCTATTTTCGTTACTCTGAGAGATTTCCATAGAACTTCCTAAAAATTGCTAAGGGCAGAGAAATCCTGACCCTGGAATAAAAGTTCAGGCTGAATCTGTCAGAAGGCTTTCATTACATTAAGAGATAATTCTACATTTCCAATTACTTTTCTTAATGGAACCACATCTAAATTGAGTATACTCACATGGGATTCATATCTTGTATTTGTCCAAGGAAGCATGTGAAGAATCTAGGAAATCTGCCACTCTCTGCAATATGGTAACACATGCATGTTCTTTACCATAAAGTTTTAAGAGTCAGAAAATATGCAGCCTAACAAAGATTGCTTTACCAAAATTCACACTTTATCAATATTGCCTAAGGATGTTAATATGCATATTCCTAGATTGATCCCCAGAGATTCTGATTCACTAGGTTAGGGAGAGGATCTGATTATCATTCTGGTGATTCTAATGCAAAGAGCCTGTAAACCATACTTGAAAAACACTGGTTTACATTGACAAAAGTGGGAATGTTCTTAACCCTGACCTAAGCTATTTTTTTGTATACAATAAGGAGCAAAATGAATTAAAACCTAAAATAAAATTGAGGTAGGAAATCAGAAATGATAAGGGGGATACGACCACTGACCCCACAGAAATCCAAACCACCATGTGACAATACTGTATACACCTCTGTGCACATGAACTAGAAAATCTAGAAGAACTGAACAAATTCCTGGACACATACACCCTCCAAATGCTGAACTAGGAAGAAACTGAATCCTTGAATAGACCAATATGAGTTCTGAAATTCAGGCGGTAGTAAACAGCCTACCAACTAAAAAATAAATAAATAAATAAAAGTCCAGGACCAGATAGATTTACAGCTACATCCTACCAGAGGTACAAAGAAGAGCTGATACCAGTTCTACTGAAACTACTATAAAAAATTGAAAAAAAGGGACTCCTCCCCAACTTATTTTATGAGGCCTGCATCATCCTGGTACCAAAACCTGGCGGAAGTAAAACAAAAAATAAACTTCAGGCCAATATTCTTGATGAACATTAGTGCAAAAGTCCACAATAAAATACCGGCATACCAAATCCAACTTCATCAAAAACTTATCTATCACAATAAAGTTGGCTTCATCCTCGGGATGCAAGGTTGGTTCAACATATGCAAATCAATAAATGCAATTCATCACATAAACAGAACTAAAGACAAAAAACACATGAATATCACAATACATGCAGAAAAGGTTTTTGATAAAATTCAATATCCCTTCATGTTAAAAACTTTCAATAAACTAGGTATTGAAGGAACATATCTCAAAATAATAAGAGCTATCTATGAAAAAAACAGTTAATATCATCCGAGTGGGCAAAAGCTGGAAGCATTCCTCCTAAAAAGCGGCACAAGACAAGGATGCCATCTCTCACCATTCCTATTCAACATAGTATTGGAAGTTTAGGGTAATCAGGCAAGAGAAAGAAATAAAGTGTATTCAAATAGGAAGAGAGGAAGTCAAACTATCCTTGTTTGCAGATGACAATATCCTCTATCTAGAAAACCTCATAGTTTCAGCCCAAAAGTTTCTTAAGCTGATAAACAACTTCAGTAAAGTCTCAGTATACAAAATCAATGCGCAAAAATCACTATCATTTTTGCATACACCAACAACAGGCAAGCAGAGAGCCATGAATGAATTCCCATCCACAATTGCCACAGAAATAATAAAATACTTAGTAATACAGCTAACAAGGGAAGTTAAGGACCCCTTCCAGAACTACAAACCACTGCTAAAATAAATCAGAGGGAACACAAACAAATGGAGAAACATTTCATGCTCATGGATAGGAAGACTCAATGTTGTGAAAATGGCCACTCGGCCCAAAGTAATTTATAGATTCAGTGCTATTCCCATTATATTGACATTCATCACAGAATTAGAAAAAAAAAACTATTTTAAAATTCATATGGAACCAAAAAAGACCCCAAATAGCCAAGACCTGGGCACCCCTGTGCTCTTGGAAATTGGGAGTAGGCAGGAGCCCTGCCCTCCTGGGCAGGGCTGCAGCTGCCCAAATTGTGGCTGTGGATCTGGGCCTCCCACCCAACAGAGAGGTCAGAAGCTCTGCCCCCAGGGTGCAGTTGCAGCCACCCAAACCAGGGCTGCAGACCCAGGCATCCCTGCACTCTTGGGGGACCTGGGAAGGCCCCCTTTGCCCATGCAGGCCCTAAGATCCCTGTTCTCACTGCCTGGTTTCTCCCAGCTCCTGGAACCTGCTCCAATCTTGGGGGTTGGGACCAAACCTGGGCACTGTCACAGCCCAGCCAGGTGTGCACCTGCTCAGGGCAGTGCTGACATGCCAGCCCCTTGATGCCTCTGCCCCCTCCCAACTTTGGGGCCCCCTCTGGAAGGGGAAGCTGACGTGAGGTTGAGGGTGGCTGGGCACTGGCCTGCAAGTGATCCTTGGTGCCAGCAGCCTGGGCACCATAGATGGCCACAGGAGGCAGACAGCCTCCTGGGTGGAAGGGGGCAGGTCTCCAGTGAAACCCCATCTCCAGGCCGGGGCAGGCCTGAAGCCTGGGGGGTGGGCTGGCAGTCCTGCACCCTGCAAGGGGAGTTCATGATGCTTTATCCTGGGCCTGCTCATGGCTGCCCATGGACCAATAAGCATACATTTCCCCTCTTTGAGGCCCATAAAAGCCCTGGGTTCAGCCAGAGCAGAGCAGAGGATGGGAGGACCAGCTGCAGAGGCCCTGGAATGAGCTGCTGGCAGAGAGGAGGAGTCACACTCTCCAGGGCCTCCTCTCTGCTGAAAGCTGCAGACATCGAGAAGACAAGTTGCAGAGAGGAGCTACCCTCTCCAGGACCTTCTCTCTGCTGAGAGCTGAACACTTGATGGGATGATGATCTGCCTACAGAGAGGAGCTACCCACTGCAGGTCTCCTCTGAGCTATTGTAACACTCAATAAAGCTCCTATCTTTCTTGTTCACCTTCCACTTTTCTGCATATCTCATTCTTCCTGGATGTAGGACAAGAACTTGGCCAAGGGCACCACTGGCCACAGAGGTTTCTGGCCAGGAAAGCAACACCCCAAAGATCTCATAACACCAATGCCATGTCAGTTTACTACTGCCATGGCAACACCTGGAAGTTACTGCTCCTTTCCATGGCAAAGACCCAGAAGTTACCACCCCTTCTCTAGAAATTTTGGAATAACCCCTTAATTTGCATGTAATTAAAGTGGTTATAAATATGAGTGAAGAATGGGTACACTGCCTATGGGGTAGCCCTGTTTCACAAAGAACAGTATCTCTGCTGCTGATGTACACTGCCGCTTTAATAAAAGTTGCTGTCGCACATCACTGACCTGCCCTGGAATTCTTTCCTGGGCTAAGTCCCAATTTTGGGGCTCTCCTGTCCTGCATCAAAACTACTCTATTCTATTTGGAAATCAATTAAAATCCTGGCGGGCCACAGAAGATAACAATAGTCACTGGTTGCTGTTGAAATCTGATCCACTTCCACTCTACCTCACTTTCCCAGCTCCAGAACCATTCTGACACGGGGCGAGATGCCATCAAAATCAGGTTATCTCCCACTTGACTTCTTCATCAAATATTCCCCACAAACATGTCAGTTAAAAAACTCCTAGGCAATTAAAAAAAATCTCCATTGTGTCGCCATGAATGTAGTTCATTGCTTCTTTTACTCTTAGCAACAGCAAGTGGAAACAAAATATCAATAGTTCTATATTTTATTTTGCCCTCATTTTGTGAAGTATCTACAGGACTTCTTCATTCTCATGGGAAGGGTTCTCAGAAGACAAGTGATTTTGTAAATGCTCTAACAGAAATTTAACACAGGCAAAGTGATGGAAGGGATGATGTTTATAGTCCTCTCCACTGGCTCAATGTTTTTCCTCTTCCTCTCTAGCAGGTGT
Source organism: Macaca mulatta (assembly GCF_049350105.2). Taxonomy (NCBI): domain Eukaryota; kingdom Metazoa; phylum Chordata; class Mammalia; order Primates; family Cercopithecidae; genus Macaca; species Macaca mulatta. The sequence continues at coordinate 58,129,200 of NC_133423.1, read as the reverse complement.
GCACAATTGATGCTTGTAGTTGCAAGGTGCTCATTATCCTGGACCTTTGAGAATGTACATAGACGTCAACTTCACTGTATTTAGCTTTGTGATTGATAGCTTGAGTTCCTGACAATGCACCTAGAACAGTGACTGTAGCATTTCTCTCTGATTGTTTATTTATAACATTTATCTGCTTTTAACATTTCATTTAATGTTAACTATTCCCACTTACAGAGAAATTGAGGCCAGGAACTCAGACAGGCTCGTTCTGCTTCAGCAACCCTCTAATTCAAACAAATTTCATCCCAATGCAAATATTTGTTCATCAAACAACAAACACTGAAAAAATATTATATCTTCTGTAGAGAAAAATAGGGCTGCCTCTATCCTGTTTTCATATTTCTTAGGGCAGCTCACAACATTCAGTAAACAAAATGTCTGCCAGGGGGCAGCAGAATGTAATGCTTTCATTCCCAAGGGATTCTAAAGGGTTTTATGAAACCTACTAGCATATTATGATAATTAACTTGAACTTAAGGCTTCATGATAACCATGTTACACCGCATTTAGAAGAAAAGGCTTGTCTGAGGGTCTTTTATTAAATCATATTAAGGGCTTTCATAAACTGAAGCTATATGTTCAGACATAAAAATCAAAGGGAAATTCGAGTAAGTTGGTGTTGCTTAAATCATTTGCTCCCTAATTCTGTCCTTCATAACTCCCCCCAAGTTTCCTTGCTCTTTTGAACCATCTGTGGACAGCTACATTGCTTTCTATAAGCAAAATAAGATATTTTTAAAATTTAAGAATACTTGGCTATGGTCTCAAAAAACGTGACTCATCTTGAAAGAAGTTGGGAATTGTTATTTTTGTTGCTTATGACAGAAAAAATACTTCCATAATAAGCTGTCATCTGGCAAATTATTTTTGCAAAGAACTTCAAGTATATGTGAATTACAGAACTGCACTGTAGCAGGACAGTGCCTGGGGAAGAAGGAGGCTTGAGAGAAAGAGGATCCATATTGCATCCTTTTGAAATCTTGTAAGTCTAAGCAATATTTATACAGAATCCCTGGCAAGAGTGCTTTTAAGAACATCCTTTGCCTGCCTGTGTATTGTTTTTTGTAATATGCACTTAAAAAGGGGCCCCCAAGCTAGTTATTTAGGGAACTTTAGTGGCTGGAACTGATGTCTCAAATTTTATAAAGTGGGCCTTCAGACTTACCTATTTGTAAGTAATTAGTTTTAATCTACTTGAAAGCACTATTTATTTTGTTTACAATGTTCTATTCTGAGTAAGGTCCTTTAAGAAAATGGTTTCTAGAGATGTCTGGTTAAAGATACAAAATAAATTAATCCCTTAAAAACTATAAAACCACTAAGACAAAATTAACAGCAGAGGAATTAACTGAAACAGAATTCTGGAAGCTGGCAAGCAGATGGGTTGGAATAACTGCTCAGAAAACTTGAGATGAATTCTGAGCTTCATTGGTAGCAGTTGTGCAGCAATAGAATTTAACTACGGAACATCCAAACAGTTCAGAAGCTGATGGCTTTGGAGGTAGCGATATGGCTGAAAAGCAGGGGATTGTTTAAATGCCATTTAAAGGAGCAGTTGGACCCTTAAGCCCCCATTCTTGCTCTGCAAGCTAGGAGACTGCCCCAACAAAAAACTGGAGGTTTATTCTTTGGAAAGGAAAGAAACAAAGATCTTGTGGACCAGAGATGTTTATCTAATCTATTGCTGTGTAACAAATCATTCCCCCAAACACAGGTATAACCATCTACCATTATACCTCATGGTTCTATGAGATGATAGAACTCAATTGAGCACATCTCACTGGGTCTCTCTAACATAGTTCCAGTCAGATGTCTATTGTCTGGCCTGGAATCTCCGAAGACTTGAATGATTTGGATGTCCAAAATGAGTTCTTTGCTCACATGCCTGGAACCTCAGCTGGGATGGCTGGAACAGCTAGAGACTGACCAGGTGCTACTCTCTTCACACTGACTCTCCATATGGCTGGTTTGGCCCATCATAGCTTGGCAGTCTCGGAGAAACTGAAACTCTTCCAGGGAGGTTGGCTTCTTCTAAAGCAAGCATTCCAAGAGATCCAGGTGGAAGCTACAAAGAGTCTATGTCATAGAGTTGGAAGTCATGCACCATCACTTCTGCCACATTATATTGGTCAGAAGACACTCAGAAGGCCAGCACAGATTTAAGATGAGTGGAGCACACAAAAACATGACCACCAGGAGATGTGGGTTCATTATGGGGCAGAGCCATTTTTGGAAACTCATTACCGCAAGGAAACACCAGGTACAGACGAGGACTGAAGAATTTATTTTTATTTTTTTTCAAGTGAAAGTAAGTTTATTAAGAAAGTAGACAGAGTTTACTAAGTTTATTAAGAAAGTAGACAGAACAGCTCCAAGGATTGCTGGTTGCCCATTTATATGGTTATTTCTTGGTTATATGCTAAGCAAGGGATGGATTATTCATGCCTCCCCTTTTTAGACCATATAGGGTAACTTCCTGACATCACCATGACATTTGTAAACTGTCATGGGGCTGGTAGGAGTGTAGAAGTGAGGACGACAGGAGGTCACTCTCATCGTGATTTTGGTTTGGGTGGGTTTTGGCTGGCTCCTTTACTGTAAACTGTTTTATCAGCAAGGTCTTTATGACCTGTATTATGTGCTGACTTCCTATCTCATCCTGTGATTTAGAGTGCCTTAACCATCTGGGACTAAAGGATTTAAAACAGAGAAAATAAGTAAAATATTAAACCTTATCTTCCTTTCTTCATTGGATGCCCAGAATTTAGGCCTCTAGGCCTTTGCCTTCAATATAGGAAATCTGAAGAATTTGCTGCAGAGTATAAATACACAGTCCTTGGAGGTTCATGGGAAAAAAATGGTCCCACTGCACCCATCCAAACCATCCAAGATTAAAGTGCACTAATTGGCAAGCCCTAAATGCACACAAAGTGCGTCAGTTCAGCTAGTTATGCTCCACTTCTCATTTACAAAAACAGATACCCAAACAGACACAAAACAAAAAGGAAGTGAGTAAACAATGGCGGGTGAAGAAAACATCAAATAATATCACTAATGCCATTAGATGGAAAAGGCAATATAATATGATCTCGAAACAAAAGCACAATGGTATAAAAACTAACATAGTAAGAGAATATAGAAGAGTCCTTAGATATACACATAGACCTAGATAGTGCGTGGGTGGGGTATTGTGGGTTTGTAGACGATAGGAAATATAAAACATTAAATTAAAATATTGAAAGGTAAATGCTTTAAGAGATGAAAAGGAAGAAATAAGTTAATACACCTAAAAGTTTGCTTCACAAGTTCTATGATCAAAATAGCAAATGTTCCAGAGAGAACACAATAAACAAAAAACAGGAAAATTTTCATAGAGTCAATTCAAAGAAATTCTCAGTATTAAATAATTAAATTTCTAATTCAAAGGTGCTATTATGTGTAAAAGTGCACTGAAGTCCTAACTCCCAGTAATTCAAAATAGAATCTTGTTTGGAACTATCATCTTTCCAGATATAATCAACAAAATATGAGGTCATTAATCCTCACCAGTCCAATATGACTGGTGGTGTCATTTCAAAAAGGAGAAATTTGAACACAGCCCTAGAGGCACACAGTGAGAAGGCCATATGGAGATGCAGGCAGAGATGGGGTGAAGCATCGACATGCCAAGGAATGCCCAATATTGCCAGCAAACCTCCAGAAGTTAGGAGAGAGGCATGGAATAGATTCTTCCTCACAGTTCTCAGAAGCAACTGTCAAATGTAATCTCAGTCTTACAGCCTCTAGGGCTCGAAGACAATAAATTTCTGTTCTTTAAGCCACTCAGTTTGTGGTACTTTTTTACAGCAGACCTAGGTAAATAATACTGGGTCCACCAAGTGTCCAATAATACAGATGAAAATAGATCCACAGGAAAGCACATGACAGTGCAATTGCAGGATCTGAGCGAGTGTAAAGAGAAGATTCTAAAAATGGGGGAAGGGAGTAGAAGAGAGCTGGTTTTATATGAAGGATCAATAATAAAAATCTATCCGATTTCTCAATAATAATGGAAGTAAGAAGACAGTAGGGAAATGTCTTCAAATTTTGAGGGAAAAATAGTAATTTCTAACCTAAAATTCTTAATCAGCTAAAACACCAATAAAACGTTAGGGTAAACAAGGACATGAGATTGCAAACATTCATTTCTCAAGCATCTATCGAATGGCATGGTCCACCAAAAGGATGGCATAAGCAGAGAGAAGGAAGACATGGGATTCAAAGAATGAATCCAATGTAAGAGAGAATGGTAGAGTGGCCCAAGGCAATTGTTGAGGATTCTTCAGGATGGGAGCTGTGGAAGAGGCCCAGGGAGCACCCAGCTCCTTTTGGAACACGTCAGATGACAAACAAGAAAGAGGAGGAGGAGGACAGTGAAGAAAAAAGGGACAAGGGGGAGGAGGAGAAGTTGTTAATTAATTAATGATACCTGATTTGTTTGAGAAATTTTATACTTACGACAGGGGATAGTAGATGAATGAATAATCACTCACCAAGAAAGAAAACTTAAGGGGTTTAAAAAGTAAAGTAAAAGAAAAAAATTAAATCTCTAACTACAGTTGTAAATAGGATTTTTCATAGTCATATCAATGTAAACATTGAATATGGATTTAAACAAAAATTATAAATCAAATTAGGACAGCTAAGGGAGAATTTTGATTATATGGGGTGGGAAGTAGAGGGGAAAGAGTGCTAAATACTCATCTTTTATAGTGAAAACTTAGTAGAAATATGCTCAATATTAAAAACAGTAATGACAGAAATATAAAAATAGTATCTATGAGTACAAAATAAGTACCCCACCAAAGATTGCCTTTGCAGAACCAGAATGGGGGAACAGGTCGGATACTGTTGTTTTTAATCACAAGCCTGTAAATCTATTCTACCACTTACATATCATTTATATATAACTTTGAAGAAACTAAAAGTTATTAAGAGAGAACTTCTTCTGAATAATTCTATATTTGAAGTGTAGAGGTAAACCTTTGGTCATTTAATCTAGGCCAGTATAATGTAGCCAGGAATCACCTGGTATTTGGTTAAAATGCAGGGCTAGAGTAGGACCTGATATTGTACATTTATCTTAAGCTCCCAGGGAGTGTGAATCCTGCTAGTCCCTGAACTACATTTTGATAGCAAGGCTCTAGAACAGCATTTTTCAACTAATTTTCAACTATTGAAGTCACATGAGGACCTTTGTAAAAAGTGTAGATGGCTGGGAACTATTACATTCTTAATGGCTCCTATATTGCTTGTGGCCTGGAGTTCAAACTCTCAGAATGGCACACAAGGCTCCTCCACACAGAATCCTGTCCGCTCTGCTACAACTACCCCATTTCTTCTAGTAGCTCCAACTAGTCATCTCCCCCAAGCCCACCATACTTCCCGTAGAGATGACTCAAAGATGACCTTGGTGTATTGGTCTCTAAATTGTTTACTTCTTCACAGCAGGTAGAGTTCTGTTAGCTCAAAGCCCACTCCATACCAAACTCAAATTTTTGTACAGTCATTTCCTTCTTATCTGCCATTTTGCTTTCTGTGGTTTCAGTTACCCTTAGTCAACAAAAGTCTGAAAATATTGAATGAAAAACTCCAGAAATAAATAACTCACAAGTGTTAAATTACTGACTCTTCTGAGTAGCATGATGAAATCTAGCTCCATGCTCTGTCTCGCCCAGGACATTAGCCATCCCTGTGTCCATTAGATCCGCATTGTGTATGTTCCCTGCCCGTGAATCACTGAGTAGCCGTCTGGGTTATCAGATTGACCCTGGTGATATCACAGTGCTTGTGTTCAAGTAGCTCTTATTTTATTTAATAATGTTCCCAGAGAGAAGCAGTAGTGATGCTGGTAAATCAGATATGCCAAAGAGAAACCATAAAGTGTTTCCTTTAAGTGAAAAGGTGAAAGTTCACAACTTACTAAGGAAAGGAAAAAAAATTGTATACTGAGACTGCTAAGACCTACAATAAGAACAAATCTCTCTGTGAAATTGTGAAGATGGAAAAAGAAATTCATATTCATTTTGCTGTCACACTTCAAACTGAAAAGTTATGACTACAGTGTGTGATAAGTCCTCTGTTAAACATTGTAGGTATGTACACACAGTGAAAACATAGTATATATGAGGTTTGGCCCTAACCAGTTTCAGGCATCCACTGGAGGTCTTGAACTGTTCCTCCCAGGTTAAAGGTGAACTATTCTGTAGGAAGGCACTCAGAGGAGATTGTATATCCAATTATTTTTTTAAATAGCCTAAACAAGCACATTTTTTAGCTGCTGTGAGCCTGTCCGACCCTTACCCACCCCAAACCTCACCTCACATCTGCTGGAGAAAAACAAGAGAAGGCCTGGGGCATGAAGATCCCTACCTGCTGCTGACCTTCAGAGATCTCTGACCCAAAAATTCCTCACTGCGCTGCTGAGCTGACGTCACCAAACACGTAAATCTCCTTTCACGCTCTCTCCTCTGTCTCCTGGGAGTTTCTCTGCCCTTCTCGTCTGAGTAGCAACCTCTATGCCTTTGCCTGAGAACACACTCCTGCTGGAAGGGACTTCCCCTGCATCCAAACCTGTCCAAGTGTCACCAATAAAGCTTGTGTGTGCTACTGCCACATCATGGTCATATTTTTTCCATGATCGGCCTCCACATCTCAATCTCCCTATAAGGCTTTAAACACCCTGAAATTCACTCCACTTTAATTGGCTAACTTCTTTTCATCTTTTAAGACTATTTTTAGGTGGCAAGTGCCACAGGAAGCTTCCTTGGCCTATAACACAGAGAATTAATTAGTGTCCTGCCTTGTAGCATCTCTGCATGGAACATAATCACAAGTCAGAAGTTTCAAGGCCTATTTTGACCTTTGCTGATCTAAAAATACCTTGGGGAAAACCGTTCTTTTCTTATAAATGGTTTTCTTTCAATCAAATGAATAAAATGTTTATTGAGCAGTATCTATGCAAATATATATATACACAAATATAGCCTCTGGATTGGATTTTCAATGATAAGAAATAAAATATTGGAGATTCTACTCCCGTGGGGTTTATAGTTTACTGAAGTAGGCAGGCATTCGTCATACAAATAAGTATAAGTGCAATTGAGATAACTTCTCTGGAGGAAGTCACTCAGAGGAGACTGTGGACCAAAAATTATTCCAGCAGTGCAGAGTACAACATAGACAAACATTTTTAATTTCATCCTGTCTTGAAGCTAGTAGTCTTCAGACTGTTCTCTTTCTGGACTATGCCTTTGGATGATCAAGCTAAAATCACTATGCCTGTGCATTACAATGAAGAACCCTGGGCCTTTGAGTTTATTTATTAATTGGGCTGAACCCAGATGGACTTTCAAAGAGAAGTCTTGGCACAGCTGCAGGTGCTCTCTTGGCCAAACCCAGCATGAAAACGGGGTTGCCATATATCAGGCACATATTCCAATGAAGATGTTCTTTATTTCAACCATCTTCTGATTATATATGTCATACATCATAGAATACTTTGAAAATACAATTCAGTTCTAAGAAGGAAATAAAAATCACCTATAATCACAACCTAAATGAGCACGGTTGACATGTTGCTGTATTTCCTCTCCTTTGTTGCTATGCCTCTGTAACAGAAGAGGTATATTAGTTGCTGTATCCACCCAAATTCTCCTGCAGCCATCATCTCCTCACTGGACATGTGATTTCCCTACCTATTTCCAGAACGATCAGTTAGTGAACTGCCTGTCGGAACCAGTTGGATGGAGGCAGATGATCTGGGGCACCAAGCTGGTAGTTGGTAAAACTCTCTGACCAGCAACAAGAGGACTCTTCGCATTGTGTCACCATCTATACTTCCCTGGTACTTGCAAAGGAAGGTTCTGTTTTCTTCCCCAAGGATTGAGGTATCTCAGTTCCTTCCTCCCATCTGCTTGTTCTCTCAGCCTTCTTCACTCTCTTCCACAGTTACACATCTTTCAGGGAGTAGAAAAAGCTGCTCCTCAAGCAAGCCTGTGAGTATTTTTATGCAGCACATCAGTAGCTTGCAACTTCTGTCTTTGAGATTTACAGTTGTTAGAGCTGTTTCTGAAGTGGGTGATCCATGCCTACAGTGTGAAATAGGCTTGGAAAAAGGCTCCTTGGAGTAGGAATGAGAGAATTCTATGATCTAGATAGAAAAGAAAGACTGAAAATAATTACAGTCTAATAAAGATTAATAACCCCACCACACACGTATGTACCTTTATTTTACAAAATCACGAGCATACATAGCCACTTTTATGTCTTGATATATTTTTATTCATTATTGCCTTATAAACATTTTGTCAAAGTCTTACAATTTTGTTTGAGAATTGAATTTCAAAGTTTGTAGAATATTCCATCCTCTGATCTGTAGCTGCTCACCTGGTTGCCAGTCAGTAATTTCATGTAGTGGTCAAGAACACAGGATCTGGATTCATGTGACCTAGACTGGAATCACAAGACTCTCACTCGCCACTTTCCTGTGACCTTGGAAAAGGTGCTTAACCCCTCAGTTGCCCTCTCTGTTAGATAGAAATATTAATATTATCTGTCTCATAAAAATCTTAGGAAATTTAAAAGTTAAGATATGCATAAATAGCTAGATTGACAGTGAATAGTCAATATGTGTAGTTGTTGCTGTACTAATCTTAGTTTTGAGTTGTTTCTAATTATTATTTTTTATAAATAACTTGATTATGTATGTATTTAAAATTTTATCTTTTTCTTTTTTACCTTTCTAGATAGAATTGTAGAACAGACCAAGGGCTATGAATTTTTAAAGGTTCTGGATATATTTTGCCAAATCGTTTATCAGAATGATTACATAATTTTACACCCACACAGCAGTTAAATGTTCTCCCTTCAATGAATTTTCCATCAGTAAGAAGAGTAATCTTTAAAAAAAAAAAAACAAAAACAAAACCCAGACCGGATGGAGTCCCTCCTTAAATCTTTGGTATGGCTTTGTGGGACCTGAGTATGCTGCCCCACTCATCTCGCCCTCTCCTCTTGCACTTCTTTCCTATTGGCTCACTGTCCTCCAGCCATGCAGGTGTCCTTTCCATTCCTAAACAAGCCCACTTTCACCCAGCCTTTGGACTACAGAGTCTGTAATCATCCTATTCCGTCTACCTGGGATATCTCCCCTTCCACATGTCACCTCCACTCCCCAACTTTGTTTAGTTCTTAGTCACACACACACACACACGTGCATCAGAACTCGTTATTCTCCCTTTTTGTATCCTCTCACAGCACTGTCTTTTACTCCAAAGCACTTAATGCAAGTGTAATTCATTAACTGATTATGTAATGATTTCTTTAATGTTCTTTGCTTAGTTTGTTTCTAAGCACATGACAATAGGAACTGTGACTAGTTTCTTGATGACCATAGTATTTGTGTTGTCTATTGCAGATGCAAAGTAAATACTAAATAAATACTTGTTGGGTGAATAAAAGAGGAAACGAAACAAGATACACATGACTTGATCTTGCTTTTCTGTAGGTTAAATTTGTCTTTCAAATGTCCATTCACCAACTGAGGTATACCTTTTATACCTTTCTCCTGTATGTAGATACCCCATTAGAAAAATCAGGACTGTACCCGTAACTTCAAGCAATGTATTACCCCACCCCACTCCCAATCCAGAATTTAAGCTAAAGACAGAGCCCTCCTTTTTGGACAGGAAAGGCTGCAGAGAGATTCTGGACATAGACCCAGAGGCAGGGCTGGAGTGAGGCAAGGTGCGATCACGAAACAGGGAGTTTAATGGAGCTCTCTCCCCAGTTCCTTTCCCCATTCAGCTCATTGATCACTGATATGGGCTTATAACCCAACAGAGGTTGAAAGATTTCTGTCTTAGCAAATTGGCTCACTCAGGATCCTAACCTTTGAGGGTCCCCACAGAAGGGCTACATTCACACCTGGTGATCCATCTAAGTATGGAGCTGCCAGTTAACAAATCCTATCAAAGTGTACAGAGCTTCCAATCAAATTCAAAGTACCTCACTCTTAAACCTGAATAGAGAACCAAGGACCACCAGATATTTGAAGGAGGTATCTAATGTGAAAAAAGCAAAACAAACAAACATAAAATGGAACTTGGAAGAAACAGGAACAATACAGATAAAAAAATAAAACTTCTATGAAAATAAATTTGCCATGGTACAAGAGATAAGATAATTTAAAAAGAATAAAATCTTTTGAAGAATATTTGAAAAACAGGAAAGAACTACTGGAAATTAAACATGGAATACCAGAAATTAAAGATTCAATTGAAGGTTTGGAAGATATATTTGAGAAAATCATTATGAAAAGAGAAAATAAAGACAAAGAAAAAATATGGGAAGAAAGATAAGAAAAAAAGAGAATCAACATAGGATGGGCAATATCTAAATGACAAATGTTTCTGAAAAAATAAATAAAAATTTATTATATGGAGAATACAGATGAGGAAATTATCAAAACAGTAGTATCGATTATGAAGCTAGATTAAAACATTTTTCAGAAATTCAAGATCTCAATGATGAGCTTTTCCAAATGAGAAAATAAAAGAAGAAGAAGACATGAGATCCTGGAGATAGAGAATTCAAGACAGGAGAGAGAAGGCAGTTCCAGGAATAATGGCAGATAGAAGTTTTCTAACAGCTGAGCAGCAGATGTGGGGAATAGCCAGGTAAAACTGCAACAGGGTCATAGAAATGCCTTGATAGGATATGACATGCCTGGAAATATTGAAATGACTTCTACACTCTTTCAGAGACTTTTAAAATAAATAAATGACAGGGTATTTTATCAAATCTAAGTGATCAGATTCTAAAATGTACCCTCATTTTATGTACTACTAAGAAAAAAGATGGTTTACCAATTAAACATGACTGATGTTTTATTTTATAATTATTGAAATTCAGACTTTTATAGACATAGATTTATATCACACTGGCTGTATATAAAGAGGATATAGAAACAAAATAAACTGATCAAGGCATTTCTAAACTCTTGTTTATGGAGTTAGGATTTCAGGTATGTTAACATGAAGAAAATGACGGAGAGAGTATGGCTGAGAATTCATAAATTGTAGTAGGAGAAAAAAAACAGAGCAAATAAAAAACAATGAAATATAAGATGTTTAAGATAGGAAATGTAATAATGGAAGAACATCATGTGGCTGCTCTGGTGGAGTAATATTTAGTCAAGACAATGACATGTACAATGGCATTGTGACATGAGAAGTATACAAAATAAAATTGAATGCTATTCATATCTGTAGCTGTCTGGATCCTATCAAACTTGAAAAATATTAAAAGAATTCAGAATTTGATCAATGAAATAATCCAATCAAAGATGAAATAACTTGACCTTTGGATTATAGAGCTGGAGGGATTCAGACTCAAATCAAACTTGAACATTAAGTAATGAGTAATAACTTTTTTTAAGGCTTTACCTATAAAAAATATAATTCTACACTTTGGCCTGGGCCAGCACCATCTACTGAGGTGAGAATCCCAATTGTTTCAGAAAGAGGTAATTATTTCCTTAGTGTAACGGTCTTTAAAGTATGAAATAATAGATAAAATATAAAATAATACATTAAATATATCCCATAATGAATTCTTGAATATCTTTGTTGTAATTAAATATTTAAGAATTTGGCATGCTAACTGATTAGTGAATTCAACAGATTAGTCCTAACATTCTGGAGTATTTGGTTTTGTCTTGTTGGAAATTATGAGAGAATTTTTGAAACTATATCAATCATGTTGGGATGTTTAAGGTAAAAGGAGAATCACCATAGTTACAAGTTTACTTTGCTGAATTTATTATGAATGCTTAAGTTCTTGGCTTGATTAGTCAGCAAAACAAAATACTTTAAAAATATTAAGTAGAAAACAAAGTTTAAAGTTATTTACAGAATTTTAATAAATTAACTTTGTAAATGAGACCAAACATTAATATAAGGTCCCTTTACACGTAACTGTCAATACTAATAGATTACGGATAGAAAAATAAAATTTGTAAGCTGAAGTTAAAAACTTACAGTAACACATTTAAAAATTGTTAACACTAAGAAATTGAATCATGTTTGAAATCCAAAGTAAACACAAATATTGTTGTAAGTGTATACAAATGACTATCTTGAACACACAAAAAAAATGCCTTCTCAGCGTCTCAATAATGTAAATAACTGTGATAACTGCAACAAATATTGTTGTAAGTGTATACAAATGACTACCTTGAACACAGACATAAAAGGTCCTCTCAGAGTCCCAATAATGTAAATAACTGCAATATCAACTTAACCCCAAATTGCAGAACAACTATATTTGGGAAATGGAAAAGAACATAGCTGTATGGAAACGGAGGGTGTGGTGATAAGTGGATTAATTACTCCTCTTTCAGAGTAAGAGTCAATAAAATATGTCTGAGATTAAAAAATAGAGACAACAATATAAGTATATTATTTAGAAATATGGAAGAAAATAAAAGAAACAGTTTAAAGAGTTGACAGTGATTGCCTCCAGAGAGCCAGAATCAGGAGGGAGGAGGGTCAAGGCAAATTGCTGTTTTTCTAAATGCGCTTATTGAAACTAAAAAGCAAAACAAAACAAACATGAGTATGTATTATTTGATTAAAAATAAACATTAAATTTAAAAAAGAAATATTGCGAAAATTACTCAGTTTTGAATTATCCATACATTGAAATTTTAGTATATTTTTGTTATCCTCTAAAACCTCAAATTATTAATTTTCTTGATGTTTTCATCCCCTTTTTCTATTCTCTTGCCCAGGATTTTTTCTATCTTCTCTCCTTCTGCCAACTCTAACCATACCACCAAAGCACATGCAAGCATTTATCATCAGGGGTTAAATACAAAAAAAGTTCCTTGTTAAGAAAGAGTTAAACATTTGATGCATCTGGAAGTGGATATTTCCACCCATGGGGTTTCAGGATGAGATGTGCAGCCATTTGTGCAGTGGAGCCTTAAAACAATCAGAACTACATCCTCCTAGCTAAAGCTAGATTTTGACAAATTAATAGCAAATTGATTCTCATTTGTACTCAAATCAATACACCCTCAGAGATCAGCAGGCTTTATACCTTCTGCTTGGGCTACTTTCTCAAAAACCTATCCACCTGTTAATTCAAATAGAAGTTGTTGATTTTTTTTAAACGAGTATTATTTATATCCCCATAAGAACATTTTTCTAATATAATTCCTAACCCATTCATTACAGTTAGTCTTTTTCCTTACCATCCTTTAAAAATATTTTATACTCTGCCAAACCAAAGGGATTTAATTCATTAGTCTATTATTTTTAAAGTCACTGTTAGCAAAATGAGCAGAATCATGATGTATTTACTCTCACTTATGCCTGTGCCTAGAATTTTCTTCTGCTGTCTGCCTACCTGGTAAATCTGTCATTAATTTTCATGATGCAACATAAAGGTAACCTGTAAGTTTTTCTTGATTCCACCAGGGAGAATTGGCACCTCTTTTCCATGTGTTTCTACTGCTTCACCTATTCTTCTCCCATTCACACTTTTCATCCTAGCACCTGAGTGTCTGGTGAGCTTTATCAGACTCTGGGTCCCTTGACGATAAAGACTACACCTTAGTCATCTCTATCTCCCAAACTCATAGCACAGCGCATGGTACAGAGCAAATACTCAATAAAAAATTGGCAACTGAGTGAATGACAGCAACTACAATAAATTACGGGGCGGAAGACAGAGAGTCTAATGCTAGTTTTGCAGCATATTAGTTACGGAACTCTCTAAAATTGTTACTACTTTTATAATGTGGAATACTAATACCATTTATTTTACAGTTACAGAGTGATCGCGATCAAATGAAGGAATGAATATAAAAATACCTTACAAGTTGTAAAGGAGTACACAAAGTATTGTTTCCTCGCTTTAGTCATTCATTCAACAAGCACTCACTGAACACCTGTTTTGTGCTAGGCATTATTTTAGGCACTGCGATAGATCAGTGAATAAAATATAAAAATATCCCTGTCCTTGAGAAACTCAATTTGGGGATGGTTGGGGAAGGGGGAACAAACAATAATCAAATCAGTAAAATATATAGTCTATTAGATGGCGATAACTGCTATCAATAAAAATAAAATAGAAAGGGGGAACGGAAAGTATAGGTGAAAAAATGGAAGCTGCAGGAGAGAAGGAAGAATTGCTGAAAGACTGAGCTTGAAGAACTATGAGAGAGCGGGATCTAGTAGAGGAGTAAGGACAGCTCATCCTTGGCAGCAGGAGAGAAGGTTGACCGTGTAAGTCTAAACACAAGAAGGTGGTTGGGGTGGTAGTATGGCCTTGTGTAAGTTTTCTTCTCAGTAAAATCAGAACAAGAATCTCAGTTGAAAGTGAGGGGAAGGGCAGCAGTGTTCGATGTTCAAATAAAAAGGAAAAATAGTCTTAGAAGAGTATGGGCAAATGGAGGAGACAACTATGGGTTTTTTCCAGCTGAGATGTTTATTTTACAAAATTTTTAATGATTTGATTATTATATGATATATTCATGTATCAAAACATCACATTGTACCCCATACATGTGTACAATTATTATGTATCAATAAAGAAACAAGCAAACAATAAAAAGAATTATGGTTTAATTGCCAGGCAGTATTAAGGAACCACTTAGAGATTACGGATTTAAGGTATTACCAGTTACCATGGTTGTGTTTTTCTTCACCATTGATTGACTCTGCAGGTGAAAGTACGGTAGAGGCAAAAGTTTGGATTTAACTGGATTTTGACTTAGATAAGGGAGTAGAAGAATCCAGTGGGAAGCAAGAGGTTTGAGGCCATCTGCAAGGGACAGTGGCTCATCGTAGGCTAGACATCACTTTTCATCTTGGATCTATGTAAATAATATGTTTAGCACAATGTAATAAATATAGAATTTCAGAAAGAATAAAATATTTTCAAATCATTTTTGCAATCAAATTCCTTAGTTCTGTTCTATCATTTGAGATATAAAATTGCTTCTAATAAAAAAAAAGAAATGAAAGACAAATACAGTGAGACTAAGACTGCATTCATTAATTCCACAAAGGCTTATGAATTATCTATTGTTATGTGACAGGCACCATGGTAAGTCTACTGGTACAATAGGGAGCAAATAGTTGGCACAGTTTTTCTTTTTCATGAATGTTACAACCAGTGAAGACATACAACTTAACCAAATAATTATACGAATTAATTTCAAACTGAAATAAGGGCTACCAAGGAAAAGAGAACCATTTTATTACCTCAGTTAAAACAAAAAAAGGAATTTAAAACTGAGGACAGAAAAGGACACAAAAGTCTCCTAAAGAAGTGATTCTTGTTCCAAGATCTACATTAGAAGGAGTTAATCAATAAAGAGATGGGACAAGAAAGGAGGAGAACATTTCAGGCAAAGTTTTCTAGAGGAATGTAACATCTCCTTCAATGGTCTTATAAGATGTCATTCTACCCCACCCTTCCACATTGCTAGCAATGTCTCATAGGCTGCATTATCCAAAGCAGTAAGTGTCACTAAAAGCCTGGCACATTGTCTTCTTTATGAGGATGGTGGGATTTTTTTTTTTTAAGTTCTTAAAAGCAACATTATTTTGTGGTTAAGAGCGTAGCCAAAGCTAGACTACCTGGATTCAAATATCAGATTGGTATTTATTTGTAATAAAGGGATCTTATCAATATATCATTGCTAATGGCTTAATAGAAATGTGGGATCTTGGGAACACCAATTAGCCTTATGTGACTTAATTTGTAAAATGATTATAAACATAGAACCCATTTCATTGGGCAGATTAAGTCAGTTAAAGTACACAAAGGCACTTAAAATAGTGCTAGGTGTATCAGAGATACAGTACGCACAATAGGAGTATTAACTATTTTAGAAATAGTTTTCCTTCTGCTAAGAATTTAATCTGGTTTTACTTTATATATGCTATGAATTATGAATTATGTTACAGATCAGATGTAAACTAATGTATGTATCTTTCTTTGGATTTGATGATAGAGAGCTTGGAACCAGTTTGTTTTGACCCATTGGTATAACTGTGTGCACCCATATTTTGACTAATATTTAAATTTTGTTTGTTTGTTTCAGTTGAGTATACCTACTGTCACAGAAATGTTTACCAACTGGAATGTTATACTGAGCAAATTGTTCAATAGAGTATAAAGTGGGGTTAATCTTGCTGCAACAAGGTAAGAGAATCCTAAAGAAAAATTAAGCTGGTACTAAAAGGAAGGTGTTTAAAGAGCATGCAAGACCTTTGTCCCATTATTTATAGAATAAGGCCTAAGCAATAAACATTTCTATTTAAGCAATGGCTGTGCTTGAGGACAATCAAGTGTTCTAACCATGATTGCTTTAATAAAAATGGAAGATAGAGTTACAATGGGGCAGTGATTGTTATATAATTATCGGTTACATAATTAGTCTTCTTTTGATTCTTTTAATCCCCTCAGAAATGCCACCAAAAATTATAGCATTTGAAAGTAAGATTTAGACCCAGAGTTTCAGAACTACTGATGTGGAAGTCAGAGGAGGTGTACAGGACCTCATTCATGTGCATTCTCAAGTTGATTAAATGTCCACATCCATTTTATATCTCTATCAGCTTATTTCTTTGTCATATCCTTTTCACTTCGTTTCAGTTTGTGTCCTTTTGCTATTTTTTTCTTTTTAAATAAATTATCTTGTAGTAGGCGTAATAATGATCCCCAAAGATGTTTACCTCCTAAACCCTGTAAACTGTGAATATGTTATGTTCTATGGAAAGGAGGCATTAAAGTTGTAGACAGAATTAAGATTGCTAATTAGCTGGCCTTGAGCTGGAGAGAATATCCTGCATTACCCAGGTGGACCCAGTGCAATTACAAGGGACCTTGTAACTGAAAGATGGAGGCAGGAGAGTCAGAGTCAGACTGATGGATCGATTGATGTGAAAACCCAACTCATCATTGCTGGCTTTGAAGATGGAGGAAGGGGACTGTGAATTAAAGGAATCTTGGCAACCCTCAGAAACTAGAAAAGGAAATGGATTCACCTCTACAGCCTCCAGAGGAACATAATCCTGCTGACACTTTGATTTTAGTCCAGTGAAATTCATTTTGAACTTCTAAACTCCAGAGCTATAAAATAATAAATTTATGTTTTTTAAGCCATGAAATTTTTGGTAATTTGTTACAGGAACAATAGGAGACTAATGAAACCTTATAACTTTTTTGAAACATAGCGATTCTAAAATTTAAAAAGTTTTATTAAAATATGGTCACCAACTTAAAAAAAAAACTAATGAAATATGCCCACGTTCAAACATTAACTCAGAGTAGGCAATTAAAAAAAAAAACAAAAAAACACTTTTAAAATTCTTAGTAGCTATAAAGCTGAAGTTTTAGCCATTCGTTTACTTATTTTGGGGACAACTGATTATCCTGCAGATATGCCCATTGCCCCATCCAGCTATTCAGATTTTCACTTTCCACTATTCAAAATAGCAATGATCTCTGACTTGGAACCCAAAAAAGGCATATTTTGCTTTCATCGCTTTGGCAAATTACCCTGTTTCTGAGTGTCTGAAGAACTCACTGTTGTTTCCTTCACTATTAACAGACACTTGCTCACTGCCTTTAACACATTCTGTCGTCTGCACACTTGTCATTCATTATTTTAAGAAAAAAAGAGGAGAGAAAAATAATTATGAAAATAGCCTAAGAAAGTTTTTCTTAGGTTTTCTTCCAGAATTTTTACGGTTTCAGGTCTTAGATTTAAGTCTTTATTCCATCTTGAGTTAATTTTTGTACTTGGTGAGAGACAGAAATCCAGTTTCATTCTTCTGCATGTGGCTAACTTTCCCAGCACCATTTATTGTATAGGGTGTCATTTCCCCATTTGATGTCTTTGTTTACTTTGTTGAAGATCAGTTGGCTGTAAATTTTTGGATTAATGTCTGGGTTGTCTATTCCGTTCCATTGGTCTATGTTTCTACTTTTATACCAGTACTATGCTGTTTTGGTTACTATAGCCTTGTAGTATAATGTGAAGTTGTGTAATGTGATGCCTCCAAATTTGTTTTATTTGCTTAGAACTGCTTTGGCTGTTCAGGCTCTTTTATGGTTCCACATGAAATTTAGAATTGTTTCTTTCCTAATCCAGTGAAAAATGATATTGGTATGTTGATAAGAATTTTACTGAATCTGTAAATTGCCTTGGGCAATATAGTCATTTTCTCAATATTTATGAGTAAGACATCAAAAACAAATGCAACAAAAAGCAAAAGTACATAAATGGGACCTAATTAAACTGTTACTAAAAAGCTTCCACACAGAAAAAGAATAAGCATCCATGTAACCAAAAAGTGCTTGTACCCATAATGCTAGTGAAATAAACAAATAAATAAAATAAAAAATAAAAAAGGAAATAAGCAGTAAAAGATAAATCAGGAGATTTGACCTTCAAATTGATACACTTTCAAAAATGTTTTTATTCAGGGAAGGTAAAGGCTGTGCATAGACATTTGCTCGGAGCCTATGTTCTGGCACAGTTCTCAAATGTGGGTGGTGTTGGCGCTTGTGTGCCAAACTTATTCTCTAGGAAACAGAGATCCTCTGATTTGAGAAGCCCTGAGCTGGCATATTCCATTGGCTTTAAATTCAGCATAAAAACTCAGAAAGAAAATTGTTAAAAGGACACCTCTATGGAAAACACTGGGACCAAACTCATGGGGTAGAACAATGTGTTTGAGCTGAGTCACTGGTAAGACACATATCCCCCTGGATCTCTCAAAAACTTTCAGGCATCAGGTAAGAGAGACAAGGTTTGCCATCAAGTGTAAGGTCTGCTTAATATTATTTGCCATATTGAAGACAGATATTGGAGACATTTCTCTCAAATTTCAAGGATATTTTAAAAAGGAAAGAAAAGAAAAACATAGTAGGGCATTGTTCTTTGCATACCCTCACATGCACAAATTAATGCTGATCACATGCCTACATCTACAAAGCAATCGGGCCAAAAATAAAATTGGACAGATTGCAAAAATACAGAGAAAATCACAACCTCTTCAATCAGGATTTCAGAAACCAGTAATATGATTAACATTTTTCACATAATTCCTTTCATGAGCCATCATGTTTAGATAAACATGTAACCTTTCTTCAGAGTTTGTTCATGTACTGGCAGATATTTACAGGCACCCAATACATACAGTCTCTATGATGAACACTGAGACTTCAAAGTCACAGGTATGTGGTACTGGATCTTGTAGGCCTAACCAAGGGACAAGTTAGACAAATATTATATCATGAAGAGATGTCTTTTTAAAGAAATATGCACGGAAATCTGCTATTGAAGCAGAGAAACAGATACTTATATCATGAGGAGGGGCAGACATGTGTTACTCTTTTCAGCTGCTCAGCATCTGTCTATCTGAGTTGCCCCAAAAGCTGACACTGAGAAAAATATTCCAATGCAAGGTAATTATTTGAGAAGTAAAAGAAACATTGCCAGGAGAGGGGAATTGGCTTAGGGAAGGGATGACAGCCAATTAAGAGTGTGTTTTCAAGCCAGCTGACACAGTGAGAGATTAGAATTTAACCTCACTTGAGAATTCTGGGAAATGGTCTAAAACACATATCTCGTAGTTATCCCACCCAAAGAGAGAGGGGAGAGGGAGCTCCCATCAGTCATTGGCTGGAGACTTCTTCTAGGGTGCTTAGTTCTCCCAGTGCATCTGGCCAGCCCTGTGACCAAGCTGAGTTTCTTCACTGACTTTCAAAATAGTCTTCAAGCAAAGACTCTGGAAGTTGGACGTTACAGTCATCCAGAGCCTGACAAAGTGGTAAGGTTAAAATAAGAGCAAGCCACCAACAGTTTCATCTTCAGCCTCTGAACTACTTCTTAGGCTTAGACAATTTCTAATTGTATAACCCTTAGTAGAAAAAAGAGATACCTAACACTATAGAAACAAAATGTGAGATGTATGCTTTCTCAGCCTCCCTTGCAGCTAGGGCACAGGCATATGAACTAGGTTCCACCAATCAGACACACCTGATTGATTTAAGCAGGAGGCTCAGCAAAACTCTCTCCTTCCATCAGAGGTGATAGCTAATTTATCTATTAAATATTTATTTATCTTTAGCTATCAAAATTCAGTATATCAACAGATGGCTTTTTCCAGCTTTCTTCTGTCTCTAGCTTTTGTCTTTCTGCTGCTTTCTGAAACCATGTAAAATGTGCTTCACTCTTTCCCATAAATGTACACACACATGGCTGGCTACAAAACTTGCAGAGCCTAGTGAAAATTAAAGTGCAGTGCTTTTGTTTAAAAAAAAAATAGGAAGTGGCCTTAAAAGTACATGTACAGCGTTTTTCCTGTCTTCCATGATCTCCCTCTCTCCATTTGTCACGCTGGTTTTTTTCTATTTAATGTAATTCTAAGTACTGCATAGTAAAGTTAAAATGTTAAATTTCTAGCGTAAGTTTTGCCATTCATGTTTACACTGTGCAATGCCAGTCATAAATGCAAATATCAGCACATTTAATTTTTATGTGTCGTCACCAAAATCATAAAAGTCATGTTTTGTAGTTCATCCCCAGAGAGTGCCTTAAGCTATTCAAGATAGACAAATACAACCCAGAAAAGTTGAAAAGAAGAGCAGATCCCTCCAGTCACATCCTGACAGCCTGTGAGTAAAGACACTGACAGGTACCCAGGGAGCTCCTGCATCACGTGGGGCATTTGCGCTGGCTACTGCCTTATGACAGCCAGGATCCCCTTTGCACCAGCCCCACCGATGCACCACAGGGGTGGGGGCTGGAAAATGTAGTCAGGCATCATCTCCCTTTTTCATAGGCTTGTGACTCCAAGTCACAGCAGATGGGTGAAACCTAAGGATCTTTAAACCTCCATGCCAGGAAGAAGTAAATACCTGCACAGTGGTGGGTCAAAGATGAGCTATCATATGGCCTCTGTCTAGCCACTCACCAAACACTCTGTGATACTGCCAGCTAGCATGGGGACAGCTGTCACCATTCCCAGCCCTAAGATGCAGCAGGACTTCTACACCCAACCCTGACCCTTCTCATGCCTCATCCAGGTTCCTTCCATGGGCGAAGGCTATAGCAGCTGCAGATGGGGAGAAGGGAGGTGAAGGCCAGGTGGACCCAAAAGGCCAGAGGATTGGGAATAGGATAGCAGAAAGCTTCTCCCATGGAAGCAGGAGGTAGCAGGGTGAGGGATAGCTCCAGTACATGTTTCATTATCTGATTAGACCTCACAAAACATAAATTAAATATGGAGTTGTTAAGAATCTCAAGATAGCATTGGAAGGGCATTAAACCCCAAGTGTGGGGCCCTTCCTAGCATAAACCACCATGTGACTGTACTGGACACACAACCCTACAGTGGGCTTAGTATATACATACACAACCCCCTTGACCACATGCAAAGTTCCTTTACAAAATTGATACATAATAGTTGTACATACGTATGGCGTACATGCGCTATTTTGGTACATGCACACAATGTGATATGGGCAAATCAGGGCAATTAGGAAATGCATCATCTCAAGCATTCATCATTTCTTTGTGCTAGGAATATTCAAGAAGAGACTACGCTGATCAGCTGTCGTCTCCTAGCCCATTCACATCTCAACTCCTATTGGGCTTCCATCACCAAAATCAGGAGTGACTTAGGTTTCATGGGACCTAAAGCTTACAGTTTTGAGGCCTGCTCAAAGAAATGAGTTACAAATTAGGAATCTGAAAGGGAATGTGCATTCGAGTGATCCTGATGCTTAAACTCCATTACCTACACAGTAAATCCTCCTCTGCTCACAACTTGTCTCCAACTGCTCCCCTACTTTCCCTCCATTTTTGTGAAAGATACGCAGAATTGGTTATTCTAACAGACGAATTTCAGTCTGAATCTGACTTGATTTCTCTCCTGTAATTGGTGTGGATAATACTGATCATTCCCTCCTTGAAATCATCTATGTTGCCTTCTAAGACATCATCTATTTTGATTCATTCACGTCAGCATCTTTCATTTGCTTTCTCTTTTCTATCCCTTCTACCTGTAGTACCTGGATAATTTTTAGTACACAGATTTAATTTAAGGGAAGATATTGGTTAAAGCCATGATGATATAATATGTAAGGAAGTACTTCATAAATTGTAGAACGTCATATAAATATGAAATATTATTATTACTAGGTGATTGATTCTATAATTTGTTCAGCAAAGACTTTATCTTGACTTTCCAAATGATCTTTTTATGTCCTGAAAGAAATATGTATGTAAGGGATTCATGCAAGCTGTATAAATGACTTCATGATTTATACAGTCTTTTTATGTGTTTTACATATTTTGTATTACCCATTACAAAATAAATAATACTGAAAAATTAAGGGATTGACATTTATTGTGTGTATATCTCTGTTTCTCCAGTTATAAGAGAGAAATTTTTATTTTTATGGAAATTAATTGCATGAAACTCAAGCAAATGTGCCTAAATGTGACAGACATATTTCCTCAACCAAAAGTTAATCTATCCGAAAGAAAAACAAACCAAAAGACAAGATTTCTTCCTCCTTGAGTTTGTTCATTTATGTCCCTCAAAATAATGATTTCATTTGGCTATAAATAATTTTTCTGCTGAATTTCTTGGAGTAGTTTTGTCTCTGCACTGATCAGGATCAATTTCTCTGAAAGCAGAGATAACTTACAAATTGTTATTATCTCCTTGCCTCAAAGTTAGTCACAGTTTCAAAGGGTGCCTTCACCATAAAAAATAAAATCTATTTTGGTTTATGAATTATTTCATATGGGGCAATAATACTCATAAAATAATGAATCTATGCCTTACAGCTAAAATATTAATTACCAAAAGAAAAATAATAGATTCCGATTTATAATGGTGATTTACTTTTTCTCTGAAGAGTAGAAACAGCATTCATGA
This sequence comes from Macaca mulatta, assembly GCF_049350105.2. NCBI lineage: Eukaryota > Metazoa > Chordata > Mammalia > Primates > Cercopithecidae > Macaca > Macaca mulatta. The sequence goes on along the minus strand of NC_133423.1, from coordinate 58,106,140 downwards.
TCTTACTATTTGGGAATACAATTATTTTAATTGAGAAAGCCGGTTTTTGTGGCAAAACATTTTTTTTTAAATTATTGTTAACCTTCTGAAGAGTGGAAAAGAAAGTTTTTGTGGCAGAATATTTGTTTAATTGCCATTAAACCCATTGCTGTCTTCATTACAAGTTTTGTTCAGATTTTGGTGGTTTTTTTTTTAACCTCAAAGGGAAAAATATCGATTGTCGTCCTATAACCGTAAGTTTTACAGATATATATGGCTTCAATGCTGATCTTGTTCATCGTTTTCCCACAAAGTAATAAATCATCTTTCCTATGGTTACTTCCTTAATAAATTAAATGGGTTTGGAAGGCATCACAGAATTACAACAACTAGAATTTAACAACATTGGTAGCTATTGATTTTTTGTCTTAGTCAGTTTGGGATGCTGTAATACCATAGAATGGCTGGCTTATAAACAACAGAAATGTATTTCTCATAGTTTTGAAGGCTGGAAATATGAGATCAGGGTGCCATCATGTCCAATTCTGCTGAGGGACCTTTTCTAAGTTTCCAACTGCCATTGTCAAATTGTCTCCTCACGTGGTGGAAACCGCCCCCAGAGAGCTCTCTGAACTCCCTTTCATAAAGGCACTAATCCCATCCATAAGCGCTCCACTCTTATGACCTAATTACATCTTGAAGGCTCCATTTGTAATGCCATCACAATGTGGGGTAGGAGTTCAACATACTCGTTTTGGGAGGACCCAAACATTCAGTCTATAACAGATTTTATAATTTGTTTCTGGACTTCTTTGACAAGCTTATTTTGGGTAAAGGCACCATGACAACTATATTGTACTGGATTCTGACAAAATTCAGATTTTCAGGCACTATTAATTCAACAAGTGTAAGTCTGGTACTGTTTGATGGGCACAGACATCTTAGGAAACCTGCCCAGACATTATTTTTTTTCCCATAAGGCAGAGATAATCTACAGATTCTGACCAGAATAATTATGTACATTTGTGGATCTTCCACTGTAAAGCTAACAGCAGAAATGAGATCAGACATACCTGTAGCTGTTATTAAGAGTCACAGCTCAAAAGGACTGTATGCAGTCCCTATCTTTCACGAGTTACAGAATACTATCTGACATCCACTTTTAAAATTAATTTTTATTTCTATTTCTGGGGTCCAAGTGCAGGATGATGCACACATATTTTTACAAACAAACTTTTATGTGACAATCTTCCCGACAGGCTACCAAATTCCACACATAATTACATATATTATACCCCAAATTACATGTTGAGAAACAAACATCTTCATTAAAAAGTTACACAGAGGCTAGGTGTGGTGGTTTATGCCTACAATCCCAGCTACTAGGGAGGCTGGGGCAGGAGGATCACTTAAGTACAGGAGTTCAACATCGGCCTGGGCAACACAGTGAAACCCCATCTCTAAAAATATTTTAAAAGTAGCTGGGTGCAGTGTTGCATGCCCGTAGTCCCAGTTACTCAGGAGGCTGAGACTGGAAGATTGCTTGAGCCCAGGAGTTTGAGATTACAGTGGGCTATGATCATGCCACTGCACTGCACCCTACGTGACAGAGTAAGACCTTGTCTCTAAAAATAAATAAATAAAAGTTACACAAAAAGTCTCTGGACCTTTGTCTCCCCTATCAACTTCACTTTGTAATTAACTCAATGTATTATATAGGAAATGACTTTTCCAACTTGGCGCTATGAAAATTTAATTCTAGACCCAAGCAATTGAATTCAATGTTTTATTTCTGTTACCTATTTAAGTTTCAAAAACTAAGTTTGTGTTGTTGTTGTTTTGCTTGCATTTTTCTGCACACTTTAATGTTACTGCAATAATGACCTATCTCCCATCTCTAGTCTTCACACTAATCTTCACATGTTAAAATTTTTGTTGCATTTGGAATGGTGGATATGATTTATTTCTTTCTTGTTTCATCTTCCCAATCCATCATTAGTAAGCCTTCACATAAAAGAGAAGCCCTACTTCCTGTAAAATGTATATTAAATATGGGCAACTTTGCCCCTGGTAGTGTAGATAGACAGATAGATAGATAGATAGATAGATAGATAGATAGATAGATAGATAGATAGATAGACAGACAGACAGACAGACAGACAGACAGAGACACACAGACAATATATACATTTATATGCTCCTGACTTACATTCAAGTGATGTCTAAAATGAGGTGGTCCTAATCTTTTCTGTGGTTTATCTGTGCTTCTAACTCTTACTATCCAAAATTAGGGGATGGTAGTAAATTTGTTACAGATCCTTTGCTATTTTCTCTGTTTCTATACTCCTTAATTAAAAATAAAATTTGTGATCTTGCTTTTTGTGTAAAACTATTTCTCTCAACACTATATGTAAAGGAGGTTTCTCAGAATCTATAAAGTTTGGAAGGCATCATGTTCTGGGTTAAGTGCTAATGTAACTTTTCATGCTTTATATTTTTATTCCTTCATTTACTATAATTAGTTTTAGGATAACATAATTGATAGAAGTCCTTCTATAATATTTTAATATTATGTTTACAAAAGACAAGATGGAATATTACTCACAATTTAAGTTTTTCATGAAATATATAAATTGCAAGAAAAGGCAAGACGTAAGAGCTACACATTGTTTAATTTGTAGAACTGAACTTTTGCGTTTAACTTCCAAATAAATTTTTTCTTGTAGTTTAAATGTGTATTTTAATGTACATTGTAGTACATTTTATTTTAGATACCAATCATCCAGTCACTAATTTTATTTCTCATTTGGATTCTTTTTTACTACTATCCAAAATGCCTCTTTTATACTCACAAATAAGATATAATAAATGAGAAATTGCATGATTCTGTCCAGCTCTGTAATGTTAATGGAGCAAAAATATTTTAGTTTAGATATTTTAAAATATAACTTTTGTTAATAATTGGATTAATCCATAAAAACTGTATGATTCTTCAATGAGATATACAGTATACAGTGCTACACAAATATTAGTTACATTACACTTTTTGCATTCATTTTCTATATTAATAATAAAATAGACTCATTCTATCATCTTTTCCAATAATTTAACTATATTAGGCATTAGATATTTTTATTTTGGAAATAGCAATAATAATTAATAGAAATAAATGTTGATTAAAGTCCTACCAAGTAATTCTATACTATTCTGTACTTGTAGTCAGCTTTGAAACTGATTTGTTATATTGGTTATTGGCAAAAATCACTAGTGATATGTTTAAGAATTGTTTAACTCAATGCCAGATTCTAAGTGAATTAGTTCTTCTTCTAATTTTCCCATCACTGTAATAATCAAATAGACTAGTTTTACAAAATCTGATCTTTCAAAGAGGCAAATAAGAGCCCAGTGATGGTCCATCTTCTCATACTTTGTTCTCCTCTATCATGGCCTACCCGCTCAAGGCTTTTCACGTTGCCGTGGTGGGTAGAGGGTCTTTCTGCCTTGGACAGACTAAACAGACTCTGCTGACAGTCTTACTATTAAATACAAGCCACTTCTTAGGCCCAGATTCAATCTTTATACTTGTTTACTCTCCCTGTTAAAAGGTCCCAGACACTCATTTAGTTTAATTTCTCTTCACAGTTGGTTCAGACACACAATATTGCCCAACTCCAGTGGGCACCATTCGCAGTTTTAGTTCGCAGCTCAGAAACCCATAAAGTTGCCACCACCCACTCTACATATTGAAATTTTTTTTCTCATGAGATGACTATCTACAAAGTAGAACTTAGTCTTCCCAGCTGTCCTTTTCCTTGGGGACTCCGTAAACCAAAAATGTTTGGTGGTTTTAGGTATCAAGGAGCCAGAAATTCAAAAATAGATCAGACATAATCCATACCCCGAATGAATGGTGGAGACACACAAATAAATAAACAGTGGCAAGATAGCATGAAAATTATTATGGTAGAAGTATCTACAAGAAAATTTGAAAACATACAAGAAGATGTGATAAACATCTCCTCAGTTTGAGTGAAATAATCAGAGAACACCCCTGGAGATGACACTAATGCTCAACTTCTCTTTAAGCCCCACTTAGGGAGGAGCTCTCCAGTCTAAACAACAGGGTCATATCAGACAAAGGAAACATGTGCCTGAAACCTCATGTCATGTTCAGAGGTCTTAGAATGGTTTAGAGCAAAGGTCAACAAAGTACAGCCCACAAGGCAAATCTAGCTCTCCACTGTTTTTACACAGCTTATGAACTAAGAATGCTTTTTATATTTTTTAATGGTTGAAGGAAAAATGAAAAGAAGAAGAATATTTCATGGCACATGAACATTTTATGAAATTCAAATTTTAATGTTCATAAAGATTTATGGGAATACAGCAATGCCCATTTTTTTCTGTATTGTTCACAGCTGCTTTTTTGCTACAACAGCAAATGTCTTTGTGGCAAACACTTTGTGGCCACAAAACTTGAAATATTTATTATCTGGTCCTTTACAAAAAATGTTCCAAGTGTTGGTTTAGCAGGACCAGAAGAGAGAGCCTTGGGCTGGGGGGATGGTGTGACATAAAGCAAACAAAGAAGAAATAACAAGGGACCTACTTTCTTCATGCCAGATACGTAGACTGTAGGTGAGGGAGCTATTGAAATAGGAAAGTTCTAAATAGTGTAGCAACGTATTGGGTTTAAAGTTTTGGTAGCTTGAAGGAGCAAAGCTGGAAAGAAAGAGAATTGTTTAATGATCAGTGCTATGCTTCCAGTAAATAATGGTGAAGGTCTGAACTGGAAGAGTAACAGTGGGACTGAAGGGGGAATGGTTGGAAGACAGAATTAATAAAACATGATGAAAAAAAGGGAAGACAGTAGATTCTGATTTGATGTCAGGATTACTGGTGGTGCCATTAGCAAAGACACGTGATAATGCTATCATTTAGAATGGATGGAGACAGAGAGAGAGAGACAGATGGAGAAAGAGAGAGAGACAGAGACAGAGACACAGAGAGACAGAGAGAGACAGAGAGACAGAAGATATATCCCAGACTTCATCCCGGGGCAGGAATAAATTATATATAAAACAAATACCACCCTGGGTGTTCTTCATTAAATTATAAGATCCTTCTTGGATCTTATAGTTTCTATTCCTCTACAAGATCCCAGAGGGGTTCTTACAAGAACTACAAGATTCTTGAACAATACAGACAAACTGAGAATTGCGATTAATTGATAAAAACTAAAATTAAGGCATATAGAATGCCAAAAAAGGATGTATGGGAGATATCAAATGAGGCTGGGGGTGGGAGAATGCAGAGGTTCTTTCTAAGTGTGGGAAAGGTATCGCCAGGGGAATACTTCAGGTAATTTAAATAGCATGTGCAGAAAGCCAAGGTATTCTACATATAAAAGATATTCAATATACTTGGAGCTTATATTATGAGATGATAAATAGTGAGGTAAAGATGGAAAGTCCATTGGAATCCTATCACACAGACTTGTTTATCAAGCTAAAGAGTTCTTTATGAGGAAAGGACCTCATGAAGGAGACAAAGGCACCACCAGCAGACTGAAGGGAAGTGTGGCGCCACAGTGTGGCATGGCAGTCTCTAGGGACTTTTTGCTATCACCTTCCCACTGGAATTTTAACACGCTCAGAATCTCACATTAAACACAATCTCCCTTCACAATAACAGCTGACATGAATAGAGTGTGAACCTGGGGTCAACCCACGTAATCCTCACAACTCCATGAGATAGGCTGTATTACTACACACACATATACACACACACATTCCCTTTTGGTTTTTTAATTTTTTATTGATACATAATAATTTCACATATTTATAAAATACCCTTTTTAAATAAACAGAAACTGAGCCATAGAAAGACTGAGAAACATGCTTTAGACCGTGCAGCTAGTAAGATTTAGAACCCAGGCTGTCTTACTCCAGAGTTTGTACTTTCTGACAACTACACTGACCTGCCTCAGCTTCATGGCCTTCTCTGGCTTGTTCCCTGTTTTTCTCTCCCACTTCATAGTCAAAGGTGGTATTACTACTAAACCCAGGGGAAAATTTCCATTTGTGTCTTCATTATTCTTTCCTCTGTTTCAGAAATGATTTTTTTTTTTTTTTTTTTTTTTTTGCTCTGCATCCTTTTCCTTCCCACCTTTTATTTTTTCTGCCACATTCCAGACAACACATACACACAGTCTCAGTGGGTGATCACAACCACTGACAAGGTTTTCATCATCATTTACAGACATAATTATAAAGTTCTATCTTTATTCCAGAATACTCACTTTGGCTCCTATAAAGGTTTCTCTTTATACACACCACAAGGACCTCAAAAAGCAATATTTCAAAATCCAATCTCATCACAGTCTCTCCTGTTTCCTGGGTTCCAATGAAAGGTGTAATTATCAAGCAGTTGCCCAAGCATGACACCAGAGATACACCTTTGAAAATATGTCAGGAGAGGTATGAAGTATCACTGAACCCTCTTGATTTCCGATTTACACTCTGAAATTCTCTTGCCTGCCTCTGTCAATCTCTTCTGATTAAGCAATATTCTCCTGTGATAGCAGGGTTTTCTAGTGTCAACTCTCCCCAGTATATTCTCCATACTACATTTAAACTGATCATGCCTTTAAAATAAACCTTATTATCATATATTTCTGCCTAAATCTATCAAAATTCCTCACTAAACAACTACTAAACTCTTTAACAGGGGATAAATGTCTTCCCCAGTTGACGTTTCCACCACATCTGACCATTCCCTCCATCTATCTGTACTTCAATTTGCTTCCCTCACCAAACTCTCAAACTCTTTGCTTCATTGTCACAGAACAAGTTGCAGTTCTGTGAACAAACCTTCCTTGGAATTATGTCCATGGTGCTTATATTTGCAGGTGTAAGGTTTCTAATCACATGCTTGGAAAAATGTGTAAACTAAAAGTAAAATCCTAAGCCCTCCACCAAGTGAATGGACTTGCTCTTGGCAAATGAGACCCCGGAAAAAACTTAAAAACGGAGTTCCCATCTATAACAAGACAGGAGTTCGCGCACACTTCATTATAACCCTTTCTTTTTGCAATTTAGACACAACACTTGACCAGCATTCATGTTAAAATAGAGATCTCAAGACTGACAAAATGGACTCTTTGTGGCAATAAGATACCAAATTATAAACAAGGCCTAAGATCATGCCAGGCAAGGATTAACTCATGCACTCCTACACTTAGAGAATAAATGATGTTCTTCTCTGTAGACTTTACAGAGAATTTTACTGTAGACTTTACAAACACTGTCATAAAGTTTTTCTTTTTCTCTCTTAGCTAAACAAGCACTGGTCATAAAATAAGCAAGATAAAAACAATTGCAACTCATCCAGCTCACAGATGCCAAGTAACCAAACACCTGTTTCACCAGCCTTAACTACAGCTTTTATTGAACAAGAGACTGATTTCAGTAACTTTTTACTGTTAAGAAAACCACCAACCATGGACTGGTTCTAGCCAGTTTACAGAAGCTGAGCCCTTGAATGTCTTTGCATCCTGAAAAGACATTTTGACATGTAGGACCTAATTGTAATACATGTAAATGTTAAGTCTCCACCCCAAGGTGAATGTGGGTCATATATCACATGCATGTTTGTTAACATGTATGTGTCAGCACAATCTTTATGAATATGCATAGCTCCTTCTGTAACCTGCTGAAAATGTATATTTAGCCGTTACATTCAACATAAAGCCCTTACCTCTTCTTCAAAATGCCTGTCTCTGGTCTTTGCTGGAGCTTTCCAGCCTACAGCATGGCCACTGTGCAGGTTACAGCCTTTTCTAAGAAATCAAGTTTCCTTTTCCAAATTCATAGATCTTGTGATTTTTAAGGTAACAAATGCAATGTTTGTAATTTCTCTCCAACTGAAATTAAGTTGGTTCATGAGTTCTGACACATCTCTATTAGCAGAAAACATAACCTTGCCAATTCAAAAAACATGTTTAAGAACAAGTCCTATAATTTCAACTATGGCCTTCCTCCTTCTCTTGCCACTAGAGAGATATACGTCTTCCTCACATTTGGAAAGGGGTGTCCAGCCCCAATGCGGTCCTCTATTGGTGGGCTCTGCTGATAGATTTGTCTCTCCTTGTCATGGTGTTGCCCTTGGCTTTCTCTGCTGAGGACTGTTCTAAGTACTTCTCCATTTTCTCTGCATGGACGAAGTAAGGTGGTCACTGGGGCAAGGCCAGCATGAGTGGCCCATTCTGCTAATTCATCCCCTATCTCATCTCTCATTACCAACCCTCTGGATGGAGAAGGGAATCCCCCAAGAAGCATGCTGGTTCTTCCCAGATCTCTTCTGCACCCTGCTTTGGCACACTGGAACTTTTTGGTCTATATTATGTCACACAGAGGCTGAAAGACTTGGGATGCCACATCATCTCTTACCTTCTCTACATTGCCCCTCTACTCTGCTGGCATTCAGGCAGGCTGCAATATTGTCTCTCCTCAGAGTTCAGATCTCCAAACCCATACAGGACTTTCATTGCCCCTCCTTTTTCAAGGTCCTCACTCTGAAGAAGAGGCCAGAGGACAACTGCAGAACTCTACACTGACCTAAATGTTCTTTTTGCCCTTACCAATGTTCTTCATGCTCCACCTCAGTTAAAAAGGATCTTAAGTCTTCTCACTGTATAACAGAAAAACTATTTTTTGTCATTATACATCTTTCTGTTCCCTGTGGTTAAGAGGTGGAATTCAATGCCCTGATTCAACCAGGCTTTACACTTGACATGTAAATAAAAGTCCTTAGCATTCCAAAGCATTTTTCTCTCTCTCAAGTGTCTGCCTCTTGCAATTCAGAATTACTTTCAAGATACTGCCTGCTATGAACTTAGCAAAAAGTACATAATGAAACTCAAAATGAAGAAAAGAATTGACTCCATTCTCCTTGGGTTATTTTCTTCCCTTTCCCAAGCAATAAATCCAGTCTTGAAAAAAAAAAAAAAAAAAAACATTTATTTACATTAATTCAAAATGTCTAAAGCACAATATGTTAGAGTCCATTAGCATATAATTTTAGGATTGACATATACACAAGCATATGAACAAATGCTACTTTGCTGGAACATAGGTTTTATAAATTATTCAGACACGTTGGCTTTCACAGCCACATACTTATGGCAACAAACCATTATGATTTTAGACCTTCAATAAGGACTTTAGTACAATGCCAGGAAATGTACAGAACGAAAAGAAAACCATAAAACAAATGTAACTTTCTTACATGGTAACACCATGAAAGGTATGGTATTACAGAGTAAATTTTATCAATATAGTCTGTTGAGTCTGGTCTGAAATGATGAAGTTAGCTGAATAATTCCTAAACATTACTTCACTTTGTGCTTTATAAATAAAAATTGCTTTATTCTTTTTTCTACATTTCTAAGAAATAAAATAGAACACTGATTCTTTTCTTTAAAATAATTCAACTTTGGTTTTAATAAGTCAGCAAAGTCCATTTTTAAGAACATTAATACATGAAGATTTCTTCCTATTTTTATTTTTTGAAGTCTGATTTTAATGTTGGAAAGGTTTCAGGGAAAAAGAAGTCACAGAGAAAGAAACACACATTTTTCAAAGTAATAATATTAATATTTCAATTTATCAATCTTCTATACTCTTTCATATTGAAAATATTATCTCTCATACCTAACCTGGTTTATTTGAACTATTCCTTCAGCACTCAATCAAGAAAAAACTTTCTGAGGATACATATTTGTACCTTCCCACAGCTGTACTGATGGCAACAAGAGGCAGCCAAATTCCTACGCAGATAGGAGCAGGTCCCTGGTGAAACCCACCTCCAAGCCAAAGGCAGTTTAAAGCCTGAAAGCCAAGCTGCAAGTTAAATCCTCCCATAGGATTGAGAACTTGGCTTCCTGTCTGGCACACTTACCTCTGATTGGTTCCTATCCTTCACCGGTTTTACATATACCGACCCTTTCCTAATTGGTTTTCTACACTGTCATGCCCACCTTTGAGTGGTGTCTTTAACCTTTTTTGCATACTCACAAACCAGTCAGCATGTACTCCCCATTCTGAGCCCATGAAAGGACATGGACCCAGTCATAAGGGGAAACTTGCTAACCTTTGGGCACCAACCCCATGTACCCTGTCTGCCTAAAGCTGTTTTCATCATTCAATAAAATTATTCTCCACCCTCCTCACTGTTCAATGTCCAGTATATCCTCATTCTTCTTGGGCATGGTACAAGAGCTTGGGAATTGCCGATCGTGGGTACAAGCTCTAACACGGGTGAGCTGGGGCATGCCAGCATGTTCGAGCCAGGCCCAGGCAGGGCACTGCTGGCTGGGGGTCTCCAGCTTGCAAAGTGAACAAGAAGAAAAATCCTACATCAGTACTAGGTGCTTTGTCATGCCTACTTATACCTATGGCACCTAGCACCTACCCTCGTATGGCATGTATCATCCTACATTGTAATTGCTTGTTTAGCATTCTTTGTCTTCCCATCTAGAGTGCAATCTCCTTGAGATAGGAAGGATCTTATTTGTTGTTCTCTCTCCCATACCGGCATATTTACTAGCATAGTAGAAACTGAATAAATAGTTGCTAAATAAGTAAAAGAGTGGATGTTGGTACCACCTTATAGACAAACGAACTGATAGCAAAGAGATAAATTGTCTTACATAACATGCCAGCTATAAATCCAAAATCAGAACAATAACTATAGGCTATTTGCATAATTTTACAGAAATATTGAAACACTAGAGTGGAAGCAAAAATTCACTTTTTCTTTACTTAAACATTCAACAATAACTATACCCCAAATCAGAAGCTCGCTTATTGACTATAAATTAGATAGTTAATTTAGACTTACAACAAATTTATTTAGTCATATAAATAAAAATTATACTTTGGCAGAAATATACATTCAAATTCTAGCTGTTTGACTTACATGATTTAGTAGAATTCTCTGAGCCACAATTTCTTTACCTGTGAAATTTAAAAGAAGAAAATTGTGAGGATTAAATTGGCCCTTATAAAATAAAATTAAAATGTAAAGCAATCTTTACAAATAGAAAATAAAATGAAATAAATGAAACTAAATCTGTATCTAACTGGTGGTATAACCACATATAAAAGAACCACTCTAAGTGACCTTAAAGCAGAGTAATTTCACTGCCTGGTAGGGTATAATTTAAGGACAAAAATAACTGTAAAAACAAAAACAAAACTTTACTCTTTTTTCACTTATTATATTATTGGCAGTAGTGTCGGTAGTTGGCATGTTGGTATTGTTATTATGAAACAGTTATTTGTGAGTTGTGGAATAAAGTAATTGAGTAATTATGTGATATTCTAGTTCTATAATTCCCAGTGTGGTATTAAATCCTGATTCTTGATTTTTGGTGTAGGAGGATGAAGAAGTTTACACAAAAGATGTTAGGTTAAAAAACAACAACAACTAACTCATCAAAATTAACCCTGTAGTCCTGAATTCAAATTTGAAATAGATGTATCAATAGAATTCATACTGATATATACATATATTTATATTAATATTTATTTATACAGATTTTTTATATTTTGGGCTATGTATATTTTTTACTTTATCCTCTGAAAATAATTTGAAAACAATGATAAAACCGATAGAAAGGAGCCCCTTATTATGACCCAGGTTGTGGTCTCTAAATGCTACTTTCCACTAAAAGGAAACAAAGATCCTTAGAGAAATGGCTGATTCCAGATCTAGGGTTAGCAATGTATAACTCTGAAACATCTTGTTATACCAGATAGCAAGGAAGTTCTCAATGACTGCTAACGTATATCAATAGGACTTAGGGCTTAGTTAAACTGGTACACAGTGGCCACAAATGGGTTACTTTTAACTTTGGTAATAATTACCATAGATTGAGAAGTCAACCATGATTAAGTCCATAAGTTCATAATAGCAGTAAAAAAAAATCTAATTAGTCACCTTCTAGACTATTTTGTAATAACACTTAGCTTAAAACACATTATACATCTATACAGAAATAGTTTCTACCTTTATGTCCTTATTCTATAAGCTTTTTATGTTTTTAATTTTAAATTTAAAAAAAAAAACTATTTTTGTTAAAAGCTAAGACATAACACACACATTAGCCCAGGCCTACACAGGATCATCAATATCACTGTCTTCCACCTCCACATTTTGGTCCCTGTAGAAATTCTTAAGGGGCAATATCACACATGGAGCTTCATCTCCTATGATAGCAATGCCTTCTTCTGGAATACCTTCTGAAGGGCCTGCTTGAGGCTGTTTTACAGCTAATTTTTTAATTTTATAAGCAGAAGGAGTACACTATAAATAGTGATAAAAGGTACATTACAGTAAATACATAAGCCAGTAACATAGTCATTTATTATCATTATCAAGTATCATGTAGTGTACATAATTGTATGTGCTAGGCTTTTATATGGCTGGCAGTGAGGTTAGATTGTTTACACCAGCATCACTACAAACACATGAGCAATGCATTGCACTAGGACATTAGGACAGGTATGGTACCACTGAGATATAGAAATTTTTCAGCTCCATTATACTCTTACAAGACCCCCACTGTATAGGCAATCCATTCTTAACTGATACATTATTATGCCGCACAAGAATGTAATAGGTAAAGAGAACAAAAGAAACTTAATAAAAGTATCCCAAATAATAAATGACCAGAAAAAAATGGTAGTTAAGAATACCATTTTTATATAATCCCCAAGAACTAATGGATTTAGACAATGAGTAACTACCAATGGTTGCTGACATCACCAAATGAGAAACAGCCAGACCTTGAACACCTCCTGATGGAAGAATTTACTGTCTTGCCAAGGCAATCATACCTGAGTCTGATCAAGTCTCTGCAGCTAATTTTGATTGACAGAAAATACGTAACACAGAGCAACATGATGAACAATTTCACAAGGATATAATCTGCACAATCCAAACTGTGGGAAAGTCCAGAGAAGTATTACCAATCAATCAGAAAATATGACTTACTAAATCCTGACTCAAACAATTGGAGAAAAAATATATAAACTGTTATGATGGCTTAAAAAAAGAAAAAAAATACATAAACTATTATGATGGCTATGAATAATTAATAGGTTAAGTCAAAGAGTCAAAAATGTTGAAAATTTTGTTTTCTTCTGTTATAAAATATATGCCTAAGGAAAACATAATTTTGATGAGATTAATAATTAGCATAGTCAGTATGAAACATGTGACCACAGCAATAGCTTTTTTCTCTTATATGGCCTATGGAAGCTTTTATTAGTTATGATAATTTGTGTTTTTAATCTCTTCAGTTAATATATCCAGAGGCAGCGGAATTTGAGCAGCCAAGAAGGCGTAAATAAATACAACATCCTGCATGAATTCAAAAACATTAAAAAGCAACTCTATTCTTTGAATTTTGAAATTAAATAGGTCAAAGTGCTTAAAGAAAACTACAAAACTTTTCTTTTCCTTTTTGATCACTAACCTTTCTTATCACACATACAAATTACAAATTTTAGTGAGTAAATCTAATGTCTGTAAAAATAGGAATATTAAACTCAGATTTACAGCATTCATTTCAAATGAAAACACTATTCCAGAGTGCTGATTGTCTTCTTGGAAGTACTGCTCTATTTGCTTATGTTTCTGGGAAATCATTTTCCTTATTATGGCACCCTCCCAAATCTCAGTGCTTTGAAATTTAAGAGTAGTTACACTTTTGTAATAATGTATTTAATTGTAAAAATTGTATTATTATGAATCAGTCACCATGCTGTGTGCAACAGATCCACCAGAACCTATCTCTCCTATCTAAATGAAATTTGTACCCTTTGACCAACATTTTCCTTTCCTGGCCCACACCTTCCGCAAGACCCTGGTAATCACCATTTTACTGCCTACATCTCCAAGTTCTACTTTTTAAGATTCCATATGAAAGTGAGATCATGCAGTATTTATCTTTCCATGTCTGGTTTATTACACTTAGCATAATGTATTCTAGATTCATCCATGTGTCACAAATGACAGAATTTTCTTCTGGTTTAAGACAATTGGGTTGATGGGATTTTAAATGTTCTCACCACAAGCAAATGGTATGTGAGGTGATGCATATGTTAATTAGCTTGATTTGATCATTCCACAATATATACATGTATGTAAACATAACATTATACTCCATAAATATATACAAATGTCAACTTAAAACTATTTTTTAGATTAAAAAAATTAAATAAATATTGCACACAATGCATGACTTACTATGTTTTCTTTGTCTGTAATAGGGAATGCCATCAGATATCTCCCTTAGTTTTAAGCTCAGATGCCTCCAGCTTCACCAGAGTAGTTTCTCCTCTAATGCTTGCATTAGATCTTTGAAGCTTCCAATTCTGAGTTCTGAATACTTCAGGTAAAGGCAGTTCTCTTTGATTCTGAGTTATCAAGCTAATTTTCACTTCTTTACTCTAAAGCTGCCTTTTCTCACTGGGAGAAAAAAAATAACCATTATTCTCCTACCAGCACACGCCTGATGGAAGAAATAAGTATACTCATCAAAAAGATACTAGTCTTCTTTTTATTTTTTTCTACAAGAAAATAATAGTTCATAGTCATACTCAGGCACCATCTTCTCCTTCTGATTTGAAGCCATCTTTAAGTCTTTTTGTATCATCTCAAATACTTTCACACTAAGGACATGGTAAACTATAATATTTAATGGTAAGTTCAATAATATAAACATTTCTCCAAACACTAAGCTAACTAACTCTTCTGAAGTCCATTGCAATAATACATGTAGATCATTATTTTTCACATTTCAAAGAATATACTTAAAAACAAAATAATTTCTTTTTCTCTGACTCTTAGACAATACTATTGTCCCCTTTTAGAAAGTAGAATTGAATAATTGCTCAAAGAGACCATTTTCTCCCTTATAGAGAAATAAGGAGATATTTTATCCTTATAAGGAGATAAAATTTATATTAATGAAGGATATCATGCATCTTTTAAACTCACTATTACTTATTTACTAAGACTTCATTTCAGTGAATTCTAAATTATTTTTGAAGCCATTCATAAAAAGAATGAAGAGGTTTAACAGAAGAGTAACAAATATTTAAAAACCATACAACTTCTAAGCACAGAAGTCATAATTCATTAATATTATGTGCCCACAACAGTTTATGGCTCATAGTATAGCCTCAAACAATATATTCTGAATGAATATGTGAATAAATGTTATAGCAATTTCAGCACAATAAAATATAATGACTTTTTAAAATATATGTACATTTAGCCAACCACATTGTGAACTCTTGGAGGACAAGAAAAGTGCTTCATTGCTTGAACAAATTCTAGAACATAAGAGATGAAAAGTAAAGACTAAAGGAACAAAAGACATGATGAAGCCTAACTTGAGAAAATTATATGTTAATGTTAGACACAATGTTATAGTCATTGCTATCTCTGTGAAATTAGCTTTTACGTGATAAAGTGCAATTACTATTTTGCACAAACCATTAAATTCTTTATCACAAATATACTGTAGCTGTTGTATTACCTTGGCTGTTTTTAAACTTAGTGCTAATATTTACTACCATTAGATTGAGATATAAGGAAAATCATAAAATTTTACAGAGAACTCCCTTTTCAGATGATACATTATTAATGTATACAAATGCAATAAATTTTTATGTTGATCTTTTTTATCCTGAAACTTTACCAAATCTGATTATTCATTCTAATACTTTTTTATAAAGTCTCTAGGGATTTCTACATAGAGGATCACGTCATCTGCAAACAGATATAAATTTACTTCTTCTTTTTCTGATTTGGATTCTTTGTATTTATTTTTTCTTGCCTAATTGCTCTGGATGGAACTTCCAGTACTAGATTAGATAGAAGTAGTGAGAGTGAACAAACTTGTCTTGTTCCTGATCTTACAAAACAAGCCTTCAGTAGTCTCTGTAGTCTCCAGGAGGATGTAGTCATAGATTTATTTGAGATTTCAGTAATGCCATCTAAACGACCAGATTCCTTAAGGCCATGATAACTAGAGCTATCCCGGATCTAACAGAGCCTATCCTTCAGAAAATACCAAGGCAGAATGCCATTTCAAGTGAGCCTTTATCACAGGCCTGTTAATAGGCAATGAATGCATACATTTTCAGTTAACTAAATGAATAATATGATAGCATAGAAAGTTATCTGTGATGAGCAAAGCAAAAGACAAGATATTCTAAAAGCATAGAATTAGTGGTTTGAAAATATGTGTATGCATCCACGAAGCAAAGACAGAAGTTATGCTACAGGAACACAAGTATAAAACCTCACACTTCGAGGAGCTACTTGAGTATGAGATGGAAAAAGACACATTGGAGGTGATGACATTAGAGAGGCAGGAAGTCAGTTCATGTAACTCAATGTTCAACACATGTGACAAAATGTCAAGAACTGGGAACACAGGACCAATAAATAGTGGTCCAAATGATCAACTGCTTTGTGGTCCAGAAGCCAAATTTTGAAACATATAAATTAAAAAAATCTCCATATGTTACAGGTGCTATGATAAGATTTATAACTGGGGCAGAGGATAGGACAGAAAGTAGGGAGTGTGAATTATTTCCAGGTTGGGGGAAGATTGAGAGGAAAGCCTTGCTACCAAAAACCCAGTGGAATAAACAAATAAGTAAACAACTAAGACACAATGTACCTGGCAAGATTAGGTTATAAATCATGATGTTCGGATGCAACTGTTAAAGGCCATGAATATTTCACAGCCTAAACATTTTAAAATTAAATTTCAACTTTTCAAAATTATCAAACAGTGTATAAAACAGGCTCCTTTACCATGTCTTTGAACTTCATTCCTTGTCTAAATGTTGTCCCATTCCTGAGCCCGGATCAGAGCTATGGAAATATGAGAATGGATTCAGTGCAGCGATTGAGTGAGTGACTGATACAGATGAGATATAATGCTTTGGCTTGTAGGGTCACAAATAGCTGGAATGCTAAAATATCTACTAAATCCCAATGTCAGGTACTGCACAGAAAATACTTTCAGTAGACATCAGCTGGGTTCTGAAGGATGACTGAGAGCTGCCCAGGTGAAGAGATCAGGGAAAGTAGAAGAAAGCTGTGACAGGCAGAAGGACCGGGTAGGTGGTGATGGAGAAATGTTAGAGAATGTGGCTCCTCTCACTTTGGATGGCTGGAGGTTGGGAAGCTAGGGCGGGAACCTACGAGAGATGAACCAAAATAATAATCAGGGTTAGAGATGAGACCAAAATAATAATCAGGGCTTTGTGTTGTGTTCTCAGTAAAGCATGATTATCATTTTGAACACTCCTGGGAGATTGTAAGCAGGGGAGTGGAATGACTATATTTTTGTTTTATAAATATTAATACAAGATCAAAAATCCCTCCTTTGTCAAATCTATATTGCACACAATTATTTTACATCATTAGCTACTGTTGTCACAGGTTTCTCAAAGTTTGTGATACAGTTACTTAGGGGTCCCTAAAACCCTTTAAGAGAGCCCTCAAAGACAAAACTATTTTCAAAATATTACTAAAATCACATGTTTCCAAAATTTTGCAGAGGAAGCACTTCAAATGGAAACCCTCAGTTGTCATTTGAGGTCCCTGAAAGATTTTGCAGATATCTCTAAGAAAACCAACATTTCTAACCTTGCCAGTATCAGAAATTTGCTGGTCTCTCTTATAGCAGATGCTGTGCTCTCTCCATATAGAACTTGGTTCACAAGTAAAAGGATGGATATACCCTTCTCTTGTTTTGGCTTTGGCCCCAGGAAAGCAAATCTGTATCAGACCCTCTTCTGGTTCAGGGATCTTGCTAAATACACTTGAATATGCCTAGCTTTTGCAGTTGATGTTTTGGAATGCATACATACTTAACTTAGTCTGACAAACCACCAGATATTCAAGATGGAAAGATCCCTGAGATTCTGAGTTACCAAATCCTTACAACCCTTATGAGCTTCTGTACTATCATCCTGCCAAGTTACCACAAGGGAGGATATTTACGAAGAGAATACCTTTACACAGCAGTTCTCTAAGTATGATGCATAGATAATTGAGTGTCCCTGAAACCCTTTCAGAGGGCCCTCAAGGTCAAAACCATTTTTACAGTAACACTAAAATGTTGTTTGCCTTTTGCACTGTGTTGACATTTGCACCAATGATACAGAAGCAATGTTTTGTAAAACTGCTGGTGAGTTAGAACAAATCAAGGCAGTGGCAAGAAAATTGTACCAGTAGTTGTAACTTTACCACCATTCATTTTTTCATTTCCAATGCAAAAGAAAAAAAAAGGCCAAGTTCAATTAAGGATATCTTTGATTTCACAGTAAAAAAAAAAATTACATTATTAAACTCAACCTGTGAGTGCATGACTTTTGAATATTCTGTATGACTAAATGGGAAATACACATAAACAACTTTTGCTACATTCCAAAGCATGAGAGTTGTTGCAAGCAAAAGCTCCAGAGCTCAGCTGAGCTGAGAGTTGAGCCTTCATGTGACAAAGTAGCTAATTTAAGCAATAAGCCAAAAATGGACAAGTAAGGGTTGTAATCAGTTACTGTGATGATATAAGCAAGAAGCTAAAATAAGGAAGAAGCCAATTCCCCTTTTCCATTTCCCCCCACCAGAAAGGCACACCAGTGGAGGGTCGGGTAGATTAGCAGGGACATGGACGTTGGCTCACCATTGAGGGAGCCCCAAGCAGAAAGCTCTGACAATTTTATGGACCCTGAGTTGAGGTAGGAGAGGGTGAAGGAAAGGACTGGGAGTGGAAAAGTACTGGGTACTGAGTCAGATTGAGGAAAAGTATCTTCAAGTTTTCTATCTCCTCCCTGCATAAAGTGGCTCGTGAAGACCACTACCAAAGCCTTAGATAAAGGGACCTAGAAATGAAAGTCCTGGAGCTAGTACTGTGAATACGGGAAGAGCAAGACAAACCAGGTGGCTGAGTCCATGACCACAACTGCTTTCAGAGACTGCAATATGCTGACCATGCACCAACCATGGTGTGGAAAAGGCAGCGCTCCCAGTGAGGGGTGCCAGGTCAAGTTTTTATAGCTGCCTATGGTCAGGCTTGAAAAGTCACACATATGTTTTTAACCAAGAGACTGACTCCTCATTCACCATGTCACAGGGAAAAGTCACTGAGTTGCAAGCTGAACTAGCTCCTTTTTAATGAAGCACCATTTTTATTTGAAAGAACTACTGACAGACAAACTGGCTACTGAAACTTAAGTATTTGGCAGGCATTTTCTTAAAAATAAAGTGAGCCTGTTGCTTCAAGGAAAATAACTAAATAAATAATAGTATTTATTGTCAATGATAAATTGCAAACTGTCAAGCAAAAATCAGAATTTTGTAAAACTTGTAGCCATCACTGTGATCTTGATCTCTTCATAATAATTAAAGACTTCTTTGAATGAATTCAGTGGTGATATTAATGATTACAATTCCCATGGGTTGAATTTTGCTCCTTCCAAAAAGATATGTTGACGTTCCAATGCCTGTTCCTCAGAATGTGACCTTATTTGGAAATAGGGTCTTTACAGAAATAATCATGTTGAAATGAGATCGTTTAGATCATTAGGGTTGGATGATCTAGGCTCTAATACAATACAGCTGATGTTCTTTTAAAAAGGGAAAATTTGGACACAGAACAGATATAAATATAGGGAAGATTAAGTGAAGACACACAGCAAGGACACCATGTAAACACTAAGAATTGGAGTGATGCATCTGCAAGACAAAGAACATTAAAAAGTGCCAGCAAACCACCAGAAGACAGGAAGAGGCAAGGAAGGATTCCTCTACAGGTTTCAAAGGGGAACATGGCCCACTGACATCTTGATTTCTTCCTTCTAGCCTCCAGACCTGTAAGACAGTAAGTTCACTCAGTTTGTGATATTTTATGGCAGCCATAAGAAACTAATACAGCATTTATTTTTCATACTGTTAAATGAAACTGGGTCAACTTTTGGAAGATCTCTATGTTAAAGTGAGCTAGTATTTTCCAAATAATAATGTGTGAAGTTATAAAATTATACGTGGATAACAGATCCATTCAAGGTTGTAATGGGTTTTAATGTAACAGTGCAAAAAGTTCATTAAAATGGTTTGTCACAATATATTACAATGAAGTTTTTAAAAACTAACACTTGTTAGCTTTTGGTACAGCATCAAAGAAGAAAATCTACAACTGTCTGAAAAATCTATTAAAATATTTCTTTTTGAACTATATGTCCATATGAGGCTACACTTTTTATGTGCTTCAAATAAAATAACACTTTTCAACAGATCAACTGCAAAAGAATATGTAAGAATTGTCTTACATTAAGCCAGACATTAAATATATTTATAAAACCATAAAATACCTCTTCTCGTAATTTATCTTATTTGGATAAATGTATTTTTTCAAATAAAAATGTGCTAATTATGTTAACTTATAAATTTTTAAATCAATTAATCTTTTAAACTTCCTCAATTTTAATTTCTAATATGGTAAAAACTGATAAATTGAACATAAACAAAAGATACTCGTAATTTTTAACAGTGTAAAGGGAGAGTGAGATTTTAAACAAATTTGAAAATCAATGCTGTAGCAAATGTCCATTTTTATCACTAGCTGAAGTTTGGGTTCCTAAACTCTGTTCTATCTGCCACCCCTATGAACTGAGCTAGACCATGAGTGAGCCCTTCCTTTCTCTTTCTTAGGCCTAGTTGTGTTTTCTGATTCCTCTGCTAAAGAGTGAAGATGGAGACATCTGAATTCATTTACTGCATGTGTCACATGGGACATGCCTCTAAAGATGGAAAGCCAAGCCTACATGAAAACAGCATGGTGCTTGTCCCACAAAAATCCTACTCCTAACCCCTTGACCTACTCCCAGTTGGTTTCTGAGTTCCTCTTGGCAGAAGAGGGAGGGAAGGATTCTAGGAGCCTTTCCATCATCATCACTAGCAATAGTGGATCTTATAAAGTTTCCTGGGACCCAACCCCAAAGAGTCTGCAGATCTGGAATAAACTCCAGCATCAATATTGTAACGAGCAGCCTAAATGATTCTGAAGCAGATAGTGCCTGGACCATTTGTGGAATACACTGTGTTATGGGTGAGAGTGCACCTCTGACCATGGTAAAATATGAGATAAAGGTTTTGTAGCTTAGAGCTAAACATTAAGTGATTATCAGGATTAACTGTTCAATTACATCCAGAAAGAACACCTTGCCTCCTGATTTCACATAGATCAAGGGAGACGTGTGCTGACTGCCAGCAGGACATGAAGACTGATCTGGTTAAATCTGAGAGGAGTTAAAAATGGATTTGCCAGTCTGGGATCCTAGCTGGAAGAGTGAGCCCTTGAAATAGATTAACTCTGAAAATAAAACGTATGCAAAATAAATGTCAATTACCATGTTCCAGTGGGCCTGTCCATCTTTGCTTAGTTTTTGAAGTGTCATTTGCTGTGTTTCACTTCCGTAAACCATCCATGAGGGTAATATCTGAGTGCCCTTTAGACTCTTGAGAAATGCACAATTCATTTAACTATTGAGTGAAACACAACCTTTGCTTCTCTTCACACAGAGGCGTAATGACAGTGCAATAGTAGGTAGAGTTGGAAAATCATTAATACTATATTGCATCCCCATATATTTTGCGTGAATAATGATTTTTAGAAAGGGTAGAGGATATCAGTATCACATACAGTAGATGTCCATATTGTAGAGACCTTATCACAAGTAAGTAAATTAACATTTTGCCTTGGGAATCAGCCTTTTGCACTATGTTATTGTCCCAGACTTTCAGAGCTCAGTTTTGGGATTTACACCAAGCCCCCCAGCTCTCACTCTACTCTGTTTATCAAACATATCTAAAATTAAAGTCTATGTCAGTTTACTCTGCTGACTGTTCATTTTGTCAGGCAAAAGCTCTTTAGTTTAATTAAGTCCCACCTATTTATCTTTGTTTTTACTGCATTTGCTTTTAAGTTTTTGGTCATGAAATCCTTGCCTAAGCCAATACATAGAAGGGATATTCTGATGTTATCTTATAGAATTTTTATAGTTTTGGGTCTTTAAGTTCTTGATCCATCCTATCTTGAGTTGATTTTTGTAGAGGTGAGTGATGAGGATCCAGTTTCATTCTCCTACATGAAGCTTGCAAATTATCCCAGCATCATGTATGTAATAGGATGTCCTTTCCCCACTTTACATTTTTGTTTGCTTTGTCGAAGATCAGTTGGCTGTAAATATTTTGGTTTATTTCTGGGTTCCCTATTCTGTTCTATTGGTCTCCGTGCCTGTTTTTATGCCAGTATCACGCTGTTTTGGTGACTATGGCCTTATAGTATACTTTGAAATCAAGTAGTGTGATGCCTCCAGATTTGTTCTTTTTGCTTAGTCTTCCTCTGGCTATGCAGGTCTTTTTTGGTTTCACATGAATTTTAGGATTTTTTTTTCTAGTTCTGCAAAGAATGATGGTGGTATAGCAATGGGAATTGCATTGAATTTGTAGATTGCTTTTGGCAGTAGGGTCATTTTCACAATATTAATTCTACCCATCCATGGGCATGGGACGTGTTTCCATTTGTTTGTGTCGTCTATGATTTCTTTCAGCAGTGTTTTGTAGTTTTCCCTGTAGAGGTAACCAGACTACCTACAGAGTGGCAGAAAATCTTCACAATCTATACATCTGACAAAGGACTAATATTTAGAATCTACAATGAACTCAAACAAATTAGCAAGAAAATAAAAACAATCCCATCAAAGAGTGAGCTAAGGACATGAATAGACAATTCTCAAAAGAAAATATACAAATGGCCAATAAACATAGGAAAAAATGCTCAACATCACTAATGATCAGGGAAATGCAAATCAAAACTACAGAGCAATAGCACCTAATTCCTGCAACAATGGCCATAATCAAAAAATCAAAAAATAATAGATGTTGGCACGGATGCAGTGGAAAGGAAACACTTCTACAATGCTGGTGGGAAATGTAAACTAGTACAACCACTATGGAAAACAGTGTGGAGATTCCTTAAAGAACGAAAAGTAGAACTCCCATTTGATTTAGCAATCCCATAACTGGGTATCTACCTAGAAGAAAAGTCATTATGTGAAAAAGATACTTGCACACACATTTATAGCGGCACAATTTCCAATTGCCATAATGTGGAACCAACCCAAATGCCCATCAACCAACAAGTGGATAAGGAAACTGTGGGGGGGTGTGTGTGTGTGTGTGTGTGTATATATACATGGAGAGAGAAATATATATGTGTGTGTGTGTGTGTATATATATATAGACACACTACTCATCCATGAAAAGGAAATAATTAACGGCATTCACAGCAACCTGGATGGAATTGGAGACTATTATTCCAAGTGAAGTAACTCAGGAATGGAAAACCAAACATCATATGTTCTCTTGTAAGTGGGAACTAAGCTATGAGGATGCAAAGGGCTAAGAATGACACAATGGACTTTGGGGACTCAGGGGGAAAGCGTGGGAAAGGAGCGAGGGATAAAAGACTACAAATTTGGGTTCAGTGTATACTGCTCGAGTGATGGGTACACAAATTTCACAAATCACCAATAAAGCACTTATAATCAAATACCACCTGTTCCCCAAAAACCTACAGAAATAAACAAAATTTAAAAATATAAATAAAAAGTCAAAATAGGGTTTTTTAAAAAGTCAATGTCAGGTCTTTTTATATTATGCCAATGCCACCACACTGCTCTCCTTTTCTGATTACCTTCTGTGTGTTAGCAGTTCAGTCAGGCGGTTTGCACCTACGATTACTTTTCATCACCACAGATCCATAGGGTTAGTCTTATTCTCCCCATTTTGCACTTGTAGAAGATGAGGCTCAAAGAGTTTAAGCAAATTCATCTAGACCAATAAGGCATTTGCTACCTGAGCGAGAAACTGCCCAGTTGGAAGCATCCGGTTTCTAAGCCCATATGTTATCACTTCCATTAGCCTGAATGTGCTTAGGTAAACTGACACTATGAGATTGCTAAGGAAAAAAAGAAAACCAAAAAAAAATAAAACCTGAGATCAGTTTCCTTGACTTATAACTCCTGAAGCCCGCAGTTGGCTTCACCTATTTTCCATAGTAGGAAAATGGAATTCCAGTGGAAAACAAAGTACACAGCAGGATTAATCTGGCTTCACTAAAGTCCCATCAAACCACTGAGTGGAGTCAGAACTCTTCCTGCATTGCCAAGGATAGTTTTGTGGCAAGCTATTCAATCACACAGCAGCACAATAAAAATAAGAATGACTAATACTTTTTGGCCTCTGTCACGTACTCTGCCAATTAGCAAAAAATAGAAAGATGTTCCCCAAATGCCACATTAGGAAGAGTTCAGGAATAGTTCCCACACTGTATGTGTAAATATTACTGCAGCCGGGGGACCACCGCTGACACATAGATGTGATGGGTAATCCTGCTGTTTTTTTAGTATTTCAGGTTCTAGACCTTTTTCAGTAATCCAATGTGCTATCTTTTTTAAATGAGCCCGAGCATCAAGCTTGAGAAATCAAAATTATTTAAGGAAAAGAAAATAGTCTTTCAATGTTATGGTTTCTAATGCTGTATTATGTTTTAAAAAATAAATTGGAAATGCCAGTACTTGCTATTGTACTTGTTTCTATTTTTGAAGAATGTCTGTGGTAAAAAGTAGACAACAAAATAGAACATACATATCCTTTGAGTAACTCAAATCCCTCTGAAGTTTTCTTGTGGTATTATTTTTCAAGTCAGGACACTCAAAACTAATTAGTCTCTTTGTATCTATTACCTAATCAATAAGAAATAAAACCTCTCCTTCTAACAAACTGCCATTTCAGCAAAAAAAGATTTATTTTTCTTGGCCTGTACTTTCTCATTAGTAACGTAAATGCAAGAAAGTCTGATTTATCTGGATTTTTTCCCCACTGAACAAAAAGTAATTTGGCCGACCTAGAGTTTTATTTTTCATTGTATTTGTATTGTAATTTTTTAATTAAAACTGGCCAATGGAACCTCTCTATCCCCAAATCACTGCATGTATTAAACTTCAAGGAATCTTTAAACAACCCAAGACACTTTTATTTTTTGCAAACTGCAAGGCACTAAGATCAATAAATGATCTGAAGATGCAATTAATATGCTAGAAGCCTTTAATGGAAAAACAGAAGATTTAGTGTTAACAGCCATTACTTCTCTCAGTTTAAGAAATTTCTAAGCCTTTGCTTTACGAAGTGGACTATGTAATCAGGATCATTGAATAAGTAGTTGTATTTTCATGATAGTTAATATTAATTAGCATGTTTATTCTTGGTATGATTACTATTAATTTACAGATTTGGATGCCGTTCCCTGTACAGTTTCTGTATATAATTCTTAAGCAAGAATACATCCACTGGCAAGGTGAGGAACTCCAGGAAAGCATTTAATTCATGATATTATTCAGTAGCTGACACAGTATAAGTTTAACCAGGATCTCTCTGGATCAGATTCCCCTGCAGTCATCTCCATTAACTCCTACATTGCTTTTCTGTAAAGATGATAAAAATAGTGACATTTAAACATGTTTTGACATTCATTTCGTCTTTTAAAGGTATCAAATTATTTTAGTAATTACAAATCAAAATATAACAGGCTTAAGGCAACACATGAGACTGCAAAGCTGGTAATGGGTGCTGAGAAGACTTTAATTTGAACTCCGGCATGAGGAGTTTACAGACTAGTAGAGGTGATACATTTTCTACCTACATGCTGAGATCTCACAGTTATTCATAGATGAAACTCTATATCCTTTGGAATGGAGCAGGCCGGAATTGACGTCCCAAGTTGGAAACTCCCACTTACAGGAACTGAGGCAAATCACTCTGACTTTCTATTTTCCAGTTCACAGTCTATGAAATAAAAAGACTATCTAACATGCAACATTATTTTGACAATTATTTGGGATGATGTACACCAAAAATCTAGGTGTGGTGCCTTATATAGAAAACAGGTGTTGGGAGTGAACCTACTTTCCCCCTCCTTCACACTACTTTCACCACATTCCAAACTTCAAGCATGTGCTATTAGAGAACACATTTTCAGGTCAGTTCCTTCATCCTCAAAGGAGGTCCGTGAACTTGGACACCAATGAAAATACAACACATTTTCATTAATTTCATCTGGAGAACTGAAATTTTGCATGTCTTTTAATGATCACTGTAGGCAACAGACAACAATGGTATTTGCAGTACCTATAGCTTCGTTACTAATATAAATGATGCATATTTTTATACCACATTACCCTGTTTGCCAAGATATAAAAATATCATTTATATGTTGGGCTCAATGTTAGATCTTTTTATTTAATGCATTAATTAAAAAAACACATACATAACCATAACACAAATTTTAAAGATTGTTTGATAACTGTTCTTAGTAGTATTGGTTCCCTTTATTCTAACAAAAGGCAATCAGGCTACACCAGGCCTCACAAAAGGGAGACGGAAAAACAGTTAAGAACCCCCAATCCCACTGCCACCATAGAGACAGCCTATATCTAGATGCTGCTAAGAACTGTTCTGGTAGAATCCCTGATAGAGAAGCCACAGTGTAAGTAATTGGGAAGCAACTCTTCAAATATAGGAACAGACATATCAAGTGACTGTAAAATCTCTGGGCAGATCTGAAGGATAAGACCAGGGAGACAGGACTTTAAATACTTAACAGCATTCTTGGGTGAGTTTTAGGTGATACTCCAATTTGTAGGTGGCAATTCCATTCTTCCAGTAGCTCAGGTTCACATAAATACATAAACGAGAATCTCTGTTACCATTCCCTTTCTCTCCACAACACCTAACCAATCTAAAATCAAATTCTGGCTGTTCAGTCTTCAAAATGCACCCAGGTTCTGATCATTTCACCCTCTCCCAACACTGCTACCTGGATCCAAGTTACCATTTTCTGACACTTGGATAATTAATTGACTCCTAACTGCTCTTGCTATTCCAGGCAAGGCCTGAAACATTCACACAGTTTGGGGATCACATGTTGGAGGTAAAGGATTAACAACGCCTCTTGCAAAAGTGTAGAGAGGAGGTTCTCTCATAATATATCCCTGGGGTTCAGAGAAGAAATGGAAATTAAAGGGATCCGAATGTGATGGATTAAAAATACAACTGAAAATAAAAAGTAAATGTCAATGTGATGGATTAAAAATACAACTGAAAATAAAAAGTAAATTTCTGCCTGTGGCTGTTGCCAGCATTGCACCTTTTAAAAATTGCAAGAAGTCAGTCAAATGTCACCATGAGAGAAGGTAATAGGCATAGGTGAATGTCTGTTCCCCAGATACGATAATGAATCTCTCATGCAGGGAGAGTTCTCCCGACTGTTTATTTTCAGGTCATGGACTCAAGACAACTGGCTTAGATTGACTGGGATTCTGGAGAGGCAGATATCAAGGTTTTCCCTGTCTGGTCCTTCTTCCCTCAGGATTCACTACATCTCTATTATGACAACATTAAGTAACGGGTTCTGGCAACATATATTTTCCTTAGAATACTTCATTAGGCATTAGCAATGTGTGCTTCATTTTTAAACATCGTGAAAGGGTGTGTGACCTGTAAGTGCTATCACAGTGAAGCATGTCAGAGCCTAAAAGGAATTGTACCCACTCCAGTGAATTTTAACCCCAGATGTGGAACTGAAGAGTCTAACTCTACAGGAGGCAAAATGCCTGGACATAATCTGGGGTGGTAATAGAATAGGGAGTGAAGTTTTAGTCTTGAATACAGAATACAGAGTGGCCCTGGAATCTTTTAAAATAGCTCTCCATGCATATTCCCAAGTCTTCTGCTACAAAATAGTGACCCCGACAGGAAATCCACACAGGTGTGAGGTTTGAGAAGCAGGACCAGGAAGGTAGAAGCAGGACTTTCCAATAGGGTGCTGATCACCTCCCCAGAGGAAAACAGATACACCTGTGCACACCTCTGAGCGACCAGGGCTCAATGATTAAGTCCAATCAATTAAGAGACAAAAAAAAAAAAAAGCTAAGTAGTGTTGTTGGGGAATGTTTGGGTTTTCATGAGGAAGGACTATCACTAAATACTACTGCCTTCTCAAGTCTTTCCCACAAATGTGAAATAAATTACCTGACAGTGAATTTGAGAGAGGAACTGGATATTCAAAGTCAAGTTCCTTTCTTCCTTTTCCACTTGGGAGTCAGTTGCATACAAAGTGCGGAATGGAGTCTCTTCTTGTACACCACAAATTGTACAAAGCCAGCATTGCTGATGACAAGGTAAGTAGTGCTAGAAATCACGTTTTTGCTTTATTAGTAATTAAAGGGGCTATTTGATTCATCTGTTAGACTCTTATTTGTCACTTAGTTCAAAACGCAGGGAGAAAAGAGATAGCTGTGTGTACTGGGCCACTTTGAATCCAATGTATTAGCTATTTGATACACAGTTCCTTAAAATAGTCAAAGATTAGCAGTAATGAGTGTCATAAGAAAAATCCACATGGGTACAGAGCTGTGACAGCTGAGAGAGAAATAGATTTTCCTGGTTGATTGATGAAAGGAAAGTTTCACTGTGAGAGTAAACCATGAGGTGGGCCTAGAAAAGGGGAAGAATTTACACATGAGAAATCAAGAAAAAAATCCTAAGCAGTTTGACATAAGCATATGAACAAAAGCATGAATGCATAAGAACATGGAGCAAACCATAAATATGGACCAGAGAACAGGCCAGTTTTGTTAACACAGAGCAGGGCCTTGAAAATCAGTTCTACTCAAGGACATTGAGTTGTATGCAGTGAAAAATAAGGAACCTCTGAGGTCACACAAAGATCCTAAATGTTGCAATCAAAATTAATCTTTAGATGTCTGTGAAACATTAAAGAAAATCCTATGAGAGTACATTTATGGGACATACATAGTAAAATTGGAACAATAGGAAGAAAAGTAATATGGCTCCTTTATAAAAATTTATGAAAATCTCTATTGGTTTAATGTAATATAATCCATTTTATACACTTGAAAATTGTGCAGTCATTAAAATGATGTTTTTGAAAAGTACTTGCCAGGCTCAGTGGCTCACGCCTGTAATTCCAGCATTTTGGGAAGCCAACGCAGGCGGATCACCTGAGGTCTGGAGTTCGAGACCAGCCTGACCAACATGGAAAAACCCCATCTCTACTAAAAATACAAAATTAGCCGGGCGTGGTGACACATGCCTGTAATCCCAGCTACTCAGGAGGCTAAGGCAGGAGAATCTCTTGAACCCGGGAGGCACGGTTTGCAGTGAGCCAAGCCATTGCACTCCAGCCTGGGCAACAAGAGTGAAACTCCGTCTCAAAAAAAAAAGATGCTAATGACATAAGAAAATGCTAAAGATATGTAAAATATTTAAAAGGCAACTCAAAGCATTATAGTAGAATTCCAATTTTCTGAAAGAAAGAAATAAAGAAAAATGTGTTTGGGTATGTAAAATACAAAAATTGAATATGTCAAAACATAAAATGCAGTATGTGGAGTGTTAACATTAAGTTTGTTTTATTTTTCAGAAATTCCTTATAAGTTTGTAACTCTATAAAACTCTGTGTAATATCCTTCAAAGTACAGAGACCTCTGCCTTATGAACCATTCACATATATCTAATTTTGGATGCCAATTAATATAATACTACTATATATTTCCAGAAACTTCTTTAGTGATAGTAGTAGAAAAATAATGTAGTACATTTATTTATGTAGTTCTTTATAATTAACATACCTTTTCAGATGGCTCCTGGGCCACTATGTATAGTTGGCACCATACTAATAAGCAGTATGTAACTATGTGCTTGAAGAAAGTGTATTCCAGAGAAAAATCTATGTTTCATATTCATACAGAATCCTCCTCCTAAATAACTGTGAAACTTACACTTTCACAGATATCATGGCCAATTATTTAATTAGTTGTATCAATATAAGTTAAGAATCTCATTAAAATTAGATTATCTCTGAGTTCTAGAATGTAATCTATCTGCTGGTATTGAGGAATATAGTAGGAAGAGAAAGGATTTGATGCAGTATATGGTTTGAATACTTGTCCTCTCTAAAATTCATGTTGAAATTTAATCCCCAATGTGGCAGTTTTGAGGGGCGGAGCCTTTAGGACATGACTGAGTCATGGAGGTCCTGCCCTTGTGAATGGATTAACCCATTCATGGATTAATGGATTACTGGGTTAATGAATTAACATGTTATTGAGGAATGAGAATGGTAGATTTATAAGAAAAG
Organism: Macaca mulatta; assembly: GCF_049350105.2. Lineage (NCBI taxonomy): Eukaryota > Metazoa > Chordata > Mammalia > Primates > Cercopithecidae > Macaca > Macaca mulatta. The sequence continues at coordinate 58,075,782 of NC_133423.1, read as the reverse complement.
AAAGAGAGACCTGAGCCAGTACGTTATTCCTCTTGCCATGTGATCCAGTGTGCTGCCTTGGGACTCTGCAGAGTCCCCACCAGCAAGAATGCTCTCAGCATATGCCACCCCTGGACCTTGGGCTTCTCAGCCTCCATAACTGTAGGAAATAAATTCATTTTCTTTATAAATTACCCAGTTTCAGCTATTGTTATAAACAATAGAAAAGGAATTAAGACATAGTGATATAACGGTTAAATATGAATCTACATATTTCTAAATTTTGAAGTGTATGACTTTGAACAGTTATTCTAAGCTTTATTTATCTCATCTATAAAATATGGAGAATAATTCCTACTTTATAGGATTTATGTGAAGACTGAATTAAATAATGTTAGCCAATAATTAGCACAATTTGCAAGGAGCTCAAAAAAGCCACATTTATTCCTTTGTTCTGCTGGATAGGTTAATGCCCTCATGTCTGTAAATGTTCTCGCCCATAGCCCTACTATTTCCCCATCTTATAGGCTAGGCATTCAGACTGTACCTGTTTCAATGAGTTCTATAAATAGCCATATTCTGTTCCAGAAGAACATCTTTTCTTGGCCACTGCAAATGGAAATGAAATTATTACTTTACCCAAGAAAGAATAATCTACAGATTCTACAATGGCTTGTAAGGTGGCTTGTATGAGAATTTTTCCCACCAATGGTTATGCTGATTACATCAATAACAATAATGTACAAAATTCTATCTTAGAAGTTTGACAATGGAATAGATATTGAGAACACATTATGAGAAAGAGTGCACATATACTATACATCTGTAAAAAGCAACAGTAAGTAAAAGCCATGCAACTAAGAAGAATTAGAAAAATTAGTTGATAATGGCTGAAGCAACAGAAAAAAAAATTAGTCCCCTCCGTGATTTTTCTGTCATGTAGAATGTAATACTCCTCAAATTACAGATGAGATAAACAGTATTCTCCAATTACATAGTCTTTTGACAAAAAAAGAAAAAGCTAACTTTGTTATATGTTTCATGAGACGGTTTTTGTTGTTGCTGTTGTTGTTGCTGTTTTCTTTTGTTGTTATTTTGTTTTTTTTGTTTTTTGTTTTTTGAGATGGAGTCTGGCTCTGTCGCCCGGGCTGGAGTGCAGTGGCGCGATCTTGGCTCACTGCAACCTCCGCCTCCCAGGTTCAAGTGATTGTCCTGTCTCAGCCTCCCAAGTAGCTGGGACTACAGGCATGCGCCACTACGCCCAGCTTATTTTTGTATTTTTAGTAGAGATGGGGTTTCACCATGTTGGTTGGCCGGGATGGTCTTGATCTCTTGACCTCGTGATCCTCCCGCCTCGGCCTCCCAACATGCTGGGATTACAGGTATGAGCCACCGTGCCTGGCTGTTGTTTTTATTGTACTTTAAGTTCTGGGATACATATGCAGAACGTGCAGGTTTGTTACATAGGTATACACGTGCCATGGTGGTTTGCTGCACCCATCAACTCGTCATCTATATAAGGTATTTCTCTTAATGCTATCCCTTCCCTAGTCCCCCACCCCCAACAGGCCCCAGTGTGTGATGTTTCCCTCCCCGTGTCCATGTGTTCTCATTGTTCAACTCCCACTTATGAGTGAGAACATGCGGTGTTTGGTTTTCTGTTCCTCTGTTAGTTTGCTGAGAATGATGATTTGCAGCTTCATCCATGTCCCTGCAAAGGACATGAACTCATCCTTTTTAATGGCTGGATAGTATTCCATGGTGTATATGTGCCACATTTTCTTTATCCAGTCTATCATTGATGAGCATTTGGGTTGGTTCCAAGTCTTTGCTATTGTGAATAGTAAACATATATCTGCATTTGTCTTTATAGTAGAATGATTTATAGTCCTTTGGGTTATTGTTTGTTTTTTATTTTTAACTTTCCCATAAAACTGAAAAACATTATTTAATGCTTAGAGTTAGGTGTTATTTTCTCCCTCATGGTGAAAGTTTAAATAAACTTTGTATAGAAGCATATTCCTGGATATTATTAAGGATGGTTACTAGAGAGGCGTTTCCTGCATTATCAGTTTTAAGAGCAAAAGGAAATTTACAACAAAGTAGATAAGAGTTGTCTTCCAATGTTATATGTGTCTCCCCTCTGGTTAATTGAATGTAAAAGTCATTGTTCGATGTGTTTCTTTGTTTGTGGTTTGTAATAATCTAAACGAGTGATTCTCAGGTTTTTGTACTTTCATAGGCCAGAAAATATTTTCAAGAAAAATTGAGAACCAAATAAAGCTACTAAAAATAAAACAAACCTACCAAAGATTATCATTGTAATTTACTAAAGAACTTTATTTTAAAAGTACAATTTAGAATAAATGAGTTAATTTTGTTTTAATTAGAAAAATTTTCTAAAATGCCCTTATTTATTTTATGCCATTATACACCAATAAAAATATTTGCAACTGCTTTTACTGGTCTGTTATAATATTTCAAATCAATAATGGTGGTCTTTATTTGGTGGGTGGGGTCCAGAGAGTAATTTTCAAAAAAAAATAATAACTTACAAGATTCAGCAACAACTCACCTATAATAAATAAATAATTTTTTAAAAAATTCAGAAATTTGGTAGATGATGATTTGGTAAAACCTGTAAATGACTATTAGCCCAAACATGTATATCCTCTACTTAGTGGTTAGAAAGAAAAAAAATCTAAATATCTAACTCAATCATTAAAACAACATGATTGAAAGAGCCAAATTAGTGACAACTTTGGAATTCCCATATACATATTTTAAACAAATGTCATTGATGATGTATAATCATACAAAAAATATTGTATGTGATGTTTCTCTAATTAGACTTTCTATCTCTGAGAAAAAGATTGTATTTTTTCCAAGCACCCTAACCTTTAGGGGTGATTATATCATGCTAAACATTCAACAAAAAATTTAAAATTCAGATATACTGATATTTGCAAATATTCATAGTTGTGTTATTTAAACATCTGAATGTGTGATTGATTTTTTTTTTCTGTTTTGTCTGAACTTTTGGTCCACATAGGACTATTACCAATAAAATTGAGTTAGGATTTGTTTTCATAGAGAGAGCTCTAACATGTTAAATTTTGTAGCTTAGAAAAAAAGAAAAAGTCTTCAATCAGGGCTTCAGGTTTAAATATTTAAATAAGATAATAGCTCACTAAAATTCAAGTGCTAATTAAAAATCAGAGAGAGTTTTCAGTTTTATTTGTTGTCCTGTTGCAATAAAGCTTACCTTAAGAGTATGTGATATGATCTAGAATGTAATAGTACATTAAAACAGTGCCTTATGGTTCAAAAGGGGCATTTTTTTTAAATTTTACTTTAAGTTTTGGGGTACATCTGCAGAATGTGCAGTTTTATTACACAGGTATACACGTGCCATGGTGATTTGCTGCACCCATCAACCTGTCACGTGCATTAGGTATTTCACCTAATGCTTTACAATATAATTTCATTGTGTGAACTAACTTTCTTACTTTCCCTAAGAAGGCAATGTCCTTCCATTTTACTTCCAAAGTAAACATTGGGAGCCTAAGAGTAACCAAATTTGTCTAAACCAAATGTGTTATATTAATATATTTCCTATAAAAGATTTTGGTGTTTTTAAAAAGTTATGGCTTGTCTACTGGCCATTTTGTTTTCATTTGAGAAAAATAGTAATTAAAAAAATAAAAATAGAATGTTTATTAATTAGTAAAAATAAAAATTTTAATTAATGCATTCAGAAGATGTGACTATGAATACAACTTAAATTGAAAATGTCTAAACCTAAATATTATTTTTTCCTTCTCCCTCACCCTCAACATCTTGTCACAGTCCCAATAGTTCCATTTTCAAATTCTTCCATTCCTTTCTCTGACCCCAATATTTTCTGAGGAATAAGGAATGAGTATGAGAGAGTCAATATGGCGGTGAAAGTTTCAGGGTTACACCATGGACTCTTAACTGACCACCTGGATTCATGTTCTGTCTCCACTAAGCCACTGTGTGACCTATTCATGTTCCTCATCCACTCTCTCTATTGGTTATCTCCTCTAGTTTTTACTATTCCATGCTGAGGTATAGATTTCTTTTCATTTCTTTCTTTTTATATTTACTGGGCTT